>NC_067245.2:220570129-221820129 GCF_019359855.2 Lolium perenne | reverse complement strand
CAACAATGCAATAAAAATAAGATAAGGAGAGGTTGCTACAGTAGTAACAACTTCCAAGACTCAAATATAAAACAAAATACTGTAGTAAAATAAACACATGGGTTATCTCCCAAGAAGTTCTTTCTTTATAGCCATTAAGATGGGCTCAATAATTTCAATGATGCACTCCCAAGAAATAAGAGTTGAGGCAAAAGAGAGCATCAAGAAGCAAATTCAAAACACATTTAAGTCTAACCCACTTCCTATGCAAAGGAATCTTGTACACAAATGAATTCATGAAGAACAAAGTGACAAGCATAAGAGGATAAAACACGAGTAACTTCAAGATTCTCAACATAAAGAGGGGAAACTTAATGTTATTAAGATGCCTATAACCATGTTTCCCTCTCTCATAATAACTTTCAGTAGCATCATTGATGAAATCCACAATATACCCATCACTTAAAACATTCTTATCATGGTTCATATGCATAGAAGTATCATTAATTTTGGCATAAGAAGAGTTATTCTCATTAATAGTAATTGGAGCAAGATTATTATCAAGAATTTGAACATGGTAAACAAGTTGCATATTAAGGGAATTGTTTTTGGTAATCCAATCATGACTATGACAAGTTTCATAAGGATAGTTATAACCTATATCATAGCATTCTTTATAATAATCATCAAAGGTCGGAGGCACAATATCATCATAAGAAATAGAATAGTTATCTTTCACAGTCGGTTTATCTGTGACCATACCATCATTGTTATTAGAAGGAGATGTATCAAACACATAATGATCAGTAGCAAAAGGATTTTCAAACACCTCTTCCCCAAGCTTAGAGCTTTCTATATCATTATGGGAGGAAGCATGGATAGCACTGATACTATGGCAATTATTATCATCATTATTTTCAGAATTAGTTTCCCAGAGATTTGCAATATCAAAAGTAGTGTGCTCATTCAAATCATGATCACTAATGTATGTAAAGGGCATAGGAAGATCATTGTATTCAGATTCATTATCATAATAATCATTAGGAGCAACATACTTACGGTTACCTAGCGTTATCTCATTCACGCGGGGATATGCCGTTACCTCTTTCTTTTTATTCTCCTTCTTCTTCTTCTTCTTCTTCGTTCCCTTCTTCTTCTTCTTCTTCTTCTTCTCTTCCTTCTCCTCGTTCCCTTCTTTAGGAGGAAGAGGCTTGAAGGGTGGCTTGTCCGCATAACCTGATTTACTTTCAGAAACAATAGAAGAAACTTGGGAGGATTCCTCCTTTTCATTAATTAGTTCAAAACACACAGCGGTCCTATCATATTTGGGCAAGGTGTCATTTTCTAAAATATTTTGTATGTAAGTATTTGTATGGCTATTATCAATGCAATAAGAAAAACAACCATGCAGGACATCATCAATATCAAGATCATTAATATCTAACAAAGAAATTTTCCTTGATAACTCTTCACACCATAAAAATAAAGTGAGTTCATCATGCTGATTAGGAGTAATTTCATCATCGCAATACAACTTTGTAGCACTCATGGGGTTCAGATTATCATTGGAGGAGCATTGAAAATTAAAATGACCCACTCTATGGCAAAGTTCACAAATAAAAGGATAGAGGGCACACACTTTTTTACCAAGATCATCTAGAGCCCTAAACCACTTTCTAGTTTTTTCATTAATATGATGGATACAGTATTCATCTTTGATTTGATTAATTCCACAAGGTCTATGCATTCCACGAAAATTAACATGCTTATAGGAAATAGTATTCTTAGGAGTTTGAGCATGCTTATTGCAATCATTAACAACAATTTCATCCTTCATGCAAGCCTCTTTAAAAGGTTCATGATACTTATCAAAATTCTTCTTAGGCAATTCAAAATGAGAAGCAAAGGCTTTATAAAGATTTGCAGCAACTTGAGAGTCAAGACCATAAGTAGCACTCATATCTCGAAATTTATCAGTATCCATAAAAGCTTCAATGCATTCATAATCATAATTTATACCTGACTCTTCACCTTTGTTGTTCTCCCATCCTTCAACGTTTTCCTCAATCCGATCAAGAAGATCCCACCTAGCTTCAACCTCCTTGCTTGTGAAAGATCCCTCCGAACAGGCATCCAGATAGTCCTTGTGTTGTCCTGAAAGCCTCGCATAAAAATTGTTAACAATAACATTACGGGGGAGCTCATGAATGGGACATTTGAGCATTAGTGACTTCAATCTCCCCCACACTTGAGAAATACTCTCTTCATCACGAGGATAAAAGTTATAAATATAATTCCTATCAATATGCACTTCATAAGGAGGATAAAATTTAGAGTAAAAGAGAGATACAATTTCCTCCCAACCAAGAGAATGACTATTCTTCAACAATTTATACCAATGCGCCGCTTTACCAGACAGCGAAAAAAAGAATAGCTTCTTCCTTACTTCATCCATAGAGATACCTGCACACTTGAATAACCCGCATAATTCATGCAAAAACAGTAAATGATCTCCAGGATGGACAGTTCCATCCCCTTCATAGCGGTTATCAATAACACGTTCAATAATTTTCATGGGTATCTTGAAAGCAGTACTTGCAGTAGGTGGATTTAAAATATCACAAGCATCATTAGAGTTATCGCATATGGGAGATAAAACATTATCAGAACAAATTTTCTCCCCTAAAGATGGGAAACTAAAAAGATCACAAAAACTAGCTTCCCCAAGCTTAGACTTATCCATAGCATTAGCAGTGATTGCATTCATACTAATAACATTGCTACTAGCATGCAATTGAGGCTCCATAGGTTCTTTAATTTTCGCATCACACAATTCATGTCTTAACTTAGGAAATAAATTAAAAAGCTCATAGTTGTATTCCATTATGCCAAACTAGTGTAAAACAAGAAACAAAAAGATGCAATTGCAGGATCTAAAGGAAATAGCTTCGAGTACTTACAACGCTGGAAAATAGCTTGGTAGCCGAGATCCGGAGTGTGAGTACCTTTTACCTTTCCTCCCCGGCAACGGCGCCAGAAAAGTGCTTGATGTCTACGGGAGCTTCTATTCTTGTAGACAGTGTTGGGCCTCCAAGAGCAGAGGTTTGTAGAACAGCAGCAAGTTTACCTTAAGTGGATCACCCAAGGTTTATCGATCTCAGGGAGGAAGAGGTCAAAGATATCCCTCTCAAGCAACCCTGCAACCACAAAGCAAGAAGTCTCTTGTGTCCCAAACACACCTAATAGGTGCACTAGTTCAGCAAAGAGATAGTGAAATACAGGTGGTATGAATAAGTATGAGCAGTAGTAACAGCGCCAGAAAAGTGCTTTGCCCAGGACTGGCGTGTGGTTGATGGTGGTAATATTGCGGACAGTACAAATGCAGTAGAACAGTAAACAAGCAGCGATAGCAGTATTTGGGAACAAGGCCTAGGGATTATACTTTCACTAGTGGACACTCTCAACATTGATCACATAATAGAATAGATAAATGCTAGACTCTACACCCTCTTGTTGGATGATGAACACCACTAATTGTGTAGGATTACACGAACCCTCAATGCCGGAGTTAACAAGCTCCACAATATTCAATGTTCATATTTAAATAACCTTAGAGTGCAAGATAGATCAACATAACCAAATAGATCACATCAATACCATCATAGTAATAGTTAACTTCATAATCCACAAGAGATCACAATCATAAACTACGCCAAGTACTACATGATGCACACACTGTCCACATTACATCATGCAGGAGGAATAGAGTACTTTAATAACATCACTAGAGTAGCACATAGAATAGTAGTGATACAAAACTCATATGAATCTCAATCATGTAAGGCAGCTCATGAGATCATTGTATTGAAGTACATAGGAGAGAGATTAACCACATAGCTACCGGTACAGCCCCGAGCCTCGATGGAGAACTACTCCCTCCTCATGGGAGACAACAGCGTTGATGAAGATGGCGGTGGTGATGGCAGCGGTGTCGATGGAGAAGCCTTCCGGGGGCACTTCCCCGTCCCGGCGGCGTGCCGGAACAGAGACTTCTGTCCCCCGAATTGGAGTTTCGCGATGGCGGTGGCTCTGGATGGTTTTCTCTGGTTTCGTCGAACGGGGTCGAGGTTTTAGGTCGAGGGGGCTTAAATAGGCGAAGAGGCGGCGTCGGAGGGTCAACGAGGCGACGACACACTAGGGGGGCGCGGGCCCCCCCTTGGCCGCGCCAGGGCCATGTGTGGTGGGCCTGTGGCCCCCCTCTGGCCTCTCTCGGGTGTTCTGGATGCTTCCGGGGATTCTAAGATGCTGGGCGTTGATTTCGTCCGATTCCGAGAATATTTCCTTACTAGGATTTCTGAAACCAAAAACAGCAGAAAACAGCAACTGGCCCTTCGGCATCTCGTCAATAGGTTAGTTCCGGAAAACGCATAATAATGACATAAAGTATGCATAAAACATGTACATATCATCAATAATGTGGCATGGAACATAAGAAATTATCGATACGTCGGAGACGTATCAGTTTCCTGCGGCTCCCCCATCATCCCCACCGTAGAGGTAAAGGACAAGGGTGAGTTAGAAGAGGGAGATGCTTCGGCATTACCCTCCTCTACCGATCCCTTGAAAGGTGATAACTTAACCACAATTAAAACTCCCATTGCATCTCCTAGGGGAACTAGTGGAGGTGATAGCTACAATCGAGTGGCTCCGCCTTTCCTTTCTCCCGATATACCGGTTTCCCATCCTCATATAAACATTCGGGGTGACCCACCTAAGTTTAATGATAAAGATTTCGATACATGGCAATTTGAGTTTCGCTCTCATGTTCACAGTGCCTCCAATGAACTTTGGAGAATCACCGTGGAAGGCTTCAAGCCTTACAACCCCGACAAGTTGATTAGAAGAGAAGCGGTTGATAACCAACTCAATGACATTGCCTTGCACATGATTCAAACTAGTGTGGGGATAAAGGACTTGTCTCGTGTTCGGAATTTCACCACCGCCAAGGAAGGTTGGGATGGTTTGGCCGCTAGTTGCATGGGAAGTGATAGCATGAGAAGGAACAAGTACAATACCCTTCGGAATCAAGCCGAGGGATTCATGAGGCTACCGGATGAAGATCATGAAGTCATGTATAGAAGACTTATCACCGTAGCCGATGCTTTCAGGAATGTGGGTGCCACCCACATCAATGACTCTTGGATCAAAGATAAGTACATCGATTGCATGATGCCATTTGAACCCATTGATGTCAAGACTCTTGTTGGGAGAGAATGCTTTTCCTCTCTCACTTCTCAACAAGCGGTGCACGAGATGCAAGCTCTCAAGTTGCCCGAGCAAAACTCTCATGATTCTCGCAATCGTGCCATTGGAATGTAAAGAGGGAACAATCTTGCCTTGACGGTCAATTCCGTAGAAGAAGTGAACCCTCAAGAACCATATAGGACATCTTGGAGTATGTCCTATCCGGAAGACTTGGAACTCCACTACAATGATCGCATGGCCTTCTTGATCCGTCCAAGGCCAAGGAAGACAACATCAAGAGAAACAACTCAAGTGGGTCCACTAGCTTGGGTCCAAGATCAAGATCATGCTACAATTGTGGTGACAAGCGCCATTTCATCGCTCAATGCCCCCATGAGCATAGGGAAACTAATGGTGGAAGGCTCATTCCCAAGGACAAGAGCAAAGATTCAAAGGGCAAAGATTCAAAGGCCCCAACAAGAAATTCTACAACAAAAGCAAGAAGGACAAGAGGCCCTCAAGGATTGTGCTAGTGACTAAGGAAGAATATTCTTCCGATGAAGTTGAAAGTTGTAGTGATGAAGAAGAAGAAAACTCAAAGGAAGTGGCTGCCATTTTAACTACCAACATTCCCTCTTCATCTCTCTTTGAATCCCCCAATGAGAATCCTCATATCAAGAATGCACATTGCTTCATGACAAGGTCCACCTTGGATACATCTATTGTGCTACCAACTCAAGAAGAATATACCTCCGGAGATGATGATGTTGATGATGATGATGAAGAAGATGCAACCTCAAATGGATTGGTTGCCCTTGCCTCCCTCTCCAAAAACTCTTCATCACCAAGTGAATACCCCAATGAAGTCATTCATGTGGAGGAAGAAAGTTGCCTCATGGCTAAACCCTCCGAGGTATCATCCCCTAACCCCTCTATGCTTAACATATCAAATGATCTAGGGGTTGATCATGCTAGCTTAAAGGTGAAACAAGAAATGCTTGATTTTTATGAGTTCATCCTTAACTTAAAAGGTGACACTAGAAAGCATGTTTCAAATCTCATGATTCGTCTAGCACAAATAAACGATACTCTTGAGAAAAAATGTCAAATAGAGAGAGAAGACTCTCTTGAAATACATGCTCTTAAAAATGCTCTTGAGGAAAGTCAAGAAACCATAGCTTCTCTTGAAGAGAAGCTAGAACTATTGAAGAGCCTCAAGATAAAATTAACAAGCTCACTAAAGCTAGAGATCTTGCTAGGGCTAAGACTAAAGTGCTTAAAAAGGAAAAGGCCAAATTTGGTGTTGATCATGAGAAACTTATGAAGGATCTAGATGAACTAGACAAGGCTCACAAAGCCTTGAAGAGTGAATACTCTCTCCTCTCCAAGTATAATGAGCAACTTCAAATTAGGCTTGCTTCATATCACATACCTAGTACCTCTACCCCTTCATGTGATCATGCAAATATTATTGAGGAAAATGCTAGGTTGAAGGATGAACTTGCTAAGGCCTCCTCTCCCCAAAGTAAACTTTCCTTGGATGATCTTTTGAGTAAGCAAAGGTCAAACAATGGGAAGGAGGGTCTTGGTTATAATGCCAAGGCAAAGAAGGCAAACAAGCAAAAGGCCAAGCCCGCACAAGAGAAGAAGAAAGCTGCCACTAATGGTGAAGCCCCTAAGGGAAAAAACATTAATGATGATGATGCGGGAATTGCTAACCCTCACTATGTTCTATTTAAAGATTATTATGGTGATGTCTATGCAAAATATGTTGGCCCATATGATGGTTATGTTGCTTGGTCTATTTGGGTCCCAAAGACCCTTGTTGCTAACAAAAGAGGACCCATTGAGAAATGGGTACCTAAATCCAAGAATTGATCTCCTGTAGGACTATACCGCCGGAGGTTCAAAATGGGTACTTGATAGTGGATGTACAAGTCATATGACCGGCGGCAAGAACCTCGTCAAGGAGTTGAGACCCAATATAAATAGTATCACCGTCTCCGTTGGCGATAATTCTACATCCGAGGTATTGGGTTTTGGCAAGGTTGTGGTTGCACACAACATTACTCTTGTGGATGTCATGCTTGTCAAAACCCTTGGTTACAATTTACTTTTCGTTTCCGCCCTTGGCAAGATGGGTTTCGCCGTCTTTATTGATAAAGATATTGTGGTCCTCTTGTGGAGCAAGACTCTAAAAGTCGCTTTCGTTGGGTATCACGAACATAACTTGTATGTGGTGGACTTCTCGGGGGCCACCACCTCAAGTGCGATGTGCCTATTCGGAAAGGCAGATGTGGGTTGGTTGTGGCATCGCCGCTTGGCCCATGTCAACATGAGAACTTTGCAAAGTCTTCACAAGGGGAACCATAGTGTGGGACTAATGGAAAATGTTTCTTTTGCCAAAGATCATGTTTGTAGGGCTTGTGTTGAAGGCAAAATGCATGAATCTCCGCACCCAAGCAAGACTATCATCTCCTCCAAGAGGATCTTGGAGCTCCTTCATGTGGATCTCTTTGGTCATACCTCTCATGCAAGTCTTGGTGCGAAGAAACATTGCTTGGTAATTGTTGATGACAATTCAAGATACACTTGGGTCTACTTTTTCTAGACGAAAGATGAGACTAAACAAATATTCATTGACTTTGCTACCGAGGTGCAATGCCAACACAATCTCCTCATTATGGCAATAAGAAGTGACAACGGCTCCGAGTTCAAGAACTGCACACTCAATGATTTTCTTAGTGATGAGGGGATAAGACATCAATATTCCGCTGCATACACCCCTCAACAAAATGGTGTTGCGGAGAGGAAGAACCGGACTCTCTTGGATATGGCAAGGTCTATGATGGCGGAATACAAATCCCGCTATAATTTTTGGGCCGAAGCTATCTCCACCGCTTGTCATTCTTCTAATCGGCTCTATCTCCGCAAGGGCTTGAACAAGACTCCATATGAAATACTCACCGGCAACAAGCCTAATATCTCATACTTCAAGGTGTTCGGTTGTAAGTGTTTCTATAAAATCAAAGGAGTTCGTTTATCTAAATTTGCTCCTAAAGCTTTGGAGGGTATATTTGTTGGTTACGGTGCCGAATCTCACACTTATAGAGTCTTTGATATATCTTCCAAGATTATCATTGAATCTTGTAGTGTGAAGTTCGAAGAAAATGATGGCTCCCAAGTGGGGCAAGTTGATGTATGTGCATGTGATGAAATACCTCAAGATGCCATAGTAAGAATGGGTGTGGGATTTTTCAGCCCCATTGAGGGACACGGTGTGGCGTCTCGGGAAGGACTATGCTCTACCACGGTGGAGCCCTCATATTCTCAACATCAACAAACCCCATCTCTTGAAGAAAATGATGCACCAACCCAAGAACAAGAACAAAACCCTCCCTCTTGTGTGCAAGATCAAGGACAAGATCAACCAAAGGTTCATGATGGCTCCGATGAGGATCCATTAAATTCTTGTCATTCACCGAGTAATGTCCAAGATCAAGCACATGAAGTTGAGCAATCTCAAGAAATTGAGGAAGCTCAAATTGAAGGTCAATACGGGGACCCAAATGATCAAGTTGATCAAGTGACACCTCCAAGGCCAAGAAGAACCAAGGAGGAGATTGAGGCCCGTCGTCTAGCAAGAAGATAAAGGAACCTTGAAATTCGTGAACACACACATGACAAGGTCCTTGGTGATTTAAGGGCAAGTGTTACCACAAGAAGGCAATTGGCTAACTTTAGCAATCATCATGCTTATATCTCCTTAGTGGAACCCAAGAAAGTATTTGAAGCCCTTGAAGATTCGGTTTGGTTGGAAGCTATGCACGAGGAACTCAACAACTTCAAGTGCAACAAAGTGTGGACCTTAGTAGAGAAGCCAAAGGAGTACTGCAATGTTATAGGCACTAATTGGATATTGAAGAACAAGCAAGATGAGTTTGGAAATGTTGTGAGGAACAAGGCAAGATTGGTGGCTCAAGGTTTCTCTCAAGTTGAAGGAATTGACTTTAGAGAAACTTATGCTCCCGTGGCTCGCCTTGAGTCCATCCGTATCCTTATTGCTTATGCATCGCATCATAACTTTAAGTTACAACAAATGGATGTGAAAAGTGCATTTCATAATGGTCCTTTGCATGAAAAGGTTTATGTTAAGCAACCCCCGGGGTTTGAGGATCTCAAATTTCCTAACCATGTCTATAAGCTTGATAAAGCACTTTATGGTCTCAAACAAGCTCCTAGAGCTTGGTACGAGCACCTTAAAGAATTGTTGATAGACCGTGGGTTTGATGTTGGGCTAATCGATCCCACTCTTTTTACTAAGAGGGTCAATGGGGAGCTTTTTGTTTGCCAATTATATTTTGATGATATTATCTTTGGCTCTACTAACAAAGCTTTCAATGATGAATTTTCAAAGCTTATGACCGATAGGTTTGAGATGTCTATGATGGGAGAGATGAAGTTCTTCCTTGGTTTTGAGATCAAGCAATCGAGAGAAGGAACCTTCATCAATCAAGCAAAATATCTCCAAGACATGCTCAAGAGGTTCAAGATGGCCGAGTTGAAGGGTGTAGCCACTCCTATGGTTACTAAATGTCATCTTGCACTTGATCCCAATGGTAAAGAGCTGGATCAAAAGGTATATCGCTCCATGATTGGATCCTTGCTTTACCTTTGTGCATCTAGACCGGACATAGTGTTGAGTGTTGGTGTGTGTGCAAGGTATCAAGCTTCTCGTAAGGAGAGTCACATGATGGCTCTCAAAAGAATATTTCGATATTTAGTTGATACCCCAAGATATGGTATTTGGTACCCCAAAGGCTTAAGTTTTATTCTCAATGGATACACCGATGCGGATTGGGTGGGAGACAAGGATGATAGGAAATCAACTTACGGGGCTTGCCAATTCCTTGGTAGGTCCTTGGTGTGTTGGTCTTCTAAGAAGCAAAATTGTATATCTCTCTCCACCGCCGAAGCCGAATATGTTGCCGCCGCAAGTGGATGCACTCAATTGTTATGGACGAGGCAAACTTTAAAGGAATATGGTGTCATTTGTGACAAAGTGCCTCTATTATGTGACAATGAAAGTGCCATCAAGATTGCCTATAATCCGGTGCAACATTCAAGAACGAAGCATATTGAGATTCGGAATCATTTCATTAGGGATCATGTTGCCCGTGGTGATATTGAGCTTATCTATGTTCCTACCAAAGATCAACTTGCCGATATATTCACGAAGCCTCTTGATGAAGCAAGGTTTTTCTATTTGAGGAATGAGATAAATATCATTGATTCAAGGAGTATAGCTTGACCATCTTGCAAACACACCTTTGTCTCAAAACTTTATTTGGTTTAGATGTGGGCATGGAAATAGGGGGAGTGCGATTTAAATTATTGAGCTATCCCTCCCCACATAATGCCAACATTAAGAAATCATTCTCTTTATATCATATGTTGATATGTGAGCATCAATGATGAGTAGTGGTTTAGGCCCAAGATATATCTTCGCGGTGCCATTCCATAACACTCATATATGGTGGCCTAGGCCACCACACTCTTCTTTGTGAAGAGTTGGAGTTATTTGGATCTTAATGATTTTATTTGACAACTCCTTGTTCTTATGGGAAATCACTCTAGTTTGGCCTTATTTGCTTGTATCTTGCAAACTTGAGTGATCATGTACCATTAACGGTTTGAGCTTTCTAAACCCAAGCCTACACTCATCTATAAGCCATTTCCATGTTGCTCATATGTCATGTTTTGGTAAAAACTTGGAGATTGAGGAATTTCGGTCGGATGATCTAGGGTGCCCCATCTTATTGGTCAATATGCATCTTATATGTGACGTGATACTTTATTGCACCACATATGGGCTTATGCAAATAACCAACAAAAGATAGGCAGGATTTCCGGTGTTCTGGAATTTTCCAGAAAACAAGATAATCCGGCCTTTGGGCACCCCGGAAAATCCGGCCCGGCCGAATTATCCGCCCCAACTTAGGGCCGGATTATCCGGCCTGGGTAGGTCTTGAAGGTCTTGAGGAGGAGGCCGCGGGGGTGAATGGTTCACAACTAGACCCCCACGCGCCTCTCTCCTCTCTCTTCCCTCAAGGCCGCCGGAGCTCCTCCTCCTCACCGGAGCCGCCCCGTACGCTCCCTCTTGGAGTTTTTGGGTGGATCGGGTGCCCCTCCTCCCTAGCTCTCGTCTCCTCCAAGCGGCTCCTCCAATGGATGAGGGTATGGCTCACAATCCCTAACCCTAGGTGTTGTGATTTATATGTGCTATTTTCTTGGTGGAGATGGTGTTTAGTTGTTCCAAATCATGTGTAGTATACTCCATTTGCATGCTATGAGGCCGATCTGGTTTTAGACAAGTTTTGCTTGAGATTTCTGCAGATTCGCAGGGCCAGATTATCCGGGCCCCGTGCTAGCTGGATTATCCACCCCTCGGGGACCCCGGATTATCCGGCCTGGAACTATGTTGCTGCTGCAGTTTTGATTCAGTCTTTCATGTCTAAACTTTTATCGACTCGTAGTATGTTTCTAGAGTACGTTACTGTATCAATGCATGACTTATGAGCGCTATCTTCTCTTTGCTATCCGTCTTTGCTTCTCACAGGTAGTGGCTCTCGGAAGCGCCCAAGGCATAACCGGTCGAGTGATGAATTTGCTGAGAATGCTCCTCACAAGTCCGCCACTCTAAGGCGGAAGGGCAAGTTACCTAGGGGGAACTACAAGTCAATGGACATTGTCTCTTATGCAACTATCCGTCAGAAGAATGGGTATGAAGACATTGAGAGGGATGATGAGATTGAGGACAAGCGCTTCTGGTACATGGAGCAGGAGTTCATTTTCAGGGATATTTATGAACCCATGAAGAAAGTGAGACCCATGCAAGCAATCAATGTGGATCTTCTGGCTGTCAATAATTACTTTGAGGATGCCATATGGGTCACTGGCAGGATGGGTTTGCATGATCTTATGAAGATACAGTGTGACTACAGTCCATAGTTGATCAAGCAATTCTATGCTACCCTTGCCTTCAAGAAGGATGCTGAACACACTATGGTGTGGATGACTGGCTCCACCCATTGTCAAGCTACCATGCACCGCTTTGCTTCGATTCTTGGTGTTCCCGAGGGAGGCAGTCACCGCCTTCATGGCCTCCAGAAGACTGACAAGATGGTGCTCTTTGATATCTAAGACTCATCTGGAGCTGTTGGTTCTACCAAGGGGCTTCTTCCTATCTACAGCCAGCTGCTCCGTTTCTTTCGAGCCAGCATTGCTCCAAGTGGTGGAAACAATGATGGAATCCGTGGAGCTCTTGTGGATCTTATGCACCTCGGCTTTCAGTGTGCTCGTGATGGTAATGAGGAATTAGACTTCACCCTTGATATTATGGACTTCATCTTCAATGAGATTCATGATGCCATGGTCTCCCGGACCACCATTCCCTACACTCCATATATCCAGCTTCTCATCAACAACACTGCTAGTCTTACTGAAGACTTGGGTAGATTCCCAAAGGAGAGCCACACTGTCAAGAAGGCTTACAAGAAGAAGCCAGTTCCCCATGCTGCACCTGCTCCTGACTCCTTCATGGGAGATGCCAGCTCTAGTGCCTTTGCCCCTGCTCGCCATGTTGATATTCCTGTGATGAAGAAGCATGTGAAGAAGCTTAGTTGGTTTCAACGCAACATTCTGTGCATGAACATTGAGATTCACAAGGAAAACTTTGAGGCCAGCCGTCAGCGTTCTGAGATTTAGCATACTCAGGCAGTCATTCTTCACAAGCTCAGTGGTGAGCAAGGACCTCCGCCTCAGCCTCCAGTTCACCCAGCTTACAGTGGGTGGCACTCTTCTCAGGTTCCTTGGAATGATCTTGAGCAGTGCATTCAGTGGGCCGTCTACACTCGCGACTCTCCTCCTGCCGCTGACACTGAAGATGAGTACCAGTCCGAAGACGAATCCGAGTGATCTCCATGGGGCGAGTAGCATCGCGCTTTTCCCCTTTTTGGCGTCTCGATGCCAAAGGGGGAGAAGTGTTCTATTAGGTCTTCTCTCAGGGATTTGCATGGTTAGGGCACAAGCATATGCGTTTATCATTCCTTTATTGCTTGTGTCCTCCTTTATGTCGTTTATTTGAACTATTTGGCTTGTTGGTTTATTTATTCAAAACTATGTGTTATGTGTGGATGTGAGACATTATATTAAGGATTTCGGATTTCTATATGTTGAGACCAAGGTTTATTATATGGTGTGTGATGTTATATATCCGATATTATATATCTCCATATGGGTATGATTTCTATCACCTTGTCTCAACTTCATATATGTCTATGTCTCTTGGTTGAGCTCATGTTGGATACCTCTTGTGTTGAGGCACCTCGCACCTATATGTTGTGTATTTGTATTCAAATGCAAATTACTTGTATGCACACATGTAGGGGGTGCCTCTATGTTTTGCCAACATGCTTGCTCTCTATAGTAATTCTCTTGCAAATCCGTATATTGTCATCAAACACCAAAAAGGGGGAGATTGAAAGAACATCTCTCACAATATGTTTTGTGTGTTTGATGTCAATGTATGTGATACACTAATGTTTGATGAAGTGGTGCAAGGATTATATAGATACATGTATATGAGTCACTTGTGTGGAAAAACGAGTCAAAAGGAAGCTAAAAAAGTATCACCAGGCCGGATAATCCGGGCCGGATATTTGCAAAATATCCGGCCCCCAAAATTTGGCTAAGGACCAGAGGCGACGCGGCTCAGTACTTCCCTGGCATGGGGCCGGACTTTTGATCGGATATTTGGCCGGTTTTTCTCCAGGGCCGGACTTTGGGGGGGGGGGGCAGATTATCTGGCCCCAACTTAGACCGGATTATCCGGCCCTCGAAAGTCACCAACGGCTGGATTTTGAGAGGGGGTATTTATACCCCCCCTTCTTCTACCTTCCTCCTTGCTCAATCATTGCACAAAATTATGCCAAGCCTCACCACCATTAGAGCCACCTCAAGAACACAAGATTTGCAAGATCTCCTCCCTCACCCAACCAAAACTCTTGATCTTTGGAGATTCGAAGGAGAAGACACCGATCTACATCCTCACCGAAGCGATTTACATTTCCCCCTCATATGCTTGAGGGCTCTCTTGCTAGTGTTCCTTTTTGGATCCTAGTTGTTTGCTGTTGATGTATTGTTGTTGGTTGTTGTGTTGTTACAGATTTCGGAGCCTCCAATTTGGTTGTGGATGTGTGCCCCAAGAACCTTGTAAAGGCCCGGTTTCCGCCTCGAGAAAATCCCTTAGTGAAAGTGGGCTAGGCCTTTGTGGCATTGCTCACAGGAGACCTGAGTGAAGCCTTCGTGGCTGTTGGTCTGGCTTTCGTAGCGACCACACTCCTCCGAACGTAGACATACTTTTTTGCAAAGGAAGGGAACTACGGGAATCAACTCCGTGTCTCCGTGTGCTCCACTCTCGGTTACCTCTATCCTTTATCTACCCTATATATTGCGTAGCCATATCTTGCTTAGTCGTTGACCTTGTCATATAGGTAAATTCACATAGTTGCATATCTAGAGAATTTACCTTTGTGTCAAGCCTAAATTAAAAAAGAATTAAAAATTGGTTAGCACCTATTCACCCCCCCTCTAGGTGCGGCATACGATCCTTTTAACTCCCCCAACCACCTTCGGCGGCGGGGGCCGCCGCCACCGCGGCCAGGCCAGCGGCCGCGGCGGGAGGGAGGAGGGTGTCCTGGGGGCCGGCGGCGGCGCGGGTGAGGTTCCCCCGATTCGCCCGCTGAGGGCGACGCTTTCAGTTCCATTTTTTAGATGCAAACTCTGATTTGTTTTCCCCTATAGTTCTTGTGTGTAATCCGTTCATTAACGAGCATGCAAGGCTGCACGAGGCGGCCGCGAACACCTCCGACCTGTGTTCATCAGTAAAGTCACTAGAAGTCTAGAACAACACAAAGATGCAAGTAGATAATCACAAGCTATTCCGTTCCACTCATTTTGGGGATTTTTTTACAAGAATCATGTTTAAATTTGGTGGTTGATTCCAGAAAAGTACTCGATCCTAGCTACCTGCTAGGGATCGCGCGAAATAGATTGCATTGTCCATCACCTACTGGCTGATGTAATGTTTTTTTTTGCGGACGTGGCTGATGTAATGTTTGATCTCAATGGTGAAATTATTTCAGATCAAAATACAAAAAAATATTCATGTTAATTTAGAAATATTTCTTTCTTAAATTATGATTTTGTTGTTGGAAATTAAGGAAACGAAATATGGTGTAAATAAGTTATCTGAATGAAACTTTGTTGCTCTACTTTTAAGTGAGGAGAATAATATGCATAAAACTTAGTTTCTTTCTTTAAACCGTGACACCAAGCTCAACACCTTAAACCATACCGAAGACGTCCCACCGACACAAACGGCATGGAGATAGTCATGATCCCGTGTGCTCGTGTGGTAGGTGGTAAGAGTGGGAGTTCTTTCCTCCTACAAATCATGGCATGAACATATTAAGTTATTATTTACAAAACCGATGTTTGTTGGATGGTTTAGGCAGCGCTACAATGAATAAAACTTCCCAGGCTTCAGATCCATTTTGCTGTGTCCACAGAGACGAGAAGCTAATAGAATTCTTTTCTAACCAGTCTTTAGATCGGGCAAGTTTGTGTGCTTGTGTGGTGTCTATCAAGCAAATGCTTACATGTTTTCAATATCCAATAAAAATAAACCCGTAGCAACGCACGGGCACATTTCCTAGTATTCACAATGGAAATACTTTCTTCGTCCCACAAAGGTGATCTATGATTTGTTAACATACATCTAAATTTTGATAAATCTCACATAACCTTCATAGAACCGAGGGAGTAGATATATATGCACGTTAGGTTGTTATTCTGCATGCGATGTAAGGAAATTCAGGGGCTAGCCGCCACCCCTTCCCTTGATTATTCTATGAATTCTCCCTCAATTGTGCACCATCGTGGCCGCTCGCTCAGATTGTACTTCGCAACAACCTTCTACTTGATGGCCGCCCTCTCGAGCATAGTTGCCGGAAATCCGTGTTGTCTAGGTCGAGGTATAGGGTCGACATCCCAGCGAATGAGGATCAACGAGGGGTATACATCTCCGGTACACCAATTTGGAACGTGGATCGCGATCCACTTTATTTGGGTCGATAACCCCATGTCGATAAAATGGTTTGTGGCACGTGATCCAAATGACTTTGCACTACTAGAAAAAACCTTATTAGTGGCGGACCACTTTTTCCTAGCGGTGACGCACCATGGTGCGCCACTACTATCACGCAACAACTAAGTGTTAGTAGTGGCGCACCATGTGGTGCGTCATTGCTATCTGGGTTTGCACCATGTAGTGTGCCACTACTAGCTACCTAGTGCGCCACCGCTAAAAACGCGAGATGCGCCACTAGTAAAAAAGTAGGTGCGCCATTGCTAAATTTTAAAATATGGATCTTGCAAAAATAATCATTTTTTTGTCATTAGTTTTTGTCGTTTTTGTTGTCCGAATTATTTGTCCCGGTCAAGTTCATGTTCATGCTCATACTCATACTCATAACCTAGCCGTCGGTGATTATGGAT
Organism: Lolium perenne; assembly: GCF_019359855.2. NCBI lineage: Eukaryota > Viridiplantae > Streptophyta > Magnoliopsida > Poales > Poaceae > Lolium > Lolium perenne. The sequence goes on along the minus strand of NC_067245.2, from coordinate 221,803,287 downwards.
GAGGAAGGAGAGGAGGGTTCATGGAGAAGAGGGAGGAGGGAGGAGAGGAGGGAGAAGCGGATGTAGTAGGAAGGCCGGAGGTAGGGTCGCCGGAGGGAGGAGGGAGGACGCACTAGTAGAGAAGAGGCCTTTTGTCCAAAGCCCCTGGGAGCAATAGTCACGGTTTTAAAAGCAAACCGAGACCAATGGGGGGCATTGGTCCCGGTTCGTTCCGCGCGGGCATGTACTGTATTTCATGACGATGTCTATATATACATGCCGATGTTTGTGGTTTCTTGAATGATGTATGCATTGCAGATTTGAATGAATAATATAAAACCCTGAAACTCTGCCGCGTCAGAGAAACGCCGCTCCACCCTAAACCTCTGCCGCGGCAAAGAAACGGCCATTTTTCTGCCGCGGCAGAGACCCTCCAGTCTCGAACCGGGACCAAATGTCCTCCACCACGAGCCCCCTGGCCGCACCACGTGGCGGGGTCTTTGGTCCCGGTGCACATTTGAACCGGGACTAAAGGGTTGACCCTTTAGTCCCGCCTGTTTGGTCCCGGTTCGAAAACCGAGACTGATGGCCCAAATGGACCGGGACTGAAGCCCCGTTGTCTACTAGTGCCGGAAGGAGGGTTGCCAGAGAGGAGGAAGGAGGAGTGGATAGAGGAGTAGAAGGAAGAAGGAAATGATGAAGGAGAATAGAATGTGTGGAGGAGGGAGTAGGGAGATGGATAAGAAGTGGGGGGGAGGGGGGTAAGTGGCCGGCTGGTTTTAAATTTTGAAGGAGGGAAGACTAGTAGTGGCGCACCATCTCATGGTGTGCCATTGATAAAAAAAAAAATCAAAATTTTACCCGAAATCTAAAACCTGAAAAAACTCTATTTTCCTTTGTGAAATTGGGGAATCTAAAAAATCGCTAAACATCTGGAGGGGTTGAAATGGGATGTAAATTTTTTTGTAGATACATTTTCATATAAAAGACGTTTTCATCGGAGGTCGTATACAACCAGAAAACCATTTTACCGAAACATGACGTTAGTTTGCATAATATATCAAAATTCATGTTTGTTAATTTTCCCTAAACCTAGATGACATCACACATGTTCATCTGCAAGCATTTTATTTTTTGAAATTTATAACATTTTCTTTTGAATTTTTTAAAACTAAAAAGGTGATTCCCAAGGGGGGGGGGGGGGGGGGGGGGTGGATTTTTTGCAAAACTTAGGAGTGGCGCACCAAGCATGATAAGGAAGAGCCGTCAGTGCCGGTTGGGGTCACGTTGATGAAGGAGCTCATGCATCGCCCACGGGAGGGAGTGCACATGAGCATGAAAGAAGCTACTTATGATCTTTTTGTTTCTGCATTGTCTGAGGTTGAGCAAACCTGGCCAATGGGCTAGACCAGCACTACACACATGCCCGACATTGTGCTCGTGTGCATGGCACCACCCGGGTTTTGTCGTGCCGGACCCATTCCCCGCCTCAAGACCCCAGCACGGCACACAAGCTAGGCGGCCTGCCGGCCCGTCGGGCATACAGTGCCAGATTTGGTATGTTTTGCATGTTTCCATCACATCGCGAAATAGCTCATAAAATTGAATGAGTGCAGAAAAATCTAAAAAATTAGTAACATGAGACAAGTTGTAAATTGGGATGGGATAAAAGTGAGCTTTATTAGTTGTTGCCTCGTAAAAAACCTCACATCCCAAGGAAAGCAAAAAACAGTACAACGGCTCTGATATCTGAAACTACATTATACCTCTTGTACACCCATCCCAGCAACCCCTTGATCCATCTTTACATGATAAGCTTGCACTACAAAAAAAAAAAGCTTCCCTCACCTGGCGAATTTTTTGGACAGCACAAGCTGTAGTCGCTTACAAAAATTTGTTGGTCAGCAGATGGATATTCTCGGAGGCAAGGAGGGACGACAAACAAATTTTCTTCATGGTAGATCCCATGATGGCGTAAAATTACAACGTGGTACTTGCCATAATGGACCGGCGTTTACTAATGTGGGGGTAAGCTAACCAGGCATATATTTTGGCTTGACGTTTATCACGGAGAGATTAGATAATCATACTGCAAAATGAGAAAATGGTATTTCAAATTGACATCCAATTAGGCTACTCACCGGTGCAATGTCAAAAAAAAAAAAATTCAGAAATAAAGTTTCGCACGTCTATCTTCTACATTTGTATATAAGTTTCTAGAAAAAAACAATTATATATTTTATGTCTCATGTAAAAGGATAAATTTTGATGGAGCAACATGACTATTCATGACCATGTGGTACACGTGGAGAGCAACTAAACAATTGTTATACAAACATGACTATTCATGTGATATTTTTTGTCCTTTATTCTTGCACAGGTCGCATAAAATGTTTTTTCTTGAAAAATTTGTGTTCAAACATCGAATATCCTGGTGTACACGTGAAATTTTATTTCGGGTTTTATTAATATTTTAAATTTTAAATTTTATTTTTCATAACAGGTTCGTATGCACCTACTAGCTAGCCAAAAACACCACCTCTGTTTCAAATCCAAAGAACTTTCTACCGTAGCCCGTTTCAAATTCATGTATCAGGTACAAATTCATTCATGGAGGAGCAACACACATCTTCCATCCCGATTCGAAATTGACAGCGGCAACAGTAATGCTAGCTTCAGTCTTGAGTGCGAGCACCAGCAGTGACTCTGTGGCAAGAACCAGCACTGCTACTAGCACCCACCTCACACCTCCCTCTGCTGCTCCACCGCCTCCCGATCGACCTCAACCTCGCCAAACCCTGCGACTTGGTCGCATCACCATCACGCGGCACGACGGCTGATGACGTCGTCTCTGGGACGTCGATGACGATCGCTGTCACCCCACCGGACGACCTTGGGCCGCCGGCGGTTCCTCGAGTCGTGACCGCGTCCTGGGATCCCCGGAAGAGCACGTTGGTCGGCAGGTTCGTACCGTAGTTGGCTCGTTCAGGCCGCACCGGAGGCAGAGCCGGCGGCAAGGCGTCGGGCTTGTCGACGTCGACGCGACAGAGCGGGCAGGTGGGGTGGGAGCGCAGCCACAGGTCGACGCACTCGGCGTGGAAGCCATGGCCGCACTTGGGCAGGAACCTGGCCGCCTCGCCGTCCGACAGATCGGCGAGGCATACGGCGCACTCCAGCTCCTCCTCCGGGAAGTCCTTCGCGCGGTACAACGTCACGGGCAGAGCACGCAGCACCACCGGAACAACTCCTTTTCCGCCGGCGGCGCCGGGAGCAGAAGCTGCGGCTGCGGCACCAGCGCCGAGGCGCGGACCGCTCGACGCCGTCCCCGCGGCTACCCGGACGCCGGCGGGGCGATGGACTATGAAGTAGTGGTAGAGGACGAAGACGAGGACAAGGGCGAGGAAGAGGAGGGCGACACAGGAGAAGACGACGTCGCCGTCGACCACCGTGGTGGGAGTCCGTGCACTGGGCAGGACGCTGCCATCGTCGTCCCCCGGCAAGGATGACATGGTTGACGCGCGCCTCTGTACTTCGCGGTGAGCAGTGACTACTGACCTTCGTGCTGTCTATAGTCTCTAGTGGCCGGCTATGATTTATGAGAGCATCATTGGTCGATCTCTTAATGCTTGGCTACTTTGTTGGAGAGGATTTGGTAGTGTACTAATTGGACCGACCGGATGGAGTTGGTATGTTGGCGTGGGTGAGGATTAGTGTTTGAGTTGAGCTGATGACACAATAATGAGCCAGAATTTATCTTAAACTAGTTAAGTGCATGTGTGTTGATACGGTCCTTAAAAAAATTGCCGCAAATTGTAACCATGATGCATGTGAAAATTCACATGTTTTAGTATCGAGAGATACCAATTACACCTAGCCTCTGCAACTATGCAATATCCTAATGGTAGTACAGATGCATACATCCAAATAAAGAGAAAAAAAACTAATAAATAAAAAGCTCCGCTACGATATTCTACCCTTAGCGGCAACAATACATCTACCACCAAGACATCACCTGAACATTAGGCTCTCGAAAAGTGAAGCATCCAAGAAGAAAATAGTGCACAAGCGCCATCGTCATCGCCCAATCAAAAGATCTTAGGTTTTCACCCTGAAGATAGTTTGCACTCTCAAAACAATACCTTCAACAAAGACATTGACAGGCACAACCAATTAAGGTCAGACCTTGAATTTTCATCTTGAAAGATAAGACTCTGAATTTCACCTGTGCTGCCGCCCTCACTTACATACTGCTGCTGCGAAAGCCCAAAACACCAAGAAAGTTTTTCAACATTAAGATGCAGTAGATTGGTTATGTTACTTAGTGTCCATCCTGTTGTGCTCCTCTCAGTTGTGACCTGATGGTAGATTGGTTCTTGAGGCAGTATGCTTGCCTGAATTCGATTCCATTAGCGAATGACAATTGGCAGATCCATTTTTTGAGCCAAGAAATAGCTGCTGTTGTGACTTTATTGCTTGGTTTAGATCCAATTGTGCTTCGTGAAGATGACCAGACAACACAACAGAGGCACAGAGATGGTGATTTGTTATGATGCCTGCAGGCTCCGTAGAACCTTGACCACTTCTCATGCAACTCTAGTGCATGGATTTTTGAACAGTGATCTCACAGATGACGGAGTCTTCGTCATTATAATAAACAAAATTATGTGAGCACAGATTATTTACGGAGATGTTTTTATCTGAAATAATATGGTATGCATGTTCACTTATACATGCTAATTGGCAGAGGATAGATATCTAATAAACCTGGAAAGTCAGGACGTGCCTAAAAGATTAAGTGTTCATGGTACTTGAATTTCCGATTCCGGACATCCCATAAGTGCATCGATAGTATACACGAAGTGCCTAAACATTGATCCAAGCTTCACATAATTTTTCCATTGATAAATGTAACAGTGCATTTTGTCGTGCATAGTGGGGACATACAATTTTTTATTATGTTCTAATTATTATTATGGTCATAATTTTTCGAATGAGATATATGTGTGATGTCAGTCCAACAGAAAAAGGTTTCATGGAGATGAGAAAAATAAGATCAGATTATTAAATGGTCTATACCGGTATGAATGTAATCTCTTGATAACGGCATCCTCCCTCTCTTGATCTCGATAATACTCATTCGCACAACATGTAATTTTTTTTGCTAATACATTATTGAGTATTGATACCTTCACATTCTTAGTAAGATAACAATTACCACCTTACTGTTATAATATGATACCTAATTTCAACCGAACTTGCTAATCCTTCAAATTTGTGCATAGTGCAGCTATGGAGATACTCTCCGGACCAGTTTTCTAGTACAAAGAGACTCATAAAGATAAATATGGCACACCCTATTTGCAATTGTGCTTAAATGATCTAAAGGCAACACATTATCTTGGCGGAAGCTTGAGACCATGATCAGATTGAATGTTAGCAGAAAAGTCACAACTCACAATCATAGCTCTTTTTAATAGATTGAAAGAATCTCAAATATACGTTGCGGCAAATCTTGTAATTAAAAATATGATGACATTAGATATAATCAAGTTGTATGTCCTAAATTTAAGTTTTACAGGATGCATACCTATCAAAAAGATGGAAGATACTATGAAAAGACCACGAAAAACTTTCCCAGATTATTGCTAGAAGTTCAATGATAAAGGCTAGAGATGCCGCAAAATTTGTTCCAAATCATATATTCAGAACCTTTGCAAATAGTTGCACATGATCATTACTCACTTATCAGAAACGGGAGAACCACATCCAGAATAATAGATACTATTATCATTGTAATGCTAGATTACCTGCAATAAATTCGAGCGCAACAACAACTATCATGACACATTGCATTCTTTCCCATTACATCGAGCATATCGCACAACAGAGGTACTGCACGAGAGGGACCATGTTGCACGATGCAATGGAACACACGACACAAACGGATGGGAACATTGCACAAGAGCTCATCCCATCAGTTTCTAACAAATAAAGATTCCACGCACCTCCTTGTGTCAAAGGCAAAGGCGACATCGAAGCAATACCTGATCCAGACTGCGCGGAGCTCTCCCATGGTAAGCGGAGCAGTGTGGCGGAACATAGGATGGACGTCGCGCGGGAAGGCGGGCGTCCACCACTTGGCAGCATCTGCGTCGATGGAAATGAAGGCTGGGTCGAGATCGAGTGCCGGCAGAGCTCGGCGTCCCACCACGATCATCAGCACGACATGTCGCCATGCCACGGACCCTGTAGACCCAGACGTGTTGGCGCAGTTCATTCTTCTCAGATTATAATTTGTCAGCAGGAGCGAATGGTTTTGGCATGCAATGTTAGTGCTAATAAGAGAGATTTTGGCAACAATCAGAAATTAACTCAATACGGTATAATAAATAGGGAAAGAGGAACAATGACCATCAAAGGCCCATCAAACCGTGTTGATTTTCTTGCCTTGATGCTGGAGGTGATTGATGCTTTTCCTTAATTGTGGCTATTTAACTGATACCAATAAATACATTTGATCTTGAGCGACAGTGGGGATTGCTATGATGTCTGATGGGTGCTTTTAAGGGTGATCGACGGTCCCGATTTCTCCAATGTTTGATATCAAAGTGATACCATCCCTAACTTCAATATAATAATAAAGACTAGAGTAAATTAGCTTGTTATTTGACCCTGGTTGGTGAATTATTAGAGCTCTTCTCCCGTTTACATTTACATGATATGGTCCCTCCAGTTTCATAATAATTGTTGGCTTGGATATTAATATGGTCTATAATTCTATAAACATAATCTTCACTAACAATTTATGTAATGCTACCAGATTTACATATACGTATGGTCAAATATTGCATAATATATGTGTATTTTAAAGTTGCATAGAGGGAGTAATTCTACTAAAAATATATTTCTTTTGGCTTGTCGAACTTTCTATCATAATGAAAACAATTACTCCGACAAGGGGAGGATGGCAATTGTTTTTCACGCCCGTGTAAATGGATTGATAGTCTATAAAGGTAGAAAAATGAATGCACATTGCATGCATAAGTTATTTTTGATTATTTTAATAATATATTGAGTAAATTTCATTCCAATGGAAAAAATTCATGTATGCTAAAAAATTGACGTATGTGTTAAAGAAAACAGGTATCCTTCCTAATTCTCTTGAAAATCCTTTTAATGGAAAAAAGGCCGGTTACCATACCCATCCTCTCAACGTTGGGCTATCCAGTTCTTCACTTGGGCTTGTTACTACTCAGGTCGGGCTCAGAGCCTGTCTCGCCCGGCTCCTCCGCCGCAAAAGTTTCCTCGGCGTCCTCGCCACATCCGGGGACCGGGGACGCCGGGAGCCTGGGACGGGAGGACTCGAAAGATATTTTTCGAGGACGCTTTTTGGCGCGATGCAATTGTGCATCCGCGGCCTTCATCCTCCTTCCTTCCTTCCAACAGCAGCAGCAGCAGCCTTATCATCGTCTTCACCCCAACCTCTCACCTCTGCTCAGAGTCAGAGAAGCAGCATGTCAAGGATGCCGCTTCCTCCTCCTTCTCCTCCTCCCTCCCTCTCCAGCAAGGGCCCTACCCTGCCCTTCTCCCCCAAGAAGTCCCCGCCGATGCCCGTGTACAAGGACCTCCACTTCAACCGCGACCTCTCTGCCACCAAGAAGTTGCAGGTAACGCAGCAGTTTGCCCTCGCCGGTTTAATTGCCGTGTGTTTGGACGGGAGTACTCAGTTTAGTTTCGTGCGACGGCAATGGTTCTGCACTGGCTGCAGGTAGGCGTGGACTTGGTGGCGCGGCTGGTCGGGGTGACCCTGGGGCCCAAGGGGAGGAATGTGGTGCTCGGCAACAAGTATGGCCCTCCCAAGATCGTCAACGATGGGGAGACGGTCCTCAAGGAGGTACTGCCATTCATCTCATCCTGGTCCGCTCTTGAAATTCAGTACTGTACATGTTCTTGCAATGCTGGTTACTTTACACTCGTTTGGAGTGATCAGAAATTTCAGTCAACTGAATTTTACTGTCTAATTGGTTTACACAAGATCGAATTGGAGGACCCGTTGGAAAATCTAGGAGTTAAATTGGTCAGGCAGGCCGGCGCCAGGACGAATGATATTGCTGGTGATGGCTGTACCACTTCTATAATCCTTGCTCAAGGCCTGATTGCTGAAGGAATGAAGGTATGGTTGTGTGATAAATACGTTGATACAGGTTTATAGTTTCCTTTTTTTTTGTTTCAAAAGTTAACAGGAAATTGTTGTTCGTGTAATGAATTTTGACACACAAAAACTCTGAAACCTCAACCTACATCTTATGATTATTCTCAAAAAAGTAGGTTCTTGCTGCTGGCATGAATCCGGTCCAGATCGCCCGTGGCATTGGGAAGACTTCTGATGCTTTAGTTTCTGAACTTAAGTTGATGTCACGGGAGGTACGATTACTAGTATCAGCTAATTCTTGACTGGATATTTGTGTATTTTCCTACTAATCATCATATATCTTTAATTTGTTTTCTTCTAGATCGAAGACCATGAAATAGTGCACGTGGCCGCAGTTAGCGCTGGAAATGATTACACTGTTGGAAACATGATTTCGGATGCTTTCAAAAGAGTGGGCAGGGAAGGCATGGTTAGAATTGAAAATGGAAGAGGCATTGAAAATAGTTTAGAGATTGTCGAAGGAATGCAATTTGAACGTGGTTACCTCTCACCTTACTTTGTGACTAATCATGCGAGTATGTCCACGGAGTTCACTGACTGTAAGGTAGTGTGGGCATCTCCATGATAAAATATCACTATGCGCAATATATAGTTGAGTTCTCACTTTTCTTTGTGATTAATCTGTCCATGGAGTTGACTGAGTTTAAGGTAGTGCCGATGTTTTCCCGATAATAAGTCACTCTATGGATAATTATCAGAGTTATATCTTGTCTTTTGTAGATCCTGTTGGTTGACAAGATAATTTCTGATCCACGGGAGCTCTTAAGAGTATGCTTTAGTGCTGTAAAGGAAGATTTTCCATTGTTAATAATTGCCGAGGACGTCGAAGAAGAAGCATTGGCTACTTTGACCAGAAACAAGCTATCCGGTATGATCAAAGTGGCTGCAACTAAGGCCCCTTCTTTTGGAGAACAGAAAACCCAATGTTTGGAGGACATTGCAATCATAACAGGAGGTACATGACTGGATCACCAACTCAACTGATGGAACTCCAGCCATTGACATGTTCTTGTTGGTTTTCAGGTACAGTAGTGAGAGAAGACATGGGATACACACTAGAAGAAGCAGGGAAAGAGGTTTTAGGTTTTGCTTCTAAAGTGGTAATAAAAAATGATTCAACGCTGATTGTTACTGATGGAAGCACCCTCCATGCAGTTGAGAAAAGGGTTGCTCAGATGAAAGGCCAAATTGAGGTATAGTTAGCAAGCCCTAATAGTTTGATGCAAGTCAGGAAATTGTCCTTGTGAACTTTTATTTGTATGTCCAGGAGAAACTGCTGATAATGCTTCCTAAAGCTAACACACACCAATGAATATGGTTATCTATGCTGTAATATTTACAAAATAATATTTTTCATTTCTAATTTCCAGAACTCAAAGGAGAGGTACCAGAAAAAGATACTGGGTGAGAGGATTGCAAGGCTATGTGGTGCGATTGCAATCATTCAGGTCATCAGGTGTCACAAGTATTTTTTGTTAACTAAGAAATACTTCGTGCAATTAATATTTTGTATCATTGTACCGCATGATTTTGAAAACCTGGTGGGAATTGCAGGTCGGTGCTCAAACAGTCATTGAGCTCAAAGATAAGAAGCTGAGAATTGAAGATGCCCTTAACGCAACCATGGTATCACTACCCAATCTACAATCATATTATGCAAGATTCTGTAAACTACAATTTACTATTTCCTAACCACGTTTTGGATCTTTCAGGCAGCTATTGAGGAAGGTGTTGTAGTTGGTGGTGGATGTAGCCTATTGAGATTATCCAAGAAGATTGACATAATCAAGGAATCATTGGATAATGCGGAGCAGAAGGTAGCATTGGTTGTATCAGATAAACTTAATATCGTTTCATTTGTAATGCAAAAATGTAGCTAGAGACTTACCCCTTTAGGCTTTGAGCTCTAGAAATGATGAACATGTGGTCCTACCTATTGCTGTATAATTGTTTTTTTCGGGGATGCTGTATAATTGTCTGTTAGGATCTATAGTAACTACACGGTAGGAGGCCTGATTAGTACCAATACAAAATATTGTCTGTTAGGAGGATCTATAGTAACTACACGTTAGGATCTTAGAACGTTCATCTTACTAATTTGTGGATATCAAAATATTTTAATCTATATTAAACCTGAGTACAAATAAATGACATATGAGAGGGCCACATCATACCCATTTCACTATACAGTTTCCATCCAATGAATACAAATGCATATATATACAAGAACGAAAGTGCACAAAAAAACTATAAAGTGGCGATCACCCGCAATAGGGAAGTCCAGAACGTGCTATGCATGTGGATTTCATTTGTCAACCAGAAAGTGCATGATTCACATAAAATATTCATTAATTTGTTTTCTCATAGTGTGGGTTCTTGAAGCTACAATTGATCACATATTCAAATACGAAAAGATTTATGCAGAAACCCACAGGCCCAACTCTACTTAACCACAATCCTGATGTATTTTGTGTAACTCTGCTTTTGCAATTGACAAGGCGCTGAATTTTCTGTCTTGTGATATAACTTCGTTTCTTCCCTGTTTAGATTGGTGCTGACATCTTCAAAAATGCCCTGAGCTACCCTACCACACTAATAGCAAACAATGCTGGTATGAGTGGGAAGTTTGTTGTCGAAAAGGTTATCGATCGCGTCAGTAGCTATTTCGGTTCAGTTACAAGTTGCATCCCTTTTCTTTTAATTCCTCTCTAGCTGAGGATGAATTCTGACTAACTTGCATTTGCCTGCTTCTCTTCAAAGGTACTTTCGAATGACAATATAAGTTATGGCTACAATGCTGCCAATGGCTCCTACGAGGACTTGATGGCTGCTGGAATATTAGACCCAACAAAGGTATAGTGAAAACTTTGCAGATCAATTAAATTAATGTACTGGTCCTTTGACTAAACTGTTAAACAATGTTGAATGGCATATACTAAGTCAGCAATTTGTTTACCTTGCACACATGTACTAGGTTGTGAGGTGTTGCATAGAGCATGCTGCTGTTGTTGCCAAGTCTTTTCTGACCTCAGATGTGGTGATCGTTGAGGCACAAGAGAGCAAACCGGTTCGTGTAAGGCCCCCAATGCCCCCTAGGAACCTGATTCCCCCAATACCTGCATCAGGTAACTCCTTAACTGCGTACCATTATATAGGAAAAGACCCGCCTTGTTTTGAATATCATACCTAGTTTGGTGCCATGCTTCCAGTTTCAGGTATTCGAGTGTAGCATGCACATGCTTGTCCTTGGGAGCCAACACAAATATTGTCCTCAGGAAAGCAAAATGTCTAGGATGAATCATTTTGTGGGCAAATCTCAAAGAGCACTAGAGGAAATATTTACTTTCAATTAAACATTCCACTAAGGAGAGGAGTGATGGTCTGTGAGGCGAGTACACAGAGCTGAAGAAGGTGCTGATCAGAGCCATACGGGGACTCCCTCGAGAAAAATCATACAGTCACACTTTTTTTTGAAGGGTTGCCTGGTGGCTATTTATTGAGTAGATAGTAGGGGTCACATCACGGATTTTTTTTGGAGAACCCGCAGGAGATCTACGCGCTATTGTATTAAGCTTTAGAAGACGGACGAAAGAATGTCCCATACAACATGATTACAACTCGGAAGGGGAGCCCTTCCAAGCACCACCATCTCCACCTCCACTTTGGGCGATTGAGAATGGATTACAAATGGCAAAATGATCCTAGCGGGATCCACATCCTAACTCAACACCTCTTTCGATCTATAAGCCTGACTAGCTAAATGATGAGTGACCATATTTTCATACCTTAAGCAATGTTGAAAATAAACCTGACCCATAGTACTTGCTCTCTGAAAGCAATCAGCAGTATTGCAGTATAAGGGCTCCAGATTTCGTCTATTCTCGAGCATGCTTGTATCAACTCTAGTGACAGATTCAATCACGGCCGCCGAGCACCCAATCTGCTTCAGAAACTCCAAAATCCTTTCAATGGGGTAGTTGCTTCCGTTGAAGTTGTGCTTATGATATTTTGAAGAGGACATGTCATCCTAGCAACCGCCTCTCCCTTTCCACCACGAAGAACAACACAAGCTGCGCCTGATCCATCACTATGGAAAGCTGCATCAATATTTAGTTTGGGAATAGACCACATAACCTCATTTAGCTGAGATTTCAGTCGGGCCACCTCATAGTTTGCTGCAAGTGCGTTTATAGCAAAAGTTGTGCTTCCTGGCGAGCTGACACGTCCTCCTTTCAAAAGCTCACGCCGCTGCCACCAAGTATACCAACAACCCACCACAATGATCTCATTTAAACCCAACTGATTAAAATTTGGTGAGTTTAGGTTCGGACCGCAAAGGATATGCTCCAAGCCACTGAACTCTGGCCGCGGCCTGGTAAAATTTGTCGATGAAATCGATCGGATTTTGCATCTCCGGTATTTCGTTGATTGAGCATTCTGGCCGGCGACACGGAGTTATGCGGTTGGGCCATGAAGACCATCATCCTTCCAACCATGGATATGTATAATTGATTTCAAGCACTCAATTATGATTTCTGAAGGAACTGAATTATAAGCAAAATACACATGCTGCCACTGCTATTATTTTAGGGCGGGTGGTTGCTTGTAGATTTTCGTTGCATCTGGAGAGTTTGTCTCCTAGAAACTGTAGGAGATCATGCGACCTAAAAGTCATGTTGTGCAACTAGATTGGTTGCCAACAAGTCGTTTTGAGTATAGTAGCAAAACCCCAGGCCGGTCGTTTGGTTGGGCCCTTTTTTCGTTTGTGTTTGGTTACAAGCCGTTTCCCGCATACGGTTACCACTTCCGCTTCGTGATGACCTTCCAAAGCAATCAACACTACAGAATAGCATTTCAAGCAGGGCTAATATGTAGCACATAGACAACAACTTAAACATAGTTGTAGCAATGGATTAGATTGTTGCACGACGAGTCCACGAACGACTGCTCGTGATGCAACACAAGTTCATCAACCGAGGACCAAAAATATACATACTTTGCACCAGTGTTCATCAAACCTAGATATTACTTCCAAAATATACATCATATTCATGATGTTCATCACCGTCATCAACACCAGAACGAGCACCACAACAAGAACCCAATACTCGGGCTCCTCAAAGGTAATACTTCTTCAGGAAGGCAGTAAACCAGGAAATCTTGCACTCAGGGCTCATCGCAAGGTACCTGGTGGCCTGTGTCTTGTGCTCCATGAGGTGGATAAGAGCACAGTGGATCGCAATGGGAGAGATGGGTGTTTGTGGAACACAGCCGGCGTAAATCATGTTCATCTGAACATAGTTTTCTATGGGCATCTGAGCATAGTTTGATATGGGCTTGTTGAGGAGATCACCGTCCCTCGGGTGAGTCTGCAAACAAGAATATAGTTAGTTCATCATCTTGTCATAGCTTGTGATTGAGTGCACACAAGCAAAAATAGGTGCATTGATCGAACCATGATGTGTGCAAAGTAGGTATCATCGTCCATCATGATTGATGTTGTCTCTTCCACCCAGCCACATCCTCAAGCCTTTTGACTCTGCTCACATGAACCCAGCGTTCTCTTGAGTACCTAAGATGGGTGTAGATCTTCTCTAGGGCCGGCCACAATACTTAAGAACGGACTCTGCAACATCCTTGAAGTACTTCACCCTGAATCCAAGGTCCACTCTAACCTCTTTCTTGATGAGGTCACACACCTTGTTTAGAACGAACTTGTACATAGCATGTGGTTATGTCATGATGTTATTTTTCGTCACCATGCAATACTTATCAGGCACTCGCTTGTACCGAAGCAACACTGCCGCCTCCTCCTGCAGCACTGAGTTTGCAGCGAGATCTGGCGAGTTTTCCTTATACTACAACGCAAATGAAGTATCGTAGTACAAGAATAATGATAAGGAAGCAAACTAACAAGCTCTTACAACATAGCACACCTCAAACACTTTGCAAGCTAGCAAACCAACAAGCACTTAGAACATAGCACGCATCAAACACCTTGTAGGCAAAACAGTAACAAGAGAACATAGCACACACCAAAATTAAGGGAATATGCCCGAGAGGCAATAATAAAATGGTTATTATCTTATTCCATGTTTATAATAGATGTTTATTTCTCATGCTAGAATTGTATTAGTTGTACTTGTGTGTTTAATAAACAAGCAAGAGTTTCTAGTAAAGCCTCTCTTTTCACTAGGTTGTTGATTAACCGATGATCAAGGTTTTCTGATCATGAACATTGGATGTTCTTAATAACGGGGTCACGTCATTGGAAGAATGATGTGAACACAACCAATTAGGTATAGCAATACGATCAAGTGATTAAGTTTACATTTCTATATCAAACACATACAAATTACCTTTATTCCTTATACCATGAGATCATGTCAATCACTAACACTGGAAGAGTAATTTGATGATATCACCGTAATAGGGTGGCTATAAAGGTTGATTTGGGTACTATGAAAGTGTTAGTTGAGGCTCATGGATCAAGAGTGATATTTATCCATCCTGATGACGGAGAGATATACTCTAGGCCCTCTCGGTGGTTTTACATTGACACCGCTTGCAAGCATGTGACTAGGTCACATGAATGTCATGTCACGGAACAAGTAAGGAGTACTTGTCGGTAACGTAATTGAACTAGGTATAGTTGATATTGATGATCGGATCTCATACAAGTAAAGTAACGTGAGATAAAAGGAATTGGTTACAACGTTTATGATTCATGGGATCACAGGTTTCATCGTTGAATGAGTGGGCGTCATTATGGCTCTCTAGATCCCACTGATGATTATTGATCGGAGAGGTGTCTCGATTATATCCACATTATACACGAATCGTAGGGTGACACACTTAAAGCTCGTAGATGTTTTTAAGTGGAATGGAGCACCGAAGAAAGTTTGGGCAGCCTAAGGATTGTTTCGTGTATCACCGGAAATGTTTCGGGATATTGGAATAGTTAAAGGGGTTGACTGTTAACTTTTGTTTATTAAAAGAATCAAAAAATATAAAGTACTCCGTAAAAGAATTAAAAATGTTATATTCATTTATGAGAGAAAACCACTTTCATTTTTAGTGGAGTTCTAAATAAATTATGTGACTTTTGAGTGCGTGTGAATGGAGTGTCCACCACATAATGATGGAAGAGGTGGGGGCACCTCTCTTGGCCGGCCAGCCCCCTTGGGCTGCTAATGCAGGTAAAATGCATACATGAACTTTGTCATTTATTAGCATGAATTCTCACATATTTGCAACATATATGATAATAATTCCATGTTTTACATTGATTTATGGGGATTTACCAATGATCCCTTTTATTTGGTTTACAACTCTATAGAACAGGAAATCCATATTTTATGTATTTTTCATTTTCAGAGACCTATACGGAGGCAAATTGAGCTAGGATTTCTGGAGAGTCATTTTTTTCATCGGGAGAAGCAACATGGGCCTTTGAAGCACACTTGGAGGGGCCTGAGGCCGAATGGAAGGCAGGTGGAGCGCCCAGCCTGCTAGGGCGCGCCACCCCCTCTCTTATGGTCGTTGATCACCCAAATCACTTGATTATTTCACGAACCGACGTATTTTGACCAAAAAACCTCTCTCTCTATATATATATATATGACCCCCGAGGGCTCTCTAGTTTGTGAAGTGGTTGTGGAGCTTGCCATCTCTGGAGTGGAGGAAAAGCTAGCTAACTGATGCGTGTAGTTGACACGTCCGTTGGGAACCCCAAGAGGAAGGTGTGATGCGCACAGCGGCAAGTTTCCCTCAGTAAGAAACCAAGGTTTAATCGAACCAGTAGGAGTCAAGAAGCACGTTGAAGGTTGATGGCGGCGGGATGTAGTGCGGCGCAACACCAGAGATTCCGGCGCCAACGTGGAACCTGCACAACACAACCAAAGTACTTTGCCCCAACGAAACAGTGAGGTTGTCAATCTCACCGGCTTGCTGTAACAAAGGATTAACCGTATTGTGTGGAAGATGATTGTTTGCAGAAAACAGTAGAATAGTATTGCAGTAGATTGTATTTCAGTATAGAGAATTGGACCGGGGTCCACAGTTCACTAGAGGTGTCTCTCCCATAAGATAAACAGCATGTTGGGTGAACAAATTACAGTTGGGCAATTGACAAATAAAGAGGGCATGACCATGCACATACATATTATGATGAGTATAGTGAGATTTAATTGGGCATTACGACAAAGTACATAGACCGCCATCCAGCATGCATCTATGCCTAAAAAGTCCACCTTCAGGTTATCATCCGAACCCCCTCCAGTATTAAGTTGCTAACAACAGACAATTGCATTAAGTATTGCGCGTAATGTAACTAGTGACTACATCCTTGAACATAGCACCAATGTTTTATCCCTAGTGGCAACAACACATCCATAACCTTAGAGGTTCTTGTCACCCCTCCAGATTCACGGAGACATGAACCCACTATCGAGCATAAATACTCCCTCTTGGAGTTACTAGCATCAACTTGGCCAGAGCATCTACTAATAACGGAGAGCATGCAAGATCATAAACAACACATAGACATGAATTGATAATCAACATAACAAGTATTCTCTATTCATCGGATCCCAACAAACGCAACATATAGAATTACAGATAGATGATCTTGATCATGTTAGGCAGCTCACAAGATCCGACAATGAAGCACAATGGGGAGAAGACAACCATCTAGCTACTGCTATGGACCCATAGTCCAGGGGTAGACTACTCACACATCACTCCGGAGGCGACCATGGCGGCGTAGAGTCCTCCGGGAGATGATTCCCCTCTCCGGCAGGGTGCCGGAGGCGATCTCCTGGATCCCCCGAGATGGGATCGGCGGCGGCGGCGTCTCTGGAAGGTTTTCCGTATCGTGGCTCTCGGTACTGGGGGTTTCGCAACGGAGGCTTTAAGTAGGCGAAAGGGCAGGTCAGGAGGCGGCACGAGGGGCCCACACCATAGGGCCGCGCGGCCAAGGGGGGCCGCGCCGCCCTAGGGTGTGGCCACCTCGTGGCCCCACTTCGTCTCCTCTTCGGACTTCTGGAAGCTTCGTGGCAAAATAGGACCCTGGGCGTTGATTTCGTCCAATTCCGAGAATATTTCGTTACTAGGATTTCTGAAACCAAAAACAACAGAAAAAGAATCGGCACTTCGGCATCTTGTTAATAGGTTAGTTCCAGAAAATGCACGAATATGACATAAAGTGTGCATAAAACATGTAGATAACATCAATAATGTGGCATGGAACACAAGAAATTATCGATACGTCGGAGACGTATCAGCATCCCCAAGCTTAGTTCTGCTCGTCCCGAGCAGGTAAAACGATAACAAAGATAATTTCTGGAGTGACATGCCATCATAACCTTGATCATACTATTTGTAAACATATGTAATGAATGCAGCGATCAAAACAATGGTAATGACATGAGTAAACAAGTGAATCATAAAGCAAAGACTTTTCATGAATAGTACTTCAAGACAAGCATCAATAAGTCTTACATAAGAGTTAACTCATAAAGCAATAATTCAAAGTAAAGGTGTTGAAGCAACACAAAGGAAGATTAAGTTTCAGCGGTTGCTTTCAACTTGTGACATGTATATCTCATGGATAATTGTCAACATAGAGTAATATAATAAGTGCAATATGCAAGTATGTAGGAATCAATGCACAGTTCACACAAGTGTTTGATTCTTGAGGTGGAGAGAGATAGGTGAACTGACTCAACATAAAAGTAAAAAGAATGGTCCTTCAAAGAGGAAAGCATCGATTGCTATATTTGTGCTAGAGCTTTTATTTTGAAAACATGAAACAATTTTGTCAACGGTAGTAATAAAGCATATGAGTTATGTAAATTATATCTTACAAGTTGCAAGTCTCATGCATAGTATACTAATAGTGCCCGCACCTTGTCCTAATTAGCTTGGACTATCGGATCATCGCAATACACATGTTTTAACCAAGTGTCACAATGGGGTACCTCCATGCCGCCTGTACAAAGGTCTAAGGAGAAAGCTCGCATTTTGGATTTCTCGCTTTTGATTATTCTCAACTTAGACATCCATACCGGGACAACATGGACAACAGATAATGGACTCCTCTTTAATGCATAAGCATGTGGCAACAATTATTATTCTCATATGAGATTGAGGATATATGTCCAAAACTGAAACTTCCACCATGGATCATGGCTTTAGTTAGCGGCCCAATGTTCTTCTCTAACAATATGTATGCCCCAACCATTAAGGTGGTAGATCTCTCTTACTTCAGACAAGACGGACATGCATAGCAACTCACATGATATTCAACAAAGAATAGTTGATGGCGTCCCCAGAAACATGGTTATCGCACAACAAGCAACTTAATAAGAGATAAAGTGCATAAGTACATATTCAATACCACAATAGTTTTTAAGCTATTTGTCCCATGAGCTATATATTGCAAAGGTGAATGATGGAATTTTAAAGGTAGCACTCAAGCAATTTACTTTGGAATGGCGGAGAAATACCATGTAGTAGGTAGGTATGGTGGACACAAATGGCATAGTGGTTGGCTCAAGTATTTTGGATGCATGAGAAGTATTCCCTCTCGATACAAGGTTTAGGCTAGCAAGGCTATTTGAAACAAACACAAGGATGAAGCGGTGCAGCAAAACTCACATAAAAGACATATTGTAAACATTATAAGACTCTACACCGTCTTCCTTGTTGTTCAAACTCAATACTAGAAATTATCTAGACCTTAGAGAAACCAAATATGCAAACCAAATTTTAGCATGCTCTATGTATTTCTTCATTAATGGGTGCAAAGCATATGATGCAAGAGCTTAAACATGAGCACAACAATTGCCAAGTATCACATTACCCAAGACATTAATAGCAATTACTACATGTATCATTTTCCAATTCCAACCATATAACAATTTAACGAAGAAGAAACTTCGCCATGAATACTATGAGTAGAAACTAAGGACATACTTGTCCATATGGTACAGCGGAGCGTGTCTCTCTCCCACAAAGTGAATGCTAGGATCCATTTTATTCAAACAAAACAAAAACAAAAACAAACCGACGCTCCAAGCAAAGCACATAAGATGTGACGGAATAAAAATATAGTTTCAGGGGAGGAACCTGATAATGTTGTGGATGAAGAAGGGGATGCCTTGGGCATCCCCAATCTTAGACGCTTGAGTCTTCTTAGAATATGCAGGGGTGAACCACCGGGGCATCCCCAAGCTTAGAGCTTTCACTCTCCTTGATCATGTTGCATCATACTCCTCTCTTGATCCTTGAAAACTTCCTCCACACCAAACTCGAAACAACTCATTAGAGGGTTAGTGCACAACAAAAATTAACATGTTCAGAGGTGACACAATCATTCTTAACACTTCTGGACATTGCATAAAGCTACTGGACATTAATGGATCAAAGAAAAAATTCATCCAACATAGCAAAAGAGGCAATGCGAAATAAAAGGCAGAATCTGTCAAAACAGAACAGTTAGTATTGACGAATTTTATTGGGGCACCAGACTTGCTCAAATGAAAATGCCCAAATTGAATGAAAGTTGCGTACATATCTGAGGATCACTCACGTAAATTGGTATAATTTTCTGAGTTACCTACAGAGAATTTTGCCCAGATTCGTGACAGCAAAGAAATCTGAAACTGCGCAGTAATCCAAATCTAGTATGAACTTTACTATCAAAGACTTTACTTGGCACAACAAAACATAAAACTAAGATAAGGAGAGGTTGCTACAGTAGTAAACAACTTCCAAGATTCAAAATAAAAACAAAGTATTGTAGTAAAAACATGGGTTGTCTTCCATAAGCGCTTTTCTTTAACGCCTTTCAGCTAGGCGCAGAAAGTGTAAATCAAGTATTATCGAGAGACGAAGCATCTTCAGCGGGGTTTGGAATTTTCTCAATCATGCATAGTATATTGGATACATAAGTTTCAGTGGCTCCCTTTTCATTAGTCTTGGGCTTGCTACTCTCATCAAACAAATTTTCAGGAACAAGCCAAGCATAGTTATTTTCTAGTGCATCATTCATCGCTAGGAGCTTACATGGTATTGGTGCTTTGATCTCCCCACCATCATTAATATTATTAGTGTACTTTATTCTATCCATATCCATCTTTTCAAGGAGACTAACAAAATTGGTATAAGAACCAAGCATATTATATTTAGCAAAGACCTTTCTAGCCTCTCTTGCTATACCACCAAATTCTCTAAGGAGGGTTTCTAAAACAAAATCTTTCTTTTCCCCTTCTTCCATATCACCAAGTGTGAGAAACATGTGTTGGATTATAGGATTGAGATTAACAAATTTAGTTTCCAACATGCGAACTAAAGCAGCAGCATCAATTTCATAAGTAGGAGCAAGATCTACCAAGTGTCTATCCTCAAAATCGTCAATGGTACTAACATGGTTGAAAAATTCTTCTATATTATTTCTCCCAATTATAGACCCACGTCCTACCGGTATGTCTTTCGTGGTAAAATTAAAAGGAAACATGATGAATCAAGTAAAGTAAATGCAAGTAACTAATTTTTTTATGTGTTTTTGATATAGAGTGCAAGACAGTAAATAAAGTAAAGCTAGCAACTAATTTTTTTTGTGTTTTGATATAATGCAGCAAACAAAGTAGTAAATAAAATAAAGCAAGACAAAAACAAAGTAAAGAGATTGGGAAGTGGAGACTCCCCTTGCAGCGTGTCTTGATCTCCCCGGCAACGGCGCCATAAATTTGCTGCTGGCGTGGAGTTGACGTGGGAGTTAGAAATCTCTGTGGTGTAACTTTTCTTCAGTTCCCCGGCAACGGCACCAGAAATTTGCTTGATGCGTGTAGTTGACACGTCCGTTGGGAACCCCAAGAGGAAAGTGTGATGCGCACAGCGGCAAGTTTCCCTTAGTAAGAAACCAAGGTTTAATCGAACCAGTAGGAGTCAAGAAGCATGTTGAAGGTTGATGGCGGCGGGATGTAGTGCGGCGCAACACCCCGGCGCCAACGTGGAACCTGCACAACACAACCAAAGTACTTTGCCCCAACGAAACAGTGAGGTTGTCAATCTCACCGGCTTGCTGTAACAAAGGATTAACCGTATTGTGTGGAAGATGATTGTTTGCAGAAAACAGTAGAACAGTATTGCAGTAGATTGTATTTCAGTATAGAGAATTGGACCGGGGTCCACAGTTCACTAGAGGTGTCTCTCCCATAAGATAAACAGCATGTTGGGTGAACAAATTACAGTTGGGCAATTGACAAATAAAGAGGGCATGACCATGCACATACATATTATGATGAGTATAGTGAGATTTAATTGGGCATTATGACAAAGTACATAGACCGCCATCCAGCATGCATCTATGCCTAAAAAGTCCACCTTCAGGTTATCATCCGAACCCCCTCCAGTATTAAGTTGCTAACAACAGACAATTGCATTAAGTATTGCGCGTAATGTAACTAGTGACTACATCCTTGAACATAGCACCAATGTTTTATCCCTAGTGGCAACAGCACATCCATAACCTTAGAGGTTCTTGTCACCCCTCCAGATTCACGGAGACATGAACCCACTATCGAGCATAAATACTCCCTCTTGGAGTTACTAGCATCAACTTGGCCAGAGCATCTACTAATAACGGAGAGCATGCAAGATCATAAACAACACATAGACATGAATTGATAATCAACATAACAAGTATTCTCTATTCATCGGATCCCAACAAACGCAACATATAGAATTACAGATAGATGATCTTGATCATGTTAGGCAGCTCACAAGATCCGACAATGAAGCACAATGGGGAGAAGACAACCATCTAGCTACTGCTATGGACCCATAGTCCAGGGGTAGACTACTCACACATCACTCCGGAGGCGACCATGGCGGCGTAGAGTCCTCCGGGAGATGATTCCCCTCTCCGGCAGGGTGCCGGAGGCGATCTCCTGGATCCCCCGAGATGGCATGGAAAACAGCAACTGGCACTTCGGCATCTTGTTAATAGGTTAGTTCCAGAAAATGCACGAATATGACATAAAGTGTGCATAAAACATGTAGATAACATCAATAATGTGGCATGGAACACAAGAAATTATCGATACGTCGGAGACGTATCACTAACCATAAGGGAAATGCCTTTGTTCTTCGTGGAATTGGCTTGGAGAAGAAGGTGAGCCTTCGTGGCGTTCAGGAGACCTTCGTGGTAGCCCGCATCTCTCCAACGTGACGTGCCTCGCCTTGTGTAGGGGAACACGGGAATACATCTTCATATCCGCTTGCCTCGGTTATATCTATACCCGAGTTTACTTTCCTTATGATAACCATCTTGCTTCAAGTACTTATATCTTGGTATCACATGTGTTCATATATCTTGTGCCTATCTTGATTAACTTTAGCTGTTGTTGTTGCACTTAGTTCAGCCTAGCATATTTAGGTTTTGTGCTTGTTGATGCATGTAAAATGCATACATGGACTTTGTACTTCATTGACACATATTGTCACATGTTTGCAACATATATGATGTTATATCCATGTTTTATATTGACTTATCGGGATTTACCAATGATCCCCTTTAGTTGGGTTATAACTCTGCAGAACAGGAAAACTGTGGTTTGTGTATTTTTCACTTTCAGGGACCTATACGGAGTCAAACTGAGCTAGGATTTCGGGGATGTCAATATTTTACCACGAGAAGAATTTGGAGCGCTAGGACCTCACAAGGGAGGGACTAAGGCCAAAAAAGCATTGGTGGCGCGCCCAATTAGGGTGGGTATGCCACCCTACCTCTTTTCGCCATCGACCGTCTGTTTCGCCTTATTATTTCTCCCACAAACTCCAATTGACCTAAAAAAACCCTATATTTATGACCCCCATGGTTTCCTCGAGGAGGGAGCCACCGAGAGACAGAAACACAAAAACAGAGGCTGGATTTTGGCGAGCCTGAAGAGGTTGCACTCGAATCCGCAGAAAGTGTGCAATAATTTGCGCACACGACAGTTCCGCCCCTTGGGTGTTTTGGAGCTCTTGGATGCGAGCGATCAACGCGTCAGTGGATGCCTTTTCTTCAGTTGTAGCCTATGCGTCCCAAGACTTGCGCCTCTGAATATCTTAAGAAGCATCAAAGGGAGCAAGACCGTACTCTTGGGCAGCCGAAGATTCATCCTTGACGTAAAGCCACTTCCTACGCCAGCCTTGGACGGAGTCGGCGAACTTCACATAAAAGTATCCGACCTCTGACCAGACGCAGATGCAAACGCCACCTACGTTGTAAATGGTGTTCTTCGAGTTGTTGAGGCGGAGGTAAAAGATGCGTTTCCACAGGCCCCAGTGGGGGTGGATACCCAGGAAGCATTCACAGAGGGTGACAAAAATATAGATATGGAGGAGATAGTTAGGGGTCAGCTGGTGAAGCTGAATCCCATAGATAAAAAGGATGCCGCGGAGAAAATCGTGAACCGTAATGGAAAAGCCGCAGATGAGGAAATCGACAAATGTTACCCGGAAACCAGAAGGCGATGAGGGGAACTTTCATCGCCTGGCATCCTCATTGCTTCCTTGTTGAGCAAGCCCATCCTCTTGAGAAGCCGTTTGTCCCGCGCGGAGAGCTTCGACCTCTCCCATCCGGAGATCTTGTTCTTCTCCACGCGCTCGTCGGTGCCTGGGGCGCGGTTCTTGCAGAGCTTGGTTCGGGGAGCCATAGTGGATGCGCGGTGGAGCAAACGAGGGGCAGCAGAGGGTGAGTGTGCGAGGTGCTCGAGGAGGAAGAAGAAGAGAGGCAAGAGAAGATGTGCGGCGCAACGAAGGGGGAAAAGTGAGAAGTAGGGTAGAATTTATAGGTGGAAGACGATGAGCTCAGCGTTGGATGAAAAGGAGAGGATCCTGAGCTTTACATGTGTTCGAGTGGTAAAATGGTCTTTACACTTTATTTTTACCAGAAGGAAGTTACAACGCGTGTGTCGGGAATATCGGAGGACGTGCGCGCCCCACTTGCGCAACGTGGAAGAAGTACAAGCACCTGTTCATATGCTCGGGGGCTACTCTTATCAAAAGTGTTGTATATACTTCTGATAAGATAACGCGATGAAGGTGAAAATATGGAGTTTTTCAAATAACACAAGTTGAGCCTACAACCAAGTGCAAACACTCGGCTGTAGCCTCGGGGGCTACTCCCATCTGAAGCGCTGGTCGCGCACCCGATGAAATATAAAGAAGAAAAATAAGGCAAACTGATAAGTCAATATAGAGTTGCAGTTAAAGAACTTCTTCCGTACATCTTCGAGTTACACGTAACTCGTCATGTACTCCCATTGAGAGGTCAAGATATTGTTTTATGAGTTAACTCAGAAAAATAAAGAATTGCAGCAGCTGACAAAGGCGCTCGACAATATATTCTTAGAGCGTGTCCGCCGCGTAAAAAATCTAAATGTCATGACTCGAAAGAGCGCGAAGGTAAGACCCCAGGATCTGTTCTGCGTGGCGTGGCATCGCACCCGAATACACTCTCTCACTTTATCCGAATCAGCAGATGCAAAGAAAAATCTCGAAGGACGCGTTAGGTACTTGATAAAATAAAGCTGGGATTCGATTCACGATAAGTCCTTAAGCGGCGCGTGTCGAGTTACGCCAGTATCCCGAGTTCGAGTCCAGGGACTCGAGCTTGAAGTAGGTTTATGCGGGTTTGCCACAACAACAGTTAACTGGTACCTGATCCATCAGATGAACCAGCCCCATTTACCATCATCCATGTACAAAATAGACATTGAGAAAAATATTCGTTATGATTCGAAAGTTTTACTAAACATGTGACGCTGTTTTACGATGGAGATTTTACTCGACTCTACGATTCAAACAAAATCTCGGAAGCTACTGACATAGGTATGCCTAATAGGCATGCAGAATAAAGTACCCTGGATTATATGAAGAGGACATGAGGCCCACGGACCCGAAGCTTTGGAGGCCCAGAAGCCCAGAGATCTTCGGATAAGGAAAAGTAGAGTTGTAATAGGAATATTGTATCAAAATAGGAAAGGCCCAATACGTCTCGGGTAGTTTGTAACTTGTACGACACGAAAACCCTCGGCTCCACCTCCTATATAAAGGCGAGCCGAGGGAGAAACGTGCGATCGGATCTTCGCCAACAGAACCACCGTAATCTTTAGTCGAGCACCATTGTCGGCTGAAACCTTCGAGATCTACTTGCCGTCTACTTCTTACGAAACCCAAAGTCTACAATCCGTAGGCATTGACGAGTTAATACCTCGTCAGTATGTCTTGTTGCTCTGTCCACCTTTGTGATGAACAGGGTGTGTGATTTTATCAAGAACAGGATGCCAATGGATAAGGGATTCAGGATGGTGCACCTTAAAGGTATTGCGGACGATGTTCTCAAGTTCAGTGGCCGTCAAGTTGGACACAACTAGATCTACAACCATGTGAGCCACTGAAGACCAATGTGGGTTCATGTCATGTGGATCAAAATGCTTGAGGATGTGCATTGGGTGGAGAAGACAACATCTATCATGATGGACCACGATGCCTAATTTTCCCACATCAAGGCACAATGAACGTACCTCTTGTTCTAGTTTATTCACTAAGTTGTTACTTTTTAAAAGACCAGTAACTAACTAATTTCTTGCTTGCAGATTCACCCTAAGAACGCTGATTTGATCACCAAGCCCATAAAGAACTATGCTCAGATCAAGATCACTTACGTCGGCGATGTTCTAGCAGCTCAGATATCTCCATTTGCGATCCACCGAGCTCTCAGCCACCTCATGGATCACAAGGCACAGGACAACAGGTATCTCGCAATGGTTCCTGGAGACAAGATGGCTTGGTTTACTGCATTTCTGGGGAAGTATTACCTATGAGGAGCCCGAGCATTGGGTGTGTGTTCTCGTGCTTGTTCTATTGCTGATAATGAACATCACGTCCATGATGTATATTGGCAGAGTAGCTATGTTTGATTTGAACTGATGTCAAGTCTGTATATTCAAGGTGGTATTTATGTAATGACTCTATTGATGAAGTTGTGTTGCATCATGAGGATTTCTTCGTGATATCGTGGTGCAACACTATTATCCACTACAAGAACTTTGATCGTCCACTAGAACTATGTTAGCATTGCTGATTATGCGATATATAGTTATCGTCGTCTACTTTTCTATTGTGTCGAACACCTTGTGAACATTTTCTGTTAACTTGGTAAGCTCACCAAAAAAGTTACGAGGTTAATGTATCCAGGAAACATGATGTAACCAAACGCAAGTCTATTTCAAGAAACACGATTCTTGGGCAACCAAACAACGAGGACTTGGCTTCCCCAATGATACCTAGTAGAAATTGTTAGCAACCAAACAAGTTGCACAACGTGGATTAAAGATTAGCTATTATGGAGGCCGAGATGCACAAAAACCCTACTAGCAACCAATCATACCCTACGTACAGCTCTAGTAGTCTAGAGTTGCATGATTGATTTTGTGCACGGTTAACCATTAAATAAATTTGATCGTATTCAACGTGTATCCACTTTAATTAATTAGGACACTTGATAAGGAAGCTAATCTTCTTCCTTTTTCCCGTAGCATTATTATACTAGCCGACTTACCCGAGTCGACACTAGATTAAGGAAAGTTAATTTTTTACAAGTTTATGGAATATTATAGGGTGGATTTTATTATCCTGGGTCCATGTCCATATATTTTAATTCAGTGAAAAATCATACTAGCTACATGTTCCCAAAAAAAATGCAAAAATAAATGATGGGCTTTATATAAAATTATAATAATATTCTAAATATCACATACCTCAGATAACAATAATGAACTTTACATGGTACATAAAACGTGTGCCAACATTGCCCGCCTAGGTTAAGAAATTTCAGTTATTAGTCACCACTTATATGCAACATTAGGCGCACATCTAGTATATATAGTTCACAACCTCCTTGCAGCAAGTTCTAGATTCATATTCTGTAAACTCTGGACAAATGGTGAGTGTGGTAAAATCCAGCATCTATTTTATCCCTAACACTGATGTAAATGTGAGAGTGGCTATGTGTGATATTCTCCATATTGATACGGAGGCTATTTCTGATAAGTACCTTGGTCTGCCGGCGCTAGCGGGAGCAGATCGGAGTGACTGTTATATGCATTTTGTTGAGAGAATTCTGCAGCGCATTAGCGGATGGAAAGAAAAATTGCTATCAATTGGTGGAAAAGAAATCCTTATAAAAGCAGTTTTACAATCTATCCCTGTTTATGCAATGTCAGTTTTTAATATAACAAAAAAGGTTTGCAAGAAGATTAATGATGCCATATCGCAGTTCTGGTGGGGTGATGATGATCAAGGACGAAAGATGCATTGGTATTCTTGGTGGAAGCTTTGTTTCCCAAAAAGAGAAGGAGGGATGGGGTTTAGAGATCTCCATTCTTTCAACCTAGCGATGTTGGCTAAGCAAGTATGGAGGTTGATTGCATAACCAAACTCCCTTTGTGCAAGGGTTTTAAAAGCCAAATATTTTCCAGATGGTAATATTCTCAAGGCGGGAGCAAAACCAGAGGATTCTTTCACATGGCAAAGCATTGTAGCTGGTATCCAACCGTTTAAGAGGGGGTATATTTGGCGTGTTGGGAATGGCGAATCCATCAACATCTGGAGGGAGCCATGGGTACCAAGCAGCCCCGACAGAAAGATCATGACGCCAAGGGGTGCTACGATTGTTACAAAAGTTTCTGAATTAATTGACCCTGTTTCGGGGCAAGGATGAAGAGCTTATTCTATCTATTTTGAACCCTGTGGATGCAGAACGGATTCTACAAATTCCGCTGAATTTAAATGCTTTTGAGGATTTTATATCGTGGCATGCTACTCAATCGGGTATCTTATCTGTTAGATCAACATATCACTTAGAATGGAAGCATCAGTTCAGAGGCCGCACTTGCATGGCGCTAATACAGAGAACTCCTTTGGACAACCCCATTTGGAAAATACTATGGAGGTTGAAGGTTCCAGAAGGTTAATTTTTTTTGTTGGCGAGCTATGCACGGTATATTGCCTCTGAAGGCTATTCTTGCAAGTATACATATACCCACAATTGACCAATGCCCGATCTGTGATAATCATTGCGAAGATATTAGGCATATGGTGTTTGAGTGCGGATGGGCTGCAAGTCTCTGGAAAGAATTGGGCTTGGAAGATGTGATTATAGCTGCAAAGAGGGATGACCGATCTGGGTCAGTTATGTTGGAAATTCTGCTGCGAAAAGATCGTGAAACTATGCCAGGTTACTCAAGTATTCAGCGACAAGAACTTATAGCACACTAGTGGAGAAGAGGCCTTTGGTCCCAAGCAAATGACCCACTGCTGAACCAAACCGGGTCCAATGCCCCCATTGGACCCGGTTCGTTTCTGCCCAGGACGACCCCACCCGCCGGCGCCTGTCCTGTAGCGGCCTTTGGACCCGGTTTGTCATACAAACCGGGTCCAAAGGGTCCACCCGCAGGGCGCGCCAGGCCGTGTCAGCCAGGGAACCCTTTAGTCCCGGTTTGTATGACAAACCGGGTCCAAAGGCCCCCCTCTGGCTATATAACCTTGCCCCTGCCCAAGTGTGAGCCACACTTAGCCATTTTTTCACTATCTTCACAAGAGGGTGTATTGCTCTCCTCTCTTCTTCACATGCACAAGAGGTGTTTGATGAAATGCTTAAGAGGATTTGCCACTTGAGTTTACATAAATCAAGCCACACTTAACTTGCTTTTTTCTTCTTCATCGAGGTTAACAACTTTATCCTTTTCATCTGCAATTGATAAAATGCATGTGTATATATACATCGTGATGTTCTGTAATGGTTTTGATCAGCTTAATTATATCATGCAGATGAATCGGCAATGGATGTACATTGACCGACGGTTTGACGAGTTCACTGCGGACCTGGATAATTTTATGGCCGTGGCGGAGGCAAACAAACATGGTGGCTTCATGTATTGTCCATGTGTGGACTGCAAGAATACCGTAAATTACGCTCGCTCGAGTCTCATTCACAGCCACCTTCTGCGATCCGGTTTCATGCCCAGTTACTATTGTTGGACCAAGCACGGAGAAAGAGGGGTTATGATGGAAGACAATGACGAAGAGGAAGAGGATGATGACGGTTATCCCAATTTCCCTGAATACGACGATACTGCAGAAGGCAATGAAGACAATGAAGTAGAAGATCAAGAGGCACCAGATGAGCCTGCTGATGATGATCTTGGCAGGGTCATTGCTGATGCAAGGAGAGAATGTGAAACTGAAAAGGAAAGGTTGGCCTTCGACAAGATGATAGAAGATCACAACAAATTGTTATACCCAACTTGCGAAGATGGCCATAAAAAGCTAGGCAGCACACTGAAATTGTTGCAATGGAAGGCAGAGAACGGTGTCACTGACTCAGGATTTGGAAAGTTGCTGACAATAATTAAGAGGAAGCTTCCAAGGGGTAACGAATTACCCGCCAGTACGTACGAAGCGAAGAAGATTGTCTGCCCTCTAGGATTAGATGTGCAAAAGATACATGCATGCATTAATGACTGCATCCTCTACCGCGATGAGTACGAGAATTTGGATGCATGTCCGGTGTGCACTGCATTGCGGTATAAGATCAGACGAGATGACCCTGGTGATGTTGAGGGCGAGCGCCCCAGGAAGAGGGTTCCTGCCAAGGTTATGTGGTATGCTCCTATAATACCACGGCTGAAACGCTTGTTCAGAAATAAAGAGCATGCTAGGTTGTTGCGATGGCACAAAGAAGACCGTAAGAAAGACGTGATGTTGAGGCACCCTGCTGATGGCTCCCAATGGAGAAAAATCGATAGAGAGTTCCCAAACTTTGCACAGGATGCAACGAACTTACGGTTTGGTCTCAGTACAGATGGCATGAATCCTTTTGGAGAGCAGAGCTGCAGCCATAGCACCTGGCCTGTGACTCTTTGTATATATAACCTTCCTCCTTGGTTGTGCATGAAGCGGAAGTTCATTATGATGCCAGTGCTCATACAAGGCCCGAAGCAACCCGGGAACGACATTGATGTGTACCTGAAGCCATTAGTCGAAGAACTTCTACAGCTGTGGTCCCTAGCAGGTGTACATGTGTGGGACGAGCACAAGCAGGAGGAATTTGACCTAAGAGCGATGCTTTTCGTAACCATCAATGACTGGCCTGCTCTTGGTAACATTTCAGGACAGTCAAACAAGGGATACAATGCATGCACACACTGTTTACATGAGCTCGAAGGTGATTATTTGGAAAAAGGTCAGAAGGTCGTGTACCTGGGGCATCGTCGATTTCTTAGGCTTACCCATCCCGTAAGAAAGAAAGGCAAGCATTACAACGGTGAGGCTGATCACCGGAGGAAGCCTCCCCATCGTGATGGTGTTGATATATTTGGTATGGTCAAGGATCTAGATGTAATATTTGGAAAGGGTCTGGCGGACGGTGCATTCCGAATGACGATGCCGGACACGCGCCCATGTGGAAGAAGAAATCTATATTTTGGGATCTACCCTATTGGGAAGTCTTAGAGGTCCGCTCTTCAATCGATGTGATGCACGTGACGAAGAATCTTTGCGTGAACCTGCTAGGCTTTCTGGGTGTGTACGGGAAGACAAAAGATACACCAGAAGCACGGGAGGACCAGCAACGTTGGAAAGACCCCAAAAAGCTGCATGAGAGAGTTAAAGGACGTCATTTATCCAGCTACGCTCTTACAAAAGCAGAGAAGGAAATATTTTTTGAATGTCTTAGCAGTATCAAGGTCCCGTCTGGCTTCTCCTCCAATATAAAGGGAATAATAAATATGGAGAAGAAAACATTCCAGAACTTGAAGTCTCATGACTGTCACGTGATAATGACACAGTTGCTTCCGATTGCATTGAGGGGGCTTCTACCGGAAAATGTTCGACTGCCCATTGTGAAGCTATGTGCATTCCTCAATGCAATTTCTCAGAAGGTAATAAATCCAGAAATTCTACCGAGGTTGCAGAATGATGTGGTCCAATGTCTCGTTAGTTTTGAGCTGGTGTTCCCACCATCATTCTTCAATATTATGACACATCTCCTCGTTCACCTGGTCGATGAGATTTCCATTCTCGGTCCTGTGTTTCTACACAATATGTTCCCCTTCGAGAGGTTCATGGGAGTCTTGAAGAAATATGTTCATAACCGTGCTAGGCCAGAAGGAAGCATCTCCAAGGGCTATGGAACAGAGGAGGTCATTGAATTCTGTGTTGACTTTATTCCTGACCCCGATGCCAGCGACGATGATGACGGCGACTACGACGACTACAGTGGCGAGTACTATAGGGCTAGGCACGAGTATGACTGAATGACTCGAACAGTCGAATCTGGCCATGTATCTTAATTAATTTTCAGTTGAGCTAGGCACGAGTACTATAGGGCTAGGCACGAGTACTATCTGGCCATGTATCTTAATTAATTTTCAGTTGCGTTCTGTACTTTAATTCCACATGTAATCTGGCGGGAAACTTTTCTCATCATCAGCGTCTGCCACAACGACTTTATTGAAAATACAATAAAATAGATAAACAACTAGTCTAGTCGATCTACTCATCGTCGGAGGTTGTCTCGGTCCAAATGTCGTCCCACCGAGGGTCGTTGTCGGCCCAAGTTGTATTCGGGTTATCGAGCTCGAACACGGCGACGGCCCGACGATGGCGCCTGTTGGACCTGCGTTGTGCCCGGAGGTCAGCGAAGAACGCGGCGGTGTTGTCGACGTCGTTGGGGAACTGCGCCCTCCACTGGCGCATCAACTCCTCGTCGTGCTCGGCGATTGCGATCCGGCGCTGCACCTGGCGGTGGCGGCGACGGTCCTCGTCGTCGACGAGGCACGGCGTCGGCGCGAGGAACTCCGCCTCCTCTAGCGATTCGACGTCGGGAAGTTCATGGCGCACCGTGGCCGCCGCCCTCGCCCAGCGGCCGCGTCGTAAGCGCGCGCCGCCAGCTCCGGGGTGTTGTACGTGCCGAGGGTGAGCCGGAAGCCACCGGCACGCATCTCGGCGTAGAACCTACCGTTCGGCCGCGCTCGGACGCCACGGAAACCGGACGAGCCGCGACGGCGCGGCGGCATCCCGGCGACGAATGAACGGAGGCGACGACGACGTGTGGTTCCGCGCGCACGCGGCGCTTTATAGCACAGCGACGCGGCAAGTTTGGCGACGGTGGCGCGGGAAGCGGCGGGCGTGGCACGTGGAAGCGGCGGCGACAGGTGGCGCGGGGAAGCGGCGGGGCGTGGCACGTGGAAGCGGGATCTACACGTCGCACGGCGGTGGCGGCGGGGCGAGGCACGTGGAAGCGGCGGCGACACGTGTGGCGGTGGCGGTGGTGGGCAGTACACGGCGGTGGCCCGTACATGGCGGTGACGGTGGTGGCCAGGCGGTGGCGGTGGCGGTGGTGGGCAGTACACGGCGGTGCCGACGGTGGCCAGTACACGGCGGTGGCGGTGGTGGGCAGTACACGGCGGTGGCCCGTACATGGCGGTGACGGCGGGGCGAGGCACGTGGAAGCGGCGGTGACACGTGGCACGGGGAAGGGCAGTACACGGCGGTGGCCCGTACATGGCGGTGACGGTGGTGGCCAGGCGGTGGCGGTGGCGGTGGTGGGCAGTACACGGCGGTGCCGATGGTGGGCAGTACACGGCGGTGGCGGTGGTGGGCAGTACACGGCGGTGGCCCGTACATGGCGGTGACGGCGGGGCGAGGCACGTGGAAGCGGCGGCGACACGTGGCACGGGGAAGGGACACGTGTGGCGGTGGCGGTGGTGGCCAGTACATGGCGGTGGCGGTGGTGGGCAGTACACGGCGGTGGCCCGTACATGGCGGTGACGGTGGTGGCCAGGCGGTGGCGGTGGCGACAGTGGCCACTACACGGCGGTGGACACGTGTGGCAGTGCGGTGGCTTTTTTTCATTTGAAATAAGGCGGGAATGAAATTTTTTAAAAAAATTTGGCCTTTGGACCCGGTTTGTATTACAAACCGGGACTAAAGGCCTTTTTTGCGCGCGCAGCGAAAACGCAGCAAAAATGGCCTTTAGTCCCGGTTTGTATTACAAACCGGGTCCAAAGGGGGGCCTTTGGACCCGGTTTGTAACACGCACCGGGTCCAAAGGGGGGGTATAACTGCTCGTCTCCTTCCTCGCGCAAATCAATCGCGCGAGGAGGAGACACCAACGCCGCCAGGGCTGCCGCGCCGCGAATCGCCACCGCCGCCGCCGCTCGCACCGCCGCCGCCGCCCTCCGCCTCGCGCACCGCCACCGCCGCCGCCGTGCGCCCCTCTCTCCTCTCTCCCGACGGCCGCGCGCGTGCCGGCCGTCTCCGCGCGCCGCCGCCGCGCTCGCTCGCCGCCGCCGCCGCCCGCGCTCGCCGCCGTGAAGGTGAGAGCGCCGCGCTCCACCGCCGCCGCCGCCCGCGCTCCACCGCCGTCGCCCGCGCTCCACCGCCGCGCCCCTCCTCCACCGCCGCCGGCAAGGTGAGAGCGCCCCCGGCCCCTTATTTTTTTATTTTTTTTGTTTCTTTTTATTTGTATTAGATACTTTTATTTGTATTAGACATAGTGTATTAGATAGGTTTTTTTTTAGACATAGTGTATTAGACATAGTGTATTAGATAATTGGACATAGTGTATTAGACTTAGTGTATTAGACATAGTGTATTAGACATAGTGTATTAGATAATTGGACATAGTGTATTAGACATAGTGTATTAGATAGGTTTTTTTTTAGGGAACATAGGATTTTATGATCAAAATAAGATGGATATATTTTACGAGCAGCCGCCACCATACCCCTATGTTATAGTGCCACCACCGGCCGACCGCCACCATCTCCGGTAGTGCCGGCGCCCCTGCCGGTGCCACCGCGACATAGTACTAGGGTCGCGAAATAGAGAGAAGAGCGAGAGGAGGAGCGCCGAGTCCGTGGCGGTGCCGGTAGTGTCGACGCCCCTGCCGGCGCCCCCAAAATACGGTCGTTCAATTCCCTCTACCGCTCCCGCTGTCGTTCCCGACCCCCGATCCGGATCGATCGATCCGGGGTCGTGGAACGCGGCGTTAGTACAAAAGTAGTGAAGTTTTTTATTTAGCACAATATCATGTTTTTTATTTATATTAGTATACATATATGATTTGTTTTCGTAGCTACGATGCCGCGACAGCGACAGCCGGCGGGCCGTGGTCTGACTCTCACCGAGGAGATGGAGCAAATGGGGGAGGTCCGGGACTGGGCTCCGCCGGGGTGGCACTGGGAGGTCTTAGCTTCCGGGTCGCGCCGCTGCAATCTCAACCACACCGGAAAAGCAGCGTGGCTTCCTCTCAGCAGGTGGATAATGATGATGATGATGACCAGGTGGTCGAGCCTCCTCGCTACCCCCCCGTGGATGATCTCACTGAGAGCCGTCCTTGTGAGCTGCATGTTAAAGTTTTCAACCTATCCTTCCAGGCGGCGGTCGGCATCCTCTTACCTACAAGGTCTTACCATTGCCGTCCGGTCCAAGACGACTTTGCTGTTGTGATGGTGGATGAAGTGTTGAGAGAGTATGAGGGGTTGGTGCTTGAGCACCCTGCAGGTGAAGATGGGGAAATCAAAGAACTGGGAGAAGCCCGTAGAACCACCGTGCAATGGCGGAAGGAGAACATTGTGTTTCCAGGTGAGAAGCCAACAAGCAGGCCACCTCCGCCTCCTCCGCCACCTGTGCAGTCTCCTCCGCGTGATGATTCTCCTCTGCGCGATGATGATTCCCCTATCCATGACCAGTCTCCTCCGCGTGAAAATACTCCGCCGCCTCCTCCTCCTCGTCAGGAGACTCCGCCGCTTCCACCTAAGCAAAAGAGGAAGCGGTCCGCGGCACCTCCTACAGCTCCGAAGAGATCATCAACTCCAATGAGGGAACAGACTCCAGAGTTGTTGCCACATGAGCAGACTGAAGAGCAAAAGGCGTTTCTTGCAACTGCGCCGAAGAAGATGTTTATTCCACCGCAGACAGTGAAGCACTTTGCCGAGACGAGAATGAAGAGACCTGAGCTGAGAGCTGATTATGACCGCTCTCTTGGACAGTCCTCTAGAGCGATGAAAGAAGCAAAAAAGTCGCCCAGCTTGGACAGCAGGACATTCAGGCCGCACCCCACTTCATCGTGGAGCCATATCATGATCCAGAGACGGCATCGATGATCGAACGGGCGGCTAGAGCTCAGGGAGCATCAGTTGAGTACGAAGATTACTATCCAACGGCTCAAGTGGTAAACAAGTATAGATACGGATCTGATCTCGTCAAACCTGGCGAGCTCGCGCGTCTAGGGACTCAGATGCGAAGGTTGCATGACTGGTACCTGAAAGCCTGTCGAAGAAGTGAAAGGTACCTCACGGTGTATCTTAGAGATGAGCATTACTTCCGGGGGGAAGACGAGATAAACATTGAGTTAGAAGAACTGTTTCAGTTATTCAATCAAGACGCCCTCGACAAAGCTGTCATCAGTTGCTACTGCCTGTAAGTGATTTATTTGTGTAATTAAGTTTGTAGCTCATTCATTTGCACTAACAATTATCCTCATTATATTCTTTGTGTACGCTATACATTTAATTATGCAGAATGAAGAAGCTGGAATACAAAAGAGGCAAGCTCCTACCGCTGGGGTTCATAGACCCAAACACAGTTCATGAAGTTACGGTTCGAGACTTCGCCAAGGACACAGAGGACAACATCGTAATGTTTTTAGAGAAGCAAGCAGACAAAGAGGATATATTCTTTCCCTACAACTTCAAGTGAGTGTTATATATAACATACATTATGCTTGTGCACCTTCCACTTTATTCTCGTAATCATTGAGCTATGCTTGTGCAGTTTCCATTTTATTCTCCTAATCATTGATCTTCACCTTGGAGTCGTAAACGTCATGGACTCGAAACGTACAGAATATGCGGAATGGGCGGACATGGCTGCCATCCTCCAGAGGTAGTTTCAATCAATTTCGTATTGGCATCTTCATCTGCTCTAATTCGAAGATATCATCAACTAATCAATTACTCATTTACTCATTATTTTTGCCGGGCAGGGCTTGGAAACGGTTCATCAATACTGTTCCGGGTGAATGGAAACCGGAGCTTACATTTAGAGATTACCCTGTAAGTAGTACTATATATATAGCTATGTCCGTGAAACTTTATATATGATATTTACTTTCAATACGATGCTTGATTATTAGTTTGATCGAACTATTTTTTCGTAAAGTGTATGAGGCAGGAAAAAGGGAATAACTTATGTGGATACTACATCTGCACCTTCATGCGTGACATGTCCTGTCCCAAGGGTGGGGATGCCCAAATACACCACACTCGTGTACGATAACAAATTTTCACAATTAATCTTAATTAGTACCATCTATTGTATTGAGTTCCATTCATATATTGATCTCCTTTTTTAAATATAGATGACACGCCTGCGGGACACTCTCATAACAGCGGATCAAATAAAAGCAATTCAAGAGGAAATCGCGGGATTCTTTATTACCGAGGTCCTTACCCCAGGTGGAGAGCACTATCGGAAGATCGTGACGGCGGAGGATATTCGTTCAGGAAAAGTTGTATTGTAAATATGCATGCATTACGTGTACTGTGTTGACTATGTCGTGTACTGTTGACGATGTCTATATATATTCATGACGATTTTTTGTGGTTTCTTGAATGATATATATATGCGCATTGCTGAAACTCTGCCGCGGCAAGGGAAACAGACTGTTTCTCTGCCGCGGCAGAGAAACGCTGGTACAGCCCAAATCTGTGCCGCGGCAGAGAAATAGCAATTCTCTGCCGCGGCAGAGAAACATAGGCCCGGTTCGTACCACGAACCGGGACCAAAGCCCTTCCAGCGCGAGCTCCCTGGTCGCACCACGTGTTGAGGCCTTTAGGCCCGGTTTATCTTTGAACCGGGACTAAAGGGTACCCCCTTTAGTCCCGCCTAGTTGGTCCCGGTTCAGGAACCGGGTCTAAAGGCCCAAATGGACCGGGCCTATTGCCCCGTTTTCCACTAGTGCAATGACATCGTCGTACATCTGGTGGGCTCGACGTCGTAAAACTCATGATGAAAATGTTCCGCCAATAATGAGGTGCGCTATGTCTATTCGAGCTCTGGTTGCAAACCATCTAAAGGCGTGGGGGACACCACCTGGTGTTCATAGAAGAGGCTGGACGCGCCTACGAACAAATTATGTCAAACTCAATGTGGATGTTGCTTTTAATCAAGAGAACAAATCTGGAGCAGTTGGGGCTATTATCCGGGACGGGAGAGGTGAAGCCCTAGTATGCGCGTGCACTTTTATACCGCATGTGGCATCGGCAGGCTCGGCAGAGGCGAAGGCGATGCAGATGGGTCTTCAGTTAGCAAATGCTCTGGCCTACCAACGCGTCCAAGCTGAATCAGATTCTTTAGAGGTGATAAATATTATGGATGGCCGAGAGAGGATTTGGAATGAATCGGCGGCCATTTATGTTGATTGCATTGCGAGTGCAGGGATGATTGGACAAACGTATTTTCAACATTTTCCGAGGGAAGCAAACAAGACGGCTCATGTTATTGCGAAACATAGTTTTGATTTACATATTTCTTGTACTTGGGACGATGAGCCTCCTAGTTTTCTTTCACAAATCTTGCTAGATGATGTAACAATTCTGTGATTTGGGGCGGCAAGTTTCAGACGCACTCTTTTCCTTCCAGGGTACCTAAGGGGGCTGGAAGCACTACGGGAAAAATGGCATTGCCGTGAAGCCTATCATTGTCGTGCGCCGTTGCATGGCAAAGACATCTTTGCCGTGCACAGCAGGCAGCACGCACGGCAAAGAAAGTTCGCAGGTCTGAGAGTAGCGCACGACAATGAATCCTTGCACGGCAAAGTCCCAAGTGGCGCACGGCGACGAATCCTTGCACGGCAAAGTCCCAAGAAAGCGCACGGCAAAGAAACATCGACGGCAAAGTCCCTACACGCCGCACGGCAAAGAAACACTGCACGGCAAAGGCTCTGGGCGTTGCCGTGGCGCAGCTGCCATGCGAGCAGACAAGTTGCACGGCAAAGTTGCCTTTGACGTGTGTTCCTTTCTTTGTCGTGCGCCAACATACATTTTTTTTGTTTTTCTTTCTATTTTATTTTATCTAATACTTATATTTATTTTTTTAATTAGTTTTACTTTTTAATGACTATTTATTAGTGTTACTTAAGACAATGTGCAATACAAAATTACTCTCCATGTTCATCCCCCCACATATATCAGGGTTTCGGAGCAATATGCGCTTCGGAAAATCTGCTAAGTGTTATCGCCTAAATGTGAGGAAGGTCGCACCGTGGAGCTACTTTTGCACCAGTACACCTTCCACCACACTTTCACACATATCATAGGTCCACATGCAAGATTTGGTGGGATTCCGGTGCTCCGGCGGTCGTTCTCCCCCTCCTCCCCCAAAAAACCGCGGTATGTGTGCCCCGACGGGTCTACCCCCTAGATTTCTCCGCGCGAGGGTGCACAAATGTACTTTTTCATTGTTTTAGGTTTGGTTTTGACATATACACATGGAAAACCTATCTTGGGACCATTTGGCACATATACCCGCAGCTAGAGCCATTATCACACGATCGAGGGTGTGCCTGATCTACTGGTTAGGGTTAGCTTTAGAGTTAGGGTTAGGGTTTAGGGGTAGGTCTAGGGTTTAGGGTCAAGGTAAGGATTTATGGTTAGGTATAGGTTTAGGGTTTAGGGTTAGGGTTAGGGTTTATGATGCAGAGTTTTGCAGCTCACGTGTCAGCACGTGTAGTTAATGGTTTAGGATCTAGGGGTTTAGGGCTCGAAGTCTCCCCAGTTTAGGGTTTAGGGGAGCTACTTTTGCACCATTACACCTTCCACCACACTTTCACACATATCATAGGTCCACATTCAAGATTTGGTGGGATTCCGGTGCTCCGACGGTCGTTCTCCCCCTCCTCCCCCGCAAAAACAGCGGTATGTGTGCCCCGACGGGTCTACCCCCCTAGATTTCTCTGCGCGAGAGTGCACCAATGTACTTTTTCATTGTTTTAGGTTTGGTTAGGACATATACACATGGAAAACCAATCTTGGGACCATTTGGCACATATACCCACAGCTAGAGCGGTTGCGGGTATGTTCTTACTCCGGCCTCTACGTTTCCTTTACATGATTTCCATTGAAATGTTAATGACATCACGGCAACACAACGTAGGCGGAGATGGCAGCAAAGGAGCAGGAGGCCCAGGAGCAAAGGGCGCATATGGCCGAACACCAGATTCTGGACTACCAGCAGCAGCAGGTGCAGATGATGCAGCAGATGCAACAGCAGCAGCAGATGATCTAGCAGCACCAGACACAGATGAGCCAGACCAATCTGTCTTCTCCACTGGGGAGTGGTCTTCCTCTTCCTCCTTTCTCCTTGCCGTGGGTAAGTGTTTAACTCCATATCTCCATCTTATCTTCTGTTGTCTTATTGACTAATCATATCACCAGCTGCAGATGGGGCCTTCGCAGATGATGCCGAACATGCCGAACATGTCCACTCAGAGCCCGGTGACACAATTCACCGTGAACAACACGAACATCATCCGGAGCCTGAACCCCGGTGAGTCCTCCTACACTTGTGCCCAACCCACTTCTTGTACTTGTTCAAGTGTACCCATGGATCCATGCTTGTTCAATTCCATGTCAACATGCAAATGCTACTACTTGTTTAACTCCATGTCAATATGCAAATGCAAATGCTAATTCCATCAACCTTGTAGGAAGAGGACAAGGCAATGACGATGATGTCATGTGAAGCAATGGAGGAGGACAAGGTTGATGTCATCGATTCTATGAACTCGTCGTCATGCACTTGTCGTTATTGTAATGGATTGTATGCACTTGTAATGGATTGTAATGGACATTGCTATTTAACATGTGTGGATGGACTCTATGTAATGGATTGTATGCATGGATATGTGCTTTCGATGTATTTGTGGTGTTGTTGATGTGTTTGGTGATGATATGTTGAAGATATATGTTGTATATGTTATATTTGTCAAATGCTATTTTTGAAATGCAGGGAATATTGAAAAACAACAAAAAAAAATGAAAAAAATAGGCGCCTTTCTCGTGTGTATGCACACGGCAAAGGAGCCATGTGGCGGCAGCCTGTGCTCCTGGGAACCTGGGGGTGTGCCTGGAGGCTTTTTTGCCGTGCGGGGCTGGGGTGTAGGCGCACGGCAAAGTGACCCGCATGGCACAGAGCAGGCGCACGGCAGAGGCTGCGCCGCACGGCAGCGCTGGCCGCACGGCAGCGCTGGCCGCACGGCAACGCGGGCTAGCGCACGGCAACGCTCTGGGCGCACGGCAAAGCCTTTGCCGTGTAATATTTGCGATGTGCACGACAAAGGTTTCGTTGCCGTCGGATCCTTTGCCGGGCGAACGTTGCCGTGCATCCACGCACGGCAAAGCCTTTGCCGGGCATATGGACTTCTTTGCCGTGTGAATTGTCGCACGGCAATGAACAGTTTTTCCGTAGCGAAGGTTTTTAATGAGGCGGCTTGCTAGCCAGTTATATATATATATATATGTTTCAAAAAAAAAGTATATATAGTTTCCAGTTTGATCCGTGGTCGCTAACACTTGATTCAAACATATGTTAAATTATAAACTTCAGACGTCACATACCATAAGGAATCTTATATGATGTAAATTTTAGGACAACGTGGACGTATGGGTCTCGCAAGTACGGAGGCA
The DNA here is from genome assembly GCF_019359855.2 of Lolium perenne. Lineage (NCBI taxonomy): Eukaryota > Viridiplantae > Streptophyta > Magnoliopsida > Poales > Poaceae > Lolium > Lolium perenne. Next base: position 221,762,286 of record NC_067245.2, on the reverse strand, counting down.
CAAGCTCCCATTGCAGGTACAGAGACGGAGTGCATATGTTTCCCCACAGAAATAAGCACACGTACACCTGCAGATTACTAGGAGCAGCAACAAATGGCACACGAAGCAACCAGCTGATGGCGGCAACAGGCAGCAGCAGAAACTAGGTTCCTAGGTAAGAATATGAGTCGGTAAATTGCTGTGAACTGCAGTTTGGTCCTAACTACGTACCTACCTACGTAAACACCACTCCTAATCATTTGCTCCTCGATCATAACTAAGCTTCTCACTCAAAGGCACCGTCGGCGTCGATCTCTCGTTCTTCCCCACGCGAATTGTGGACGCCCTCTGTTGCCTGTTGGTGGTTTCTTCTGCTCCACATAAGATCGAGCGCGACCCGCGGCCGCACGAGCCTCTCATCGGGAGCCTCGCCGCGGAGGCGCGTCAGAGTGACGGGCGGAGCTAGGAGTGGATCTCACTCAAGGTGCACACGCCGTTTACCACCATAGAGGAGGACAACTCGCCGCAAGTTTTTGGTATAGTTCTCTCAGCCTGTCATCACATGGAACTCGGTCACACGCTCAGACTAATCATTCCATTGATCCTTAACTCGCTACCCTTTAGTTTATTTTTAAACTAGGGATTTCTATTTTCGTGCCCTCGGGTCCTTAATTGTACTCAGTTTTCTCCAGCTCTTTAGTTTTTCCTCAGTTTTCTCCAAGACCTTGTCTGAAACCCGTAGAAGGAGCTCGGACGGAGGATTCCCGTTTAGTTGATGTTGGTTGGCGCTGGCAAGTGGGGCCGCTGTTGGTGCCCCCGCAGTGGACACGTCTTCACTTATCCAGATCATCGTGGGACCCACAACTTGTCCACGTTAGCGCGCCGGACCCACAGCTTACCCAGGTGACCGTTGCAAAATGGGAGCCCGAGCCAGCCCCGCGCCCGTGCCCGTGCCCGTGCCATTGCTTCCCCTTTCTTTCCCCGCGCCCGTGTCCGTGCCATTGCTTCCCCTATCTTTCCCCGCGCCCCATTGTTCTTCTTCTCCGCCAGCGGCAGCCCTTCTCCGGCAGGCGGGTGATGTCTAGTTTCTCTTCAACCTCCCGTTCTTCATGGCCGCAGTATGGACCCGTGCCTTTGACAAGATGCTCTGACTGCCCACGCCAGGAGCCTCTGAAGCGGTTGATCTGTAAGACGGACGAGAACGGCAACCGTGGACGTGAGTTCCTTGCATGCGAGAGCTTTCCATATAGAGAGGGGGATAAGGTTAGATCTCGCTCCAATTTCTCTGTTTTCTCTCAATTTTCTTGTTATTCCCTCGAATTTGGAATTTAGGTTCACGTTGTTGTTTTCAGATCCTGAAGAAATGCAGGCATTTCGAGTGGATCGATGTGTACGTTCAGAGGCTTCAATTGCAGGAATCAATTGACGCTATTGGGGAGCGCAATTTGGGAGGGGGGACTTGCTGTAGAGAATGTGGCGGAGAGAGAAGTCGTTCCGATTATGCCTAATGCTCCCAATGCAGGACTGGTGGAAGTGAAGGGAGAACTGAAGAAAATGAACAATCAGTTAAAGCAGCTGATCGAGTTGAAGAAGCAAGCTAATCTGATGGCTGGTTGTTTTTTCTGTTGTATAATTGCGATCGGATTCTTATCATTGCTCACCAGGCGCTAGAAGTTGTTACAATAGATACCTTGTTACAAATCCATTATTCAGTTACATGTACTTGTAGTTGTTTTCATAGTTAGTGTGTGCATTCACCGAAATTACCAACTATATTGGAATGCTAAAGAAAGTTGATAATTGTTAGAGGGGTGACAATAATGCATTCACCGAAATCCGCAAATATGTATGCCTCATATTTATACCAAAATTATACCACTTTTGGGCCGTTTCAAATTACCAAAACTATATCCCAAACTATATCCCCTAAAAGAAAAGGAAAGCGAAAGATAGTTGATAATTGTTAGAGGGGTGACAATAATGCATTCACCGAAATCCGTAAATATGTATGCCTCATGTTTATACCAAAATTATACCACTTTTGGGCCGTTTCAAATTACCAAAACTATATCCCAAACTATATCCCCTAAAAGAAAAGGAAAGTGAAAGATAGTTGATAATTGTTAGAGGGGTGACAATAATGCATTCACCGAAATCCGCAAATATGTATGCCTTATGTTTATACCAAAATTATACCACTTTTGGGCCGTTTCAAATTACCAAAACTATATCCCAAACTATATCCCCTAAAAAAAGGAAAGCGAAAGATAGTTGATAATTGTTAGATGGGTGACAATAATGCATCCACCGACAGAGAGAGAGAGGGGTGGCCACGAAGAGAGAGAGAGAGAGAGAGAGAGAGAGAGAGAGAGGGGGGGTGGCCACGAAGAGACGGGGAGGGGTATACTGCCCGTTAGATCAGTTGATCAATGGTCCGTGGAGTCGATCTGTGTGACAACAGCTCAACCAATCAGGATAAGTTTGGGCTTCTGAGAGCATTTGTGACAGAACTTGAGGGTAAAACTGAGTAGTACTAAGAATCCAAGGGAACATAAATAGTAAATAGACTAAGGGATTCAAACAAAAAAATTACAAAATGAAAAATGCGTGTTTTGTACAATATAATTCATATTGGGCTACATCAAATTATTTGCAATTCAAATATACATGAATGTGACAATTATGGCATCATTTAGACAAACTATGTTTTTGGGGAAGATGTTTGCAAAGGGGTTTGAGTGAAAAACCATGCATCTTCATAGCTACACTGCTGATTTTGAGAAGTGATAATTTGTGGTAAAACTTGATTTATATATGTTTGTTAAGGTTTTCTAGGTGGCAGGTTGCGTAGGAAGACTCCATGAGTAGGTGCCACTATGTTTTTATTTTTTTGGATTTTTTTGCGCATGAAATGACTCAATTAGATATGTTAATCTCATTTGTTGACTCTCTATTGACCAGCTACTTGAGGGTAAAACTGAGTATATTGCACTTGTCAGTCTAAGTAATCGAGGGGAAAACTGAGTACAGATAAAATTTCTGTATAAGGCCCGAGGTTATAACTGAGTACACCAAACGTTCCAGGGTTAGACTCGTGTCGCGGTGCACGCTGCAGCCGTGCATAGCGGACGCGTGTTGCGGTACACGCCACCTTCGTATTTATAGAGCCCTTTTTCTCTCCCTCGACGCACGTTCTCACTGCAACCGCCTCTCCTGTCCCATCATCTTCTCCACAACCGAAGAAAAAACCCCGAAGAAAACCGCCGGCGATGGACAAGAATGAGATGCCCATTGTCGGCACATCAGCCGCTGGCGCATCGGCCGCCACCCCCGTCCAGGCCCCTATCGCTGCTTCCAACGTAGCAGCCGGCGCATCAGCCGCCGGCGCATCGGCCGCCGCCACCGTCCAGGCCCCCGTCGCTTGGAACCCGTACGAACCAGTGCCGTACGTCGCGCCGGAGAACCCCTACGACACCAGCATCGTCGACGACGAGCCGGAGGTAACCCTTTGCTCCCTTGTTCTTATCCCATTTCAATCATTTTGTGTTAGATCTTGCGTTATTAGGGTTCGTCTGTTCCTAGTTCAGTCCATTTGTGTTAGATCTTGCGTTATTAGTGTGCGTCTGTTCCTAGTTCAATCCTTTTGTGTTAGATCTTGCGTTATTAGTGTTTGTGATTTGCTTTTGTTTAAGATTTGTGCCGATGATGATGAATATTTGGGCACAAATTTATTCAGGGTTTGGTCAGTAAACAATTGGTGTGTACAAATTTGTTGTGCATGATCTTTGGTTTATTGTCTCGAATCCTGGATATAAGTGTGTCCAATGTAACTGAGGCTACCTCTTTTTTTTCGAGCCCATATTATCATGCATGATCTTTGTTCACTCTCTGTTCCATCATCGTTGCAATTGACTCCGTGTTTTTTGCACGATCTTTGGTGCTACGTGACAGTTGCAGAGCAGCGACGTCGACAGCGACGACGAGTCCTTCCACACCAAGACTCGTCACGTCCTCAGGAGGCTGCAGTCCGGCCATTATGATGGCCCCTTTGTTGGAGACATTTACAAGTGCCCCTTCTGCAACAGGAAGCTCCGCGCCACCGACTTCAACTGCCTGGTGAACCATACTGAATCCATTGGCAGATGCGGCGCTAGAGTTGGAACGACCGTGAACGTGCATGCGTTCATGGCCAAACACAAAGCACTTGGGATTCACCTGCGCAACCTCCAAGCGAGTCACGGGCGCTACTTGGAGGCGTTGAACATGCCTACTACACTCTCTGTATGTGACTGCTCTATCTGTAGAGCAGCTTAAATTCATGTAAAATGTAGCTTATGTTGTAGGGTTCTATCGGTACTACTGTTGGATCTGTCGTGAATATATCTATGCTATGTTGGCTGCTGTATGCAGCTTATCCTATATTTTCTCTGGATTTGTGCCCTGGATTTCCTACCTGATTGGGTAAAAACGAAGGCATAAAGAAATGAATGGCGTTAAAAAATAGAAGGAGAAGCTGCTCTAGATTTGCTACCAATTTGGGCTATCAAATATGAATGAGATCGAGCGAGAGAGAGGAAAAAGGTACATTGAAAACTGCTAATCTGGGCGAAAGAGACAGAAACCACTCGTGCCCACGTCCCGGACCCACACGGCTCCACACGCTACGGCCCCACAAACACGGTCTCGTCATGTCCCACGCGGTTCCTTCCTACCAGCCCCACACGACGCGGTGCCACAAACGACACGACCCCACTCATCAGCACGGAACGGTCAACTTAACGGATTCCTTCCGTCCGAGCTCCTTCTGCGGGTTTCAGACAATGTCTTGGGGAAAACTGAGGAAAAACTAAGGAGCTGGGGAAAACTGAGCACAACTTTTTTTTTTAGATAATAGGGTGCGGATCCCCGGCCTCTGCATCAAAGTGATGCACATAGCCACCGCAATTATTAAAGAATAATATCTCAAAGTTTACAATTTATGGGTCACTCAAAGTGGATACAAAAATCAGCCACCTAAAAAAAGATCTATCCATCGATTCGCTTATGCTGTCGCCACCCACCCTGGCAGAAGATAGCCCGTACGACCATCGTCATTCGAGTACAGGCGGAATCCATGAGTCCACGGCGTTCCACAGGAAGAAGAAATGACCACATATGGATCCAGTAAGTCGTCTTGTTGATAACCTGCAAATAATGGGATGGTGTTGTCTTGTTAAAAATTATGTCATTTCTACAATTCCAAATAGCCCATAGCACAGCCGCAGTGCCTACTCTAATAAGCTCTTTGGATCTCTTATCCACCCCATTCAGCCAGCTCCCAAATAAATTACCAACACTAGAGGGTGGTTTAATGTTGAAAGTAAAATGTATGATCCTCCAAATATCACGAGCAAAAGGACATGAAATGAACAGATGTTGTACAGATTCATCTGCATCACAAAAAACGCATTTTTTACACCCAATCCATTTACGTTTAATCAAATTATCCTTAGTTAAAAGCTCCTTCCTATGTAAGAACCACAGGAAAATACGAATCTTTAAAGGAACTTTCAGCTTCCATAAGTATTTCCGCAGATACTGTGTATGGCCATTCAAAAGTTCAGCGTAATAGGATTTAGTGGAGTATACACCCGTCGGTGTAAGAGCCCAAAAAAATCTGTCCGGTTCATCTACAATTTGGACACGCATTAGTCTTTCAACTAGATGAAACCAAACCTCTCTATTATTCCCAATCAAGCTCCTTCTAAACCAAAGATTGATCGGGTTACTCCCAAAAACAGACGCCACTGTTATATTTTTATGAGAAGCAATCGCATACAAGGATGGGTATTCATCCGCAATCGAGTTGTTACCCAACCAATTGTCCTCCCAAAAACGAGTTTGATTCCCATCCCCGATTTTGAAAGACCCAAATTTGAGAAAATCGTCTTTAACTTTCATTATTCCTTTCCAAAAAGGTGAATCTGTAGGTTTAAGTTGGACTTGGGACAACGTCTTTTCTCCCAAATATTTATTTGTAAGTAATTCCTTCCACACCCCCTCCTCCGTAAGTAGCTTAAATATCCATTTACTCAAAAGATATTTATTTTTAATCTCAAGCACTTCAATACCGAGCCCCCCTTGATCTTTTGGTCTACACACAATATTCCATTTAGTTAGTCTATATTTTCTCTTTTACTGATTACTTTGCCAGAAAAATCTTGACCGATAATAATCTAATCTTTTACGAACCCCCTTGGGTATTTCGAAGAAAGACAACAGAAACATCGGCAAGCTAGTCAACACTGAATTAATGAGCACCAGACGATCACCGTATGATAACATCTTGGCTACCCATGCTCCCAATTTCCCATCGAATCGATCCTCTACTGTTTTCCATTCTTTATTGAGTAATTTCCTATAGTGAATAGGTATACCCAGGTATTTAAATGGGAGTGAACCAATTTCGCACCCGAAAATATTTCGGTATTGGTCTCGCACCTCTACAGCTTTACCAAAACAATATAACTCGCTTTTGTGATAGTTGATTTTTAAACCCGAGAGTTGCTCAAAAAAAGCCAATATTAGTTTCATGTTCACAGCTTTCGCAATGTCATGCTCTAGAAACAATATTGTATCATCTGCATACTGGAGTATCGACACCCCACCATCCACCAAATGCGGTATTAACCCCCCCACTTGCCCATCCTCTTTAGCACGCATAATTAGAATGGCCAGCATATCAGCGACAAGATTAAACAACAAAGGAGACAACGGATCTCCTTGTCGCAAACCTTTTAACGTTTGAAAATAGTGTCCTATATCATCGTTCACCCTGATACCCACACTCCCCCCTTGAACAAACCTTGCAACCCATTCACACCACATCGGTTCAAATCCTTTCATACGAAGAACCTGTTGCAAAAAGTCCCAGTTCACCTTATCATAGGCCTTCTCAAAGTCGATTTTAAAAAGCACCCCGTCTAATTTCTTCCTATGCATCTCGTGAATTGTCTCATGTAGCACAACCACTCCTTCCAAAATATTTCTCCCTGGGATAAACGCTGTTTGAGTTGGACGCACCACTCTACTCGCAATTGAAGTTACCCGATTGGTACCTACTTTTGTAAAAATCTTAAAACTCACATTTAATAAGCAAATCGGTCTATACTGTTCAATTCTACTGGCATTCTCAATTTTGGGCAGCAACGTAATGATCCCGAAATTAAGTTTATACAATGGTAGTTCACCCTTTCGCAATTGAGCAAACATATCCATTAGATCATTTTTTAAAATATGCCAAATTTTTTGATAAAACTCAGCCGGGAACCCGTCCGGACCCGGAGACTTATTATGTTCCATCTGTGATATCGCGTCATAGACCTCTTTCTCATTAAATTCTGCTGTCAAGATATAATTTTCCTCCGATGAAATTTGAGGCATGTCACTCGTAACGGCCTCTTCCATCGAGAAGAAATTTGGTTCTGGCGCACCAAATAATTTCTTATAGTATTCCGAAATGAACACTTTCAGATTTGTCTCCCCAACAATAGTTCCCTCATCTTGTTCAAGTTGAAAAATTCTTTTTTTCCTATGCCTACCATTGGCCATAATGTGGAAGTATCGCGTATTATTTCCACCCTCCTGAACATGCCGCACCTTTGCTCGTTGAGCCCACTTGGATTCTTCATCCCGCAGAAGTTTACCAAGCTGTATTTCCGCCTCCTTTTTTGCAGCCCGCTCAGCCGCATTTAAAAGGTTTGATTCCGATTTGATATCAAGTTGGTCTATAATAAGTAATAGTTTCTCTTTCAACTTTTTTGCATCGGCATTCAAGTTTTTTGCCCATCCACGAAGGAATTGTCTAATGTGTCTAATTTTATTTTGCCAACGTTCCACTGGAGTATTCCCCTCCTTCACTGAAGCCCACTCTTTCTCGATCATCTCTTTAAACCCTTCCTGGCGCATCCAGGATTGTTCAAAGTAGAAGTGATATTTATTACCCACATGAGCCTGATCGCCTGAGTCAATAATCAGTGGTGTATGGTCAGACCCCGTTCGAGTCATCGCATGAACAGACACCAGCGGGAACTTTTGTTCCCAATCCACACTAGCTAGGAAACGGTCCAACTTCTCAAACGTTGGAGTCTCCCTTCTACTCGCCCAGGTATATTGCCGACCTGAAAGTTCTAGCTCTTTGAGCTCTAGACTCTCAATAATAGCGTTGAAAATAACAGGCCACCGCGCATTGAAATTGGAATTATTTTTTTCCTCCGCCCTCCTAATAATATTGAAATCCCCCCCTACGAGCAACGGAAGAGTCTCCCCTTCACAAATACGTACTAACTCAGCCAGGAAATCCGGTTTCCTCTCATCTTGTGCCGCCCCATAAACTACCACGAAAGACCATAAGAACCCATCTTTTTTGGATCGCACATGAAATTTTACGCAAAAATCACCTGTGACAACGCTTTGAGCAGTTAAAGATGTGCTATTGAAACCCACTAACATTCCTCCTGATCGGCCATGAGGAGGCATACAAAACCATGTGAAATCCAGCCCGCCTGCCAAGAACTTAAGAAAGGGAGCTGAAAACGAAGATCTACCCGTTTCAACAATAGCCACAAAGTCTAATTTTTTCTCCCGTACAGCTTCGCAAACTGTCATATGTTTAGCAGTATCCCCAAACCCATCTGAATTCCAAACCATACCTTTCATTGTTTCTTACTTTTTAATTTAATTATTCGCGCACTACGTCTAGTAGGCCATTGGCTAGACGCATTAGTCTTTCGGCCCCTTTTAACAATCTGTTTACTTGGCACTTGAAGGTCCGCATGACCGTCAATTGTGTCCTCATCGTCATCTAAATCCTCACATAAGTTTGTAGATCGTCGCATTACGAGACTAACCTCACTATCCTCTTTATGTAGGTTCTTTTGCAAGAAAATCAGACTTCTCTCCCGCTCAATTTTTCTAATAACCAAAATAGAAGAATTAATTTGTCCATTAGATTTTCCTAACGAAATACCTAGCCGATCAGCCCTATGTTTAATTTCAGTATCCGAAAAAGATAGAATCGAGAGGTTCGCATTTGTTGTACCTTTTGGGATGTCGAGGTTCTTTTTGCACGCCAATTCCACCGCTCGCTCCAGCGATGGTACGTCAGCGTTTGGTTGAGCTCGAATCCGCGCACTGGAATGGGCCACCACCTCCTCGAGACCGCCGAAAGCACGCATTTCCTCACGCGAAGGCCTCCCCTCCATGTTCACTCGACCACCACTGCACCCCTCGCCTAGGGATACCCGTGTAGGTGACAGAGCCGAGGAATTAAGCAGAACGGCCTCAGGTGCAGATTGAGTCAAAGGAGACATCGCTGATGAATTCGGAGCTGGGCTTGCCAACTCGCCCCCAGCTTCCTCCTCCACCAGCGCCTCAATATTCAGTTCCGGTCCCCCAGCACCTCCATCATAGGTAACAGGCATAAAACCTCCAGAACAAACACCCGCAGCTGGTGCTGTTTGATTAGGGCTCTCAAAGCATCCAACCGATGCCGCTGAATCATCGTCGGCGTAAGTCAGTTCCTTGCGCATCTCAGCAACACTCACCGCCACCTCGCCTCCGCAAGAGCCAGGTGTGTACAGCAGCTGTGAACCCCCATCCTCTGCGTGTGCATCACTGGACAGATTTTTGTGTTGAGCACGTGACATCATTTCCCGCCATTCTTGCTGCGCCGCACGAAACTGCTTCTGAACCTCAGGGGAGAAGATGACTCCCGAGGTCTTTTGTTGCATAGCATCTGGCGGTGTCCCTTTGGACCCCTTCTCTCCACTGTTCGCTGTGACGTCATCGGTAACCATCGCACTAATCCCATTGTTTCCTGTGTCAACCTCGTCATTCTCACTTTTCTCTAAGCCCTCCTCGGGCTTTTCATCTTCATTGTTGTCATCATCAGGCGGTGGTGAAAGGGGGGGTCATCTTCCATGTCCGCTTCATCCACCGGATGTTCAACCGAGAATCGCAACTTATAGAACCCGTCCTTGACAAAAACTAGCCAAGAAGATGGGATGAGAGTGTAATCGACGCAGCCCACGAAGATCCGCAGCACCCCGTGTTTGCGTGTGAACTTCATATCCACCTTAAACGTTTTCCCAAACAAAGATCCTAAGCTCCACATAGAGAGAAAGTCTCCTGTCGTCTTTGTGGGGATCCCCTTAACACGAATCCATTTTTTAGGAAGCTGCATAAATGGTTCCATTTGACTGACCCAAGGTACCACTGTGATCTCACACCCACTGTTTGGAACTTTGCAAGCCCCGAAAATGGCCAGCCGATCTAGTTCACTTCTTGAAGGAAAAGGAACTTTAAAAACGTTCTGCTCAATCTGATTGACATCCCATTGAAACTGTTCCGTTGGTACCAACCTTTGGAGCTGAAAAACAATCTGAGAGGCCGACAGCACCCCCCCAGAAACACTGACCCTAGCAAGTCTGACATTATCAATCTTGGGCTTATAGGTTTCAGTAATCGGCTGTTCATAGAATGTCAGTCCTTCGTTGAGCAGCCCATGCACAATCACCTGTGGTTTGGGTGCGCTCAAAAGGGGACACACCTCAGGTGTATGCTCTTTACTTTCGCAGATATCACACACTTCGACCGTGCACTCTTTCCCATGATGTCCCGGTTCATCACAACGATAACACCTCGGCATACCCTTCATTTTTGCCTTCTTGGATGCTGCCCCTTCAGCCACACCCGTAGCCACAGTCTCTTTTGTTGCCGCAGTTGCAACAGGAACATACCGCCTCACCGTAGCCGCTTGTGGTGTTTCAGCCACCACCGGAGCAAGAACACCCAGCTGTCGCAATGCCTCTGCCACTTGCTTCACCATCCTTGCCAGCATCTCCTCATTAAGGTCCACAACCAACTCACGGCGATCAGCTTGGTTCACATAACCAGTGTTCCTCAGATGATGGCCTCTGCTCCCATCGTACCGGCCTGTACGCTGAGGTTGATAGGGCCGATTGTATCGCTGGTGGCCATCGTTGCCAAAGCCGGAGCCAGCATTGAAGCCACCAAAACCACCGGCGTTCGCCGTCTCAAAGCCGAGGGCACAAAAAATAGAAATCCCTTTAAACTAACATGAAACTTTTAGTATGTGTGGATTATGATTTCTTTCTAGACGTATATATGTGCGAATTTTTACTTAACTAAACTCTAGACTGATCAACGACTAAGAACTATCCAAAATGTCTATGGATTGTCAAACAGGAAATTGCACTGATGCATGAATGCAGCAGGAAATGGCTATGTGTTCATTTCCCAGTACATGATGCATGTATACATCGGAGAAGTACCCAAACTCTTATATTTTACTGACTGAGGATGGATGTCAACTAATCCTTCAATTCTAATTAACCCCGGTTAAGGTTCTGGGAAAACTGTGCCTGCATGTGTTGGGTGCCCGATCCCTAGAGAGATTGGTTGTTTTGGGTGCTAGGTACGAAGTGTTTGGGCCACATAAGCCACCCCTGCTTCATCAGTTGTGACTCCAAAGCACCTTGCATTGGCTGGATGCAGTGTAAAATAAACTAGCACACAGTAGGAAACCCCATGATTACTTTGCTGATTTCACTCTAAGTATTTAAAACGTAGAGAGTTTGTTGCGATTCATGCATGCCATGCCATTTACATAGTGATCGAGCTGAAGCTGGGTCAAGGAATTGAAACTACCAGTCCAAATCAGAACCCAATTCATTTAAGGTTCTTATTGGATCTTGCCCAAGCTACTACCTTTTTCCTAGTCCTAAAATCCTGTGCAGGAGCATGTTCATGAAAAGGATCCCATGATCCCTATCACCAAGAGTGAATTAATAATAATAAAAATTCAAAATTTACAAACAGAAAATTTAAATTAGTCACATGAGTGAATTTTGTAACACATCATGAGTGCAATTTTCACACTCCAAGGGCTCATAGTTTTTGAGTATTAGTGCAAGACCATTTTGCTTTCAAGCCCCTTAAATTGTGATTTATATGAACCTACATATAGAACTTATTTTCTTGGTCATTTTCATGCATCCTTTTGGTCATGAAAATGTACAAATGGTTGCTTAGTTGATAATATGAAATTTAATAATGCATATATTTTCAAATTTATGTCAATTAGTCGTCGAAAATGTGTAAAAACTGATGGGTACAAAAACCCAAATTATTAATTGGCCCGGCTCAAAAGTACACTTATACTATACATATTATATGGATGTGCCCATTAATTTGGACCGGAGGGAGTAATATCTTTATTCATGCATCTTTTAGACCAGGAAAAGATGCATAACATTTTTTTTAGTGTGAACTAAATAAATATGCATAGTATATCGGATGGGTCGAGAGATAATAATAATTGATGTGGTGGTAGTGTGGTAGGAGTTGAGGGTATATTTTGCAAAATATGAGGGGCTTCATGAAGATAGTTGTATGGAGTTGAAGGGGTGTTGTGTAAAAGTTCTAGCATAGCTCTTGATGATAAGAATGACGGAGATAGGATGCGGAAACCAAAATATGGGCGGAACATACTTTCGTGACGCTCTGTTGTGTTATCCGTGTGATTCTAGGATGGTATGGGTATATTATGTTATTGGCACACAATCTATGAAAAAATTGTCCCTATTCGATTTGTATGAGTTTAAAAATGTGTATTGAAATGTCATACAAAATAGCAGACCCAAGAACATTTCGAAACTTGAGCAAACTACAAATTTTAAGGCTTATGATTTTATATTTGCTCAAATTGCCTTGAGAAAATACCCCATGCAAAGTAATGCGCCGCCGGCAATAATCCGGGCTGGAGGGATGCTGGATCCTACGGGGTTTTAGTTTATTTAACAAGACATGAGAAAACACAGTATTCTTTCAATGAGATTTGAGCAGATGCAAAAAAAAATCAACGAAACATAGTGCAAACTAATGTTCAGGGCAAATTCATGTGGGATTCGATCCAGTGTTAAAAAATTCCTATAAAATCCCTTGGAATCAAATAAACCCCTATGTCATGAGATAAGTTTCATAACAAATGAAAAGTGGTCAGAAGACTCCAAGGTGTAAAGCTAATGTTATTTTTTTAAGGGAAAAGTATTTACTAAGGGAGGTACTTGTAAGAAACGGTGCATGTTCCACTTTTTCTTTCGCTGGCTCTTTTGATTCCTCTCAAACAAATTATCTTTTTTTATCTTTGAAACCATACAACCTTCTTTTTTTGCGACTTAAAACCATACAACCTTTGAACTTGCAAGCCACTGAATTACAATTAAAATATAGGAGAAGTAGTTTAATTTTTATGACAGTCAATATATATATAAATAATTTTAAAAATTTAAAAATTTGAACATTTTAATTGCAAAAAAATATGAAATATTTTCCCAACAGTCTAGTTGTAATGTTTCAGTGACCTGCAAACTTTTAAGTCCATATATATGTTATATAGTTTGAGAGATACATAAGGGAAAAACTCAAAAAAAAAAAGGTATGGGTGTGTAGTGCTCACTCACAACTTTTCCTTTAAAAAAATAGTGCATTTCATTTTTGGACATATTAACTGAAGATTGAGCTAATCTTCCCTCTAACTAATGTATAGCAACACAATTTGGGTATATAAATTCGATCGAAGATTTGTATTTAGTGGATTTGCAGCTCTCCCCAAGCTAGGTAGCACTTGCTTTGGTAACAATCAAGCGATCCGTAAACAAAGGCTGCTGGGAGCCTCGGGATCGTTAACGGCGTAGAATAATGGAGCTGACCGTCTTGCTCCGCGCGCGCAGGCCTCGACGATCATGGCCTTGCCTTGCATCCTACGTGACCACTTTTATCCCCGTCCAGCGCCGTGGCGGCCGGCGTCAACTCTTCCCAGCCAGCACCTCCCTCCCGCGGCTAGCTAGCTAGCTAGGTACCTAGCAGCAGGCCGGCGACGTACGCTTATATATACATGCTACATGCCTCTCCCGCGTCAAAGATCGAAAGCTCTACCTAGTTAATTTGCGTGCATCGATCGTCTCGATCGATGGCTGACTTCTCGTCTAGCAACGGCGTCCCGCCGGGGTTCCGATTCCACCCGACCGACGAGGAGCTGCTGCTTTACTACCTCAAGAAGAAGATCGGCTTCGAGAAGTTCGACCTCGAGGTCATTAGGGAGGTGGACCTCAACAAGATCGAGCCATGGGACCTCCAAGGTACTGAATTATCCATTCTGCCATGATGATATGCTCAATTCATTGCTGATGTCCTACTTGTGTGTGTGCCATGGTGCGCGTAAAGAGAGATGCCGCATCGGCTCTGCGCCGCAGAACGAGTGGTACTTCTTCAGTCATAAGGACCGCAAGTACCCGACGGGGTCGCGCACGAACCGCGCGACGACGGCCGGGTTCTGGAAGGCGACGGGGAGGGACAAGTGCATCCGCACCAGCTACCGCAAGATCGGGATGCGCAAGACGCTCGTCTTCTACCGCGGCCGCGCCCCGCACGGCCAGAAGTCCGACTGGATCATGCACGAGTACCGCCTCGAAGAAATCGACGAAGCCCAGGGCGGCACCAGCGTAAGCCCTCGACGATCTCTCTCTTAGAATCATGTGCTAAGTGTTGATGCATGCTTGCAGTTTGCTTAATTTAGCTATAGTGTTGATCGACTGCGTCGTGCTGATTGCAGGAGGATGGATGGGTGGTGTGCCGCGTGTTCAAGAAGAAGTGCTTCTTCAAGATCGCCGGAGGAGGCGGCGGCGAGGGCAGCTCGAGCCAGAGCGCGGAGGCCGGCGGCGGCGGTCACATGACCGTCTCCTCGCCGATGGGCGGCCACGACCACGCTAGCATGTCGTCCCACTACATGCACGGGATGCACCCGCAGTACCACCATCAGCAGCACGCCTCCTCCTTCTACTACTCCCAGATGCAGCCACCGGAGACGGCCTACTCGCACCACGTGCAGGTCCAGGACCTACTCACCAACCATCGCCCGGCCGCCGACGCTTCCGGAGGCGCTGGGTACGACTTCTCCGGCCTGCCGGTCGAGCACCATCATGGCCTGGAAGTCGGCAGCAGTGATGGCGTTGCGGCCGATGGGCTGGCCGAGGGAAGAGATCAGACGAACGGTACTGCTTCTGATCAGCAGTGGCAGGCGATCGACGGGTTCGGCAACGGCGGGAGCGCCGCCACGGTGCAGCAAATGAGCGCCATGAACCCCGGCCAACGAGGCGGGGAGATGGATTTGTGGGGTTACGGGAGGTAAATTTGACATCTCCAACACATGAACAAGTGCATCTCTGCATGCAGGAATGCTGCATGGGAACCTTCAAAAGCTGGTTATTGGAATGTTATTATTGGTTTTGGTGTTTTGGATATGGTGTGTATATGTACTATATCATTAATTTGTTGTTTGGTGTAATAAGAACCAAGGATACATATTGGTGTATGAGTGTTAGGGTGATAAATTTGTGTGTACACATCTGTTTGCATGGACGAAAACTCAAGAATTTAAGTTTTGGGGTTTTCTTGACATGTATGGGTTGGAGTGTACACAAATGTAGAGCGTGTGTGTATTGGAAGTGGGCGGCATCATTTGTTCCGCATGCATGCCCTTTCATCTAGCATGTGCTAAGAAACTTAATGATGAGAATTAAGTTCATCGTTGTATTGTACTTTCATCCAATGTTCATTGATATCACTTATTCACTTATATCTATCAATATTGGAAAGTTAATCTTGAGCACAGATAGTGGTGTGCAATGTGCAAAGCATTATTACATCTACTATATGCATTTCCCTCTTTTGACACTCGCAACTTACGGTTACTTCAGTGCGATCAATTTGTAAGTCAGTACAACTTAAAAGTTCCCGTCTTTTTGTAGGGACATAGAAAAGTTTAGGGTCTTTGTGGTTAGTTTTTTCGTGATCAATTTACCGACCACCTCTCACAAAACAAAACAAAACAAAAAATCCAGGCAGTCCCTAGTAGCCATATAGACCTTCAATGGATCGCCTTCCCAGTCAACCATACAAGCATGAACCAAGCATGTCGTTTCCCTTCTTCCTGGCCACTAGGGCTGCAAAAAAAATTGAGACTTGTGAGCGGGTCGAGATCGACTCTTCTCTTAGCTTGACTAGAAATTAGCTTTAAAATGGGCCGAGAATATGATTGTCTTTTATTCCTCAAACAGGAAATGATCTGATCTTGAGCCAACACTAACTCGCTCAACTAAGCTCGATAGCTCAAAAAACATATCATAATTATGTTACATATTAAATGGAAACATGATAATTTACTACTTTATATGGTGTGGATTGGATTTATTCATTCTATTGCGAATGGAATTTAATTAAGAGAATCTGAAACTTTAACTTATTGTTTCTATATGTTGTGGATGCTATTTTTTCTTTCTTCCATATACAAGAAATAATGGAAATTTAGTATTTCCTCATAGCTCGAAACTGGCTCAAGATCGACCAGAGATTGTTACATGATGAGTATGACCAAATTTTACAGCTCGACCTTTAACTCGACCCAGTATGAATATTTATCATAAGTATTAGAGATAGTGTTAACTAGCGAAGACACGCTCGGGAAATACCATGATGCACTTGGGTGTAGGTGCATCCGTTTTCTCTAATATTGGGAAAACATGCTATTTGAAAATTAAAAAATTGAAATATTTTTTATAAACATATTCTATTGATACTTACTTGTGTAAGTTTTCACAGAAATACACTTGTATGTAGCCTACACGAAAATGATAAAATGTCCAAATGACACTCAATAATTGGTTGTGTACTGTTCACGGTAATAGAAATTCCCATTTTCACATTTATGTGTAGATAACACATGGTCATTTTTTATACCAAAATCTGCACAAATAAATATCAACATTGGATATACATACGTTTATTTAAAAAAATTCTAAAACTTGAAAATAATAATTTTTAAAATTTGTGGCACCAGGGCCGGTCCTGTGGTTTTTGGGGCCTAGGGCGAGACTAAAATTTGGGGCCCTTAATATAGGTATTACAATAGTATTTACAGATATACGCAGAAAAATATGTTCTCAATCATTTAATTGTATCCAGAAGTCAGTAGCATATCAAATATTGTATACATGTTACCTTAAAATTTTCTTTTAGCGTTCCTTGATGCAAATTCACTTATGATAGGGTTGATGTCAATGTCATGTAATAATTTCTTCTTGATGCAAAATGTTGTCAAACCGTTTAACCTCTGTTGAGTCATTGTTGATCTCAAATAGTTCTTCAATAATTTCAACTTTGAAAACTGATGAGACAGTCACAGGCACAGTAAACATGATGCGGTATTTGGATGACAATCAACTTCTCTGACATGCTCAAAAATCTCCATAGCCGACTTTACGCTATCTGGCAAGGTGAATCTCATCATTTTTAATTCAGAAATAAGATCATATACCTCAACATCACATGAACCACCCTTGAGAGTGCAAATTTTCTGCAACTTTCTTCAAGTTCGCTATCACATAATGACTTCATGGTGCGCGAGCTCAATAAGAAACCAAATACATCTTTAAACACCATGAGTCTTTGAATCTGTCCTTCAAAGATGTTACCGCCATATCAACCACAACATAAAAATATTACAACATAAAAATGTTACCGCCATATCAACCACAACCATACCAACCTCTCCCTGATATGCCTCCAATGTCTAAATTCATCATGTGCTAAGGAACTCTGACTCCTGCTAGCACTAGACTAGAAAATCTTACAACAAAAACAGAAAACTTTATCAACATCCTTTGAATAAACAAGCCATTTTCTATCATGTTTCTCTCCGTTATTTGAACTCCTGTAATAATGACCATACAAAAAATGTCTAGATACATCATCTAGAGACTAGAGGGTACTCCATTTGTTCCTCTCTCAAAGGTCCTTTCTCACCTAAGATATCTCTTGCCTATATCTCTTGCCTTGTTATACAGATTATCCCAATTTCTAGGATCATAAATATCAGAAGTGTAAAATGGTTGTTCATCAACACTAGGAGACTCTGTATGTGAATCTGTTGAATTAGCTGCATTCTCATAGCCACTTACATTGCTGTGGCCAATGTCGGTGTCGATATTTTCCTCTTGCTGATAAGAGCCACTTACCCCTGCATCTTCCTTGATAGTAACTATCGCCAACTGATCATTGGTTTACTGAAGCACTAGTATTAGATTTGAAAATTTTGTGAATATCTCCCCTCTGCGATTGTATCAAGGTCGTCACTTGTTTTGCTCTTTTCCTTTTAGTGTTACCATCTGGACGCTTTCTCGACAAGAAGGACATGATAACACACAATGCTCAAAAAGAAAACAAATCAAATTCTGAATGGTAAAAACTATGCCTTAGAAGTCAGATCAGTTAAATCGGCGATGTATGTATGCGGGTATTCTGGCGACGGAGGCCCCAAAAATTGAAACTGACGAGACAACAAGATGTGAACTGATAATTGGAAATTCAGAATTAGGGATAATTTAGGAGAAAACAAGAACTATTTGTAAATTCCAAGCGAATCCTTACCGTGTCTCTCGCTGATCTTTGTGGTCTTGTGCATTGACGAACTCGCAAACTCATGATGAACTGAAGATTGATGGAGGGGCCAGGAGGCCTTGCACTGCTAGCCTGCTACGCACTGTCTCGCTGCTCTTTGTGATCGAACGATCGCCGGCCTAGCCGCCTGGGTAGTCGAACCCGAGGCGACGAAGTGTCAGCCGTCTAGGTCAGACCATCGGCGACGAACTGACGCATCATGGGGCCTGGGGATTACTAAGAGCACCTCCATTCGTTTGAGCCCCCCAGGGCAAAATCTGGACGAAAATAACGCTAGATTAGATGAAAGTAGGGCGTGGGGCATCAGTTTACCAGTCGCACCCCCAACATTCGCCCAACACTGGCGATAATTCCAAATAATCATCTTCCCTCTACACACAAGCATCACCCAATAGTTCGGCCATTGGATCAGCCACATACAAGCGATCTAAACAAAAACTAGACGATAACAGGGACATCGACAGTCCCGTCCCGCTCCTTGTTTGCCGCATAGTCGGGCAGCGATGCATTGTTGGCCGCCGGAGTCACAGTGGCGGGAGTGGGCGTCGGAGGAGAGGACGAAGCACTCGACGGAGGGGGCAGAGGATGTATTGGCAATGTGCGTCGTACCAAGCCCTCGTCTCCTCATCCATCTTCCCGTTATTGCCGCCGATCAGGAACGCCATGTCGGTGTTCCTCTTCTTCGCCGCGGAGGTTACCTTCAGCAGGGCGATCCGGATGCCTTGGTTGGCGAGCATCTCCTTCCACCTGACGCCATACTTGTCGTCCCTCCCGATGGCGTGCGCCCTCGCGTCGGCCCAACACTTGTCGAAGGACGCCTGCAAACTTTCAGCGGGATGGCCCGCCTTCTTCAGTTCTTTCAGCTTCTTCTGGCCGAGCTCAGGGCGGCCCGCCGACGCGGCAGGGGCTGGAGAGTCGGGGTTGTACTGCTCGTCCTTGTTCTTCGCGAGGTTCCGGCACACGCCCGCCCACTTCTCGCAATTCTCGATGCGGTAGAAGACGTTGAGGTACTTGAACCTCAGGCCGATGTCGTCGCGGTACATGTCGAAAGCACGGCGCATCTGCAAGATAGGCCGGCAAAACAAGATTAAACCTCGGCGATCCATGATCGAGGGAGGGCACGGCGAGTCAGCTCACCTTTTGCCCGAAGTCGGCGCCGCTCTCGGGCGAGCGTCGATCTCCTCCTGCATGCCGTGCCACTTGCTGCACGTCGTCTGGATGATCCCCCAATGGGTTCTCATCGCCTTGTCGCCGCGCACCATCACCGTCTTGTTGAAGTAGGGATCGACGATCTTGCTTTCGTCGAACGCCAACTTGACCCGCTGCCAATACATCTCATAGTTTTGATTGGCACCGATAATGTCGTTCATGGAGACGGTCTTCCAAGCTTCAGCGAGGCACTCCTCTTCTTTGCCCGGCCATTTGATTCGCGGCTCGGTCGGCGGCGAGTTCTTCTTCCTTTTCTTATTTCCCTTCCTCGTCGCTGTAGGATCAGGCACGTCCCCCTCCTCGCCGTGGTCCTATTCTTCTTCTTCTCCGTTGATGTCTTGGGTGCCGTCTCCGAACTCCCCGTTCTAATCGTTGGTGGCACCCCGCGATGCGATGGATTATATTTCTCTCACCTCCTCTTGCGTAAAGAAACCTCGGCTCAATGCGGCGGCCATGGAGCCCGACGTGATCATCTCGTGCATCACACCGTCGTTCGGCTGCGGCATCCCGCCCAACGACGCGCCCACGCCGTTCCCGAGGTTGGAGAAGGAGAGCGACCCTCGGCGCAGGGCAGGCGAGATGCCCTTGTACGCGCCCAGGTGGTCGCCGGCGTAGTCCGGCGGCGAAGGCGTAAACCTCGACAGAGGTGTAGACTAGGCGTAGCTATCGTGGAACATGGCAGGTGCCGCCAACGAGAAGGTCGAAGGCGAGTCGATTGTACCTTGGATTGGCTAGGAACCGGGGAATAGGCCGAGGCGCGGCTGCCCCATGCTCATAGCCATGGAGACCTGCCTCGCTTGTTCATCCGCTGCCTCCACCACCCTCTTCGCCGTCGTCGCCGCCGCCTTAGCCTTCTCCGCCCTGCCGCGAGTTTCGGTGTGGCGCCGCTCCACGTCCGCCGCCTGATACGTCTCAAATGTATCTATAATTTCTTATGTTCCATGCTAGTTTTATGACAATACTCACATGTTTTATATACACTTTATATCATTTTGATGCATTTTCCGGCACTAACCTATTAACAAGATGCCGAAGCGCCAGTTCCTGTTTTCTGCTGTTTTTGGTTTCAGAAATCCTACACGGGAAATATTTTCGGAATTGGACGAAACAAAAGCCCATGGTCTTATTTTCCACGGAGCCTTCCAGAAGTCCGAAGAGGAGACGAAGAGGGGCGACGAGGCGGCCACACCCTAGGGGGGCGCGGCCCCACCCCTAGCCGCGCCGCCCTATGGGGTGGGCCCCTCGAGCGTCCCCCGACTCTGCCCCTTCGCCTATTTAATCTCTCCGTCGCGAAAACCCTAGCACCGAGAGCCACGATATGAGAAAACATACTGAGACGCCGCCGCCAATCCCATCTTGGGGGATTCAGGAGATCGCCTTCGGCACCCTGCCGGAGAGGGGAATCATCACCGGAGGGCTCTACATCACCATGCCCGCCTCCGGACTGATGCGTGAGTAGTTCATCCTTGGACTATGGGTCCATAGCAGTAGCTAGATGGTTGTCTTCTCCTCTTGTGCTATCATGTTTAGATCTTGTGAGCTGCCTATCATGATCAAGATCACCTATTTGTAATGCTACATGTTGTGTTTGTTGGGATCCGATAAATAAGGAATACTATGTCAAGTTGATTATTGATCTATCATATATGTGTTGTTTATGATCTTGCATGATCTCCGTTGCTAGTAGAGGCTCTGGCCAAGTTGATACTTGTAACTCCAAGCGGGAGTTTTTATGCTCGATAGTGGGTTCATGCCTCCATTGAATCTGGGACAGTGGCAGAAAGTTCTAAGGTTATGGATGTGCTGTTGCCACTAGGGATAAAACATCAATGCTTTGTCTAACGATATTTGTATTGTTTACATTACGCACAGTACTTAATGCAATTGTCTGTTGTTTGCAACTCAATACTGGAAGGGGTGCGGATGCTAACCCGAAGGTGGACTTTTTAGGCATAGATGCATGCTGGATAGCGGTCTATGTTCTTTGCCGTAATGCCCTAAGTAAATCTCATATTAGTCATCATGATATGTATGTGCATTGTTATGCCCTCTCTATTTTTCAATTGCCCAACTGTAATTTGTTCACCCAACATGCTATTTATCTTATTGGAGAGACACCACTAGTGAACTGTGGACCCTGATGACCCACAAGTATAGGGGGTGTATCGTAGTATTTTCGATAAGTAAGAATGTCGATCCCAACGAGGAGCAGAAGGTGTTGACAAGTAGTTTCGATGAAGGATTCACTGTAAATGCTCACAGACAAGTATTCAGGGGGTTTAGATGTAACAGTTGAGTAAAGTACGAGTAAGTAAAGTGCGAGAGTAACAATTGCAGCGAGTGGCCCAATCCTTTTTAGCACAAAGGACAAGCCGGTTTGTTTACTTATAATGACCAAACGTTCTCGAGGACACACGGGATTTTAGTCTAGTGCTTTCGCTACATACGGCTAAATAATCTTCATTGTTATGATAAGTGTTGTGTGGGTGAACCTATGCTAATGTACCGCCCTTCCTAGGACTAATACATACTTGTGATTATACCCCTTGCAAGCATCCGCAACTACAAGAAAGTAATTAAGAATAAATCTAACCACAGCCTTAAACTCTGAGATCCTGCGATCCCTCCTGCATCGATATACCAACGGGGGTTTAGGTTTCTGTCACTCCGGCAACCCCGCAATTGGCAAACGAATACAAGATGCATTCCCCTAGGCACATAAATTGTGAAGTGTCATGTAGTCGACGTTCACATGACACCACTAGAAGAATAACACCACAACTTAAATATCATACCATTGAATATTACTCAACCATAGTTCACTACTAACAATTAGACTTCACCCATGTCCTCAAGAACTAAACGAACTACTCACGAGACATCATATGGAACATGATCAGAGGTGATATGATGATGAATAACAATCTGAACATAAACTTGGTTCAATGGTTTCACTCAATAGCATCAACAACAAGTAGAGATCGATACCGGGAGAGTTTCCCCTATCAAACAATCAAGATCAAACCCAAATTGCTATGGCGGTGACGAGGTGCTGCGGAGGAGACGGCGGTGATGATGGTGGAGATGATGATGATGGTGATGGAGATGATGTCCAGCTCGATGTCGGTGACGATGGCGTCGATTTCCCCCTCCCGGAGGGAATTTCCCCGGCGGATTCCTGCCCGCCGCAGAGCTCTTTTCTCTCTGGTGTTCTCCGCCCCGCAGAGGCGGCTGTAACTCTTCGCGAGGTACCCTCTGTGGCTTAGGTTTTCGGGAACAAGGATTTCGCGAAGAAAAGGAGGCGAAAGGGGCTGTGGGCCCCCCACACTACATGGCGGCGCGGCCAGGGCATGGGCCGCGCCGCCCTAGGGTGTGGGCCCACCCTGGGTCCTCCTGGCTCCTCCTTCTGGCTTCCTTCGTCATCTTGAAAAATAGGATTTTTGGTATAATTTCCTTCCACAGTTGATCTTCCGAAATATTGCGTTCTGACGGTGCTTTTTCCAGCAGAATCCTGGCTCCGGTGCTTGATCCTCCAATAATGATGAAACATGCAAAATAGATGAAATAACATAAGTATTGTGTCCCAATATGAAATATATCAATGAATAACAGCAAATTATGATATAAAATAGTGATGCAAATTGGACGTATCAACTCCCCCCAAGCTTAGACTTCGCTTGTCCCCAAGCAAAACTGAGCTCGATAGACAGGACCACATGTTTATGGAGTGAAGAGTCGATAAATAAAATACGGACAAGAAGCATCATATTCATTCACACAAGACATTATAGTAAACAACCTCTTATAACTCAACTTGAAACAAGTATAAGGTAATCATAAGTAAAGGTGCATAAGAAATCATAATTGGTGATGGCAAACTTCGTTCTTGGTCAGAGAACAATTAACAGATTATACTTATCTCTTTGAGCAGCGCTCTCATGTTAAAGTTTATAAGGCACAACTTGCATACTCAATCATAATGGTCTCTTCATAATCATTAATAACGTGCAAAGCTATATTCATTCAGATAAAACTTGTACTAAACAAGGAAGAATAAAAGACATGATGAAGCAAATCACAATATAATGGTTTGATCACAACTACTCAAATGCTTGCTTGAGATGGAGGGAAATAGGTTTACTGACTCAACATAAAGTAAAAGACAGGCCCTTCGCAGAGGGAAGCAGGGATTAAATCATGCGCTAGAGCTTTTTCAGTTTTGCAATCATATAAAGAGAATAAAAGTAACATTTTGAGAGGTGTTTGTTGTTGTCAACGACTGGTAGCGGGTACTCTAACCCCCTTGCCAGACAACCTCCTAAGAGCGGCTCCCATATTATTTTCATTTTGTGTGGCACTCCTTCCAACCTTTCTTTCACAAACCATGGCTAACCGAATCCTCGGGTGCCTGCCAACAATCTCATACCATGAAGGAGTGCCTTTTCATTTTAGTTTTATCATGATGATGACACTCCCCCCAACCTTTGCTTTCACAAGCCATGGCTAACCGAATCCTTCGGGTGCCGTCCATCAATCACATACCATGGAGGAGTGTCTATTTAGTTTAATTAATTTGGGACTGGGAATCCCATTGCCAGCTCTTTTTGCAAAATTATTGGATAAGCGGATAAAGCCACTAGTCCATTGGTGAAAGTTGCCCAACAAGATTGAAAGATAAAACACCACATACTTCCTTATGAGCTATGAAACATTGACACAAATAAGAGATACTAAGTTTTGAATTGTTTAAAGGTAGCACATGAAGTATTTACTTGGAATGGCAGAAAATACCATGTAGTAGGTAGGTATGGTGGACACAAATGACATAGGTTTGGGCTAAGGTTTGGATGCACGAGAAGTATTCCCTCTCAGTACAGGTTTTTGGCTAGCAAGGTTAATTAGCAAGCATAAGAGTTGAGGGAAACAAACAAATATACATGTGATAGAAACAATCATGCATCTTCCTTGTAAGCACAAACAATTTTAACTTCAGAATAATAAGCTATGAGCTAACAAGAAAGAAAGATATGAAACAACTACATGTATTTCTCTTTTCTACTTAAACCTCAAAGTGTTGTTGCTATTGACCAATGCTAAGTTTGCCAAAACCAAATAGATTTATTCAATGCTCCCAAAGTGATACCAATACTAATGACAAGGTAAATCATATAATAGAGATTGCAAACTAAAATAAGATATGCAATATGTAAATGATAAGACTTCTCATTAATATTCCATAACGATAACTCACACCAAGGGATACATAGATAACCAACTAAAGGAGAGATACTTCCAAACTGCAACCCATCTTATATGATAACTTCCCTACTCATGATATGACACTACTTGACAGTAAAAAGTAAAAGATAGTGATGATGTGATACCGCGGCACTCCCCCAAGCTTGGAACAAGCCAAGGGGATGCCAATACCGATGATGAATTACTCCTTTGGCGATGGTGGTGATGAACTCCTCCCATGCTTCTTACAGAACTCTTTCAACTTCAGTTTCTCAGCTTGGCAATTCTGCACTAAGACTCGAAGAGATTCATTGTTATCTGAATTTGGCGATGATGACCTTGTGATGTGAATCGAGTGGTATTCCAGCATTCTTCGGAGGCGGCAATTCTCCTCCTGGAGTATCTCCACTTCTCTTCTTAGAGCCCGATATTGATCACAAAACTCATCGGTAGTTCGTAGAACTTCTTCCAACACAGGGAAGGAGTCGAGGCTAAGAGCGGGTGGTAAAGGTCCCTGCAAGTTATGAGAAAAAGAACGTCGAGTGTCAACAGATCCCACCAAGATTTGCTTGCTCCCAACGGCTTGCTGCTCTTGTCTTGATGGCACCCTCTTCACTTCTTCCTCCGAAATCCCCTTGCCCTTGTTGTTGGAGGCCATGGTGCTTATAGACTTAATACAGATCCTGGCAGAAACAGCTCGAAACAAAACACGTCGAGAAAACGATATACGGACCTCCAGGGGTCCGGGGAATTATATAGCAAAAATTTTCACGACAAAAGGAAAGTACCAGATCGAACCAGAGTCGGAAAGGGGCGACGAGGCGGCCAAACCATAGGTCGGCGCGGGCCCAGGTCAGGCCGCGCCGGCCTATGGTGGCACCCCCTCGTGCGTCCTTTCCACTCCGTTTCGAACTCGTAATTTTTCATATTTTCCAAAAATAGCAAAAATATTGTTCGAAAAGTAAATTGCGTACTTTTCATTACCGATCGTTACCTATTCAAAGTCGAGTTCTGGCGGACTGTCAATTTGCCCTTTGATGAAAGCCTCCGGTGTTTCCACTTGAATAATATCAACATCAACATTATAGGAATCACCTGAGATATAATGCTTGAGTCTTTGTCCATTCACCACTTGCGTGGCATTGCCTTGGAGAGAGCTAATTTTGATTGCTCCTGAACGATACACCTCCTCGACAACATATGGTCCTTCCCATTTCGAGAGTAATTTCCCTGCAAAGAATCTGAGACGAGACCGATACAATAGGACTTTATCCCCAATATTAAATTCTCTTTTGATAATCCTTCTATCATGCCATTTTTTAACTTTCTCTTTAAAGAGTTTAGCATTTTCATAAGCTTCACTTCTCCATTCATTTAGAGAACTTAATTGCAACAACCTCTTATCACCGGCAAGTTTAGGATCTTTATTTAATTCTCTAACAGCCCAATAAGCTTTGTGCTCTAGTTCTAAAGGTAAATGACAAGCTTTCCCATAAACCATTTTATAAGGTGACATTCCCATGGGATTTTTATAAGCAGTTCTATAAGCCCATAGTGCATCCTTCAATTTACTAGCCCAATTCTTTCTAGTTTTATTAACAGTCTTTCCCAAAATAGATTTAATCTCTCTATTTGATAATTCTACTTGACCACTAGTTTGAGGATGATAAGCAGAAGCAATTCTATGATTAATACCATACTTAGCAAGAGTTTTTCTAAAACCTCCATGAATAAAATGAGAACCTCCATCAGTCATAATATATCTAGGCACTCCAAATCTAGGAAAAATAATGTCTAAAAGCATTCTTAAAGAGGTCTCACCATCAGCACTTTTTGTAGGTATGGCTTCCACCCATTTAGTAACATAATCAACAGCAACAAGTATATGAGTGTTACCTTCTGAAGACGGAAAAGGTCCCATGAAGTCAAATCCCCAACAATCAAATGGTTCAATAACAAGAGTTTAATTCATAGGCATTTCATTACGTCTGGAGATATTACCAACCCTTTGGCATTCATCACAAGATAAAATAAACTTTCTCGCATCCTTGAAGAGAGTTGGCCAATAAAAACCTGATTGTAGAACCTTTTGCGCGGTTCTTTCTCCGGCGTGATGTCCTCCATAAGCACTACCATGACATTTACTCAATATCTCTTGTTGATCATATTCGGGAACACATCTTCGCATAATACCATCCACTCCTTCTTTATATAAGTGTGGGTCATCCCAGAAATAATGCCTCAAGTCATAAAAGAATTTCCTCCTTTGCTGAGCTGAAAAGGTTGGAGGCAAGTACTTGGAAACAATAAAGTTAGCATAATCAGCATACCAAGGACTGTCTCGCGAGTTCACCTTTATTACAGCCAATTGTTCATTTGGAAAACTATCATTAACAGGAACAGGATCATAAGCAATATTTTCCAATCTAGACAAATTATCAGCAACAGGATTATCAGCACCTTTCCTATCTACAATATGTAAATCAAATTCTTGCAAAAGAAGTACCCATCTAATAAGCCTCCGCTTAGCATCTTTCTTTGTCATAAGGTATCTAATTGCAGCATGATCAGTATGAATAGTAACTTTTGAATCAACAATATAAGATCTAAATTTATCACAAGCAAAGACTACAGCTAATAATTCTTTTTCAGTTGTAGCATAATTTCTTTGAGCAGCATCAAGAGTTTTACTAGCATAATGAATAACATTCAGTTTTTTATCTACTCGCTGTCCAAGAACAGCGCCTACAGCAAAATCACTAGCATCACACATAATCTCAAATGGTAAGTTCCAATCAGGAGGTTCAACTATAGGAGCAGTTGTTAAGGCTTTCTTTAGAGTTTCAAAAGCTTCCTTACAATCATCATCAAAAACAAATGGTACATCTTTTTGAAGAAGATTAGTAAGAGGTTTTGAAATCTTGGAGAAATCTTTAATAAACCTCCTATAAAACCCAGCATGACCAAGAACACTACGAATACCTTTAACATCCCTCGGATAGGGCATCTTCTCAATTGCTTCAACTTTAGCTCTATCAACTTCAATACCTCTCTCAGAAATTTTATGTCCCAATACAATTCCTTCATTAACCATAAAGTGGCATTTCTCCCAATTAAGAACAAGGTTAGTTTCTTCACATCTCTGCAAAACTTTATCAAGGTTTCGCAAGCAACTATCAAAAGAATTCCCATAGACGGAAAAATCATCCATGAATACCTCTACAATACTTTCACAAAAACCATGAAAAATAGCAGACATGCATCTTTGAAAAGTAGCAGGAGCATTACATAAACCAAAAGGCATACGTCTATAAGCATAAGTTCCATAGGGACAAGTGAAAGTAGTTTTCTCTTGATCTTTAGCTTTAACAGCAATTTGTGAAAACCCAGAATAACCATCAAGAAAGCAAAAATGAGTATTTTTAGACAATCTTTCTAGCATTTGATCAATAAATGGTAAAGGGTAATGATCTTTCTTAGTAACTTTATTAACTTTTCGAAAATCAATGCACATTCTATACCCTACAACTACTCTTTGAGGGATGAGCTCATCATTATCATTAGGCACAACAGTCATTCCTCCTTTCTTGGGAACGCAATGCACAGGACTAACCCATCTACTATCAGCAATAGGATATATAATACCAGCTTCAAGAAGTCTTAATACCTCATTCCTTACCACTTCCTTCATCTTCGGAATTAGACGACGCTGATGTTCAACAACAGGCTTTGCATCATCTTCCATATTAATAGCATGTTGGCAAATAGAAGGAGAAACCCCCTTCAAATCATCAAGAGTATAGCCAATAGCGCCTCGGTGCTTCTTCAATATTTCCAATAACCTTTCTTCCTCAATCTCTGAAAGCTTAGAACTAATAATAACATGATATATTTTCTTATCATCAATATGAGCATATTTAAGGTTATCAGGCAAAGGCTTTAAATCAAAAACATGATCTTCCTTTGGTGGCGGTGTTGTACCCAGATCTTCCACCGGTAAATCATGCTTGAGAATAGATTGGCGAAGAAAAATTTCCTCAAGCTCATCTCTTTCTTTCCTAAAAACTTCACTCTCGCTATCCTCCAAATGTTGCTGCAAAGGATTATTAGGAACAAGAACAATAGATGCACATTGCTCCATTTTAAAATCATTACTAGGCAAGTCAGCTTTATAAGGAGTTTTAGTAAATTTAGAGAAGTTAAACTCATAAGATTCACCAGCAAATTTAGTCAAAATTTTCTCTTTCTTGCAATCTATAATAGCTCCACAAGTATTTAGAAAAGGTCTACCAAAAATAATAGGACAATAATCACTAGCAGCAGAACCAAGTACCAAAAAGTCAGCAGGATATTTAATCTTACCGCATAATACTTCCACATCTCGAACAATACCAATTGGAGAAATAGTTTCTCTATTAGCCAGCTGAATAACCACATCAATATCTTCAAGTTCGCAAGAATCAATTTCGTGCATAATCTCCGTGTAAAGCTCATAAGGAATAGCACTAACACTTGCACCAATATCACATAATCCATAATAGCAATGATCACCAATTCTAACAGATAGCATAGGAACACTAGCTTGTTTGGGTTTATTAGGATGTGAAACAATATTAGAAGCATCTTCACAGAAAATAATATGACCATCCTCCACATTTTCAGTCACAAGATCTTTAACTATTGCAACAGCAGGTTCAACTTTTATTTGTTCTTCAGGTTCTACAGGTTTCTTTTCACTTTTATGAACCGCACTATTTATAACAGAGTACTCCTTCATTTTAGCGGGGAAAGGAGTTTTTTCAATATAAGCTTCAGGAATAACATGATCAGCAGTTTCAACTACAACGCATTTATTAATAGATGAATCAATTTTATCTTTATACGGTTCATGATACTTATCAAAATTCTTCTTTGGCAATTCATAATGAGAGGCAAAAGCTTTATAAAGATTTATAGCAACTTGAGAATCAAGACCATATATAGCACTCATATTACGAAATTTATCAGTATCCATAAAAGCTTCAATGCATTTATAATCATAAATTATACCTGATTCTCTATCCTTGTCGTTCTCCCAACCTTCAGTATTTTCTTGGATCCGATCAAGAAGGTCCCTTTTAAACTCTTCTTTGTTGCGTGTAAATGATCCAGAACAAGAAGTATCCAGCAAGGTCTTGTCTTGAAAAGAAAGTCTTGCATAGAAATTATCAATAATAACATTACCAGGAAGCTCATGAATGGGGCATTTGAGCATTAAAGACTTCAATCTCCCCAAGCTTGGGCAATACTCTCTCCATCATGAGGCCAAAAATTATATATGCGATTCCGATCCTTGTGAATTTCACTTGGAGGATAGAACTTAGAATAAAACCGGGGCACAATATCATTCCATTCAAGAGAATCCCCATTATCCAGTAATTTATACCAATGCGCCGCCTTACAAGACATCGATAAAGAGAATAGTTTCTTCCTCACTTCATCCATAGCAATACCTGCACATTTGAATAACCCGCATAATTCATGCAAAAACAGTAAATGATCACCAGGATGGACAGTTCCATCCCCTTCATAGCGGTTATCCATAACACGTTCAATAATTTTCATAGGTATTTTATATGGTATCACTTCCTCACCTGGCGCCTCATCCACTACCGTTGCAGTAGTAGTAGATTTCCCAAATAAAAATTGAAGAGAAGATCTCTCCATAATGACTTATAACAGCAGGCAGAAATAAAATCAGCACAACAGTAAAGGTTTTCCTTACCAATTCCACTTACCAATAGCGCTTCACTCCCCGGCAACGGCGCCAGAAAATAGCTTGATGTCTACGCCCCCTCCTTTTCCTGTAGACAGTGTTGGGCCTCCAAGAGCAGAGGTTTGTAGAACAGCAGCAAGTTTTCCCTTAAGTGGATCACCCAAGGTTTATCGAACTCAGGGAGGAAGAGGTCAAAGATATCCCTCTCATGCAACCCTGCAACCACAAAGCAAGAAGTCTCTTGTGTCCCCAACACACCTAATAGGTGCACTAGTTCGGCGAAGAGATAGTGAAATACAGGTGGTATGAATATATATGAGCAGTAGCAACGGTGCCAGAAAATAACTTGCTGGCGTGTAGTTGATGGTGGTAGTATTGCAGCAGTAGTAACGCAGTAAAACAGTAAACAAGCAGCGATAGCAGTATTTATGAACAAGGCCTAGGGATTACACTTTCACTAGTGGACACTCTCAACATTGATCGCATAATAAATAACTCTTTCTCATATGTGCTACATACACTCTTTTGTTGGATGATGAACACATTGCGTAGGATTACACGAACCCTCAATGCCGGAGTTAACAAGCTCCACAATTCAATGTTCATATTTAAATAACCTTAGAGCATAATAGATCATTGCAAAATAAACCAAGAACTAACATAGTGCACACACTGTCCACATTACGCTATGAAGGAGGAATAGATCACATCAATACTATCATAATGATAATTAACTCCACAATCTACAAGAGATCATGATCATAGCCTACGACAAGAACCACATGGTGCACACACTAGTCACCTTTACACCATGCAGGAGGAATAGACTACTTTAATAACATCACATGAGTAGCACACAACTAGTAGCGATACAAAGCTCATATGAATCTCAATCATGTAAAGCAGCTCATGAGATCATTGTATTGAAGTACATATGAGAGAGATTAACCACATAGCTACCGGTACAGCCCCGAGCCTCGATGGAGAACTACTCCCTCCTCATGGGAGCAGCAGCGGTGATGAAGATGGCGGTGGAGATGGCAGCGGTGTCGATGGAGAAGCCTTCCGGGGGCACTTCCCCGTCCCGGTGGCATGCCGGAACAGAGAGTCCTGTCCCCCAGATCTTGGCTTCGCGATGGCGGCGGCTCTGGAAGGTTTCTGCGGGTTTCGTCGAACGCATCAGGGTTTTCGCGACGGAGGCTTTAAATAGGCGGAAGGGCAAGGTCGGTGGACTTCTGGGGGGCCCACACTATAGGGGGGCGCGGCCCCCCCTTGGCCGCGCCGGCCTAGGGTCTGGTGGCCCTGTCCCCCCTCTCTGGCGGTTCTCGTGTGTTCTGGATGCTTCCGGGCAAAATAGGAACCTGGGCGTTGATTTCATCCAATTCCGAGAATATTTCGTTACTAGGATTTCTGAAACCAAAAACAGCAGAAAACAGCAACTGGCACTTCGGCATCTTGTTAATAGGTTAGTTCCAGAAAATGCACGAATATGGCATAAAGTGTGCATAAAACATGTAGATAACATCAATAATGTGGCATGGAACATAAGAAATTATCGATACGTCGGAGACGTATCAGACCCCGGTCCATTCTTTCACATCTGAAATACAACATACTGCAATCATTGTTCGCTGCTGTTCTTTGCAAACAAACATCATTCTCCACACCATACGTTTAATCCTTTGTTTACAGCAAGCCGGTGAGATTGACAACCTCACTGTTAAGTTGGGGCAAAGTATTTTGATTGTGTTGTGCAGGTTCCACGTTGGCGCCGGAATCCCTGGTGTTGCGCCGCACTACACTCCTTCACCAACAACCTTCACATGGCCTTCATCTCCTACTGGTTCGATAAACCTTGGTTTCTTACTGAGGGAAACTTGCTGCTGTACGCATCACACCTTCCTCTTGGGGTTCCCAACAGACGTGTGCTTCACGCGTCATCAAGCTAATTTCTGGCGCCGTTGCCGGGGAATTAAAGAAAAAGTTACACCCCAGAGATTGCCAACTCCCATGGCAACAACTAATTTCTGGCGCCGTTGCCGGAGAGATCAAGACACGCTGCAAGGGGAGTCTCTCACATCCGATCTCTTTACTTTGTTTATTGTCTTGCTTTACTTTATTTTCTGTCTTGTTTGCTTTCTTTATATCAAAAACACAAAAAAATAGTTACTTGTTTTACTTTACTTAATTTAGTTTACTTTACTTATTTTTATTGCTGTTAAAATGAATACTCCTGAGAACACTAAGTTGTGTGATTTCACTAGCACCAATAATAATGATTTTATATGCACTCCTATTGCTCCACCTGCTACTACAGCAGAATTTTATGAAATTAAACCTGCTTTACTAAATCATGTTATGAGAGAGCAATTTTCTGGTGTTAGCACTGATGATGCTGCTGCCTATCTTAATAATTTTGTTGAACTTTGTGATATGCAAAAGTATAAGGATGTAGATGAGGATATTATAAAACTGAAATTGTTTCCTTTCTCCTTAAGAGGAAGAGCTAAAGATTGGTTGCTATCTTTGCCTAAGAATAGTATTGATTCATGGACTAAATGTAAAGATGCTTTCATTGGTAGATATTATCCTCCTGCCAAAATTATATCTTTGAGAAGTAGCATAATTAATTTTAAGCAATTGAATAATGAACATGTTGCCCAAGCATGGGAAAGAATAAAATATTTGGTAAAGAATTGCCCTACCCATGGACTGACTACTTGGATGATCATCCAAACCTTTTATGCAGGATTGAATTTTTCTTCAAGAAACCTATTGGATTCAGCTGTTGGAGGTAATTTTATGTCCATCACTTTGGGTGCCGCAACAAAGTTTCTTGATGATATGATGATTAACTACTCTGAATGGCACACTAAAAGGACTCCACAAGGTAAGAAGGTAAATTCTGTTGAAGAAACCTCCTCCTTGAGTGATAAGATCGATGTTATCATGTCTATGCTTGTTAATGGTAGATCTAATGTTGATCCTAATAATATTCATTTAGCTTCATTGGTTGCTCAAGAAGGGCATGTTGATGTGAACTTCATTAAAAGTAACAATTTCAACAACAATGCTTATAGGAATAATTTTGGTAACAACTATAGGCCATATCCTTCTAATAATAGTAATGGTTATGGTAATTCTTATGGTAATTCTTACAACAATATTAGGAGTGTACCCTCTGGTCTTGAAGTCATGCTTAAAGAATTTATTAGTACACAAACTGCTTTCAACAAATCTGTTGAGGAAAAGCTTGGTAAAATTGATGTCCTTACTTCTAAGGTTGATAGTCTTGCTGCTGATGTTGATCTTTTAAAACTGAAAGTTATGCCTAATGAAACTAAAGATATTAATTCATTTGCTACAGCAAACGCTATCCAAGTTCGAATTAATGACAATATTAGAATGATGGCTGAATTGCATGCTAGGTGGGAAAGAGAAGAAAAACTTGCTAAAGAGAATAATGTAGCTAAAGTTTGGACTATTACCACCACTAGTAATGTTGATGCTTCACATGTTGCTAAACCTCCTACTATCAATGGTAAAATAATTGGTGTTGGCAATGTTTCTACCTCTAATACAAAGCATGCAAAATTGCCTGAAACTGCTGAAACTGTTTGTGATAAGAGTGCTGAAATTTTTCAGAATATTGGGGACAATGATCCCATTGCTTTAGATCATAATTGTTTTTATTTTGATAATTGTCATATCTCTGAAGTTATTAAGTTCTTGCAAAAACTTGCTAGAAGTCCTAATGCTAGTGCTATAAACTTAGCCTTTACAAAACATATTACAAATGCTCTCATTAAAGCTAGAGAAGAGAAATTAAAACTTGAAACTTCTATTCCTAGGAAGTTGGAAGATGGTTGGGAGCCCATCATTAAAATGAAGGTCAATGATTTTGATTGTAATGCTTTATGTGATCTTGGTGCAAGTATTTCCGTTATGCCTAAGAAACTCTATGATATGCTTGACTTGCCACCATTGAAATATTGTTATTTGGATGTTAATCTCGCTGATAATTCTATAAAGAAACCTTTGGGGAGGATTGACAATGTTCACATTACGGTTAAAAATAACCCTGTCTCCGTTGATTTTGTTGTCTTGGATATTGAATGCAATGCATCTTGTCCTATTATTTTGGGAAGACCCTTTCTTCGAACTGTTGGTGCTATTATTGATATGAAAGAAGGAAATATTAAATATCAATTCCCTCTTAAGAAAGGTATGGAACACTTCCCTAGAAATAGAATAAAGTTGCCTTTTGATTCTATTATTAGAACAAATTATGATGTTGATGCTTCTTCTCTTGATGTTACTTGATTTACACTTTCTGCGCCTAGCTGAAAGGCGTTAAAGAAAAGCGCTGATGGGAGACAACCCATTATTTTATTTCTTCAATTTTTGTTTTATATTTGAGTCAAGGTGCTTGTTACTACTGTAGCAATACCTTTGTATCTTTACTTTATTGCATTGTTGTTCCAAGTAAAGTCTTTGATAATAAGGTTGATACTAGATTTGGATTTCTGCGCAGAAACAGATTTCTAGCTGTCACGAATTTGAGTAGATCTCTCTGTAGGAAACTCAGAAAAATCTGCGAAAATTCATGAGTGATCCTCAGATATGTACGCAACTTTCATTCAATTTGAGCTTCTTCATCTGAGCATGTTAAGTGCCTCTAAAAAATTCGTCTTTACGGACTATTCTGTTTTGACAGATTCTGCCTTTTATTTCACATTGCCTCTTTTATTGTGTTGAGTGGATTTCTTTGCTCCATTAACTTTCAGTAGCCTTGGGTAATGTCCAGAAGTGTTGGGAATGAATGTGTCCTCTCTGAACATGTGAATTTTTTATTATGCACTAACCCTCTAATGAGATTGTTTTGAGTTTGGTGTGGAGGAAGTTTTCAAGGGTCAAGAGAGGAGGAGGATATAATACGATCAAGAAGAGTGAAAAGTCTAAGCTTGGGGATGCCCCCGTGGTTCATCCCTGCATATTTCAAGAAGACTCAAGCATCTAAGCTTGGGGATGCCCAAGGCATCCCCTTCTTCATCAACAACTTATCAGGTCACCTCTAGTGAAACTATATTTTTATTCTGTCACATCTTATGTGCTTTACTTGGAGCGTCTGTATGCTTTTATTTTTGTTTTTGTTTGAATAAATTCGGATCCTAGCATTCATTGTGTGGGAGAAAGACACGCTCCGCTTTTTCATATTGAACACTCGTGTTCTTAGCTTTACTTTTAATGTTCATGGTGAAGGTTGAAAACCGCTTCGTTTATTGCTATTTGGTTGGAAACAGAAAATGCTTCATGTACTAATTGGTATATTATCTTGAATAATTTGATACTTGGCAATTGTTTTAAGCTCTCAAATAGATCATGTTTAAGCTCTTGCATCATGTAGTTTGAACCTATTAGTGGAGAATTACTGTAGCGCTTGTTGAAATTTGGTTTGCATGATTGGTCTCTCTAAAGTCTAGATATTTTCTGGTAAAAGTGTTTGAACAACAAGGAAGACAATGTAGAGTTTTATAATTCTTGCAATATGTTCTTATGTAAGTTTTGCTGTACCGGTTCATACTTGTGTTTGCTTCAAACAGCCTTGCTAGCCAAAGCCTTGTACTGAGAGGGAATGCTTCTCGTGCATCCAAAACCTAGAGCCAAAACTTATGCCATTTGTGTCCACCATAACTACCTACTATGTGGTTCTCTGCCATTCCAAAGTAAATTGCTTGCGTGCTACCTTTAAAATTTCATTCCTTGTCTTTGCAATATATAGCTCATGGGAAAGTAGCTTGAAAACTATTGTTGTAAAGAATATGTCGCTTATGTATCTTATTTCTTATAAGTTGCTTGTTGAGCGGTAACCATGTTTCTGGGGACGCCATCAACTGTTACACTTTTGTTGAATATCATGTGAGTTGCTATGCATGTTCGTCTTGTCTGAAGTAAGGGTGATTTGTCATGATTAAATGGTTTGAGTATGCATATTATTAGAGAAGAACATTGGGCCGCCAACCAAAGCCATGTATCATGGTGGAAGTTTCAGCTTGGACATTAATCCTCAATCCTCAATCATGTTTAGATCTTGTGAGCTGCATATCATGATCAAGATCACCTATTTGTAATGCTACATGTTGTGTTTGTTGGGATCCGATGAATATGGAATACTATGTCAAGTTGATTATTGATCTATCATATATGTGTTGTTTATGATCTTGCATGCTCTCCGTTGCTAGTAGAGGCTCTGGCCAAGTTGATACTTGTAACTCCAAGCGGGAGTATTTATGATCGATAGTGGGTTCATGCCTCCATTGAATCTGGGACAGTGACAGAAAGTTCTAAGGTTATGGATGTGCTGTTGCCACTAGGGATAAAACATCAATGTTTTGTTTAAGGATATTTGTATTGTTTACATTACGCACAGTACTTAATGCAATTGTGTGTTGTTTGCAACTCGATACTGGAAGGGGTGCAGATGCTAACCCGAAGGTGGACTTTTTAGGCATAGATGCATGCTGGATAGCGGTCTATGTTCTTTGTCGTAATGCCCTAAGTAAATCTCATATTAGTCATCATGATATGTGTGTGCATTATTATGCCCTCTCTATTTGTCAATTGCCCAACTGTAATTTGTTCATCCAACATGCTATTTATCTTATTGGAGAGACACCACTAGTGAACTGTGGACCCCGGTCCATTCTTTCACATCTGAAATACAACCTACTGCAATCATTGTTCTCTGCTGTTCTTTGCAAACAAACACCATTCTCTACACCATACGTTTAATCCTTTATTTACAGCAAGCCGGTGAGATTGACAACCTCACTGTTAAGTTGGGGCAAAGTATTTTGATTGTGTTGTGCAGGTTCCACGTTGGCGCCGGAATCCCTGGTGTTGCGCCGTGATACGTCTCCGACGTATCGATAATTTCTTATGTTCCATGCCACATTATTGATGTTATCTACATGTTTTATGCACACTTTATGTCATATTCGTGCATTTTCTGGAACTAACCTATTAACAAGATGCCGAAGTGCCAGTTCCTGTTTTCTGCTGTTTTTGGTTTCAGAAATCCTAGTAACGAAATATTCTCGGAATTGGACGAAATCAACGCCCAGGTTCCTATTTTCACCGGAAGCATCCAGAACACACGAGAAGGACCAGAGGGGGGGGGCACAGGCCCACCAAACCCTAGGCCGGCGCGGCCAGAGGGGGGCCCGCGCCACCCTATGGTGTGGCCACCCCTTCGACCCTCCTGCGCCGCCTCTTCGCCTATTTAAAGCCTCCGTCGCGAAAACCCTGATAAGTTCGACGAAAACCACAGAAACCTTCCAGAGCCGCCGCCATCGCGAGGCCAAGATCTGGGGGACAGGAATCTCTGTTCCGGCACCCTGCCGGAGCGGGGAAGTGCCCCCGGAAGGCTTCTCCATCGACACCGCTGCCATCTCCACCGCCATCTTCATCACCGCTGCTGCTCCCATGAGGAGGGAGTAGTTCTCCATCTAGGCTCGGGGCTGTACCGGTAGCTATGTGGTTCATCTCTCTCCCATGTACCTCAATACAATGATCTCATGAGCTGCTTTACATGATTGAGATTCATATGAGTTTGTATCACAATTTATCTATGTGCTACTCTAGCAAAGTTATTAAAGTAGTTATATTCCTCCTGCACGTGTGTAAAGGTGACAGTGTGTGCACCGTGTTAGTACTTGGTTTATGCTATGATCATGATCTCTTGTAGATTGCGAAGTTAACTATTGCTATGATAATATTGATGTGATCTATGCCTCCTACATATGCATGAAGGTGACAGTGTGCATGCTATGTTAGTACTTGGTTTAGTCTTTTGATCTATCTTACACTATAAGGTTACTAAAATATGAACAAATTGTGGAGCTTGTTAACTCCGGCATTGAGGGTTCGTGTAATCCTACGCAATGCGTTCATCATCCAACAAGAGTGTAGAGTATGCATTTATCTGTTCTGTTATGTGATCAATGTTGAGAGTGTCCACTAGTGAAAGTCTAATCCCTAGGCCTTGTTCCTAAATACTGCTGCGTTACTACTGCTTGTTTCTTGTTTCTTGTGTTACTACTGCTGCAATACTACCACCATCAACTACACGCCCGACAAGCTATTTTCTCGCACCGTTGCTCTTGCTCATACTTATTCATACCACCTGTATTTCACTATCTCTTCGCCGAACTAGTACACCTATTAGGTGTGTTGGGGACACAAGAGACTTCTTGCTTTGTGGTTGCAGGGTTGCATGAGAGGGATATCTTTGACCTCTTCCTCCCTGAGTTCGATAAACCTTGGGTGATCCACTTAAGGGAAAACTTGCTGCTGTTCTACAAACCTCTGCTCTTGGAGGCCCAACACTGTCTACAGGAAAGGAGGGGGAACGTAGACATCAAGCTAATTTTCTGGCGCCGTTGCCGGGGAGGAAAGGTAAAAGGTACTCACACTCCGGATCTCGGCTACTAAGCTATTTTCCCGGCGCTGTAAGTACTCGAAGCTATTTCCTTTAGATCCTGCAATTGCATCTTTTTGTTTCTTGTTTACACTAGTTTGGCATAATGGACATCAATGAGCTTTTTATTCTATTTCCTGAGTCAAGACATGAATGGTTTAATGCGAAAATTAAAAAACCCATGGAATCTTATTTGCATGCTAGTAGCAATGATATTAGTATGAACGCT
The DNA here is from genome assembly GCF_019359855.2 of Lolium perenne. Taxonomy (NCBI): domain Eukaryota; kingdom Viridiplantae; phylum Streptophyta; class Magnoliopsida; order Poales; family Poaceae; genus Lolium; species Lolium perenne. Next base: position 221,722,821 of record NC_067245.2, on the reverse strand, counting down.
TTGAACACCATTGTTGCTAATGATATGGAAAATTCTAAGCTTGGGGAAGCTGGCTTTGATGAGCATGATATTTTTAGTCCCCCAAGCATTGAGGAGAAAATTTACTTTGATGATACTTTGCCTCCTATTTATGATGATTATAATGATATTGGTCTTTTAGTGCCGCCTACTATGGAGAGTAATTTTTATGATGATAATACTATGCCTCCTACACTTGATGAGAATAATAATGATAGCTACTTTGTTGAATTTGCTCCCACTACAACTAATAAAATTGATTATGCTTATGTGGAGAGTAATGATACTTTTATGCATGTGAATAAGAATGCTTTATGTGATACTTATATTGTTGAGTTTGTTCATGACACTACTGAAAGTTATTATGAGAGAGGAAAATATGGTTGTAGAAATTTTCATGTTACTAAAACACCTCTCTATGTGCTGAAATTTTTGAAGCTATACTTGTTTTATCTTCCTATGCTTGTTACTTTGCTCTTCATGAACTTGTTTATTTACAAGATTCCTATGCATAGGAAGCATGTTAGACTTAAATGTGTTTTGAATTTGCCTCTTGATGCTCTCTTTTGCTTCACATACTATTTCTTGCGAGTGCATCATTAAAACTGCTGAGCCCATCTTAATGGCTATAAAGAAAGCAACTTCTTGGGAGATAACCCATGTGTTATTTTGCTACAGTACTTTGTTTTATATTTGTGTCTTGGAAGTTGTTTACTACTGTAGCAACCTCTCCTTATCTTAGTTTTGTGTTTTGTTGTGCCAAGTAAAGTCTTTGATAGTAAAGTCAATACTAGATTTGGATTACTGCGCAGAAACTGTTTTCTTGCTGTCACGAATCTGGGCCTAATTCTCTGTAGGTAACTCAGAAAATTATGCCAATTTACGTGAGTGATCCTCAGATATGTACGCAACTTTCATTAAATTTGAGCATTTTCATCTGAGCGAGTCTGGTGCCATTTTAAAATTCGTCTTTACGGACTGTTCTGTTTTGACAGATTCTGCCTTTTATTTCGCATTGCTTCTTTCGCTGTGTTGGGTGGATTTCTTTGTTCCATTACCTTTCAGTAGCTTTGAGCAATGTCCAGAAGTGTTAAGAATGATTGTGTCACCTCTGAACATGTGAATGTTTGATTATGCACTAACCCTCTAATGAGTTTGTTTCGAGTTTGGTGTGGAGGAAGTTTTCAAGGGTCAAGAGAGGAGGATGATATACTATGATCAAGAAGAGTGAAGAGTCTAAGCTTGGGGATGCCCCGGTGGTTCATCCCTGCATATTTCAAGAAGACTCAAGCATCTAAGCTTGGGGATGCCCAAGGCATCCCCTTCTTCATCGACAACATTATCAGGTTCCTTCTCTTGAAACTATATTTTTATTCAGTCACATCTTATGTACTTTACCTGGAGCGTCTGTATGTTTCTTGTTTTTGTTTTGTTTGAATAAATGCTTGTGTGGGAGAGATACACGCTCCGCTGGTTCGTATGAACACATGTGTTCTTAGCTCATAATATTCATGGCGAAGGTTGAAACTGCTTCGTTAATTATTATATGGTTGGAATTGGAAAATGCTACATGTAGTAATTGGTATGATGCCTTGAATAACTTGATACTTGGCAATTGTTGTGCTCTTGTTTAAGCTCTTGCATCATATACCTTGCACCCATTAGTGAAGAAATACATAGAGCTTGTTAAAATTTGGTTTGCATGAGTGGTTTCTCTAGAGTCTAGATATTTTCTAGTAAGATGTTTGAACAACAAGGAAGACGATGTATAGTTTTATAATGCTTGTAATATGTCTTTTATGTAAGTTTTGCTGTACTAGTTCGTGCTTGTGTTTGCTTCAAACAACCTTGCTAGCCTAAACCTTGTATCGAGAGGGAATACTTCTCATGCATCCAAATCCTTGAGCCAAACAACACTATGTCATTTGTGTCCACCATACCTACCTACTACATGGTATTTTCCGCCATTCCAAAGTAAATTGCTTGAGTGCTACCTTTAAACAATTCAAAATTTATCACCTCTGATTTGTGTCAATGTTTTATAGCTCATGAGGAAGTATGTGGTGTTTATCTTTCAATCTTGTTGGGCAACTTTCACCAATGGACTAGTGGCTTCATCCGCTTATCCAATAATTTTGCAAAATGAGCTGGCAATGGGATTCCCAGTCCCAAATTAATTAACAAAAATAGACACTCCTCCATGGTATGTGATTGTTGGACGGCACCCGAAGGATTCGGTTAGCCATGGCTTGTGTAAGCAAAGGTTGGGAGGAGTGTCATCATAATAAAACTAAAATAAAAAGGCACTCCTTCATGGTATGAGATTGTTGGCAGGCACCCGAGGATTCGGTTAGCCATGGTTTGTGAAAGAAAGGTTGGAAGGAGTGCCACCCAAAATAAAATAAAATGGGAGCCGCTCTTTGAAGGTTTGTCTGGCAAGGGGGTTAGAGTACCCGCTACCATTCGTTGACAACAACATACACCTCTCAAAACTTTATTTTTATGCTCTCTTTATGTTTTCAAAATAAAAGCTCTAGCATAAATATAGCAATCGATGCTTTCCTCTTTGAAGGACCATTCTTTTACTTTTATTGTTGAGTCAGTTCACCTATCTCTCTTTACCTCAAGAAGCAAACGCTTGTGTTAACTGTGCATTGATTCTTACATACTTGCTTATTGCATTTGTTATATTGCTTTGCATTGACAATTATCCATGAGATATACATGTTACAAGTTGAAAGCAACCGCTGAAACTTAATCTTCCATTATGTTGCTTCAATACCTTTTACTAAGAATTTATTGCTTTATGAGTAACTCTTATGCAAGACTTATTGATGCTTGTCTTGAAAGTACTATTCATGAAAAGTCTTTGCTATATGATTCAATTGTTTACTCATTGCATTTACATTGTTTCGAATCGCTGCATTCATCTCATATACTTTACAATGGTATGATTAAGATTATGTTGGTAGCATGTCACTCCAGAAATTATCTGTGTTATCGTTTTACCTGCTCGGGACGAGCAGAACTAAGCTTGGGGATGCTGATACGTCTCCGACGTATCGATAATTTCTTATGTTCCATGCCACATTATTGATGTTATCTACATGTTTTATGCACACTTTATGTCATATTCGTGCATTTTCTGGAACTAACCTATTAACAAGATGCCAAAGTGCCGGTTCTCGTTTTTCTGCTGTTTTTGGTTTCAGAAATCCTAGTAACGAAATATTCTCGGAATTGGACGAAATCAACGCCCAGGTTCCTATTTTCACCGGAAGCATCCAGAACACACGAGAAGGACCAGAGGGGGGGCACAGGCCCACCAAACCCTAGGCCGGCGCGGCTAGAGGGGGGCCCGCGCCACCCTATGGTGTGGCCACCCCTTCGACCCTCCTGCGCCGCCTCTTCGCCTATTTAAAGCCTCCGTCGCGAAAACCCTGATAAGTTCGACGAAAACCACAGAAACCTTCCAGAGCCGCCGCCATCGCGAGGCCAAGATCTGGGGGACAGGAATCTCTGTTCCGGCACCCTGCCGGAGCGGGGAAGTGCCCCTGGAAGGCTTCTCCATCGACACCGCTGCCATCTCCACTGCCATCTTCATCACCGCTGCTGCTCCCATGAGGAGGGAGTAGTTCTCCATCTAGGCTCGGGGCTGTACCGGTAGCTATGTGGTTCATCTCTCTCCCATGTACCTCAATACAATGATCTCATGAGCTGCTTTACATGATTGAGATTCATATGAGTTTGTATCACAATTTATCTATGTGCTACTCTAGCAAAGTTATTAAAGTAGTTCTATTCCTCCTGCACGTGTGTAAAGGTGATAGTGTGTGCACCGTGTTAGTACTTGGTTTATGCTATGATCATGATCTCTTGTAGATTGCGAAGTTAACTATTGCTATGATAATATTGATGTGATCTATGCCTCCTACATATGCATGAAGGTGACAGTGTGCATGCTATGTTAGTACTTGGTTTAGTCTTTTGATCTATCTTACACTATAAGGTTACTAAAATATGAACAAATTGTGGAGCTTGTTAACTCCGGCATTGAGGGTTCGTGTAATCCTACGCAATGCGTTCATCATCCAACAAGAGTGTAGAGTATGCATTTATATGTTCTGTTATGTGATCAATGTTGAGAGTGTCCACTAGTGAAAGTCTAATCCCTAGGCCTTGTTCCTAAATACTGCTGCGTTACTACTGCTTGTTTTTTTGTTTCTTTACCGTGTTACTACTGCAATACTACCACCATCAACTACACGCCAGCAAGCTATTTTCTGGCACCGTTGCTACTGCTCATACTTATTCATACCACCTGTATTTCACTATCTCTTCGCCGAACTAGTACACCTATTAGGTGTGTTGGGGACACAAGAGACTTCTTGCTTTGTGGTTGCAGGGTTGCATGAGAGGGATATCTTTGACCTCTTCCTCCCTGAGTTCGATAAACCTTGGGTGATCCACTTAAGGGAAAACTTGCTGCTGTTCTACAAACCTCTGCTCTTGGAGGCCCAACACTGTCTACAGGAAAGGAGGGGGGACGTAGACATCACGCCGCACTACACTCCTTCACCAACAACCTTCACGTGGCGTTCATCTCCTACTGGTTCGATAAACCTTGGTTTTTTACTGAGGGAAACTTGATGCTGTACGCATCACACATTCCTCTTGGGGTTTCCAACGGACGTGTGCTTCACGCGTCATCACCGCCCAACTTGCGTTTGTCCAACCCGGCGGCTTCCTCGCCTTAGGCGCGTCGTCGTCGGTGATCTTCTTCAACGGCATGGTGGTGGAAGGAAAGAGGAGGAGCTACAATGGTAGGAAATGGCGGTAGCTTTTTCAAAATTCGGTGGGGAAAATGGTGATATGCGGCACATTTTGGAGGGAGAGTGGAAAAAACGGAAGGCACTAGCCTTTCTGTGGCCGACACCTCAGGCCCGCTCGGCATTTTCGCGCGTATTTGTTTTATCCAGACTCGCCGAGCACACCTCGGGAGGCCGGGGATGGCCTGGCCTCTCTGGATGGATTTAGGCTCTTTTCTGGGGAAACGAGAAACCGGGGGGGGGGGGGGAGGGCGGGTAGACCGAATAATAATGTCCGGGTCTCTAGCAGAGCCTGTAAAAACGCGAACTGGAAACCCGAAGTTCAGTTCACCGAACTCGTGTTTACGGGTCGTAAAATGGCTGGCGCAGAACATAGAATTCATATGCAAGACATACAACAATCGATCATTATTAATCAAATAATCAGCCAAATTATTACAACATGTAAACAATATTCTAAACAAAATTACTCCCTCCGTTTCTTTCTATAGTGCCTATAGATTTTTGGCATTTGTTTCAGACTATAAGGTTGTAGCTTAGCTTTTTTTTCAATTACCCCCCTCCCCGTTCAGCTCTCAAATCGTTCAGGTCCTAAATTTGTTATGGTAAGTTAGTAAGATATGGATTTCACAAATTTTGCGTTGATCTCAAATCGTTCAGCTAGGGGTCTTGTGTAAAAAAATACTTTTGCGCTAATTTCCGTGCCAAAAAACTATAGGCACTATAGAATGAAACAGAGAGAGTATTATTACAGTTTTAGGTAAATTGAACAAATAAAAAATATCTGAATCAAATTACAACAATCCTCAGAAAATTGGACTCTAACTAGCAAAAGTGCCCGTGCGTTGCAACGGAAAATGAAAAATATATCTTTTAGAAGCACACACTGTAAGATCTGATAGTCGCAAAAACATGGCAGACTCCTCCTTTGGGACCTCTCCACCAACATACAAGAACTACATAGTAATAATTAAGTACTATTTAAATTTTTCTATGTAATTTATATTAATTTTTATGTAATTTGTACTACTATTGAATGTTGATGATTATCAATAGATCGTGAAATTTTAACAAAAAAAGTGACATGTAAAGTTATGTCATTCATAATCTGTACATCGAATCAGCAATGTTGAGTCCAACCAAATATTATTTTCATATGTTGCATAGCAATGTACACAAAGTTACACATCTCAGTCAATAAAATCAATGTCTCTGTTTTTACCACAACTAAAACAGAGAGCCTACCATGTATTACCATTTCCACATCACAATATGTTACTAATGATGAAGTTGTCTGAATTTCACAAACATGCAACAGTGCGTAATTTCTCTATAAAAACTATGCACGATTTAATATAATGACAAACGATGTTCAAGAACCAAGTCATTAGTCAAATACTTAAGATTGAAGACGCTTCACTTATGCACTGAAGACATGGAACTCCAACAATTTTTTTACAGACCTTCTTCTCTCTCTGGTCAATCTGCACCCTGCAATAATAGGAGCTAAATAAAACAATCCTCCCTGTCAAATACAATTACATGCACGATTTAATATAATGACAAACTATGCACGATTTAATATAATGACAAACGATGTTCAAAAACCAAGTCATTAGTCAAATACTTAAGACTGAAGACGCTTCACTTATGCACTGAAGACATGGAACTCCAACAATTTTTTTACAGACCTTCTTCTCTCTCTGGTCAATCTGCACCCTGCAATAATAGGAGCTAAATAAAACAATCCTCCCTGTCAAATACAATTACATGCGCCTGTTTTCTGCGCATCATGGCCTATGTCATCTATTCATCTTGCCCAGTGTAGCGTGCGGTACGATGGATCGCTTCGTTTTTCTTTGCACGGAAATCGAGTCCGGATCAATCTCTCCTTTTTTATGGCCCATAGGCCTTTATTTGCTCCTAGTTTTGAATGGAATTCTCAAAACAGCGTACACAGGCCTGCACGTACAGTACACATAGTAGTATACCTAGGTTTTGTTCAATTCAGATCCTTTTTTTTACTTTGGTTTTATCATTGTGTGAGAACTTAAACAACTGTGTGCATCTCAATTATACAGAAATTATACAGAACTCAGATGTTTTTTTTGTGGCGAAAACCCAGATGTATTACTTAAACTTGAATAATAAAATATCTTTTATGGAAAAAATAACGATCCCTGAAATTTTGGGGCCCGTGAAATTTTGGGCCTGCTCCCATACGGCATACGCCCACGACTCATCTACCCCGTACCCATCGCCTCGCTTCGTCCCAGCACAAGGAGGGTGGCCGCCACGCGCCCACGGCCACGCCGCCATTCCGGCTCGCTGCCGCAGCAGCCCGACGCAGCGCCCTTGCCTGCGTACCCGGCCACCGCCTCCTGGCTCCATCTCTGCTCCACGCGCCGCCGCCCGATTTCTACCCCAATTCGGCAACTCCTGCTGCCGATTGTTCGTCAGTTTGCCTGCTGCTCCTCTGAACTAGGTAATTTCTTGTTTTATTAATAGTCAGGGACTGGGGTGTTTGAATAGAGGCTTAATAAATATTTCCTTTACTTTCTTCGAGCGTTAGCAATGGATTTGAAGACATGTTCATCTTTGCTATCATACCAAATTTCATATGCGCTTAGTTTTTTCTGGTAGTTTTTTTTTTTTGCGCTTAGTTTCCTCCAATCCTAGCTCCATTAATTAAGCGATCTATTAGATGCAAGTGTTTCCACCCGTCAAGTTCGATGACTCATGGTGCATTTTTCTTTACATTTATTTATGAACCTACCCTTTACTAATTACGAAATTAGATTTCTCTTAAAAATACCGATCCGGAGAAAAATATAGGTATATTAATGCTAACATAGATGAACTTGCTTGTTGGTTTTTTTAGAGGAACCTTGTTTGGTTTTGAGAACATCAAAAGGAAAAAAAAAGTGTGCTCTTTGTTCTAAACCATTGGTATCTTAACTCATAATTTGTATATGTTTGAACTTTGACTTTTAATGTAGCACATGCAACTTTGGTCTCTCAAACAGATTTTGACCACTCCAAAATGACTTATCGTGTACTTCAACATAGAACAAGTCGGGGAACGTATCACATGAAAATGACCCACTTCCTGAAAATCTGAAAATTCCTATAAGAGCCGTTGGATTCTGTATCAACGTTCCGATCTCAACTTCAATCCCACCTCCACCTATTTTGTAAAATAACCCTTGCAGTCACAATAAAGATCAATCCCGTCCTCAGATCTCGTCTGCCTCTCTCCGTCCAGTCTCCAGTTCTCCACTCTACAGCCCACCTCCGATTCTCCCCTGTTTTTGGCTGCGCACGGAGGTGGTTCCCGGCGACGAGCGGCACTGCCTCTTGAAAAAAATTCCCTCAGACTCCTCTCGCAGCAAGTTCGGCGGCCACTCGCCGATTTGTGCATGATTAGTGGAGCAGATCCATCCACTATTTTTTTTTCGTTGATATTGGATTTCGAGCTGACTCTGTTCCTGAAGACAAATTCATGCTATGATTCTACTCTTTAATTGTGGAATTTATTGACTCGTTCTAGTATACTTCTGCTAAAGATTTTCTGGTTTTCTTCCCTTTTTGCCACGCGATTTGCTTTTGAATCGGGATTTCTTGTCTGATCTGACTGGTAGACTGTTTATGATTTTTTTGTATCGTACAGATCCGATTCTCCTCCTTGCCAGTGAATGGTTATGGCATGTTGCTAGTAACGCTGGAATGGAGTGGTGAATTGTCAATGCGCTTTCTTTTTTTGCTCATGAACTCCGTCTAAATCTAAACTGCGCGATCCATACGTGTGCTTGTCTGTGAAATTGAACGAATCTGATATTTGTTTTATCCTCAAGATATCGTGGTAACTAAATATTTCCGAGTTGAAGCAAATATTTGCTATGTATATGCACAGAACCTGTTTTACTCAATTTTGGGCCATATGAGCGAGCAAATCAAGTGGCACTGGAAGAAGAGAAGAAGGTCGGAACAGGAGACATGATCTGTACTAGCAGTAGCAGGCTTGCTATTTTAGAATGAATATATGTGAAGGGCCTTACTGCAACTTGTAAACTTGTGGTGCGGGCAGTTTCCTGTGAAGTGACTGTGCCCAGGCCCAGACGAAATCAGAACCACCGGTACATGATCCAACAGTCCTGAGCGGAAATTTGCAGATTTTCAGGATCTAGGCGTTTCCACCTGATATATCCCCGAACAAGTCGTGTCCTATAAATCTCTATGTTATGCTTGTCGGAAGAGAAGGGAAAGCGGTTTCCTCGCTAGTAGAGATGGAAGACGACAATATGGACAAATAGTAGGTGCACGTGCCCTAGTTGCTCATGTAGTTGTGTACTTGTGTGTATTGATTTCACGAGACGGAAGACGAGGGTTCCAAGCCCGATGAATCGATCAGGGTTTTTGGACTGAAGTATTCCCTGTCCTAGGCAAATCGAACACACAAGTGCCCAAGCACATGCTTTTACAGTCGTAACAATATTTTGGTCATGGTTGCCAATTATTTCGCACGTCAATTCTTCTTTGGTTTATCTAGTTAGCATTTCTTTCAATGATAGCCAACTCAGGTGCTAAATCAGCGATGGAGTAGCTAGCGATGTGTGTGCTGAGTCGTGTGCGCAGGCAGACTCGCGGGAAGAACAACGTTGTGTACGCTTCCTTTCGAGAAGATCGGTCTCCAGCTAGTGGTATCCGTCAATTCGTCTTTGATGTTTATCTAGTTAACTTTTCTTCCAATGATGGCCAACTCATGGGCCATCCAAAATTGTGGGTAGCCAAATTAGGGTATTTGGCCGAAATCGTTAAAAAAAGGCCGACCTTCGCGAAGGGAAGGCAACTCACTTCGCACGTGACAAGTGTTGCTCTGTGGTGCCTCACCACGTGTCGCAAGGGGAAGTAAGGTGGGGATGGGGAGGAGTGAGAAGACCGAGTTGTGTCAGTTTTTCCTTTTTTCTTCTAGATTCGTTTTTTTAAAATGAAATATCTTGAGAACTGTAAGTCCAAATTGCGAACCGTTTTCACTTTTGAGATCCTCGCGTCGAGATCTTCAAAACTAGATCTCATATTGATAGGTTTGTAGATAATTTTTTTTCATACTTCCAATAATATTATGATTGTACATGTGGTGTGTACCTAACTGTACTCATGTTTCAACTAATAAGTATTTCTGTTTTTAGTGTACTAGCAAAAGTGCCCGTGCGTTGCACCGGGTGATAATTATTAAATTGTTATCATTGCAGCATAATGATGGGCAAAGATTAAAACAACCTAAGAATTATGTGTAATTTTACCTCCTCGAAACACCTCCCGTAGGACATCATCGCCAGATGCACGTAGGTCGTACACATCTCCCATTCACATCTTCGCGACCTTGTCGATTTGGCGCACGCCGAAACATCCGTTCATCGGGCACCACGCCCCCATCATGCTGGTATCGCTCTACATGTTTGGTTGAAGCGAAGGAGGTGTCGCGTGAGACGCTCGGCCTCAGGATGTCCCCAAGCTTGGAAGCCGTGGGGAGACAACGCCTCCCACGTGCTTCCTCCATCGTGCGGGCGCATGTCGGATTTTTCGGTGAAAATTAAAGATGTTTCCAACAAAAAATCCATTTATTGAAATTTTCGATGGCCCGCCCTACCCTGAATCATATACGGTGTCGCCTCCCAGGTGCTTCCTCCATCGTGCGGGCGCCTGTATTTGCAGCAAAAATTCTATTTGTTGATTTTTAAAAATACTTGATGCAAAATGAGGAATAACAAATGTGTGTTCTATTTGTTGATTTTATTTTAAATACTTGATGCAAAATGAGGAATAACAAATGTGTACTTATTTTAGCCAACCATTTTTTACACTCCTTTATTATGTTCTCAACATGTTCCTTTGTCCATCGGATAAGACACGAACGAGGCACAACCATCCATTCTTATCTCTACGTCTCCTTCTAGCAAGAAAAATCCCCTTTCCCTTGACCAGGAAGTCTACCGTATCACACCAAGCTCTTGGAAGGGAGGTATTACCAGGACGGGGACGGCTGCCGTCGTTGATTTGGAAGGTAGAGAGTGGCAGTTGAAGGTGAGTACAGACTGTACCCTAAGCCATGCGCGACCCGCCATGAACCTGGGCGTGGTCAACGACGACCAATGAGGACCATTTGCTTGCGTAGGAGTCGCTCGACCATCAGGAACGCGCGGAGCAGGAGCACGCACAGGAGCGACACTAGATGGAGCATTGAAGGGCGCGCCGCCTTGCGCTCCAGCCGGCCGCCCCGCCCCACTGCCTCGAAATAGGCTTTCGCCCCGCTTTATAAATAGAGTCGCACACGGTCAAACCGATACAAAGTAGTGAGGGGAACCTCTTACAAAGCAGATCAAAAATAGGAAATAAGAACAAGAAGTCGCCACACCCTCCAAGATACAACCGATACAACCAACAGAGGGTGAAACCCCGCCTTCTTGTGAAACCACCGGACAACGTCGTCTCGCACCCACCAAGTTGTAGCCGGGAAGAGCCGCCTGCCCTCCCGCTCCGGACCGTGGAGCGCCGATCCTGCCAACACACAACCAGTACCGAGGCGAAGACAACAATGCCACGTGTAAAAGATAGGATGCCGTCGAGTCCACCCACGCCAGGATTGGAGAGCATCGAGAGAGGATCCGAGCAAGCCTGCCGATGAAGACGCGGAACGACCGAGAGACAACTGAGCTCCACGACGACGCCCCCAAGAGGGTGACGACGCTAGGCGCCGCCGCCGTCGAGACCAAATGGTCAAGGGTTTTCACCCGGAGCTCTGGCATGGGGAGGCGACCACAACGGTACCCCCAAGAGGGACACGACACCCGCAGGCATCGTCACCGTTGGCGCCAAAGCGCTGGGCTTTCGCCCGAAATCACGCTCCACCATGCCAAGGAACCACGATCAGCCGGTCGTCACCAAACCAAGCCTCCATGACACGATCTGGGAGCCGCCATTGCCGAAGCACCACCAACACCAGGAACCCCCGCCGCTCACTCCATGCCATCCTCACGACCCAGGAGAGAAGCCACTACCACCACAGCGCCGCTCGCCGGAGAGCCAGACGCGCAGTTTCCAGGGCCGCCGCCCCGGCATCCAGACTCGTAACCATCAACCAACGGCCACCACAGCAAGCCAAACGGTGTGATCAAGGGCGTCAATGACCAAACTGGGGGCACTGCACCAAGCGAGGCACGAGGAAGCTGCCACCCGAAGACCCGCCTAGCCCCGAATGGCCTCTGGCCGCACTCCCTGCAGACCCAGAGTTGCCCCAAACGTGAAAGCCCGTCAGGCCCAGATCGAGCCCAGATCTAGCCCGCCTGGCCAGATCAGGCCCAGATCGGACCCGTGACGTCCTGCTCCACGCCGCGCCGCCATGGCCGCCGCCGCCCCTAGCCAGCACGACCCGCTCCGCCACACCACTGCCAGGCTGACCCGCGCCGCCAGTTGATGGTGCAGAGCCCGCGCCGCCCAATAACAGACGCCGCCGCCGCTCCAGAGCTGCCGCGGATGACATAGGCATCCCCAATGGGCCTGCCGAAGATAGTACCCGGGGTTTACTGAAGGCCCATTACCCGAAGAATAGGAAGATTCGGGAGCCCAAGATATATTAAGGAAAGTTAGAGTTGTAATAAGAAGTGTTATTTGTAATCCGGCGGGATGAGTTAGAAACCGTCCCGGACTCTGTAACTTGTACAAAACAAAACCCTCGGCTCCGCCTCCTATATAAAGGGGGAGTCGAGGGACGAAGAGATCATCGAATCATTGTTGCAAACCCTAGTTCTCATAATCGTCGAGTACTTTTCGGCTGAAACCTTCGAGATCTACTTGCCCTCTACTTCCAACTAAACCCTAGCCTACAATCCATAGGCATTGACAAGTTGATACCTTGTCAATTGGCGCCGTCTGTGGGAACTAGAGGCGTAAGGATCTGATCTCGATGGCACGTTCAAGATCTTCGACATCATCAACCGCAAGCAACACAATGGATCGAGGTAAACAGATCGCTGCTGGTCTTGTCGATTTTGTTCCTCACCCACCCTCCCGTTTGGATGCATATGCGTACCTGGCGGAGCCTATGGAGATGACGTTCGGAAGGTTTCGTTTTCGCGTTGAGAAAGAAGGATCGTATCGCGTCGAAATTCCGATTTCGTCGGGATCGTCGGCGGTCGATTCCGATTTTTCAAGCTATACATCGTCAACCGAGTCAGCAGAAGAAGAAACTTCATCGACACGCTATGTCAGCACCAGAACAAGAGAGAAACTCGCCAAGATCTTCAACGACATGTCGTTTGAGTCATCTGCGGACTCATATATAAGCGATGGCTCAAGTGATGTCGACAGTTACGACTTCATCGACAAATCTATCACAGTGGGCAAGGTCTTCATCAATCTCAACGATGATGTCACCAAACCCAACATAGATCTGAGTACAAAGCATCATCAGATTTATGCCATTGAAGATCAAGAGGAAACATCTGAGGCTTTCGACGATTTGGGAAATCCATACGTCGATCCCTCCAATCTGCGACAAGGCCTGGGCAACAAATACGTCGGACCAGAGCCGCGAGACAGAGTTCAACTTTCACAAGCAGCGTGGGACAGAGCCGCGAGAGCTATGAACGGTACAGAACCAATGGCTACCACGGCCACACCAGAGGAATTACAGGCATATCAATATAGGCTCGCACGAGCTGCCAGAGAGTTGGAAAAACAGACAGTCGAGTTAAACAGAAGAAAGGAGGCAGCTTCTGCATCCAGCAGGAGAAGGGCAGATCTAAGTCGCCAATCTAGAACTTCGGGTGATAGTCACAGGGAGGCTCGGAACAGAGGAAGATCAAGGTTACAACACATACCCGAAGCTGAAAGGGAGCACTTGGTTCAAAACCTCGACATGTCCTTTATGTCGATAGATACAAGAGGGAACATTATCCCTAAGACACCAGAAGCCGGGTATATGGCGACACAAGCCTTTATCCTTGCATCTAAACCACCTCCAGGTGATCCAAGGGAAACACTATACAATATGGCGATAGCAGGGGTTGGAGCTATGGGGACAGCGTTTGTATCAACGCCTCCCGAAGGAGCGGCAAGACAAAATAGTCCACGACCTGCAGCAGCAACGGCGGCAGCACCTGAAGGACCAAGTGGAGCAAGAGACACAGCAGCACAAACAAGGGTCGACAGAGCGCGGCAAAGCAGAAGGGATCATCGGCAATCTCCGGAGCTTAACGACGAAGATATGTGCGGCTTGCCATGCTTCACGAGGAGAGTCCGAAAAACTCGAGTCCCCTCAGGATTCAAGTTACCCGGCAACTTCAAGAAGTTCGACGGCCTTCAAGATCCAGAAGATTGGCTAGTTGATTATCTCGAGACAGTGAAGCTCACAGGAGGAACTAGGGCAACAGCTATGCAAAGCATTCAGGTGCATTTGAGTGGAGCCGCACGATCGTGGATAAAGAAACTCACTCCAGGATTTATCGACAGCTGGGAAAGTTTCGAGGACGTGTTCGTCAAGAACTTCAGATCCACGTGCAAAAAACCTGCGTCGTTAGAGGAGTTGAGAGCATGTCGACAAAAGCCAGATGAGCCAATGAGAAAGTACATCCAAAGGTGGAATATCATCAAAAACTCGGCAGAAAATATATCTGACGAGAGAGCAATAGATGCGTTTATCGCAGGAATCAGGCGTGGAGATTTTGTCCAGGACTTGGGAAGGATCAATCCAAAGACAGTATCTGCGTTAATGGAGATAGCAAATAAATGGGCAGATGGAGAAGACGCTGTCTACAACAAACGGCACAGGTCGCCAGAGGAGGACCGTGGTCGAAATTATCAACCGAGGCGACGATTTCCTCGGCAGTACCCGAATTATGACGCTCCAGGGCAAATTTCGGCAGGTTTTCGAACAAACACAGGAGGAAACAACAGAGATGATTATCAGAGAAGCAGTGAACAGCGAGGTGATAATAGGGATGATTCTCGCAACAACAGGCAAAATAGCGGGCCTAGGTTCCCAAGGCCTTTCGTGTCCCCTGAAGAGATGATGAATGGGCCGTGTCAGATGCACTTTTTCCTTGACAGCAACGGTAAAAGACAGTCAGGGCACCTGCAGAAAGACTGTCGAAATTTTCAGGCAATGCTAAGGTATGCAGAGCACGCTAATGCTCGAGCAGCACAGAGAAACCCTCGGGAACCCAGGAGCGAGATTCACCTGCCACCACCTCCCGCAATTACAGACGACAATCGACACCAGCTCAGAATAGCGGCAGCACCCCCACCACCACCTTATGTTGATCCCAAATCTCACGGAGCGGTGTCGATGATTCAGAAGGCAAGGCCGTCAAATAGAGCTCAGAAAGTAATCTCACGACAAGTGTTTATGGCAGAAAAAATGCCTCCACCAACTGTCGAGTATCTTAATTGGTCAGGGCAAGATATTGGCTTCACCATAGTAGATCATCCGCAACAAGTTCCTCGACCAGGGCAGTCAGCACTTATTCTGCCAGCAGTTATTGCGGGATTTGATGTCTCTCGGGTGTTCATAGACGGCGGCAGCAGCTTAAACCTCATGTATGCAGATACACTGAGGAAGATGAACATATCCTTAGCAAACCTGAAGCCAACAGACACAAGGTTCCACGGTATCACACCAGAGAAACCAAATTATCCATTGGGGAAAATTAATCTCGACGTTCAGTTTGGAACCCGCGAGAATTATAGAATCGAGAGGCTGGAATTTGAAGTCGTGGATTTTCCGTCGCAGTACCACGCTTTGTTGGGACGACCAGCATATGCTAGATTTATGGCAGTGCCACACTATACATACCTGTTATGGAGATTGCCTGGACCAAGGGGACTGATACGTCTCCGACGTATCGATAATTTCTTATGTTCCATGCCACATTATTGATGTTATCTACATGTTTTATGCACACTTTATGTCATATTCGTGCATTTTCTGGAACTAACCTATTAACAAGATGCCGAAGTGCCAGTTCCTGTTTTCTGCTGTTTTTGGTTTCAGAAATCCTAGTAACGAAATATTCTCGGAATCGGACGAAATCAACGCCAAAGATCTTAGAATCCCCGGAAGCATCCAGAACACACCAGAGAGGTCAGAGGGGGGCCACAGGCCCACCAAACCACACCCTGGCGCGGCCTAGGTGGGGCCCGTGCCACCCTATGGTGTGGGCACCCCTTCGACCCTCCTGCGCCGCCTCTTCGCCTATTTAAAGCCTCCGTCGCGAAAACCCTGATGCGTTCGACGAAAACCACAGAAACCTTCCAGAGCCGCCGCCATCGCGAAGCCAAGATCTGGGGGACAGGAGTCTCTGTTCCGGCACCCTGCCGGAACGGGGAAGTGCCCCCGGAAGGCTTCTCCATCGACACCGCTGCCATCTCCACCGCCATCTTCATCACCACTGCTGCTCCCATGAGGAGGGAGTAGTTCTCCATCTAGGCTCGGGGCTGTACCGGTAGCTATGTGGTTCATCTCTCTCCTATGTACCTCAATACAATAATCTCATGAGCTGCTTTACATGATTGAGATTCATATGAGTTTGTATCACAATTTATCTATGTGCTACTCTAGCAAAGTTATTAAAGTAGTTCTATTCCTCCTGCACGTGTGTAAAGGTGACAGTGTGTGCACCGTGTTAGTACTTGGTTTATGCTATGATCACGATCTCTTGTAGATTGCGAAGTTAACTATTGCTATGATAATATTGATGTGATCTATGCCTCCTACATATGCATGAAGGTGACAGTGTGCATGCTATGTTAGTACTTGGTTTAATCTGTTGATCTATCTTACACTACAAGGTTACTTAAATATGAACAAATTGTGGAGCTTGTTAACTCCGGCATTGAGGGTTCGTGTAATCCTACGCAATGCGTTCATCATCCAACAAAAGTGTAGAGTATGCATTTATCTATTCTGTTATGTGATCAATGTTGAGAGTGTCCACTAGTGAAAGTCTAATCCCTAGGCCTTGTTCCTAAATACTGCTGCGTTACTACTGCTTGTTTACTGTTTCACTGTGTTACTACTGCTGCAATACTACCACCATCAACTACACGCCCGCAAGCTATTTTTACGCACCGTTGCTCTTGCTCATATATATTCATACCACCTGTATTTCACTATCTCTTCGCCGAACTAGTGCACCTATTAGGTGTGTTGGGGACACAAGAGACTTCTTGCTTTGTGGTTGCAGGGTTGCATGAGAGGGATATCTTTGACCTCTTCCTCCCTGAGTTCGATAAACCTTGGGTGATCCACTTAAGGGAAAACTTGCTGCTGTTCTACAAACCTCTGCTCTTGGAGGCCCAACACTGTCTACAGGAAAGGAGGGGGAACGTAGACATCAAGCTAATTTTCTGGCGCCGTTGCCGGGGAGGAAAGGTAAAAGGTACTCACACTCCGGATCTCGGCTACTAAGCTATTTTCCGGCGCCGTAAGTACTCAAAGCTATTTCCTTTAGATCCTGCAATTGCATCTTTTTGTTTCTTGTTTACACTAGTAAGGCATAATGGAAAACATCTGTGAGCTTTTTATTCTATTTCCTGAGTCAAGACATGAATGGTTTAATGCGAAAATTAAAAAACCTACGGAATCTTATTTGCATGCTAGTAGCAATGATATTAGTATGAACGCTTTGAACACCATTGTTGCTAATGATATGGAAAATTCTAAGCTTGGGGAAGCTGGCTTTGATGAGCATGATCTTTTTAGTCCCCCAAGCATTGAGGAGAAAATTTTCTTTGATGATACTTTGCCTCTTATTTATGATGATTATAATGATAGTAGTCTTTTGTTGCCACCTACTATGGAGAGTAAATTTGATCAAGATTACAATATGCCTCCTATATTTGATGATAGCTACTTTGTTGAATTTGCTCCTACTACAATTAATAAGAATAACTATGCTTATGTTGGGAGTAGTAATAATTTTATGCATGAGACTCATGATAAGAATGCTTTATGTGATAGTTATATTGTTGAGTTTGCTCATGACACTACTGAAAGTTATTATGAGAGAGGAAAATATGGTTGTAGAAATTTTCATGTTACTAAAACACCTCTCTATGTGCTGAAATTTTTGAAGCTACACTTATTTTATCTTCCTATGCTTGTTACTTTGCTCTTCATGAACTTATTTATTTACAAGATTCCTATGCATAGGAAGCATGTTAGACTTAAATGTGTTTTAAATTTGCCTCTTGATGCTCTCTTTTGCTTCAAATACTATTTCTTGCGAGTGCATCATTAAAACTGCTGAGCCCATCTTAATGGCTATAAAGAAAGAACTTCTTGGGAGATAACCCATGTGTTATTTTGCTACAGTACTTTGTTTTATATTTGTGTCTTGGAAGTTGTTTACTACTGTAGCAACCTCTCCTTATCTTAGTTTTGTGTTTTGTTGTGCCAAGTAAAGTCTTTGATAGTAAAGTCAATACTAGATTTGGATTACTGCGCAGAAACTGTTTTCTTGCTGTCACGAATCTGGGCCTAATTCTCTGTAGGTAACTCAGAAAATTATGCCAATTTACGTGAGTGATCCTCAGATATGTACGCAACTTTCATTCAATTTGAGCATTTTCATCTGAGCAAGTCTGGTGCCATTTTAAAATTCGTCTTTACGGACTGTTCTGTTTTGACAGATTCTGCCTTTTTTTTCGCATTGCTTCTTTCGCTGTGTTGGGTGGATTTCTTTGTTCCATTACCTTCCAGTAGCTTTGGGCAATGTCCAGAAGTGTTAAGAATGATTGTGTAACCTCTGAACATGTGAGTTTTTGATTATGCACTAACCCTCTAATGAGTTTGTTTCGAGTTTGGTGTGAAGGAAGTTTTCAAGGGTCAAGAGAGGAGGATGATATACTATGATCAAGAAGAGTGAAAAGTCTAAGCTTGGGGATGCCCCGGTGGTTCATCCCTGCATATTTCAAGAAGACTCAAGCATCTAAGCTTGGGGATGCCCAAGGCATCCCCTTCTTCATCGACAACATTATCAGGTTCCTTCTCTTGAAACTATATTTTTATTCAGTCACATCTTATGTACTTTACCTGGAGCGTCTGTATGTTTCTTGTTTTTGTTTGAATAAATGCTTGTGTGGGAGAGAGACACGCTCCGCTGGTTCGTATGAACACATGTGTTCTTAGCTCATAATATTCATGGCGAAGGTTGAAACTGCTTCGTTAATTATTATATGGTTGGAATTGGAAAATGCTACATGTAGTAATTGGTATGATGCCTTGAATAACTTGATACTTGGCAATTGTTGTGCTCTTGTTTAAGCTCTTGCATCATATACCTTGCACCCATTAGTGAAGAAATACATAGAGCTTGTTAAAATTTGGTTTGCATGAGTGGTTTCTCTAGAGTCTAGATATTTTCTAGTAAGATGTTTGAACAACAAGGAAGACGATGTATAGTTTTATAATGCTTGTAATATGACTTTTATGTGAGTTTTGCTGTACTAGTTCGTGCTTGTGTTTGCTTCAAACAACCTTGCTAGCCTAAACCTTGTATCGAGAGGGAATACTTCTCATGCATCCAAATCCTTGAGCCAAACAACACTATGCCATTTGTGTCCACCATACCTACCTACTACATGGTATTTTCCGCCATTCCAAAGTAAATTGCTTGAGTGCTACCTTTAAACAATTCAAAATTTATCACCTCTGATTTGTGTCAATGTTTTATAGCTCATGAGGAAGTATGTGGTGTTTATCTTTCAATCTTGTTGGGCAACTTTCACCAATGGACTAGTGGCTTCATCCGCTTATCCAATAATTTTGCAAAATGAGCTGGCAATGGGATTCCCAGTCCCAAATTAATTAACAAAAATAGACACTCCTCCATGGTATGTGATTGTTGGACGGCACCCGAAGGATTCGGTTAGCCATGGCTTGTGTAAGCAAAGGTTGGGAGGAGTGTCATCATAATAAAACTAAAATAAAAAGGCACTCCTTCATGGTATGAGATTGTTGGCAGGCACCCGAGGATTCGGTTAGCCATGGTTTGTGAAAGAAAGGTTGGAAGGAGTGCCACCCAAAATAAAATAAAATGGGAGCCGCTCTTTGAAGGTTTGTCTGGCAAAGGGGTTAGAGTACCCGCTACCATTCGTTGACAACAACATACACCTCTCAAAACTTTATTTTTATGCTCTCTTTATGTTTTCAAAATAAAAGCTCTAGCACAAATATAGCAATCGATGCTTTCCTCTTTGAAGGACCATTCTTTTACTTTTATTGTTGAGTCAGTTCACCTATCTCTCTTTACCTCAAGAAGCAAACGCTTGTGTTAACTGTGCATTGATTCTTACATACTTGCTTATTGCATTTGTTATATTGCTTTGCATTGACAATTATCCATGAGATATACATGTTACAAGTTGAAAGCAACCGCTGAAACTTAATCTTCCATTGTGTTGCTTCAATGCCTCTACTTTGAATTATTGCTTTATGAGTTAACTCTTATGCAAGACTTATTGATGCTTGTCTTGAAGTGCTATTCATGAAAAGTCTTTGCTATATGATTCACTTGTTTACTCATGTCATATACATTGTTTTGATCGCTGCATTCACCACATATGCTTTACAAATAGTATGATCAAGGTTATGATGGCATGTCACTCCAGAAATTATCTGTGTTATCGTTTTACCTGCTCGGGACGAGCAGAACTAAGCTTGGGGATGCTGATACGTCTCCGACGTATCGATAATTTCTTATGTTCCATGCCACATTATTGATGTTATCTACATGTTTTATGCACACTTTATGTCATATTCGTGCATTTTCTGGAACTAACCTATTAACAAGATGCCGAAGTGCCAGTTCCTGTTTTCTGCTGTTTTTGGTTTCAGAAATCCTAGTAACGAAATATTCTCGGAATCGGACGAAATCAATGCCAAAGATCTTAGAATCCCCGGAAGCATCCAGAACACACCAGAGAGGTCAGAGGGGGGCCACAGGCCCACCAAACCACACCCTGGCGCGGCCTAGGGGGGGCCCGCGCCACCCTATGGTGTGGGCACCCCTTCGACCCTCCTGCGCCGCCTCTTCGCCTATTTAAAGCCTCCGTCGCGAAAACCCTGATGCGTTCGACGAAAACCACAGAAACCTTCCAGAGCCGCCGCCATCGCGAAGCCAAGATCTGGGGGACAGGAGTCTCTGTTCCGGCACCCTGCCGGAACGGGGAAGTGCCCCCGGAAGGCTTCTCCATCGACACCGCTGCCATCTCCACCGCCATCTTCATCACCGCTGCTGCTCCCATGAGGAGGGAGTAGTTCTCCATCTAGGCTCGGGGCTGTACCGGTAGCTATGTGGTTCATCTCTCTCCTATGTACCTCAATACAATAATCTCATGAGCTGCTTTACATGATTGAGATTCATATGAGTTTGTATCACAATTTATCTATGTGCTACTCTAGCAAAGTTATTAAAGTAGTTCTATTCCTCCTGCACGTGTGTAAAGGTGACAGTGTGTGCACCGTGTTAGTACTTGGTTTATGCTATGATCACGATCTCTTGTAGATTGCGAAGTTAACTATTGCTATGATAATATTGATGTGATCTATGCCTCCTACATATGCATGAAGGTGACAGTGTGCATGCTATGTTAGTACTTGGTTTAATCTGTTGATCTATCTTACACTACAAGGTTACTTAAATATGAACAAATTGTGGAGCTTGTTAACTCCGGCATTGAGGGTTCGTGTAATCCTACGCAATGCGTTCATCATCCAACAAAAGTGTAGAGTATGCATTTATCTATTCTGTTATGTGATCAATGTTGAGAGTGTCCACTAGTGAAAGTCTAATCCCTAGGCCTTGTTCCTAAATACTGCTGCGTTACTACTGCTTGTTTACTGTTTCACTGTGTTACTACTGCTGCAATACTACCACCATCAACTACACGCCCGCAAGCTATTTTCTGGCACCGTTGCTACTGCTCATATATATTCATACCACCTGTATTTCACTATCTCTTCGCCGAACTAGTGCACCTATTAGGTGTGTTGGGGACACAAGAGACTTCTTGCTTTGTGGTTGCAGGGTTGCATGAGAGGGATATCTTTGACCTCTTCCTCCCTGAGTTCGATAAACCTTGGGTGATCCACTTAAGGGAAAACTTGCTGCTGTTCTACAAACCTCTGCTCTTGGAGGCCCAACACTGTCTACAGGAAAGGAGGGGGAACGTAGACATCAGGGACCAATCACAGTCAAAGGAAGCTTCGCTTTAGCCGATAAATGCGACAAGGATTTTCATCGGCTATCAGAAACTTTCGGGATGCAAGCTGAGTATTTGGCGACAAAAAGTATGACTGACTACGACGTGCTGCCAGATGTTGGAAGGCCAAATAAAGACTCAACCTTCAATACCGAGAAAAATTCTAAGGAAGTGCAGATTCACCCGACAGACCCGAAAAAGACGACGTCCATTGCAACAAATATGGATATCGCATAGGAAAGCGCGCTCGTCAAGTTCCTCCGTGAGCACTGGAAAATCTTCGCATGGTGTCCAGCTGACATGCCAGGAGTACCCAGGGAACTTACCGAGCATCACCTCAACTTAGATCCTCTCGCGAGACCAATCAAACAACCCTTGCGGCGTTTTTCGGAACCAAACCGCAAATCTATGCTATCAGAAATAAATCGACTCAAGGATGCTGGTTTTATCAAAGAGATATCTACAGAAGCCACATGGGTAGCTAACCCAGTGATGGTGCCGAAGAAACACACGACAGTCCTTCGCATGTGCATCGACTTTACGTGTCTCAATAAACATTGTCCAAAGGATCACTTTCCCCTCCCGAGGATCGATCAAATTATCGATTCCACGGCTGGATGCGAACGTCTTTCCTTCCTGGACGCATATTCTGGTTATAACCAGATCAGATTGAAAGAAGAAGATGAAGTAAAGACCGCGTTTATTACACCATACGGCGTATTTTGCTACAGAACAATGCCCTTTGGTCTAAAAAATGCGGGAGCAACATATCAGAGGATGATGCAGAAGTGTTTGGCGACACAGATTGGGAAAAACGTGCAAGTATACATCGATGATGTCGTCATAACGTCAAAAAAGGGGGCAACACTGATCGAGGATCTCAAGGAAACTTTTGACAACCTCGACAAATTCTGCCTCAAGCTGAACCCAACGAAGTGTTCTTTTGGCGTCCCAGCAGGAGAACTTCTGGGGTTTCTGGTCTCAGCAAGAGGGATTGAAGCAAATCCCGACAAAATACAAGCTATAGTAACAATGAGGAAGCCAACAAAGTTGAAAGAGATACAGCAGCTAACTGGGCGAGTCGCAGCTTTGAGCAGATTCGTCGCTAGGCTGGGAGAAAAAGCGTTACCATTTTACGCTTTGATAAAGCAAGGAGATAAATTCCAATGGAACGAAGAGGCCGATAGAGCTTTCGAGGATTTGAAGCGCAAAATTTCGACACCACCAATTTTGGTGGCGCCAAAGGAAAAGGAACCTCTCCTGCTGTATATTGCAGCCACACCTCAAGTGGTTAGCACGGTGCTAGTTGTCGAAAGAGAAGAAGAAGGAAAAATCCATGGAGTGCAGAGGCCAGTATACTTCGTGAGCGAAGTTCTGTCGCCCTCAAAACAAAGGTACCCTCAGTACCAAAAGCTAGCATATGGAGTGTTCACAACAGCACGAAAATTGCGCCACTATTTTTCGGCACATCCGATCATAGTGGTCAATGAAGCTCCCTTGTCAAATATACTAAACAATCCAGAAGCTACGGGTCGTGTCTCCCTTTGGGGAATAGAACTTTCCCCTCGGGACATCACGTATGAAAAAAGAAAAGCAATCAAGTCGCAAGTTCTGCCAGACTTCATCGCAGAGTGGATGGAGTTGCAAAACACAGGACCCCCAGACTTGTCGAGAACATGGACCATGAACTTTGATGGATCCAAGAGACTTGAAGGAGCTGGTGCAGGAGTAGTACTTATATCACCTGAAGGCGACAAGTTAAAATATGTCCTTCGGATGACGTTCCCTAACGCATCCAATAACGAAGCAGAATATGAAGCTCTCATACACGGGATGAAGATGGCGAAAGCTTGCGGTGCAACTCGACTAAAAATCTTTGGCGACTCACAATTGGTGGCTCAGCAAGTTATGAACCAATGTGATGCAGTCAATGATAGCATGATGGCATACAAGGAAGTGTACAACGAGCTCGAGAAGTTATTCGATGGATGCGAAGTAAATCATATTAGCAGATTGAGCAACGACGAAGCCGACGTTCTTGCAAACATCGGGTCGCAATGCCTTGCAGTTCCGCCAGGTGTATTCTGGGAAGAGATAACAGAGAGATCCACCAAATCGATAAAATCAAAAAAGAAGGAGAAGAAACCCTCGGGGGCTAAGGAAGAGCAAGAGGAAGAAGAAGAAGATCAGGACCTGGTCATGGTGATACAGATACCATGGATGCAGACGTACATATCATACATCCTCAGGAAAGAAATACCTGATGATCCAGTTGAGGCAAGGCGAGTAATTCGACGCTCCAAAGCTTTCACGGTGATTCAAGGAGAATTGTACAAGCGGAGTATTTCAGGCGTCCTGCAAAGGTGTGTCACACCCGAAGAAGGAAGAATAATCCTGAAGGATGTACACGAAGGAATATGTGGCCACCACGCAAGTAGTCGAGCTATTGCAGCCAAGGTGTTTCGAGCAGGATTCTACTGGTTGACAGCAATCGAGGACGCCAAGGAAATAGTAAGAACTTGCGACGCGTGTCAAAGGTTTGCCGCAAAACCTCACTCTCCAGCAGCAGAACTAACACCAATACCATTGTCGTGGCCCTTTGCCCAATGGGGACTTGATATGGTGGGCAAGTTACACAAATCCTGGCCAGGAGGAAAGGAGTATATGCTAGTAGTCACGACAAATTTACAAAGTGGATAGAAGCGAAGCCGATAAATTCACCAGACGGAGCGTCCGCGATAAAATTTATAAAAGGCCTCGTCTTCAGATTTGGAGTACCCCACAAAGATCGCCAGGCATACAATGGCAGTAACTTCACATCCCACGAATTCAAAGATTATTGCAAAGAAGTGGGTATCAAGTTGCACTTTGCGTCAGTTGCACATCCTCAAACCAATGGGCAAGTCGAAAAAGCCAATGGCATCATTTGCAATGGCATCAAGAAGCGCCTGTTAGGACCACTGGAAAAAGCTCGGCATACCTGGCCAGAAGAACTACCAAGTGTGTTGTGGAGCATCCGAACAACACCAAATATAGCGACACAGGAGACCCCGTTTTTCCTGGTCCATGGAGCAGAGGCAGTACTGCCAATAGAAATAGAGCACGACTCCCCCAGAGTCACAGAGTATAATGAAGAAACTTCCAAGATAGCATTGGAAGACGACGTCGACGCACTCGACGAAGCTCGAGACGAAGTATTATCAAGGGTAACCAAATACCAACAGGACTTGAAGAATTACCACAGTCGACGTTTGCGGCCAAGATCTTTTCAGGTGGGAGACCTGGTTCTTCGGCTCACGCAAAAAAGTCATGAAAAACTCGAGTCACCATGGCTTGGCCCTTACATTATCACGGAAGTAATCGGAGGAGGAGCATACAGGATAAAGGACAAGAAGACAGGGGTGGAGGAGCAAAACCCCTGGAATGTGGCGCAACTCAGGCGGTTCTACGCCTAGAATTGAAAAATAGTCCTTGTAAAACCTCAATGTACTGAAACGCCCGCGAGTTTTCAGACGCACTCTTTTCCTTTTTCGGGGCACCGAGTGGGGCCGGGAAAGGTTTTTAATGAGGCGGGCTCGCGGTGCTGCAATATAATAAAGATAGTATCAATATAGCTTTTCTTCATCGACACGCTCAAAGTCTCCGACACGACGAATTTCAATATAGTTCCTCGAAAAAAAAGAAACGCCTCGCCTTGGTATTAAAATACCTCGCGAGTCAATAAAGATACAAATAACAAAAAAGCTCGGGGGCTGATTCTCGCTAAAAATGCATATTGAATAAATGCCTTGGTTCAAAACCTCGCAATACACAAATACAGGAAATAGCCACCGAAACACTCGGGGGCTAGACAAATATAGAAATATGATGATTGTTTCACAATATAATCACAATAATGGGTTACAAAAAAGAGTTATCTACCAAAGGAAAATAATCAGTCATGATTCAATATATCATCAAGGGTAATTCTATTTTCTTCAGGAGCAGCGCCAAGAAAATCAGCATAATGACCATCTGCAAAAAAGTCAGCATCCATCCGAAGAAGGTCTTCAATCATTTCTTCGGCTATAGGCGAAACCTTCGTGTTAATTCGGTCGACACCAACTCTTCGGCGCTTTAGCTTCTCATGAACTTTCGCAACAACCTGGGTCAGGTCAAGCTTTGAGTGGCAAATCTGAAGCATGATAAGGGCAAATCTGGCGCCAGCTACCAGTTGAGCTCTGACAAAACCATGGATCCTGTGGGCATCTTTGAATTTCTCCATTAACTCGGGAAGAGTTTTTGGTTGAACGTTCCGAGGAAACATGGAGTTATACACCATAAACAGGGTCTTGGTACAGAAGTCAAGGAAGTCGCGAGTTTGAGAGGTGCGATCCTGAAATCTGACAATCTGGCGGGTCCTCTCTGGGGTAGCCCAAAACAGAGAACCATGGTCAAGGGAAAGGTTAACAAGGAGGTTCGTCCTAGAATTTACCCTCTCTTCCTCGGCAGCAGCATCAGTAAAGGAACCTATTAAAACAACGGAGTAGAAAACTTTAAGAGACGTAGCATGAAGACGAAAGATATCGGAGGATGAAACAAGCATACCTGACATATCCGCACTGGCTTCATTCATTAACTCGAGCATGACATTTTCTCGAGTAGTCGCCTTTTCAACCTCGGAAGCAGCGATTTCCTTAGCAGCCACGGCCTCGCGAGCTTGCTGAAGTGCAATTTTTTCGGCCTCAGATGACTTACGAGATTTTTCCATCATCATAAGTGTTTGCTTCTTTGCATACTGAAGTTGCTGCCGAAGTTCATCCAATTCTCGCGACAAGGAATCTTCGACAGGTGTAGCATCAGCAAGAGTTCTCCTTGAGCGAGAAGAAGAAGGCGAAACATTGGAAGAAGCGGAAGATGGAGTATAGTTATCAAATACCAACTGAAATTTAATAAAACAAGACAACATCAATCAACAAGCAAAAGATAGAGTTTTCATTAATCTTTCGGAATAATTACAAAGGCCTTACAGTGGAGCTAATGAAGTACGTGTCGCCAAATAACTACTTTGGCGACAAGAGCAAAAGAAACAGAGAAAGAAAAACAAAGAGGCATGCAACTAGACCTCCGGCCTTGATGAGCTAGGAGTCGAAGCTGGTCTGATCCCGAGATAGGCCAAGATTTTCTTCGTGTTGGGCTTGGCTGCCTTAATCAGCGACCTCCATCTTGATTGCTCTATCTGATTGGTGTCGCCAACTTTCATCCAATCAACAGTCTGTTGGCTGTCAGCAACCAGGGCAACAGTGCTTTCGACAGCAATCTTCATGTTTTCCTGACGCATCTTCAGTCCAAGGTCCTCTGATGAATTGAAGCTCTTGGCCAGGGTAAGGAAAGTCGAGGGCTCCTGTTTCTTCGGGAAGAAGTAGGGGAACAGTGTCGACAATCCTGCATTAGCATTTGCCACGCCTTCACGAATTTCGGACCCATGAAGCTCCAGATAAGAAAGTGCGTCAAGGAGAGGGTCGTTGACGGGATTCTCCAGATCAAAATCTTGGTTTGTTTGGTCTGCCACAGGAAACAAAACGTTGGTCAACAAAAATAAACAGCGGTTCTCATAAAAATAGAAGGGATCAATGGTATTACTGAAAGTGCGTCGACTTTGTGATTTCAGGCGCTTGAGGATCCCCTGTTCACGAGCAGCTTGTGCAGCTTTATGCTCGTTTAAAGCAGATTCAGCATCCTCAAGTCTTTTCTGCAGTTCCTCGATACTAGCAGCTTTTGCTTTGGCTTCATCAGCCTCGGCTTTGGCTTCGCTAGCAACAAGTTCGGCTTTCTTGCGAGCCGCCTCACTTTGCTCCAGTTTTTGAGCAAGTGCGTCAGCACGTTTGTTGGCCTCTGCAAGTTTCTCTGTTGAAGTAAAAAAGAAAAAAGAAAGGTTAAAAAGGTTGCGACAAAGGACAGGAGCAAGAAGTTCTAAACAAAGACAGCAAAAAGTTATTACCTTCAGCTCTGTTGGCATACTCACGGTACCCAACGAATTGGGATCTGATGCGAATAAGCTCTTTGATCATGGGCTGTCAAAGAAGAACAAAGAAAGAGAAATATCGGTATGAAAAACGAGTGAAGGTGTGAAAAAACAAAATAGAGAAAATATAAATATCGACAAGCTTACATCATCCAAGAGCAAAGTAGAAGAGCCGCCTAACTGAGGGGCAGGCTCAACAATCGTTTCAATCCTTGTCCTTTTTGGTGAAGGCGCAAGGGGGCTTGATGGCGAAGTAGTGGTGACGACGTTTCGTTGAGGAGGCGAAGATTCTTCTCCTTCAACTAGTGTGTCCGAAGCAAGCAAAGTATGTGACGTGCTCGTACGGGGAGCCACGTCGACAGTTCGTATTTCTTCCTCGTCATCACTGAGATTAAAAGAAGACAGCATAAAAAGCAAGACAAGACAAAACATTTCGGGTACAGAAATAAGGAAAAATAAAAAAGACTTACGAGCTGACGAAGGATTCAAGATAAGGATCGTAAGTTGCCTTCTGGCGTGAAGGATCAACTTCTTCGGCTTTAGAAGTGTCGGAATCTTCGACATCATTCCTTTTCCTTTTGCCTTTCGGGGAGACAGCGGGAGGAGGAGATTGTGCCGACGAAGTACCTTCGGAATTACCCGCAGATTTTCGTGAATCCACGGGTTCGTTCACAAAGGATGGAGCTTCTTGATTGTCATCTGTGACAATGGCCCTTTCTTCGACTTCTCCATCCTCAGGAAGAGGAGGAAGGGAAGCCAAAGTAGGATGGTTCTGCAGGAAAATAGCGACAAAAGAAAATTAGAGAGGTATCAATACAATAAGATGCAGGGAAAGTTCGGAACAAGACAAAAATTCGGGAAGACAAAATACCTCAGGGGGAGGATTGGCGGAGCTGTATGGTTCCACGCGGCAAAAGGAGGGAATAGAATCCTTCTTGTTCAGCGAGGAAATTCTTCGAATCAGCTTCTCCAAGTCCTTTACAGAAAGATCATTGGAGAGCCTATTGGCATCATTTCCACCAGAATACGTCCAAAGGGGATTTTTGCGAGCCTGAAGAGGCTGCACTCTAATCCTAAGAAAGTAGGCAGTGATTTGAACACCAGAAAGCTCTTTGCCTCGAGTATTTTGAAGCTGATGAATACGAGACATAAGTGCTTCTGTCGCCTTTTTCTCTTCTTCGGAAGCTTCAGCATCCCAGGAGCGGCGGCGCTGAATTTTGGCACTTCCGTCGAAAGGGACTATGTTGTGCTCAATAGAATTGGCACTTTCTTCGTGTATGTAGAGCCACCTTTTGCGCCATCCTTGGACAGAATCAGGAAATTTGACGTCGAAGTAATCAACGTCAGTTTGAACACAGATAACAACGCCGCCTATGTTATAGGTGGCATTGTGGGAGCCATTGCGGCGGAGACAAAAAATACGTTTCCACAGAGCCCAGTTAGGAGGGACTCCAAGGAAGCACTCGCAAAGAGTGATAAAAATAGAGACATGGAGGATGGAATTGGGGGTCAACTGGTGCAGTTGAATCCCATAAACAAAAAGAAGGCCGCGGAGGAAATCGTGAATTGGGGCAGAAAGGCCGCGGATAAGGTGATCAACGAAACTAACCCGGTACTCCATTGGAGGGTTTGGGTAGCTTTCTTCGCTGGGAAAGCGGATGGCGTCCTCTTTCTTCATCAGGCCAAGCCTCTTCAGCATGTTGACATCTTGGTTGGAGATTTTAGATCTCTCCCACTCAAGATCTTCAGCGGCCATCCTGGACTCTGGAGTGCTGTGGCGAGTGAGTCGCGTGCGCGGTGGCATCAACGGCACTGGAAAAGCAACGTTCGTGCGTGCGGAAGATCAAAGAGAATTGGGCGCAGGGGAAGTTTTTGCAAAGAGGAACAGATGTGCGGCGCAAGCGAAGGAGTGAACGGAGGTTGAAGAAAGGTTTATATAGGAATCGGGCGAAGCAATTCACCATTGGATGAAGAAATCGTGTGGCATTACCGTACGTGCGCCAGGAAAAGCGGAGGACGTGTGTCCCCACTTGCACGACGTGTTAACGTGGTGGAAACAATGGACCCACAAGGCAGAAAAATTACGACTATCAGCAGAGATGAAGTAAATTTGACTAAGGGAAGTATGTCGACAAGAAAAATGAAAGAAGATCGGCGACAGGAGAAGTCATTGAATACTTCGGGAGCCTTTGATCAAATACAAGTTTTTTGCCCAAATGCTCGGGGGCTACTTCGACAAAAGTAAAATTTCGAGTATGGCAGTATAGAAATTGTGGGAGCCTACAACCAAGCACAAGCCCTTGGTTGTAGCCTCGGGGGCTACTCCCATCGGGAGCGCTGTTCGCGCACCCGAGAGATGAAAAGAAGACCATATCGGGAAATAATGACAATATAGCGACAAGGTGGACTAAAATGTTGAGCCTACAACCAAGCACAAGTTCTTGGTTGTAGCCTCGGGGGCTACTCCCATCGGGAACGCTGTTCGCGTGCCCGATGAAATTAAAAAAGAAAAGATAGAAAAGCAAGAGAGTATATTTCGAGTTATAATCAACTCTACATATACTCCCATCGGGAAAGCAATATAAGTCATATTTTGACTCGCTAAAATGTGCCATTCCAACTGAAAGATCGAGATGTCGCCTAGAGGGGGGGGGGGTGAATAGGCAATTACAAACTCTTGCGGATTTGTCTTGTATGAATGCGGAATTAAACTATCGTTTAGTTTACAAGCACAAACCCTAAATATGCTAAGCTCAACTAAGTGTAACAATAGCAACTAGAGCTAAGCAAGATAGGCACAAGATATATGTAGCACAAGTGATAGCAAGATATATGTACTTCAAGCACGATGGCTATCACAAGGAAAGAGAGCTCGGGTATAGAAATAACCGAGGCATGCGGAGACGAGGATGTATTCCCGTGTTCCCTTGCTTTGCAACAAGGTACGTCACGTTTGGAGGAGTGGAGGTCCCACGAAGGATTCCCCGCGCCACGAAGGCTCACCCTATTCTCCGAACCACACCCACGAAGGATAATGGCCCTTTCCTTATGGTTAGCTTTTCCTCCGCTCCGGAGATGGCAAGCTCCACAACCACTTCACAAGCTCCACGAAGGAGAAGCCCGGGCCTCTTCACAATCTTCTTGAAGAGATCACCGGAGCACCAATCACCAAGCCAACTAGGAGGTCACCCTCCAAGAGTAACAAGCTCACGGTCTCTCACTCGAACAAATCGTGGTGGAGAGCTCAACACTATGCAATGATGCAAAGCAAGAACACCGGAGGTGTTCAAGTCCTTCACACTCAAATCCCACCAAAGCAACGAATGCTAGGATGAGATTGGAGAGGATGAACAAGGGGGAAAGTCAACCAAAGACTCCAAGATCTAGATCCCAAGAGATTCCCTCACTTAGAGAAGAATTGGTTTGGTGAAAGTGTAGATCTAGATCTCCTCTCTCAAATCCTCAAATATGAGCAAGAATCATGGGGGGGAACAAGAGAGAGAGCAACTTCTTCAAATGCAACAATGGAGGTGAGAGAAAGGGAAGAAGTACTCAGCCCAAGGTGGAAGAAGGGCTATTTATAGCCCAAGAGCAAATATAACCGTTGGGGAAAAGTTGGGCTGAGTCAGCCGACGAGGAGGCCGGTCAACCGGAAGAACTGGGACCGGGCATCCGGTTCGGGACCCGATCGACCGGGCCAAGACCTGAGACCAGCCATCCGGTCCTACAGACCGGTCGACCGGGCTAGTGACCGGACCAAGCTGAAAAGCTTCTTGGATAGTGCCGGATGGCACCGGTCCGAGGGCCGGTTTGAACCGGGCCATCCGGTCGACGGCCGGTCACGCCGGGCTAGAAACCGGACCAAGATTAAAAGCTTCTTGGATAGTGCCGGATGGCACCGGTCCAGGGGCCGGTTTGAACCGGGCCATCCGGTCAGACGGCCGGTCACGCCGGGCTAGAAACCGGGCCAGCAGGAAATCATGTTATACAAAAACTGTGATAACTTTTGTGTCCGGACCCCGATTGACATGAAACCAATTTTGTTGGAAAGATAACGACGAATAGAACCCCAACAAAAAGACTCCTCA
This sequence comes from Lolium perenne, assembly GCF_019359855.2. Lineage (NCBI taxonomy): Eukaryota > Viridiplantae > Streptophyta > Magnoliopsida > Poales > Poaceae > Lolium > Lolium perenne. The sequence goes on along the minus strand of NC_067245.2, from coordinate 221,690,620 downwards.
CAGAACATTTTAGATGATTTTAGAGAGGGAGTCTCCCACCGTCAAGAAACGGTAAAGACGTCCAAACTCGAAAACGCAATAGAAGATGCATGCGGATTCCGTTTTCGATGAACTTGGGCTTGTTGTAAAGCTAGCAACAAGCTCAAGAACCTCACACAGAGAAACACCAAGAAGCAATAGGGATATGCAAAGTATGCAAAGGATTGAGCTCCCTAAGACGATGCGATCAAGTTACCCAACCGAAAGCCCCTCTTGATAGTGCGGCTATCTATCCTATAATCCGGTCTCCCAACAACCACCTTGAGACCGGTAAAAGGAAAACCTAGCAAGGCCATACCTTTGCCTTGCGCATCCCGCTTGATCTTGATGACAGCTCTTCAAGCTCCACTCAAGCCGGAATGCCTCACTTGATCATCGTCGCTTCGTGAAGACTCACAAATGCTCCCCCATACACCATGATGGGAAAGCTCTATTGATGCACATCTTCACATGTCCATCATCACCAAATGGACGGCAAGCTTCAAGTATGTGATCCACTCAAGATGCTCAACTTGAACTTGCCCAACTCAACCTTGTATCTTCTCATACTCTATCATACTATCTTGAGGTGTATAAAGAATTCTTCACTTGGAATCAAGCTCTCAAGATCTTGATCATTCATTGCTTATCTCATAGGATAGAGCATGGCTAATATTGAGTTCCACATAAGAACTCCATCTTCATTTCTTCTTCTTGATCATATCACATATATATCTTCATACCGATGATCTTGATGCCAATACACAAGGTATATCTTTATCTTCATGGCATCCATACTTGAATCCAACACATGGAGAGCAAGTAGTACCTATGGAATATTCCTTCATATAAACTCAATGAAAACATTAGTCCATAGGGGTTGTCATTAATTACCAAAACCACACATAGGGGCAATGTACCCTTACACCAACAGCCGAAAAAGCACTCGACAATATATTCTCAGAACGCCAAAGTTGCGATCAATTTCTGAATGCCGCAAATTTGTGAAGGTAAGACCCCAGATCCGTTCTGCTGGGCGTGGCATCGCCGAAGACTGCGCTCTGCTACTTTTATCCGTATCAACAGATACGAAGAAAATCCTAACGGACGCGTTAGGTACTCGATAAATTTGACTGGGACTCGACAGAATGGTAAGACCTTAAGCGGCACCTGTCGAAGTTTACACCAGTATCCCGAGATCATGTCCAGGGACGTGATCTTGAAGTAGGTTTTTGCGGATTGCCACTAGAGAAGTTAACTAGTACCTGATCCGTCAGATGAACTAGCCCCAATTACCATTATCCCTGTACAATATAGAATTTTATGTGAAGAAATATAAAAAGGTTGAAGTTGTTGAATAAAAATAAAAAGTGGAGATTTTCCCTGACTCTAAAGATTCAAGCAAAATCTCGGGGGCTACTGACATAGGCATCCCCAATGGGCCTGCCGAAGATAGTACCCGGGGTTTACTGAAGGCCCATTACCCGAAGAATAGGAAGATTCGGGAGCCCAAGATATATTAAGGAAAGTTAGAGTTGTAATAAGAAGTGTTATTTGTAATCCGGCGGGATGAGTTAGAAACCGTCCCGGACTCTGTAACTTGTACAAAACAAAACCCTCGGCTCCGCCTCCTATATAAAGGGGGAGTCGAGGGACGAAGAGATCATCGAATCATTGTTGCAAACCCTAGTTCTCATAATCGTCGAGTACTTTTCGGCTGAAACCTTCGAGATCTACTTGCCCTCTACTTCCAACTAAACCCTAGCCTACAATCCATAGGCATTGACAAGTTGATACCTTGTCAGCGGACGCCTCCACGGGAACGCCCGAGAGAACCGCGAAGCCACCACACCGTCGGAGCCCCGACCGCGCCGCCGCGCCCCTCGCCAGCACGCCGCCCTCGCCGGCCACCACAGCCCGCGCCGCCGTCTCCACGCGAGGGGGAAAGGGCCTCGCCGCCGCCAGCGCCCGGGCTTTGCCCGGCGACGCCGTCCGGCGGCGGCGAGGAGGAAGGGGACGAGGCGAGAGGCCTGAGGTGGGGGTGGCTAGGGTTCCCTCCCCGTCGCCCACGGGAGCGACGAGAGAGGGAGCGACTCCCCCCAGGATACACCATCTAGTTGGATATCGTTGCGGCGCGGACGACCGTAGAGGCGGCGGCCTGCAAGGCGCAGTGCCGCAACCTCTAACAAATTTTTAGTCCCGGCCAGCAACTAATTTGGACTACAACCAGAGCCAGTCGACGTCTAGCCTGGCCGGCGGCGAGAGGCACGCGACTATGCGAAGGAGAGGAGAGAAAAGAAAAAACGAACCGGTATGATGGCATTATGCTGTATTATGCGATTTGGTGGGAGGGCATAACCGTCCCAAAAAAAGCGTTGATGAAACTTTTTGGCAGAAACCTTAGCTCCTTTATTATTATTAGGTATAGATATATATTTGGTGCAATTTTTTCCTTTACTCGCTAACTGTACTCGCCCGTGTGCGGGACTGTACCTGTACTTACGAGCGACTGTACCTGCTCGTGTGCGCCACTGTACTTCTGTACATGTACTTGCTCGTGTTCACGATTGTACCAGCTCGTCTGTGTGACTGTACTTGTACTCGCCCGTGTGTTCAACTGTACTCGTGTGTTGTGTGTGACTGTACCTGCTCGTGTGCGTGACTGTACTTGTACTCGCCTGTGTGTTCAACTGTACTCGTGTGTTGTGCGTGACTGTACCTGCTCGTGTGCACGACTGTACCTGCTCGTGTGCGTGACTGTACCTGTACTCGCATGTGTGTTCAACTGTACTCGTGTGTTGTGCGTGACTGTACTTACTCGTGTACACGACTGTACCTCCTCGTGTGCGCGACTGTATTTGTACTCGGCCTATGTGTGCAAGTGTATTCGCGGCGTGTACCTAATTATACTCGTTGAATTGGTGGTGCCATGGGCTAGAATTGTACCCGGCTGGCTCATTGAATTGGGATTAGGCCGCTCGCCCATGAGAATTCTCTAAATAAAGCCCATCTAGAGAAGAGTACCCTGGGCTAGGGCCAGGGTTGAGAGTCCAGACCAGTCTACCATTGCCTGCCTCGCCGCGCCTGCGCGTAGACGGAGAGAATCCCGTCTCTCACTGCGCCGCCGCCTGCCTCCGCTAAGGCAGTTCGCCGCCCACACCGACGCTGCATCGCCGCTGCCGCGTCCTCTACACCGCCGCAGCCTCCAATTGATTGACGCACGACCTGCCGACGCGTTCCCCGCCTCCGCTGCATCGCCCTAGCCGCCTGCTGGTCGAGGTGTCGAGCTCGCCGACGTCGCCCTCCCTCTCCGGCTCTCGTCGCGTGGATCCTAGCCACAGGTGATTTCCCCAAGATATCCGTCAATCCCCCATCAAGTTTAGGTGGTTTCTCCAGTTTCCCCTTTTATAGCTTGATTGGCGCATTTCATAAATTATAGAAATACAGCACGATTAGATCTTATTAGTCGCTAGCCAACCCGTGATTCTTCCATCGTCGACCGACCCATTCTATACTTACTGCTTTCGTATGGGATACTTTTCAGATTTTTGTTTTGGCGCAATTGCACTTAGTTTTTGGCCCAGGGTTTGCTCAAATCCTGGCTCGGCACTCCTGGTACGCCATCTAGATTTGTAAGGTATTGACAACAGATTCCCCGTGGGATTGTGTATTCGTAAGAAGTTGAAGGACTGTCGTTAGCAGAACAAAAATTAAGTCTGTGTATAAGCCTATAAGGGCATGTATCAATGTTATGCGGCACTACCAGCTTGCATAGTGTTTCTGCAAAGTCTGTCAATTGTGGTATCTAACTTGAGGATTAGTTATTACTTTATAACATGGGGAAAAATCATGCAGGTTTACTGTCCTATAGCTTTGGAAATGCATCCTCATCTCACCCTACACAGGCATCCTATGTGTGCTGAGGTATCTCTATACGGACCTCTGGGTCTATCTGAAACTTTCATATTTAAAATGTATATGTTGCACCTTTCTAATAAAATATCATGTCTATTTGCTCCCCAGATTATTGAAGAATTCCAGAAGTGCCATGTGGATCACCCCTTAAAAAAATTCTTTGGGGAATGCACAGATCTTAAGATTAAGCTAGATCGATGCTTTCGGCAGGAGGTAAACATCTCTATTTTTTTTTGGGGGATTGTGTTCATCAAACACCAACATGACCATGATGTTTGTCGGTGTTGTTGTATCTGTCTCCAGTCTTGTCATTCCTCCTTTTATTTGATTAAATTGATTTCCTTTGGAGGCGCACATATTATTCGGTTTTGCACATTTTTTCCCCACATACAGTAGGCTAACAACATGTAGGTGTTTGCATTATCGTCTCAACTATAAAACTAACAGAACCTCCCAAGTTAAGAGTTAATACAGTACTACAATTTAGTTATTTCGTCCTATATCGAATTTATGCTGAAGAAGTTTTTTGCTTCCCTAACTGTCATGGTACTCTTCTTGTGAGATTCAGAAAGCTGTGAAGCGGAAGGCAAACTTTGAAGAGAGCAAGAAATTTAAAGAACAATTGCAGGCTTATAAAAAGGAAATGGCTGAGAAAGACAATGAATCATAGCTTGCAACAGAGGACAAGGACCTGATATCTAATGCTTTGTTCTGCAACCAAGTGGCTTCCACTTTGTGAAACGAAATCTCAGATTTGACTTTAAATTGTGTGTAGCACACATATTTACTGTTAAAAGGTTACAATTGATGAAATATAGTTCATAGACTTGAATTGTTTTTTAGAAGTATGAATTCTCTTGTGTGGTTATGCTACTCCTGTCTTGTCCATTTTCGGTAGCATTGGAACCTTTGCTGGATATTTGGACAACAATTGTTGCTACATGTTGGTGTTGTACTGTGAGGATTTTTCGTTGGAAAACCTAATAATTTGAAACAATTTCAAGTAAAGGCAGACAATTTTCTGGTATTTTTCATCTGGAATTTGGTTGTTCATATAGGAACCATCCTGCAAGGTAGTGTGGTACTGAGTACCGATATTTAGTTGCCAGACACTCTTGGGTTACATAGGTAGTAGCGGTAAGGTGGAAACTACTACTCTTCTGAGACTATGTGAAGTGGTTAGATTCTGGTTCTCACGCATGTAAGTAGAAGGAACACTATTGGCCCTAGAGCAACATAAATATGGATGGCTTTATCTCATTATATGTCAGTTTGTTATATTGATTTTCTTAAGTATGTCTTTGGATTATTTTCATGCACCAACTGTCACATATTTTCTTTTGATGATTCTATGTTCATCAGATGAATGAACTCTGTACCTCAGTCTATTCTCAGTTTGCTCTTGGAGCGGTATTCAAGCTGAATCTGATTCCATAGAGATTGTTATCTGTAGAGGCTTTGCCTGACATCTGACCACAACCTGTCCAAACCAGTAGCTCAAAATTATGTACTGTACTAGCTTTGTGGCTCCGATCTGCACACTGAAGGAGATGAAAGACATCTGGTACCGTTTCTGCACATGTGATAATTTTTTGAGTGAAGTACAATAAGAGTGTCTTGTTTGTTTTAAGTAAATAAAAGGTGTTATGTCCAGCCAGCTGGGAGGGGTGTAAAGAGAAAAAGATAACATAGTGGGACTGAGCCACTGTTTAGAAGATGAGAAATTGTTTCTGTGCTGAAACTTCATGAATAGACCTTCCTTTCAAACCAAGATGGTAGTCTGTTTATTAGCAAACACCTTCCTAGTTCTTCTTTCCTGTATGCTCTATGTATGTTTTTTATGGCTTACAACATCGACGATGATTGAGGGCATATATAGTTGGAGCAATTTCAGGGAAAAGGACAAGCCCAAAGGTTTTACCCCCCCCCCCCCCCCCCCCCACACACACACACACACACACACACACAAAAACAGCTAGTATTTGCCATAATTCACAGTAATAGCTTTCTTGCTTATGTCTGTCATGATGCAATAGCCATATGTCTTCCTTAGCAAGAATTGTCCACATCCTATGCCCGTCAAGAACCGTGTGCGTGTTTTCGTAAGTGAGAATGCCCACAACTATAAATATAATTCCACTGATCATGGTCATGAGGTCATCCCACAGCTTCAGGGAGTTAAGGAAATCCAGTCAAGACTCAAGAGGTTGAACTGATATATAGTAGCAAATGAATCAAGCTCATCATTGGTAGTTGTACCTTCTCCTCGGAATAAATTAGCCTACTTTTTTTAGTGACGAAGGTAGTGTGGTCTGTGCTTTGAGCTTCTTCAGTTGCTGGTGGCTGCCAAACAGAGTATGCAGTACTAGGTCCAGAACAACCATGGGACACGGGTGTGTGACTGAGCCTAGAAAGCTCACGTCCCGATGTTAGGATAAACGCCCGGACAAGGGGGGAGAGCGTCAGCACCCGTTGGCACTAGCGAGATGAGCTCTGACAATTGAAGCTTGAGCATGGCAGTTCACAAGTGTCGAGTGTCATCATAGTATCCTCTGTGACTCACGCGTGCACCCTACCTACCACATGATTCATTGCTTCTAATTTGGTTTTGTTTCCTTCTCTGGCTGTAGCCTGCATATAAGCGGCATCATACTTGCAGGCTGCAAGGCAATCTGAAGTACATTTCAGAGAGGAGAAGCAGGGGATCGAGCGAGGAAGAGCATGGCGTCGAGGTCGAGCGCGGCGGAGCCTATCCCTCTCCTGAGTCCCTACCAGATGGGGCCGTTCAGGCTCTCGCACAGGTGAGCTTCATGACCAAACATCTATGGCAGCTACATGATCATGCGACCAAATTTCACTCTCCTGAATCCTGAGGCAGGATGGTGCTGGCGCCGATGACGAGGTCGAGATCATACGGCAACCTCCCGCAGCCGCACGTCGTGGAGTACTACGCGCAGCGGGCGACGGAGGGCGGGCTCCTCATCACGGAGGCCACGATCGTGTCGCCGGACTCGCGGGGGATGGGGCTCATCCCGCACACCCCTGGGATCTGGACCAAGGAGCAGGTTCAGGCGTGGAAGCCCGTCGTGGAAGCCGTGCACGCCAAGGGCGCCACTTTCTTCTGCCAGATTTGGCATGTTGGAAGAGCGTCTGACACGGGTAAGATTATGGTTGTTTTTCACTCTCAGTTCACTATACCTGCCACTGTCAGTTGTTCTTCAGTCACACCTCACACTAGCAGCCAGCAAGAACTGAAATGAGCAATTTATAGCATGTCATCTGAGGCGAGGCAGTGATAAGTCTGAATTGTTTTTATGTGTTGCTGTCAGAGGAACGGCCCATCTCAAGTACAGATAAGCCGGTAGAGAAGAACGAAGAGAACTACTTCATGGATTTCTCAACCCCAAGGCCCCTGACTGTGGAGGAGATCCCCGGTGTCATCAACCATTTCAGGATTGCCGCCCAAAATGCCATGGAAGCAGGTAAGTTCACTCAACTTAAGCTCAAAGACATGAAAGGTAAGCACATAATCTGTTCCTGAGCGATGTCAATCGATTATGTGATGCATGCGTGCAGGGTTCGACGGGGTGGAGGTGCACGCCGCGAACGGCTACCTCCTGGACCAGTTCATGAAGGACGGCGTCAACGACCGCGCCGACGAGTACGGCGGCAGCCTGTCCAACCGCTGCCGCTTCGCCCTGGAGGTGGTCGACGCCGTGGTGGACGAGGTCGGGCCCGACCACGTCGGCGTGCGCCTCTCGCCCTACTCCACCTGGCTCAGCTGCCGCGACTCGGACCCGGACGCGCTGGCCGCGTACATGTCCCGGGAGCTCAGCCGCCGCGACGTCCTGTACCTCAACGTCGTGGAGCCGGAGATGGCGTTCGCGGAGGACGCCGACGGCGGCGAGGCGCGGCGGGTCATCCCGCACAGGCTGCACGGGATGAGGGAGGCCTTCGAGGGGACGCTAATGGTCGGCGGAGGGTACGACAGGAAGGAAGGGAACTGGGCCGTCGCCCAAGGGTACGCCGATATGGTCGTCTACGGCAGACTCTTCTTGGCCAACCCCGACCTGCCGGAGAGGTTCAGGCGGGACGCGCCGCTGAACAAGTACCATCGCCCCACGTTCTACACCGACGATCCCGTTGTCGGGTACACGGATTACCCGTTTCTTCACGATGGTGGTGACAAGGTGATCAGCGAGGAGAATGGCGTGATTTAATTAGCTTTTAGCTAGCAAGATGCATGGAGAAGACCTGAACTGCATGCCATCGTCGCATGGCCTCCTTCACTGACTCTTCTGTGGATTCGCTTTGCCTCGAGGAGAACGCTTTGTTGCGCACTTTGCTTTATAATAATCTCCATGCAAAAGGCCAAACTAGAGATAATGAGTTTGATGAATCTTGAGGTACTTTTGATTTTATTATCATTGTAGGTGAATATTTTTATTAATCATCGCGAATAATTTTTCTAACGGAAATTGCTAAGTCTCACCTAGCTGAGACGCATCATTGGATTTTGTTTCTGCTTGAAGATTCGTGTTTGCTGCTGTTTGTACTTTGTTTAGACCCGCTTCGAAACATGCTGATGTAATTCGATTGAGAGACTTCGACACACTCTTTTTATAAACCTCGTGAACTATTTTTTAAAACCTCATGAACAATATTTGGAACTTGTATGAACAATTTTAAGGCATGCGAACATTTTTAAAACCTTACATTTTTTTGAACTACACGAGCATTTTGTTCAATGTTGCGAACAAAAATTTAAATCTTGCGTTTTCTTGAATTGTTTGAAAATTTTGTTTAACTATACGAACATTTTTATAGACTTGGCATTTCTCTTAATTGTACGAACATTTTTTAAGGCTCACGAACATTTTCGAAACCTTGCGATTTTTAGAATTGTAGGAGCAAATTTTCAATGTCGTGAAGAAAATTTTAAACCGTGTGATTTTTTGAATTGTTTGAACAATTTATGAACTATATGCACATTTGTAAGGCTCATGGACATTTTGAAGCCTTGCGATTTTTTTAATTGTATGTGCATTTAATTGTACACTATCTTGGACTATCCTACCAATTTTTTTGAAACCTAGGGAATAATAACTATTTTTGAACTTTCCAAATATTTTTTTGATCACACGAACATTTTATTTAAACATGTGAACAACTTCTTAAAACTTGTGAACATTTTGAAATTTCTAGATATATTTTTGAATGAGCGAACATTTTTCTTAATGACATGGACATTTTTAAAAACTCGTGGACTTTACAGAATAGAAAATTCACATGTATGTTTCACCCCATAGCTATACGCTGAAAACAGTCATAGAAAGATTAATGTGGTTCTCTTTTTTTTTCAATTATGTTCGGAATAACTGTATCATGTACTTATTATTGTTTCCTTGCATATGTACCATCGGCATCGACATAGTTGACATGTACTACCTTCATTCAAAAATAGATGTCTCAGTTCTACCTACATATTTTTTTAACGGATGTAGCAGAAGAAACGGCCAAAAATTAGAACTTAGGGGTGCTAATTTGTTCTCCTTATGCTAGTTTCAGCTATCGGAGTCAACATAAACAAAAAGAAGCTAAAAAAACCAGAGCGTCTGCCTCTGAGAAAACGTTCACGAGAGGGGAAAATCCTCTTTGCCTCATAGGTGTAGATGTACCCATTATTTAAAATTATATTTTAAAATATCTAAAAATTCTGAAAAAATATCAGTGTGTATGTCGTTGCCTATTCGACGGTACCTCGGAGGAGGGATCCTCACGATGGGGAGAAGAAGTAGGGGCCATAGGGCGGAGTGCACACGGGACGGTGGTACGCGAGTTACCCAGCTTCGAAACACCTGCACGATGACAGGGCCTACTGCTGCTTGTCTGGAATTATCTGGGCGCTTTCGCGTTGTTACAATGAGTTGTGGTTGTGCCTCTAGGGCTCCCGGGATCCGGCTTATAAAGGCGCACGGATCTAGGGTTTACACGGAGAGTCCTAGCCGGAATACAAGTTGCCTAACTACGGTACAATGTCTTGCCGTGTACGTCAAGGATCCGCCTTCCTTCTAGGCCGTGCTGGATCCGGATACTTCCTGGGCCTCCACAGATCCGGCCTCCTTCGTAGGTCGGTTAGGATCCGGCTCCTTGTTCCTGGGCTGGACTCCATCCTTCATGATCTACAGCAACTGGGCCGCCCGATGGGTAACATGCCTCACCACCAACTATGGGCCACCCGGGCTTGCCGGATCTAGGCCATGCCGTTGATATACCCATAAAGTATACCCACAACAGTAGCCCCCGAAGTTCTCCGAGATTCATCATTCCTTCGACTTCACTTAGCTCGGAAACGAAGAGAATCTTGAAGAGCTTCAAAACTTCTTTCTTGATTCCGGGTTCATTCACTCGGAAATCCTTCATCTTTGGTTTAGGTATGGCAACGGAGATTCCGCTTTTCCCGCGCACAACCTCCTTATTTCCCGCGCTAAATTTTCGCAGAGGCAAATCTTTAGCCGGAATTTTCGGGAATGCATGGTTAAGTTACCTCCACGTCGTTTTACCGCGCTTGACCTAAAACACGTGTCAGCCATCCAACGGTGTGACCGTTCCGTTTCCACCGTCGGATCCGAATCCCGAATCTCCGCGTGCGGCCTATAAATACCCCGCGGCTCGGTAATTTTTCATTCTTTCACCTCTCCTCACCACTTCGTCTTCCTCCTCGCGCCGCGCCGCCCGACAGATCTCGACTCCGGCGAACTTCGCCACGGTGAACTCCGCGCGCCGCCAGTCCAAGCCTCCCCTCGCACCAAGATCCCTTCGGTTGAACGGGAATTTCTCCCCGCCGCCGATTCGTGGTCACGCGGGGCAGTTTCCTTCAAGTCCGGCGACCTCGTCTTCACCGGAACTCCGTCGAGCCACCGCGCCATTAGCGGTAAGTGCGCCGGCCTCGTAGAAGATAGACTTAGTGTAGATCTGGGTACTCAAACAATTTGTATGGGCGCAGCCGGAAGCATGCCACTCGATTCATCGCACTGTACTGGTAGTTCTCCGAGTAGCCCGGATCCCAATCCATTAGAGCCAATATGTCCGGATCCCATATCATTCCTGCCACCATATGTTTCCGACATTAGACTAGCTCAACCGTTTTCCGCATCTTCCAGCACCGCTCCAGGCCGGATCCCCTCCCTCCAAGAGCTTCAAGAAGAACTCGAGGGACAAGCTAGGATGGCAGCCAAGGTTCAGGAGGCGGAAAACAAGAGGGCGTCCAAGGCCCGGATCCGTGAAGGAGAGCGGGGTCAGTGGTGGCCCTGCGCAACTACTGATGTGGAGCTTAGAGAGCTCCAGAACGAGGGCATGATCTCCACTCACTGGAGCTTCACACGTGATTCCGACGTCCCCAAGCCCGAAGCCGGAGAAATCGTTATGACCAAGGCTTGGGTGGAACGCGGACTTTCACTTCCCTGCTCGGAATTTTTTCTCTCCGTCCTCAACACATACGGGCTCCAGCCCCACAACATCTGCCCAAACTCATATCTCCTCCTCTCCAACTTCGTAACTCTTTGCGAAGGGCACCTTGGGATCCGGCCAGATGTCAAGTTATGGCAGTTCTTTTTCCGGGTGAAGAAGGAAACCAAGGACAAAGCAATGGTGAACTGTGGGAGTATGACGTTCATGCTCCGCCCTAGCTGCATGTATCCTCCCCACGACTCGCACGAATCCGTCCGGTACTGGAACGCCGGATGGTTCTATGAGAAGAACGCTTCAGTTCCGGACGTCCATGAAGGCTTGCCCAAGTTCATCAACGAGCCTCCGGAAGAGCTCGCAAGCTGGAGCTTCGTTCCTTCGCTCGCCCAAACCCCTATCTTGGAGAAGGCAGCGCGGAGAATCTCCTGGCTAGTCCACGATGGACTGACCGGAGCCCAGCTCACCCTTAGCTGGTTTTCCCGGAGAATCCAGCCCCTACGCTACAACGCACGCTTGATGTGCGCTTATACCGGGGCGGACGATCTCCTCCGGGTTACCCGCCACGATCTTCCGGCCGACTCCCTGAAGAGAAGGTTCAAGACTTTGGTGAAGATTCCTAGGGGCCAACAGGTCCCGGAACTGATCAAGGACATCTACACAAACGACCAGTGTCCTCCGGTAAGCTTTGTTCTTTTCATTGCTTCAAACTTCACAAGTTTTTGGATGTTAAACTTTTATTCATATTCCTTCCAGCTCAACACTTTGGCGGAGGAAAACTTCCGCACCATTCTTCGTGTCCCTGTCAGCGGCGACGCGGCGGAGGAGGTTCCGGAAGACGATGAGGAGGAAGAGGAACAGGCACCCCGCAGGGCGGCCCCTCGACCTTCGAAGCGTCCCCGCGCCAAGGCTTCCGGCTCTGAAGCCGGAGCTAGCGGCGAGGCCTCCGCCAAGAAGTCCAAAACCGTAAAGCCACCTCCGCTTGACTCTAGGAAAGCGGAACGTGCGCGCTTGAAGATGCTTTCAACAGCTGGCCAGCGCTCGCGCCCCATCATCCCCGGCGCCACGTAAGTTTCCGAATGTGCCGCACCTTTATCTTAGCAAAATTATTTCTTATTCGATCCCTTTCACTTGTTTGCAGGAATCCGAGTACCACTGCCACGCGGACCATCGGCCAAGAGCCTATCACCAAATATATGAAAAAGTCTCCAGCAGTTGGTCCTTCTACTCCAGTTCCGCCAAGTACCTCCCACCCTACTCCTCGGCCGTCTCCCCCTCAGGCTGATCCATCTCCCCCTCCTGCCGCAAACACTCCACCGGAAATAATTCCGGTTAGCAGCGAGAAGGTGGGCGGAGAAGATCCTAAGGCCAAAGGCCCTGCCCAAGAAGACGCAGAAGAACAAGGCCAAGGAGAGGCTGAAGTCACTTCCTCTGAGAAGGCCGGAGACGGCGCTGGCGACATCGTCGTTTTTCCGAAGAACTTTGGAGATCCGGCCGACACCACTTCCACCCCCAAGGCATATGCTACCAAGTTTTTCAACAAGTTATCCGAGGCGGAGAAATGGGAGCTTGAGCAAGACTTGCTCAACGCCATGCTGAACAACGCCTGGGGGAAGCCTGACTCCGCGACATCGGAAATCCAGGACTTCAAGAAGAATGTCGGCCAGTTCTTCGACAAGCTCATCTGCAAGCAAAAGGTACTCCCCAGTAGCCCCCAAGCATGTAGGCGGAAACTCAAAAAATAGTTAGCGCTTAGATGCTTAGAGAAAGATTACTTCCGAGAAGGTTTTTAAATTGGATCAGTAGCCCCCAAGCATTATGGCGGAAAAGTTCCGGCAATAATGCTTTGGAGGAAACCACTGTTACAGGCGGAATTTTTACTCCTGCTCTGTCTATGTCTTACAGGAACAGCAGGCGCTGCATTATGAGCTGCACAAGAACATCGCCCTTCAGCGCCGCGTTACTCTGAATCAGGCGGAAAATATCCGGACTCTGAAGGACGAGAATGCGGAACTGACCAAACAACTGGCGGACGCCCAAGGTTGGTTTCCGTCTTTTTCGTCATTAGTCATATTCCGACTTTGAACTTGCTTTTAACTTACGTTATTATAGGCGCATCCTCTTCCCTTGCTACAGCCTCGTCGGAACTTGAGAACCTGCGCTCCTCGTACCAAGATTTGGAAACGAAACTAAAGGAGGCGGAACTAACGAGGGAGCAGACTGAGAAGCAGCTGGCGGAGAAAAACTCCGAGCACATCAGGGAAATGGGCGAATTGACATTGAAGAAAAATGCCGACAGCGAGACCATCAAGAGGCAGCAAAAAGAGCTCAATGGACTCCGGAAATATATGGAGACCGCGGAGCATCACTGGGACTTGCTCAACGAGAACATCTTGGGTACTATGCGGAAACCTTTGTCTAGATGTTTGCTTCGACTTTTGTTTTTTCTTTGTGCTCAAATTGCATGCTTATATCCTGATTATCTTATGCAGAGCCGCTTGGGTATCCGGAACAGCGTCGGAATTTGTTCCCACGGGATGACCTTCTTCAACTTGGAGGCGATGATTGCAAAGATCTCATCTCGGCCTCCCGCAAGATATGCTACAACTTATCCATCAAGAGGAGTCGCACTTGCAACGTCCGCAAGCTTGTTGGAAAGATGGACGTTCTTCCGGAGCTGGTGACGGATCTACAAGCATCATCAGCCTGAGGCGCAGCTGCAATGGCCTTGACCATGTGCTTAGCACATAATCCGGATCTTGATCTTGATCAGGTAACCACGGGCGTTCCTCCGGATGCGGATGTTAACGCGCTCCTGGATGCAGTGAGCGGCTACGACACCCGTATCGCGCGCAGGATCCGGCACGAGGAATTCTATGACAAGGTCGTTCTTCCTGCGGACGAGCCTTTGGAAGCCGAACTTCAAAAGGAGCTCGACGCGAAGGCGCGACCTGCGGATTCCGGAACCCAATATACCTGGACCAGCTCCAAGGACGCTCCCCAAGAAGAACCCAAGACCAGCACTGCAGCTTCTGAAGAAGAAAAAGAAAGTGATGAAGACGTGTCATCTCCGGCCGAAGACGCCGAGAAAAAAGATCCAGAGGGCAAGACTTCTCCGGCCAAGGGGGAGTGAAAACTTTTATTCCTGCGAGAGAAACAGTGCATCATTTTGGCCCCAGAGTGGGTTTGTAATAAGACTTTAAATTCTTAAGTAGCTAGGAACCGAAACGACTATGCATGGGGCGGAAACACTTATCCTGCTATCCGTTAATTTTATGCACATGTTTCGTTTTATGTTGGAAAGCAAGTGCTGGTGTGTTGATTTTCCGGCTTACTCATTTGACCTTCCACGAGCCGGAAAACCTTTGGCCGGAAACGCTCGCCTGCGGCGACGAAGCCCAATGGCGTCCGTCCATAACCGCGGAAACAAGCCCCCAGCCTAGGTGCCGGAAGTCGCTACCAGGAATCCACGAATTCGCAACGAAAATTTTTTCCGCCAGAAAACTTAAACTTACGTCCTAAAGGACGATTTTGAAAATCACAACTTGCATACACGCCTAGGCGGAAACATCCAGCTCTGCGGTTTTAGTCGGAAAAAACATACACGATCTAAAATGAACAAGTAAAGGAGGTAAAAGACTCAAAGAGTGAACCATAAGCTTTATTTCATTGATCATGTATAATTATTACAGTTTGTAACTCGGAAAAAATATGCTAAGTGTAGAAAGGACGTAGCTGTGCGATGTTCCAAGGGCGATCTGTCTCATCGTAGATGTCATCCGGATCCTCACGCTTGCGTTTCCGGTGCCAATTAGCAGGTCTATCCCTCAGCTCGCGGAAATCAACAAGGTAGTACGACCCATTATGAAGCACTTTGCTAACGACGAAGGGTCCTTCCCATGGAGATTGCAGCTTATGGTCTTTCACCTGTCGAAGGCGGAGGACCAGGTCTCCTGCCATGAAGGAGCGATTCCGAACTCGACGACTGTGATAACGTCGGAGCTTCTGCTGGTAGATGGCGGAGCGCTGGTCAGCTAAGTTCCGAGCTTCCTCGATTAGGTCCACAGATAGCTGTCTGGCCTCGTCAGCTGTTTCTTCATTGTAGGCGGAAACTCGCGGTAAATCGTGGATGATGTCGGAGGGAAGCACGGCTTCGGATCCATATACCAGGAAAAATGGGGTAAACCCTGTTGATCTGTTAGGGGTAGTTCGTAAACTCCACAAAACAGCTTCCAACTCATCAGGCCAAGCTCCGGCTGCTCGTCGCAGCGGTTCTTCTTCTGTTGATGTAGGGGGATTGCTGTAGCTGCGAGATCACCGCCTGCGTCATCATCGGCGGCAGTATGATCACTGGCAATGGAGATCATCTCATCCAAAGTCAGCTTGCTTGAGTTAGCCAAACGAGTGAGCGTATGCCTCAGCAATCCTCCCCTCTGCAGTCCACCAATGAAAGCGTACATGGCGGTGGTGTGGTCGACGTTTTCGCACTCGTTCCTGCATGCCAACCATCGTGTGAGGTAGTTTCTTGAAGTTTCTCCCTTCTTCTGGATGCAGGCTTGCAGGTCGCTTGCCGTGGCAGGTCTTTTGTAGGTGCCTCTGAAGTGTTTCTCGAAAGCGGTCTTCAGGTCGAACCAGCAAAAGATGGAGTTCTTCTCGAGGTCACTGAGCCAGATCCGGGCTGGACCTACAAGGTACAACTGGAGCATGCGGCAGGCGATGTTAGGGGTTCCTCCGGCAAAGGTTACTGCATTATAGTAGTCCTTGATGACCCACAAGTATAGGGGATCGCAACAGTCTTCGAGGGAAGTAAAACCCAATTTATTGATTCGACACAAGGGGAGACAAAGAACACTTGGAAGCCTTAACAACGGAGTTGTCAATTCAGTTGCACCTGGAAACAGACTTGCTCGCAAGAGTTTATCAGTAGTAACAGTTTTATAGCAGTAGCAGTAGTGAAATAACAGCAGCAGAGTAACAAAGACAGCAGTAGTGATTTTAGTAAACAACAGGATTAAAATACTATAGGCACGGGGACGGATGATGGGCGTTGCATGGATGAGAGAAACTCATGTAACAATCATAGCATGGCATTTGCAGATAATAATAAAACGGTGTCCAAGTACAAAGCAATCAATAGGCATGTGTTCCATATATAGTCGTGCGTGCTCGCAATGAGAAACTTGCACAACATCTTTTGTCCTACCAGCCGGTGGCAGCCGGGCCTCGAGGGAAACTACTGGATATTAAGGTACTCCTTTTAATAAAGTACCGGAGCAAAGCATTAACACTCCGTGAACACATGTGATCCTCACATCGCTACCATTCCCTCCGGTTGTCCCGATTTCTGTCACTTCGGGGCCATTGGTTCCGGACAATGACATGTGTATACAACTTATAGGTAAGACTATAAACAATGATTATCTTCATGAAACAATAACATGTTCAGATCTGAGATCATGGCACTCGGGCCCTAGTGACAAGCATTAAGCATAACAAGTTGCAACAATATCATCAAAGTACCAATAACGGACACTAGGCACTATGCCCTAACAATCTTATGCTATTACATGACCAATCTCATCCAATCCCTACCATCCCCTTCGGCCTACAGCGGGGGAATTACTCACACATGGATGGGGGAGACATGGCTGGTTGATGTAGAGGCGTTGGCGGTGATGGTGGCGATGATCTCCTCCAATTCCCCGTCCCGGCGGAGTGCCAGAACGGAGACTTCTGGCTCCCGCGACGGAGTTTCGCGATGTGGCGGCGTTCTGGAGGGTTTCTGGCGACTTCGACTTCTCCCCGTGCGTTTTTAGGTCGAGGCCGATAAATAGTCCGAAGGAGGGCGTCGGAGGCCAGCCGAGGGGGCCACACCACAGGGCCGCGCGGGCCCCCCCTGGGCCGCGCCGCCCTATGGTGTGGGGCCCTCGGGCCTCCACTTCAATTGCCCTTCTGGCTCCGTTAGTTTCCTGGGAAAATAGGGCCTTCTGCATAAATTCCGAGGTTTTTCCCGAAAGTTGGATTTCTGCACAAAAACGAGACACCAGAGCAGTTCTGCTGAAAACAGCGTTAGTCCGTGTTAGTTGTATCCAAAATACACAAATTAGAGGCAAAACAATAGCAAAAGTGTTCGGGAAAGTAGATACGTTTTGGACGTATCAACTCCCCCCAAGCTTAGCTTATTGCTTGTCCTCAAGCAATTTAGTTAACAACTGAGCGATAAAAGAACTTTCACGAACACATTTGCTCATATGATGTATATATTCTCATGCAATAGCTAATACTTAAGCAGTTCATAATGAGATACATGCAAATAAGATCATCTAACAGCTATGTCAATCATGGAGAGGTACCAACAATTAATAAGAAGCATCATGAATCATGTATATAAGCAAGATTGCAATGTTCATAAGAGAGTATGATAAAGTGGTATCTCGCTTGCCTGTATTTGATTGGCAAAACATAAATGCCCGGGCACCTCTGGAGTTCATAGAAAGACTAGAAGTAGTGATTGTCAAAAGATAAATGCATCAAAGTTATACCACAATCAATCATATTTTGAGACAAGCATATTGTACTAAGAATGACAGTTGTGCTCTCAAGATAGTGCTCAAAGAAATAATGGAGACACAACATAAAAGTAAAAGATTGACCCTTCGCGAGAGGAAGCGAGGGATTAACATGCGCTAGAGCTTTTCATTTTTATAAAGACAGGAGTAAAATTATTTTGAGAGGTGTTTGTTGTTGTCAACGAATGGTAATGGGTACACTAACTACCTTGCCAACCGGACTTTCAAGAGCGGCTCCCATGAATTATTGCATATTTATTTGGCACTCCTTCCAACCTTTCTTTCACAAACCATGGCTAACCGAATCCTCGGGTGCCTGCCAACAATCTCATACCATGAAGGAGTGCCTTTTTATTTTAGTTTTATTATGATGATGACACTCCCCCAACCTTTGCTTACACAAGCCATGGCTAACCGAATCCTTCGGGTGCCATCCAACAATCACAAACCATGGAGGAGTGTCTATTTAAGTTAATTAATTCGGATCGGGAATCCCATTGCCAGCTCTTTTTGCAAAATTATTGGATAAGCGGATGTGCCACTAGTCCATATGAGAGTCCGTCAAAAGTAAATGACAAGGTTGAAAGCTAAACACCACATACTTCCTCATGAGCTATGAAACATAAACACAAATTGAGAAGCATTTTGAAGGTTTTAAAGGTAGCGCATGAGAATTTACTTGGAATGGTTTGAAATGCCATGCATAGGTATTTATGGTGGACACTCTGGAATAACTTGGTTTTCATGTGTTTGGAAGCACGAGCAGCGTTCCCGCTCAGTACAAGTGAAGGCTAGCAATAGACTAGGGAGCGACAAATCAAGAGAGCAGTAACTGTCATAATCATGCTTGCGGCAAAATAAATTAACGGAGGCATAAAAGTGATACAAGAACTCTGAAGCAATAAAGATCATCGAGGCTTAATTGACTTTTTGTTCAGTCATATGCATGCGTGAGCATGTGCCAAGTCGATATAAATGAATTATTCAGAGGAGGATACCACAATGCCATACTTACTTATGAATAAAACAATGCAAACAAACATACATGACATGCTACTCATATTAATAAATTGGAGCTAAACATGAGAGATCATGAACTACTAGACTTTCTCAAATAACATATACCTCACATGAACCAACTAAGCATGCTCACATGGATGAGTATATGTACAAAAATGAAAACAAATAGAGTTCATACCAGCCTCTCACCACAATCAGATTGTCGTAGATCATCATTATTGCCTTTTCACTTGTGTAGCTTGGATAATATGAGATGAAAACCACGCTCCAGCCACCGAAGACCATTGAACTCATAAAGAACTTTACAAAACAGAGAAGAACAGCAAATATTTTTGGTGTTTTCGAATTTAGAAACAAGAACAAAAAGAAACAAACAAACAAAGCAAAATCTTTTTGGGTTTTCTTATAGCAAACTAGCAATAGCAAATAAAGTGAAACAAATGCAAGAAACCAAAGCAAACAAATGGTGAAGAGAAACAACAGAAATATTTTTGGTCTTTTTGTGTTTTGGGAAGGAAACAAAGCAAGAACAAGAAATAGCAAATTAAAAGAAACACAGAAAAGCGAGATGGCAGAAATCTGCCAAAACCTGACAGCAGTACAGAAATCGATTTTAACAAAAATCTTACGTTGCTCAGATCGAAAAGTGTTCAACTAATGAAAGTTAGATAACAACCTGGGGAACCTGCACAAAAATTTGCAGCTTAAAATGACGCTCTGGCTATTTTTGACGATTTTTACAGTAACGTTCCAGAATCTGTTTTCAGGCAGCATTTCCCCAAATATCATCCTCCTCTCATTAGAAAACCACTCAAACGAACAAAACAAGTATGTACAAGTATCCAGCAACCATAATATGCAAAGAATGAGTGATGCCGGTATACCTCCCCCCAAGCTTAGGCTTTTGGCCTAAGTGGAGTTCAATCCCATCGATCCCATGAGGTAGTGTCTCCGTAATATGAAGATGGGTCGTATTCCGGGTATGTGCTAGAAGAAGCACCCGGATATGTGACGGTGTGGTCGTAGGAGGTCCCGACGTCCTCGGAGTCATGTTGCTGGTGGAAGTCTTTTATCTTCAAATGTTCATCCACCTCCTCCTTAGTGCACGACCATGACTGCCTGTCAATACTCAACAAACCAGGTTGGGGAAGAGGGATTTCCTTCTCCTCCCGGTCAGAAAACAACATTCTATACACCATACTATCTAAAGTAGAGTCAGTAGTAACAAAATGATGACTCTTCATAGCAGTAATATCGAGTCTCCTAGGGGCCAATGGCACATCATTAGGATCAATAGGAAGATTAAGAAAAGTTAAAACACGCAGCGCAATAGTTCCTCCAAAAATAGGCCCCCTGGTAGTCAGGCGGTGAGCAATAAGAGCACCAAGGTGATAAGATGTATGACCAGTAAGTGCAATATTCAGGAAAGCAAGATGGTAGCTAGAGATATTACTAGTGTTCTCCCTACCAAGAATGCTAGTAGCAATGTAGTATGCAAAATATTTAATGGCGGGGAGTTGAATGTTCCTTATCTTGCCCCGCTGAATGGTGCGACAATCATCGTCGGTGATTCCACGATAGAGCTCCAGCAAGTCCCGGGGGTTGTCATCAATCCTACTTGCTGTACCTACAGGGGCAATATCCAGGGCACAACAAAAATCCTTCAATGGCATAGTCACAGTATTACCATAAATCCTGAACGCAACCGTTGGCTCATAGTGTTTGTTGTTGAACTGGAAACTCTCGACGAAGATTTTGGTGAGCAAGTAGTATTGCTCCCTTTCATCGCCCATATAAGTGGTTAACCCTGCCCTGTTGACAAGGGTTAAGAAATCCTCCAGTATCCCTGCATTCCTTAGAAAATCATAACATGGAAAAGTAGAAGCATTAGGGGGACCGTTGTCCTCTTCAGGCGCGAAACTAGGCGCGAGGATGTCTTCATTGTATGATTGCCTAATCCGGGTGGCGGCCCTAGAAGGCCTCCCGGTGCTGGTTGTCCCCTTCTTGAACAACTCCCCAAAGCTAAACTTCTTCATAGCTTCTCGAAGAGCAAATGTGCCAAATTTCGTACAATCTGGGCTGAGCAAAGAGATCGAAAAATCTGGAGCTACGGAGCAAAACGCGAGTGAGAGGAACTTGGTGTCGATTTTTCGGGAGAGAGAAGAGTCTCGGGAGGAAGAGATGGCAAAGTGGGGCAGAGGGGACCCACACCACATGGCGGCGCGGCCACCTCCTTGGCCGCGCCGGCACGTGGTCTGGCGCCCTACGGTGCCCCACGGGTCATCCTCTGGTGCTCCCAGGTGCCTCGTGGAAAAATAGGACCAACGGTATAATTTTTGTGAATTTTTGAAAACTTTGAAAAACGCACATTTCTGGGTATTTAGTTTATTATTACTGGCCAGGAAAAATTTTGAAATCTTCGAATAACTCAAGAACTTTGCAAATTAAAAATGCTACAGCAACTAGAGCAAGTGGAGGAAGAAAGATATGTTGTTTACCTCTCTATGCATATAAAAAGTATCCGTTAACAAGGTTGATCAAGTCTTGTCACCAAATAAATTTTACATAGCATAAGAAGAAATAAACCTCAAATCAATCATGTTACCTTGAATTGTATTGATATGGATCCAATCACGAGAGTTTGATATTCTTCCTTAGGCTCATATATAGGACAATCAATAGTTCCCACTTTGATAGTTCTCACATTAGAAATAGTATTAACTCCACACGCTTTCTCGATCCTCTTGGGAAAATAAACGGTATGCTCCCTATCATCAACATTGAAAGTAACCTTTCCTTTATTGCAATCAATAACAGCCCCTGCGGTGTTAAGAAAAGGTCTCCCAAGAATAATAGACATATTATCATCTTCAGGCATTTCCAACACAACAAAATCAGTTAATATCAAGCAGTTAGTAGTAACTTGAACAGGAACATTCTCACATATACCAACAGGAATAGCAGTAGATTTATCAGCCATTTGCAAAGATATATCAAAAGAGGGTATCAACTTATCTAGATAAAGTCTCTTATAAAGAGAAAAAGGCATAACACTAACACCGGCTCCCAAGTCACATAGAGCAGTTTTAACATAATTATTCTTGATAGAACAAGGAATAGTAGGTATACCTAGGTCGCCCAACTTCTTTAGAATTTTGCCATTGAAAGAGTAATTAGCAAGCATAGTGGAAATTTCCTCATTGGGGATTTTCCTTTTGTTAGTAACAATATCTTTCATATACTTTGAATAAGGAGGCAATTTAATCGCATCAGTCAAAGGGATTTGCAAGAATAAAGGTTTCATCCAATCGCAAAATTTATTATAGTGTTCTTCTTCTTTTGATTTTAGTTTCTTAGCAGGAAAAGGCATTTGCTTTTGCACCCAAGGTTCTCTTTCATTACCATGTTTCTCAGCAATAAAATCTTCTTTAGTGTACTTTTTATTTGTAGCATGCTTTTCAGGTTCTTCTTCAACCTCTTCTTTATCAGGAGTATCATTCTTAACATTATCATTATCATTATCATGTTCATTACCACTTTCAGTTTCAGCATCAGAAATAAAAATACTATTAGGATCATTAACAGGTTCAGAGGATTCTACAACATTTTTATGTTTCTTCTTCTTTTTCTTCCTAGAATGAGCACTAGGTTCAATGCGTTGAGAATCTTGTTCAATTCTTTTGGGATGCCCTTCAGGATATAGAGGATCCTGGGTAGAGACACCACCTCTAGTTGTTACTTCATAAGCATGTTTCTCTTTAGAATTATTCCCTAACAAGTCATTTTGCACTTTAGTGAGTTGATCAATTTGAGTTTGAATCATTTGAAAATGTTTAACAAGCATCTTAACATCATTGGAGGTTCTCTCCACAATATCATGCAATTCACTAATAGCTCGAGAATTTTCCATTAAATGATTCTCTACTCTCATATTAAAATTTTCTTGCTTAACAATATAATTATCAAACTCATCTAAGCATTGTGCAGGAGGCTTTGAATACGGAATATCTTCCCTAGTAAAGCGTTGAAGGGAATTTACCTCAATCATGGATGAAGGGGGAATTATCTCACATATATCTTCAATAGGAGGTAGATTCTTCACATCTTCAGATTTAATACCTTTCTCCTTGAGAGACTTCTTGGCTTCCCTCATATCTTCATCATTCAATTCAATTAAACCCCTCTTCTTCAATATTGGAGTTGGAGTTGGTTCAGGCGTAGTCCATTCATCATGATTCCGGCTTATTTTAGCCAATAATTCTTCAGCGTCATCCGGAGTTCTTTTCCTGAAAACACAACCAGCACAACTATCCAGGTATGCCCTAGACTCAATGGTTAGTCCACTATAAAATATATCAAGTAAATCATGCTTTTCCAGATCATGCTCAGGCCGAGCTCTAATAAGAGAGCAGAATCTCGACCAAGCCTCAGGCAATTTCTCTTCATCTTCCTGATTAAAATTATAAATTCTCTGCAAAGCAATATGTTGAGCACTAGCAGGAAAGTATTTGCGGAAGAAAACATCAAGCAATTCTTTCGGACTTTTAATAGAATTTGGTGGCAAATTATTATACCAAGTTTTAGCGTCATCCTTTAATGAGAATGGAAATATTTTAGCAACAAAGTAAGTACGCATCTTAACATCATCAGAAAACAAGCTACTAAGAGTAGATAACTCAGTCATGTGTTCAACAGCACTTTCTTTTTCAGTACCACAAAAGGGTGTTTTCTCAACAATAGCTATATGAGATAGATCAAGAGAAAAATCATAATCTTTATCCCTAATGTTTATAGGAGATGTGGCAAACTTAGGATCAGGAGACAATTTATATCTAACAGCATGTTCTGCAAGCAACTTTTTAATTTTTCTTGCATCAGTAGTAGCATTGCATTTTTCAATAAAATCATCATTAAGCTCCACATAATCTTCCTCAGGATCATCACTAAAATAACCAAGTTCAGGTGAACTAACAGGTGTAGTAGCATTAGGAGTTTCAGTATTTTCAATTTGTCTAGACCTAGCAATTGTAGCATCTAGAAAGGATCCCAATGAACCACTATCATCAAGCACAGCAGAAACATTATCAATATTATGAGAGTTTTCAGATTCAGCAGAAATACCCGCATTTGAAGCATGCGGCGGTGAAACAAGTTTATCAATCACAGATGGTGAATCAAGTGTAGCGGAGGTACTCAGAATTGTACCTTTTCTTGTAGTGGATGGCAATATGGCGATCTTAGTATCGCGAGGTTTACCCATGATGGAGAATTTGCAGCGAACAATATTAATCCAAGTGAACTTCCAAATAAAGCTATGCTCCCCGGCAACGGCGCCAGAAAATAGTCTTGATGACCCACAAGTATAGGGGATCGCAACAGTCTTCGAGGGAAGTAAAACCCAATTTATTGATTCGACACAAGGGGAGACAAAGAACACTTGGAAGCCTTAACAACGGAGTTGTCAATTCAGTTGCACCTGGAAACAGACTTGCTCGCAAGAGTTTATCAGTAGTAACAGTTTTATAGCAGTAGCAGTAGTGAAATAACGACGACGAGTAACAAAGACAGCAGTAGTGATTTTAGTAAACAACAGGATTAAAATACTGTAGGCACGGGGACGGATGATGGGCGTTGCATGGATGAGAGAAACTCATGTAACAATCATAGCATGGCATTTGCAGATAATAATAAAACGGTGTCCAAGTACAAAGCAATCAATAGGCATGTGTTCCATATATAGTCGTGCGTGCTCGCAATGAGAAACTTGCACAACATCTTTTGTCCTACCAGCCGGTGGCAGCCGGGCCTCGAGGGAAACTACTGGATATTAAGGTACTCCTTTTAATAAAGTACCGGAGCAAAGCATTAACACTCCGTGAACACATGTGATCCTCACATCGCTACCATTCCCTCCGGTTGTCCCGATTTCTATCACTTCAGGGCCATTGGTTCCGGACAGCGACATGTGTATACAACTTATAGGTAAGACCATAAACAATGATTATCTTCATGAAACAATAACATGTTCAGATCTGAGATCATGGCACTCGGGCCCTAGTGACAAGCATTAAGCATAACAAGTTGCAACAATATCATCAAAGTACCAATAACGGACACTAGGCACTATGCCCTAACAATCTTATGCTATTACATGACCAATCTCATCCAATCCCTACCATCCCCTTCGGCCTACAGCGGGGGAATTACTCACACATGGATGGGGGAGACATGGCTGGTTGATGTAGAGGCGTTGGCGGTGATGGTGGCGATGATCTCCTCCAATTCCCCGTCCCGGCGGAGTGCCAGAACGGAGACTTCTGGCTCCCGCGACGGAGTTTCGCGATGTGGCGGCGTTCTGGAGGGTTTCTGGCGACTTCGACTTCTCCCCGTGCGTTTTTAGGTCGAGGCCGATAAATAGTCCGAAGGAGGGCGTCGGAGGCCGGCCGAGGGGGCCACACCACAGGGCCGCGCGGGCCCCCCCTGGGCCGCGCCGCCCTATGGTGTGGGGCCCTCGGGCCTCCACTTCAATTGCCCTTCTGGCTCCGTTAGTTTCCTGGGAAAATAGGGCCTTCTGCATAAATTCCGAGGTTTTTCCCGAAAGTTGGATTTCTGCACAAAAACGAGACACCAGAGCAGTTCTGCTGAAAACAGCGTTAGTCCGTGTTAGTTGTATCCAAAATACACAAATTAGAGGCAAAACAATAGCAAAAGTGTTCGGGAAAGTAGATACGTTTTGGACGTATCAGTCCTCAATCCAGGTATCCGGCCTTTCGGTGCCATCATAATGCTTCAGATTTCCGAGTAGCTTGAGGTTCATCCTTGGCTTTGGTTCCTCTCGAATCACCCTGCCAAAGCACTTCGGACCAATGTAGTCGGTTCTGTATTCGTTAAGGCGATCCCGCGCGTCGCGCGGGCCGTGGCGAGGAGATTGTGAGCGAGAGCGAGATCTCCGGCCGTCGCCTCCGCCTCCACCTCCGCCGCCACCGCTAGGTGGTGGTGAGGGAGACCTGCGAGGTGGGCGGTCCGATTTCTTGCTTCCGCCATCTGATTCTCCTCGGCCTTCCTGGTGCTGGCTCCGGCTCCTGTGGCTGCCTTCGCCATGGCGCTAGCTGCCCTGGTCGTTCCGGCGAGGCTCCGGGTCGCGGCTCCGGCGAGGCTCTGGGTCGCGGCTCCGGCGAGGCTCTGGGTCGCGGCTCCGGCGAGGCTCTGGGCCGCGCTCCTCATTCCGACTCCTCCTAGGCTCGGGCTCACGAACATTGTTCTGGTTCCGGCGTGGTTCCGGCGAGCGCTCCCTGTTTCTGTTTCTTGGCAGCACGTTGTCGCGGATAACAATCCCACCATGCCCTGGGGGCCTGGTGTTTCCAACTGGACTACGGCGGCGAGGAGGTCGCGGGTAACCGTTGGGCGGAGGAGAGGGGTTGCGATATTTGTCTCGTCCAGGGTACATTGCATCCTTTCCCTTTCTTGGATCTGACGAAGGCGTCTTTGACGGGACGGGGATCGGATTTGGGTGTTCCCTGGTTCTTCTTCTGCGCTCCGAGGATCCGGTGTGTGATTCATCATCGGGATGCCGATCGGCGCGGGCGTCCTTCTGCGCGGTAGATACACAGTTATCCGGATTGGATTCCAACCTGCGCGAAGTATCCGCCTTGCTTTGCTGCTGCATTGCTGAAGCGACAAGTGTGCGGAGGTAGTTGATATCAACCTCTTCGTCCTTCTTCTTCAACAGCTCCGCAGCTTTTAGCATGTTGTCCTTTGGGGTTTCCAGCGGCCGGTGCTCTGCGGGCGTGGCGAAGTTGATTCTGCGAGGCGGAATTGCTTCTCTAACAATTCGATCGGCCTCCGCCTGCGCATAAGTCATCTTTACTTCCCACTCTTTCGCCATGCTCTTCACCTGCTCGAGTGTGGCAGTAATTTCGCGATCCTGTCTGTCGAATTGGTCCGCCAAACCTGCAGCTTGTTCCCTTTCTTCCCTTAATGCGGCTTCGGTATCGGCGAGCTTCTTGGCTGTGGCCAGCATTTCCTGTCTAGTGGCCTCTAGAGCCTCCAGATCTGCGGCGTCGCCCGGGGTTATATGTTTGTTAAGAACTACTCGCGCAACCATCTCTTCGGCCGACAGGAGTTCCTCCGAGGAAGAATCCCTGCGGGGTCGCTCCCGTGACATTGGAGATCCTTGGCGGGATAGCTGAGGGTCGGATTGGCTGGTTGGCTCTTCAGATCCAGTTTGTTCCAGCGCTGCTACCGTTGCGAGAACCTGCTTAGGCTGGGCGGAGTCGACTTCAGGCTGATCACCGAAACCGTACTCCCCTAGCTTGCGGTTAAACTCGTCAGTATCTATGGAGGGGGTATCTCCGGAAATTGGGCTCAGATTGCCCAAAATCGACTCTTCAACCGGAGTTTCGCTTTCTCCGACAGGCTTAGCCTGATCCGGATCTGCGTCGTTTTCCGGTG
Organism: Lolium perenne; assembly: GCF_019359855.2. Lineage (NCBI taxonomy): Eukaryota > Viridiplantae > Streptophyta > Magnoliopsida > Poales > Poaceae > Lolium > Lolium perenne. Next base: position 221,663,183 of record NC_067245.2, on the reverse strand, counting down.
CCTCTACCTGCTCAGGACCAGCTCCGTCTTCTTGAGGGGCGGTTCCGGCGGTATGGGCCAAGAAGTGTACGAAGTGGCACCTCTGCTTTTCTAACACCTGGGAGACCCAGGCGGATCTGCATTGGTCTTCCACCGTTGTTTCCTGCACAGGGGCGGATTGGGTGGGCTTTGAAAATTCCAGATCCGAGGCGGAATCTTCCTTAGGAAGCTCATGTATCTCAGATCGGATCTTCGCGACAGCGTCCAGCTCTGCGGCGGTCGCGTCTGCGTTACTTACCAGTGGGTTTCCGTCGGAATCGACGGTTTCCCCGATGAAGATGTGTATGCCGCCAATTGGGACGATGGAGAGCTTGACGGGGTTTGTCCTAGCCGGAATCCAACACTCATCCGGAGGGACGATCGGCAGATTTCCGGCGTAGAGGACGCGCCCCACAGCGATGGTGTCGTCGTAGCTTCCCATGGCGGAACCCTCCCGGTTCCGGCCTCCAGACGCCACAGGCCCCACGGTGGGCGCCAACTGTCGTTGCCTATTCGACGGTACCTCGGAGGAGGGATCCTCACGAGGGGGAGAAGAAGTAGGGGCCATAGGGCGGAGTGCACACAGGACGGTGGTACGCGAGTTACCCAGCTTCGGAACACCTGCACGATGACAGGGCCTACTGCTGCTTGTCTGGAATTATCTGGGCGCTTTCGCGTTGTTACAATGAGTTGTGGTTGTGCCTCTAGGGCTCCCGGGATCCGGCTTATAAAGGCGCACGGATCTAGGGTTTACACGGAGAGTCCTAGCTGGAATACAAGTTGCCTAACTACGGTACAATGTCTTGCCGTGTACGTCAAGGATCCGCCTTCCTTCTAGGCCGTGCTGGATCCGGATACTTCATGGGCCTCCACAGATCCGGCCTCCTTCGTAGGTCGGTTAGGATCCGGCTCCTTGTTCCTGGGCTGGACTCCATCCTTCATGATCTACAGCAACTGGGCCGCCCAATGGGCCACATGCCTCACCACCAACTATGGGCCACCCGGGCTTGCCGGATCTAGGCCATGCCGTTGATATACCCATAAAGTATACCCACAACAGTGTACATCCAGATATTCTATGTTCGCGCACGAAGTTTCACAGATTTTTTTTTATTTAAAGTGGCTCGTGTAAAAAATAATAATTTTGGACGCTCCAAAATAGCTTTTAACGAGACATTTTTTTTCTTTTTTACATAGTGCATTCAAAATGTTTTTTCGTGCCAAACTTTTGTGAACTAACATAGAATGTGAAGATGCACACTAAGGATTTTATTTCAATTTTTTTAAATATTTTGAAATAAATTTAAGGTACATTTTTCATAATAGGTGTTCAGGTACGGTCAACTTTTAAGCTATTTTAGAACTTATGCAATAGAAGGAATACAGTACATGCGAGCTAGGCAACCAAACTTCTGAGTGTATGCCAAAACGGGCTTGCGAGAAACCAAGCTTAGTAGATGTATCTAAAAAAATCACTCATTAAATTTTCACAACAAATCGGTAGATCTTTGTGACTATGTACTTCCTCTTCTCATTAATGTAAGATGTTTTAGATACTTTTGAAGTGACTAAATACAAAATAAAATGAGGAATCTACACACCAAAACTAGACTAGATATAAGCAAAAATGAGAAATTTTGGCATAAAGGACCACCTGCCCCAACGAATTGTCAAAAAGAATCACTTCTGAATGAAATTGCCAAAAAAAACCACCCTTTGGTGGCGGCAGGACCTACCAGGCGACACGTGGCACTTGCCGCCGTAGTCCGTGGCGGTAGGTCCTGCCGCCTTATCATGTGGCGGCACGTTAGTCCGGCCGTCAAGCCGCAACGGAAGGTATAGGCCATGCTGGCTCGGCTTCTGGCGGCAGGGTGACATGGACGGGTGGCGGGCCTTGCCGCCACAGTCCCTGGCGGCACCCGTTTGATCCACTAATATCCATTTGTGATGTCTAACAAAATCAGCCAGAGTGTCCTGTAACGAATGTGCGCATTCGATTGCCTAGTATTATATTTTTTAAGTCGTCCTACATGTACAATTATTTTTATACGAAGGCTCGCTCACGCATTAGGGTATCTCCAGCGGCCTGACGTAAAATAGACCTCTAAATACCGTTTGTGTTGGGGTATTCCAGCGGTGCAGACGCATTTTTTCCCAAAGACATTGTCAAGCTCGGTAATGTCGGTTTAACGTCCCGTCGAGGCCTGCCGCCGGCGATTACCGGTTTCCGCGAGCGGCCAACAGATTGGCGCGTTTCGCGCGCGAGAAACGACATGTGCGCGAACCCCGTTTCCCGTCCTGTCGTGGCTAAATATGGTGGACATCGGCGGGCGAGACGGACACACCTCAACCTAACCCTAGACTTCATCCATGGCCGAGAACAACCGTACCTGGGCTCATCTTGTTGAGATGGCCCCGCCACATCTACCCCAATGATGCGTACCTCGCCGCCCTCAGCGCGACGGAGGTGTTCGATGAGGAGCAGCTCGCCGGCGTTTATTGCGGCCAACGCCCCGCTGCCGCTTCGCCTGTCGCCTCTGTACAATAAGAGCGCCTCTCCTTCCTTCCCCATTCCAATCTTGCCGCAGCAACGTCGTCCTCCCGCAAGAGCGTCACGACGAACGGTTTCGGCCGCGGCAGCCTCACCGTGGCGGAGGCGTGGGCGATGTACCGCACGGGGTATCCTCTCCCGCCGGATATGCGCCTGCCAAGCAGCGGCGGGTGGAGGATGGCCGTCAACGGGGTCGGCGTCCCGCCGCCGTCGCAGGGCACAGAGCGCTGGAGGGACGCGATCAGGACCCCGCGGGCTCGCCTCACCGCCGAGGAGCAAGCTGATCCGACCTGGGGCCCCACCGGTAACGACGACTGGTGGGCGGACTACTTCTAGGCGCAGCACGACGCCGAGATGAACAATACCGCCAGCCTCATCGGCCGAAGGAACACCTGGAACAGTACTACGACGAGCGCGGCAAGCAGGACGTCATCGTCGACGACATGTACAACTTTCACCGGTACTATGACCCTTCTGGTTTCCGCAACTACTTTTAGGGTTTAGGTTTAAATTTCATCGAATTTTGTTTGAATCTGCAAGTTTGAATTGAATTCAACTGTTAAAATTTAAAAAATCTCAAATTCTATTCGGGAACGCGGCTAGGATGTGACGTCCCCAAACGCGGCACGAAAAAAATGTGTCTCCAAACGCTAAATCCGCTGCCGTTTGGGGGACGCGGCTGGAGATGCTCTTATACTAGCCATCTGCGCCCTGTTCGATTCTTTGTCCGATGTTTTTTTATAGTACACGAGGTTGTGCAAGATATTCCTAATTTTTAAGAAGCTGATAGAAGAATGGTTGTTGTTACTGTATGTAGCACTGACTAGTACCGTAAGAAAGTTTGTCGATGCATTTTTATTGATCCGAGTTAGTAGTGATAGCATGCAGGTTGCCTCCAGAAACCGTAGCGGCAGGGCCTGCTACCCTTCCATTTCACCCAGCCGCCATGAGCTAAGGCGGCATGGCCCACACCTTCCGTTGCCAATTAACGTGGATGCTGTCCGGACTAACGTGCCTCCACAGGCTAAGGCGGCAGGTCTGCCACCACGTGTCGCCTGACAGGTCCTGCCGCCACCAAAGGGTGGTCTTTTTTTGGCAATTTCGTTCAGAAGTGATCTTTTTTGACAATTCATCGGGGCAGGTGGTCCTTTATGCCAAAATTTCCAAAAATGAGTGAACCTAAAAAAATCCTTAAACGTTTTATAAAATCGTAGGAAGGGAGTACTTCCTCCATCCCAAAACTGAAAAGAAAAAACTGATCGGCATGTCTCACATACGAGAATCCTCCGATCCCTCACATAGGAAAAAAGATGCAATGTGTACTGTTCTCTTCCGCATCTGCGTGACCGCACCAGTGACCTCAACAATTCAATTAGTCAACAATATGGCGCCTTGTTGACTCTCGTCTCTTTCTCACGTGAGTGAACTTGCAAACAAACCGTGCCAGGTTCACTGAACCCCGTCCGGCGGCTTAGGAGTATTGAAACTTACAAAGAAAATCTTTAAATTAGGACAGTGACACTTTGGTCCTTTCGGCACTGCCGCTTGCAGCATAAATAGTTGCCAAAGAAGGAGGAGAAGAGAAAGCAGAGCAAACAAGATGGTCGACGCCGCTGCCGCAGCCCCCCTCCTCACCCACTACAAGATGGGGAGATTCGAGCTCTCCCACAGGTTCGCCTCCTGTTCGCCTATTCTCTTCTTTTTTTCTTTGTACGGAAATCCCAATCTGCATCAAGAATCGATTCTTTAGGTCTTCTGTTTAGGCGATTTGTGCAACAGAGAAACCAATTTGGGTGACAGAGCTGCCTAGCAAGTTTATCACTAATTTTCTCAAACGATGAAGAATTTCCTCTTTGAAAATCCCAAATATGAAAGATTAATGCAGGGCATAGACTGCAGAAGAAATAATGAAAAAAAATCCAACCGCAGAAGATGGTTTCCTCATCTCTATTTTCGTGTGGATGTTTTCGTCTCTCCTGAATTTTATTATTATACTGCTGTACTGTTGTTTGCATCTTGTAATACCATCAAGAACCATATTCGGCTCACAATTTTGACCCCAAAGAAGATTCACGGACAGAAGCATAATAATCAGGTCTTATTCTGAAAGGTTTTATTGTTGTTATTGCAAACATTGGACTGCATTACGTATTCAGATATGTGTAGGAGGTGTTTTTAAGGAAAAAGAAGGCAATGCCTCCTGCACTGTGCTGTGCATCCTCCTTGGATGCAAACAACCATAATATTGTTACAAACTATGCCAGGCAGGCATCACTGCCAAACACATCGGATTACAAAAAGAGACAAACACAATGTCGTCTTGCATTGGCCTCACTACAACCATCTCCTCCGTCATGGTATCATCTACCACAACCTATGACTGAAAACGGCAATAAAAAGTATGTGAAGGAGATGCTCCAATACAAAATTTGATGCTTTTGGAAGAACGGCGAGTTTTTATTGTTAACCCAAACAATCTGGCATTGCTGTATAATTGTTCGATGAACATACGCTATTTGTAAAAGTTACACCCAAATGATTCCACTCCACTCCACTTGGAGTGTGTCGTCAGCAAATGGCAAACAAAACCTAAAAATATGTAAACTATTCCGATGAATTTAATGTGGAATACCTGCTATTATGGTTACAACATGTGCCCCTGAACTGTATCTGTTTGTTCCTGGACTTGTTCCTGAAAAACCAGTTCGATGAATTATGTCATTCTTCTTTACTTGATGATCCACTTGTTCCTGATAGCTTTCTGTTTCTGTTTAGGGTAGTTCTTGCACCACTGACAAGGGAGCGATCCTATGGAAATGTTCCTCAGCCGCATGCCATACAGTATTATCAACAGAGAGCAACCAAAGGGGGCCTTTTGATTGCTGAGGCCACTGGAGTTTCAGAGACCGCTCAAGGGTGTGTATGCCATACCCTTAGGCTGTGGCTTCTGGAAATCTCATTAGTCATGTTTAATTTCTTATCCTCAATTTTATTAGTTGTAAAGATGACATGTGTCGTGTTACCCTGTATGCATTCAAGGTACAAAGATACTCCTGGGATTTGGACAAAGAAGCAGGTAGAAGCATGGAAGCCGATCGTGAGTGGGGTTCGTGGGAAAGGAGGAGTATTTTTCTGTCAGATTTGGCACGTAGGAAGAGTCTCTAATCATAGTAAGTTTACAAGCTGTAATAATTATCCTTAAACTTTAATGTAATCACAATTATTTCGCAAGCCTCAAATAGATTTTAGACTTTCGGTTCAGCTCAGCCACATCTTATGCTATTATTATTCATTTATTCATGAACATTCTGTACAGTTATTCATGGTTTTATGGCAGCATAAGTTATCTCATGTTTCTTGTAAATGAAATGGCATTAGTAACCCTGTAGTCATTCCAATAGTCCTGATTTTTATCTCAATAACACATGTTCATTATCTCTTTGCAGCGTTTCAGCCTAATGGGCAGGCTCCAATTTCGAGCACCGATAAGCCACTCAAACCTGTAGTGAGAGCAAATGGCATAGATGAGGCTACATTCTCAACTCCTAGGAGACTAGAGACTGATGAAATCCCTTCGATCATTGACGATTTCAGGGTTGCTGCTAGAAATGCAATTGAAGCTGGTAAGTAGCAATATTTCTCTCATTTTGCGCTCCAGATGTTAAGAATGTGCTATTACCATACAAATTACAGATTTATCATTCATCCAAATTAGTATCCCGATAAAATTAGCATACGAAGGTTTAAATGAATGCCGTGTCAAGTGTCTATCAAAAACCTACTGAATTATTCAACATCATGTGACTCCTGAAGAAAAGGGATATCTAATCTCAGTGCCTTGGTTTGTAGGATTTGATGGTGTCGAAATTCATGGAGCTCATGGTTATTTGATTGATCAGTTCTTAAAGGACCAAGTCAATGATCGTACCGACAAATATGGTGGGAGCCTAGAGAATCGTTGCCGGTTTGCGTTGGAAGTAGTCCAGGCCGTGGTTGAGGAAATTGGAGCTGATAAGGTTGGGATAAGGCTCTCACCCTTTGCAAATTACTCGGATGCATCAGACTCAAACCCAGAAGCTCTAGGCTTATACATGGCGCATGCGCTTAACAAGTTTGGAATTCTCTATTGTCACATGGTGGAACCACGGATGGTGAAACTTGGTGAAAAGTTTGAAACTCCCCACAGCCTTCGCCCCATAAGGGATGTTTTTAAGGGAACATTTATCATAGCTGGTGGGTATGGAAGGGATGATGGAAATAAAGCAATCGCTGATGGCTATGCGGATTTGGTTGCATATGGGCGCTTGTTTTTATCCAATCCTGACTTGCCCCGGAGGTTTGAGATAGATGCTCCTCTCAACAAGTACATTAGAGAAACTTTCTACATCTCCGATCCAGTTATTGGATACACTGACTACCCGTTTCTGCCATCCAATGTCTAATTGGACCTTTCAGGAGTGAGCTCTCCCTCCTCTCATAGGAGCATCTACCATGTGTATCAGTAGTATTAAGAATAAGATCGCTGGTTTCAATGCTCATGTGTATGGACATAGTATGGATAAAATGTATGATTGTTGCAATTTAAGAATTTCATGTGGGAAGTGAAAAACTAAAGTGAGAAGGAAATTAAGCAGTCATTTATTTTACATGCAAGTAGTGTGACCCTAATAAAATCACAAGGGCTTACCTATTTCCTCCTTTTCGCTCCCACATGTGTTACCTTAGTCATCGACTTAGAACATGTCAACTACTCATGCCGTGGAAGATAAATATGGCAATGATTGGTGGAATATATGCAACAAATGAAACAACTTAGCTTGAATCTATGCAGACTACCAGTACTCCATTAGGCAGGCCAGCCAGTGTTGCCTTGTGTTGTCCTACTGACAATTAACATCAGAGGGGTAATATTATCCAGGGAGTTAGAATATAATTGCAGATCACACATGATGAGCACATGAATGGTAAGAAGGGCCTTTTCCCACCCATCATTTTTATACTTTTATCAAATGATGAAGAAAATCCTGCATATCCTTTTGGTGGTTTGTGAGTATCAACCATTTTTTTTTTGTCGCTACGGTGCCAAATTAGAGTTGCTTTACCAGTAAAAAAAGAAACATAGGTTCTTAGTGAAGGTTTAATTTTTTTTTGCCCTTTTGTTTGAACTATTTCCCCATATTTTTTGTTGTCATTGTCCCTTTATTTGTATTATTGCAACTTCTCCTTTTTTATGTTTGATAGAACAGGACACATTGTACTCGCAAAACTGTTAAGGATGATTCAGCTACAAATGTTGTTTGGTCCCCTTGTGAATCCAGCTTAACTAATAGTCCCTCCATCTCACAATATATCCCAAAACGGCTTATATTGTGGGACGGGGGGAGTACTTCAGTAGAACTTCTATTTCTGCACCAAACCCACTATGCTCAAGACTTAAATTGACATGGAATTATTTACTGAAGTGTTTGGATCTACATTTATTTTGTAAGTGAAATGTGATATCTTACTTCAGTTTGTGTTCTAACTTCTAACTTCTGAAAATGTTAATCCTTCTCTCCTTCAAATGTAAAAAGTGAAGGAAAAGGATCTACTAGACAGTTGAGCTTATCATGGAAGTAATTGCTCAGTCAAACTTGATATGATAACCCCTGATATTACCTGACAAAGCCATATCTGAAGTTGTTGAAATTTGTCGCTAGTAAATGTCAGGCTTACAGATTAAATGGAATCGCATGCTTAGCTTTAATTGTGGATATAGCCACCTAAAGAATAGTGAAAAGCTGCATTATTAGTGCATATATAAAAATGAAAGATATGCAATGGCCAATGCTTGTGGTGCCTTTGGCATCATGGACATGTTAGAAATCTTCCTTTGGAACTTTGTCTCCTGTGTTTATTATCTTATTTAGTTCATAGCTGTCACATTAACTTTTTGCACAATGTATGATGTTCAAGCAAGAGCTTTAAATACCCTTCTGTATCAAAGTGAGGTTCAGATGCACTAAACGCACTATCTCCTCGGATGTTTGATTATTCATGGACATATCTTAATTATTCTCTCTAGAGGCCTGCTGTTTAGTGCAGATTTATGGAATCGTTAGCGAGGAGTAACATTAGGTGCCGGACGTCTAGCATAGATTTCAAAGAGATTTAGATCAACATTGCAGCAAAGATTTATGCCTCTTCAGTGATGGTATAATCTTGAGAACACTTGCTAAACTCGAAAAAAGCGACAAAGAAAAACATTAGCTTTGCATTTATTCCTTTGTTCTGGAGTACGTATTCAAGTGTTTCTTTTGTTTATTTTCTGCTGCTTACATATCTCTATGGTCTATCTCTGGAGCATTACTTAAAGAGCTATCTTGGACAGTGAGGAAAGTTACCCTTGTTACCTTGCACCGCTTGTATTATCTGCTTAGCGGTCAGAGTATTCTACCAAAAACCTCCATGTCATCAAAAAATGAGAAATTTTAAGACGCTCCCGAACTATTAGAACCCTCCACTGTTTTTTTACCAATGGGTTTAGATTTAAATATGAAGGTAGTAGGTCGCCCATGAGTCCTAAATAAGTAATCCCTCCGTCCCACAAAACATGCCGAAGGTTTGTCAAAATTTGGATGTATCTAGACAGATACATCCAAATTTTAGCTAATCTTCAACATGTTTCGTGGGACGGAGGGAGTATAATCTACTTTCATATTGTATATGAATATGATAGGAAACAATACATTTGTAGAGTATTTGTATGGTAAGTTTGCAAGTGAAGACATATTGTCATTTTGTATGTGGCAATACTTAACCTTTTACTTTATGCTCCAAAAAAATTGTTCAAGAAGCATGATGATAATTAAGATAATATAGCAGGTTTAAGGGGAGATTATGCTATGCTTTTGTATGTAACGTGTGACAACACCTGTTCGATCAGAAAAGTACTATTATGACTTTTCAAGTATTTTTCTACTACGAATAGGTCGATCAAAAAGCATGTTGGATCATTACTACTGGAATGTATCTCATCATACAAGGGTTGGAGAGAAACCGCCTCTTGTAAGATAATTTCTAGATGATAATTACTAGACCCCATCACTCCAATCAATGGTCTAGATTAATTGATTGCTCTTACCTTGTAGGCAGTAAGTTGGAGCTTCACAAAACTGCTCGTAAGAAATATTATAACATGTGGGAGTAATGTGCATGGCACCACGTTGCTGCTTCATATCTTATATGTAAGTGTTGCATCTTTATTTAATTTTATGGAACCTATCTATTTCTGAATTTTTGCTGTAACATGTAATTACAGTTTATATTAAAATACTCAAAGGGCACCTTCCTTGATTAGAAAAAAATGTGTACACAAGATCTACGTTTTGTGGCCAAGAAATACCGATGCTTAACATTCAAATATCCAATCAAAACAAAATGTGATAAAATTTACAGATGTTGGTGATAAAGGAATATAACTGCATTCTGGAGAACCGAGACTAGCTCAGTTGGCTAGTAGCGTCACGCCCAGCCCGCCTGCATTCGAGTCTTGCCTTCGCTAATTCTCTTATTCAGGTGACGCACAGAAGACGCATTTTGAAATGCTCAAATGCATGTCTAGGTTCTTAACGGAAGTTATTGATTTCTTTGGACATCCCAGGATTTGATGAATGATTGGGATGACAATATGTATTGCATTGTTGTGCCTCTGTAATGTGACTGATCATCTTGACTTTCACAATACCTGAAGACGACTGGTCTGGAATCTGGATCTAAAGACATTTTGAAGTGTTCATCAAAGGGGTGGTCCTGGTGAACTGCCACCATGATTAGCCCATATGACCTAGTAACCATACCTTTGGGCTTTGGTCAATTATTATTTTTGCTTCTGTTGTGCATGCACACATTTGTTATTGTGCCTCCTGCAATATTCTTGCTTTATTCTTTTAGTATTTGCCAATTTCAGGACACGGGCATGACATGTTCTGGACTACTGAGTGAACTAAGGAAATCTCATGAACTGAACATAATTATAAACTCTCTAATCAGGAGGTACTGTATTCGTTGGACATTCTTTTCAATTTTTAAAGTAAACTTTTAAGATAAGAACGGTGGCGCCAATAGTACCAGACTCATTTGGTTGTTGTTAAATTTGTATAAAAGATCCAAATCTATAACACAAAATAATTTTCCTGAAATTGGAACTGTAAGACATGTAGTGGTGCGTCGAGAAATTAGAAGTGTACAGGACAACATTCTTTTTAAAATCTTCAGACGATTGTGGAATATATCATTCTTTCCTATTTTATCATTCTTCGCTCAGATGGCATGCAAGAAGGAAATGGTAGAATACTTGGGTTTAAAAAAATGTTAGTCTGACATTTCCAAGTAGAACAAATTCTTTACAATGTAAAGTGTAAATGGCTTTACATGAAACATATTCCTCACTATATATTCAGTGTGATCATGGACCACTTAATTATCCAGGACAGTACAAGCAACATGGATTTTTTATTAAAGGGAATTTTATACGCTTTGAACAAGTTTATAACCTATACCCTTGTACAAGGTAGATATCAAGCTACTTTGTGAACCACAACAACCATATTTGCTTGAACCTTTGCAATATGCAAGGACTGGCCTACCAATTATTCCTTGTGCTCAGGAGTCACAATAAAATGCTCGCCTCCAGGACAGGTCTAAGCCACCATTGTCCTTAAGTGCGAGAGGAAGATCCAGAGTTTAGTTGCAACAACCTCAGAAGCTAGTCAAAACTAGTGGGGAGGTTGTGTGCACAAACAAGAAGAAAGACCGAAGAATAGTAATGGCCCGTGGTAAGGTTCAGATGAGAAGGATAGAAAACCCAGTGCACAGGCAGGTCACCTTCTGTAAGCGGCGGATGGGCCTCCTCAAGAAGGCCAAGGAGCTATCTGTTTTATGCGATGCTGATATTGGTGTCATGGTGTTCTCTCCTCATGGCAAGATTTATGAGTTGGCCACCAACGGGTCTGTCTGTCTCTGTCTCTGTCTCTGTCTCTCTCTCTCTCTCTCTCCATCTCTCTCTCTCTCCAAAGCTAACTCCAAATAATATCTTCGTTTAAAGTTTTCACATGTTTTGTGGCTGACATGTATTAGGAACATGCAAGGCTTAATTGAGAGGTACAAGGGTAGCAACGCAGAAGCACAAAGTGAAAATAGCAAGCAGAAAAACCCTCAGGTCAGCAGCAGAGATCACATGATTTATCTCGTAATATCAAATAGCATCGCAAAGCTATGCATTGGAAAATGCAGTATTTGCATGAAATTTATCAAGGCCATTTAACTGAGGGAACTTTGATTCAGCACACTATTTGTAGGTTTGTACATCACTGACTCATAGAACTTCATAATACTACGGGCATGAATTGTAGTTACATTATATTCGACAGAACTTTGATATGTAAAGTTCCTTCTAGACTTCTAGTAGTATTGAGTTTTAGTGCATTATTTTTTCATTGCAGATAATACAACAAGAGGTACTATTCTTGAGGCAAGAAATTGACTTACTTCAGAAAGGCTTAAGGTAATCAGCTGCATTACATGCATACCGGGAAGTAACTTAATGTCTTCTATCCGACCTCAAACTCTTTTAACTTATACCAGCATACCGACTTATTACCCTAAAGGGAATTTACACTGCGTGATACACTAATATATTGTCTTATTGGCTTCCACCGTTAGTTTTGAAGCGGTTTTTATTAACAAAAATAAAAGAAACTTAGGATGATGGTCCATATTAAACTGGCAAGAATCCGTTGAAAAGGTTCCAAAAGATTCAAAAGGCGCTTCATAATTTCGTAGAAGTAATATCAAGCACGAGGTTTATTGATGAAGGTAAGCACATCCATGCAGGTACATGTATGGAGCAAAAGATATGGACCACATGAATCTTCATGAGCTCCAAGCCCTGGAGAGTAATCTTGAAATTTGGGTACACAACATTCGCTCTACAAAGGTAAGCTTTATGTCCTTTTCTGCCCAAACCCAAAAAATTCAGAAATGGTTACTTTTGATATACTGTCCTTTTTCTGCTAAGCAGATGGAGATCGTATCTAGGGAGATTGAGATGCTCAAGAACAAGGTTGGCTACAGAAAAAATTATTCCTCTAATGAGTTTTTTAAGCTTACATGTAGAAAGGTGAACACAGCAATTCCCTTCATCAGTAGTTTTTCGTGTCTCTGTTTGTGTTCTGCAGGAAGGCATACTGAAGGCTACCAACGATTTACTTCAAGAAAGGGTATTTTAATCTTCTAATTTCCTATCATTTTACAGAAGTTAGATATTTGAGGGGATAAGGTTGCATTTTTATTTTAGGATTGGGTTCAAGATTAGTGTTGTGATTTATGGTTTGAGCAGAGTGGGAATCTAGTTAGTGGTCACTCTTGTAGGCAACCCAGCTACAGTTAGTGTTTGTCTCATCTTCCCAGCTCAGTTTTTAACCTGACATAGTAATTCCTCCAGTTTAAATTATTATGGATTGGAGGGAGTAACATGTTATTTGAGGTCAACATATTTCGTAATGTATTGATCTTGCGTGTCCAGGTATTTGAGCTGAGTGGGATTCTGTACACGGGCAGCAACATGATGATATCACACTTCCCCTTCCAGCGAACCATGGAGAGTGGCCACTACTTCTAGCCGAAACAACTGACCTCTCAAGTTATCACGTCAGTTATGATTCGAGTTCAACAAGGCCACCATGCATGGAACTCATAACGTCGCATCTGCCAACTTTGTGTTGTACAAAGGAAACAAAACAGCATCTGTATGACTGTATCCTTACCTGCTTTTGCACATGTAAATTAACCATCTTCCACCATGGAAAGTATGTAGATTCCAGATATCTGCTTCATATGGTATAGCACTCTGAATGTTTGTTGATTGGATCGAAATCATAGAATTTCTGTTTCGACTTCAACCAATGTCGCATCAAAAACTATATAGCAATTGGTGTAAAACAAACATGTAGCATCAAAAACTATAGATACGTTTACAACGTATCAGCATCCCTAAGCTTAACTCCTGCTCGTCCTCGAGTAGATAAGTGTAACAAAAATAATTTTTAAGGTAACATGAAGCCAACACAATCTTGAAGTACTCTAAACATAGGCATGATATATATAATTCAATAGAACTTAACAACTATGTTATAACATGAGAAGTAACTCAAACAAAAGATTATGAATAATAATGCACTGAAAGCAACTGTTTATTTATGAGCATAGATAAACATAAAAAGTGGTACTCAACATGTCTTTTATAAAATAGCAAAACATAAATGGGCTGTTGAGCGCGTGTGCCGGCATGTTCCTCTCCACCGGCGTCATATGCTTCCGCAGCTTGTTGATGAGGGTGCGCATCTCTGGTACTGCCGGTGGCGGTGATGGTACGGCGAAGCCGGTGTTGAAGACGTGCCACCTGTGCGGCAGCTTGTACTGTGCTGGCACGAGGATGCGCTGCCAGTACAGTACATCCGCCTCGTCGTACGTAAGTTGCACCGAGCGGAGCACGCCGCCGCCGCTGCCGGTAGCCTCGTCGTTGTGCGCCATCGCGTCAGTGGGGTGCGTGGGAGAGGTGGTTGTTTGCGCAGCGTCTGCAACAATGGCGGCTAGGGCTGGAAGACGGGGAAGAAGAGAAGTGTGCGCCGGTGAGATTTTAAGGGAGGCGGCGGACGCGTATTGAAGGCGCGTGGGGAAGGTGGGTGGACGCCGCGTGGCCAGTTGCCACCCTCGTCGCTGCTTCGGTTTCCACGCGGGAGGCCATTAACGCCGATGACCAACCTTCCTACGTCATTTCCGATTCGAACCATCACGTCCTCTCGCTAATAAGGCGCCCGCGAAAACCTTCGTGTTGCAAGGCGCCGGCGCGCCTGATTCGCGCCCTTCGCGAAGGTGCCAACACGGGGTTGCCGACGTTTCTAGTTTCTATTGGGCTCGAAAAAACACCAGCGCTTTTTGGAATACGCCAATACGAGCCTATTTTCAATGCCGGTCCTAAAAATACTATTGGGACTGCTATCGAGATCATTGGTGAAGATGCTCTAATAATAGAATCAAGTCGGAAAAAAGTCATGCCATAGATCTCCACAATAGAGCACAGGACCGAACTTCTTATCCTTGTGCCGAGCTTGCATTTTTCATGAACGAGGAAGACATGGCCACAGGTTCCATAGACCAATAGGACACATCCATTTTCCGTTTCTCCGATTCGTTTAGTAAAAAAAAAAGGTTCAGGCTAAAGTTTATACTGTAATACTTCAAAAAAAACCTGAAGTTTTAGAGATGCTTTGGTTTCTGAAACCACCGTATTTGTTGGACCCAAACGTTTTGAAGTATTCAATGCTTCATTAGTTTTTAGAAACTGAAGTATTGCCATAATACTTTAAGAAAAACTGAGCTTCCAACCGGGCTTAAAGCATCTCTAGCCGTGTTCTTCAAAGCGTCCTCTAAAGGTATTTGGGGCGCGTTGAACAATTTTTCGTTTCCAGCCGCGCGCTCCAAAACCTCCTTCCATCAGGATAATAGACAGCTCCTCGCGTCGCCTCCTCCGGGCGACCGGGGAGCCCAAACCCAAATCCCCGCCGCCACCCCGCCCCCTCCCTGGCTCCCTCCCCTCGTCGCTCCCCGAGGTGCCCCTCGACAAAGCCGGGCGGCGCCTGTGAAGGGGGCGGCGGGGTTTTATGCCCTCTCGGCTCTCGCGCTGTGGCTAGGGAGGAGGGCCGCCGCGTTGGGGGCCGGAGGCCGGCGAGTTGGCGCAGCAGCGGGTGAGGCTTGGCCGGGTGTGCGGCGTGCGGCGACGGAGGAGCCTTCGACGCGGCGACGGCTGGACCTGTGGCGGCGGCGCGGGCGTCAGGGCCTGCCCCGGGTCCGATCTGGACCTCATGGGCCGCTGCGCGGGCTGCTCGCGGTGGCTCCAGGCCGCTCGGATGGCGCAAGGTGGGCGAACTGCTGCTGCCTGTGCTGTTCGCTCCGCCTCCCGCGGCAGCCGGACGACGACGGTTTGCGGCGGCGGCGGTTGGGGCTGCTCGGAGCTGGTGCTCGCCGGCGCTGGCAAGCCGGGGCGGCGGCCCCGGAGACGCGGTGGTGGAGGGGTTGGGGCGGCCGGCTTTGCCTCGGCACGGAGGTTGCGCAGAGGACGGCGGATCTCGGGGGGTCTCGGCGCGACGGTCGCGTGGAGGCTGCTCCCAACTTCGTCGGTGTCCCGGTGGCCGTGGTGGGCCACTGCGTGTGGCAGGTTGCCATTGTTGGCACCTGCAAGCCCATGGCAGAGGTGAGCCATGGCGCATGGACGGCGGCGCGGCGGCGCGGCTTTTTGGTGGACCGGGCGTTGGTTCCGCAACGTCTCGGGGACGGCGGTAAGTTGGCATGAGGAGCTGGCCTACCGTGCGTGGAGGCCGGAGCGGCGGCTCCGGGAACAAGGCGTGTTGACGATATGCCCTGGCTGTGTGGGCGGCAGGGCATGTCTCCGTGGCGTGGGCGGTGCCCCTGTTGCGGTGGTTTGTGCTCGTTCGGGGTTTGGGCTGTCTTTGACAGTGGCGGTGTTGTAGGTCTCCGGACGAAAGTCTTGCCCGACTCGGTCGGTGCCGGCAACGACGACGCTCGAGGGCGCCGTTCTCCTCCTTGGAGGCGTTGGCCGTGGAGTCCTCACACACCTCCGCCTATCATTCCGGGGTGAAAACCCAAATCCTGCTGCGCTGGATTGAATGACGGCGGCGTCTCTGGACGTCGTGACCTCCTTGGAGGCGTCATTTTTTGGAATGTTTGGGAGCCACCTCCGGCAATGCCTGACTGCTGCTTGGGTTGACGTTTTCGTGTTCCGTCGGTGCGCGAGTGCCGCTGGCTTGCATTGCGGCCTGCCTCACCCCTCGAAGCTTGAAAGGCCTAGCCGTCTCTTTCGGCTCTGACTTCCTTTCCAGGGACGTGGACCGGGCAGTCGCGGCGCTCGCTGTTGCCGTCGTGCTGGTGCCATTCGGCGGCGCTCCAGACCTGGTTTATCCAGGTCGTGTGGCCAGGTGTGCGGGTTTTTGCCGGTTTTCCCAGAAAAACTGTGCCGTGCGTGGTTTTCTCTTGTCTGGTTTTCCTTATAAACTGGACACGGTGTTGTGTTTGTATCGGTTTTCGGCCAGTTTCCCTTATAAACTGGCCAAATTTCCCTCTTCTTAATGAAAAGGCAGAGCTCCTGCCGGTTGCTCCAAAAAAAAAAAAAACCTCCTTCCATCCGACGCGGCTCAATACGGTGTCGGCGCCTCGAGCCCATCCCCGGTTCACTGGGGACGCTTAGGGCACACCGGACAAAACGAAAAGCGAGGCGAGGAGACGCGGACCCTACGCATCAGCGGCACATTCAAATTTAACCTAACCATCGCCTACCTCACGACAAAAGTTATTGGCGTGCAGCGATGGTACAGTTGACGCAGCGATGCGACTCGTCGCGCCTAGCTCTCCGTGCCGGCGTTAATGAGCGCCACCGCTCCCCCGCCTCCCTCCGGTCTATAAAAAGGGGCGCTCTCGCATCATCCCTCACACATAAATCCTAGTGCCTCTCTTCCCAACCCTGGCCACCAGACCATGGCTGGTAGAGGTAGAGGTAGAGGCCGAGGTCACGGCCGTGGTCCTGGCCACGGCCGTGCTGGAGCACCAAGAGTTGCACGGTCACCGTCGCATGCAACGTCGTCATCTTCATCGTCGTATATACAGCAAGAGCACCAAGTGTTGTTCAAGTTCATCGTCATCCTCAATAGCGACCCACTCGGCATCCAGAGGCTGCCGGACAAGTTCACCGAGTTCGTTACCGGCCATGCTGCATCTGCGGGAGGCTCTGCTGCCGGTGGCCGGTGGACGGGCGCGGCAAGATGTACCTCCACACCGGCTGGGAGAAATTCGCGCGCTACCACGACCTCCAAGCCGGATGCATGCTCACATTCTCGTACCTAGGTGACGCGGATATGAGCGTGAAGGTGTTCGACGAGACGTCCTACCGCCGACACTACCACGGCGGCGATGAAGGGGAGGACGATTGAACACGTCAAGTGTTCTTTCTTCGCAGCGAAAATGGTCACAGAGGTTTCTGTATGTTCTCTTTGCAAATGACCAACATGACTATCATTATCAGCTGGATTTTTGAGTTTAGGTGATTGAGAATGTTCTTTTTTGGCATCGAACATACGAAATCTGCGATGCCAACACTAGATAGGTTTCCTCATTTTGCAATGTTTTAACTATGTATTAGCTTGTGGAAATCATGTTCGAAACTATGTATTAGTTTGTGGAAAACTATGTTCCAAATTATGTATTAGTTTATGTAATGTTCCTCCTCTTTATTGAAATGAAAATTAAAAAAAAACAAAAAATATTATTTTAATGTGAAATCAAGTTTGGGGGCCACGTTTGGGTGGCGCGGCTGGGGAGCGACGTCCCCCAAACGCTGCAGAAAGAAAAACGTGTCCCCTAGGGGGTCGCTTTGAGGGACACGGCTGGAGATGCTCTAAATTCTTAACGAAAGTATTCGAAAAAAAAAAAAGTTCTTATGGAAAGTTATAAAAAGAAATCTTAATGATTGAGATAACAATATGTATTGCGTTGTTATGACAACTGTACTCTGACTGGTCGCCTTGAATTCGACAATACCTGAACACAACTGGTCTGGAATGTGGATCTAAAAACATTTTAAAGTGTTCATGAAAGGGGTGGTCCTGGTGAACTGCCATCGTGATTAGCCTATATGACGTACTAGTCACCACGCCCATTTTGGTTCAGTTGTACATGCACAAATTTGCTATTGTCCTTCGGCAAACTTCTTGCTTTATTCTTGTTCGTCTTTTCCAATTCGGGGACACGGGCATGACATGTTTTGGGTCTACCAAAATAAGGTATTGTGCTATTTGCCAGTTCCAGGACACAGGTGACATGTTTTGTGTCTATCAAGTGAACTGGGGAAATATCATGAACTGAACAACTGAACGCAAACGCAACTATACAACTAGCAAACAGTGACTAGCTACAAAAGTTAACTTGCGGATAAGAACGGTGGTGCCAATACTAACCCTTTTGGTTATTGTTGGATTTGTACAAAAGATGAGTCATCGAAACCAAGTCTAGCAAAGAAAAGTATGTTTTTTGAAATTCGAACTGTACAGCATGTAGTTCTGGCTTGACAACTTATAATTGTACAGTGCGCCTTCTCCTTTTGAAATCTTCAGAGGATACGTCATTGTCATTCTGAATTGTATCATTATTTAGTCAGATGGCGGAATACTGAAGATGAGCATACAAGAAAGCAAATAGTACAAATACTAGAGTTTAAAATATTAGTCTGACATTTCAAACTAGAACAAATTCTTTACAATGTAAAGTGTAAATACCTTTACATGAGACATATTCCTCACTTCAACGTAATCATGGATCACTTAATTATCCAGGATCAGACAGTACAAGCAACATGGACTTTCTTTATAAAGGAATTTTATACACTTTGAACAATTTTATTTATAACCTATATGGCTATTTGAGCTACTCTCTGAATCAGAACAGTGATATTTGCTTGACCCTTTGCAGTCTACAAAGGACTGGCCTACCAATTATCTGACGAAACGTTTTCCTCCCGGGTCGTCCGCGCTGGTGACTCCGGAGGCTCCAAACCCATAGCCGCTGCGACCTCCTTCACATGTCCTGGCCGTTACCACCGCCGGTGCCGGCGGTGGTGGCGGCACCCGGCCGTCGAAGATGGACGGGAGCAGAGGCGCACCCGGCGGCCCGTCCTTCGCGCGGAGGGCGGCGATTTGGGGGTGCATGGGGCGGCGCCATCTGTGCATGTGCTCGTGGCGGAGGAGTGGGGCGAGGCGGCGGAGCTGACCGTGGCAATGCGGTGGTGAAGCTAGGTGCGCCGAGGGGCGCCGGCGACGTCTTGGCGGCCCAAGACGATCTGGAAATTAAGTTTAGGGTTTCGTGGGGCACAACCCTCACGTGTCTCTCCTTTATATAATGATCAGCATATAAGGTACAAGGGTACAACCGTACATGTATCGACAGATGTATTTCTATACAAGATATACACTAGACCTATGTTAACACTTCCCCTCAATCTGAACTTCTAGACACTAAATTCAGATTGGACCTTACACGGTCTAGCATCTGTCGAGTGGCTAGTTTTGTAAACACATCAGCCAGCTGATCACGAGTGGAGATGAATCTAACTTGAAGAGCACCAGAAGCAACACGTTCACGCACAAAATGGAAATCAATCTCAGTGTGCTTTGTCCGAGCATGGAAAACTGGATTTGCAGTCAGGTATGTGGCCCCTAAATTATCACACCATAAGATGGGAATGCGCTGCTGAGAAACTCCCAACTCCCGGAGTAGAGACTCGACCCATATAGCTTCAGCAGCTCCATTTGCTAATGCCTTGTATTCTGCTTCGGTACTCGATCTCGAAACAGTAGGCTGCTTCTTTGAACTCCAAGAAATAAGGTTTGGTCCAACAAAGATAGCAAAGCCACCAGTGGAACGGCGATCATCAACACAGCCTGCCCGGTCAGCATCAGTGAAAACGCTAATGCCAGTAGATGGCGATCTGCGTATCCTCAGTCCTGTGTCTAGAGTTCCCTTAATATATCTCAAAATGCGCTTCACCGCTTCCCAATGAACATCAGTGGGTTGAGAAAGGAACTGGCACACCTTGTTAACAGCAAAAGATATATCAGGATGAGTAAGTGTCAAGTACTGCAGACCTCCAACAACACTACGGTACTTGAATGAATCATCAGTACCCAAAACTGTGCCTGACTCTCGACTAAGGTGTTCTGTCATAGCCATAGGTGTAGAAGTAGACTTGCAATTCTCCAGGCTAACACGATGTAGTAAATCCATGGCATACTTGCGCTGACTTAGTATCATACCCCCTGAATTGTAAGTCGCCTCTAAACCTAGAAAATAGTCCAAGGCACCAAGATCCTTAATAGGAAAACTAGCTGAGAGAGAACGAACAAGACCACTGGCAGCCGCAGGAGTAGAGAGCTAGCGATAACAATATCATCAACATACACCAACATATACACTTGAACACCGTGCTGAGAGAAAATGAACAGCGATGTGTCGGCCTTACTGGGACGAAAACCAAGCTGAGAGAAGAGCACTCAAACGAGCATACCAGGCTCGGGGAGACTGCTTAAGACCATATAGAGCTCGCTGCAATTTGCACACGTAAGAAGGATACCGAGCATCCTCAAATCCCGGGGGTTGCTGCATGTAGACATCCTAAGAGAAGAAGCCATGGAGGAACGCATTACTGACATCAATCTGCCGCAAAGACAGCACAAGACGAACAGTGGTTGGTTTAACAACTGGACTGAAGGTGTCACCATAATCAATGCCATGCTGCTGAGTGAACCCACGAGAAACAAGACGAGCTTTATACTTATCAACTGAGCCATCAGGACGTTGCTTGCTCTTAAAATTCCATTTGCTGCCGACGATATTTACACCAGGTGGTCGAGGAACCAACACCCAAGTATTTGTCTGACGGAGAGCCGAAAGCTCGTCAGACATAGCTGCTCTCCATGCAGTATCATCAATTGCCTCGCAATGAGAAACCGGTGTCGCGAGAAAAGCACGTCGACGAGGATCATAGCGGATGGTACCATCCGTATAGTGTTTGTCACGCCTGGTTTGATTACGAGCACGGGTAACCATGCCATGTCCAGGGGCAGCTGTCGTGGCGGGCGGAGCATCCGCCGATGGGGCACCAGTCGTGGGTGACGCGGCCGGAGCGGCAGTGCTACCGGCAGGAGGCATCACAGGCTGGGAAGGGAGATGGGCCGCAGGCGACGGAGACCCATCTGTCTACAGCGAAGGCGAGGGAGGATCCGGAGACGACGGCCCAGTCGGTGTGCATGGTTCGGGAGGCGTGCAGCCATGCACGTCGATCACACCAGCTGGAGCAGCGACATCGATCGCTGGAGGAACTTGCACAAGTGGAGAGCTCACACAAACAGGTGCATTAGGAGACAAATAGGACAGGTCATAATTCCGCATATTGACACTCGTAACCGGTTCATCGGAAGGGGAAGCTATAGCATGCGCAAGAGTAGAAACATCAATGACAACACCTGGAGTGGAATACGGAAACACAGATTCTTCAAAAATGACGTCACGGGAAATATAAATACGTCCCGTGGACCGATCGAGACATTTGTATCCCTTATGCATAGGACTATACCCAAGGAACACACACATAGTGGATCGGAAGGCGAGTTTGCGTGCATTATACTTATGCAAACTAGGCCAGCATGCGCAACCAAAGGTGCGAAGGAAAGTGTAATCGGGCTGAACTCCAAGAAGGCGATGGAAGGGCGTGTCCTTATGCAAAACAGGAGTAGGCATGCGATTTATAAGGTAGCAGGCAGTGAGGAACGCCTCGTCCCAATAGCGAAGAGGAAGAGACGAGTGGGCCAAGAGAGCTAACCCCGTCTCAACCAAGTGGCGGTGTTTTCGTTCAGCGATACCATTATGCTGAGATGTGTGTGGGAAACACACACGGTGAGAAATCCCGGTGCGCTGGAAATAGCGATGAAGTTTGTGATATTCACCACCCCAGTCAGATTGGACAACCCTAATCTTTGTGTTCAAAAGGCGCTCAACATGTGCTTGAAATGCATAGAAAACCTGCTCAACATTAGACTTGTGCTTAAGGAGGTAGATCCAACAAATATGAGAATAATCATCGACAAAACTAACATAATATTTGTAACCACCGGATGAAGCAATAGCAGGACCCCAAACATCAGAATGAACCAACTCAAGGGGAACAGTGGAAATACGATAAGAATCTTTATAAGGTAATTGTCGACTCTTAGCACGCTGACAAGCATCACAAACCAAAGTTTGACTAGAAGAAGAACACAAAAGATCGCTTTGCCTAACAATAGACTGGACTATATTATTCGAAGGATGACCGAGATGCTGATGCCACTGGGACGGAGTAATCTTGACGCTGGATGACGCATGACGGGATAATGAAGACGCACGGCTAAACGGGATGGGGTACAACCCGTCCTGGCTTCTACCGTGAAGAAGGGTGCGCCTCGTGGCCTTGTCCTTAACAAGGAAAAAGAATTTGTGAAATTCAACAAAGACGTCATTATCGCAAACAAGACGATAGACAGATAAAAGATGCTTGCTAATGTTTGGAACATGAAGAACATTGCGAAGCTGAAGAGATGAACCGGCTAAATTCGAATGACCAATATGCGAAATAGACAAACCTGCACCATTGGCCACTTGCACTTGGTCCGTCCCGCCATAGCGCTCATGCATGTGAAGGCGCTCAAGATCACTCGTTGGGTGATCCGTCGCACCAGAGTCCATGATCCAGTGCGGAGGGTTGTTGGAGGAGGTTGATGTTGTGTTGCCGGAGCGGGAGTTGTCATCGTAGCGATAGCGACATTTTGAGGCCTCATGTCCCCTAGTTCTTGCAGATTTGGCACTTGGGGCGCCAGCGACGGCCGTTGTTGCCTCCTCCATTGCGACCGTTGCCGCCACCATCGCGGCATCGGTCCTGGCCACCGCCATCACGGCGCCGATCCTGCTGCTGGTTGCCCGTGGAGCCTCCTGACGGGCGACGGTCTTGCTGCTGGTAGTTGGGCTGCTGCTGATAGCCGACCGACGCGCCACCAGATGGTCGACCAAGATTGGTCTGACCTGGACGCGACACAGCGTTCGCGGACGAGGTCCACTCATCGCCCTCGGCTTGCTGCGACTGTTGGAGCGCCTCATAGTTCAAGACCATGGAGTAGAAGGATGGCAACGTGACCGGAACGGTCGCCATGTTGAGCGATGCGGTGATGGGGTTGAAAGCCTGCCCGAGGCCAGTCAGCATGTAGTCGATGATGTTGTCATCGGAGAACGGAGAGCCGGCGGCGGCCATGGCGTCAGCAAGCTCCTTTACCTTCTGCATATACTCGCCCGCCGTCATGTCCTGCTTCTTCATCGCCTGAATCTGACGCTTGATGTGCCGAACCCCGGCACGGTTCTGCGCGCTGAACATGGACTGGACAGCAGTCCATGCCGCTGCGGCTGTGGAGCAGCCCAGCAACTGGCACGCGATGTCCTCCGTCATCGAGGAAAGAGGAGTCCAAGGACTTTCTGATCTTGTGTCCACCACCGGTGGTATTCGGAGTTGACCACGACGCGTGCATCGGCACCTTCCCCTTCGGTGAGGGTTTTGCTTGGTGCGGCCGTGGTGCCGTCGAGGTACCCATGGAGAGAGGCACCGGAGAGGTCTGTGAGGGTGAGGGCGCGCCACAACATGTAGTTGTTGCGGTCGAGACGAACGGTGATGGTGGGGGTGACTGCAGGAGCTGCGACGGTGGCTGCCGGAGGCGAGACGATGGCGCCGACGGTGGTGGAGAGGGGCAGCGATGCGCTGGTCATGGTGGCGGCCGAGATCGGATCAGAGGCGCTAGGGTTGAGAGGCGGCGGTGGGCTGATCAGGCTCTGATACCAAATTAAGTTTAGGGTTTCATGGGGCACAGCCCTCACGTGTCTCTCCTTTTTATAATGATCAGCATACTAGGTACAAGGGTACAACCGTACATGTATCGACAGCTGTATTTCTATACAAGATATACACTAGACCTATGTTAACACTGGATTCATTCTGGGTTGCCACGAGGCAAGGCACTCATGCTCCTCAAGCTGCGGGTGGAGCCCTGGATGCGGCGACGCGATGATCTGCTCTGTGGCTGGCGGCCGGGTGCTCTCTGTTCCTTTTTTGTCGGTTCATCTCCTCCTCGGCCGCCGACCGGTGGCGTCGGCGTTGGGGCTGCTGGTGCGGTTTACAATAATGGTAGTTGTCCTAGCGTTCCTCTTGTGTGAAGATGGAGACCTTCCTGAGGCCAGACCTTCTTGATCTAGCCAGCGTGTTGAGTTTCGGAAGGCCCACCAATGATTGTAACAGTGCAAGTTATGTCTGAAGTTTGCTGGATCGGGTGGTATTCGGTTGTGCGCACCCATGCTTTTATTCCGTCCGTTTGATTCTGGAGGGAGCGGCGCGAAGCTCTGTTCTGTGTTGCCATCTGATGACATTCTGATCCATGGTGAAATTAAAGGCAGAGAATATCATGAAGGCTGGATTAGATGACTAGCAATGGAGGTTCGAGTCTCGAGAAACTTGCTCGGTGTTTTGAGTTTTGCGGCAGCAATATGCAAGTGGAGGCGTGATACGCGTACAACACGCGTCCGTTGGGAACCCCAAGAGGAAGGTGTGATGCGTACAGCGGCAAGTTTTCCCTCAGTAAGAAACCAAGGTTTATCGAACCAGTAGGAGCCAAGAAGCACGTTGAAGGTTTATGGCGGCGAGATGTAGTGCGGCGCAACACCAGGGATTCCGGCACCAACGTGGAACCTGCACAACACAACCAAAGTACTTTGCCCCAACGAAACAGTGAGGTTGTCAATCTCACCGGCTGGCTGTAACAAAGAATTAGATGTATAGTGTGGATGATGATTGTTTGCAGAGAACAGTAGAACAAGTATTGCAGTAGATTGTATTCAATGTAAAAGAATGGACCGGGGTCCACAGTTCACTAGAGGTGTCTCTCCCATAAGATAAATAGCATGTTGGGTGAACAAATTACAGTTGGGCAATTGACAAATACAGAGGGCATGACAATGCACATACATGATATGATGAGTATTGTGAGATTTAATTGGGCATTACGACAAAGTACATAGACCGCTATCCAGCATGCATCTATGCCTAAAAAGTCCACCTTCAGGTTATCATCCGAACCCCTTCCAGTATTAAGTTGCAAACAACAGACAATTGCATTAAGTATGGTGCGTAATGTAATCAATAACTACATCCTCGGACATAGCATCAATGTTTTATCCCTAGTGGCAACAGCACATCCATAACCTTAGGGGCTTCTGTCACTCCCCCAGATTCATGGAGACATGAACCCACTATCGAGCATAAATACTCCCTCTTGGAGTTACAAGCATCAACTTGGCCAAAGCATCTACTAGTAACGGAGAGCATGCAAGATCATAAACAACACATAGATTGATAATCAACATAACATAGTATTCTCTATCCATCGGATCCCAACAAACACAACATATAGCATTACAGATAGATGATCTTGATCATGTTAGGCAGCTCACAAGATCCGACAATGAAGCATAATGAGGAGAAGACAACCATCTAGCTACTGCTATGGACCCATAGTCCAGGGGTGAACTACTCACTCATCACTCCGGAGGCGACCATGGCGGTGTAGAGTCCTCCGGGAGATGAATCCCCTCTCCGGCAGGGTGCCGGAGGCGATCTCCTGAATCCCCCGAGATGGGATTGGCGGCGGCGGCGTCTCTGGAAGGTTTTCCGTATCGTGGCTCTCAGTACTGGGGGTTTCGCGACGAAGACTATTTGTAGGCGGAAGGGCAGAGTCGGGAGAGTCACGAGGGGCCCACACACTAGGGCCGCGCGGCCAGCACCTGGGCCGCGCCGCCCTACTGTGGCGCCGCCTCGTGGCCCCACTTCGTCTTCTCTTCGGTCTTCTGGAAGCTTCGTGGCAAAATAGGCCCCTGGGCGTTGATTTCGTCCAATTCCGAGAATATTTCCTTACTAGGATTTCTGAAACCAAAAACAGCAGAAAACAGCAACTGGCTCTTCGGCATCTCGTTAATAAGTTATTGCTGGAAAATGCATAAATATGACATAAAGTATGCATAAAACATGTAGATATCATCAATAATGTGGCATGGAACATAAGAAATTATCGATACGTCGGAGACGTATCAGCATCCCCAAGCTTAGTTTCTGCTCGTCCCGAGAAGGTAAACGATAACAAAGATAATTTCTGGAGTGACATGCCATCATAACCTTGATCATACTATTGTAAGCATATGTATTGAATGCAGCGATCAAAACAATGTAAATGACATGAGTAAACAAATGAATCATATAGCAAAGACTTTTCATGAATAGTACTTCAAGACAAGCATCAATAAGTCTTGCATAAGAGTTAACTCATAAAGCAATAATTCATAGTAGAGACATTGAAGCAACACAAAGGAAGATGAAGTTTCAGCGGTTGCTTTCAACTTGTAACCTGTATATCTCATGGATAGTTGTCAATGTAAAGTAATATAACAAGTGCAATATGCAAGTATGTAGGAATCAGTGCACAGTTCACGCAAGTGTTTGCTTCTTGAGATGGAGAGAAATAGGTGAACTGACTCAACAATAAAAGTAAAAGAAAGGTCCTTCAAAGAGGAAAGCATCGATTGCTATATTTGTGCTAGAGCTTTAATTTTGAAAACAAGAAACAATTTTGTCAACGGTAGTAATAAAGCATATGTGTTATGTAAATTTTATCTTACAAGTTGCAAGCCTCATGCATAGTATACTAATAGTGCTCGCACCTTGTCCTAATTAGCTCGGATTGCCTGGATTATCATTGCAATGCACATGTTTTAACCAAGTGTCACAAAGGGGTACCTCTATGCCGCCTGTACAAAGGTCTAAGGAGAAAGCTCGCATCGGATTTCTTGCTATTGATTATTCTCAACTTAGACATCCATACCGGGACAACATAGACAACAGATAATGGACTCCTCTTTTATGCATAAGCATTCAACAACAATTAATTTTCTCATATGAGATTGAGGATATTTGTCCAAAACTGAAACTTCCACCATGGATCATGGCTTTAGTTAGCGGCCCAATGTTCTTCTCTAACATTATGCATGCTCTAACCATTTTAGTGGTAAATCTCCCTTACTTCAGACAAGACGGACATGCATAGCAAATCACATGATATTGAACAAAGAGTAGTTGATGGTGATGACCCACAAGTATAGGGGGTGTATCGTAGTATCTTCGATAAGTAAGAATGTCGATCCCAACGAGGAGCAGAAGGTGTTGACAAGCAGTTTCGATGAAGGATTCACTGTAAATGCTCACAGACAAGTATTCAGGGGGTTTTGATGTAACAGTTGAATAAAGTACGAGTAAGTAAAGTGCGAGAGTAATAATTGCAGCGAGTGGCCCAATCCTTTTTAGCACAAAGGACAAGCCGGTTTGTTTACTTATAATGACCAAGCGTTCTCGAGGACACACGGGATTTTAGTCTAGTGCTTTCGCTACATACGGCTAAATAATCTTCATTGTTATGATAAGTGTTGTGTGGGTGAACCTATGCTAATGTACCGCCCTTCCTAGGACTAATACATACTTGTGATTATACCCCTTGCAAGCATCCGCAACTACAAGAAAGTAATTAAGAATAAATCTAACCACAGCCTTAAACTCTGAGATCCTGCGATCCCTCCTGCATCGATATACCAACGGGGGTTTAGGTTTCTGTCACTCCGGCAACCCCGCAATTAGCAAACGAATACAAGATGCATTCCCCTAGGCCCATAAATGGTGAAGTGTCATGTAGTCGACGTTCACATGACACCACTAGAAGAATAACACCACAACTTAAATATCACACCATTGAATATTACTCATCCATAGTTCACTACTAACATTTAGACTTCACCCATGTCCTCAAGAACTAAACAAACTACTCACAGGACATCATATGGAACATGATCAGAGGTGATATGATGATGAATAACAATCTGAACATAAACTTGGTTCAATGGTTTCACTCAATAGCATCAACAACAAGTATGAATAGATACCGGGAGAGTTTCCCCTATCAAACAATCAAGATCAAACCCAAATTGCTACGGCGGTGACGAGGTGCTGCGGAGGAGATGGCGGTGATGATGGTGGAGATGATGATGATGGTGATGGAGATGATGTCCAGCTCGATGACGGTGACGATGGCGTCGATTTCCCCCTCCCGGAGGGAATTTCCCCGGCGGATTCCTGCCCGCCGGAGAGCTCTTTTCTCTCTGGTGTTCTCCGCCCCGCAGAGGCGGCTGTAACTCTTCGTGAGGAACCCTCTGTGGCTTAGGTCTTCGGGACGAAGGGTTTCGCGAAGAAAAGGAGGCGAAAGGGGTCGTGGGCCCCCCAAACCACATGGCGGCGCGGCCAGGGCATGGGCCGCGCCGCCCTAGGGTGTGGGCCCACCCTGGGTCCTCCTGGCTCCTCCTTCTGGCTTCCTTCGTCATCTTGAAAAATAGGATTTTTGGTATAATTTCCTCCCACAGTTGATCTTCCGAAATATTGTATTCTGACGGTGCTTTTTCCAGCAGAATCCTGGCTCCGGTGCTTGATCCTCCAATAATGATGAAACATGCAAAATAGATGAAATAACATAAGTATTGTGTCCCAATATGAAATATATCAATGAATAACAGCAAATTATGATATAAAATAGTGATGCAAATTGGACGTATCAACTCCCCCCAAGCTTAGACTTCGCTTGTCCCCAAGCGAAACTGAGCTCGATAGACAGGACCACATGTTTATGGAGTGAAGAGTCGATAAATAAAATACGGACAAGAAGCATCATATTCATTCACACAGGACATTATAGTAAACAACCTCTTATAACTCATCTTGAAACAAGTATAAGGTAGTCACAAGTAAAGGTACATAAGAAATCATAATTGGTGATGGCAAACTTCGTTCTTGGTCAGAGAACAATTAATGATTATATTTATCTCATTGAGCAGCGCTCTCATGTTAAAGTTTATAAGGCACAACTTGCATACTCAATCATAATGGTCTTTTCATGATCATTGATAACTTGCAAAGCTATATTCATTCAGATAAAACTTGTACTAAACAAGGAAGAATAAAAGACATGATGTAGCGAATCACAATATAATGGTTTGATCACAACTACTCAAATGCTTGCTTGAGATGGAGGGAAATAGGTTTACTGACTCAACATAAAGTAAAAGATAGGCCCTTCGCAGAGGGAAGCAGTGATTAAATCATGTGCTAGAGCTTTTTCAGTTTTGCAATCATATAAAGAGAATAAAAGTAACATTTTGAGAGGTGTTTGTTGTTGTCAACGACTGGTAGCGGGTACTCTAACCCCCTTGCCAAACAACCTCCAAAGAGCGGCTCCCATATTATTTTCATTTTGTGTGGCACTCCTTCCAACCTTTTCTTTCACAAACCATGGCTAACCGAATCCTCGGGTGCCTGCCAACAATCTCATACCATGAAGGAGTGCCTTTTTATCTTAGCTTTATTATGATGATGACACTCCCCCCAACCTTTGCTTACACAAGCCATGGCTAACCGAATCCTCGGGTGCCGTCCATCAATCACATACCATGGAGGAGTGTCTATTTAATTTAATTAATTTGGGACTGGGAATCCCATTGCCAGCTCTTTTTGCAAAATTATTGGATAAGCGGATGAAGCCACTAGTCCATTGGTGGAAGTTGCCCAACAAGATTGAAAGATAAAACACCACATACTTCCTCATGAGCTATGAAACATTGACACAAATTAGAGATACTAAGTTTTGAATTGTTTAAAGGTAGCACATGAAGTATTTACTTGGGATGGCAGAAAATACCATGTAGTAGGTAGGTATGGTGGACACAAATGACATAGGTTTGGGTTAAGGTTTGGATGCACGAGAAGTATTCCCTCTCAGTACAGGTCTTTGGCTAGCAAGGTTAATTAGCAAGCATAAGAGTCGAGGGAAACAAACAAATATACATATGATAGAAACAATCATGCATCTTCCTTGTAAGCACAAACAATCTTAACTTTAGAATAATAAGCTATGAGCTAACAAGAAAGAAAGACAATGAAACATCTATATGTATTTCTCTTTTCTAACTAAACCTCAAAGTGTTGTTGCTATTGACCAATGCTAAGTTTGCCAAAACCAAATAGATTTATTCAATGCTCCCAAAGTGATACCAATACTAACAACAAGGTAAATCATACAATAGAGATTGCAAACTAGAATAAGATGTGCAATATGTAAATGATAAAACTTCTCATTAATATTCCATAACGATAACTCACACCAAGGGATACATAGATAACCAACTAAAGGAGAGATACTTCCAAACTGCAACCCATCTTATATGATAACTTCCCTACTCATGATATGACACTACTTGACAATAAAAGTAAAAGGTAGTGATAATGTGATACCGCGGCACTCCCCCAAGCTTGGAACAAACCAAGGGGATGCCAATACCGATGATGAATTACTCCTGCGGAGATGGTGGTGATGAATTCCCGTCATCAAACTTCCAAGGAAGAGGCTCTCCATCAAGAAACGACATCTTGGTCTCGGGGATCCTGAAACTAGCAGCACGGCTTATGTATTTAAACCTGTTTTCATACTCACAGTTCTGATTCTGAAAATCATAGAGTTGTGCTTGGAGCTTGTTGGTGGTGTCGTGAAGTGAGAGGATGTCGCTCCAAAGCTTTGCAGTTTCCTTCTCATGTTCAGCAATGAGTTCAGACACAATTCTGTGGAAGATATCCACCTCACGCTCAGCCATCTTCTTGTATTTGAAAACCTCTTGTTCTAGCTTCTCCATCCTGTCTTCCAGGCTTCCTTCTCCTTTAGGACCCTGGACATCCTTGACCTGCAGTTCTCCTTCAACGAGCAGCAACTCCTTGGGGTGCATCCTCAGCTCCTCCATGTACAAGTTGCCAACATCCTTGCTGGAGCTGTCCTTCGGAGTTTCCGACGAAGACATGATGGCTCTAGATCCGAAGCAAATCCTGGCAGAAACAACTCGAAACAAAACACGTCGAGAAAACGATATACGGACCTCCAGGGGTCCGGGGGATTATATAGCAAAATTTTTCACGACAAACGGAAAGTACCAGATCGAACCAGAGTCGGAAAGGGGCGACGGGGCGGCCAAACCATAGGTCGGCGCGGCCCCAGGCTTGGCCGCGCCGGCCTATGGTGGCGCCCCCTCGTGCGTCCTTTCCACTCCGTTTCGAACTCGTAATTTTTCATATTTTCTAAAAACAGCAAAAATATTGTTCGGAAAGTAAATTGCGTACTTTTCATTACCAGTACTGTTACCTATTCAAAGCTGAGTTCTGGCGGACTGTCAATTTGCCCTTTGATGAAGGCTTCCGGTGTTTCTACTTGAATAATATCAATATCAACATTATAGGAATCACCTGAGATATAATGCTTGAGTCTTTGTCCATTCACCACTTGCGTAGCATTGCCTTGGAGAGAGCTAATTTTGATTGCTCCTGAACGGTACACCTCCTCGACAACATATGGTCCTTCCCATTTTGAGAGTAATTTCCCTGCAAAGAATCTGAGACGAGACCGATACAATAGGACTTTATCCCCAATATTAAATTCTCTTTTGATAATCCTTCTATCATGCCATTTTTTAACTTTCTCTTTAAAGAGTTTAGCATTTTCATAAGCTTCACTTCTCCATTCATCTAGAGAACTTAATTGCAACAACCTCTTATCACCGGCAAGTTTAGGATCTTTATTTAATTCTCTAACAGCCCAATAAGCTTTGTGCTCTAGTTCTAAAGGTAAATGACAAGCTTTCCCATAAACCATTTTATAAGGTGACATTCCCATGGGATTTTTATAAGCAGTTCTATAAGCCCATAGTGCATCCTTCAATTTACTAGCCCAATTCTTTCTAGTTTTATTAACGGTCTTTCCCAAAATAGATTTAATCTCTCTATTCGATAATTCTACTTGACCACTAGTTTGAGGATGATAAGCGGAAGCAATTCTATGATTAATACCATACTTAGCAAGAGTTTTTCTAAAACCTCCATGAATAAAATGAGAACCTCCATCAGTCATAATATATCTAGGTACTCCAAATCTAGGAAAAATAATATCTAAAAGCATTCTTAAAGAGGTCTCACCATCAGCACTTTTTGTAGGTATAGCTTCCACCCATTTAGTAACATAATCAACAGCAACAAGTATGTGAGTGTTACCTTCTGAAGACGGAAAAGGTCCCATGAAGTCAAATCCCCAACAATCAAACGGTTCAATAACAAGAGTATAATTCATTGGCATTTCATTACGTCTGGAGATATTACCAACCCTTTGGCATTCATCACAAGATAAAATAAACTTTCTCGCATCTTTGAAGAGAGTTGGCCAATAAAAACCTGATTGTAGAACCTTTTGCGCGGTTCTTTCTCCGGCGTGATGTCCTCCATAAGCACTACCATGACATTTACTCAATATCTCTTGTTGTTCATATTCGGGAACACATCTTCGCATAATACCATCCACTCCTTCTTTATATAAGTGTGCGTCATCCCAAAAATAATGCCTCAAGTCATAAAAGAACTTCCTCCTTTGCTGAGCTGAAAAGGTTGGAGGCAAGTACTTGGAAACAATAAAGTTAGCATAATCAGCATACCAAGGACTGTCTCGCGAGCTCACCTTTATTACAGCCAATTGTTCATTTGGAAAACTATCATTAACAGGAACAGGATCATAAGCAATGTTTTCCAATCTAGACAAATTATCAGCAACAGGATTATCAGCACCTTTCCTATCTACAATATGTAAATCAAATTCTTGCAAAAGAAGTACCCATCTAATAAGCCTCGGCTTAGCATCTTTCTTTGTCATTAGGTATCTAATTGCAGCATGATTAGTATGAATAGTAACTTTTGAATCAACAATATAAGATCTAAATTTATCACAAGCAAAGACTACAGCTAATAATTCCTTTTCAGTTGTAGCATAATTTCTTTGAGCAGCATCAAGAGTTTTACTAGCATAATGAATAACATTCAGTTTTTTATCTACTCGCTGTCCAAGAACAGCGCCTACAGCAAAATCACTAGCATCACACATAATTTCAAATGGTAAGTTCCAATCAGGAGGTTCAACTATAGGAGCAGTTGTTAAGGCTTTCTTAAGAGTTTCAAAAGCTTCCTTACAATCATCATCAAAAACAAATGGTACATCTTTTTGAAGAAGATTAGTAAGAGGTTTTGAAATCTTGGAGAAATCTTTAATAAATCTCCTATAAAACCCAGCATGACCAAGAACACTACGAATACCTTTAACATCCCTTGGATAGGGCATCTTCTCAATTGCTTCAACTTTAGCTCTATCAACTTTAATACCTCTCTCAGAAATTTTATGTCCCAATACAATTCCTTCATTAACCATAAAGTGGCATTTCTCCCAATTAAGAACAAGGTTAGTTTCTTCACATCTCTGCAAAACTTTATCAAGGTTTCGCAAGCAACTATCAAATGAATTCCCATAGACGGAAAAATCATCCATGAATACCTCTACAATACTCTCACAAAAACCATGAAAAATAGCAGACATGCATCTTTGAAAAGTAGCAGGAGCATTACATAAACCAAAAGGCATACGTCTATAAGCATAAGTTCCATAAGGACAAGTAAAAGTGGTTTTCTCTTGATCTTTAGCTTTAACAGCAATTTGTGAAAACCCGGAATAACCATCAAGAAAACAAAAATGAGTATTTTTAGACAATCTTTCTAACATTTGATCAATAAATGGTAAAGGGTAATGATCTTTCTTAGTGACTTTATTAACTTTTCGAAAATCAATGCACATTCTATACCCTACAACTACTCTTTGAGGGATGAGCTCATCATTATCATTAGGCACAACAGTCATTCCTCCTTTCTTGGGAACGCAATGTACAGGACTAACCCATCTACTATCAGCAATAGGATATATAATACCAGCTTCAAGAAGTCGTAATACCTCATTTCTTACCACTTCCTTCATCTTCGGAATTAGACGACGCTGATGTTCAACAACAGGCTTTGCATCATCTTCCATATTAATAGCATGTTGGCAAATAGAAGGAGAAATCCCCTTCAAATCATCAAGAGTGTAGCCAATAGCTCCTCGGTGCTTCTTCAATATTTCCAATAACCTTTCTTCCTCAATCCCTGAAAGCTTAGAACTAATAATAACAGGATATATTTTCTTATCATCAATATGAGCATATTTAAGATTATCAGGCAAAGGCTTTAAATCAAAAACAGGATCTTCCTTTGGTGGAGGTGTTGTACCCAAATCTTCCACCGGTAAATCATGCTTGAGAATAGGTTGGCGAAGAAAAATTTCCTCAAGCTCATCTCTTTCTTTCCTAAAAACTTCACTCTCGCTATCCTCCAAATGTTGCTGCAAAGGATTATTAGGAACAAGAACAATAGATGCACATTGCTCCATTTTAAGATCATTACTAGGCAAGTCAGCTTTATAAGGAGTTTTAGTAAATTTAGAGAAGTTAAACTCATAAGATTCACCAGCAAATTTAGTCAAAATTTTCTCTTTCTTGCAATCTATAATAGCTCCACAAGTATTTAGAAAAGGTCTACCAAAAATAATAGGACAATAATCGCTAGCAGCAGAACCAAGTACCAAAAAGTCAGCAGGATATTTAATCTTACCGCATAATACTTCCACATCTCGAACAATACCAATTGGAGAAATAGTTTCTCTATTAGCCAGCTGAATAACCACATCAATATCTTCAAGTTCACAAGAATCAATTTCGTGCATAATCTCCGTGTAAAGCTCATAAGGAATAGCACTAACGCTTGCACCAATATCACATAATCCATAATAGCAATGATCACCAATTCTAACAGATAGCATAGGAACACTAGCTTGTTTGGGTTTATTAGGATGTGAAACAATATTAGAAGCATCTTCACAGAAAATAATATGACCATCCTCCACATTTTCAGTCACAAGATCTTTAATTATTGCAACAGCAGGTTCAACTTTTATTTGTTCTTCAGGTTCTACAGGTTTCTTTTCACTTTTATGAACCGCACTATTTATAACAGAGTACTCCTTCATTTTAGCAGGGAAAGGAGTTTTTTCAATATAAGCTTCAGGAATAATATGATCAGCAGTTTCAACTACAACACATTTATTAATAGATGAATCAATTTTATCTTCATACGGTTCATGATACTTATCAAAATTCTTCTTAGGCAATTCATAATGAGAGGCAAAAGCTTTATAAAGATTTACAACAACTTGAGAATCAAGACCATATGTAGCACTCATATTACGAAATTTATCAGTATCCATAAAAGCTTCAATGCATTTATAATCATAAATTATACCTGATTCTCTATCCTTGTCGTTCTCCCAACCTTCAGTATTTTCTTGGATCCGATCAAGAAGGTCCCTTTTAAAATCTTCTTTGTTGCGTGTAAATGATCCAGAACAAGAAGTATCCAGCAAGGTCTTGTCTTGAAAAGAAAGTCTTGCATAGAAATTATCAATAATAACATTACCAGGAAGCTCATGAATGGGGCATTTGAGCATTAAAGACTTCAATCTCCCCCAAGCTTGGGCAATATTCTCTCCATCATGAGGCCAAAAATTATATATGCGATTCCGATCCTTATGAATTTCACTTGGAGGATAGAACTTAGAATAAAACCGGGGCACAATATCATTCCATTCAAGAGAATCCCCATTATCCAGTAATTTATACCAATGCGCCGCTTTACCAGACAGCGATAAAGAGAATAGTTTCTTCCTCACTTCATCCATAGCAATACCTGCACATTTGAATAACCCGCATAATTCATGCAAAAACAGTAAATGATCACCGGGATGGACAGTTCCATCCCCTTCATAGCGGTTATCCATAACACGTTCAATAATTTTCGTAGGTATTTTATATGGTATCACTTCCTCACCTGGCGCCTCATCCACTACCGTTGCAGTAGTAGTAGATTTCCCAAATAAAAATTGAAGAGAAGATCTCTCCATAATGACTTATAGCAGCAGGCAGAAATAAAATCAGCACAACAGTAAAGGTTTTCCTTACCAATTCCACTTACCAATAGCGCTTCACTCCCCGGCAACGGCGCCAGAAAATAGTCTTGATGACCCACAAGTATAGGGGGTGTATCGTAGTATCTTCGATAAGTAAGAATGTCGATCCCAACGAGGAGCAGAAGGTGTTGACAAGCAGTTTCGATGAAGGATTCACTGTAAATGCTCACAGACAAGTATTCAGGGGGTTTTGATGTAATAGTTGAATAAAGTACGAGTAAGTAAAGTGCGAGAGTAATAATTGCAGCAAGTGGCCCAATCCTTTTTAGCACAAAGGACAAGCCGGTTTGTTTACTTATAATGACCAAGCGTTCTCGAGGACACACGGGATTTTAGTCTAGTGCTTTCGCTACATACGGCTAAATAATCTTCATTGTTATGATAAGTGTTGTGTGGGTGAACCTATGCTAATGTACCGCCCTTCCTAGGACTAATACATACTTGTGATTATACCCCTTGCAAGCATCCGCAACTACAAGAAAGTAATTAAGAATAAATCTAACCACAGCCTTAAACTCTGAGATCCTGCGATCCCTCCTGCATCGATATACCAACGGGGGTTTAGGTTTCTGTCACTCCGGCAACCCCGCAATTAGCAAACGAATACAAGATGCATTCCCCTAGGCCCATAAATGGTGAAGTGTCATGTAGTCGACGTTCACATGACACCACTAGAAGAATAACACCACAACTTAAATATCACACCATTGAATATTACTCATCCATAGTTCACTACTAACATTTAGACTTCACCCATGTCCTCAAGAACTAAACGAACTACTCACGGGACATCATATGGAACATGATCAGAGGTGATATGATGATGAATAACAATCTGAACATAAACTTGGTTCAATGGTTTCACTCAATAGCATCAACAACAAGTATGAATAGATACCGGGAGAGTTTCCCCTATCAAACAATCAAGATCAAACCCAAATTGCTACGGCGGTGACGAGGTGCTGCGGAGGAGATGGCGGTGATGATGGTGGAGATGATGATGATGGTGATGGAGATGATGTCCAGCTCGATGACGGTGACGATGGCGTCGATTTCCCCCTCCCGGAGGGAATTTCCCCGGCGGATTCCTGCCCGCCGGAGAGCTCTTTTCTCTCTGGTGTTCTCCGCCCCGCAGAGGCGGCTGTAACTCTTCGTGAGGAACCCTCTGTGGCTTAGGTCTTCGGGACGAAGGGTTTCGCGAAGAAAAGGAGGCGAAAGGGGTCGTGGGCCCCCCAAACCACATGGCGGCGCGGCCAGGGCATGGGCCGCGCCGCCCTAGGGTGTGGGCCCACCCTGGGTCCTCCTGGCCCCTCCTTCTGGCTTCCTTCGTCATCTTGAAAAATAGGATTTTTGGTATAATTTCCTCCCACAGTTGATCTTCCGAAATATTGTATTCTGACGGTGCTTTTTCCAGCAGAATCCTGGCTCCGGTGCTTGATCCTCCAATAATGATGAAACATGCAAAATAGATGAAATAACATAAGTATTGTGTCCCAATATGAAATATATCAATGAATAACAGCAAATTATGATATAAAATAGTGATGCAAATTGGACGTATCAATGGCGTCCCCAGGAACATGGTTATCGCACAACAAGCAACTTAATAAGAGATAAAGTGCATAAGTACATATTCAATACCACAATAGTTTTTAGGCTATTTGTCCCATGAGCTATATATTACAAAGGTGAAGAATGGAAATTTTAAAGGTAGCACTCAAGAAATTTACTTTGGAATGGCGGAGAAATACCATGTAGTAGGTAGGTATGGTGGACACAAATGGCATAGTGGTTGGCTCAAGGATTTTGGATGCATGAGAAGTATTCCCTCTCGACACAAGGTTTAGGCTAGCAAGGCTATTTGAAACAAACACAAGGATGAACCGGTGCAGCAAAACTCACATAAAAGACATATTGTAAACATTATAAGACTCTACACCGTCTTCCTTGCTATTCAAACTCAATACTAGAAATTATCTAGACCTTAGAGAGACCAATTATGCAAACCAAATTTTAGCATGCTCTATGTATTTCTTCATTAATAGGTGCAAAGTATATGATGCAAGAGCTTAAACATGAGCACAACAATTGCCAAGTATCACATTATCCAAGACATTTTAGCAATTACTACATGTATCATTTTCCAATTCCAACCATATAACAATTTAACGAAGAAGAAACTTTCGCCATGAATATTATGAGTAAAGCCTAAGGACATACTTGTCCATATGCAACAGCGGAGCGTGTCTCTCTCCCACACAATGAATGCTAGGATCCATTTTATTCAAACAAAACAAAAACAAAAACAAACAGACGCTCCAAGCAAAGTACATAAGATGTGATGGAATAAAAATATAGTTTCACTAGAAGAACCTGATAATGTTGTTGATGAAGAAGGGGATGCCTTGGGCATCCCCAAGCTTAGACGCTTGAGTCTTCTTGATATATGCAGGGGTGAACCACCGGGGCATCCCCAAGCTTAGAGCTTTCACTCTCCTTGATCATATTGTATCATCTCCCTCTCTTGATCCTTGAAAACTTCCTCCACACCAAACTCAAAACAACTCATTAGAGGGTTAGTGCACAATTAAAATTTATATGTTCAGATATGACATAATCATTCTTAACACTTCTGGACATTGCACAAAGCTACTGAAAGTCAATGGAATCGAAAAATCCATCAAGCATAGCAAAACAGGCAATGCGAAATAAAAGGCAGAATCTGTCAAAACAGAACAGTTCGTAAAGACGAATTTTATTGAGGCACCAGACTTGCTCAAATGAAAATGCTAAAATTGAATGAAAGTTGCGTACATATCTGAGGATCACTCACGTAAATTGGCATAATTTTATGAGTTACCTACAGAGAATTAGGCCCAGATTCGTGACAGCAAAGAAATCTGTTTCTGCGCAGTAATCCAAATCTAGTATGAACCTTACTATCAAAGACTTTACTTGGCACAACAATGCACAAAACTAAGATAAGGAGAGGTTGCTACAGTAGTAACAACTTCCAAGACTCAAATATAAAATAAAAGTACTGTAGTAAAAACACGGGTTGTCTCCCATAAGCGCTTTTCTTTAACGCCTTTCAGCTAGGCGCAGAAAGTGTATATCAAGTATTATCAAGAGACGAAGTGTCAACATCATAATTTGTTCTAATAATAGAGTCAAAAGGTAACTTTATTATCTTTCTAGGGAAGTGTTCCATACCTTTCTTGAGAGGAAATTGATATTTAATATTACCTTCCTTCATATCAATGATAGCACCAACAGTTCGAAGAAAAGGTCTTCCCAATATAATGGGGCAAGATGCATTGCATTCAATATACAAGACAACAAAATCAACGGGGACAAGGTTATTGTTAACGGTAATGCGAACATTATCAACTCTCACCAAAGGTTTCTTTGTAGAATTATCAGCAAGATTAACATCCAAATAACAATTTTTCAATGGTGGCAAGTCAAGCATATTATAGATTTTCTTAGGCATAACGGAAATACTTGCACCAAGATCACATAAAGCATTACAATCAAAGTCATTGACCTTCATCTTAATGATGGGCTCCCAACCATCCTCTAGCTTCCTAGGAATAGAAGTTTCGCGTTCTAGTTTCTCTTCTCTAGCTTTTATGAGAGCATTTGTAATATGTTTCGTGAAAGCCAAATTTATAGCACTAGCATTAGGACTCTTAGCAAGTTTTTGTAAGAACTTTATAACTTCAGAGATATGACAATCATCAAAATCTAAACCATTATAATCTAAAGCAATGGGATCATCATCCCCAATGTTGGAAAAAATTTCAGCAGTTTTATCACAGGCAGTTTCAGCAGTTTTAGCAGTTTCAGGCAGTTTTTCGCGCTTTGCATTAGAAGTGGAAACATTGCCAACACCAATTCTTTTACCATTATTAGTAGGAGGTGCAGCAACATGTGTAGCATTAGCATTACTAGTGGTGGTAATAGTCCAAACTTTAGCTATATTATCTTCTTTTTCATTTTCTTCTCTTTCCCACCTAGCACGCAATTCGGCCATCAATCTTATATTCTCATTAATTCTAACTTGGATGACATTTGCTGTAGTAACAATTTTATTATCTATATCCTCAGGTTTAGCAGCCATTTTATTAATTAAATAAGATTGTGACGCAGACATGTATGAGATTCTGTTTTCAGCATTTGCAAGTTTAGTTTGCAACCCAGAGATCTCCATATTCAGATTTTCAAGTTGATTTCCTATATTCTTCAACAAGGTAGATTGCTCATTCATAGTTTTAGTAAACAATTTATTTTGCTCATATTGTGATTGCATAAAGTTCTTGGTGGATCTTTCAATTTCTAACATCTTTTCCTCATTAGGTGAAGCATATCTACCATAAGAGTTACCATTAGCAGGATATGGCCTAGAATTATCATAATTGTTATTTTTAATGAAATTCACATCAACATATTCTTTTTGAGCAACTAATGAAGCTAACGAAAAATTATTAGGATCAATATTTGTCCTATCATTCACAAGCATAGACATAATAGCATCAATCTTATCACTCAAGGAAGAGGTTTCTTCGACAGAATTTACCTTCTTACCTTGTGGAGCTCTTTCCGTGTGCCATTCAGAATAATTAATCATCATGTTATCAAGAAGCTTTGTTGCTTCACCAAGAGTGATGGACATAAAGGTACCTCCAGCAGCTGAATCCAATAGGTTCCGCGAAGAAAAATTCAGTCCTGCATAAAAGGTTTGGATGATCATCCAAGTAGTCAATCCATGGGTTGGGCAATTTTTAACCAAAGATTTCATTCTTTCCCAAGCTTGTGCAACATGCTCAGTATCCAATTGTTTAAAATTCATTATGCTACTCCTCAAAGATATAATTTTAGCAGGGGGGTAATATCTACCAATAAAAGCATCCTTGCATTTAGTCCATGAATCAATACTATTCTTAGGCAGAGATAGCAACCAATCTTTAGCTCTTCCTCTTAATGAGAAAGGGAACAATTTTAATTTTATAATGTCACCATCTACATCCTTATACTTTTGCATTTCACATAATTCAACAAAATTATTGAGATGGGCAGCAGCATCATCAGAACTAACACCAGAAAATTGCTCTCGCATAACAAGATTTAGTAAAGTAGGTTTAATTTCAAAGAATTCTGCTGTAGTAGCAGGTGGAGCAATAGGTGTGCATAAGAAATCATTATTATTTGTGGTTGTGAAGTCACACAACTTAGTATTTTCAGGAGTACCCATTTTAGCAATAGTAAATAAAGCAAACTAGATAAAGTAAATGCAAGTAACTAATTTTTTTTGTGTTTTTAATATGGAGATTGCAAACAAGATAGCAAGTAAAGTAAAACTAGCAACTAATTTTTTTTGTACTTTGATGTAATGCAGCAAACAAAGTAGTAAATAAAATAAAGCAAGACAAAAACAAAGTAAAGAGATTGGGATGTGGAGACTCCCCTTGCAGCGTGTCTTGATCTCCCCGGCAACGGCGCCAGAAAAAGAGCTGCTGGCGCAAAGTTGACGTGGGAGTTAGAGATCTCTGTGGTGTAACTTTTCTTCGGATCCCCGGCAACGGCGCCAGAAAAAGAGCTTGATACGCGTACATCACGCGTCCGTTGGGAACCCCAAGAGGAAGGTGTGATGCGTACAGCGGCAAGTTTTCCCTCAGTAAGAAACCAAGGTTTATCGAACCAGTAGGAGCCAAGAAGCACGTTGAAGGTTGATGGCGGCGAGATGTAGTGCGGCGCAACACCAGGGATTCCGGCACCAACGTGGAACCTGCACAACACAACC
Organism: Lolium perenne; assembly: GCF_019359855.2. Lineage (NCBI taxonomy): Eukaryota > Viridiplantae > Streptophyta > Magnoliopsida > Poales > Poaceae > Lolium > Lolium perenne. Next base: position 221,621,032 of record NC_067245.2, on the reverse strand, counting down.
AAAGTACTTTGCCCCAACGAAACAGTGAGGTTGTCAATCTCACCGGCTTGCTGTAACAAAGGATTAGATGTATATTGTGGATGATGATTGTTTGCAGAGAACAGTAGAACATGTATTGCAGTAGATTGTATTCAATGTAAAAGAATGGACCGGGGTCCACAGTTCACTAGAGGTGTCTCTCCCATAAGATAAATAGCATGTTGGGTGAACAAATTACAGTTGGGCAATTGACAAATAGAGAGGGCATGACAATGCACATACATGATATGATGAGTATTGTGAGATTTAATTGGGCATTACGACAAAGTACATAGACCGCTATCCAGCATGCATCTATGCCTAAAAAGTCCACCTTCAGGTTATCATCCGAACCCCTTCCAGTATTAAGTTGCAAACAACAGTGTTGGGGGGATGACCCCCGGTATGCCAAAGGCATGCCAAACCGGATGGTTTGAGCCACCAGGATACCGGTTAGATGTTCATGCCGGAGTCTAAGATAGGCGTTTGGCTGAGCAGGCTAAGCCGGTATCCTCAGAGGAGGGATACCGGAACCGGATAGAAAAGGTACCGGGCCACTGGAAGGAAGAGCTTGTCGGCAAGGCTGGTCAAAGATTCTCTCCAGAGCTAGAAGACAAAGATGAGCTAAGCAAAGTAGCTTTAAACGAAGGGCTGACGATAAAGAAGAAGATGACGAAGAAAGAAGCCGGAGGACGTCACCCTCCCTGATTAAAGAAGACCCCGGTGTCATCTATGATTAAAGTAGCTTTGTAAAGTAGCTTTGTAAAGTAGTTTGTCTTGTCAAAGATGCCATTAGGGTTTCTTGTACTGTAAGCCACCCTCTCCCCTATATAAGGAGAGGGGGCAGCCCTCCTTCACGGGCGCGGAACACACAGAGACAGAGAAAAACACGAACCTGTAACTTGTGAGAATCAATGAACATGGTGATCTAGAAAGCGAGTTCTTCCTTGTGTCTTTCTTCTTCAACCTCTGGACTTGGCCAAGTTCTTGAGGAAACCATCCGGAAGTTCATCCCATCTGATCACAAACCCTCCCCCGAATCCTCTAGCGTCCATTCGGCCCCAATCTAAGCCATCCTATGGCATCTGTCTGTTCACCACGACGACAGTTGGCGCCCACCGTGGGGCTGGAAGTGGCGCTTGAAGGAGTTCACATTCGGGCGGGCATCCTCGAGGTCGCCGGCGAGCGTACGGTGTCCGCGCTCGTGCAGCGCATCTACGCCATGGACTTCATCAACGACAACGCGGGCTGCTTCGCCAACGGCGGCATCTTCCCCAAGAATGGCCGCGTCATCGAGTTTGGCAGCCACCGCGTCTACTTCGGCACCGTCCCTGTGCGCCAGCGCCTCTCGCCGGTGCTGGTGGCACCGGACCCACCAAGATGGCTCTGTTCTGGTCACACCGCCGGCAGCGTCGAGGTAATGATGACCGGTGTGGCTGGTGCAGGAAAGGAGGCTGTGGGAGAAGGTGCTGGTCGCGCGGTTTCGACCCGTGCGGCTAAGCCACCGCTGGAGCGCGACGCAGGCGCAGCGGGAGCATCGTCCGCGCCACCGGCAACACCGCTCCAGGTGGCGATGAACGTCCTCGCCACCCCCATCGCGCAGAACGTCGATCCGGCAGCGGCTCAGGCGGAGCTGGAGGCGCAGCGCCAAAAGGTGCTCGAGAGCGGCAAAGATATCCTCCGGGCGCAGCGCGAGCTGAACCTAACCATACGTGAGTACAACGCTGCCCATGGCTTTGCTTCTGTTAGCGCGCATGCTGCTAGGATGCCGGAAAACCGGCTAAAAGCTCGTAACCTAGATTAGGATTTGCGCAAAGAGATTCTTACCGGCAAAAGTGCCTCTGCGTCTGTTAGCGTCGTGGAAAAACCTAAGTACAGTCGCCCGGATAAAACTATAAAAGCTGCTAAGGCTGCAGTAGAGCTATGCGAGTCGCTTTCCGGAGATGCTTTGGCAAAACAGCAAGAGCGTGTTAGAGAGCTGCTGGAAACTATTGAGCAGCAGAACGCTGAGCAGCTGGCTAAGCTGAACAAGGCCGCGGCCTCAAAATCCGCGCGTTCAACAAAGAATGCCGGTAGCAAGTCCCACGGACAGGTTTCGTCCCCCCATCCGGATAGAAGAAGAGAAAAAGAAGTGAATGCGCAGCAGATGACTGTGTATGATCCGGTTCTTGCCGGAAAGCAACAAGCCGGGCAACATGATGCCGGTAGAAAAAGCCAAGGGGCAGAGCGAGGCTACGCCAGAGGAGGCTACGCCGGAAACAATCATGCCGGTAGATATGAGACCGGGCAAAATTATCGGGCTGCAAGGGCAGCGCACGATGAGGAGGAAATAGATCCCCCAAGGTACCGGCAGGCAAGGGCCGCGGTACCGGAATGTTATGATGAAGCTGATTCTGCAAGACTGGCAGCGTACCGGAACCCATTGGGAGAACGCTTGGGAGAGAGATACTTACCGGAACGGGACGCCAGGCACCGTCTGGATAGAGTGTACTTGTCAGAAATGATCGAGGAAGAAGGTCCTCCAAGCCCAAAGTGTTTTGGCCCAAGGATCATGAGAGAAAAACCGCCGGTTCGCAACTTTATGTTGCCCCGTGACACAAAAACATACGATGGCACTACGAAGCCGGAAGATTGGCTCGCGGATTACGTGACCGCGGTGTACGTTGCAGGCGATGGAGGAACCGTAGCAGGAGGAGGAAATCGGCGTTGGGCTGTAAGAATCATACCATCATTCTTGGTTGGACCGGCAAGAATCTGGCTAAACAACTTGCCGGCAGGAAGCATAAACGGCTGGTTGGATTTTGAGGAGGCTTTTGTGAGCAATTTCAGCAGCACCTATCAAAGGCCAAACAGGCCGCAGCAACTTGCTCTATGCATACAGCGCGCAAACGAAACGGACCGGGATTATCTAGCCCGGTGGAACACTACAAGGAACTCCTGTGAGGGAGTAATCGAGGCACAGGCCATTGCTTGGTTTAGCAGTGGGTGCAGAAGAGGTTCACCGTTGTGGCAAAAGCTGCAGCGGAACATGCCGACAACGTTGGCAGAGATGATACGGGTAGCGGATAGTTATGCGTTGGGAGACCCAATGCAGCCGGCAGTGCAACCTGAGCTGGAACAGCTACGCCATGAGCAACACCGGGATAACCGGAATAACAAAAGAAGGGAAGATTTTCCGGATCGAAGATACGGTCCGCAGCAAGTTGCTGCAGTACAAGAAAACTCTGAGGCCAGCGGCAGTCAGAGGCAAAGAACCGGATCGCAGCCATGGGCGGGTCCTAAGAAACAATGGGTGGAAAAGAAACCCTGGGTCCAGAAAAGAAACTAGCAAGAACCCGCAAAGTACACCATGGAAGCTGCCATGGACCAACCTTGCCGGTGGCACACACCGAATCCGGCACATCCGTCAAACCATCTGACGAAGGATTGTACCTGGACCAAGTACTTGATGCAAAAGGGAGCGGTAAAAGATGCACAACCACCGCCAGACATGCCGCGGCAACAACAGCTACCTCCACCACCGCCACTTACCGGGGCAAACGCCTTACCGATGCAACCAAACCGGCAGCAGTATCAGCAAGTTAACCGGGTGGAACAAAATAATGATCAACCACCTCCACCGGCACCTTTAGGCCGGAATGTTTACGAGGGTCCGGATATGTGCTGCGTTGTCTTTGTCACGGAGCCGACAGACAGGCAAAGTGTACACCGCCGCTCCATGGAGGTCAATGCCGTGATGCCGGCAGTCCCAAAGTACATGTTATGGTCAGATCAGGAAATTACCTGGTCATTTAAAGATCACCCCAAGATCATGCCCAATCCGGGTGGATATGCTCTTGTTGTGGACCCAATCATGAAAGGGCCGCAGACTCGAGTAAAATTCAGCAAGGTACTGATAGATAACGGCAGCAGCATCAACATCATGTACAAGCACACCATGCATACGCTGGGCATAACAGAAAACATGCTTCAGCCCACGCGTACGACTTTCCACGGAATCGTTCCGGGCTTGTCCTGTGCCCCGATAGGAAAAGTTCGGGTGGACGTAGCATTTGGAGGACGTGACAATTGCCGGGTTGAAAATGTCGAGTTTGAGGTGGTGGATCTAGACAGTCCATACCATGCATTGCTGGGGAGACCGGCATTAGCAGCCTTCATGGCCACAACTCATACGGCTTACCTCAAGATGAAGATGCCGGCACCTCGTGGACCATTGACCGTGGTGGGAAACTATAAAGTCTCACTGGAAACTGCATCCGCCGGATCAAACCTAGCGGAATCGCTGGTGATTGCGGAGGGAAAGAAAAGAATGCAAACAGCTGTTGCGCTGGCTCAGTCCTCACAATTGAGCTTAGCGGCAATGAGTGGAAACTTGGGTTCACCGGCATTCAAGCCGACAAATGAAACAAAGGACATTGTGCTGGATCCGGCTTACCCAGAGCGCACCGTTCGTATCGGTACCGGACTTGATCAAGCATAGGAAAGCGCGCTCGTCAGCTTCCTCCGTGAGAATCGGAATATCTTTGCCTGGTCAACTGATGATTTGGTGGGTGTTCCGAGGGAGCTGGCTGAGCACTCTCTAAACGTCCGGAAAGATGCCAAGCCGGTGCGGCAACCACTGCGCCGGTTCGCTGAAGATAGAAGGAAAATCATAGGAGAAGAGGTAACAAAACTGCTCGTTGCCGGATTCATTGTGGAGGTCACGCACACAGAGTGGCTGGCCAATCCGGTAATGGTCGAAAAGAAAAAAGATGAGAACCTGGAGGCAAAAGCTCCAAAGGTGTGGCGCATGTGCATTGACTACACCAACCTAAACAAGGCTTGCCCAAGAGACCCTTTTCCTTTGCCACGAATCGATCAAGTGATTGATTCAACCGCTGGGTGTGAGTTGTTGTCCTTCCTGGATGCGTATTCCGGGTTCCACCAGATTCCCTTGAAAAAGGAAGATCAAATAAAAACTACGTTCATTACCCCGCACGGGGCTTATTGCTATGTTACTATGCCTTTTGGTTTGCGCAACGCTGGTGCAACGTACCAGCGCTGTATGCAAAAATGCTTGTTTGATCAAATCGGAAAAAATGTGCAAGTCTATGTGGATGACATTGTGATAAAAACTAAGGTAAAGAACACCTTAATCGATGACATCCGGCAGACATTCGATAACCTGAGACGGTTCCGGATGAAACTCAATCCGGCAAAATGCACCTTTGGTGTCCCTGCCGGCAAGTTGCTCGGTTTCCTGGTATCAAGCCGGGGCATTGAGGTCAATCCGGTAAAGATCCGGGCAATAGAAAGAATGACTGTCCCACGAGAGCTAAAAGATGTGCAAAAATTTACCGGAAGCTTGGCATCGCTAAGCCGGTTCGTGAGCAGATTGGGAGAAAAAGCTCTACCACTCTATGCTCTCATGAAAAAATCTGACACGTTCGTCTGGACCCCTCAGGCAGACGCAGCGTTTAAGGAGCTAAAAACAATGCTAGCCACAGCACCTATACTGGCTTCACCTCTAGAAAGAGAGCCTATGCTATTATACATAGCGGCAACAAACCGGGTTGTGAGCGTAGTAGTTGTAGTTGAGAGAGAAGAGGAAGGAAAAACCGTCCAGAGGCCGGTATACTACCTGAGCGAGGTGCTCTCCTTCTCAAAGCAAAACTACCCTCATTTCCAAAAAATGACTTATGGCGTGTACATGGCCGCCACAAAACTCAAGCATTACTTTGAGGAGCACCCCATGAAGGTGGTGAGTGAAGCACCAATCTCCGACATCATGTGCAACAAAGACGCCAGCGGCCGGATTGCAAAATGGGCAATCCAGATATCACAGTATGTGCCGGTATATGAAAGAAGAGATGCCATAAAATCACAGGCTTTGGCTGATTTCCTTGTTGATTGGGCAGAGATGCAATACAAACCGCCAGATCAGAGGGTAGAGTACTGGAAAATGCACTTTGATGGATCCAAACTCAAAGAGGGTCTAGGTGCTGGTGTAGTGCTTACCTCGCCAAAAGGGGATCACCTCCGGTATGTTTTGCAAGTACATTTCAGGGCGTCGAACAATGTCGCTGAATATGAAGCTTTGATCCATGGGCTTAAAGTCGCAAAAGAAATCGGTGCACACCGGATCATTTGCTATGGAGATTCAGATCTTGTGGTACAGCAGTGTTCCGGGGATTGGGATGCGAAAGATGCCAACATGGCTTCATACCGGTTTCACGTGCAAAAGATTGCCGGATTCTTCGAAGGGTGTGAATTTCACCATGTACCGCGCGCAGAAAATGAAGCCGCGGATGCTTTGTCCAAGCTGGGCTCATCTAGGCAAGAAATTCCTCCCGGAATAGCTTTGGCTCACTTGAGAGTACCATCGATCAAACCAAGCCCGGAATCGGAATCAATTTTTGTACCGGAATCACACGTAGTGCCCATGGATATTGATGAAGGAAACCCAGGGACTGCATCGGTAAACTCGGGGACTGCTCCGGCAAGCTCGGGGACTGCCGTACCCATACCGGAAGAAATGATGCTGGTAGATGGCATGGAGATAGATGCACCGGTGTTTCTGGTGCGAGAGATACCATCGTGGGTTAAACCTATTAAGGAATTCCTGATCAACGGCACCTTGCCGGCTGACGAAAATGAGTCAAGGAGAATCCAAAGAAGGTCCAAGGCATATACGTTCATCAATGGTGAAGTGTACAAGAGAAGCGTTACCGGTATCTGATGACCCACAAGTATAGGGGATCGCAACAGTCTTCGAGGGAAGTAAAACCCAATTTATTGATTCGACACAAGGGGAGACAAAGAACACTTGGAAGCCTTAACAGCGGAGTTGTCAATTCAGCTGCACCTGGAAACAGACTTGCTCGCAAGAGTTTATCTGTAGTAACAGTTTTATGGCAGTAGCAGTAGTGAAATAACAGCAGCAGAGTAACAGAGACAGCAGTAGTGATTTTAGTAAACAGCAGGATTAAAATACTGTAGGCACGGGGACGGATGACGGGCGTTGCATGGATGAGAGAAACTCATGTAACAATCATAGCAGGGCATTTGCAGATAATAATAAAACGGTGTCCAAGTACAAAGCAATCAATAGGCATGTGTTCCATATATAGTCGTGCGTGCTCGCAATGAGAAACTTGCACAACATCTTTTGTCCTACCAGCCGGTGGCAGCCGGGCCTCAAGGGAAACTACTGGATATTAAGGTACTCCTTTTAATAGAGTACCGGAGCAAAGCATTAACACTCCGTGAACACATGTGATCCTCACATCGCTACCATCCCCTCCGGTTGTCCCAATTCTTGTCACTTCGGGGCCATTGGTTCCGGACAGCGACATGTGTATACAACTTATAGGTAAGACCATAAACAATGAATATCTTGATGAAACAATAACATGTTCAGATCTGAGATCATGGCACTCGGGCCCTAGTGACAAGCATTAAGCATAACAAGTTGCAACAATATCATCAAAGTACCAATTACGGACACAAGGCACTATGACCTAACAATCTTATGCTATTACATGACCAATCTCATCCAATCCCTACCATCCCCTTCGGCCTACAGCGGGGGAATTACTCACACATGGATGGGGGAAACATGGCTGGTTGATGTAGAGGCGTTGGCGGTGATGGCGGCGATGATCTCCTCCAATTCCCCGTCCCGGCGGAGTGCCAGAACGGAGACTTCTGGCTCCCGCGACGGAGTTTCGCGATGTGGCGGCGTTCTGGAGCGTTTCTGGCGACTTCGACTTCTCTCCGTGCGTTTTTAGGTCGAGGCCGATAAATAGTCCGAAGGAGGGCGTCGGAGGCCGGCCGAGGGGGCCACACCACAGGGCCGCGCGGGCCCCCCCTGGGCCGCGCCGCCCTATGGTGTGGGGCCCTCGGGCCTCCACCTCAATTGTCCTTCTGGCTCCGTTAGTTTCCTGGGAAAATAGGGCCTTCTGCATAAATTCCGAGGATTTTCCCGAAAGTTGGATTTCTGCACAAAAACGAGACACCAGAGCAGTTCTGCTGAAAACAGCGTTAGTCCTTGTTAGTTGCATCCAAAGTGCACAAATTAGAGGCAAAACAATAGCAAAAGTGTTCGGGAAAGTAGATACGTTTTGGACGTATCAACTCCCCCCAAGCTTAGCTTATTGCTTGTCCTCAAGCAATTCAGTTAACAACTGAGCGATAAAAGAACTTTCACGAACACATTTGCTCATATGATGTATATATTCTCATGCTATGGCTAATACTTAAGCAGTTCATAATGAAATACATGCAAATAAGATCATCTAACAGCTATGCCAAACATGGAGAGGTACCAACAATTAATAATAAGATTCATGAATCATGTATATAAGCAGGATTGCAATGTTCATAAGAGAGTATGATAAAGTGGTATCTCGCTTGCCTGTATTTGATTGGCAAAACATAAATGCCCGGGCACCTCTAGAGTTCATAGAAAGACTAGAAGTAGTGATTGTCAAAAGATAAATGCATCAAAGTTATACCACAATCAATCATATTTTGAGACAAGCATATTATACTAAGAATGACAGTTGTGCTCTCAAGATAGTGCTCAAAGAAATAATGGAGACACAACATAAAAGTAAAAGATTGACCCTTCGCAGAGGGAAGCAGGGATTAACATGCGCTAGAGCTTTTCATTTTTATAAATCAGGAGTAAAATTATTTTGAGAGGTGTTTGTTGTTGTCAACGAATGGTAATGGGTACACTAACTACCTCGCCAACCGGACTTTCAAGAGCGGCTCCCATAAATTATTTGCATATTTATGTGGCACTCCTTCAAACCTTTCTTGCACAAACCATGGCTAACCGAATCCTCGGGTGCCTGCCAACAATCTCATACCATGAAGGAGTGCCTTTTTATTTTATTTTTATTATGATGATGACACTCCCCCCAACCTTTGCTTACACAAGCCATGGCTAACCGAATCCTTCGGGTGCCGTCCAACAATCACAAACCATGGAGGAGTGTCTATTAAGTTAATTAATTTGGGACTGGGAATCCCATTGCCAGCTCTTTTTGCAAAGTTATTGGATAAGCGGATGTGCCACTAGTCCATATGAGAGTCCGTCAAAAGTAAATGACAAGGTTGAAAGCTAAACACCACATACTTCCTCATGAGCTATGAAACATAAACACAAATTGAGAAGCATTTTGAAGGTTTTAAAGGTAGCGCATGAGAATTTACTTGGAATGGTTTGAAATGCCATGCATAGGTATTTATGGTGGACACGCTGGAATAACTTGGTTTTCATGTGGTTGGAAGCACGAGCAGCGTTCCCACTTAGTACAAGTGAAGGCTAGCAAAAGACTAGGGAGCGACAATTCAAGAGAGCAGTAACTGTCATAATCATGCTTGCGGCAAAATAAATTAACAGAGGCATAAAAGTGATACAAGAACTCTGAAGCAATATAGATCATTGAGGCTTAATTGACTTTTTGTTCAGTCATATGCATGCGTGAGCATGTGCCAAGTCGATATGAATGAATTATTCAGAGGAGGATACCACAATGCCATACTTACTTATGAATAAAACAATGCAAGCAAACATCCATGACATGCTACTCATATTAATAGATTGGAGCTAAACATGAGAGATCATAAACTACTAGACTTTCTCAAATAACATATACCTCACATGAACCAACTAAGCATGCTCACATGGATGAGTATATGTACAAAAATGAAAACAAATAGAGTTCATACCAGTCTCTCACCACAATCAGATTGTCGTAGATCGTCATTATTGCCTTTTCACTTGTGTAGCTTGGATAATATGAAATGAAAACCACGCTCCAGCCACCGAAGACCATTGAACTCATAAAGAACTTTACAAACCAAAGAAGAACAGCAAATATTTTTGGTGTTTTCGAATTAGAAACAAGAACAAGAGGAAACAAACAAACAAAGCAAAATCTTTTTGGGTTTTCTTATAGCAAACTAGCAATAGCAAATAAAGTGAAACAAATGCAAGAAACCAAAGCAAACAAATGGTGAAGAGAAACAACAGAAATATTTTTGGTCTTTTTGTGTTTTGGGGAAGAAACAAAGCGAAAACAAGAAATAGCAAACTAAAAGAAACACATAACAGCAGGATGGCAGAAATCTGCCAAAACCTGACAGCAGTACAGAAATCGATTTTTACAAAAATCTTACGTTGCTCAGATCGAAAAGTGTTCAACTAATGAAAGTTATATAATAACCTGGGGAACCTGCACAAAAATTGGCAGCTCAAAATAACGCTCTGGCTGTGCGTACGAATTTTTCTAGTAACAGTCCAGAATCTGTTTTCAGGCAGCACTTCCCCAAATATCATCTTCCTCTCATTAAAAAACCACTCAAACGAACAAAACAAGTATGTACAAGTATCCAGCAACCATAATATGCAAAGAATGAGTGATGCCAGTATACCTCCCCCCAAGCTTAGGCTTTTGGCCTAAGTGGAGTTCAATCCCATCGATCCCATGAGGTAGTGTCTCCGTAGTATGACGAAGATGGATCGTATTCCGGGTATGTGCTAGAAGAAGCACCCGGATACGTGACGGTGTGGTCGTAGGAGGCCCCGGCGTCCTCGGAGTCATGTTGCTGGTGGAAGTCTTTTATCTTCAAATGTTCATCCACTTCCTCCTTAGTGCACGACCATGATTGCCTGTCAATACTGAACAAACCTGGTTGGGGAAGAGGAATTTCCTTCTCATCCCCGTCAGAAAACAACATTCTATAGACCATATTATCTAAAGTAGAATCAGCGGTAACAAAATGATGACTCTTCATAGTAGCAATATCAAGTTTCCTAGGGGCCAATGGCACATCATTAGGATCAATAGGAAGATTTAGATATGTTAAAACACGCAGTGCAATAGTTCCTCCAAAAATAGGCCCCCTGGTAGTCAGGCGGCGAGCAATAAGAGCACCAAGGTGATAAGATGTCTGACCAGTAAGTGCAATATTCAAGAAAGCAAGATGGTAACTAGAAATGTTGCTAGTGTTCTCCCTACCAAGAATGCTAGTAGCAATGTAGTATGCAAAATATTTAATGGCGGGGAGTTGAATGTTCCTTATCTTGCCCCGCTGAATGGTGCGACAATCATCATCGGTGATCCCTCGATAGAGCTCCAACAAGTCCCGGGGGTTGTCATCAATCCTGCTTGCTGTACCTACAGGGACAATATCCAATGCACGACAAAAATCCTCCAATTTCATAGTAACAGGATTACCATAGATCCTGAATGCAACCGTCGGCTCATATTGTTTGTTGTTGAAATGGAAACTCTCGACGAAGATTTTGGTGAGCATGTAGTATTGCTCCCTTTCATCTCCCACATAGGTGGTTAACCCTGCCCTGTTGACAAGGGCGAAGAAATCCTCCAATATCCCTGCATTCCTAAGAAAATCATAGCATGGAAAAGACGAAGCATTAGGAGCCCCGTTGTCCTCTTCGGGCGCGAAGCTAGGCGCGATGATGTCTTCATTGTATGATCGCCTAATCCGGGTGGCAGCCCTAGAAGGCCTCCCGGTGCTGGTTGTTGCTTTCTTGAACAACTCTCCAAAGTTGAACTTCTTCATAGCTTCTCTGAAATTTTCAACAAGTGATATAAAATTTGGTTTGGTGACATATAATTGAGGGAAACTACCATAGGAACTTGCTAGAGTACTAATCATGCATCAAAACAAGTTTATATATCTTATAACAAGCATGCAAGCTCACTAAACATGTTACCTACAGCAGCAAAATATTCAAGATATACTCAACCAAACAAAATTCTACTTGGATGGGTGGAGGAGTCACATACCAAGGAGCAAATGTGCCAAATTTCAGCAGGAAATCTGAGCTGAGCAAAGAGATCGAAAAATCGGGAGCTCTTGAGCAAAAACGCGAGTGAGAGAAACCTGGTACGAGTTTTTTCGGGAGAGAGAAAGTGCTGGGAGAAAGAGATGGCAAAGTGGGGCAAGGAGGGGCCCACACCACATGGTGGCGCGGCCACCTCCTTGGCCGCGCCGGCCTGTGGTCTGGCACCCTCTGGTGCCCCACAGGTCATCCTCTGGTGCTCCCAGGTGCCTCGTCGAAAAATAGGACCAACGGTATAATTTTTGTGAATTTTTGAAAACTTTGAAAAATGCACATTTCTGGGTATTTAGTTTATTATTACTGGCCAGGAAAAATTTCGAAATCTTCAAATAACTAAAGAACTTTGCAAATTAAAAGTGCTACAGCAACTAGAGCAAGTGGAGGAAGAAAGATATGTTGTTTACCTCCTCTATGCATATAAAAGGTATTTGTTAACAAGGTTGATCAAGTCTTGTCACCAAATAACTTTTTCATAACATAAGAAGAAATAAACCTCAAATCAATCATGTTACCTTGAATTGTATTGATATGGATCCAATCACGAGAGTTTGATATTCTTCTTTAGGCTCATATATAGGACAATCAATAGTTCCCACTTTAATACTTCTCACATTAGTAATAGTATTGACTCCACATACTTTATCAATCTTCTTGGGGAAATAGACGGTATGCTCCTTATCATCAACATTAAATGTAACCTTTCCTTTATTGCAATCAATAACAGCCCCTGCGGTGTTAAGAAAAGGTCTCCCAAGAATAATAGACATATTATCATCTTCAGGCATTTCCAACACAACAAAATCAGTTAATATCAAACAGTTAGTAGTAACTTGAACAGGAACATTCTCACATATACCAACAGGAATAGCAGCAGATTTATCAGCCATTTGCAAAGATATATCAGTAGGTATCAACTTATCTAAGTAAAGTCTCTTATAAAGAGAAAAAGGCATAACACTAACACCGGCTCCCAAGTCACATAGAGCAGTTTTAACATAATTATTCTTAATAGAACAAGGAATAGTAGGTATACCTGGGTCGCCCAACTTCTTTGGAACCTTGCCATTGAAAGAGTAATTAGCAAGCATAGTGGAAATTTCCTCATTGGGGATTTTCCTTTTGTTAGTAACAATATCTTTCATATACTTTGAATAAGGTGGCAATTTAATAGCATCAGTCAAAGGGATTTGCAAGAATAAAGGTTTCATCCAATCACAAAATTTATTATAGTGTTCTTCTTCCTTTGATTTTAGTTTCTTAGCAGGAAAAGGCATTTGCTTTTGCACCCAAGGTTCTCTTTCATTACCATGTTTCTCAGCAATAAAATCTTCTTTAGTGTACTTTTTATTTTTAGCATGCTTTTCAGGTTCTTCTTCAACCTCTTCTTTATCAGGAGTATCATCCTTATCATTATCTTTATTATGTTCATTACCACTTTCAGTTTCAGCATCAGAAATAGAAATACTATTAGGATCATTAGCAGGTTCAGAGGATTCTACAACATTTTTATGTTTCTTCTTCTTTTTCTTCCTAGAATGAGCACTAGGTTCAATGTGTTGAGAATCTTGTTCAATTCTTTTGGGATGCCCTTCAGGATATAGAGGATCCTGGGTAGAGACACCACCTCTAGTTGTTACTTCATAAGCATGTTTCTCTTTAGAATTATTCCCCAACAAGTCATTTTGCACTTTAGTGAGTTGATCAATTTGAGTTTGAATCATATGAAAATGTTTAACAAGCATCTTAACATCATTGGAGGTTCTCTCCACAATACCATGCAATTCACTAATAGCTCGAGAATTTTCCATTAAATGATTCTCTACTCTCATATTAAAATTTTCTTGCTTAACAATATAATTATCAAACTCATCTAAGCATTGTGCAGGAGGTTTCGAATACGGAATATCCTCCCTAGTAAAGCGTTGAAGGGAGTTTACCTCAATCATGGATGAAGGGGGAATTATCTCACATATATCTTCTATAGGAGGTAGATTCTTCACATCTTCAGATTTAATACCTTTCTCCTTGAGAGACTTCTAGGCTTCCCTCATATCTTCATCATTCAATTTAATTAAACCCCTCTTCTTCAATATTGGTGTTGGAGTTGGTTCAGGCGTAGTCCAATCATCATGATTCCGGCTTATTTTAGCCAATAATTCTTCAGCGTCATCCGGAGTTCTTTTCCTGAAAACACAACCAGCACAACTATCCAGGTATGCCCTAGACTCAATGGTTAGTCCACTATAAAATATATCAAGTAAATCATGCTTTTCCAAATCATGGTCAGGCTGAGCTCTAATAAGAGAGCAAAATCTCGCCCAAGCCTCAGGCAATTTCTCTTCATCTCCCTGGTCAAAATTATAAATTCTCTGCAAAGCAATATGTTGAGCACTAGCAGGAAAGTATTTGCGGAAGAAAACATCAAGCAATTCTTTTGGACTTCTAATAGAATTAGGTGGCAAATTATTATACCAAGTTTTAGCGTCATCCTTTAATGAGAATGGAAAGATTTTAGCAACAAAGTAAGTACGCATCTTGACATCATCAGAAAACAAGCTACTTAGAGTAGATAACTCAGTCATGTGTTCAACATCACTTTCTTTTTCAGTACCACAAAAGGGTGTTTTCTCAACAATAGCTATATGAGATAGATCAAGAGAAAAATCATAATCTTTATCCCTAATGTTTATAGGAGATGTGGCAAATTTAGGATCAGGAGACAGTTTATATCTAACAACATGTTCTGCAAGCAACTTTTTAATTTTTCTTGCATCAGTAGTAGCATGGCATTTTTTAATAAAATCATCATTAAGCTCCACATAATCTTCCTCAGGATCATCACTAAAATAATCAAGTTCAGGTGAATTAACAGGTGTAGTAGCATTAGGAGTTTCAGTATTTTCAATTTGTCTAGACCTAGCAATTGTAGCATCTAGAAAGGATCCCAATGAACCACTATCATCAAGCACAGCAGAAACATTATCAATATTATGAGAGTTTTCAGATTCAGCAGAAGTACCCGCATGTGAAGCATGCGGCGGTGAAACAAGTTTATCAATCACAGATGGTGAATCAAGAGCAGCAGAGGTATTCAGAATTGTACCTTTTCTTGTAGTGGATGGTAATATGGCGACCTTAGTATCGCGAGGTTTACCCATGATGGAGAATTTGCAGCGAACAATATTAATCCAAGTGAACTTCCAAATAAAGCTATGCTCCCCGGCAACGGCGCCAGAAAATAGTCTTGATGACCCACAAGTATAGGGGATCGCAACAGTCTTCGAGGGAAGTAAAACCCAATTTATTGATTCGACACAAGGGGAGACAAAGAACACTTGGAAGCCTTAACAGCGGAGTTGTCAATTCAGCTGCACCTGGAAACAGACTTGCTCGTAAGAGTTTATCAGTAGTAACAGTTTTATGGCAGTAGCAGTAGTGAAATAACAGCAGCAGAGTAACAGAGACAGCAGTAGTGATTTTAGTAAACAGCAGGATTAAAATACTGTAGGCACGGGGACGGATGATGGGCGTTGCATGGATGAGAGAAACTCATGTAACAATCATAGCAGGGCATTTGCAGATAATAATAAAACGGTGTCCAAGTACAAAGCAATCAATAGGCATGTGTTCCATATATAGTCGTGCGTGCTCGCAATGAGAAACTTGCACAACATCTTTTGTCCTACCAGCCGGTGGTAGCCGGGCCTCAAGGGAAAACTACTGGATATTAAGGTACTCCTTTTAATAGAGTACCGGAGCAAAGCATTAACACTCCGTGAACACATGTGATCCTCAAATCGCTACCATCCCCTCCGGTTGTCCCAATTCTTGTCACTTCGGGGCCATTGGTTCCGGACAGCGACATGTGTATACAACTTATAGGTAAGACCATAAACAATGAATATCTTGATGAAACAATAACATGTTCAGATCTGAGATCATGGCACTCGGGCCCTAGTGACAAGCATTAAGCATAACAAGTTGCAACAATATCATCAAAGTACCAATTACGGACACTAGGCACTATGCCCTAACAATCTTATGCTATTACATGACCAATCTCATCCAATCCCTACCATCCCCTTCGGCCTACAGCGGGGGAATTACTCACACATGGATGGGGGAAACATGGCTGGTTGATGTAGAGGCGTTGGCGGTGATGGCGGCGATGATCTCCTCCAATTCCCCGTCCCGGCGGAGTGCCAGAACGGAGACTTCTGGCTCTCGCGACGGAGTTTCGCGATGTGGCGGCGTTCTGGAGGGTTTCTGGCGACTTCAACTTCTCTCCGTGTGTTTTTAGGTCGAGGCCGATAAATAGTCCGAAGGAGGGCGTCGGAGGCCGGCCGAGGGGGCCACACCACAGGGCCACGCGGGCCCCCCCTGGGCCGCGCCGCCCTATGGTGTGGGGCCCTCGGGCCTCCACCTCAATTGTCCTTCTGGCTCCGTTAGTTTCCTGGGAAAATAGGGCCTTCTGCATAAATTCCGAGGATTTTCCCGAAAGTTGGATTTCTGCACAAAAACGAGACACCAGAGCAGTTCTGCTGAAAACAGCGTTAGTCCGTGTTAGTTGCATCCAAAGTGCACAAATTAGAGGCAAAACAATAGCAAAAGTGTTCGGGAAAGTAGATACGTTTTGGACGTATCAGTATCCTTCAAAGATGTGTGGAACCAGAAGAAGGGAAAGAAATGCTTGAGGAAATTCACCAAGGAGAATGTGGGCATCATGCTTCATCAAGGGCGCTGGTAGCAAAAGTATTCCGGCATGGGTTCTATTGGCCCACTGCTTTGGAGAACGCCGAAGATTTGGTGAGAAAATGCAACGGGTGCCAGAGGTACGCCAAGCAAAATCATACCCCAGCGTCCGGTTTAAAAACAATACCATTAACATGGCCGTTCGCCGTTTGGTGCCTTGACATGGTTGGCCCATTCAAAACTGCAAGAAGCAGCATGACCCACATCTTGGTTATGGTGGATAAATTCACCAAGTGGCTAGAAGTGAAACCTATCGCAAAATGTGATGGGCACACAGCGGTGAAGTTCTTAAAAGATGTCATTTTGCGATATGGATACCCGCACAGCATCATCACTGACAATGGAACCAACTTTGCTCAAGGTGAGTTCAAAAGGTTTTGTGAGGACAAGAACATTCGGTTGGATTTGTGTTCAGTGGCACACCCACAAGGCAATGGCCAAGTCGAAAGAATGAATGCTTTGGTACTTTCCGGTATCAAACCTAGACTCATTGATGCGGTGGAAAAGTCACCGGGATGTTGGCTCGATGAGCTACCATCAGTACTGTGGAGTATAAGAACAACTCCGAACCGGTCTACCGGATACACTCCTTTCTTCATGGTTTATGGAGCAGAAGCAGTCATACCAACTGATATCATTCATGATTCACCAAGGGTACAGCTCTATACTGAGCAAGAGGTCAAAGAGGCCAGAGAAAATGATGTGGACTTGCTAGAAGAAGCAAGAGAGCTGGCTTTGGCAAGAACAGCCATTTACCAGCAAAACCTCAGACGCTATCATAACCGGAAGGTTAACCCGAGAGTTTTCCGGGAAGGAGATCTCGTACTTCGCCTAGTGTAGCGCACTGAAGGCCGGCATAAGCTTTTGCCACCATGGGAAGGTCCCTTCATTGTAAGCAAGGTGCTTCACAATGATGCATACTACTTGATCGATGCACAGGAGTGGAAAAAAGGAAAGGCGGACAGGTCCGGAGAGGAGAGCAAGCGTCCATGGAATGTAGCTCTGTTGCGTCCTTTCTACTCTTGAAGTCGTGGTGTAAGAAGTTCCTTTTTGTACCTTAATTGCTATGAATAAAAGATGCCGGAACCTCGAATGAATCTCGGGGACTACCCCAATAAGGTTGCATGTAATTTGTTTATTTTTTTCAGTTTACCGGTTGCTTATTGAATGTTTTTTCTCTCCGGTTTAGTAGTGTGCTAAATCCTACCGGAGTCTTCGACTCTGCTGCTGTCCGCAAACCGGCTTCATGGCAAGCAAGATAAACCGGTAGGGGATAAGCGCATGAACTGTGGAGAGGGACAGCAGGAAAGAACAATCCGGAAAATTTAATTAACCCCGGTTAAACCGGGTTTTTGCAAAATTTCCAAGTTATTTCTAAGTTCAAGCAGATGCTTGTTTGGTGAAAGAACCTTGTGCTCATACGCCAAAGAACGCCCAGAGAAGGCAGGCAGAGCCAAGGCAAAAGAACCAAGTATGCATCAAATTGGATGCGGAAACAATTGAGAAATCTTTGCGGTGCAAGATAAAAGCAAAACCAGAGGCAAATATGCTAAGCAAACTTAAGATAATTAACTACCGGTATAACTTACCGGCATAAAATGTTGTAGGATAAGCAAAAGCGGACTTAAGGTTTTACATCATACACCCCGGCATACCGGGGTCAAATTTAATAAAGTCTGTTGTAAAGCAAGCAGGAGCAGATAACTTGTTCAGGCAGCGGGGGCATCAGGTGGAGCGGCACCGGTCTCAGCGTCTTCAGGGGGAGCAGTGCTGGCTTCGGGAGCTTCCGGCGGCACGTCCTCAGCAGCCTCATCCTCCTGTCCCTCGTCTTCTTCTTCCTCATCGCTGAGGTAGTCCTTGACACCAGGAGGGGGAGGGATGAAGGTGCGGACGTCGGCATACTCAGCAAGCCGGTAGGACCGGTCCTGCCGCTTCGCGGTGAGCGCCGGATCCATGTCCGTGGGAGCATCTTCGCGTACGCCTTGAAGGGCATCCAGATTCAGGTCAGGGTACCAGGAGCATGCGGAGCGCAGCGCCGTGTCAGCTCCGGCACGAGCCGCGGAGCATTGCCACTCGCGAATCCGGTGCCCAGCATCCTTCAGCCGGTTGGCAGTAAGCGTGATGTTTTCCGGCAGCTCCTCCTCAGGCCACAGCACCTTGAAGATTTGGATGGCGGCAGCTGGTAGGTCGGCAAGAAGCTGGTCGACGCAGCGCATATGTTGGACTCGCGCGGAGAGGGCGACAAGATAGTCATACCCATCCCAGTGCGCGTCCATATTGGGAAATTCCCGCGCCACCCGATCCTCCCTCACCTTCTTCACGGCGTAGACCTGGGATTCCGGGAAATGCTCTACAGGGAGAAAGAAAAAAGCGTAAACACAAGACACCGGAAAAAAGCATGTCGGAAGAACAAGGAACGAAGGTACATTTTCGAAAGGAGAAAGCTGTAAGCGAAAGAAGGGGCAAGGCAGGGACTTACGGAGAGCCAGCGCGTCGATCTTCATAATCAACCGATCATATTCTTTATGATCAGTGGTCATGGTATCAATGAGGCGCTCCGCTGCTTTCCGCGCCTTCCTCTCCTCCTCCAGCTCTGCCGTGAGCACGGTGTTGGAGTTCGTGGAGTCCTCCACGACCTCCGCCAACCCGGCCTCAGCCGCGACCCGGGCATCCTTGAGAGCTTGCTCGTGCTGGAGCGTGGCTTGCATAGCCTGTTCCTTCAGCTCCCTCAACGCGGTCTTCTGGGCGTCCAGTGCCTCGTTGTGCTCCTTGAGAAGCTGCTCTTTCTCGCCTAAATACCGGAAAGAGAGGTTTTAGCAAGCGACAATAGATGAAATAAGAAAAGAACGGGTTAGCCGGAAAAGAAAGGGTCGTACCTTGGAGCTTGGCAACCTGGGCCTTAAGGGCCTCGATGGTGGCTTTCGGAACAACTGTTAAACAAAAAGATGCGTAAATAATCAAAGAAGGAAACATTCCGGTGAAAAGATGCCGGAGGAGAAGAAACAAAACAAACCTTGGCAGTGGCTGTGGGCCTCGGCAAGGTCCCGATGCTCCCACAGAAGCTCCTCAAAGAGTTGCTTCCGGGCGTCAGCAGTGCTCTATTCAAAGGAAGATGGTTGTGAGAAAGAGAGAAACAAGAGATCTTAACCCGAAACTCGGGGACTGGCTATGCCGGTTTCACGCGTTTCTAGTTGAAGTTTCGCGCTAAGAGCTACGCTCTAAACACGAAACTCGGGGACTGGGAGGATAGACAAGATACAAAAAAGAAAAGAAACCGGCATCAACAAAAATACAAGAGGTTTAGCGAAACTTACCACCACGTTGCTGGTAGCATCGTACCAGGCACTGTCAAACTCTTTCACGGCACGTTTAAGCCGCGTGAAGTGTTCTTCAGTGCACCGAGGCCCGGCAGGGTCTGGTGCCGGAAGGCGGTCCTTCCCCAAGCCGCGGGTGGATGCAGAGATATCCGCATCGTTCCACTTTTGGGCGTAGGGGAGAAGGTGCCCCAGGTCCTTGCCCGCGCGGTTCAGCGTAACGATCCGGCCTAGGATGCCGGAAGGTTTTGCCGAGACAGCGGCAGCAGCAGGACCGACGTGCAGCACCACGTCCCGCGAGCCGCCTGAGGAGTCGCCCTCCACAGCCTTGCCACGGGAAGCCCCGGGCTTGAGGAACTTGGTGATCTTGGGGGTCTCTGGTGGCGCTGTTCGCTTGGCCACGGAAGGTCCTTGGCTTGGCGGCGGTGTCGGCGTGGTCCCGGTAGGAGGCGCGGGAGATACCGGCGCGGAAGTATCCGGCGCGGTGAAGGAGG
This sequence comes from Lolium perenne, assembly GCF_019359855.2. Classification (NCBI taxonomy): domain Eukaryota; kingdom Viridiplantae; phylum Streptophyta; class Magnoliopsida; order Poales; family Poaceae; genus Lolium; species Lolium perenne. The sequence continues at coordinate 221,600,591 of NC_067245.2, read as the reverse complement.
AGCTGGGCTGCTTCTTTTTCTTCTTCGGGGCAGGAGGAACCAGAGGTTCCGCCTGCCCGGCATCTGTCTTGCCGGCGCCGATGTTGCTGGCGCCAGTGTCTTGAGCTTCTGGAGGGGAGGTGAAGTCCTCCTCCGCGCGGTGATCAGGAGGTGTTGGGGCCGCGCGCCCCGAATTTGTTGTGCCCCCCGAGAGGGAGGCAGAGGTGTTGCCGGCACCAAATGGTGCCGGGCTTGAGTGAGGAGGAGGGGTCGAAGTCCTTGCGGAACCTTCAGAGCCCGGTGGCCCTGAGCCTAGCTTGAGCGCGGGGCGGAGAAAAAGAAAGAAAGATAGTTGGAGAAAAGCTACCGGAAAAAGAACTTGGCAAAAAGAGGCAAGCAAGAAAATAAAAAACTTACCCGGAAGCAGTTGGCATCTGCTTTCGCTTGTAGCGACGCATGCCCACTTCCTTCTCCCCCATGGGCTCGGTCCGGAAGCGCTTGGAGGGAGGGGCCTGGCTGGAACCGGCGTCAGATGCCGGTTGTTTGTTCTTTTGGCCCTGGGCCAAGAGGTTGTCCACAAACTCAACGCCCGCCTCGGCGTCCAAGGGCGCCACGCGCTCATGGATCTGTGGGTCAAAAACAGCTGAGAAGAAACTCGCAAAAAGGCAATAACGGAAAGGTACAAGAAACCGGAAAAGGAAATACCTCGAGCATGGCCAGGTCATCGGAGGACCCGGTTGGCTTCGGCGGAGACCGGCCAAGGCGCGCAGCTGGGGTCTTGCCCATCTTTAGATCCTTCCAAAAAATGTAGGGATCTGGGTCGAAGGAGTCAAGGGCGCGCTTCACCGGAATCCCGCGTTGCTCTGCTTGGATGAGGGGGAAGCGGTCCTTAGCCTGAAACACGAAAAAAGGAAAGTTAGCAAAAGCAGAGGGTTACCGGCAAAAAACAATCCCAATTGCATAACCTCTTACTTCTTGGGTAGGAGGGTTAGTAGTGCTGAGAGGAAGAAGGCCCCATCCCCACTCAAATGACATAGCAGTTTGGCAAATCTGCTTAGCCTTGCGAACAACATCTTTTTTGCTAAGGGGGCGGCCTGTGATCTTGGTAGGATCGCCAGGGCCATACATCTCGCTCATCCTATGCGCGCGGCATTTTAGAGGAAGCACCCGGCGTGAAATAAACGTGCGGATGATGTCGTCCGAGCAGATGTTGGTATCTTTCTTCAGAGAACCCAAGAAGCGTACCACCCGGTTGGTTTCGGCATGATCTGTCTTCGGGTTGTAGCTCCAGTTGGTTCTGCTGGGAGGCCCCGCTTGGAAAGGAGGAAGATCGATGAGATCGGCGCGGCCGTCGTTCTTCACATAGAAAAAGGTTCCTTGCCAGGCGCGGCAAGACTCGAGGCCGGTAAACTTAAGAAAAGAGCTCCCTTGGCGGGAGCCAATGATGCAAGATCCGCACTCCACAGGCGGCTTGGGCTTAGGAATTTCCCTGCCCTGGACGGAATTAATCCGCAAACAAAAGAAGCGGGCAAACGTCTCACGAGTGGGACAAATGCCGATGTAGGCCTCCATGAAGGTGGTGTAGCAGGAAAGGTAGAAGATGGCGTTGCCAGGAAGGTGGTGAGGTTGGAGTTTATAGAAATCTAGAAAATCCCGGAAAAAAGGGGAGGCAGGAAGGCCGAAGCCACGCTCAAAATGAGCAAGAAAAACAACATGTTCACCGGTCCTGGGATCCGGTTCAATTTTGTTACCGGGAATCCGGCAAACTACTCCTTCCGGAATCCTGCGAGACCGGTACAACCAGTCAATCTCATATTCAGTGACATTGGAGCCCATCCAGGCCCCACGGGTGATTGGGGAAGGCTCCGCACCGGATGATTGGCTAGAGCTACTAGAGGCTTGGCCAGAGCTGCTCGCTTCTTGGCTACCGGAAGCTTGGCTAAAGCTACCGGATTCTAGATGGTCACCGGACTCTTGGCGGCTACCGGATTCCTGGCGGTTGCCGGAATCGATGTCCATTGGATCTGAAGCGGTGGATTCGCCGGGAGATTGTCTACGGCGCTTAACGGAGAAAGAAGAAGAGGATGCGGAGGAAGATCCCTCGTCAGACATTGGAGGGGTAGGCGAAAAAACAGAAATCCCACACTTGAACCCCGCGTGAAGATCTACGAGTAAGAAGAAAATCAAAGAAAAAGAGGAAATAAGAACACCATAGTCCCAAGATCTGGAAAGCAGGCAGATGACAAGCAAAGTTAAATTGGTACCAACCTGGGGCGGCGCACTTGCTGAGGAAGATGTTCGCCGGTGGTGGAGCGGACCTGCGGTCGCCAACGGGCACCGCCGACGGCGAGGCGGAGAAGCTCACGAAGAAGCAGGAATGCGGTGCGCTCGAAGAGGATGCTGCGGAAGATTCCCGTACGACGAGGTCCGGCGGAAGCACGACGTGAGCTCGCCGGGCGACGGAGCTCGAGCGAGCAACGGCGGACGGAGAGCGGCGGAGGCGCAGAGGCGAGGATCACTGTGCGCGAAGGTTGGGGAATGCGAAGAAGAGGAAGAAGAAGAGGCAGTTGTGCTTATAAAGGAGTTGGAACGTGGGCCGAAAACCGCTGGGCCACGGCGGTTCGCCTCGCGGCCCGCAACGGTTCGCACCGTGGGCCGCCACGTGGCGAGGAGGTACACGCGAGAAAACAGGAGGCCACACGGAGGCACACACGGGATCCGAAACGGCTAGTGGGATCCGCAGTGGGGCATTTAATGACTGCGCGGGAGTCGAAGCGAAGTGACAACTGACACTGGCACGTCAGTCACAGTGCGCATGTCTCTGTCGCACGCGGGGCCCGAGATATTCTCGACTTCACCGAGGAAGGAGTAAATGCAAATGAAACCGGAGAAAAGAGAAGCCGGAAAATACCTTGCAAAGAGAGAAAGACAAAAAGGGGGCAAAGATGCCGGATCCAAGCCCGAAACCGGAAGGGTTAAACCAGTATCCAAAGACATGAGAACCTGGCATGGTCTGTTGGATAGAATCCGCCAGACTATACCAGCTTCGGGGACTAATGTTGGGGGGATGACCCCCGGTATGCCAAAGGCATGCCAAACCGGATGGTTTGAGCCATCAGGATACCGGTTAGATGTTCATGCCGGAGTCTAAGATAGGCGTTTGGCTGAGCAGGCTAAGCCGGTATCCTCAGAGGAGGGATACCGGAACCGGATAGAAAAGGTACCGGGCCACTGGAAGGAAGAGCTTGTCGGCAAGGCTGGTCAAAGATTCTCTCCAGAGCTAGAAGACAAAGATGAGCTAAGCAAAGTAGCTTTAAACGAAGGGCTGACGATAAAGAAGAAGATGACGAAGAAAGAAGCCGGAGGACGTCACCCTCCCTGATTAAAGAAGACCCCGGTGTCATCTATGATTAAAGTAGCTTTGTAAAGTAGTTTGTCTAGTCAAAGATGCCATTAGGGTTTCTTGTACTGTAAGCCACCCTCTCCCCTATATAAGGAGAGGGGGCAGCCCTCCTTCACGGGCGCGGAACACACAGAGACAGAGAAAAACACGAACCTGTAACTTGTGAGAATCAATGAACATGGTGATCTAGAAAGCGAGTTCTTCCTTGTGTCTTTCTTCTTCAACCTCTGGCCTTGGCCAAGTTCTTGAGGAAACCATCCGGAAGTTCATCCCATCTGATCACAAACCCTCCCCCGAATCCTCTAGCGTCCATTCGGCCCCAATCTAAGCCATCCTATGGCATCTGTCTGTTCACCACGACGACAAACAGACAATTGCATTAAGTATGGTGCGTAATGTAATCAATAACTACATCCTCGGACATAGCATCAATGTTTTATCCCTAGTGGCAACAGCACATCCATAACCTTAGGGGCTTCTGTCACTCCCAGCATTCACGGAGACATGAACCCACTATCGAGCATAAATACTCCCTCTTGGAGTTACAAGCATCAACTTGGCCAAAGCATCTACTAGTAACGGAGAGCATGCAAGATCATAAACAACACATAGATTGATAATCAACATAACATAGTATTCTCTATCCATCGGATCCCAACAAACACAACATATAGCATTACAGATAGATGATCTTGATCATGTTAGGCAACTCACAAGATCCGACAATGAAGCATAATGAGGAGAAGACAACCATCTAGCTACTGCTATGGACCCATAGTCCAGGGGTGAACTACTCACTCATCACTCCGGAGGCGACCATGGCGGTGTAGAGTCCTCCGGGAGATGAATCCCCTCTCCGGCAGGGTGCCGGAGGCGATCTCCTGAATCCCCCGAGATGGGATTGGCGGCGGCGGCGTCTATGGAAGGTTTTCCGTATCGTGGCTCTCGGTACTGGGGTTTCGCGACGAAGACTGTTTGTAGGCGGAAGGGCAGAGTCGGGAGAGTCACGAGGGGCCCACACGCTAGGGCCGCGCGGCCAGCACCTGGGCCGCGCCGCCCTACTGTGGCGCCGCCTCGTGGCCCCACTTCGTCTTCTCTTCGGTCTTCTGGAAGCTTCGTGGCAAAATAGGCCCCTGGGCGTTGATTTCGTCCAATTCCGAGAATATTTCCTTACTAGGATTTCTGAAACCAAAAACAGCAGAAAAACAGCAAGCGGCTCTTCGGCATCTCGTTAATAGGTTAGTGCCGGAAAATGCATAAATATGACATAAAGTATGCATAAAACATGTAGATATCATCAATAATGTGGCATGGAACATAAGAAATTATCGATACGTCGGAGACGTATCAAGGCGACAACATAGGTGAAGTTCAGAGTCTTATCTTTCAAGGTGAAAATCCAAGGTTTGGCTAAGATCTTTTGATCGGGCGATGATGGTCCTTGTGCACTGTTCCCTTTTTAGAAGCGTCGCTTTTGGAGAGCCTGAAGTTCAAGTGTTGTCTGGGTGGTGATATATTGTTGCTGCTAGAGCTGGAATGCCGTAGCGGGACTTTTTCTTAGTTTTATTTTTCGTTTTTTGGCTGTGTGCATCCGTATTGCTATTAGGGTATTACATTGTTGCATAAGTTGGATGTAACTGGTATCTCTTGATATTAATATATTCCCTTTATCGAAAAAAATTATTCCATGTGCTAAGGAGCCACAATAAAAGGCTCACCGCCATGCCAGGTCCAAGTCACCATTTGCCTCAAGTGAGAGAGGGAGATCCATAGTTGCAGCAATCTCAGAAGCTAGTCCAAACTAGTGGGGAGGTTGTGCGGAAATACTGAATGGAACCCGTCTCCGCGCGAGGATGAAAACCAACCAATCAGAAAGCACCACGTAGCTGACAACATGTGTATTTTTGGCACGTATATGATTGTATATTCACTGTATCTGAAAACAGGCATTTGACATTAACTCCGCTATTAACTCGTGTGTCCTTCTGATCAACTCCTCTCCAGACCATCCGTTCCCCAACCCCGGTTCCCACTTCCCCACCACCACCCGCGCATGCCGTCTCGCTCGAGCGCGCCGCACATATCCCTGCAAGGGCACGCCCCACGATTGCCGCCGCCGGAGACGAAGACCATGGAGCCATCGCCGTGCTCCATCTCAAATCTGGGCAACCCCAGATCGACCCCCGCACCGCGACAGGGCCGCACCAGACGACCACCATCGAGGTCCGGGCCCGCCGTCTCGGCATCCGCACGCCGGCGACCCGGCCTCCGCCCCCTGAGCCGAGTTGGATGGGCGCTGATGTCTACGGGTGCTTCTATTCTTGTAGACAATGTTGGGTCTCCAAGAGCAGAGGTTTGTAGAACAGCAGCAAGTTTCCCTTAAGTGGATCACCCAAGGTTTATCGAACTCAGGGAGGAAGAGGTCAAAGATATCCCTCTCATGCAACCCTGCAACCACAAAGCAAGAAGTCTCTTGTGTCCCCAACACACCTAATAGGTGCACTAGTTCGGCGAAGAGATAGTGAAATACAGGTGGTATGAATAAGTATGAGTAGTAGTAACGGCGCCAGAAAAGTGCTTTGCTGTCCAGGACTGGCGTGTGGATGATGGTGGTAATATTGCAGGCAGTACAGATGCAGCAGAACAGTAAACAAGCAGCGATAGCAGTATTTAGGAACAAGGCCTAGGGATCATACTTTCACTAGTGGAAACTCTCAACATTGCAATCATAAAGGAATATAAATAAGCACCTCACTATGCTATTCTGAATTACTCTCTGGCAAGATAACGAACTCTAATTCATCACGTAGGCAAACCTTAAAGATGTATTCCCAAGTACTAATGAACACCCCACGCTGTCACTTTGAGCATTCATAGGAGGTACTAACACACCACAATTTCATAGAGACATCCAACTCAAATCATAACTCAGCGAATAAGTATTCTGTGAAATATAGCCTAAGAGACCCACACGGTGTACACACTGTCACCTTTATACACGTGGGACAAGGAGTCTCCGGAGATCACATAAGTAAAATCCACTTGACTAGCATAATGACATCTAGATTACAAGCATCATCATATGAATCTCAATCATGTAAGGCAGCTCATGAGATTATGTAACATCCCAAAAATTCAAAACAAAACAAATGAATTTCCCTAGTTCCAAATTTTGGAACCAACAAAAACTTTTATTAAATTAAGTTTGATGTATAGTAATCTTGCTTAATTCTTGTGCTATTGCCATGATTGCTTGTTAAAGTAGTTTGAAATAATCTTAAACCCTAAACCTCACCCCTCTTTTTCACCATCCTAGTTAAAATAAAATAAAAGGAAATTAAATAAGAAAAAGGCATATGTGCCTAATGGCTATTTTTAAAAATCTTTACCCTAAGCTTTTCTAACTTGCTTAGAGGTTTGGAAAACCTTCATACACCTTACCTAGTACTTATCAAACCAAATCCAAGTGGTTTCCAAAGAAAATAAAAAGAAACTAAAAATGCCATAGAGGCATATGAGAGTAAAATAGCAAATTTGTGAAATTAAGAATCTTGACCCTAAGACTTGTAGTGAATGGTGGGATCACTCCTATATACCATTTCAACACTCAACAACACCAATTGAGTCAAGTCAAGTCAAATTAAAACTCAAATGCAACATATGCATAGAGGCATATGTGACACATAGCCACAATACCCAATTCTTGCCCTATGACTTTAAACCTTGACCAAATGATGTGAAACCATCTCTCAACCTAATATAACACTAAATTGACCCTCACCCATGCCCAAGTAAAGCAAAGGGAACAATTTACAAGAATAATGAAATTTGACACATCACCTCTTATGTGTTATGGCCATCTTTGCAAATCTTTGAACAAGACCATTTGAATTGGTTTCAATGGTCTTAAAATGTTTCTAAACTAATAAGAATCACATTAGAGTCAAGAAAAGTCATGGAGAGAAATCAAATGGTGAGATAATTCCATTTTTCACTCACATACACATAAGGCCAATTTTGCAAATCTTCATCAAAGGCCACCATTGCTTGATCTATTGCTTGTAGAATACTTATATATGATAAACAAACACAATTGCATCAAAGAAACAAGAATCAAATCAAAGGAAATCTCAAAACCATCACACATATGATAATGGTCATTTGGTCACTTTATAAAATCTTCACCACTTTACCCCCTGGTTTTGACTTTTCTTCAAACCAAACTTGGTCAACTATTGCCATGTAATCCAAGACCAAGTAAAAGTGAACAACTTTCATGTTGACCATTAGTGCTAATGTTGACCAGGTTGACCAGTATAGATTTGACAAGAGGAGACTTTGAAACTATGTGAAGATAACCCCAAATTTAAAATCTCACAAACCTTTGCCAAATTGGACACCACCACCACCATTCTTTCTCTTTAATTATATGATTGAGCTCCACCAAAAAGAAATCCAAAATTTGACAAAAAGTTTCATGCGGCCATTTTCACAAACACTTGGCAGGCAACTTCTCGCTTTGACAATGCACGCTATTACACAATGGATTTTAGCCTAAACCCACTTTCATTCGTGATGATTAGCTTCTACTACCTCCCCTGCATCGAGCCCGTCCTTTCCCCATCGTTTAAAGTGGAGAAACAACCCTAAACTAAGCTGGCCGTGCACCATGCCGACCCTCTTGCCCCTCATCCTCTCCATCTCCCTCTGAGCCCTTTCTCCTTATCAACTAGCTTCCCTACACTCCCTCAAGTATGCTGGTACCTTCCCTAGTCACAGACATGCACGGCATTGGCCACCCGAAGCGTGCCCAGACACGCCAGAAACCTGCCAGGCACGCGGTGAGCGCGCCCTGGCATGGCACTGGACGCCGCGGTACACCACCTCGCCTGGTCGCGCTCGTCCTTCCCTCGTCTTCTCTCCTCGCACGCGTGATCACCACAGCCTCTGCTCCCTCCTGGACACGCCCACTGGCTCGCGCGTGCACCGTCGCCATCGCCATGATCGCAATTCCGCCGCCCAGTACCGTCCTCGTCGCAGAAGCTCCCGAGCGATCCCATCATCCCCTGGACGCGCCAGCTACACCCAGAGCCTCACCTAAACGTCGCCTACACGCTGCACTCACTAGCTTGCCCCTTCGCCGCTCCAGACGCCGGCACCATGAACGACCACCACGGGCACCCGCAGCACCTCGCTCCCCTATAAATAGAGGCAACCCCAGCACGAGTTTCTCACACCATTCGCTTCCCCTCTTCCTTCTGATCATCCTCGACACCTTGCTCGTCCACATTGCTCCCTAGCTAGCCCCAATTGCATCGCCGACCTCGCCGGAGCCCGCAGATCACCGACGACGACTGGAGCCGCCCCGAGCCTCGCCGCTGTACCAGGGGCCTCTACACCGTCGAAAACGTCGCCTCGCCCCTCTCCCTCGATCGCCGGCGGCCTGGAACTCCCTCCGACCCCCTACCTCGCCGGCGCAGCAAGCCCTCCTCCCCCGTCGAGAACGACGATCCACAGCCGTGCGATCGTTCTCTAATCGCACGGTCGATATTGCCAGGTACCGATTCGGTTGTTATGTATCGCTGACGTGTAGACCCCACCATGTCAGTTGGCCCGCGGCGTGGGCAGCGCTAGTTGGGCCAGCCCAGATCATTTTCCCTTATTCTGGCCCATTTCCTTTCCCGCCTAGGCCCACGAATTTGAAATCAAATTAAAACGTTTCAGTGGTTTTTCTTTACAGATGCTTTATTCAAATTAAAATAACTTCAAATCTACTGAACCAAATTTAGCAAAATACATATCTCTAGAAAGCCCATGAAATTATCTACATTTTGCCACTAGATTCAACCCCATATCTTGTGTAGTTTTGGAATAGCAAAAATAACAAAATAGATACTTTTCAGTATTCCAATAAATCTTAAAAATCAACCATTTGGAATTTTTAAGTGAATACAATTGAAACAATTCACATTTAACAAACTCTAATTTATTATGTAAAAATATGATATATGTTCTGTACATGATCATGGGCTAGAAGCAAAATATTGGCTATGTAGTCAATACTAGTCCATTTATACTATCTCAAATTTTAGAAATTTAAATCTATGAGGTGTAGCACCTCATTTAAATCATTTTCTCAAGTGATATGAAGTAATGTGTTGACCTTTAATTGCTTAGGCTAACACTTGCTAAATTGTAGAATTTAAATCAACATAGTATTTAATTTGCACTAGTTATTTAAATCACATGAGATGATGAATCTCATTTAAATCACTTTTCTCAAATACTAAGTGTGAAGTGTTGACCTTCGTCAACATGGGATCATCCCTGGTTATTTGAGAAGATTAAATCTTAAGAAGATTCAATGAGAGGAAATTATTTCTCCAAACCAAAGAGAAACCCTAATTCCACATTTAAATGAGAGGAAATTATTTTCCTAATATTAAATAAGGAAAACCTAGAATAATTTTTGGATAAATGTTAAGTAGTGATACTAGATCAATTGTGTGAGCCAATAAGGCTAATTAAGATTACTTAAGTGTTGTTTGGTGATTGTATCCTCGTATTCGTTTATAGACGCTAGTACCGGAGACTATCAAGAGGAAGAGGTCTTCTACCAAGAGGAAGAGCAAGAAAACTTTGATCACATCACCAATAAAGGCAAGCTATTACCAATGCAAGCTAGACTAATGCAAACTATTTTGGTTGCAAGTTTATATTCTTGCCAAGTGCAAAGCTCTACAAGAGCAAGGCACCATTACATTTTACTTTATGAACCTATCCCAGGTTTTTACTTTACAAGCTTTACTTGATTTTATGTATCAAAGTTACTTTTGGTTTATGATTCACTTGGTTGAATTATAGAGTAGTACAAGAGCATCACACTTAGCCTAGCAAGATCCAAGATACTTAGCACCCCTCATCACTAGTTGCTAGTGCTCAATATTAAAAGTGACTACTCTAGTTGGGAACTTGTGAATTGAAATGACTTTGAAAACCTTGGAATGATGAGTCATTCTATTGAGAGATTTTGAAGGTGAATATGACTGGTGAATGACTTGGTGAATTTTACAAAAACACTGATGGTTGGGTTTGGATGAGATTCCATTCCAATTTTACAAGTACCCCCACAATACCTGAATCTGGGTAAGGCTTAGCTGGAAACTTATGTATTTTAGTATGGGTTCCCTCTAAACAAGCGTCATAGGGGTTATGCCGAGGCTGCCTCCGTACTGGTGAAGTGATGTGAAATGACGTGAAATGAGGTGAATGTCCGGCCCAAGCCCTGTGTAGTTCCCAGGCTGACCGCATGTCTTCACTGGGAGGCCAAGCTCATGGGGAGAGGTGCCTATACTAGAGTATGTAAATGAAAGGTTAGGATTGGTAGTTCGCGTACTGCGTACGATAAATCAGGGCCAGTTACCCCTGACGAACTATTGCAATTGTTGTGGCACAAGTGTACAACCTCTGCAGAGTTAAACCTATTCGAATAGCCGCGTCCGCGGTTATGGACAGTTGGAAAGGCCATACTATTCCGTCATCAGAACTTTTCTAAAAATATGAATGGTGACTTGTGATTTGAATTGAAAGGTGACTTTGACTTTGAATCACAACTGAGTTGTGGGAATGACACTAATGTTCCCACTTGAGTTAGTTAATTGAAGAGGCTTTGATTATTAAAGTGTTTATGAAATAAAATTGGCTTTATGCAAATGAAACTAGAGCTTAGAACCCCCTTACTATAGTTGATCGTATTTACCTTAGTATTAGTTTGCGAGTACTTTAAAGTACTCATGGCTGTGTCCCTGGCTATTCAAATGGCCAGACTATGAAGACGAGTACCAGAACCCGGAAGAAGGACCGCAGGACGTCTACGATGACTAGGATCACTCCTGACGTCAACAGTTGCCTGTGGAATAGATGGACTACTACTACGCTACTTTCGCTTCCGCTATGTGTTATGTAATGAATAAATAGAACTTCTAGTATTGTAATGAGACTGGATCATGTGATCCTTTATTTGTAAGACGATTATGGTATGTAATGAATGATGTGTTGTGATATCAATCTATTATGTCTTGCAAAAACAATATTCCTGGGATTGCGATGAATGGCATAATAGGCATCTGGACTTAAAAATCCGGGTGTTGACAAGTTGGTATCAGAGCCATTGTTGACCTTAGGAGACCCTAGTTAGAATGGACGTCTGAAAAATTTAGTTTCAAAACAAATGAAGTGACTATTTATGAAAAACTTATTCTCCCTCTTATCACTGAGATCTTTTTCAAAATAAAAAAATTATGCTCTATTCTTCTTACACTATTACCTAAAATTTTGACACACTTCTCTAACTTACTCATCATAATTCTTCACAGATGGAGTACAAATGGGAGTTCTATCAGCTTGGCCACGGAGGAAACCTGATGTTCGAGAAAGACTTGAAGCAACTAGTGGACTATCTAGGACGCCCGTACCCCGAGTTCTTCGGAACACCCCTCAACAATCACTCCGGAGGACCACCTCGGTGGGAAGTTTCTGCCGATCTACGAAGGAAGCCTGGAACCCCAATATGGGAAACCATATGGTTTTCTGTAACAGGAAACACTTGGAAGGAAGGACTAGTCAGAGCTATACAAGAAGCAATTTCTCGTCTGTGTGGACAAAATGAGAACAAGATTAAGAACACTCGCTTCATCTACTACCCAAGACATGACCCCACCGGAAGACCGATGACCATGCCCCCACCTCGACTTCATGCTGTACAAGACCCGCAAGGAGTTGGACAACGCCCTCGCTTTTCGCCAAGCACATTACCCGTGAAGACGAAGTATTCCCCCCCCCTGAAGAGTAGTTTCTTTTAAAGCACTTTCGTATGTGTGAGTTGTATCAGGATCCCCTTGTATCGTAGAGCGATGAATGGTTCTTCAAACCAACGGTGTGTTAGCTTTGTAATATGTGATGCTTGGTATGAATGAAAAAGTGTTGTTGGTTTTTACCCCCGCAACACTACTCAAGTTTTCAATATTATGAACTTTTTAAACTTTAACAAAACAAACCATAGAAATTTCCCTCTTATCTTATCATCTACATCAATGTTTAGATGGCCCCACCAACCCGCAACACCACCCAGGATGCCATGATGCAACTGCTGCAGACGATGATGGCAGACCGAGAAGTCGAGAGAGCTGAACGCCAAGCCAACATTACCGCACTGCAACAGATAGCTCAGAATAATCAAGGACATGGAAACCACGATCACCCTGGATCGAAGCTGAAGAACTTTCAGCACACCAACCCACCGATATTCAACAAGACTGAAGAGCCCCTTGATGCTGATGACTGGCTCCAGACCATGGAGAACAACCTCGAAGTTGTGGGAGTTGAAGCCGCAGAAAAAGTACTGTTCGCCACCCACTACCTATCAGGACCTGCCAGAGCCTGGTGGACAAGTGCCCGTGCAATGAATGCGGGACAGATGATGACATGGGAAGACTTCAAGCTGAAATTCAGCAAATACCACGTGCCCCAAGGACTGATCAAGAAGATGAGAGACGAGTTCCGTGAACTCAAGCAAGGAAGGATGTCCGTGGTGGAATACCGCGACAGGTTTCTCATTCTGTCAAGGTACGCCCCGGATGAGACCGACACCAATGAGAAGAGAAAGGAAAGATTTCTGAACGGACTGCACGACGAGATGCAAACTGTGTTGGTGAACATTCCGTTCGCTGACTTAGAAGCCCTCGTGGACTCAGCCATACAGATGGAAGGAAAGCTGCATCAGGCCAACGAGAACCACAAGCGCAGAATGATGAACCAGAATGGACCCCACCACACCCAGAAGTACCGCAATAACTCGTCTGGAGGATTCACCCCAAGATACAACAAGCCCCCTGCCCAGAATTATCGCCCCAACTACACCAACAACAACGGAGGACCCCCGAAGCCCGGAGGCAACAACAACAACAACAACAACCACCCCAACAACAGCAACAACAATGGAAACAACAACAACACCAATACTGCCCCAAGGACTGGAAGCAATGCTACCCCCGTAATCCCCAAGGACAAGTCCACCGTCAACTGCTATGAATGTGGAGTTGTGGGTCACTTTTCCAATGAGTGCCCCAAAAAGTTTGTCAGGATTGCCGCCAATACCGCAGCACCTGCTCAGCAACAGCGCCGCTTTGCCGGAAGAAGGAATCAGAACAACAACAACGGTCGTTTCTACCACATGACTGCCACTGAAGCTCAGGAAGCACCCAAGACCATGCCAAGTATGTCTACATGTTAATCAAATGCTCAATCGCTCTTAGGAACCTAACTTTTCTTAAAATCTCGGGACGAGATTTGTTTAAGGGGGAAGGGTTTGTAACATCCCAAAAATTCAAAACAAAACAAATGAATTTCCCTAGTTCCAAATTTTGGAACCAACAAAAACTTTTATTAAATTAAGTTTGATGCATAGTAGTCTTGCTTAATTCTTGTGCTATTGCCATGATTGCTTGTTAAAGTAGTTTGAAATAATCTTAAACCCTAAACCTCACCCCTCTTTTTCACCATCCTAGTTAAAATAAAATAAAAGGAAATTAAATAAGAAAAAGGCATATGTGCCTAATGGCTATTTTTAAAAATCTTTACCCTAAGCTTTTCTAACTTGCTTAGAGGTTTGGAAAACCTTCATACACCTTACCTAGTACTTATCAAACCAAATCCAAGTGGTTTCCAAAGAAAATAAAAAGAAACTAAAAATGCCATAGAGGCATATGAGAGTAAAATAGCAAATTTGTGAAATTAAGAATCTTGACCCTAAGACTTGTAGTGAATGGTGGGATCACTCCTATATACCATTTCAACACTCAACAACACCAATTGAGTCAAGTCAAGTCAAATTAAAACTCAAATGCAACATATGCATAGAGGCATATGTGACACATAGCCACAATACCCAATTCTTGCCCTATGACTTTAAACCTTGACCAAATGATGTGAAACAATCTCTCAACCTAATATAACACTAAATTGACCCTCACCCATGCCCAAGTAAAGCAAAGGGAACAATTTACAAGAATAATGAAATTTGACACATCACCTCTTATGTGTTATGGCCATCTTTGCAAATCTTTGAACAAGACCATTTGAATTGGTTTCAATGGTCTTAAAATGTTTCTAAACTAATAAGAATCACATTAGAGTCAAGAAAATTCAAATCAAATGGAGAGAAATCAAATGGTGAGATAATTCCATTTTTCACTCACATACACATAAGGCCAATTTTGCAAATCTTCATCAAAGGCCACCATTGCTTGATCTATTGCTTGTAGAATACTTATATATGATAAACAAACACAATTGCATCAAAGAAACAAGAATCAAATCAAAGGAAATCTCAAAACCATCACACATATGATAATGGTCATTTGGTCACTTTATAAAATCTTCACCACTTTACCCCCTGGTTTTGACTTTTCTTCAAACCAAACTTGGTCAACTATTGCCATGTAATCCAAGACCAATTAAAAGTGAACAACTTTCATGTTGACCATTAGTGCTAATGTTGACCAGGTGGACCAGTATAGATTTGACAAGAGGAGACTTTGAAACTATGTGAAGATAACCCCAAATTTAAAATCTCACAAACCTTTGCCAAATTGGACACCACCACCACCATTCTTTCTCTTTAATTATATGATTGAGCTCCACCAAAAAGAAATCCAAAATTTGACAAAAAGTTTCATGCGGCCATTTTCACAAACACTTGGCAGGCAACTTCTGGCTTTGACAATGCAGGCTATTACACAATGGATTTTAGCCTAAACCCACTTTCATTCGTGATGATTAGCTTCTACTACCTCCCCTGCATCGAGCCCGTCCTTTCCCCATCGTTTAAAGTGGAGAAACAACCCTAAACTAAGCTGGCCGTGCACCATGCCGACCCTCTTGCCCCTCATCCTCTCCATCTCCCTCTGAGCCCTTTCTCCTTGTCAACTAGCTTCCCTACACTCCCTCAAGTATGCTGGTACCTTCCCTAGTCACAGACATGCACGGCATTGGCCACCCGAAGCGTGCCCAGACACGCCAGAAACCTGACAGGCACGCGGTGAGCGCGCCCTGGCATGGCACTGGACGCCGCGGTACACCACCTCGCCTGGTCGCGCTCGTCCTTCCCTCATCTTCTCTCCTCGCACGCGTGATTACCACAGCCTCTGCTCCCTCCTGGACACGCTCACTGGCTCGCGCGTGCACCGTCGCCATCGCCATGATCGCAATTTCGCCGCCCAGTACCGTCCTCGTCGCAGAAGCTCCCGAGCGATCCCATCATCCCCTGGACGCGCCAGCTACACCCAGAGCCTCACCTAAACGTCGCCTACACGCTGCACTCACTAGCTTGCCTCTTTGCCGCTCCAGACGCCGACGCCATGAACGACCACCACGGGCACCCGCAGCACCTCGCTCCCCTATAAATAGAGGCAACCCCAGCACGAGTTTCTCACACCATTCACTTCCCCTCTTCCTTCTGATCATCCTCGACACCTTGCTCATCCACATTGCTCCCTAGCTAGCCCCAATTGCATCGCCGACCTCGCCGGAGCCCGCAGATCACCGACGACGACTGGAGCCGCCACGAGCCTCGCCGCTGTACCAGGAGCCTCTACACCGTCAAAAACGTCGCCTCGCCCCTCTCCCTCGATCGCCGGCGGCCTGGAACTCCCTCTGACCCCCTACCTCGCCGGCGCAGCAAGCCCTCCTCCCCCGTCGAGAACGACGATCCACAGCCGTGCGACCGTTCTCTAATCGCACAGTCGATATTGCCAGGTACCGATTCGGTTGTTATGTATCGCTGACGTGTAGACCCCACCATGTCAGTTGGCCCGTGGCGTGGGCAGCACTAGTTGGGCCAGCCCAGATCGTTTTCCCTTATTCTGGCCCATTTCCTTTCCCGCCTAGGCCCACGAATTTGAAATCAAATTAAAACGTTTCAGTGGTTTTCTTTACAGATGCTTTATTCAAATTAAAATAACTTCAAATCTACTGAACCAAATTTAGCAAAATACATATCTCTGGAAAGCCCATGAAATTATCTACATTTTGCCACTAGATTCAACCCCATATCTTGTGTAGTTTTGGAATAGCAAAAATAACAAAACAGATACTTTTCAGTATTCCAATAAATCTTAAAAATCAACCATTTGGAATTTTTAAGTGAATCCAATTGAAACAATTCACATTTAACAAACTCTAATTTATTATGTAAAAATATGATATATGTTCTGTACATGATCATGGGATAGAAGCAAAATATTGGCTATGTAGTCAATACTAGTCCATTTATACTATCTCAAATTTTAGAAATTTAAATCTATGAGGTGTAGCACCTCATTTAAATCATTTTCTCAAGTGATATGAAGTAATGTGTTGACCTTTAATTGCTTAGGCTCATACTTGCTAAATTGTAGAATTTAAATCAACATAGTATTTAAATTGCACTAGTTATTTAAATCACATGAGATGATGAATCTCATTTAAATCACTTCTCTCAAATACTAAGTGTGAAGTGTTGACCTTGGTCAACATGGGATCATCCCTGGTTATTTGAGAAGATTAAATCTTAAGAAGATTCAATGAGAGGAAATTATTTCTCCAAACCAAAGAGAAACCCTAATTCCACATTTAAATGAGAGGAAATTATTTTCCTAATATTAAATAAGGAAAACCTAGAATAATTTTTGGATAAATGTTAAGTAGTGATACTAGATCAATTGTGTGAGCCAATAAGGCTAATTAAGATTACTTAAGTGTTGTTTGGTGATTGTATCCTCGTATTCGTTTATAGACGCTAGTACCGGAGACTATCAAGAGGAAGAGGTCTTCTACCAAGAGGAATAGCAAGAAAACTTTGATCACATCACCAATCAAGGCAAGCTATTACCAATGCAAGCTAGACTAATGCAAACTATTTTGGTTGCAAGTTTATATTCTTGCCAAGTGCAAAGCTCTACAAGAGCAAGGCACCATTACATTTTACTTTATGAACCTATCCCAAGTTTTTACTTTACAAGCTTTACTTGATTTTATGTATCAAAGTTACTTTTGGTTTATGATTCACTTGGTTGAATTATAGAGTAGTACAAGAGCATCACACTTAGCCTAGCAAGATCCAAGATACTTAGCACCCCTCATCACTAGTTGCTAGTGCTCAATATTAAAAGTGACTACTCTAGTTGGGAACTTGTGAATTGAAATGACTTTGAAAACCTTGGAATGATGAGTCATTCTATTGAGAGATTTTGAAGGTGAATATGACTGGTGAATGACTTGGTGAATTTTACAAAAACACTGATGGTTGGGTTCGGATGCTATACCATTCCAATTTTACAAGTACCCCCACAATACCTGAATCTGGGTAAGGCTTAGCTGGAAACTTATGTATTTTAGTATGGGTTCCCTCTAAACAAGCGTCATAGGGGTTATGCCGAGGCTGCCTCCGTACTGGTGAAGTGATGTGAAATGACGTGAAATGAGGTGAATGTCCGGCCCAAGCCCTGTGCAGTTCCCAGGCTGATCGCGTGTCTTCACTGGGAGGCCAAGCTCATGGGGAGAGGTGCCTATACTAGAGTATGTAAATGAAAGGTTAGGATTGGTAGTTCGCGTCTGCGTACGATAAATCAGGGCCGATTACCTGACGAACTATTGCAATTGTTGTGGCACAAGTGTACAACCTCTGCAGAGTTAAACCTATTCGAATAGCCGCGTCCGCGGTTATGGACAGTTGGAAAGGCCATACTGTTCCGTCATCAGAACTTTTCTAAAAATATGAATGGTGACTTGTGATTTGAATTGAAAGGTGACTTTGACTTTGAATCACAACTGAGTTGTGGGAATGACACTAATGTTCCCACTTGAGTTAGTTAATTGAAGAGGCTTTGATTATTAAAGTGTTTATGAAATAAAATTGGCTTTATGCAAATGAAACTAGAGCTTAGAACCCCCTTACTATAGTTGATCGTATTTACCTTAGTATTAGTTTGCGAGTACTTTAAAGTACTCATGGCTGTGTCCCTGGCTATTCAAATGGCCAGACTATGAAGACGAGTACCAGAACCCGGAAGAAGGACCGCAGGACGTCTACGACGACTAGGATCACTCCTGACGTCAACAGTTGCCTGTGGAATAGATGGACTACTACTACGCTACTTTCGCTTCCGCTATGTGTTATGTAATGAATAAATAGAACTTCTAGTATTGTAATGAGACTGGATCATGTGATCCTTTATTTGTAAGACGATTATGGTATGTAATGAATGATGTGTTGTGATATCAATCTATTATGTCTCGCAAAAACAATATTCCTGGGATTGCGATGAATGGCATAATAGGCATCTGGACTTAAAAATCCGGGTGTTGACAGATTATTGTATTGAAGTACATAGGGAGAGAGATTAACCACATAGCTACTGGTACAGCCCTTAGCCTCGAGGGAGAACTACTCCCTCCTCATGGGAGACAGCAGCGTTGATGAAGATGGCGGTGGAGATGGCAGCGGTGTCGATGGAGAAGCCTTCCGGGGGCACTTCCCCGTCCCGGCGGCGTGCCGGAACAGAGACTCCTGTCCCCCAGATCTTGGCTTCGCGATGGCGGCGGCTCTGGAAGGTTTCTCGTACCGTGGCTTTTCCATATCGAAGACTTAGGTCAGGGGCTTCTTGTAGGCGAAGAGGCGGCGTCAGAAGGGGTCTGGGGCCACCAGACACTAGGGCGGCGCCCCCCCTGGGCCGCGCCGCCACCATGTGTGGGCCCCCTGTGGCCCCTCTCTGGCGGATCTCGGGTGTTTTGGAAGCTTCATGCAATCCTAAGACTCTGGGCGTTGATTTCGTCCAATTCCGAGAATATTTCCTTACTAGGATTTCTGAAACCAAAAACAGCAGAAAACAGGAACTGGCACTTCGGCATCTCATCAATAGGTTAGTTCCGGAAAATGCATAAATATGACATAAAGTATGCATAAAACATGTAGATATCATCAATAATGTGGCATGGAACATAAGAAATTATCGATACGTCGGAGACGTATCAGCATCCCCAAGCTTAGTTTCTGCTCGTCCCGAGCAGGTAAACGATAACAAAGATAATTTCTGGAGTGACATGCCATCATAACCTTGATCATACTATTGTAAGCATATGTAATGAATGCAGCGATCAAAACAATAGTAATGCAATGAGTAAACAAATGAATCATAAAGCAAATACTTTTCATGAATAGTACTTCAAGACAAGCATCAATGAGTCTTGCATAAGAGTTAACTCATAAAGCAATAATTCAAAGTAAATTATATCCTACAAGTTGCAAGCCTCATGCATAGTATACTAATAGTGCCCGCACCTTGTCCTAATTAGCTCGGATTACCTGGATTATCACCGCAATACATATTTTTAACCAAGTGTCACAAAGGGGTACCTCTATGCCGCCTGTACAAAGGTCTAAGGAGAAAGCTCGCATTGGATTTCTCGCTATTGATTATTCTCAACTTAGACATCCATACCGGGACAACATAGACAACAGATAATGGACTCCTCTTTTATGCATAAGCATTCAACAATTATTAATTTTCTCATATGAGATTGAGGATATTTGTCCAAAACTGAAACTTCCACCATGGATCATGGCTTTAGTTAGCGGCCCAATGTTCTTCTCTAACATTATGCATGCTCTAACCATTCTAGCGGTAAATCTCCCTTACTTCAGACAAGACGGACATGCATAGCAACTCACATGATATTCAACAAAGAGTAGTTGATGGCGTCCCCAGGAACATGGTTATCGCACAACAAGCAACTTAATAAGAGATAAAGTGCATAAGTACATATTCAATACCACAATAGTTTTTAGGCTATTTGTCCCATGAGCTATATATTGCAAAGGTGAAGGATAGAAATTTAAAGGTAGCACTCAAGCAATTTACTTTGGAATGGCGGAGAAATACCATGTAGTAGGTAGGTATGGTGGACACAAATGGCATAGTGGTTGGCTCAAGGATTTGGATGCATGAGAAGTATTCCCTCTCGATACAAGGCTTAGGCTAGCAAGGTTTATTTGAAACAAACACAAGGATGAACCGGTGCAGCAAAACTCACATAAAAGACATATTGTAAACATTATAAGACTCTACACCGTCTTCCTTGTTGTTCAAACTCTTTACTAGAAATTATCTAGACCTTAAAGAGACCAATTATGCAAACCAAATTTTAGCAAGCTCTATGTATTTCTTCATTAATAGGTGCAAAGTATATGATGCAAGAGCTTAAACATGAGCACAACAATTGCCAAGTATCAAATTATCCAAGACATTTTAGAATTACTACATGTAGCATTTTCTGTTTCCAATCATACAACAATTAACAAAGCAGTTTCAACCTTCGCCATGAACATTAAAAGCTAAGAACACATGTGTTCATATGAACCAGCAGAGCGTGTCTCTCTCCCACACAAGCATGAATTTATTCAAACAAAATAAAAATGAAAACAAATAGACGCTCCAAGTAAAGTACATAAGATGTGACCGAATAAAAATATAGTTTCAAGAGAAGGAACCTGATAATTTGTCGATGAAGAAGGGGATGCCTTGGGCATCCCCAAGCTTAGACGCTTGAGTCTTCTTGAAATATTTAGGGATGAACCACTGGGGCATCCCCAAGCTTAGAGCTTTCACTCTTCTTGATCATATTGTATCATCCTCCTCTCTTGACCCTTGAAAACTTCCTCCACACCAAACTCAAAACAGACTCATTAGAGGGTTCGTGCATAATCAAAAATTCACATGTTCAGAGGTGACACAATGATTCTTAACACTTCTGGACATTTCTTAAAGCTACTGGAAGTCAATGGAACAAAGAAATCCATTCAACATAGCAAAAGAGGCAATGCGAAATAAAAGGCAGAATCTGTCAAAACAGAACAGTCCGTAAAGACGAATTTCTAAGAGGCACCAGACTTGCTCAAATGAAAATGCTCAAATTGAATGAAAGTTGCGTACATATCTGTGGATCACTCACGTAAATTGGCATAATTTTCTGAGTTACCTACAGAGAATTAGGCCCAGATTCGTGACAGCAAAGAAATCTGTTTCTGCACAGTAATACAAATCTAGTATGAACCTTACTATCAACGACTTTACTTGGCACAACAATGCAACAAAACTAAGATAAGGAGATGTTGCTACAGTAGTAACAACTTCCAAGACTCAAATATAAAACAAAAGTACTGTAGTAAAATAAACACATGGGTTATCTCCCAAGAAGTTCTTTCTTTATAGCCATTAAGATGGGCACAGCAGTTTTAATGATGCACTCATAAAGATGAGAGTTGAAGCAAAAGAGAGCATCAAGAAGCAAATTCAAAACACATTTAAGTCTAACATGCTTCCTATGAAAAGGAATCTTGTAAATAAATAAATTCAAGAAGCATAATGCAACAAGCATAGAAAGATAAAACAAGTGCAGCTTCAAGATTTTCAGCAAAAAGAGAGGTGTTTTAGTAACATGAAAATTTCTACAACCATATTTTCCTCTCTCATAATAATATCCAGTGGCATCATGAGCAAACTCAACAATATAACTATCACATAAAGCATTCTTATCATGAGTCTCATGCATAAAATTATTACTCTCCACATAAGCATAATCAATTTTAGTAGTTGTAGTGGGAGCAAATTCAACAAAGTAGCTATCATTATTATTCTCATCATCAAATATAGGAGGCATATTGTATTCATAATCAAATTTATCCTCCATAACAGGTGGCACCAAAAGACTATTATCATTATAATCATCATAAATAGGAGGCAAAGTATCATCAAAGTAAATTTTCTCCTCAATGCTTGGGGGACTAAAAATATCAAGCTCATCAAAACCAGCTTCCCCAAGCTTAGAATTTTCCATAGCATTAGCAACAATAGTGTTCAAAGCATTCATATTAATAACATTCCCATTAGCATGCATATAAAGTTCCATGGGTTTTTTAATTCTCTCTTCAAACACATCATGTCCTAATTCAAGATAAAGTTCATAAAGATCTCTCATATTTTTGTTGTTTTCCATTATGCCAAACTAGTGTTAAACAAGAAACAAAAAGATGCAATTGCAGGATCTAAAGGAAATAGCTTCGAGTACTTACAACGGCGCCGGAAAATAGCTTGGTAGCCGAGATCCGGAGTGTGAGTACCTTTTACCTTTCCTCCCCGGCAACGGCGCCAGAAAAGTGCTTGATGTCTACGGGTGCTTCTATTCTTGTAGACAATGTTGGGCCTCCAAGAGCAGAGGTTTGTAGAACAGCAGCAAGTTTCCCTTAAGTGGATCACCCAAGGTTTATCGAACTCAGGGAGGAAGAGGTCAAAGATATCCCTCTCATGCAACCCTGCAACCACAAAGCAAGAAGTCTCTTGTGTCCCCACCACACCTAATAGGTGCACTAGTTCGGCGAAGAGATAGTGAAATACAGGTGGTATGAATAAGTATGAGCAGTAGTAACGGCGCTAGAAAAGTGTTTTGCTGTCCAGGACTGGCGTGTGGATGATGGTGGTAATATTGCAGGTAGTACAGATGCAGCAGAACAGTAAACAAGCAGCGATAGCAGTATTTAGGAACAAGGCCTAGGGATCATACTTTCACTAGTGGAAACTCTCAACATTGCAATCATAAAGGAATATAAATAAGCACCTCACTATGCTATTCTGAATTACTCTCTGGCAAGATAACGAACTCTAATTCATCACGTAGGCAAACCTTAAAGATGTATTCCCAAGTACTAATGAACACCCCACGCTGTCACTTTGAGCATTCATAGGAGGTACTAACACACCACAATTTCATAGAGACATCCAACTCAAATCATAACTCAGTGAATAAGTATTCTATGAAATATAGCCTAAGAGACCCACACGGTGCACACACTGTCACCTTTACACACGTGGGACAAGGAGTCTCCGGAGATCACATAAGTAAAATCCACTTTACTAGCATAATGACATCTGGATTACAAGCATCATCATATGAATCTCAATCATGTAAGGCAGCTCATGAGATTATTGTATTGAAGTACATAGGGAGAGAGATTAACCACATAGCTACCGGTACAGCCCTTAGCCTCGAGGGCGAACTACTCCCTCCTCATGGGAGACAGCAGCGTTGATGAAGATGGCGGTGGAGATGGCAGCGGTGTCGATGGAGAAGCCTTCCGGGGGCACTTCCCCGTCCCGGCGGCGCGCCGGAACAAAGACTCCTGTCCCCCAGATCTTGGCTTCGCGATGGCGACGGCTCTGGAAGGTTTCTCGTACCGTGGCTTTTCCGTATCGAAGACTTAGGTCAGGGGCTTCTTATAGGCGAAGAGGCGGCGTCAGAAGGGGTCTGGGGCCACCATACACTAGGGCGGAGCGCCCCCCTGGGTCGCGCCGCCACCATGTGTGGGCCCCCTGTGGCCCCTCTCTGGCGGATCTCGGGTGTTCTGGAAGCTTCATGCAATCCTAAGACTCTGGGCGTTGATTTCGTCCAATTCCGAGAATATTTCCTTACTAGGATTTCTGAAACCAAAAACAGCAGAAAACAGGAACTGACACTTCGGCATCTCGTCAATAGGTTAGTTCCGGAAAATGCATAAATGTGACATAAAGTATGCATAAAACATGTAGATATCATCAATAATGTGGCATGGAACATAAAAAATTATCGATACGTCAGAGACGTATCAGGCGCCAGCGCGGCATTCGAGGTCGACGGCGATGAGCTCTGGGAGCTCTCTCTGTTCCCTCTCCCGCTCGTGCTGTTCCCGGACGCGTTGCAGATCTTTGAGTTCCGCTGTCGCATCTTGATGCACAGCGTGCTCAAGACGGATCTCCGCTTTCAGTCAGGATATGTCTGCAACTTTGTGAGTTGTTTAGTCAGTTCTCCCTTTCAGTAGGATATGTCCGGCTGCTCTCCCTCCAATCCCTTTTCTTTCTCATGATGTTCGCATGTAATGTTCTCGGATTTGGATTCGTGGGTTTGTGGCTTACTGCTTACATCTGATTAGCTAGCAGCAGCTTAGCAGGTGCTTTATGAACTCTGAAAAATCAATGGATCCTATTTGGTATGAGCCGAATTTCAGAAATATACGTATGTTTTCTTGAACTAAGATATTATTTTGATCTGGTTTCCTTTAGTCCGGCGTGTTTGTTTTGTACACATATTCCATCACCTCATTCTGATATGGTACTTATTTTTGTTTATTTATCATATGGACCAGATTCAAATTAAGGATTAGTGAATATTATGCTCTAATTGCTGGATTCTACCACAATGTTTTTAGTTCATTTTCTGATAGACTAGTAACGGTTTTAGAATCAATTATTTTGTTAGCTCCATGTCTCGTGCATGTTCTTGCTTTTCTTTATTTTTCTGTAAATTTAGATTCTCTTCACTTTGATTTGGGTTTTAGTACAAATGAAGCTTAATCTGGCAAGTAAAAAATGTATTTTTCTATCTTCTAAAGCCATGGATCTATTTTGTGAATACACTTTCAAGACACTGGTGCTTATGGCATTTGATTTCGGATTATGTATGCAATTTTGAAGTTATAGCTGTACTGATTCAAAGTGTGTTTAAGAATTTGTGTTTCAAACTAATCATTTTGGCTATCTCCACCATTTGTTAATTGTCATAGCTGCTAACAAATCTTTCCATATACTAAAAAATAATGCTTTATTATTGTTATAATTGGGAGAGCCATTATTATAAAGGGATTTCTATTTTCGTGCCCTCGGATCCTCGGATCCTTAGTTGTACTCAGTTTTCCCCAGCTCCTTAGTTTTTCCTCAGTTTTCCCCAAGAACTTGTCTGAAACCCGCAGAAGGAGCTCGGACTGAGGATTTCCGTTTAGTTGACGTTGGTTGGTGCTGGCAAGTGGGGCCGCTGTTGGTGCCCCGCAGTGGACACACTTATCCAGATCATCGTGGGATCCACAATTTGTCCACGTTAGCGCGCCGGACCCACAGCTTACCCAGGTGACCGTTGCAAAATGGGAGCCCGAGCCAGCCCCGCGCCCATGCCCGTGCCATTGCTTCCCCTTTCTTTTCCCCGCGCCCGTGCCCGTGCCATTGCTTCCCCTTTCTTTCCCCGCGCCCCATTGTTCTTCTTCTCCGCCAGCGGCAGCCCTTCTCCGGCAGGCGGGTGATGTCTAGTTTCTCTTCGACCTCCCGTTCTTCATGGCCGCAGTATGGACCCGTGCCTTTGACAAGATGCCCTGACTGCCCACGCCAGGAGCCTCTGAAGCGGTCGATCTGTAAGACGGGCGAGAACGGCAACCGTGGACGTGAGTTCCTTGCATGCGAGAGCTTGCCATATAGAGAGGGGGATAAGGTTAGATCTCGCTCCAATTTCTCTGTTTTCTCTCGATTTTCTTGTTATTCCCTCGAATTTGGGATTTAGGGTTCACGTTGTTGTTTTCAGATCCTGAAGAAATGCAGGCATTTCGAGTGGATCGATGTGTACGTTAAGAGGCTTCAATTGCAGGAATCAATTAGCGCTATTGGGGAGCGCAATTTGGGAGGGGGGACTTGCTGTAGAGAATGCGGCGGAGAGAGGAGCCGTTCCGATTATGCCTAATGCTCCCAATGCAGGACTGGTGGAAGTGAAGGGAGAACTGAAGAAAATGAACAAGTAGTTAAGGCAGCTAATCGAGTTGAAGAAGCAAGCTAATCTGATGGCTGGTTGTTTTTTCTTTTGTATAATTGCGATCGGATTCTTATCATTGCTCACCAGGCGCTAGAAGTTGTTACAAGGGATACCTTATTACAAATCTATTATTCAGTTACATGTACTTGTAGTTGTTTTCATAGTTAGTGTGTGCATTCACCGAAATTACCAACTATATTGGAATGCTAAAGAAAGTTGATAATTCTTAGAGGGGTGACAATAATGCATTCACCGAAATCCGCAAATATGTATGCCTCATGTTTATACCAAAATTATACCACTTTTGGGCCGTTTCAAATTACCAAAACTATATCCCAAACTATATCCCCTAAAAGAAAAGGAAAGCGAAAGATAATTGATAATTGTTAGAGGGGTGACAATAATGCATTCACCGAAATCCGCAAATATGTATGCCTAACCTGTATCCCCTAAAAGAAAAGGAAAGCGAAAGATAGTTGATAATTGTTAGAGGGGTGACAATAATGCATTCACCGAAATCCGCAAAATACATGTTTATACCAAAATTATACCACTTTTGGGCCGTTTCAAATTACCAAAACTATATCCCCTAAAAGAAAAGGAAAGCGAAAGATAGTTGATAATTGTTAGAGGGGTGACAATAATGCATTCACCGAAATCCGCAAATATGTATGCCTCATGTTTATACCAAAATTATACCACTTTTGGACCATTTCAAATTACCAAAACTATATCCCAAACTATATCCCCTAAAAGAAAAGGAAAGCGAAAGAAAGTTGATAATTGTTAGAGGAGTGACAATAATGCATTCACCGAAATCCGCAAATATGTATGCCTCATGTTTATACCAAAATTGTACCACTTTTGGGCCGTTTCAAATTACCAAAACTATATCCCAAACTATATCTCCTAAAAGAAAAGGAAAGCGAAAGATAGTTGATAATTGTTAGATGGGTGACAATAATGCATCCACCGACAGAGAGAGAGGGGTGGCCACGAAGAGAGAGAGAGGGGTGGCCACGAAGAGGCGGGAAGGGGTATACTGCCCGTTAGATCAGTTGATCAACGGTTCGTGGAGTCGATCCGTATGACAACGGCTCAACCAATCAGGATAAGTTTGGGCTTCTGAGATCATTTGTGACAGAACTTGAGGGCAAAACTGAGTAGTACTAAGAATCCAAGGGCACATAAATAGTAAATAGACTAAGGGATTCAAATAAAAAAATACAAAATGAAAAATGCTTGTTTTGTACAATATAATTCATATTGGGATACATCAAATTATTTGCAATTCAAATATACATGAGTGTGACAATTATGGCATCATTTAGACAAACTATGTTTTTGGGGAAGATGTTTTGCAAAGGGGTTTGAGTGGAAAACCATGCATCTTCATATCTACACTGCTGATTCTGAGAAGTGGCAATTTGTGGTAAAACTTGATTTATATATGTTTGTTAAGGTTTTCTAGGTGGCAGGTTGGGTAGGAAGACTCCATGAGTAGGTGCCACTATGTTTTTATTTTTTTGGACTTTTTTCGTATGAAATGACTCAATTAGATATGTTAATCTCATTTGTTGACTCCCTGTTGACCAGCTACTTGAGGGTAAAACTGAGTATATTGCACTTGCCAGTCTAAGAGCATCTCCACTCGTCCCCCCGACGAGGCCCCCGAGCGACGTTTTTCCCATCCGGACGGCGAAATTCGGCCCAGTCGCGCCCCCGGTTCCTCGTTTTCGTCCGGATTTGGCTCTTCATCCATCCGGCGAGCCCACGCCATCCCCGGCCCCCCGGGGCGCGCTCGGGGACTCCGGACGAGTGAAAAGCGGGGAAGGGCCCGATCTGTTGGTGACTCGACGCACGAACCCCACCGCCACGTCGCTCAAAATCTCCCCCACCCCTCGTATCTCTCTCGCCACCGGCACCACCCCGCCGGCTTGTTGCCCAGATTCCGCCGCCCCTCCTTCCCCACCTGCCTATATTCCGCCGTCTTTGGACGACGGCCTATCTGGCTGCTCTTCCGCCGGCCTGTTTTCCGACTTTGGCCTGCTCCTCGTCGCTCGCGGCTCGTGTTGCCTCGACCACGCCCGTCAGGTGTTCGTCTATTTGCCTCGCCGGCCATGGACTCGGACGAAGAGGAGGAACAGATGTTCATCGAGCTTATGCAAGAAGAGATGGCAGCAGCCGCCCAAGACGACGAGCACATGATGATCCTCGGTTGCTTGGCAAGCATGTATGCCGAACTGGCAACTGGTCGACGTGGTGGGTCGGCACCAGGTCGCCGGAAGTGCAAGCCGAGACAACGAATGGAGGGCTACTGCATGTTGTACGCCGACTACTTCGCCGACAATCCATTGCACGGTGAGAGTGTTTTTCGGCGTCATTTCAGGATGAGCAGAAAGCTATTTCTGCAAATTGTGTATGCCATCCGCCACTTTGATCCTTACTTCAGATGCAAGGCGGATTGCACTGGTTTGGTTGGATTTTCGTCACTGCAGAAGTGCACAGTGGCTATGAGGATGCTGGCGTATGGAGCTCCCGGTGATACTGCAGATGACTATCTTCGGATGGCGGAGTCCACCACCCTTGATTGTTTCTACCGGTTCTGCAGGGCCATCATAGCAGTGTTCGGGGACTATTTCTTGAGATCACCCACTGTCGAAGACACTCAGAGGATCCTTGCAACAAATGAAGCTAGGGGTTTTCCAGGGATGCTTGGAAGCATTATCGCATGCATTGGCAATGGAAGAACTGTCCGTTTGCGTGGCAGGGAATGTACAAGGGTCACAAAAAAGGCTGCACTGTGATACTTGAAGCAGTGGCTACCCATGATCTCTGGATTTGGCACTCTTTCTTTGGTATGCCTGGATCCAACAATGACATCAACGTCCTAAACTGCTCCCCGGTCTTTTCCAAGCTTATTGAGGGTCATGCTCCCCCGGTGGACTATGTGATCAATGGTCGGCACTACAACAAAGGATACTACCTTGCAGACGGTATCTATCCAAAGTGGGCAACATTTGTGAAGACTATCTCCAACCCTAGCACCCCCAAACTTTGCGAGTTTGTCAAGAAATAAGAAGCTTGCCGAAAAGACGTCGAGCGTGCATTTGGTGTCCTCCAGCAGAGCTTTGCTGTCGTCCGGTTCCCCGCTATGACTTGGTCCAAAGATCAGATGTGGGAGGTGATGAACTGTTGTGTGTGCCTACACAATATGATTATTGAAGATGAGCGAAAGCATCCGGTTCCTCTCGCTGAGCAAGAAGCACCATATGAGAGAGAGGGTCCTCTTGCACAGCCTAATCACCAGGTGCCTCCATCATGGGCCGCCTTCTTTGCTATGCGCCAGGAGATTCGAGACTCTACAATGCATTAGCTGCTGCAAGATGATCTGGTGGAGCACATATGGAGGCTCCGAGGCAACGCCAACGCCGACGCCAACTAGTCTGTCTTAATTTGTTTGAAAAATTGTTAAATTGTGTGCTTCATTTGTTTCAGCACTTGTTAAACATTGTACTGATTATCGCAGAATTTGTTTCAGCAATTTTTGTACTCTTGTTTGCCGAACTTGTTAAATTTTATGTTGAATTTGTTTGAAATATGTCATATGGTCGAGGTTGGGGGTTTCCTGCCGGGGGGACGGCTGGAACTTCGGCGCTCCCCACGCCAAATCTTCCTCCAATCCGGACGAAAATTTCGCCGGATTTGGGCGTGGGGAGCGCCAACGAGTGGGGATGCTCAGTACTTGAGGGAAAAACTGAGTACAGATAAAATTTCTGTATAAGGCCCGAGGTTATAACTGAGTACACCAAACGTCCCAGGGTTAGACTCGTGTCGCGGTGCACGCTGCAGCCGTGCATAGCGGACGCGTGTTGCGGTACACGCCACCTTCGTCTTTATAGAGCCCTTTTTATCTCCCTCGACGCACGTTCTCACTGCAACCGCCTCTCCTGTCCCATCATCTTCTCCACAACCGAAGAAAATACCCCGAAGAAAACCGCCGGCGATGGACAAGAATGAGATGCCCATTATCGGCGCATCAGCTGCCGGCGCATCGGCCCCTGCCCCCGTCCAGGCCCGTGTCGCTGTCTCCAACATAGCAGCCGGCGCATCAGCCGCCGGCGCATCGGCCGCCGCCACCGTCCAAGCCCCCGTCCAGTCCCCCGTCTCTTGGAACCCGTACGAACCAGTGCCATACGTCGCGCCGGAGAACCCCTACGACACCAGCATCGTCGACGACGAGCCGGAGGTAACCCTTTGCTCCCTTGTTCCTATCCCATTTCAATCCTTTTGTGTTAGATCTAGCGTTATTAGGGTAAGTCTGTTCCTAGTTCAATCCATTTGTGTTAGATCTTGCGTTATTAGGGTGCGTATATTCCTAGTTCAATCATTTTGTGTTCGATCTTGCGTTATTAGTGTTTGTGATTTGCTTTTGTTTAAGATTTGTGTCGATGATGATGAATATTTGGGCACAAATTGATTCAGGGTTTGGTCAGTAAACAATTGGTGTGTACAAATTTGTTGTGCATGATCTTTGGTTTACTCACTCAAATCTTGGATATAAGTGTGTCCAATGTAACTGAGGCTACCTCTTTTTTTCGAGCCCATATTATCATGCATGATCTTTGTTCACTCTCTGTTCCATCATCGTTGCAATTGACTCCGTTTTTTTTGCACGATCTTTGGTGCTACGTGACAGATGCAGAGCAGCGACGTCGATAGCGACGACGAGTCCTTCCACACCAAGACTCGTCACGTCCTCAGGAGGCTGCAGTCCGGCCATTACGATGGCCCCTTTGCTCAAGGCATTTACAAGTGCCCCTTTTGCAACAGGAAGCTCCGCGCCACCGACTTCAACTGCCTGGTGAATCATGATGAATCCATTGGCAGATGCGGCGCTATAGTTGGAACGACCGTGAACGTGCATGCGTTCATGGCCAAACACAAAGCACTTGGGATTCACCTGCGCAACCTCCAAGCGAGTCACAGGCGCTACCTGGAGGCGTTGAACATGCCTACTGCACTCTCTGTATGTGACTTCTCTATCTGTAGAGCAGCTTAAATTCATGTAAAATGTAGCTTATGTTTATGTTGTAGGGTTCTATTGGTACTACTGTTGGATCTGTCGTGAATATATCTATGCTATGTTGGCTGCTGTATGCAGCTTATCCTATATTTTCTCTGAATTTGTGCCCTAAATTTCCTACCTGATTGGGTAAAAACGAAGGCATAAAGAAATGAATGGCGTTAAAAAACTGAAAGAGAAGCCGCTCTAGATTTACTACCAATTTGGGCTATCAAATACGAATGAGATCGAGCGAGAGAGAGGAAAAATGTACATTGAAAACTGCTAATCTGGGCGAAAGAGACAGAAACGACTCGTGCCCACGTCCCGGACCCATACGGCTCCACACGCTACGGCCCTACAAACACGGTCTCGTCCTGTCCCACGCGGTTCCTTCCTACCAGCCCCACACGACGTGGCCCCACAAATGACACGACCCCACTCATCAGCACGGAACGGTCAACTTAACGGATTCCTTCCGTCCCAGCTCCTTCTGCGAGTTTCAGACAAGGTCTTGGGGAAAACTGAGAAAAAACTAAGGAGTTGGGGAAAACTGAGCACAACTAAGCAACCGAGGGCACGAAAATAGAAATCCCTAATATAAAATGTTTAATTTGAATCAGTACAAATGACATTTTTATATTTAATATTTCGTCTTTTAAGACTTTAATATTTTACAAGGTAAGTTTAATCTTACAAATTCAAATTAATGCTAGTAAAATATCGTAGATAAAATAATTATTTGAGAATTCCTTGAGGGAAAAAATCTAGATGCAGAATTCTTAGCCATCTGTGTTTACTAAGTACTAATACTATGTGTAGTTAAGGAAGTAATCCAACTTAATTTATCGGGCAGACATTTTCTCTTTAAGCTATACAGCTCCCCCTCATTAATCAGTCTTGTACGGGGAGATTGGCTGCAGCATCCTTTGTACGGTCATCACCGTACCGTTGCAATTAAAGCACCAGCACATGCATACGCAGCACCGGATGTATAAACCTGTGTATCTAGCTTACTAAAGGAGAGTAAAAGCACGTATAAACCAAACGCTATATTAGATGCTAATCTTGCAGCAATCATGGACGCGTAGGATATGAACCTCGCGCGTTGCCAGGTTCCAAACGTCCGGGTCGGGAGGTTGTGTGCACAAGCTAGAAGAAATACCGAAGAATAGTAATGACCCGTGGTAAGGTTCAGATGAGAAGGATAGAAAACCCAGTGCACAGGCAAGTCACCTTCTGCAAGCGCCGGATGAGCCTCCTCAAGAAGGCCAATGAGCTATCTATTTTATGCGATGCTGATATCGGTGTCATGGTCTTCTCTCCTCATGGCAAGATTTATGAGTTGGGCACCAACGGGTCTGTCTCTCTCTCTCTCTCTCTCTCTCTCTCTCTCTCTCTCTCTCTCTCAATATATTGCCTTTTTGGCTTCCACTGTTAGTTTTTGAAGCGGTTTTTATTATATACTAAAAGCAAAATACGAGTCTAAAATAGAGGCGTGAGGTGATTCCACATATGCTTAATAATCCAATCCGTTAACTCTTCGTTAATCGTAAACATTAACGGTGGAGATTAAAAATTATAGCGTACAAAATATGTGTTAATAGAGGCAGGCACGTACGTGTGATTGGTTAGCAGCACCGTGAGCTGCTAGGAACGGATAAAGAGTCCAACAGAAAAGAGTCCGGCCTAGGACCGGACGGAGTATAACAAAAAAGTGTTCGGTCCTCCGGATGTGTTGTACACACGTATCCCAGCTTTAACTTCCTCCACTTAATAAAAACTCCAACTTTTATCTTAAAACTAGTAAAATGCCCGTGCGTTGCCACGGGTGACAAAACAGATTATGATGCAGAACAATGGTTAAAATTCAAATAAATCATTATTGTAATTGTTCATGCCAGTTATATCTACTTAGCAAAAATAAATCACAATCTGCCAACAAAGATTGGTACTTCCTCCATCCTAAAATAAACAACTTAGTTTTGTCAAGATAGGTACTCCCTCCATTCTAAAGTAAATAACTTAGTTTTATCTATATTGAAAAATATGTATACATATTTTAGTTATACATTTGTATATCTATATAAGTTGAGTTACTTATTTTAGGACAGAGGGAGTACATAATATTTCCAAACCCATTGTGTCAAGTTAGATGGTGAAAACCAATTAGATCATATATATCGTAGGAAAAGTGACCTCACATAAATAGAATGAATGGAACTACAACATTGTGCTTAGACTTCAACACTCTATTCAAAATATTCATATTTATATAGTATTATACATATATCATACACGTTAAAGGACATGTAAATATCTTGTCCAAGCAGAGAAGCATTCCCCCATCACCACCGGGCCCTCCTCCCTTAAGATTAAAGCTTCAAGCCTTCGAAGCCCCTTCAGCCAGCTCGCCTGCCTCGGGAATGCAGTTCTAAAGATGCGTAGAGGCTGAGCTGCTTGCATTCCTTTTAGAAAATGAATATATATTGTAACTGGATAAAAACATTGGCCACAAGTTCATAAATAAAACACCGCTTGAAAGCATACACATTATTCCTAAGACGCACTATCAAAAAACTTGCAAACTATAGCAAATCCAGTACCTTGTGAAAGAAGACTCTAGTATTCTATACAGAATTAAATTCGTTTCAGCAAGGAACAATCTAAATGGTTGGAATAGATAAATCTGATAGGTATACTGTAAAAATTATCAACAATGCCATCCAAGCGCCTCATCACTTCCGGGTACATCTCTAGCTTGTCACGGGAAAACAAGGCATGTAAAAAATCATTTGACTTTGATGCACATTGCATGTACAACACTCCTAAAATGACCAGCATCGCTTTATTTTCTTTTTCACCCCATTCTACGCCTCCTATAGCCTGCAATGTAGCAACTTTCTGGCCTGCAATCCACTGTGCATATTGAGACACCTTCAGTAGCCCGCAATGTGACAATACGGAGATAAGACGCTGCTTTGCAGCCAGTGTTCCTCAACAATTACTTAGACACTAATCCGAAATTATCTACTATCCAGAGAAAAATACTAAGCCACTACTACAAAATTATCTACTATACGGTGAAAAAATAATTGAAATTGGATAGAGCACATACATGATACCTCAGAAACCAAACGACAGCAGGGAGCTCATGACTCCTTATCGACCTTGGATGCAGCATACATGCATACACATGGGGAAAATGGCATGCGCGCGGGCGTCCAGACCAGGGCTCGTTGCAGTCCACGCCGTCACAGCAGTCTGGAGGAGTCTGAGAGGGCGGAGGGGCGACCCTCGATCCTCCCCAAACGCCGGAAGGGCAGGGTTGCAACCCTCTTGTTGGAACCGGCGCTGGACCACGGGGGAGGACTGCATTAGGAAAGAGATCTGGGGAGGGGCACCGGTGGGGCAAGAGATCCGGAAAGTATTAGCATTAGGAAAGCCATCTGATAGTTAGCCACTCAAAATTTTCAAGTAAATCATTCTACATTAAGAAGCATCAACATGCATGCATGGTCTCACGTACCATCTTAGGTAGTGAAAGCAAGAGTCATAAAGTGGCACAATCAACATATTCCACGAAAAATATCCATAAAATCTCTATAGTAAATACGAAAACTGTTATTAGCATACTAAAGTCAAAGTGACATGTTCATGCTTCTAGAGAGAATGAAGAGGGTAATGAGTTGGTTTTGAAAAAATGCCAGAAGCGGATAATGCATCTCTAATGGGTACATCAATCCATGATATACCTTGATGGGTCGAATCCTGATGACCGTGAGTAAGAAAAAATAAAATGCCCTCCCCGAATCACATCCATGCCACGAACCTAGCAACATTGACCAGCATCGAGCATTGGTGTTTCCGATATCACAAAAGGTTGCAATAGGCAGACCAAGTATAAAAACAACAGGCAGTGCATAGAAGAAATAAGCTGAAAAGGAGGCTTTTGCGATGTGGAAATAAGTATATTTTCAGTGTTGTGATTTTAATACCATGGCTGATATATCTAATTGGTTAGTGCCCAAAAGTTTCAAGAGAAAACAAGTGAAGCTTTGCTATTTCATCAAGACACCAGCTTATGTCTTCGGATCTACTGGATAGTCAAACCTATATCGACGGAAACTCAACAAAAACAGTTTCTTTTTTGTATCTTGCAAAGCAAATAAGGGTGACCCAAGCAGAAATGATAGCTAAAAAGACATATGAATGGAACAAAAAGCAAATGCAAAGAAACCTGACCTACTGAACCAGGTGTAGTTCTGTTTGGATCCAGGATAATCAAATTTCAGACAATACATCGACACCCGATGCCAAATAGTCAATGTTTTAAAAAGATTGCCTGCAACAACCTACATAGATTCATCTTTCTCCATCTCTTGTTAAACATAAAGTACAAGGTCAACCATGCAGTAAATATGACATGACTGTATATGAGAGATCTACTACGGTATGGCACTTCAGTAATAGTTATCTGAGAATATTTGAATAAGTGCGATGCACATGGAGAATTTGAGTTGTTTTGGAAACTATATAGTCATACACTACAGCAACATGTGGACCTATGCATCAACTAAATATACTACATTACTTCCTGTGGACTCCAAATTAGAACGGTAGATAAGAAAAAGTATGTAAGAGGATACAAATCAGCTTGTATTTTACCTTGCTACGTTGCAAAGCAATATAATGTGTTTCCACATCACAGACTAAAGCCCAGGTCAATGAAATTCCTGGAGGTATATCTTCATGGTCATGGTTGTCGTGATCAATTTTCAGTAGAAGCTGGCAAATTAAGCGAAATCAGTGGCGGGGGATGCTGGATGTTTAAAAGACTGCATCCTCCAGAACAATATATGGAAGCACATCAGATTGCTTAGGCATCATAAGTTGCTAAGCCAGTCAATTGTCGTCATCAGGAGCCCGTAAGCAAGGACTACACCTAGACTTTTCTGGAATTAAAACTTAGGATTTCATAAAACCTACCCAAACCATGACTATATTCTCCCAAATAATAGCCACGCAGTTCTATCCTTAAGTTTCAGGATGATGTATATTTGACATTAGATTTTTAATAACCGGATAATGCAAACTTGAATATTATCAATTATCAAAGAGAGAAATGGGAGATAAAGGAACTGATCATCGATTTTCTATATGGAGAAAAGATTCATGTTGTTGTTTAAATTACTTGAGAGGATCTGTGTGCATATCTCTTCCTGTGCCTGGCAACAAATGACACTATTAATTAGATTCTTAGACAATTCTTCAGCCTAAACATGTACGCAGTTTCTTAAAAAACTATGCGAAAGCGTTCAATCTTTGGAGGGTGTTTAGTTCAGAATGTATTGAGCACCAAAGGTGGGCATGTGCTGACTTACCCTGAGAGTGCAGGCCAGCTTATGGTTCCTGCAGATGCAGCTGCTCTTGCAGTAGTGTGACTGATAAATTTCTCCACGAGAACATTGCTCTAAAACCTGTGAAAGAGACGGCACATGCAAATCTGATTAAATTAACCTTCAAGATGAGTCATTATCTTCATGGCTAAGGGAGAGATCATGATACACGTCGAAGCCCAAGATATTTGTGACCATGTCGATACTGGACACGTCGACCGACACACATGGCCGGAACCTGAAATCATTTAAACAGTGAGATACTATGCTCCCTACTTGACAAAATTAGGAGAATCTGAATTTTGATAAATTATTTCTTAGATGGATACTTATGCGCGTGTAGTATATTGATGTCATTTATCATATCTGAGAGTTCCTGACAAACTTGTCATCTACTTTGACGATTCAAAGGACATATATGACAAAGTTTGTCTGATCTTTGGTCCACTACTCAATGTTATTTGTTCGCTTTAGGTACCATTGTCATCTACTCTGTTATGACCATTCAAAGGACGTATATGACAAAGCAAACCAATCAACTTATGCCCAGCCTGTCAAGACTGCCATCTAGTCATAACATTGGAGTGTGAAAGTTTCAGAATGAATCATATGGCTTTATCCAACAATTCTTAAATAAAATAAAAATTAAACAACACGACACTTGTAGCTACACCCCAAAACGAATGCCATCGTTGCAAAACTTCAACCCTGAACCTCATCTGCTGCATTTCTTTTTCTGGACATTTAAGCTGCTGATGCTAAATAAAATTGAGTATAATAGAGTTGAAAGCCTTAAACCTGCTACTTTCAAGGGTTGGAGTATACCTAGCTTATAGGATTCTGGAGAAAGCCTACCAGTTCTCCATGAGCGTCCACTTATCCTCTGTGCCGGAGGTGTAGTAGTCGTACACTATCTTCGACAGCTCGAACTCGGACACATTCTTGAGCATCTCCGTTCCCCTGCTCGAATATATCATTGTTAGTTCACAATACCTATTTGATACAGAACTAAAAATGAAAACTTGGTGATGAACCACAAGACAAGCATGTAGGATTAGATAGTATTAAATATTGTACCACTGTAAATAAAAAATTGAACATTGGATTGTACAGAGAATAGTGCTGAAACAGAAAATCTACTTATCATTGGGTATTAATGGCATAAGAGTAGAGTGACCATATCAATGACTAATGACCACACTTTACCACCATATATCTTGCTTACACAATACCTGGATGTCCTCACCAACAACTTAGTGCAGCAGTAGGCGATGATTGGTTACCCCTGTGGCTGGGACATGGGGTGTTTAAGGCTGAGAATTATGCAAGAAAAGTACCAGCAAGAAAAATTGCATCTATTGTTGCTAATGACAATACTGAAGCAATTTTCACCTTCCAAACTTGTTGTCTCATTTAAAATTGCTGACATCTTCATCATTCCAGGACTGCAACAAATGAAAAGCAGTACGCATATACACTGGTATAAATATTAATCAAATGCTTGCTCGAGCTAAATCTAAACATGAAACTGGTTAACTGTGCGTCAAGCTAAACTTTTGAGTGCATCTGTTGGATATGGCTCAAGCTAAACTGGTGATATATGCTGGAGTGCAAAAGCAAAGATATGGGACATATATGCTGTAGTGCAAAAGCAAAGATATGGGACATTAGGATCACGCTAAAACATGTCTTGGCCAAGTTACAAATACAACTAATTGGCATAACTGATAAGCAGAAATAAAATATTGTCAACCACAACCCAAAAAATTAAGAAGGCATCAATTGGTAGTAACCAGGCATCTAGGTGGACATAGAAACATAGATTATAATGAAACATCATGAATGTTTCGAAGCTAATATTTCAATCGAGTGGTAAAATAGATGAATGCTTTTGTATAAGTGTTCTTATTTGGAAATCCCTGAATTAACAAAGAATGTCTCAGATCGACGACCATCTCAATTTTTCTTCTTCCAAATTCCAAATTAGATCCTCCTGGATATTGAATACCGCCATCTTGTATAAGCTACAGAAAGGTAACATCAACTTAACATAAAGAACATGACATGTAGGAACGTTTCACATTTGGAAAACTGAGATGACATGCATTTCTTTTTCTCGCCAATCTGCGGTGAGTAAAGGAAACTACTGGATATTTGAGAGGAAGGTATACATACATGACCATTCTACATCTTGAGGCCTCTCTCCTTGACCTTGCAGTTGCCATTGATGTAGAGGGGCTTGATGAGGAGCTTCGGCATTTTGTGCTGAAGGTTGTTGAGATAAAAGTACGACAGCAGCCGGCACGAAGTAAGGCCTGTGGATCAAGGAGCGCCCAATCTTGCGGCGACCGAGCAGGAGCTGGCGTTGGGCCATGGTGGAGGAAGCGGCCGGTGGTGCAGGGACATGGGGAGGGGCACTGGTTGTACGTGCTTACCGGGGAGGGGCGCTGGTTGTGCAGTTGATCCGGGGAGGTCGCCGGTGGGGCGCTGAGGGAGGGACGTCGGTGGGGGAAGGTGGAGATCCGGTGGCGGCTGCGTCAATGGAGGATGATGCGCGTGAGGAGGACCAGGTGCGCATCCTTCCAATGCGTGGCATGGATCTGCGACATGGAAGTGGCCTTCCCGGCCGGCGCGAAGGGTAGGCCGCGGCGGCGGCGATCCATTCGTGGGGATCAACTGGGCGGAGAAGAGAACTCACTCGTGGGGAGGGACTGGGCAGAGAAGAAAAAAACGATTCGGTATTGGGCTAATGGGCTTTAGCGTGAGGTTGCGATCGAAGGAGTTTCCGAGCGACGGCGCTGGACGACCAAAGTTTGACGTATTGCTCTGGGCAGAATAAGGAACCTGTTCGTTCTTTTTAAGTAGAGTAGAAGGTTGTTGAGATAAAAGTACGACAGCAGCCGGCACGAAGTAAGGCCTGTGGATCAAGGAGCGCCCAATCTTGCGGCGACCGAGCAGGAGCTGGCGTTGGGCCATGGTGGAGGAAGCGGCCGGTGGTGCAGGGACATGGGGAGGGGCACTGGTTGTACGTGCTTACCGGGGAGGGGCGCTGGTTGTGCAGTTGATCCGGGGAGGTCGCCGGTGGGGCGCTGAGGGAGGGACGTCGGTGGGGGAAGGTGGAGATCCGGTGGCGGCTGCGTCAATGGAGGATGATGCGCGTGAGGAGGACCAGGTGCGCATCCTTCCAATGCGTGGCATGGATCTGCGACATGGAAGTGGCCTTCCCGGCCGGCGCGAAGGGTAGGCCGCGGCGGCGGCGATCCATTCGTGGGGATCAACTGGGCGGAGAAGAGAACTCACTCGTGGGGAGGGACTGGGCAGAGAAGAAAAAAACGATTCGGTATTGGGCTAATGGGCTTTAGCGTGAGGTTGCGATCGAAGGAGTTTCCGAGCGACGGCGCTGGACGACCAAAGTTTGACGTATTGCTCTGGGCAGAATAAGGAACCTGTTCGTTCTTTTTAAGTAGAGTAGATGAGCATCTCTAACTAACGGAACGGACCAGGCTTTGCACAAACTGAAAAGAAACCAGGCTGACTACATCATCCCAATTAATCTTGGTAATTTATAATACTATAAAATACGTTGTTGATATTTAACAAGAGATTAGTGTAATGCAACCATTCAATTTCTTTGACACGACAACAGTTCATTAGATCACATTGCCATATCAAGATCTATCAGATAACCTAAAAAGCGTACAATCTTGGTGGTTAGGAATTGCTCTTCGGATATTGTTTGATTTGTATGGCCGACAAGTTTGGAATATTTTATATTTATTTTTGTGATGTAGAAATATCAGCATAAAAATGCCATTCCAATCGCATAATGAACCGACGATCGATTA
Source organism: Lolium perenne (assembly GCF_019359855.2). Taxonomy (NCBI): domain Eukaryota; kingdom Viridiplantae; phylum Streptophyta; class Magnoliopsida; order Poales; family Poaceae; genus Lolium; species Lolium perenne. The sequence continues at coordinate 221,560,205 of NC_067245.2, read as the reverse complement.
ATAATTGTTTAGTACGCTATCCAAACTAAGCCGCATAATCACGTTACATGACCAAAAAATATTACTGGGTAAACTATTTGATGAAATAACATTAAGATATTTAAACAAAAATATAATAAATTGATATAAAAGTAAATTGGGTTCTAGAAAATTTAGCCATACTTTTACTTTGAGTATTTATGCATAAACATCATACAAATACAAACGACAAAACAAAATTGCAATAATATACAGATTAGTGGTCAAGGTATCAGTTCATGTTTGTAAACCATCCTAGCATTGTTGTTCATGGGTAGTAAATGAGAGGAAAATAACCATCTAAGGGCATCTCCAGCGGCGCGACGCAAACGAACGCTGAGCGGTCGTTTGCGTTCGCGCGGACCGGAAATGCGTCTGGCACCACCTCCAGCGGGGCGACGCAAAGTGATCGGGCCGTCCGCGGAGACGCAAACCTAGCCCACCGCGGACGCTCCGCGGTCGCGCCTAGCGTCCGCTCGCTTCCCCACGGGCCCTCATGGCAGCGACCCAGGTTCGATCGGCCTCGAATTCACAACGCGCGCTGGTGTGGCAACCACGCCGATCAACCGCCGCAATGGAGCGCCGAACCGCCGCGGAAGAGCAACCGCCGGCCTCTTCGTTATACGCGCCGCCGTTAATCCCCACAGATTATAACCCCTGCGTCTACGGTAATTCAAGTTCAACCGCCTCCTTCTTCTTCTTCTTCTTCTTCTTCTTCTTCTTCTTCTTCTTCTTCTTCAACACCGGCACGCCATGAGCGACTACACGCTGCCGTCCGACTCGGAAAGCGAGGGCAAGTCGCCCGGATTTCTGCATTGGTGGGAATCCCCTTCGACGCCAAGCGATCCGGGCTCCACGCCCAGCGACCCTGCCTCCACGCCGAGTGAGGAGGAGGACGGAGGCGGCAATGCGAGCGAAGGCCAGGAGGAGGACGGAGGCGGCGCTGGCAGCGACGCCGAGGACGAGGAGGAGGGGCAGGAGGAGGATTCCGACACCAAGTTCGCTCGGTTGGCGGCGGACGACAAGGCGGCGGCAAGGAAGAAGTCAAGGGCCCGGGCAAGGGCGCTGGCATGGGCGGCGCGTCGTCGTCCGTTCACCGACGATGACGACGAAGACGCCATTTCTTCCAGTTTCAACTCCTCGATGGGCGCGTCTTCCTCCAGTTTCGATGAGGAGGTGACAAGCAAGAGGCGCAGGAGTTTGGACGACGAGGCAATGCCTTCTAACAAGAAGGCCAAAAATTAGTTTTAGTTTATATGTTTCTAAATTTGTTCTTCTTTGTATGTTAAATATGTTTGAATCTATTCGATTGAAGTATCCGGTTAATTGTTTAGGCTATAATCTATACTATTGGAGCAACATGACATCATTGAGTACTACTTTTTCGCGTTTAAACTTGCTCATTCAACAAAAATGAAAAGAAGTAGCACAAAAAAACACTTGCATGTCCAAAATGCGTCAGACCGCTGGAGGTAGCCCCCGACGCAAACGGACATTTCGCCCCTCGCGGTCATTTTGGCGTCCGCCAGGCGACGCAAGCGGACGCCAGTGGACAATTTGGGCATCCGAAATGCGTCGCGCTGCTGGAGATGCCCTAATCACATTTTAGCTCACATGTATTGGGATTATAAGTTCATCGAACGCACTAATGTTAGGGACGCACACTAACAAAAGATAGGCTGCCACAAACTTTAAGATGACTAAACATTTTTTCGGTGCATTTTCTATTTTAGATAACAAAATATTTCGGATGTTTACAGATATATTACTTTTAATAAAATATAAATTAATTAAATCGCAACATATTTAAGATGATGTCCTGCTCTAGTTAACAAAAATAAAAGAAACATAGGATGATGGTCCATATTAAACTGGCAAGAATCCGTCGAAAAGGTTCCAAAAGATTCTAAAGGCGCTTCATAATTTCGTAGAAGTAATATCAAGCACGAGGTTGATTGATGCAGGTAAGCACATCCATGCAGGTACATGTATGGAGTAAAAGATGTGGACCACATGAATCTTCATGAGCTCCAAGCCCTGGAGAGTAATCTTGAAATTTGGGTACAAAACATTCGCTCTACAAAGGTAAGCTTTATGTCCTTTTCTGCCCAAATCCAAAAAAAATCAGAAATGGTTACTTTTGATATACTGTCCTTTTTCTACTGAGCAGATGGAGATCCTATCTAGGGAGATTGAGATGCTCAAGAACAAGGTTGGCTACATAAAAGTTTATTCCTCTAATGAGTTTTGAAGCTTACATGTAGAAAGGTGAACACAGCAATTCCCTTCATCAGTAGTTTTTCGTGTCTCTGTTTGTGTTCTACAGGAAGGCATACTGAAGGCTACCAACGTTTTACTTCAAGAAAGGGTATTTTAATCTTCTAATTTCCTATCATTTTACAGAAGTTAGATATTTGAGGGGATAAGGTTGCATTTTTATTTTAGGATTGGGTTCAAGATTAGTGTTGTGATTTATGGTTTGAGCAGAGTGGGAATCTAGTTAGTGGTCACTCTTGTAGGCAACCCAGCTACAGTTAGTGTTTGTCTCATCTTCCCAGCTCAGTTTTTAACCTGACATAGTAGTTCTTCCAGTTTAAATTATTATGGATTGGAGGGAGTAACATGTTTATTTGAGGTCAACATATTTCGTAATGTATTGATCTTCCGTGTCCAGGTAATTGAGCAGAGTGGGATTCTGGACACGGGCAGCAACATGATGATATCACACTTCCCCTTCCAGCGAACCATGGAGAGTGGCCACTACTTCTGGCCGAAACAACCGACCTCTCAAGTTATCACGTCAGTTATGATTCGAGTTCAACAAGGCCACCATGCATGGGACTCATAACGTCGCATCTGCCAACTTTGTGTTGTACAAAGGAAACAAAACAGCATCTGTATGACTGTATCCTTACCTGCTTTTGCACTTGTAAATTAACCATCTTCCACAATGGAAAGTATGTAGATTCCAGATATCTGCTTCATATGGTATAGCACTCTGAATGTTTGTTGATTGGATCGAAATCATAGAATTTCTGTTTCGACTTCAACCAATGTCGCTACGCTGAAAGGTCCACCTGAACATCTGAAAGCGTTTATTGATACAATCTGCATTTACCCAAGTGTTCAAAAAGGCAAGTAAAGGCAGAGCCACGGAGGTACATGTTTAGCAGATTCTATATTCATCCTGAGATCATCTCCACTCGGCTCCCCAGCACCCCCTCCTGGGCCGAATTTTATCGCCGGATGGACAGCCGCCACGTCCCCACGAGCCCAATTTTCGTCGGAGCCATTTTTTGATCCGGCGTCCGCAGGCCGAACCCAAGAATACAGGAGAGCGCCTAGGAGCGCCGGATGAAGCGAAAAGCGCATGAGCCAGGTACGTCGGCGTCACACACAAAAAGACCCCCCCCCCCCCCCCCACCACTCCACTCGTGCTGCCCAAACCACCTCGTCGCCGCCACCTCGCCGCCAGCACCACCCCTGCCCTCTACCGACGTGCATACGCCGGTATAAAGGCCACACCCACTCCCTAGCTACCGCCGAGCTCACTGCCGTCCATCACCTCACCGATGTTTCTTGCCGATCCCTGTGCCGACCTCTGCGGCACCACGCCCATGAGGTCTTCGGCGTTTTGATTGCCATGGACTCCGACGACGAGGACAAGCAAATGTTTGTTTCGATGTTGGAGGAAGAGAACGCTACTGCCGCCGAAGATGAAGAGAACATGATGATCCTGGCGTCTTAGGCCACCCTATACGCCGAGCGGAACTCAAAGCCGCGGCGTGTCGGCTCTGCGCCGGGTCACCGAAAGGCGAAGGCGAGGCAGCGCCTGGAGGCAATGTTCCGGCGCCGGTTCGGGATGAGCCGGGATCTCTTTCTGAAGATTGTGTATGCGGTCCGGGACTTGGACCCCCTACTTTCGATGCAAACCGGACAGCACCAGCATGATTGGGTTTTCCTCGCTACATAAGTGCATAATCACTATGAGATTGCTTGCATATGGAGCTCCGGGTGATAGTGCCGATGACTGTATGCACATGGCCGAGAGCACCACCATTGATTGCTTATACAAGTTTTGGAGGGCAGTCATAACAATGTTCAGGGAAGTATACTTGAGATCACCCACTGTTGAAGATATTGAGCGGATACTTGCAACCAATTCAGCAAGAGGATTTTTCTGATATGCTTGGAAGCATCGACTGCATGCACTAGAAGTGGAAGAACTATCCAATGGCTTGTCAGGGCATGTACAAGGGGCCACAAAGGAGGATGTAGTGTGGTACTTGAGGAAGTGGCTACATATGATACATGTATTTGGCACTCCTTCTTTGAAATGGTAGGCTCAAACAACGATATCAACATCTTGCAGTGCTCGCCTGTCTTTGCGAAGCTTGTCGAGGGCCATGCTCCCCCGGTGAACTATGAGGTCAATGGACGCCATTATAACACGCGATACTACCTCGCAGATGGCATATATCCTACATGGTCAACATTTGTGAAGACGATCTCAAGCCCGAAGCTACCAAAATAAGCGTGGTTTGCTAATGAGCAAGAAGCTGCCAAGAAGAACGTCGAGCGAGCATTTGGTATCCTCCAGCAGGGATTTGCAGTTGTCCGATTCCTAGCTATGACTTGGTCACAGGATTAGATGTGGGAGGTGATAAACTGTTACGTGATATTGCACAACATGATCATAGAGAATGAGCGGAAACATCCAATTCCTGAGGTTGAGTTGCTCCATCCATATCACCGACAGGGTCCTCTTACAGATCTTGATGGTCAAGTTCCGGCATCATGGGTTTCCTTCCTAGCTATGCAGCAAGAGATCCGAGATTCACAGGCTGGTGCACCATGATTTATTGTGTTTGTTGGGTTGTTGTCGTATTGTGTTTGTTGAACTATTTGCTTTGTTAAAATAATGCCAATGTCAACGAATAATGCCATAAATTTTTATATTTTTGTGTTGTATTCTGATGTTATGCCAAAAATGGCTAAAAACTGGTATATTTTTAGCCAAATTCGGCCAGCTCGAAAATTGTGTCTCCCACACTGAAAATTACATCATCCAGCTTTAACTAGCGGGATTTCAAACGCGTGCAACGGAGCAGTAGATTGGTTCCCCCTCCTCCCGTGGTCTCTCCTCTCAGCCGCCGCCTTAACCCTAGCCGCCTCCAGTTCATCCTCCTTCATAGATCGGTTCCCCCTCCTCCGGTCGGCTTCGCCGGCGTCAGGAGGAGTGAGGAACCCGATCTATGTGTGGAGTTTCGAATAAAGTATTATTTTCATTAGGTTATGTTAGGATTTTGGTAGCCGTCTTCTTGTTGGTTTCCTCTCAATGGAGATGGCATCGTCTGCAATAAGTGATATTCGGCCTTTCGTTCGGCGATGAGATCTTCTTCCCGGCGTCAATGGTGGTGTTGAATAATCACAATTTTCTAGGTATGGGTCTTCGGATCTTGCTTCGCCAGATCGATTTTGGATCTTTTGTCGTTGTTGCCGCGAGGAGGATTATCCTCGCAGTTTTTGTCCCGGCTGCTACGTCCTCGACAATGGTGATTTGTACTCTCGGCTCTCCATCGACGACGACAAAGCTAGTTGGTTATTATTCTCTGATATACTGGTGTTGGTGATCTTGCCGATGTTGTATGACTGCTTTAATGGTTGCGTGCGTGCACGCAGCCTTGGCATTGCGGCTCAAAAAATTATGGGAGAACTTTCGTCGGTATCTACAGGTCTATGGTTCGTTATCTATCTCTGGCTGCCTTCAGAAGAGTACAAGATTGTGTTCTGGAAGAAGAAAGAAATTGAAGATCTCGAAGATTTGTTACTATCTTTTAGATTTTATTTTGTAATCGTTGGAGTCAGTTCATGTATTTCTACCATGTACTATTTGTTGCTATGAATTGTCAAAAAAAACTAGCGGGATTTCAATCTAAAAAGTACTAACGAGTAAAGATGCTATTAGTCCAAGATTCTCGATCTACACCGCTCTCCAGCCAAGCTGCTCGCCCACTCCCTCCGCGCAGCGCAGCGTTGGCTGACCGCGCCCAGCTCGCCTTGGCCTGCGCCGCGCGCGACGCCCGCGGCAAGGTAGCGCAGCAAGGCAGCCCGGCCTTCCTGTCCCGTGCACGAAGGCGCACGCCCAGCGCAAGCAGCCACGCTCGGCAATAAGAGCATCTCCACCGACAACCTTTAAAGTAGAGGCGCTGACACTATCGTATGGAGAGCCGGCAGAACATCCAATATAGCAGCGTCTTCAATATGGTAGCTCCAATAGAAATTCAAATGTAAAATGATATTTTGAAAATGTTATTCATACGAAATTCAAATGAAATTTATACAAAATTTACTCAAATTTAAACTAAAAGACTAAAAAAATCTAGCGACGGCGAAGGCCGAAGGCGCTAAAGTCGAGGTTGTTGTCGTCGTCGCTGGATGTTCCGAAGGACCAGTCGTCCTCGTCCTCCTCCTCCTCCTTTGGTGCCGGCGGCTCGGAAGGTCCGGCGAGGTCGACGAAGTTGGCTCCATGGTCCCTGGTAGACCACACCGCCGCCTGCCGCGGGTCCATCTTCATCTGCCGGTAGTCCTCCTCAACGGAGCGGCCGACGATGAAGTTTTGGCCGGGGAACTCCTCCGGGTCGTCGCCGCCGCCACGGAGGGCTGCCTGCGCCTCCTTCTCCCACCATTGCTTCTTCGTCGGCGGAAGTGGTGGCGAGACCGCGGCGTCCTCCTCCTTGAGGCGGCGGCGTTGGCCTGACCCCGTCGTCCGACGGGCCAGAGCCAAAGACGCGCGCCTCACCCCGTCGCGGATGACGACGCCTCACGGAGGTGGCGCGGGCGTGACCGAGCGCGTGTGGTCGCCGGCTGCTGACGATCCGGTGCGCGAGCTCCCGGACGCCGTCGTCCTCGCCAGCGCGCTCTGCAGAGGTGGCGCCTCCGGCGCCATGCACTCCGCCTGCGGGAAGTAAAGTGGGACGCGCGGCGGGTCGCCGCGGGCGTGCTGGCGGTAGCCATACTGCTGCAGCATGGCGTCGACGTCGCGGTCGTGCCACCAGGCACGGCGGCCGACGTTGTTGAAGCGGACGTTCGCGCAGCTGGCCGCCTGCGCGAGGTCGATGGCGTGCTCATCTTCGAATCGCCGCGGCTACGCCGGGCTATTGAGCGCGTTCGACGGCAGGTTCCTCTCCACCGGCGTCATACACTTTCGCCGCTCGTTGATGAGGGCGCGCATCTCTGGTCATACCGCTGGCGGCGGTGGCACGGCGAAGCCGGCGTTGGAGACGTGCCACCCTTGCGGCAGCTTGTAGTGTACTGGCAAAGGGATGCGCTGCCAGTACATTACATCCGCGTCGTCGTAGGTAAGTTGCAGCGAGCGGAGCACGCCGTCGCCGCTGTCGGCGGCCTCGTCGTTATGCGCCATCGCGTCGGTGGGGTGCGTGGGAGAGGTGGTTGATTGCGCGGCGTCTGCGACAATGGTGGCTAGGGTTGGAAGACGGGGAAGAAGAGAAGTGCGCGCCGGTGAGGTTTTATGGGAGGCGGCGGACGCGCATTGAAGGCGCGTGGGGAAGGTGGGTGGACGTCGCGTGGCCAGTCGCCGCCCTCGTCGCCGCTTCTTTTTCCGCGCGGGAGGCCATTAACGCCGACGACCAACCTTTCCGCGCCATTTCCGATGCGAACCATCGCATCCTCTCGCTGACAAGGCACCCCCACCCGCGAAAACCGCCGTGTCGCCAGGAGCCGGCGTGCCCGATTCGCGCCCTTCGTGAAGGGGCCGGCACGGGGTTGCCGGTGCTGCTATTGGGCTCGAAAAAGCGCCGGCGCTTTTTGGGGCGCGCCAGTGCGAGCCTATTTTCGATGTGAATCCCTAAATGCTAACGGGGCCGCCATCCAGGTCACCGGTGGAGATGCTCTAATGATGGAATCAAGTCGGAAAAAGGGCGTTCTCGCATCGTCCCTCACACACAAACTTAGTGCATCTCTCCCAACCCTAGCCGCCACCATCTCAAAAGCCGAGGGCCATGGCTGGTAGAGGTAGAGGCAGAGGCCGGCCGTGGTCGTGGCCGCGGCTGTGCTGGAGCACCAAGAGTTGCACGGTCGCCGCGACGTCGTCGTCTTCATCGCCGTATCTGCAGCAAGAGCACCAAGTGTTGTTCGAGTTCATCGTCATCCTCAATAGCGACCAACTCGATATCCAGAGGATGCTGGACAACTTCGCCGAGTTCGTCGCCGGCAACGAGCCGGCCACGCTGCATCTGCGGGAGGCTGGATGGGGCTGCTGCCGGTGGACGTGCTCTTCAATGAGCGCAGCAAGATGTACCTCCAAAACGACTGAGAGAAGTTCGCATGCTATCACGAACTCCAAGCCGGATGCATGCTCACATTCTCGTACCTAGGCGACGCGGATATGAGCGTGAAGGTGTTCAACGACACGTCCTACCGCTGACGCTACCACGCGACGACGAAGAGGAGGACGATTGAACACGCTGAGTGTTCTTTCTTCGCAGCGAAAATGGTTACGGAGGTTTCTGTATGTTCTCTTTGCAAAGGACCAACAGGGTTATCATTACCAGTTGAATTTTCCAGTTTAGATGACTAAGAGTGTTCTTTCTTGCAAGCAAACATACGAAATATGTGATGCCAACACTAGTTAGGTTTCCTCATTTTGCAGTGTTTTAACTATGTATTAGTTTTGTGGAAACCATGTTGCAAACTATGTATTAGTTTGTGGAAAACCATGTTCCCAATTATGTATTAGTTTGTGTAATGTTCCTCCTCTTTATTAAAATGAAAATGAAAAAACATTATTTTAATGTGAAAACAAGTTTGGAAGTCGTGTTTGGGAGACGCGACTAGGGAGCGGCGTCCCCCAAACGCGATACGAAGAAAACGCTTCCCCAAATGCTCGATTCGGCGCTGTTTGGGGTCGCTTTGGAGGACGCGGCTGGAGATGCTCTAAATTCTTAACGAAACGGGAATTGAAATGAGGGGGGTCAGCTCTAATTTTTTTTTTTGACAGAAAAGAGAAAATGTATTCAACAAAAGAGGTCCAAGACAGATTCAATTTGCATATTTCATCAAGTACAACAACAAAATAACTATAAAGAAGAAGAACAACAAAATAGAGTTATATTTTGATAAGATAGTATCATATCATTAAGTTGCATCTAAGCTTGGAAGACGAAAGCCCCGAGGAAGATGACCTCTACGGTTGATGTAGGAATGAAACGTAGCATAATCAAGCTGACGAGGACAGCAACACGGTGGTACATGGTTGCAAGCTTTCATTGGACATCCCGGGATTCGATGAATGATTGAGATGACAATATGTATTGCGTTGTTTGACAACTGTGCTGGTCACCTTGACTTCGACAATACCTGAACACAACTGGTCTGGAATGTGAATCTAAGGACATTTTGAAGTGTTCATGAAAGGGGTGGTCCTGGTGAACTGCCATCATGATTAGCCTATATGACGTACTAGTCACCACGCCCATTTTGGTTCAGTTGTACATGCACAAATTTGCTATTGTGCTTTCTGCAAACTTCTTGCTTTATTCTTGTTCGTCTTTTCCAATTCGGGGACACGGGTATGACATGTTTTGGGTCTACCAAAATAAGGTATTGTGCTATTTGCCAGTTCCAGGACACGGGTGACATGTTTTATGTCTATCAAGTGAACTGGGGAAATATCATGAACTGAACAACTGAACGCAAACGCAACTGTACAACTAGCAAACAGTGACTAGCTACAAAAGTTAACTTGCGGATAAGAACGGTGGTGCCAATACTAACCCTTTTGGTTATTGTTGGATTTGTACAAAAGATGAGTCATCGAAACCAAGTCTAGAAAAGAAAAGTATGTTTTTTGAAATTCGAACTGTACAGCATGTAGTTCTGGCTTGACAACTTATAATTGTACAGTGCGCCTTCTCCTTTTGAAATCTTCAGAGGATACGTCATTGTCATTCTGAATTGTATCATTATTTAGTCAGATGGCGGAATACTGAAGATGAGCATACAAGAAAGCAAATAGTAGAAATACTAGAGTTTAAAATATTAGTCTGACATTTCAAACTAGAACAAATTCTTTACAATGTAAAGTGTAAATACCTTTACATGAGGACATATTCCTCACTTCAGTGTAATCATGGATCACTTAATTATCTAGGATCAGACAGTACAAGCAACATGGACTTTCTTTATAAAGGAATTTTATACAGTTTGAACAATTTTATTTATAACCTATATGGCTATCTGAGCTACTCTCTGAATCAGAACAGTGATATTTGCTTGACCCTTTGCAGTCTGCAAAGGACTGGCCTACCAATTATCTGACGAAACGTTTTCCTCCCGGGTCGACCGCGCTGGCGACTCCGGAGGCTCCAAACCCATAGCCGCGACCTCCTTCACATGTTGTCCCGGCCGTTGCCTCCGCCGGTGCCGGTGGTGGTGGCGATACCCGGCCGTCGAAGATGGACGGGAGGAGAGGCGCACCCGGTGGCCAGTCCTACGCGCGTAGGGTGGCGGTTTGGGGGCGCATGGTGCGGCGCCATCTGTACATGCGCTCGTGGCGGAGGATTGGGGCGAGGCGGTAGAGCTGACCGTGGCAATGCGGTGGTGCAGCTAGGTGTGCCGAGGGGCGCCGGCGACGTCTTGGCGGCCCAAGACGATCTGGATTCATTCTGGGTTGCCACGTGGCAAGGCGGCGCTGAGCATCCGGATCCTGTGGCGGCACTCATGCTCCTCAAGCTGTGGGTGGAGCCCTGGATGCGGCGGCGCGATGATCTGCTCTGTGTCAGGCGGCCGGGCGCTCTATGTTCCTTTTTTGTCGGTTTGTCTCCTCCTCGGCCGCCAACCGGTGGCGTCGACGTCGGGGCTGCTGGTTCGGTTTACAATGATGGTAGTTGTCCTAGCGTTTCTCTTGTGTGAAGATGGAGACCTTCCTGAGGCCGGTCATTCTTGATCTAGCCAGAGTGTTGAGTTTCAGAAGGCTCCGCCGATGAATGCAACAGTGCACGTTATGTCTGGAGTTTGCTGGATCGGGTGGTATTCGGTTGTGCGCATCCATGCTTTTATTTTGACCGTTTGATTCTGGAGGGAGCGGATGTGTTGCCATCTGATGACATTCTAATCCATGGTGAAATTAAAGATGGAGAATATCATGAAAGCTGGATTAGAGGACTAGCAATGGAGGTTCAAGTCTAGAGAAACTTGCTTGGTGTTTTGGATTTCGCCGCAGCAGTATGCAAGTGGAGGCGACAACACATGTGGAGCTCAGAGTCTTATCTTTCAAGGTGAAAATCTAAGGTCTGGCTAAGATCTTTTGATCGGATGGCGACGATCCTTGTGCACTGTTTTCTTTTTGGAAGCGTCGCTTTTGGAGAGCCTACAGTTCAGGTGTTGTCTTGGTGGTGATATATTGTTGCTGCTAGAGCTGGAATGCCGTAGCGGGACTTTTTCTTAGTTTTTTTTTCGTTTTTTTGGCTATGTGCGTCCATACCGCTATTTGGGTATTGTGTTATTGCATAAGTTAGGTGTAACTGGTATCTCTTGATATTAATATATTCCCTTTGTCAGAAAAAAATATTCCATGTGCTCAGGAGCCACAATAAAACGCTCATCTCCATGCCAGGTCCAAGTCACCATTTGCCTCAAGTGCGAGAGGAAGGTCCATAGTTGCAGCAATCTCAGAAGCTAGTCCAAACTAGGGGGAGGTTGTGTGCACAAGCTAGAAGAAATACCGAAGAATAGTAATGGCCCGTGGTAAGGTTCAGATGAGAAGGATAGAAAACCCAGTGCACAGGCAAGTCACCTTCTGCAAGCGCCGGATGAGCCTCCTCAAGAAGGCCAATGAGCTATCTGTTTTATGCGATGCTGATATCGGTGTCATGGTCTTCTCTCCCCATGGCAAGATTTGTGAGTTGGCCACCAACGGGTCTGTACCTCTCTCTTGTTAAGTGATCCAGGCCCAACTCTTGATATATCGTTGTTTGAATTTTCCGTACGTTTTATGGCTGAGATGTATTAGGAACATGCAAGGCTTAATTGAGAGGTACAAGGGTAACAACACAAAAGAACAAGGTGAAAGTAGCAAGCAGAACAAACCTCAGGTCAGCAGCAGATATCACATGATTTATCTCATAATATCAAATAACATCGCAATGCTATGCATTGAGGAAGATGCAGTATTTGCATGAAATTATGCAAGGACGTTTAGTATTCAGCTCACAATTTGAGGATTTGTTCATTGCTGACTCGCAAAACTTCATAATACTATGCGCAGGAATTTTGAGTTACATTATATTTGACAACGAGATAATATGAATAGTTACTTCTACTTGTATTGAGTGTTGGCATTATTTTCGCGTTGCAGATAATACAACAAGAGGTACTACTCTTAAGGCAAGAAATCAACTTACTTCAAAAAGGTTTAAGGTAATCAACTGCATTACATGTATACGCTGAAGTAATTTAACGTATTCTATCTGAACAACTGATGAAACTTGTTGAACTCATACTACCATAACGACTTATTACACTGGTGTTCAGAAGAGTCCATTAAAACGGGAATTTCCACTGCGTGGTACACAATTACTTTGTTGGCTTCCAATTGTTAGTTTTTAAAGCGGCGTTTATAAAATAAAAAATTATAGTCTGATGGTCTTTTTTTTTTGCGAATGCTGATGGGACATATTTAATTGATAATAATCTGTTAAAATGGTTCCAAAATATTATGGAGGTGCAGCATAGAAGTAACATTGAGCAATACAAGCACGAGATTGATTAATAAAGATGAGCACATCCATGCAGGTACATGTACGGAGCGAATGATATGGACCACATGAATCTTCATGAGCTGCAAGCCTTGGAAAGCAATCTTGAAAATTGGGTACACAACACTCGCTCTACAAAGGTAGGCTTTATGTCTTTCTCTGCACGAACCAAGAATTTCAGAAATGATTACTTTTAATATGCTGTTCCTTTCTGCTGAGCAGATGCAGATCATGTCTAGGGAGATTGAGGTGCTCAGGAATAAGGTTAGCTCCGCACAGAATTTTATTATTCCTCTAATGAGCCTTTTGAGCCTACATGTAGAAAGATGAAGAGAGCAATTCCGTTTACCAGTATTTTTTGTGTCTATCTGTTTGGCAGGAAGGCATACTGAAGGCTACAAATGATATACTTCAAGAAAGGGTATTTTAATCGTCATATTTAATTGTCCCTCCGATCCATAATAAGTGTCGAGGATTTAGTACAACTTATTATGGATCGGAGGGAGTAATATCATTTTAAAGAAACTGCACTGTTTGAGAGGATAAGGTTACATTTTAATTTTAGGGCTAGTTTCAAGATTAGTGTTGTCTTTTACGATTCGACAATACCACCCTAAAAAGAAAGAATCAGCCACTTCAATTGAGTCTGGCAATTGACCCATTATAGTTCTTTTGTTTAGCCACTGATGTAAGAGATGCGCACTAGAGTGAATCACCTGATGGAAAATAAAGCACTTATAAAGTGGAACAGATCAGTTTCTTAAAAACAAGCGTGACAAGCTTCCACCAGCAAAACCTGCATCCCTCCATGCTGGTCTTCTAGTTACAGCTAGAGGGACTTCTTTTCTTCTTCTATAAAAAGTGGTGGAAGCTATTTTTTATCTTCTGAAACTAAGGGAAGGAGGAACGTTATCTGTCTCATCTTCATATGTCATTTCTTAACCTAACATAGTATTCCATAACATATTTATTTGTTTAGAGAGATCATCAAATATCATAATGTCTTGATCTTGTATGTCCAGATAATTCAGCAGAGTGGGATTCTGGAAACCGGCAGCAACATGGTGACACCACAATTCCCCTTCCAGCGAACCATGGAGAGTGGGCACTACTTCTAGCCGAAACAGCCGACCTATCAAGTTATCATGTCAGCAATGAACTTATGACTTGGGTTCGTCAAGAGGCTACCGTGGATGGAACCCTCCTAACCTTGCGACTGCAAACTCCATGTTGTACAAAGGAAGAAATCATCTGTATATGTACTTTTTTTCCCGAAAAGGAGGCAAATCCCCTGGCCGTCTGTTTTTTTTCGAAAAGGAGGTTGAGACCCCCAGCCATCCGTATCTGTGCATGCTTTTGCATATGTAAAATCTATGGTCATATGGTATAGCATACAGAATGTTGTGTTCAGTAGATCGAAACCATAAAATTTTAATTTCGACACATGTTGATATACTGAAAGATCCACATGAACATCTAAAATCACTTACTGATACAACCTGCGACTACTAAGTAATAAAAAAGGCAAGGAAGGCAGAGTTACACATTTATCAAATGCCTTGTTCATCCTGATTCCTGGAAGATAGTTGTGCCATCATGTTGAACAGCAACTGCTTTTCTGCTTTTGCTGCAGCTGCTGAATTGGCTGGCCTTTCATCTGGACCAGATTGGAGACCTGCCTCTCAAGTTGGCTGCCAGCTTTGCTGCAAACCAGACACACAAGTTTCATCAGCATGAATATACTATGCAAAAAAGTATCTGATCAGTTCATTTTCACTACCTCTTCTTGATTGCTGCAGACATTGCCAAGAACGCCTCCTCGACATTGATGGACTCTTTAGCACTTGTTTCTAGGAAAGGAATGCCTATCTCGTCAGCGTAGGCCTGCACTGGTTTAAATTGCCCATTTAGATTATCAAAATATGCAGCAATTCAACATTACACACTAAGAGCATGTTCGGAAATGGAGAATTACCGTGTTCGGAAATGGAGAATTACACACTAAGATTATCAGAATATGCAGCAATTCATTTCATTTTCAGGCATGAACATGAAACAATTACCGTGTTGCGAACTTAGTTTGTAAGTTATCCCTAATGTAAAAGCCTACTTGGAAAGGTTCATTTTTTTTTCTAGAATACACCTAGTTGGAAATGTGACCTGTGCTACCGCAGTGTCGACGACCCTGCTCTCAGCCAGATCACACTTGTTGCCAACAAGAAGCTTGCGCACGCTGTCGTTGGCATACTTGTCAATCTCGCTCAGCCATTGCTTGACATTGTTGAAGCTCTCCATGTCTGTGATGTCGTAGACGATCTGGAGACAGCTCAAAGCAACCAAAATGTTTACTGACTGAACTGTGGGTCAAAACTCAAAACTGTAGAAATACATGTGGAGATAACACTGACAATGATCCCGTGAGCTCCGCGGTAGTAGCTGCTTGTGATGGTTCTGAACCGCTCCTGTCCTGCCGTGTCCCACTGTTATACATTTGCAAACATGTAGTAATATCAGATTGCATAGCGAGTACTATTACAGTTTCTGCTTTATACTTTGTATGTTTGTGAAGCAGGAATTTCATGTGCAAAAGTAGACCAATGAACCACTCACAATCTGCAATTTTATGGTCTTCCCTTCCATCTCTAATGTGCGGATTTTCTGCGTAGAAGTGAACCAGGAAATACAGGTATCAAGTCAGTGAAGGATCAAAGACCAAGCAAAATGCAGGATGTGAAATGAAAACATCGCAAGATGAGGCAGCCAACTCACGAAGTCAACGCCGATGGTGCTGATGTAGCTGTCCACATACGCATCATCCTGGATGGACACAAAGAATCACAACAGGACCCATATGCACGATTATGTTCTGATGTCGAACAGAAAGAGAGGTGGGACGATCAATAAAGCCACATTGGCGATTAAACTCACGGCGAAACGGAGGAGGAAGCAGGACTTGCCGACCGAGGAGTCGCCGATGAGGAGGAGCTTGAACAGGTAGTCGCTGAACCCACCCAGGACGAATTAACAAATAAGAACAACGTTGTTCATTGCATCAGAGTAGAACAACCAGGCAATGGGATATATCATGTACCAACGTAAGATCACAAAAACCAGCTGCGGATGAAACGGAGGGAAGAAACTTACAATTCGTTGCCCATGGTTCCTCCTCCCCAGGGCCAAGAACGGAGCAGGAAGAATCGAGGGAGATTTGGTGATGCCTCTAGGAGAAGAGGCTTCTCAAATAGAAAAGAAAAGGTGGCTCTGGAGTGCAGTATAAACTAAGCAAACTGATCTCCCTGAGCATTAGTTTTTTGTTTTCTCTCATCGAATCCCAGGCAGGGTCATGACGTTGCGACTGTTCCCTCCACCCTCCTCGCACATGACTCTGATTGACTCCACACTTTCTTTATGATTGACGACGAGACAAAGGATTCATCACGGGCGCCTTCTTTGTTACGTAGCAGGTGGCACCTCTCCTAGTACGATCAATATTGCTTTTCCTTCAGTCCGGAAAACTTCTTTTAGGTGGGCTGCAGCCGGAGTCATATAGCGTCACGTAAAGAACACAAAAAAGCATTGCAACCATAAGATACGGACAATGGCGATGGCATGATGTGTTGCCGTATTGGAGTTGGACGGCTGCAGTTTCATGTACCGCTCGTCTTGTTTGGTTGTGTGACCAAAAGCTACTCTGCTTTGGGTGTGCGCCTGTGCAACCACCATTGCGTTTCATAGCCAAATGAAAATGGTGAGAATTCTAAGCGGAAAGAACCACAATCCACTGACATTTCATGGCCAAGATTCACACAACAGCAGAACACATGCCAAATAGAGAGAGAAATTGGAAGCCATTGTTTTATAAGTTTATTACAAAATTCAAATCTATAAGATGTGGCGAATAAGGAAAAAAAATCATAGATAAGGCAGAAACTTATCCATGTAAATTTTGGTAAAAAAAATAAATAATATCATCATTTGCAACATATGCATAAATCACAAAATAAGTAACTTCACAATATATACAACTTACATAACTTACTCGCAAGAAAAGAACATTTTCTGGTAAAAACATATGATATCTTTTTTCCGCAGTTTATGAAATGACCATATGTTTGCACCAAAATTCATATGGGCATGCCTATATCCATTTTTTACATGGATGGATTTTTTTTTGAAAGCTTAAAAGATACATTTTTTGTTTTGCTAAGTTCTTAAAACAGGATCATATGAATCCATGTTCCCATTAGTATTTCCCCCTTCCTACGTGGTAAAATAGTGTGTCTGAGAATGCTTGTGGTTTTCCAACATTTGAGAGAGAAGCTAGCTACTAATAGAGTACTGTTGAAATAAGTAGGATAGTATCTTCTTATGGTCACCCGACTGGAACCCAGTGTTTGGATCAACCAGGTATGGTACCTGAAATACCCAGACAATATCAAGTGCATTAGAAGTTATCTTGGGAGGGAGGATGCTGAAGTGCAAAGCTAAAAGAACTTGCAGGCACAGAGGTTTAATTGCAAGAACAAGAATAGTAAGCATAAAAATAATTTAGTGGCATGTTGTAAGTTTTTTTAAGTGCTGTTTCAAAATGAAGCATATGCTCCACTATACCTGTTTTGCACCTGCTATGCTCAATAGCGAATCCATCTTCGAGGACCCCTCTCCGACGTTCTGGAGAACATAAGGAAGCTCCAATTCACAGAGAGCCTCGCGGACAAACCTAGCATACTGAATCCCCCAAATATGAGAAGAAAACATAATCGACTAGCAAGTGCATCAATGGAGGAGAGTTCCTACGGTATTGTTCTCGAACGAAAAGAGTTCCAGCTTTTCTGCAGGTACTGCACCAGCTTTGCTCCACATTGTCATACCTCTTCCAGCTCGGAGAAGCGTAGGTACCCATCCTGTAAAAATTGTACTGCAGAAAGTATGGAAGTGGCTTGAGAGTTGAGAATAGCATATGATGAAAGGAAATTTGTCTAACATTAGTCCGGAAAACTAGTTTCAGCCCTCAGGCATCAGAGGGGTGTTTCCACGGAATGCCATTCCAACATCAAAACATCATAGAACATGCAAAGACATAAGTTATCCGAATAAGCAAAGCTGGATACCTCTCAAGGAGTCCAAAAGAAGGGCTTTTTCCTTGACCATACTGTTTGAACAGGTACTTCACAATATCTCCTGCATATTCAAGGAAAATGTAAGTACCTATTGATTTAGTAGCCAGTTATTACTAAATTATGTAAACAGGAAGCACATCATCTTAAACATGATTGTGGAATTCACTGTTTTCATGCCCACAAACAAAGAGTTCCAAAGAGAAATCTCAAAGAAATATCCACTGCCACCACCACCCAAAAGAAAGATAAAGGAACAAGGGCTCGTACCACTTTCATACATTGTAACGCCAGTACTTGCATCAACAAGAAGAGGAAACCTATATAAGAAAGTAAAGAAGATAACCAGGTTCAGTGACCGCAAGGAAAACATGACAAGAAAAGGATGCCATAGTAATGCCAAAAATGTCAACCATGAATGGAGAATTTATGTACTTTCCAATCTGCATTTTCGTTCAACTGAAGCTATAATTAAATACGGAATTGATGGAGACATACTGCTCCTTCCCTCCAATGTTCCTGACGACGTCTCTATGCCTCAGTGATCCTTTGGGACAAGGATAAACCTGCAGTTATTAAAAAAAATGGAGGCAAAGTCATTACTAACAAACCTACCAAATTACAGGAACAAATTGGTAGTCCAGAAGAAGAAACACTTTCTCGTTCACATATGTTGCCTCAGAGCTATGATTAATACAAGCCCCACAAGCAAAGACTACAATGCAACACTATATGCATTGATGGCATTGTTTTACTAGACATTGATCTATAGTCTCCTAATATGGTAGCAGAACCGAAGAGGTACTGTGAGAGATGGTGGAACACCTCTGCAGAGAGATCAAGTTCAGTCATGGCCTCCCGAACTCGCCTACAGAAGGGGCATGCCTCTGTTGGAAGATATGAAAGTATCTGATAAGTGCATTCTCCAAATTCCTGAGTTGCAAGGTAGAACCAACCAGAAAAAGTTACCAAACTCATATAGCTGCAGAGTTGGAGCAGTTGTTGTTGTTGTTGGGCTAACGTTTTCTCCACTACTAGCTGCCACACTTGATCCCCACGGTAGTCTAGCTAAACTTGATAGAGAAGATGTGGCAACCTGGCAGACAGTAAAAGCAATAACATACAGTCATTGAGAAACCTCAACATGCACACCACGAGAAACTTCTGCACAGACTACACTATCAGCAGAAGCAGTAAATACGCAGAGCAGAAGCTTCCATTTGCTCCCACGGGGTATTTTCATGTGCTGAGAATTTCACTTGTTGCGACCAAGTATCAATACGATAAAGTAGGTTCTAGCCGAAGCTGATGTAGGTTTTTGCGAGCACCAACCAGTCCAGCTTGGCGAAAGTTGAACAAAGGATTACCTCGACGATGTCATTCCGCTTCTGAGAAGGATCCCCGCCCTGCGTGTCAGTTCACAGAAACCACACATTTCAGCAAATCAGCCGCCCAAACAAAAACATCTTCAGTATGCGCGCGACAATGAGTTACCCCGAAGAACTTGAGGAGCGGGCAGAGGAACGACAGGACGCTGCCGCTGGTGCTGGTGGTAGCGGCGGCGGTGCTGGTCTCGGTCTCGCCCGCTTCCGCCCTCGGAGGTTGCGCTCGGGCGAGTGCGAGCGCGTAGGACGAGCGGCGGTGGAGAAGGCGAGGTCGAGCTGCTCGAGCGGGAGGAGAGCGCCCGGGAGGCGGGGGCCGAGATGCAGGGCGGAGGTGGGGGTGGTGGGCGGGGCGCGCGAGGGGCAGCATGACGATGGAGCTTGGTTGGCCTGAGATGCGGCCGCGGGGGCGAGCTGCCGGAGTTCGGCTGGGCGTCACCGGCGTGTGGTGGCTGTGACTCTGTGAGCGTGTGACTCGGCTGACGGCTGAGGCCCAACGGCAACGGGCCGACGCAAGCTTTGGCAGTCAGCTTGCGTCGGCCCGTGAACATGAAAATGGTTAGCGAATTTTTTAAAAATCTCCCAAAAAACCACAAACAAATCCAAAATATAACTTTCAGACAGCAGTAGGTTATAGATAAGTCCATCAGATTGAGCACATGGCAAAATGTAGGTCAAAAGGGGCACAACATGGCCATGATCAGCAAAGCAAATGTAGTTTACAAGAAGGTCATGGTGCTTGACATTACGCGACCGATCAGCCGTCACGCATGTGGATTTCAGCGCGCTTCTTCAAGAACCAATCCTGGTGTCCTCATTCATGGTGTCCAAGTCAGCCAGCATGACTGCCCAAATCTAGGCCTCGGCGTCGAGCCTTCTGGCCTCAACGTCCATCTTTTTGGCCTCGACGTCTACCTATTTAGACTCGACGTCCATCCTTTGGTCCTGAATGGCCTCTTTGGCGAGGTTGAGGTAGATGGCAGTAGAGGCCTCCTTTTTCAAACGCCGCTTCTCGTCCCTTCTCGCCTGGACGAGTTGAGAATCAGCCACTAGAATTTTGGCTCCGGGGACGAGGTGGAAGGGCATTCTGCACAGATGCGTCGTCTTCGCCGTCGACGACCACCGTGGATGTGCCATTCTTTTCTTCTTCTTGATAGGCCGCATAGCTAACACTCCACTTCATCGCCTCCTTCAGCTTCTCCCAACAATGGACCATGAATTTCCTACCGTCTGTAAATACCCCATGCAATCTGGTCCTGCTCTAAAACTTTTCGTTTTGGGTACTGACTAGCAGGCCTTGGCGCGGCGGCACGCCGCGCCCGTGGAGTTATCTCTTTGGTATGTATGCCGGTTTTTTTGTTAGTTTTGAACATGTGCTTGATGGTTTGAACTTTGGAAGATGGGGTGTCGGAAGGGTGGCATTCTCTATGATTTTATAGATCGACTTAGTCAAATGTGGACCGAATCGTTGGTGGTCTGCTTTTTTTTTTGCTGCAATGGATTTTGCTGTTAAATCGTTGATAGTTTGCTGCTTTTATGTTGAAGCATGGAGGAAATAAACTGACCCGGTGGCACTAAGCTACACTACTACTAACATAATATCAGGCAGCAAGGTGAAGTAGTTCCTTCGGCCAGTTTCTTCCTTATGGCTTGTCAGAGGCTTGCATCACTATTGTCTTAATCCAAAGAGAGCGTGAGAACTGGTCCATTGATTGTGTTGTTGTTGGTAGACACCATGAAATTGGCATTGCATCTAAGGTCCTTGATGGGCCGCTTACCATTTCCGGTAAAGACCGAAATAACCCAATTGGGCAGCCTACAAAGATTGGACTGAGATCGAGCTCATTAAGAAATGACATAGTATTCTATCTCACAGTTGTTGCACGTGAACAAATGAATTAAAAGACATGAAAGTGGAAGATAGGTAGATCTTGCTGGTCTACTATTTGTAGAGTGATATAGTTGAGTAGACTGGAAACGGTCAGATAGATAAGAGTAAAATCCAAACGATAGAGAAATTGTTTCTCCAGGATGGGCCCAAAAGTACAGACAACAATATTGTTTGGAGGCACTAAAAAGTGGTACACATGTAGCAACTTACAGTACTGTCAATAGAATGGCAATATGTTTCCAACAGAATAAAAGACTACACTACCATACAACATAGAGTCTACAGATAGTACATGACAGATGGGAACTAAGTGTTGCATCATGTAAACGAAATGTTCCGCAATTGGAGCTCTGTCAGCTTGTACAGATACATCCATCGTTGGGTAACTGCAACCGACATCGGTAGAAACCTTGGTCAAATCCATTAGTTGCAGTGGCAGCATCTTGATTTGAAGCACATCTAAGAAAAATAATAGCTGATTGACATTTAGAAATGTTCTCAATGTCGAACTACTACATATGAAATCTAAACTGATTAGGTATTGCTGTATGGAAGAAGAGATCATTCTATATGAATGCATCAACCCCGTAATGATTCTCAATTCTTTTACTATGATGATGTATTCTCTGTCAGTCAATATAGATCTGTAAGAAAGCAATTATAGTGTAAGTACAAAGAAGCAAGAATCAGAACACTAGTTTTTTCAGCAAGATCTGAACTTTCAAGAGTGATGATGGTGACTTCTAGACTTTCTAAATTTGCTATGTTCAATTGCGCTTTGCAAATAGCGATGGATCATCGGGATGGTATTTTATTTTGTGATGACGTGGTACTAATCATGATGTGATAATGCCAATCTCGCTCATTTAAAGAAAGATGTCATGTTCAGACGGATCCGTGCAAATAATCAAGCTCTTCATTGTCATGTGTGTTGTTAATCATGCCAATGACTGAATCTGCATCGTGAACTCAGATTTGAACATAGAAGGACCGACGACTATCTTCCTGAGTGAAGTAACTCAAATACCAATAACCCCATATCAGCTTTATATGAAGATTAACTCATGCATGCAAAAAGGTTTTAATAAAATAAACATAGTCAGTATTGTAAGATAAGAAAGAAGTCTCACATGAGTATACTAGTTTTTCTCCTCTTGACTTCATTGAGGTTCTCCTTGTTACTTTGCAAGCATGATACGTGACTACGTGAGGAAACCAAATCATCCATAGATGGATGTGCTGTGAATGGCAGCAACTGTAAGACACAGACGTACCTTTGAATTAGTCTCACTGGAATTAGCTAGCCTCTAAAACTTTAAAAAATAATCATGTTTGAATCATCAGAATTGTGGACACTGAAACATGTCCCAGGTACCAACACCCAAATTTCACAAATAGGCCACAGTAAACTGGTCTGTAAATTGTAAATAAGAGAAACATGTGAAAATCTTGGAAAAGACAGTCAAGAAGTAATCCTGGAATTAGCTAGCCTCTAAAACTTTAAAAATAATCATGTTTGAATCACCAGAATTGTGGACACTGAAACATGTCCCAGGTACCAACACCCAAATTTCACAAATAAGCCACGGTATCAATTTAATTTGCAGATAAACTGGTCTGTAAATCGGAAATAAGAGAAACATGTGAAAATCTTGGAAAAGCCTGAGCAAAAATAGTTCAGGAAAACATGTCCCAGGTACCAACATCGACATTTCACAAACATATCATAGCATCAGTTTAGTTTGCACATACATTGGGTCTACAAATTTGAAAGAAAAGAAACAGATGAAAAGTTTGGAAAAGACCTTCAAGAAGTAGTCATGAATAGGCGAGGAAAAAATGGCAGCAAGCCTTTGATTTACCATCAGAATATTTTTTCGAGAGAGGAGGAACCCCCAGGATATTGGATTGATTTATCATCAGGTTTTTAAGAACACACACTCGCCCACATCCTAGGTCTGTGCATCAATATGTAAGCATGCTAAAGTAAAGAATTTCTTGGTTATGCCTTTTCGAGAATCAGAAACTACATACTAACATCTGGTAAAAACACCGGATACTGAAGCACCAGCATCGTCCAAACTTTCTCAGAATCTTAATAGGTATAAGCATGAGGGTCACCCGAACTTTATACTAACTGACCACATATCCTTGGGACAAATCCCAGTACTCAATTATATGCACACCATTCACCGCTGAGTGAATGCAAACATCAGAAGCTACTCACCTACGTGTGGAGGAGCCAGGAACCACGGCGGCGACGCACAGTCACAACTCACAACTCCAATCCGGACACTCTGCGGGCAAGCACGCACAAATATCTCTCCTCCACTTGAGAGAGGATCAACCACGACGATGGACGCTTCAGCTCATCACATAGCCGATACACCTCAGGAAGGACAGGAGGGCGCGGAGGTCGTACACCGCACCGTCAGCCGTCTCGGGACGGGAAGGAGAAGCCAAACCAGTATGCAAGGCTAACGCACCGGCATGCCCCAGGAGCTTACCATGGCAGTCACCCAGAGGAATAGAGGTACCATCAATCTGTAGACCAGGAGAGGCAGACGCGGGAGCACAAGTGCACAACCTCCAGGGGCATGATCCGACGCCCACCACGCCGGCCACATGGAAAAACAGGGGCGATGAACCTGCAGATCAGCAGGAAGGACGGACGGAGGCGGCAGAGTTGCCAACGACCGAGGAGGAGAAAAGTCGAATGGGCCACCAGAAATCATCTCAACATGATATAATGCACAAACTAAAGAGGATGGAGATGAACACGCAAACGCTGGACCATCCATACGGAGTGCGGTAACGGCCGCAGAGCGTCGACCTCTAGGCTTGCAGGAGAAACGGAGGCGTCCGGACGACCTTGGCCGGGCCGCCCCGTCGGCCTACCGGCAGCGTCCATCTGCAGACCGGAAGCAGAGGAGGGGCCGACAGTACATCATCGGCTGGGACGCCCCGGCAGGCTACCACGGCGACCGGGCGGAGCAGCACCAAGAGCAGCGCCATCGATCTGGCAGGGAGCAGAGGCAGCAAATCAATAAAAAATATCAGGGGAAAGCAGAAGACGGAAAAAATTGAGAAAAACATGGAGATCGTTGCCACCACAAAGAAATAAAGAATAAAGTAAAGGAAGAGGAGGGCGTGCCACCTCGTTGGACGGCCAGGGATGGAGAGGAGAGGGTCGTCTCCGGTGAAGGACGTTCCTCCATTGCCGCCTCAAGAGGCAGAACGACGGCCAGGAAGAGACAATCCTACGGCAGAGGAGGGTGCTGGAGCCGCCCACCACCTGCAGCAGCTTGGTCCCCATGGCCGGCGGGCCACCATCTTCTTCTCACCAGAGATGTATGCGGAGGTGGAGGTCGCCCCCGATCGGCGGCGCAAGATGCGGCAGGACGGAGTGAGCCAGGAGAGAGAAAGACAAGAAGAGACCTGAAGAGGCCAAATCCAAGAGAGAAAGACAAATTTTAATACTGAAGTGCCCGTTCTTTTGGCCCGCCTTTCGCTAGGTATGCCACGCGTATCGGCAGAATTTTTAAGACGTGGCCAGCTCATAACACCGCCGCTGTTGGCCAGGCGTGAGAAGGATAACCTAGTGACCGGAAGGTAACCGGTAATCTGGATCAATCCATGGAGAAGAAAATGGGAGAAGGAAGATAAAACGCCTGATGTTTATTTAGGTAAAGGGGGACGTGGATGCACCGGAATGGTGAAAAATTGTGCATCTACAGTGCCCAAATTAGCATTAGATGCCCTAAACTGATTGTCTTTTATATAGTGTATAATACGGTCTTCCAAACATAACCTTGACCATTAATTTGTACTCCCTCCGTTCTCTTTTAATTGACTCAGATTTAGTACAACTTTATACTAAATTTGAGTCAATTAAAAAAGAACGGAGGGAGTACTAGAGTACTATAATATTACCTTCGCTTCGAAATATAAGTTTTCTTAGAAAGCTAGTTTAGCTACCTAAAAAAGGCTTATATTTTGGGGCGGAGGTAATATATTTTATAAAATCACCAAAAAAAAGTGTATTGTGAGAGATTCTTTTGGTTCATTGGAATTTCATAGGGTCTTTTGAGGATTCTAGTTCTTTGGAATTTTTTCTTCAGTGTAAGGGCATCTACTATGTAGTCCATAAGAGTGTCCACAAGCAAAAAGTGCACCTTAAGAATTTTCACATACATAGTTGAGCCTATCTATAAGCTATACACAAGCTCAAAATCTTGTGGGTAACCCACAAGCTTGTGGACTACCATAAGGAATATATAAATATTACTTTTAGGGCTGCACTAGCCACTATTGGTCACAAGTTTCACTTTTTGACTACTTTTTCCTGACACATGGGGCCTAGCTTGTGGTGTGCTTTTGCAAGATACATTGTGGAGTGCTCTCTTTGCCATAAGATTGCTCAGTGGGTCCCAGCCTGTGGTGTGGTTTGGCAACATAGCAGGACACTTTGGTATTGTACACTTCAGCCCTTTGATAGGTGTGCTCCTGCAGGCCCCATAAGCTTTCCTTTTTGACCATGAGACTGGGGGCACTTTTAGAAACATCTTACAAAATTGTATGACTGAATTTGTTGACCTAAGAGCTTCAGATAGAATCACTAGAAATGTTGCTTGAGAAGTTGAGATCAAAGCCTCTACCTGCACCCGTTCTTTCAGGACGCAGAATTCGGTGATATTAATCAGCCTGGGAGGCTGGGAGGTTGACTTGATTTGCAGGTTGAATTCACAGATACTAAAAAATGCAAGTACAAAATAAAAGCTAAGAACGAGATGCAGGTGTACTGCATGGAACAGAGCACCATAACACAAGAACTGCAGAAACAGTACCTCGATTTCATTAGCATCACCCAGGGAGGTTGACACAGTAAAAGGTCAAATGCATCAACAGACCATCGTTACTTTGAATTCTGATTAAGCTTCGGATCCAGCAAATGAATATTGTTTCAATGTAAGCGCACTGTACACAACATGAAATTTAGAGGACCTAACTAAAAAGAGTAGGTCAAAATCTAACCTCTCTTGGCTACTATGCTGATGGCCGTAGGTCACACAATTGCCTACTTTGCTGATGGCAATGCATTGCAGAGGAAGCTATATAGCGACAGAGGTGGTGACGCTGATGCTGGCGCTGGCAGTAGCTTCCAGGCATAGGGAGGTCAGGGAACTGGCAGCGCCACCATCAACGGTTCCATCAGGACAGAGCAATCAGAGCAACATGCACAAATGGGGGATGCCCGCTGGACAAAGCAGTCAGAGCAACATGAGCAAATGTAGCCGGTCTGCCTTCTATAACAATATGGTACGCCTTTGGCGTAATCTCGAAAAGGCAAATAGCAGGACATCGGCTTATGGGCCAGTCATGCCCGGATGCCCCACTGACACCCATAGTGATAGCACATTAACATCATCTTAAGAACTGTCAGGTCTATCTTGAGTGAAGAGAAGTATCCATGTCATAGTGTGGTGTATCATTCCAAAACAATTTGATGTTATGGCGAGTGCCGTGACAGGTACCTTTCTATAGCATCTCCAGTTGCAACATCATTGACATCAGATTCGCTACTAGAATCATATTCTTCATCAGACTTGGATGTATCCATCGTGTTAATATCAGAGAAAGCATTACTAGCCAGATGAGGTCCTTGGTCCTTTCCACGATGTTTTAACTCCTCCATTCTAGTGAAGAAGCTTACCCACCATCACCATGAACCAGATCAGTAGTCTCGGATTGTGGTTTTCCATAAAGTGCAACATGCCGATAGTACAGTTCGAGCTCCTTTTCAGATACCGCAATGAAACGTCGAACTGTCTCCAGCGATTGTTCGTATTTTGACTTTTCAAGTGCCTGATGATGAAACAAGACAGATGCCAGTGAGCATTTGAAAAGATGTACATACATATAGAGTCCGCCTTAAGGCTAATATTCACAACTAAATACTGGCACTAAATTGAGCTGTGTTTTCGGATCTATGAACTGGGAACAGGCTGCTGGTACGGTGCTGACATAGATTTTGAATGAATATTAACTGCTAAGCCAAGTTCAAGTTTATAACATTAAGCATCTTCCAGTTTACAGTAATATATGTGTTTTGTTGTGTATTAATATAAATTATAGCAACTTGTTGATTATTATTATTTTCTTAGTCTTCTATTGTTGCTAAACATAAATTCTTCGAAGCTACGCTTGTACATGATTATAAGAAAATCATTGCCGTCCATGGACAAAATTCAGAAAGTTAACAAGGTAGAAAAAGTAAAGTTCTCTGCAATGTCTAGTTGCTACTTACTAATTTCCATTACCAAACATCAACTTGAGACAATCCATGGAAACAGACTAAACTAACAACATATCCTACCTACCTTTTTCTTTGACAGTGTATCAATTGGTGACATGACCTCTGGCTGAACATAGTCCTTTCCTCGGTAGAAGACTATGGTGTCATTTCCAACAACATTAATAGGAACACCACCACTCAGTCGAGCTATCTCACTTGCATAGTCCTGAATTTGCCCTGGTTTGCAAGGCTTACAGATGACCTTGACAGTCTCATGTTTCTTCCAATGCAAATGCATGTTCAGAATTACACCCCCAAAAACACCCCGCCTTCCAATTGGGACATAATTTGACTTTTTCTGTGAAACTTTCTTCAAATAAAATCTTTCCTCGCCATTGAGATCCTCTGGTTTAGCCACAGGGCCTTGAGCTTTCTCAACCTCATACCTCTTTAGTTTCTCAACCAGCATAGATTCTTTTAATCGGGCCTGGAATAGAAACACCACATATTAATTAATCATCTTCTATGAAATAAAATGAGAAAATAAGCACATAGTAGTTAATCACTTAAGTGTTCCATTAAGTTTCATTCAAACAAAGCTAGATATAATGTTGACATGGCCAATCCTAGGTGAGGAAAAATCCTCAAAAGGTCTGGTGTCATTATAAACAATATAGACTGGACAATCACAGTTTCAAATGAACTAACTGTGTTATGAAAAAAAATAGCTACCGATAAAGCTACACTAAGAAAGCAGAATTCTCATAGGATGAAGTTTTGATGATTGAAATATTGAGTAGCAATTAGTAAGTCATATTCATAACATAGAAATAGGAAGGAAGCAATCTCTTTTTGAAGCAAACTGCATAATCCATTACACACTTCAGGAAGAACGTAACCAAACAAACCAAATAGGAAAAAAAAAACAAGGCTAACTTGTTGATACCTTCTCGATCTTGTATTTGACCCGAGCTTCAGCTGTAGGAAATTTCTGTTTTATTTTTTTGCCCTTGGGTCTGATACGCCGTGGATCATTCTTATTGGCCTCCTTCCGCTTCTTCTTTTCCCGTTTTCTCTGAAGCTTCAAACGCCTCTTTGTCTGATACCTCCCCTTCTTGGAGGGCTCCACTTCTTCAATTTCGAACTTGGGTTTCCCATCGTCTGACAAAACAAGATTCACTGACTCATAGCTAGCCCATCGAACACCCCATGAACTCGCAAACGGGTAAAAGGGGCTTAAGTATTTGCCAGGGGAAATAACATCAGTTCTGCAATAAGTAGAAAAGGAAAATATGAGAACTAGTGAACTACCCAACTCAACCCGTCGTGGATAAAATGGGTACTCAACATGAATATGATATGTCCTATGTCATTTCTAGAGACTTGATACAATAATCTGAGTGACCAAGTAGGAAACACATGACTCATCAGTGATATAGTTGGCAGAACTCAACAGAAATAGTTTTAATGAAGGTACAGGCATTCAAACTTCTTACAGAATTACTGCACTTAAGCTACGTTATGGTTGTACGAATCAGCTGCAACGGATAAATTCTGCCATTGCATGTTCAAGCAATTAGATATAAGTCCTGGCCATGTGGTATTGCTCCTAATGGATATGTATGTATGCATTGAACTGAGGAACAGAAGAGATAAGAATGAACCAGACAGTTTCGCTACCTGAGAGCTGGAAGGGAAGGTGAAAGTAGTGTCTTTTGGGATGGACTAAGGAGAGTGAAAGAAGCGGACAACTTCCTAAGATTTTGACGTGACAGTAGACGGAATGCCATTGCTCACTACTCCTTTGACAATGCACAGTGAGAAAATGCCATCTGCTCTAAAACACCAACACTTGCCTGCAAGAAGAGTGAAAAACAATTTATTAGTGCCTGAAATAACAACAACACTGAAAGAGTTGGGTTCACAAGCAGTTTATTTGTTTCAACTGTATTACAAAACAAATGCAACCAATAAAGGTCAACCAAAATCATGCCATATGAGCAGAAGAGGCCCTGAATAACCATGCACCAATGGATCACGAAATGCAGAGATGCTACTCCATGTTATCCCACACTGGCTTGATCAAAATCAGGCGTACAAATCGATGCACAATACAGAATGCCTAGGGGTGCCAATTGGCGAAGCAAACAATGAACTCCTTCCAAACTTCACATTCACATAAACGCTAAACAAAGCTACAGCGGAGCAAAGTATGACAAGCAACTGTGAAAATAAAAATCCAGGAAAATGTATGCATAATGATCCTATTTTCAGTTTGAGAGAACACGAAGATCATCCACGCTGATGAGGTACCACAATCATAACATAATTTTAACAGAAATCTTAACGATGTAACAGACTAGAGAAAACATATGTGTCAAACTAATCTAGCAAACTGGATCAGTGCTATGCCAACAGAGGTTTGCCTCACCGGAGCCTATCATATCGTCCTCTCCTCCACTTGGAGATAATTTGTTCAACAATGAAAGTATTTATGTGTCGCGTCGTCATGTATTTCCAGTAACACAAAGTCCAAGGTAACAAGAGCATGAGAATTAAAATTAGACATTGCGAGATTCACCTATTCCGAAGGCGGCTTGACTTGGCAGCCGGACCGCGCCTCTCGGGCAACCGGCGGCGGCGCAGATCGCGCTTCCACGAGACACGCGCCTTTGGCGGGGAGGAGGATTTAGCGGTGAGGGAGGGGAGTGCAGGGGCGGGAGGAGAAGCCGAGGGGGAGAGGGGAACTGGAGGGCGAGAGAGTGAGCCGCCGTCGCCGGCTGGCGGAAGAGCAGAGCAAAGGCAGCGAGCGCGCCGGAAGGAGAGTCAGAGTACTAGGCCTTATGTTATGTCATATACGTACCTAATTGGGCTTCTATGTTTCACGGTCCAGGCCGAACACGCATGACGTATCGGCGGCGAACTGGGTTGGGCCTAGGGACCTAAACGGATCGGATCTGACAATGTTCTCTTCATATCTTTTACCATTATTATTTTTTTGTCAGATTCGGAGTGGAGCGGATAATGTCTAGATGCGGATTCGGATAGATGGGCACATGAAAACATATTTTCACCATTGTGAAAATAAAAACAAAAACTTCCTCAAAAGAATAGCATAGTGTAGCGAATAGTTTAAAATATCACCAATGTGAAGATGGCAGTACTTATTACAAAGAAGAAGGTTGTACTTAAAGAATACGTAAGTAAGGTTCTCCGACCATTTTTTATTAATATCCGCTACTTCATCCGCTGGATATCCACATGACCAATATCCGTATCCGTGTCCATATCTATCAGATTTTAAAAATCGTATACCATATCCTTAAAAACGGATGCGGATGCAAATTCGGTGCCAAAATTATCCGTACTATTTACAACCCTAGTTGGGTCGATCACCTATTTTGCTCAGCCTTTGATAAAAAAAAAAACCTGTTTTGCTCAGGCCAACTGCCGGCCGAAGCCTCTCTTCGCCTCGGCGTTCCCTTTTCCTTCTCGCGCGACTTCCGCCGGAGGAGCCACAGATGGCCGGCGTTCACGGCAAGCGGCGGCCGCCCACGCGCGCGGCGCGTGAAGATCCCGAGGCTTGCACCAAACTCCCATATCGCCGCATTGTCCCCATTCTCGTGTCCCTTGATCAGCCTCCAGCCCTCCATGGCAACCGGCCAAAGGGTCGCAGCCTCGCAAGGTGCCGGCCCGCTCGGTGAGCAGTCTGTGTCATGCACTAGCGCTCGTATCTGCAGACTGCAGTCGCCGGCACCAGCGTGTTGTACCACCACGCTGCACTGCAGACGGCCATGTGCGCCGACTTGGCCCGGCAGCCTGGTGTGTGTTAAACTCGTGTTGAATCTGGTATCGTTTCATATATGCGTCCCTATATTTGCCTCAAGTTTCTTGTTGGATTTGACATATAGTATTGTTCCTCGTACTCAAATATAGTTCAAGTTGCAGAAACTCAATTCGGCTCCCGGGTGCGTATTATCCCTCTACAATAAAAACATATTTTCAAGTGTTAGAAAATTTTAACAAAAAAATTTACATGTACATTTCCATAATATATGTGTATTCTTCAAGTTTCACAAAAAAAAGATATTTTTGTAGTCTAAGCGAAAAAGAGAAATTTTATCTTGTGACAAGTCTTTGTTTCAGCACCGATTTTTTTTGTTTTTTACACACGCCACATGACATGTCGATTTTTCATGAAACGACTTTGTGAACGTGTAGCACATGAAGATGTACGTGTGAAATTTTTATTTCACTTTTTTGATATTTTAAAATGTGTCTAACATGTATTTTAAAATAAAGGGAGCATATACTCTCATGCGCCAAAACATCACTCCTTGGGGTAAAAGATGTCCGAAATCTTGTTTCATACTGTCATAAAAATATCCAAAATTTATAAGTACAGGATCCCTTCCCCAAATTTGATTGGAGGAAAACAAAGTTTCAGTACTGAAATTAATTAGATGGTCATCCCAAGCGAAAAACTTAAACTTTCCATTTCAGGCTATATAGTGTGTTCTGACAAATGTGATATGAAATTGTAATGCTACTAAGCAAAGACGTATTTCGACGATGTGTTTCGGCAAAGACCGAAAAATAATGATGTCCTTGGGCAAATTTTCCCTTTTATTAGTCTCTTTGGATTATTGTGACTTGTTTATGGACGTATCTATAAAACGTTGGTACTCTTCATCTTGTTGGTAGTTTCTCAGCCGTCGCCCCAACCCGGTGCAATGAATAACAAAATTACCACGCGCCCGATCGATCTATGGCTAACTTCCCATTCACGTGTGCTAGTGCTAGATTGGTGTGTTCAGTGTTGATTTCCCCTGCATTGGCGCGCTGTTGGCAGTTGGCACGGATGGCGACTGTCGGCAAAACAAAACGCAACAGTAACATGAAGCACCGGGAGAGACCTCGATCGAGATCGATCGAGCTATTTGTATGATGATGATCAGGCAGTCAGCATCGATCCATCGGCCCATCTCTGGTGCATGGATTTTTGCCCTGAAAAAGGCGGAGTGGGACGTTCGTACGTCGGGCCAGGGGAATTGAAAGGACGGGACGACCCACCGATCATCTGCTTTGACCGGCCGGCCGGTTCGCCGTCCGTCGCTTCCCCATGATTGCTCCATCGATCGAACGGATTAAACAGCAGCCCGTTGATCGTGTCATCGTTTGCGTCGCAGATCTGCGCTCCAGCCGACGAAAACGATGGAAATGACCTAATCTCAAAAAGTCGGCACACAGTAACCTGATTATCCTCTCAAACAAAAAATAACCTGGTCATGAAATTAATTGTGTCTTTCAGGCTGTAAAGTATGACACCTAGGTCACGGCTTCATCCTATATATAGCATAACTCCTTACAAAGTTACACTAGGCGTCATTAAAAGGAGTTATTTTCATAACTACTTTCTAAATTAGTTTATTTTGTGTCAAACTTTTGGGAATGTTTTTTTATCAAAATAGTTGATGAGCGCCTCGATTCATTTCTTTCTGTTAAAGGAAAATTTTACGACAAAAATCGCGGGCTAACCCGCGTGATAGCATATGCACGATACTTGGTGGAAGTTGACATGCAAAAACCACCGTTATGGGCCCAACAATTTTTTACCATGTGGCAATCTTTATTTAAAAAATCCAAAAGTTCCCATCTAAATCGTCTACTCCGGCCATCGTAAAACCATCATTGCATCATGGGGGACGAATTTCCTCGCGTTCAATCGTTACATCTATCAAAACAGAGTCTCCCTCACTCGGGGTGTTTTCAACAGACTTCGCTAGCTACATGCATGCACCTCAGAGTCGAAGGGCATGCACAATTGTAGGAAAGTATATATTTCCTTACCCCACCACATCATCTAAAAAAAAAAATATGTATTAGGGTGTAATTATTTCTCAGTCGACTGAGATTTTAACCCGCACTCGCTGGCCGCTCGGCGTCTCGGCCGGTCACCGGTCGCGTCGCTCCCCGCCGGGCCGCGTGAGTTGAAGTAAACCTATCTTATGCATCGCTTTGAAGGAACATCTCATCAGCTAACATGATCGAGCCATCATTTCCTTTTGTTTTTTTTTCTCTCATCACTGTACTACATGTCAGACAACTCACTTATGTACGCTCCTAAAAATCAAAATGATTACACGATTATCTCTCTCTCTCTCTCTCTCGCACGCTGGACTACAGATCAGCCAGCTCACTTCCTAAAAATCAAAAGGGCTACACGATCTATCTACATGAATATATATATGTACATGTTATATTTATTACATGCAAAACTAAGTGCTTTTAGAGCAATCACGTATTTTATTAACAGAAAACCAAATTATATCACCAAATAAACATGAAAATTAAAAGATAGACGAAAAAAGAGTTGTCCTAAAAACTTTGCAGATAGATACCAAAAGAATAGAAAAATACGGATCCATCCCTAGTGTTTTCAGCACTCGCCAAAGCTAGCAACCACTACCGAACTCAAATGTCGCCTAGACGCGTGTTGGACGAGTCGTCAAGCAAACATAGTTACCATAGGACATAGTTACGAAAAATGAACAACACCAAAAAACTTTTGCCAAAATCTATCTCCGGTGTTGTACAATAGGACATAGTTACCATAAAACAACAACACCAAATTAAAAAAAAAATAGAAAATTGACAAATAATCGCCCCAGCCACCACTTCCTAGTGTGGAGTGCCGCTTTGTGCCACTGCCCAGTTCATATCTTTACTATTAAATGGGAGTTGGTCGTTTGACGCTCAACGCACTTTGGTGGTCGTCATTAGAAGCATCCTGTCCATCTAATCATCCTCAACATTTTCGCTCAAACCCACACCGTCCGATATCCTCTCGTATTGGCTGGCAGCACATATATATGTTAAGAGTCTTTACTATTAAATGGGAGTTGGTCGTTTGACGCTCAACGCACTTTGGTGGTCGTCATTAGAAGCATCCTGTCCGTCTAATCATCCTCAACATTTTCGCTCAAACCCACACCGTCCGATATCCTCTCGTATTGGCTGGCAGCACATATATATGTTAAGAGTCTTTACTATTAAATGGGAGTTGGTCGTTTGACGCTCAACGCACTTTGGTGGTCGTCATTAGAAGCATCCTGTCCGTCTAATCATCCTCAACATTTTCGCTCAAACCCACACCGTCCGATATCCTCTCGTATTGGCTGGCAGCACATATATATGTTAAGAGGCTGCATGCATTCAGTAAAAGGAATGCTATCTTATAATTCCAATCGCTACAAATAGTATCTCCTAGCTAACGGAAAGATATCATCATATGTAAAAGAATCAGGGCAGCCAAATAACTGCTTATTTCCATCTGAGGTTGTACAACGCGTTTCACAAGGAGGTTCGAACGTCCAATCTTTCGCTATTAGACAGGTTTCACCCAGAAAAGAGGTAAGATCTAAACAATTCCAAGAAATCAGGAATTTGATACACAGTAAATGGAAAATTAAATATGCTTTCCTAACTGATCATAGCGCTAGATGGAGCTTTCCGTGTTCTCCGTCCTCTGCATCCCGCTCGCCCCTTCATCCATCGATCCCGTCCCGCCGCAAGGGAAAGAAAAGCCCGGATTGAATTAGCATGGGAACGGAGCTCCTCCGCCTGCACAATTGCCCCGCGCCTCCCACGTCCTTCACCACGCCCACGCCCACGCCCACTCCCAGATCCGGCGCTCGCCAAGCCCCGCGGCGAGGACCACGCGCCACGCCGTCACGGGTGGTTTAGGTGAAGGCAACCGCGGACGCCTGGCCAGCGTTCGGTGCCGTCTCCGTGTGCGTTGAAGCTGCCGCAATTCAGCTCCCCAAGACGGCTGCCGCGACCACCATAGACGACTCGGCTACGTGCAAGCTCCCGGCAGATGCTGGGCCTCGAGCGGACGAATTAACCACGCACACGAGCGGTTGATCTGACAAGCAGAGTTTTCCTGGGCAAAGTCCGATCAGATCTGCCTCCCTCGATTGTCTGATTTTTTTTGGTCAATGATGGAGGGAGGTGGGGAGCGACGGTGCACATACAACCATTATTTGGAACAGGTTCGTCAGAAAGTTCATTTCACCGATCCTAGCTTTAGCTTTATTTGGATGCATTTGGCGCACCTTACGTATCTTATCTTAGTTCAGTTAAATTCATTTCTTCTTTGCAAACAATTTTAAAGTGTTTTTTATTATCAACTTGCAGGTAATTTTTAGTTTACTCCAGAAAAAGAAAATTCCAGTTTACGTGTGGCTGGATGGTTGAAGATAGTAGATATACAGTATGCAGATATAGCATTAACAGTAACCTTTGTTATCCCTTTTTCTCCTTCTTATTATTCCAGCTTCTTATTGTTGCACTAACGCTATTAAATAAGGATGTTTCAATATATTCCCCCATGTCTAAATTAATTAATTCTACATCGTGGGAAAGTCATACACGTTATCACAAATCTGCGGAGTTGAACTTGTTTTAAATCTGTTGGAAGTTCTACTAAATTAAGCAGGTGACCTTTTGTTAAAATTTAATCCTCTTGTGCTTTCTATATTTGTCCAATAAGAATATAGTTGTAATTTGACTGGGTTCAATTCAATAGAAGATATACATGGTTATTAAGCAGAGACATGATCATCTATACAAATCTGGATTGATTTCAAATATGTTGATAAGAAAATTAGACGATCGGTTAGCACAAACTTCATCATGTTGTTCATTCGTAGGAACGCTGATCTATACCGTCGATGTATTATTAAAGAAAATATTTTGACATAATTAATGTTTGTGCTATCTTGACCTTTGTGCAAGTCACCAGTTGCTCGATTTGTCAAATGTGTTGAAGACGATGGGAATTCATTGCTTTTGAGCTTTATTAGGACAAAGAATACAAGAGATGGAGGTCATTTTCCAGTATGATCTCGTCACAATGTAAAAATATTTGTACTCACTATGGTTAACATTCAAGGGATCGAGAAGATGCACATCATTCATGTTCATCGAATTGAAACATGGTATCTGAAGTTTTGTCCTGCTCAAGTATACCACTGCTTTTTACCTCTGTACTCTGAACTTTGTAGAAAAGGTAAGCACCTACAAAATTGTTTACCTTGTTAAGATACTTTGTTTGTCCAGGTGACGCTTAAGCATTCTCGATCTTTATTCATGCATCCTGGTCACCATGGTGGTTCTTATGCAAAGGACAAGTTTGAAAATATGTGCATTCTGCTATTTCGTCTGCAATTTTTCTTGAGCTATTTGTGTTATGACTGAAGCCATTAGCTTTGCTTATAGCTGCACTGTCGTGGGCATTTTTTATGCTTAAGGTAAAAAAACTCCTCGGATGCAAGTGGAATTCAATGACTTTCTAGAGGTATTGCACTCGGGTTCAGATCACTTTATCCTTTGCGCTTTTTGGTTTGGTAATTTTCTTAAGATTCTTTTTATGCCGCCCATTCTTTGTGCTTCTAGAAAAAACGTATGAGCATTTGAATGGATCTTATCATGGCCTTAGGGCTGTACCGTAGGCTGAAGATCTGGTGTGGCGCCTGGCGGGGATTAAATTGATTGCCATGCCACCAATATTGTTCATTGTCATCCTCATCCTTCCTCCCAGCAACGTTGATATGGAGTTCTTCATGGCCCTGTATGTTCTTTAGGTAACCACGAAAGGGATCTCTTGTTTTTGTTAAAAAAAAAAGGATCTCTTGTTTAGCTTCTGAACTTCTTATGTTCATCCCGCTTATTCAAGTTTTCAGTCCGGTTTAGGATATATTGATGGTTGTGATCCTACATCAAATGTAGGAAAGATCGGTGTGTTTAATTTTTAAAAATAATGTATGTTTCTCGGTGTCTTCATGGTCATGCATGGAGGTTTATGTAATCCTGAAGTGCAGGTGGCAAAAAGGAAAGGGTTCAAGATTAGGTATGCCGGAGAAGTTCATGTGGTGCGCCCTTAATTATCTCGAAGGAGGTAACAACGAGTGTCCGCTGACCCCCGAGGATGTGAGGTATTAATTTCAGATGATTGCCAATTCGGATGGTTCTTCAAAAAAAAAAATTGCTTGATCCGGCGAAACCATTGCACAAGGAGGAAATCTAGCGGAGCCTGTTACTCAAGTATGTTGCCTCAGAACAACTATGCTGGCGCAATTGAGAGAATGGCCCTCACCGTCGGGCGCTATGCATCAATCGAGTGCCGCAACACCAGCCGAGCATAGAAACAACAAGAGGACAATGTCTTTTTTTTGTAAATATTCCTATCAATTGTCCTTCAGTTTGCAATGCGCAACTCGCATGCTACCTGTCTCCCGAACTTCTCTCCGTGACGAAGAAGTTCAACATGAGTTCACATGCATCATATTTACATCCGTTGAGAAAAAAACTAGAAAAGCCGTAGCAACGCATGGGCATTCAACTAGTATTTTTATTTAGCCTATCTTTATGCAGAACGATTAGTGCAAACAATAATTAAGTGTGCCCACCCTCAAGTTTTTTCCTGCGTCCGCCACTGTGTCGAGCGTACTTTGCGTAAGTGCTGTGCCCGGAGGCTCGTAGTACTACCTGCCATGAATCGGACTCCGACTGAGTTGGACTGGATGGAGTCGTTGTCTCATAGAGATGACGTACGGACGCACCCCACGCGTGGCCTATACCTCCTGGCTCTGGTTTTGGCTCCACCACTTGCAACCAAAAATCTCATCGATCCATCCATCGAGGTGCTACGCGCGACGCTGTTCGTGCTCCGGCCACACAAGCTGCTAAACCGCGGCTCACAGGCCGTGTGTGCCTCCGGTTTCGACCGACAGATTATCGCCGCCGAGCACACACGCATTTCACGGCTGGATGGTGGCAAGATCGACCGTACTCC
Organism: Lolium perenne; assembly: GCF_019359855.2. Classification (NCBI taxonomy): domain Eukaryota; kingdom Viridiplantae; phylum Streptophyta; class Magnoliopsida; order Poales; family Poaceae; genus Lolium; species Lolium perenne. Next base: position 221,521,868 of record NC_067245.2, on the reverse strand, counting down.
CTCTGAAAATGATGTTTCAAATATGTCTAAATTCGGGTGTATTCTAGATACATCTAAATTAAATGTGTCTAAATTTAAATGTATCTTAAATTGCAACGTGGGAGAAAGTTGTGGTTTTCGCAAGTTATACTTACTAATGACATAATTGTATGTTGTATAACTTATATTATGTTGACCAAATTGATAACCTAGCAATACGCGCATGCATGCCAAGTGAATATTACTAATTTCCTCGCTGCGAGGGTATGGAATCCACTATGCTTTGCAATGTAGAAGGCCTCGTACAACTTCTTTTCTAGACCATCCCTTGCTTGTTCTCGATTGCTTTGGTTGCAGAGATTTGTCCTTCGTGACCAGGTTCATCGTGCTCCAGCATCGTCACTAGCATCTTCTCAACTAGTTTAGCAGTTGCCTAGGCATAACATCATCGCACATTGTCGGATCACGAAAGCTGTCTCCACCTAAACTGATGGTGTATTTCTCGTCTGTGCTGAAACCCTCGTGAGTTTATTACGACGGGTCAAGAATAGAGAGATCTGGTGTAAAAGTTTGTCGATAGGCACCAATAAACTTCACACATTTCGAATCATTCCTTGATTTTTATGCAAGCTGATGAGAAGAATGTTGATACTCTAAAGAGAATACAGGAGTTAAACTATCCGGGCTCGTGGCGGCTAAGAAAGCATGGTAAAATCAAGTGTATACTTCAGTGAAAACATAGAGGTAGAAAGAAGGGTTGCAGTTTGCGAGAGGCTTGATATTTTGACCAAATGATTGAATGATATATACCTTAACAAAACAACATGTTTTCTACACTTGGTTGATAAAATTCGGATCTTAGGTTAGTGGGAAAAGATGCTCTCAGTATATGTTCTATGTCGCGACATCGTGTACGGGATAAATCATATCTAACACCCCGGATCCGAGTTATCTGGGTTTAGTTTATGGGGATTTGCTAGAGTTGCTCTAAAGACCATACAAGCCTTGTTTAGAAGATGAACGACGTGTGTTGTCCATGGTGGTGACAGGACAAGATAGCGGCCCTAGAGCAAGGAAGGAGGCCCAACTGCCACAATGAACATGATACAATTATGATACTGATACAACGAGTGATTCGCTAAGGCTGGTGAGAATGGTATTATACACTATTGTCATGGATATGATACTTTTATATGATAGTGCCTCTATATTGTATAATATCACTGTACTGATATTATAGTAGCATATTACTTATTTATTGTAAAATCGCAATGCAAATTTGTGTATAAAATTTATTAGCCATTATTTTTTTTAGCTTTACATGCCATGATACCATATCATAGCACACTATCACCTATCTTTGTTAATTGCAGCGCCACATTAATTTTTTAGTAAATTCCATTTTACCCCTTATTTTATCATATGCGACAATAATTACCCCATTTAGTAGAAAGTTATCCGATTTACCCCATTTAGCGAAACATGTGCCAATTCTTACCCCAATTAAAAAATTTCACCATTCTACTTGGCTGCAACATGGTTTTGTACCTGTCTTCCGGCACTAGCTAGTGATTTTAGTAGAGGATAGTGTGTAACCAACGTATACATACTTAAGTAGACTATAACTATCATCACTAGCTACATAGCTAACTAGTCAGCACTTAATTAGCTGCATCCAGAAAACATAAGACGGTGGTGTTGCAGCCGCTGTTAACAAAGTTGATGCCTCCCACGAGCTCGGCACACAATATCAGTACATGAGTCCACCTATTTCGTTAATGGATGGGAGAACACTGCTAATATCATCGTGCGACTGCTGTCAACACAAATGTGGCGCCGACAAGCTCTTCAGTCGTCCTGATGTTTTTCGCATATAGACAGCAGAACTATGCTTAAGTTTAAATGTGGTAAGAATTGGCAGAAGTTTCGCTAAATGGGGAAAGAGTTGGCACAAATTTCGCTAAATGGGTTAAATTGGAAGAATTTCTACAAAATGGGGTAATTATTGTCACAAATGATAAACTCAGGGTAAAAAAAATGAAATTTACTCATAATTTTTTGATGACTTGGATTACAGTGTACCTATAATACTCCAAACGGTATGATACTCTCTCTCACACACACACTATAGATAGCCTATGACTAATCACAATGGCGAGTGTCATAAACTAGTATCATGCTATGATACCACCTCTATAATGCATATTATCATGAGGTAATATCATAGCTCCATCAAATTTAATATTTTATAGAATCTCAATGCGGATTTGTGTTCATAATCTATATGTCATTGAACTTTTTAGTCTTACGTGCTATGATACGACATCATATTATGATAGCACACCCGCCTCTCTTCTTATTAATTATTATGTCACATCAGATATTTTCCGACATAGATTGCATAATACTAGTTATGATACTCTCTCACTACGGATAGCATAACATATTAGTCACGCGAACGCGCGTAATACCAATTTATTCAACGACAAGCTCGCATGGCAATCCATCGCACGTATTCATATCGCTCTGATCACCAACACTGTTGAGCAGATCATGCCTAGATGGTTCAAGTTGGATACTCCATTCTCGACGGCCGGTGTCCACTTCTCCATTCTGCTTACTATAGCTTCTATGTCAGCTTTTGTGTCATTTGCACAACAGGGCCACAAGCCCACAACGCCATCTTGCTAAACGATGCTCGGAAAAACTGTTCGTATTACTAACCACTCCAGAGTCTAAAATTCAAAGACGTTGCATTTGTGATAGATATACTTTTGCCGAGTACCAGAGACAGTCATACGGAGGCGGGCGTTGCATCGTACCATGATTGCGGAGGTACGGGCGTACGGCCGCGAGATCTTTCGTACGGCCGCAAGTAGACACGTGTCCCTCTCTGGTCGTGGGCCACACACGGATGCATGCCCCCTTTCCCAATTTAGACCGGGATCTGCCGCTCTTCAAAGCCTAATCATCCGTGCTAGCTAAGCAGCTTTGATGAGCTGCTCCAACCGTACGTGTGCCTGAGAGATGATCATGTTGTACTGTACGTATGAGTGATCGGATCTCGATGGGTCACTCTCAGGAGTCGATCGGTCAGAAAAATAGTCCAGCTCCAGGCTGTTCCTTCCAAGACCCATGCTTCAACGGGCCTACCAATGCAAGCCAATCTCTCTCCTTAAATAGTGATCGAACTTGACGAACGAGGAACCAAACTCGCTAGAGAAATCAAAGACCGATTGATTATCGGACTGATCAGTCTTAAACTCTTAAGCATGAATTCCATTCTCTTAACAACGATTCCTTCCAACAGCTTGTTTGGTGCACGCAGATTCAGTGCACTTTTGCCCCATCAAAGATCTGTTGGTGACAAGGCTAGGGAGCCAGCTGCTAGTACTGGTGATTACTTTTGAGTGTCCTTTGCTGTCCTTGCCACAGTGTATGCATGCATAGCTAGATCTCTAGCTAGTTCTCCACCTTGATCTAAGGTACTTCCTTCTTATAAAATAAGTGTTTTCAATTTTATCTATATACAGATGTATGCCTAGATATATCTATATCTAGATAAAGTTGGAACCCTTTTTTTTGTTGAGAATTCGGCAGGTCAGCTGCTCGATATATTAATAGCAGAAGATTTGGCTCAGTTAATCGGGGAAACCGGACCCAAAAACCATACAGAGTGACCGAGTTTATGAGGAAAACCGGCCGAAAAAACCGCACAATGGTCGGGGCCTCATCGCCCACACGAAACCAGACCACCGACGACCAAACACACACCACCAAACCCGAAGCCGCTGCTCCGACGTCCCCTGCTTGGAGGCGAGCCGCAACGCCGCACGGCATGGACGTCTTGTAGCCCAAACTACCAAGGTGACGACCCGCAGACCACGAACGCCGCGCCAAAAGATCCGGGGCCGCCGCCCCGACTTGCCAGCCATACCGACCACCCCGTCGCGTAGGCCGGGCCGACGAGCTCGCTACCCACGTAGCACGAACACACCACCCATGCCTTGCTAGACGATGACCACACCCCATGGAGTCATCGCTGGAAGACCATCCGAGGCCGCCGCCTCGGCGCCGCCCCGGCATCCACCACCCTCGACGACAAGGCAACAACCGCTTATTTTGAAATAGTACTACGGAGCAACAGCCGCGAAGTGCCCACAGCAACGGCACACCGATCGTCCACAGTTGTTAGACTGTATATAATAGCTTCCGTATTTGTACATGTATTGTAACTCTTGTACACTATAAATATAAACCAACGCCAACCCTATTGGGTGTCGAGCGTTCCCCAAATCCTTTGTCTCACATGGTATCAGACTAGGTTTAGGTCATGTCTTCCGCTGCCCTCACGTGCGCCGCCGCCGCGGCCTCCTCGGCCGCCGCCGCGACGCGCCCCGCCGCCTCGACCACCTCCACCACCGCTGTGATGGCCTCCTCTTCGTCGCGGCCCCTTGTGTCGCCGTTTCTTGCGGCGCTTCTCGACGGCCGCACGCCGCCACCGCTTAGCAGCGCCCCGATCACCACCTCGGCTGGTCTCTTCTTGGGTGCTGCCCCTCGTGCTCCATGGCCGTTTGCTTCGGCCGCTGCGTCGGTGCCTGCCGTGGTCGGGCCGCTCCATCGGTCGGCTGCTTCATCATCGCCTGCTGTAGCCGATTCGATCGCGGTCCCTCCTCCTTCGTCTGGCGGAACCGGGCCGATCGCGGTCCCTCCTCCATTGCCTGGCGTGGCCGGGCCGATCGCGCCCGCTTCGTCCCCCGCACCGGCTCCAGGGACGGCTGCCCTGGCTCCGTTCGTCGCTGCTCCGACGCCCGCCTCCTCGTCCACCACTGCCCTGGCCCCGACGCACATACAATATGGTGCGGGCCTCTATGGGCAGCCCCTCTTCTACGGCGCCCCGCCCATGGCATATGGTGCCCACTCTCCACCTCCGGCCTTGGCCACGCCTCCCGCAGCCTATGTGCCGCCTGCCCCTGTCACACATGAGGCTGGCCCTGTGCGTGACCCGCCGCCTGTACACCTGGCACACCTTGTGACCGTCAAGCTCAACCCTGACAACTACCTGGTGTGGCGAGCTCAAGTGCTCCCCCTTCTGCGCAGCTACTACCTTGACGGCTATGTTGATGGCACCATCCCGTGCCCACCACCTATGCTTCAGGTGCTTGCTCCTGATGGTACACCAATGGCGCTACCAAACCCGGCTCATCGGCAATGGACGGCGCAGGATCAGGCTATTCTCAGCGCTATCCAGTCCTCTCTTATGCCGACTGTGGCGGGCATGGTCCTCTTTGCTGCAACCTCGCACCAGGCCTGGAGTACCCTTGATGCCAGTTTCTCCTCTCAGTCCATGGCGCGGTCCATGGCTATTCGCAATAAACTTGGTGATCTCAAGAAACTGGATAAATCTGTGACAGCTTACTACAATGAGGCTAAAGAGCTGGCTGATATACTGTCTTCCATTGGTCAGCCCCTTCGTGATTCTGAATTCATTGGGTATATTCTCAAGGGCCTTGGCGAGGACTATGACTCTCTTGTAGAGAATGTTGAAGGGCGCGATAGCACTAATCCGATTAGTGCCCATGATCTGTATGCACGCCTCCTCAACACGGAGCAACGCATTGGAGCTCGCCGCCCGGATGGTCCATCCTTTGACGCCTCCGCCAACGCTGCATACCGCGGCGGACACAACCAGCAGCAGCAACCCCACCCGCCCAGTGGGTCCCTTCCGCAGCCGCCTAAGCAGCCGGCCTCGCAGCCGCGCCCTGCGACCACGACGGGTGGCCGTGGCCGGTCCTGGGTGTGCACCACATGCGGTACCAAGGCCCCCTGCCAGCTCTGTGGTATTGCTGGACACCTCGCCTCGCGTTGTCATCGCCGCTTCAAGCAGGACTTCTTGGGTATTGGCAACGACGGCAGCGGCAATGAGAAGCAAGCCGCCCTTGCGACTCATCACGGGTCTACTACAACCTATCCCGTCGATGCGTCTTGGTACATGGATACTGGCGCCTCTGATCACCTGACACATGAGCTCTCTAGGCTCAACCCTCGGGAGACATACGCCGGCCACGATCAAGTCCGTACTGCCGATGGTACAGGTATGCGCATTTCCCATGTTGGCCAGGCATCGCTCCTTTCACATTCCTCTAGACATGTCCACCTTCGTAATGTTCTTTGTGTTCCATCGGTCACTCGTAATCTTCTTTCGGTTAAAAGGCTTACCATTGATAATAATGTCTTTGTTGAGTTTCACCCGTTTCATTTTTTTTTCAAGGACCGAGTTACCCGGGACGTGCTTCTTAGAGGTCGGAGTCGTGATGGTCTTTATGTGCTAGATACTGTAAGGGTATTTTACCCTTATCCATTATTTTGGTATCCATGACACCGTGCTAGAGTATTTGGACTAATACATGTCTACAAGATGACTTTCAGGTATTAGCCAAAGAGGTATGATGCTGTAGCAATGGAACAAAAAGGCAACGGGAGACCCCCCCAATTCGACGAAAAATCAGCAAGTTTTTCAGAGCCTGGCCGGTCACAGATCCGGTCAGACCGGCCCTGGCACCGGACAGCCCGGTCACCAACCGGATCCAGAACCGGTGCCATCCAGGCAGGTTCCAGTAAAGAGGGCAAGCCCTCCGGTCGGCGTCCGGTCGCCAGCCCGGTTTTGGACCATTGCTCCGGTCCATGGCCCGGTCTGACCGGGCACCAGACCGAGCGGCCCGGTCTGCAACCGGACTTTGCGCCTGTGCCATCCGGGCGCCATCCAGTAACCTCAGACGCCTGCCCGGTCAAGACCCGGTCCCAGCTCCGGTTGGAAACCGGCCGACCCGGTCTGTGGCCCGGTCTGACCGGGCTGTGGACCGGCCTGTCCGGCGCCAAATCCGGTCGACCGGGTTTCTCAACGAATCTGCTGATGTGGCAAGTGACCAACGGCCGTATTTCGAAGAACACTATAAATAGGCCTTCTCCTACCTCTGAACAGTTAGGCAACATACTACAAGCTGTTCTTGAGCTCTCTCTCTCTTACTCCATTGCTAGAAACACCAAAAGCCTCAGATCTCCCTCCTCCTCCACCCAAATTCAAATCCCTCCGGGGAATCGTTAGAGGAGGACCCGATCTACCGTTCTACCAAGCCAAATCTCATTCCCCCTTGTATTCATTGAGAAGCTTGCTTCCTAGGGTTCCTTGGAAACCCTAGGTGGGCAAGAAGAGTCCGGAAGCATCCGGGCTGTGGATTTGCTCCGGGCAAGATTGTGAAGGTTTGGAGGCTACCTCAAAGTCTACCACAAGTGAGTGAGCTATTCCTTCGTGGGATAGGCTCCGGAGAATAGGGTGAGCCTTCGTGATGCGGGGAATCCTTCGTGGGACCTCCACTCCTCCAAACGTGACGTACCTTGTTGCAAAGCAAGGGAACACGGGAATACATCCTCGTCTCCGCGTGCTATCGGTTATCTCTAAACCGAACTCCTTACTTGTGATTTAACTGCCTGTGAGAGCCTTCGTGCTTGAGTTAGTTGTATCCTCATATAGGTTGCCTCACCTAGTTTGCATTAGGCTCACCTTTATATTCTGCAAAGCCTAATATTGCAAAGAAAGAATTAAAATCTGTAGAAACCTATTCACCCCCCCCCCCCTCTAGGTTTACCATCTCTATACTTTCAGATACCCCTGCCGCCCCTGTCGCTCCTACCACCCCTCAGGTCTTCAGTGGTGTGCGTGCCGCCCCTTCACAGTGGCATGCTCGCCTTGGCCATCCTGCTACCCCAGTTGTTCGCCATGTGCTTCGTCGCCATGATCTCCCTTTTGTGTCTAGTACTACAGCACCATCAGTTTGTGATGCCTGTCAACAGGGCAAGAGTCATCAGTTACCGTTTTCTGAGTCTACTCATATAGTTAAAGCTCCTCTTGAACTTGTGTATTCGGATGTGTGGGGCCATGCCCAAACTTCAGTCAGTGGTCATAATTATTATGTCAGTTTCATTGATGCTTATAGTCGCTTTACCTGGCTGTATTTACTTAAGCGTAAGTCTGATGTGTTCACTGTCTTTCTTCAGTTCCAGGCACATGTTGAGCGCCTCCTCAAAACTAAAATTGTTCATGTCCAGTCGGATTGGGAGGGTGAATACCGTAATCTTAACACCTTCTTTCAGACTCATGGGATAGCTCATCGTGTTGCTTGTCCTCATACACATCAGCAAAATGGTGCTGCTGAACGCAAGCACCGTCATATCGTTGAAACTGGTCTCACCCTGTTAGCCCATGCTTCTGTGCCTTTTCGCTTTTGGAGCGACGCTTTCACCACTGCATGCTATCTCATCAATCGCTTGCCCACACGTCTCCTGCGAATGAAGTCTCCTGTTGAGCTTCTCTTCCATGAGCCACCTGACTATAGCTTTCTAAAAGTTTTTGGGTGTGCATGCTGGCCACATCTTCGCCCCTATAACAGTCGGAAACTCGAGTTTCGCTCGAAAAAGTGTGTGTTTCTTGGCTACAGCTCCATGCATAAGGGTTACAAGTGTCTCCATGTCCCGTCCAACCGCGTTTATATCTCTCGCGACGTTGTGTTCGATGAGTCACTTTTCCCTTTGCCTCTCTTCCCACAGCTGAGTCCTACACACCGCCTACCACTTCATCTCCTGCGTTGCCTGGTCAATTTTTGGACATTGCGTATTCGCCTATATTGTTGTCTAACCATGGTGCAGGACTTGGTCGTGGTGCTCGCCTCGAGCTTCTGGATGATGCACCATCGTCTGTGCCTCCCGCCCCGGCTGTTTCTGCATCCGACGACGATCACTGCATGGGGCATGCAGCGTCCTCGGTCCCTGTGCCGGCTCCTGCGCCCCTGCATGCGTCGCCTGGGCCGCCCACTGGGTCGTCGCCTCCCGCGTCGCCACGGCAGCCAGCTGCTGCCTCTGCGCCTTCATCCGCTGGGCCGGCCTCCCCTACGCCCAGCCCTGGACCGTCACCCTCGGCGACGCCACCGTCCGCACCGCCCACCCCGCCGGTCGGGCCGACGCCGCAGGCGTCCCCTGCTCCGCAGTCGCCCGTGGACCCGTCTCCGTCGCCATCGCCTGTGTCTTCAACATCACCGCCACCGACTGTGGATCCTCCTGTGACATTCCCTCTGCCTGTGGCTCATCGACCTCACACACGCAGCAGGAGTGGTATTGTTCGTCCTCGCGAACGCACTGACGGTACTGTTGCTTGGCTTGCGGCCTGTCTTGCTCAGGCTACTGCTGACCCTACTGCGGAGCCTCGCCACTATACCGCTGCCATGCAAATACCTCATTGGCGCAGTGCCATGGAACTGGAATATCAGGCACTCCTCAAGAATGATACTTGGACTCTTGTTCCTCCCAAGCCAGGCGTCAACATTATTGATTGTAAATGGGTTTTCAAAGTCAAGAAGCATGCTGATGGGTCCATTGAGCGATACAAGGCACGTCTTGTTGCAAAGGGTTTCAAGCAGCGCTATGGTCTTGACTACGAGGATACCTTTAGTCCTGTTGTGAAGCCTACTACCATTCGTGTGCTTCTCTCGCTGGCTGTTACCCGTGGTTGGTCTCTTCGTCAGTTGGATGTGCAGAATGCTTTTCTGCATGGTGTCCTTGATGAGGAGGTTTATATGCGCCAGCCTCCTGGCTTTGCGGATCCAGACCGGCCTGCTCATCTCTGTCGCCTGGTGAAGGCTCTTTATGGCCTCAAGCAGGCCCCTCGTGCTTGGCATGCGCGTCTCGGTACAGCTCTCCGAGCTCTTGGGTTCATTCCCTCTACAACAGACACATCGTTGTTTCTGTTTCAGCGACCCCAGGTTACCATGTACATCCTGGTCTATGTTGATGATATCATCCTTGTCAGTTCCTCGGTCCCTGCTGCTGACCGCCTGGTGTCCTCTCTTCGGACGGCCTTTGCTGTGAAGGATCTTGGCAAGCTTCACTATTTCTTGGGTCTGGAGTTCACTCATGATGATACCGGCCTTTCTATGACTCAGAAGAAGTATTCGGAGGATCTCCTGCGACGTGCTGGCATGCTTCAGTGTAAGCCTGCTCTCACACCTATGTCTGTGACTGATCCCTGATACGTCCAATTTGCATCACTATTTTATATCATAATTTGCTGTTATTCATTGATATATTTCATATTGGGACACAATACTTATGTTATTTCATCTATTTTGCATGTTTCATCATTATTGGAGGATCAAGCACCGGAGCCAGGATTCTGCTGGAAAAAGCACCGTCAGGACGCAATATTTCGGAAGATCAACTGTGGAAGGAAATTATACCAAAAATCATATTTTTCAAGATAACGAAGGAAGCCAGAAGGAGGAGCCAGCTGGACCCAGGGTGGGCCCACACCATAGGGCGGCGCGGCCCATGGCCTGGCCGTGCCACCATGTGGTGTGGGGGCCCCACAGCCCCTTTCGCCTCCTTTTCTTCGCGAAATCCTTCGTCCCGAAAACCTAAGCCACAGAGGGTACCTCGCGAAGAGTTACAGCTGCCTCTGCGGGGCGGAGAACACCAGAGAGAAAAGAGCTCTCCGGCGGGCAGGAATCCGCCGGGGAAATTCCCTCCGGGAGGGGGAAATCGACGCCATCGTCACCATCATCGAGCTGGACATCATCTCCATCACCATCATCATCATCTCCACCATCATCACCGCCGTCTCCACCGCTGGACACCGTCACCGCCATAGCAATTTGGGTTTGATCTTGATTGTTTGATAGGGGAAACTCTCCCGGTATCGATCTCTACTTGTTGTTGATGCTATTGAGTGAAACCATTGAACCAAGTTTATGTTCAGATTGTTATTCATCATCATATCACCTCTGATCATGTTCCATATGATGTCTCGTGAGTAGTTCGTTTAGTTCTTGAGGACATGGGTGAAGTCTAAATGTTAGTAGTGAACTATGGTTGAGTAATATTCAATGGTATGATATTTAAGTTGTGGTGTTATTCTTCTAGTGGTGTCATGTGAACGTCGACTACATGACACTTCACCATTTATGGGCCTAGGGGAATGCATCTTGTATTCGTTTGCCAATTGCGGGGTTGCCGGAGTGACAGAAACCTAAACCCTCGTTGGTATATCGATGCAGGAGGGATCGCAGGATCTCAGAGTTTAAGGCTGTGGTTAGATTTATTCTTAATTACTTTCTTGTAGTTGCGGATGCTTGCAAGGGGTATAATCACAAGTATGTATTAGTCCTAGGAAGGGCGGTACATTAGCATAGGTTCACCCACACAACACTTATCATAACAATGAAGATTATTTAGCCGTATATAGCGAAAGCACTAGACTAAAATCCCGTGTGTCCTCGAGAACGTTTGGTCATTATAAGTAAACAAACCGGCTTGTCCTTTGTGCTAAAAAGGATTGGGCCACTCGCTGCAATTGTTACTCTCGCACTTTACTTACTCGTACTTTATTCAACTGTTACATCAAAACCCCCTGAATACTTGTCTGTGAGCATTTACAGTGAATCCTTCATCGAAACTGCTTGTCAACACCTTCTGCTCCTCGTTGGGATCGACATTCTTACTTATCGAAAATACTACGATACACCCCCTATACTTGTGGGTCATCAAGACTATTTTCTGGCGCCGTTGCCGGGGAGTGAAGCGCTATTGGTAAGTGGAATTGGTAAGGAAAACCTTTACTGTTTGTGCTGATTTTATTTCTGCCTGCTGCTATAAGTCATTATGGAGAGATCTTCTCTTCAATTTCTATTTGGGAAATCTACTACTACTGCAACAGTAGTGGATGAGGCGCCAGGTGAGGAAGTGATACCATATAAAATACCTATGAAAATTATTGAACGTGTTATGGATAACCGCTATGAAGGGGATGGAACTGTCCACCCTGGAGATCATTTATTGTTCTTACATGAATTATGCGGTTTATTCAAGTGTGCAGGTATTGCTATGGATGAAGTGAGGAAGAAACTATTCTCTTTATCACTGTCTGGTAAGGCGGCGCATTGGTATAAATTACTGGATAATGGGGATTCTCTTGAATGGAATGATATTGTGCCCCGGTTTTATTCTAAGTTCTATCCTCCAAGTGAAATTCACAAGGATCGGAATCGCATATATAATTTTTGGCCTCATGATGGAGAGAGTATTGCCCAAGCTTGGGGGAGATTGAAGTCTTTAATGCTCAAATGCCCCATTCATGAGCTTCCTGGTAATGTTATTATTGATAATTTCTATGCAAGACTTTCTTTTCAAGACAAGACCTTGCTGGATACTTCTTGTTCTGGATCATTTACACGCAACAAAGAAGAGTTTAAAAGGGACCTTCTTGACCGGATCCAAGAAAATACTGAAGGTTGGGAGAACGACAAGGATAGAGAATCAGGTATAATTTATGATTATAAATGCATTGAAGCTTTTATGGATACTGATAAATTTCGTAATATGAGTGCTCATATGGTCTTGATTCTCAAGTTGCCGCAAATCTTTATAAAGCTTTTGCCTCTCATTATGAATTGCCAAAGAAGAATTTTGATAAGTATCATGAACCTTATAAAGATAAAATTGATTCATCTATTAATAAATGCGTTGTAGTTGAAACTGCTGATCATGTTATTCCTGAAGCTTATATTGAAAAAACTCCTTTCCCTGCTAAAATGAAGGAGTACTCTGTTATAAATAGTGCGGTTCATAAAAGTGAAAAGAAACCTGTAGAACCTGAAGAACAAATAAAAGTTGAACCTGCTGTTGCAATAGTTAAAGATCTTGTGACTGAAAATGTGGAAGATGGTCATATTATTTTCTGTGAAGATGCTTCTAATATTGTTTCACATCCTAATAAACCCAAACAAGCTAGTGTTCCTATGCTATCTGTTAGAATTGGTGATCATTGCTATTATGGTTTATGTGATATTGGTGCAAGCGTTAGTGCTATTCCTTTGAGCTTTACACGGAGATTATGCACGAAATTGATTCTTGTGAACTTGAAGATATTGATGTGGTTATTCAGCTGGCTAATAGAGAAACTATTTCTCCAATTGGTATTGTTCGAGATGTGGAAGTTTTATGCGGTAAGATTAAATATCCTGCTGACTTTTTGGTACTTGGTTCTGCTGCTAGTGATTATTGTCCTATTATTTTTGGTAGAACTTTTCTAAATACTTGTGGAGCTATTATAGATTGCAAGAAAGAGAAATTTTTGACTAAATTTGCTGGTGAATCTTATGAGTTTAACTTCTCTAAATTTACCAAAACTCCTTGTAAAGCTGATTTGCCTAGTGATGATTTTAAAATGGAACAGTGTGCATCTATTGTTCTTGTTCCTAATAATCCTTTGCAGCAACATTTGGAGGATAGCGAGAGTGAAGTTTTTAGGAAAGAAAGAGATGAGCTTGAGGAAATTTTTCTTCGCCAACCTATTCTCAAGCATGATTTACCGGTGGAAGATTTGGGTACAACACCGCCGCCAAAGGAAGATCCTGTTTTTGATTTAAAGCCTTTACCTGATAATCTTAAATATGCTCATATTGATGATAAGAAAATATATCCTGTTATCATTAGTTCTAAGCTTTCAGAGATTGAGGAAGAAAGGTTATTGGAAATATTGAAGAAACACCGAGGAGCTATTGGCTATACTCTTGATGATTTGAAAGGGATTTCTCCTTCTATTTGCCAACATGCTATTAATATGGAAGATGATGCAAAGCCTGTTGTTGAACATCAGCGTTGTCTAATTCCGAAGATGAAGGAAGTGGTAAGGAATGAGGTATTAAGACTTCTTGAAGCTGGTATTATATATCCTATTGATGATAGTAGATGGGTTTGTCCTGTGCATTGCGTTCCCTAGAAAGGAGGAATGACTGTTGTGCCTAATGATAATGATGAGCTCATCCCTCAAAGAGTAGTTGTAGGGTATAGAATGTGCATTGATTTTCGAAAAGTTAATAAAGTTACTAAGAAAGATCATTACCCTTTACCATTTATTGATCAAATGCTAGAAAGATTGTCTAAAAATACTCATTTTTGCTTTCTTGATGGTTATTACGGATTTTCACAAATTGCTTGTTAAAGCTAAAGATCAAGAGAAAACCACTTTTACTTGTCCCTATGGAACTTATGCTTATAGACGCATGCCTTTTGGTTTATGTAATGCTCCTGCTACTTTTCAAAGATGCATGTCCTGCTATTTTTCATGGTTTTTGTGAGAGTATTGTAGAGGTATTCATGGATGATTTTTCCGTCTATGGGAATTCTTTTGATAGTTGCTTGCGAAACCTTGATAAAGTTTTGCAGAGATGTGAAGAAACTAACCTTGTTCTTAATTGGGAGAAATGTCACTTTATGGTTAATGAAGGAATTGTATTGGGACATAAAATTTACGAGAGAGGTATTGAAGTTGATAGAGCTAAAGTTGAAGCAATTGAGAAGATGCCCTATCCTAGGGATGTTAAAGGTATTCGTAGTGTTCTTGGTCATGCTGGGTTTTATAGGAGGTTTATTAAAGATTTCTCCAAGATTTCAAAACCCCTTACTAATCTTCTTCAAAAAGATGTACCATTTGTTTTTGATGATGATTGTAAGGAAGCTTTTGAAACTCTAAAGAAAGCCTTAACAACTGCTCCTATAGTTGAACCTCCTGATTGGAACTTACCATTTGAAATTATGTGTGATGCGAGTGATTTTCTTTGTAGGTATTTGTTATTGGACAGCGAGTAGATAAAAAACTGAATGTTATTCATTATGCTAGTAAAACTCTTGATGCCGCTCAAAGAAATTATGCTACAACTGAAAAAGAATTATTAGCTGTAGTCTTTGCTTGCGATAAATTTAGATCTTATATTGTTGATTCAAAAGTTACTATTCATACTGATCATGCTGCAATTAGATACCTTATGACAAAGAAAGATGCTAAGTCGAGGCTTATTAGATGGGTACTTCTTTTGCAAGAATTTGATTTACATATTGTAGATAGGAAAGGTGCTGATAATCCTGTTGCTGATAATTTGTCTAGATTGGAAAATATTGCTTATGATCCTGTTCCTGTTAATGATAGTTTTCCAAATGAACAATTGGCTGTAATAAAGGTGAGCTCGCGAGACAGTCCTTGGTATGCTGATTATGCTAACTTTATTGTTTTCAAGTACTTGCCTCCAACCTTTTCAGCTCAGCAAAGGAGGAAATTCTTTTATGACTTGAGGCATTATTTCTGGGATGACCCACACTTATATAAAGAAGGAGTGGATGGTATTATGCAAAGATGTGTTCCCGAATATGAACAACAAGAGATATTGAGTAAATGTCATGGTAGTGCTTATGGAGGACATCACGCCGGAGAAAGAACCGCGCAAAAGGTTCTACAATCAGGTTTTTATTGGCCAACTCTCTTCAAGGATGCGAGAAAGTTTATTTTATCTTGTGATGAATGCCAAAGGGTTGGTAATATCTCCAGACGTAATGAAATGCCTACGAATTATACTCTTGTTATTGAACCATTTGATTGTTGGGGATTTGACTTCATGGGACCTTTTCCGTCTTCAGAAGGTAACACTCATATACTTGTTGCTGTTGATTATGTTACTAAATGGGTGGAAGCCATACCTACAAAAAGTGCTGATGGTGAGACCTCTTTAAAAATGCTCTTAGACATTATTTTTCCTAGATTTGGAGTGCCTAGATATATTATGACTGATGGAGGTTCTCATTTTATTCATGGAGGTTTTAGAAAAACTCTTGCTAAGTATAGTATTAATCATAGAATTGCTTCCGCTTATCATCCTCAAACTAGTGGTCAAGTAGAATTATCAAATAGAGAGATTAAATCTATTTTGGGAAAGACTGTTAATAAAACTAGAAAGAATTGGGCTAGTAAATTGAAGGATGCACTATGGGCTTATAGAACTGCTTATAAAAATCCCATGGGAATGTCACCTTATAAAATGGTTTATGGGAAAGCTTGTCATTTACCTTTAGAACTAGAGCACAAAGCTTATTGGGCTGTTAGAGAATTGAATAAAGATCCTAAACTTGCCGGTGATAAGAGGTTGTTGCAATTAAGTTATCTAGATGAATGGAGAAGTGAAGCTTATGAAAATGCTAAACTCTTTAAAGAGAAAGTTAAAAAATGGCATGATAGAAGGATTATCAAAAGAGAATTTAACATTGGGGATAAAGTCCTATTGTATCGGTCTCGTCTCAGATTCTTTGCAGGGAAATTACTCTCGAAATGGGAAGGACCATATGTTGTCGAGGAGGTGTATCGTTCAGGAGCAATCAAAATTAGCTCTCTCCAAGGCAATGCTACGCAAGTGGTGAATGGACAAAGACTCAAGCATTATATCTCAGGTGATTCCTATAATGTTGATGTTGATATTATTCAAGTGGAAACACCGGAGGCCTTCATCAAGGGGCAAATTGACAGTCCGCCAGAACTCGACTTTGAATAGGTAACAGTACCGGTAATGAAAAGTACGCAATTTACTTTCCGAACAATATTTTTGCTGTTTTTGGAAAATATGAAAAATTACGAGTTCGAAACGGAGTGGAAAGGACGCACGAGGGGGTGCCACCATAGGGCGGCGCGGCCTGACCTGGGCCCGCGCCGACCTATGGTTTGGCCGCCTCGTCGCCCCTTTCCGACTCTAGTTCGATCTGGTACTTTCCTTGTGTCGTGAAAATTTTTGCTATATAATCCCCCGGACCCCTGGAGGTCCGTATATCGTTTTCTCGACGTGTTTTGTTTTGAGCTGTTTCTGCCAGGATCTGTTTTTAGTCTAGAAGCACCATGGCCTCCAACAACAAGGGCAAGGGGCTTTCGGAGGAAGAAGTGAAGAGGGTGCCATCAAGACAAGAGCAGCCAGCCGTTGGGAGCAAGCAAATCTTGGTGGGATCTGTTGACACTCGACGTTCTTTTTCTCATAACTTGCAGGGACCTTTACCACCCGCTGACATAGGCATCCCAAATGGGCCTGCCGAAGATGGTACCCGGGGTTTACTGGAGGCCCAATACCCGAAGAATAAGAAGATTCGGGAGCCCAAGATTTACTAAGGAAAGATAGAGTTGTAATAGGAAGTGTTGTTTGTAATCTGGCGGGACGAGTTAGAAAACGTCCCGGACTCTGTAAACTTGTATAGCACGAATCCCTCGGCTTCACCTCATATATAAGGGGGAGTCGAGGGACAAAAGAATCAACCGAATCATTGTCTGCAAACCCTAGTTTTCACAATCGTCGAGTACTTTTCGGCTGAAACCTTCGAGATCTACTTACCCTCTACTTCTAACTAAACCCTAGCCTACAATCCATAGGCATTGACAAGTTAATTCCTTGTCAATTGGCGCCGTCTGTGGGAATTAGAGGCGTAAGGAGCTGATCTCGATGGCACGCTCAAGATCTTCGACATCGTCAACCGCAAGCAACACAATGGATCGAGGTAAACAGATCGCTACTGGTCTTGTCGATTTTGTTCCTCACCCACCCTCCCGTTTGGATGCATATGCGTATCTGGCGGAGCCCATGGAGATGACGTTCGGAAGGTTCCACTTTCGCGTCGAGAAGGAAGGATCGTATCGTGTCGAAATTCCGATTTCGTCGGGATCATCAGTGGCCGATTCCGATTTTTCAAGCTATGCATCGTCAAACGAGTCAGAAGAAGAAGAAACCTCGGCGACACGCTACGTCAGTATCAGAGCAAGAGAGAAACTCGCCAAGATCTTCAACGACATATCGTTTGAGTCATCTGCGGACTCGTATATAAGCGATGGCTCAAGCGATGTCGACAGTCATGACTTCATCGACAAATCTCTCACAGTGGGCAAGGTCTTCATCAATCTCAACGATGATGTCACCAAACCCAACATAGATCTGAGTACAAGGTATCATCAGATTTACGCCATTGAAGGTCAAGAGGAGACATCTGAGGCTTTCGACAGTTTGGGAAATCCATACGTCGATCCCTCCAATCTGCGACAAGGCTTGGGCAACAAATACGTCGGGCCGAGCCGCGAGATAGAGTTCAACTTTCACAAGCAGCGTGGGACAGAGGCTGCGAGAGCTATGAACGGCACGAGAACCAATGGCTGCCACAGCCACACCGGAAGAATTGCAAGCATATCAATATAGGCTCGCACGAGCTGCCAGGGAATTGGAAAAACAGACAAACTGAGTTGAACGGGAGAAAGGAGGCAGCTTACGCATCCAGCGGAGAAGGGCAGATCTAAGTCGACAATCTAGAACTACGGGTGATAGCCATCGGGAGGCGCGGAACAGAGCAAGATCAAGGCTGCAACACATACCCGAGGCGAAAAGAGAACACTTGGTTCAAAACCTCGACATGTCCTTTATGTCGATAGATACAAGAGGAAACATCATCCCTAAGACACCAGAGGCTGGGTATATGGCGACACATGCTTTTATCCTTGCATCTAAACCACCTCCGGGTGACCCAAGGGAAACACTTGTACAATATGGCGGTAGCAGGAGTTGGAGCTATGGGGACAGCGTTTATATCAACGCCTCCCGAAGGAGTGGCAAGGCAAAATAGTCCGCGACCCGCAAGAAGCAAATGGCAAAGACGAAGGGCCAAGTGGAGCAAGAGACACTGAAGCACAAGCAAGAGTCGACGAGCGCGGCAAAGCGAAGGGATCATCGGCAATCCCAGAACTTAACGACGAAGATATGTGCGGCTTACCATGCTTCACGAGGAGAGTCCGAAAAACGCGAGTCCCCTCGGGATTCAAGTTACCCGATAATTTCAAGAAATTCGACGGCCTTCAAGATCCGGAGGATTGGCTAGTCGACTATCCGGAGACGGTGAAGCCGACGGGAGGAACTAGGGCAACAGACCATGCAAAGCATCCAGGTGCACCCGAGTGGTGCCGCACGATCATGGATAAAGAAACTCGCTCCGGGATCCATCGACAGTGGGAAAGTTTCGAGGACGTGTTCGTCAAGAACTTCAGATCCACGTGCAAAAACCCGCATCGTTAGAGGAGTTGAGAGCGTGTCGACAAAAGCCGAGATGAGCCAATGAGAAAGTACATCCAGAGGTGGAATATCATCAAAAACTCGGCGAGAAAACATATCTCGACGAGAGAGCAATAGATGCGTTTGTCGCGGAGTCGGGCGTGGAGACTTTGTCGAGGATTTGGGAAGGACCAATCCAAGGACGGTATCCGCGTTGATGGAGATAGCAAATAAATGGGCAGATGGAGAAGACGCTGTCCACAACAAACGACACAGGTCGCCGAGAGGAGGACCGTGGTCGAAACTATCAACCGAGGCGAAGATTTCCTCGGACGTACCGTAACTACGACGCCCCGGGACAAATTTCGGCAGGTTTTCGGACAAATACGGGAGGCAACAGAGATGATTACCGAGAGAAGCGGTGAACAGCGAAGTGATAATAGGGATGATTCACGCAACGAGGCAAAATAGTGGGCCGAGGTTTCCAAGACCTTTCGTGTCCCAGGAAATGCTGAACGGACCGTGCCGGATGCACTTCTTCCTCGACGGCAACGGGAAAAGACGGTCAGGGCACCTGCGGAAAGGCATCGAAATTTTCAGCAATGTTCGGATACGCGAGAAAATGCTCACGCTCGAGCAGCACGGAGAAACCCTCGGGAGCCTAGGAGCGAGGTTCATCTACCGCCACCTCCCGCGATTACAGAGGACAATCGACACCAGCTAAGAATAGCGGCAGCACTGCACCACCACCCTATGTTGATCCTAACTCCAACGGAGCGGTGTTGATGATTCGGAAGGGAAGGCCGTCCAATAGAGCTCAAAAAGTAATCTCACGACGGTGTTTATGGCGGAGAAAATGCCTCCACCAACAGTTGAGTACCTTAATTGGTCGGGACAAGATATCGGCTTCACAATAGCAGATCATCCGCAGCAAGTTCCTCGACCAGGGCAGTCAGCACTTATTACGCCGGCGGTTATCGCAGGATTTGATGTCTCTCGAGTGTTCATAGACGGCGGCAGCAGCTTGAACCTCATGTATGCGAATACATTGAGGAAGATGAACATATCCTTAGCAAACTTGAAACCAACAGACACAAGATTCCACGGCATCACACCGGAGAAACCAAGTTATCCATTGGGAAAAATCAATCTCGATGTTCAATTTGGGACCCGAGAAAATTATAGAATCGAGAAGCTCGAATTTGAAGTCGTGGATTTTCCATCACAATACCACGCTCTGTTGGGACGACCAGCATATGCTAGATTTATGGCGGTACCACACTATACATACCTGTTGTGGAGGTTGCCCGGACCAAGAGGACCAATCACGGTCAAGGGAAGCTTTGCCTTAGCCGATAAGTGCGACAAGGATTTTCACGAGGTTGGCGAAACTTTCGGGATGCAAGCCGAGTACTTGGCGTCAAAAAGCATGACTGATTACGACGTCTTGCCAGACGCTGGAAGGGCAAATAAAGAATCAACTTTCAACACGAGAGAAAAATTCTAAGGAGGTGCAGATTCACCCGACAGATCCAAAAAAGACGACATCTATCGCAAACGATATGGATATCGCATAGGAAAGCGCGCTCGTCAAGTTCCTCCGTGAGAACTGGAAAATCTTTGCATGGTGTCCAGTGACATGCCAGGAGTACCCGGGGAACTTGCCGAGCACCACCTAAATTTGGATCCAACAGCGAAACCAATCGAGACAACCTTTGCGGCGTTTTGAACCAAACCGCAAAGCCATGCTTTCAGAAATAAATCGACTCGAAGAAGCTGGTTTTATCGAGAGAAATATCTCTGAAGCCACATGGGTAGCTAACCCGGTGATGGTGCCGAAGAAAAACACGACAGTCCTTCGCATGTGCGTCGACTTTACGTGTCTCAATAAACATTGTCCTAAGGATCACTGTCCCCTCCCAAGGATCGATCAAATTATCGACTCCACGGCAGGTTGCGAACGTCTTTCCTTCTTGGATGCATACTCTGGTTATAACCAGATCAGATTAAAAGAAGATGATGAAGCCAAGACAGCGTTTATTACACCTTACGGCGTGTTTTGCTACAAAACAATGCCCTTTGGTCTAAAAAATGCGGGAGCAACATATCGAAGGATGATGCGAAGTGTTTAGCAACACAGATCGGGAAAAACGTGCAAGTATACATCGATGATGTCGTCATAACATCAAAAAAGGGGACAACGTTGATCGAGGATCTCAAAGAAACTTTTGACAACCTCGACAAATTCTGCCTCAAAGCCGAACCCGACGAAGTGTTCTTTTGGCGTCGAGCGGGAGAACTTACGGGGTTTCTAGTTTCGGCAAGAGGGATTGAAGCAAATCCCGACAAAATACAAGCCATAGTAACAATGAGAAAGCCAACAAAGTTGAAAGAAATACAGCAGCTAATCGGGCGAGTCGCAGCTTTGAGCAGGTTCGTCGCCGAGTTAGGAGAAAAAGCGTTACCATTTTATGCGCTGATAAAACAAGGAGATAAATTCCGGTGGAACGAAGAGGCCGACAGAGCTTTCGAGGATCTGAAGCGAAAAATCTCGACACCACCAATCCTGGTGGCTCCAAAGGAAAAGGAACCTCTCTGCTATATATTGCAGCCACGCCCCAAGTGGTTAGCACGGTATTAGTTGTCGAAAGAGAGAAGAAGAAGGGAAAATCCATGGAGTGCGGCGGCCGGTATACTTCGTGAGCGAAGTCTTGTCACCTTCAAAACAAAGGTACCCTCAGTACCAAAAACTAGCATATGGAGTGTTCACGACAGCACGAAAATTGCGCCACTATTTTTCGGCACACCCGATCATAGTGGTCAATGAAGCTCCCTTATCAAATATCTTGAATAACCCCGGAAGCTACGGGTCGTGTCTCCCTTTGGGGAATAGAACTTTCCCTCGGGACATCACGTATGAAAAAGAAAAGCAATAAAGTCGCAAATACCGCCGGACTTCATCGTGAGAATGGATGGAGTTGCAAAATACGGGACCTCCAGTTTATCGAGAACTTGGAACATGAACTTTGATGGGACCAAGAGACTAGAAGGAGCTGGCGCAGGAGTAGTACTCATAACACCTTAAGGCGACAAATAAAAGAACAAACTCAGGAAGACGTTCATTAACGCATCTAACAATGAAGCGAGAATATGAGGCTCTCATACACGGGATGAAGATGGCAAAAGCTATGAGCAACTCGATTAAAAATCTTTGGCGACTCACAGTTGGTGGCTCAGCAAGTTATGAACCAATGTGATGCAATCAATGATAGCATGATGGCATACAAGGAGGTGTACAACGAGCTTGAGAAGTTATTCGATGGATGCGAAGTAAATCATATTAGCAGGTTGAGCAATGACGAAGCCGACGTTCTTGCAAACATCGGGTCACAGTGCCTTCCAATCCCGCCAGGAGTATTCTGGGAAGAGATAACAGAGAGATCCACTAAGCCAACAAAGTCAAAAAAGAAGGAGAAGAAACCCTCGGGGGCTGCCAAGGAAAAGCAAGAGGACGAAGAAGAAGATCAGGACTTGGTCATGGTGATACAGATACCGTGGATGCAGCCGTACATATCATACATCATGAGGAAAGAAATACCCGATGATCCAGTTGAAGCAAGACGAGTAATTCGACGCTCCAAAGCTTTTACGGTGGTCAAGGGAGAATTGTATAAGCGAAGTATTTCAGGCGTCTTGCAAAGGTGCGTTACACCCGAAGAAGGAAGAATAATCCTGAAGGATGTACACGAAGGAATATGTGGCCACCACGCAAGTAGTCGAGCTATCGCAGCCAAGGTTTTTCGGGCAGGATTCTCTTGGTTGACAGCAATCGAGGACGCCAAGGACATAGTAAGAACTTGCGACGCATGTCAAAGGTTCGCCGCAAAACTTCACTCTCCAGCAGCAGAGCTAGCACCAATACCATTGTCTTGGCCCTTTGCTCAATGGGGACTTGATATGGTGGGTAAGTTACACAAATCCTGGCCAGGAGGAAAGGAGTACATGCTAGTAGCTGTCGATAAGTTTACAAAGTGGATAGAAGCGAAGCCGATAAATTCACCGAGATGGAGCATCCGCGATAAAATTCGTAAAAGGCCTCGTCTTCAGATTTGGAGTGCCCCACAGCATCGTCACAGACAACGGCAGCAACTTCACATCCCATGAATTCAAAGATTATTGCGAAGAGGTGGGTATTAAGCTGAACTTTGCGTCAGTCGCACATCCTCAAACCAATGGGCAAGTCGAGAAAGCCAATGGCATCATCTGCAATGGTATTAAGAAACGCTTGTTAGGACCACTGGAAAAAGCTCGACATACCCGGCCGTAAGAACTACCAAGCGTGTTATGGAGCATCCGAACAACACCAAACACAGCAACGCAGGAAACTCCGTTTTTCCTGGTTCATGGAGCAGAGGCAGTACTACCAATCGAGATAGAGCACAACTCTCCACGTGTCTCTGAATATGATGAAGAAACGTCGAGAAGAGCGCTAGAAGATGACGTCGATGCACTTGATGAAGCTCGAGATGAAGTATTATCTCGGGTAACTAAATATCAGCAGGACTTGAAAAATTACCACAGCCGACGATTGCGGCCAAGATCTTTTCAGGTGGGAGACCTAGTCCTTCGACTCACGCAAAAAAGTCATGAAAAACTCGAGTCACCGTGGCTTGGCCCTTACATCGTCACGGAAGTAATCGGAGGAGGAGCATACAGAATAAAGGACAAGAAGACAGGGGTGGAGGAGCCAAACCCCTGGAACGTGGCGCAACTTAGGCGTTTTTACGCCTAGAGTCAAAATATAGTCTTTGTAAAGCTTCAATGTCTTGAAACGCCCGCGAGTTTTCAGACGCACTCTTTTCCTTTTTCGGGGCACCGAGTGGGGCCGGAGAAGGTTTTTAATGAGGCGGGCTCGCGGTGCTGCAATATAATAAAGATAGTGACAATATAACTTTTCTTCTTTATCGACATGACCAAAGTCTTCGCTCCGACGAATTTCAATATAGTTCATCGACAAAAGGAAAAACTTGCCTTGGTATTCAAATACCTCGTGAGTCAACAAAAATACAAAATAGTACTCAATAAAAAGCTTGGGGGCTCATATTCGCCTTAAATATATAAATGCCTTGGTTCAAAACCTCGCAAGTATACAAATATAGTAAAGAGTCACCGAAACACTCGGGGGCTAAACAAACAGAGAAATATAATGATTGCTTTACAATATAGTCATGGATTACAAAGAAAAAATATCTACAAGAAGAAACTAACTAGTCTTGATTCAATATGTCATCAAGAGTAACCTGTTTTCCTCGGGAGCAGCACCAAGAAAATCGGCATAATGGCCATCGGCAAAAAAGTCGGCATCCATCCGAAGTAGGTCTTCAATCATTTCTTCGGCTATAGGCGTAACCTTCGTGTTAATCCTGTCAACACCAACTCTCCGACGTTTTACTTTTTGGTGAACCTTCTCGACAACACAGGTAAGGTCAAGCTTCGAGTGGCGATTTGGAGCATGATAAGAGCAAATGCGGCGCCGGCTACTAGTTGAGCTTTGACAAAATCATGGATACTGCGAGCATCCTTGAGCCTTTCCATCAATTCAGGAAGAGTTTTTGGTTGGACGTTAGAGGAAACATGGAGTTGTAAACCATGGACAAGGTCTTGAGTACGAAGTCGAGGAAATCGCGAGTGTGAGAGGCACGATCTTGAAATCGACAATTTGGCGGGTCCTTTCCGGGGTAGCCCAAAACAAAGAACCATGGTCCAAGGAGAGATTAACAAGGAGGGTTGTCCTAGCATTCACCCTCTCTTCCTCGGCAGCCGACATCGGTAAAGGCACCTATCAAAACAAAAAGCGGAAACCTTCAAAGAAACAATAGTATGCGAGATAAAGGATATCGGCGGATGAAACAGGCATACCCGACATATCTGCACTGGCTTCATTCATTAATTCGAGCATGAAATTTTCTCGAATAGTCGCCTTTCAGCCTCGGAAGCAGCAATTTCCTTAGCAGCTACGGCCTCGCGAGCTTGTTGAAGAGCAATTTTTCGGCTTCGGATGACTTACGAGATTGCTCCATCATCACAAGTGTTTGCTTCTTCGCATGCGAAGTTGTTGCCGAAGTTCATCCAGTTCTTGCGACAAGGTATCGTCGACAGGAGCGGTATCACCAAAAGCTTTCCTCGCGCGGAAGAAGAAGGCGAAACATTGGAAGGAGCGAGAAGATGGAGTATAGTTATCAAATATCAACTGAAAAATAAACAAGACAACATCAAATAACAAGCAAAGATAGAAGTCTTCATTAATCTCTTGGAATAATTACAAGGGCATTACGGTGGAGTTAAGAAAGTACGTGTCGCCAAATGACTACTTTGGCGACGAAGCAAAAACGAGAAGAAAAACAGAGGCATGCAAACTAGACCTCCGGCCTCGAGGAGCTAGGAGTTGAAGGCGGCTTGATCCCCGATACGCCAAGATCTTCTTCGGGTTGGGCGTGGCTGCCTTGATCGGCGACCTCCATCTTGACTGCTCTATCTCGATCGGTGTCGCCAACCTTCATCCAATCAAGCGTCCGTTGGCTGTCGGCAACCAGGGCAACGGTACTCTCGACGGCAACCTTCATATTCTCTGACGCATCTTCAATCCCAGGTCTTCCGAAGCATTAAACATCTTGGCGAGGTTAAGGAAAGTTGCGGGTTCTTCTTTCTTCGGAAAGAAATAAGGGAACAACGCTGACAATCCTGCATTAGCATTTGCCACGCCTTCACGAATTTCGCGCCCGTGAAACTCCAGAAGAGAAAGTGCGTCAAGGAGAGGATCGTTGACAGGATTATCCAGATCAAAATCCTGGTTTGTTTGGGCTGCCACACGAGACAAGACATCAGTCAACAACCAAGAAACAGGAAGTGCAGTAAAATAAAAGGGATTGATAATATTACTCAGAGTACGTCGACTTTGCGACTTCAAACGCTTGAGGATTCCTTCGTCACGAGAAGCTTGTGCAGCTTTGAGCTCATCCAAGGCAGTTGTCGCATCCTCAAGTTTCTTCTGCAGTTCCTCGACACCAGCAGCTTTCGCCTTAGCTTCATCAGCTTCGACCTTGGCTTTGCTAGCAGCGAGTTCGGCTTTCTTGCGAGCCGCCTCACTTTGCTCAAGTTTTTGAGCCAGTGCGTCGGCGCGTTCGTTAGCCTCTGCAAATTTCTCTGTCGAGATATGGAAAAAAGAGAGAAGAAAGATCAAAAAATCGCGGCAACCAACAGGAGTGACAAATTAAGGAAAAACGACAAGTATGACAGTCGTTACCTTCGGCTCTATTAGCATATTCACGGTACCCAATAAATTGGGAACCGATGCGGAGAAGATCCTTGATCATAGGCTGTTC
This sequence comes from Lolium perenne, assembly GCF_019359855.2. NCBI lineage: Eukaryota > Viridiplantae > Streptophyta > Magnoliopsida > Poales > Poaceae > Lolium > Lolium perenne. Next base: position 221,495,569 of record NC_067245.2, on the reverse strand, counting down.
AACGTGAACACAGTAAGAGAAACATCGGCATAAAAAAAGAGATGTGAAGAAATAAAATAAAGAAAATATAGATGTCGACAAACTTACATCATCTAGGAGCGGGGGCGACGAACTGCCCAACTGAGGGGCAGGATCAACAATCTTTTCAACCCGTGCCCTTTTTGGTGAAGGGGCACGGGGCTCAAGGAGTAGATGTATCAACATTTTGTTGAGGAGGCGACGATTCCTCCCCTTCAACTGGTTTTTCTGAAATTACTAAAGTATGTGACGTGCTCGTTCGAGCAGCCACATCTAAAGTTGGAGTTTCTTCATCATCACTGTGACAAAATAGTGGCAGCATAAAAAGCAAGGCAAAATAAAATTCTTCAAATAAAAAAGGAAAAGAGCAAGGAACCTACGAGCTGATGATACTCTCGATGTATGGATCATAAGCTGCTTTTCGAGGTGCGGGAGCGGTTTCTTCGGGTTTCGAGGTCCGGAATCTTCGGCATTGCTCCTTTTCCTTTTGCTCTTCGGAGAAACAGCGGGAGGAGGAGATTGTGCTGATGTTGTATCTTCGGAGGCAGCATCCTTCTCGGTAGATCCCGCAGATTTTCGAGAATCTGCGGGTTCATTCACAAAAGAGGGGGTCTCTGGTTGACATCATCGACAACGGCTCTTTCTTCGACCTCTCCATCCTCAGGAAGAGGAGGAAGGGAAGCCATAGTAGGATGATTCTACAAAGAAATAGTGACAAAAGAGAATAAGTGAGATACCACTGCAAATAAGATACGAGGAACAGTTCAAAACAAAATAAAACTTCGAGAAGACAAAATACCTCGGGAAGAGGATTGGAAGCACTGTATGGTTCCACTCGACAGGAGGAGGGAATAGGATCCTTCTTGCCTAATCGAGAAATTCTTCGAACCAATTTTTCCAAGTCCTTTACAGAAAGATCATGGAGATTACAGTTGGCGTCATTTTCACGAGAATACGTCCAAAGGGGATTTTTGCGAGCTTTGAAGAGGCTGCACTCTAATCCTAAGGAAGTAGGCGATAATTTGAACACCAGATAGCTCTTTGCCTCGAGTGTTTTGAAGATGACGGATACGAGCCATGAGCGCCTCGTCGCTTTTTCTCTTCTTGAAGCTTCGGCATCCCGAGGAACGGCGACGCTGAATCCCGGCACTTCCGTCGAAAGGAACTATGTTGTGCTCCACGTAATTGGCGCTTTCTTCGTGGATGTAGAGCCACTTTTTGCGCCATCCTTGGACAGAATCAGGAAACTTGACGTCGAAATAATCGACATCAGCCCGAACACAGATAACAACGCCACCTATGTTATAAGTGACGTTGTGGGAGCCATTACGGCGGAGGCAGAAAATGCGCTTCCACGAGCCCAATTGGGAGTGATTCCGAGGAAGCATTCGCAAAGTGTGATAAAAATAGAAATGTGAAGGATGGAATTGGGAGTCAAGCTGGTGCAGTTGAATCCCATAAACAAAAAGAAGGCCGCGGAGGAAATCGTGGATTGGGGTTGAAAGGCCGCGGATCGGGTGATCAACAAAACTAACCCGATACTCCATTGGAGGCTTGGGGTAGCTTTCTTCGCTAGGAAAGCGGATGGCGTCCTCCTTCGTCATGAGGCCGAGCCTCTTCAGCGTGTTGATGTCTTGATTGGAGATTTTGGATCTCTCCCACTCAAGATCCTCGGCGGCCATCTTGGATTCCGGCGTCTTGTGGCGAGTCGGACGCGTGCGCGGTGGCATCAACGGCGATGGGCGAGCAATGTATGTGCGTACGGAAGATTGGAGAGAGTTGGGCGCGGGGAAGTTTTGCGAAAAGGAATTGAGCGGCGCAAGCGAGGATGAACGAAGGTTGAAGAAGGGTTTATATAAGATTCGGGTGAAGCGGTGTGCCGTTGGATGAAGAAATCGTGTGGTGAGGATGGATCTTCTAGACACAAGGGCAAAAGAGTATTTTCTTGAAATAGGCGTTACCGTACGTGCGCCAGGAAAAGCGGAGGACGTGTGTCCACTACTTGCACGACGTGTCAACGTAGTCGAAGCAATGGACCCACAAGGCAGAAAAATCACGACTATTCGAGGAGGATGAAGTAAATTTGATTAAGGGAAGTATGTCGACAAGAAAAACGGCGACGAAAGAATTATTCAATACCTCGGGAACCTTTGGTCAAATACAAGTTTTTGCCCAAATGCTCGGGGCTACTTGAGAAAAAGTAAATTTTCGAGTATGATAAATATAGAAATTGCGGGAGCCTACAACCAAGCACAAGTCCTTGGCTGTAGCCTCGGGGGCTACTCCCATCGAGAACGCTGTTCGCGCACCCGAGAGATAAAAAAAGAGAGAAGAAGAAAGAGATCATATTGGGAAGTAATGAAAATATAGCGACAAGGTGGACTAAAATGTTGAGCCTACAACCAAGCACAAGTTCTTGGTTGTAGCCTCGGGGGCTACTCCCATCGGGAACGCTGTTCGCGTGCCCGATGAAATTAACAAAAATAGAAAAACAAGAGAGTATATTTCGAGTTATAATTAACTCTACATATACTCCCATCGGAGAACAATATAAGTCATATATGACTCGATAAAATGTGCCATTCCAACAGCCGGAAAAGCACTCGACAATATATTGTCGAAACGCCGAAGTTGCGATCAATTTCTGAATGCCGCAAATTTGCGAAGATAAGACCCCAGATCCGTTCTGCTGGGCGTGGCATCGCCAAAGACTGCGCTCTGCTACTTTTATCCGTATCAACAGATACGAAGAAAAATCCTAACGGACGCGTTAGGTACCCGATAAATTTGACTGGGACTCGACAGAATGGTAAGACCTTAAGCGGCACTCGTCGACGTTTACACCAGTATCCCGAGATCATGTCCGGGGACGTGATTTTGAAGTAGGTTTTTGCGGATTGCCACTAGAGCAGTTAACTAGTACCTGATCCGTCAGATGAACTAGCCCCAATTACCAGTATCCCTGTACAATATAGAATTTTATGTGAAGAAATATAAAAGGTTAAAGCTTTCGAGTAAAAATAAACAATGGAGATTTTCCCTGACTCTACGATTCAAGCAAAATCTCGGGGGCTACTGACATAGGCATCCCAAATGGGCCTGCCGAAGATGGTACCCGGGGTTTACTGGAGGCCCAATACCCGAAGAATAAGAAGATTCGGGAGCCCAAGATTTACTAAGGAAAGATAGAGTTGTAATAGGAAGTGTTGTTTGTAATCTGGCGGGACGAGTTAGAAAACGTCCGGACTACGTAAACTTGTATAGCACGAATCCCTCGGCTTCACCTCATATATAAGGGGGAGTCGAGGGACAAAAGAATCAACCGAATCATTGTCTGCAAACCCTAGTTTTCACAATCGTCGAGTACTTTTCGGCTGAAACCTTCGAGATCTACTTACCCTCTACTTCTAACTAAACCCTAGCCTACAATCCATAGGCATTGACAAGTTAATTCCTTGTCACCCGCTCTTAGCCTCGACTCCTTCCCTGTGTTGGAAGAAGTTCTACGAACTACCGATGAGTTTTGTGATCAATATCGGGCTCTAAGAAGAGAAGTGGAGATACTCCAGGAGGAGAATTGCCGCCTCCGAAGAATGCTGGAATACCACTCGATTCACATCACAAGGTCATCATCGCCAACTTCAGATAACAATGAATCTCTTCGAGTCTTAGTGCAGAATTGCCAAGCTGAGAAACTGAAGTTGAAAGAGTTCTGTAAGAAGCGCGGGAGGAGTTCATCACCACCATCGCCAAAGGAGTAATTCATCATCGGTATTTTCATCCCCTTGGTTTGTTCCAAGCTTGGGGGAGTGCCGCGGTATCACATTATCACTACCTTTTACTTTTATTGTCAAGTAGTGTCATATCATGAGTAGGGAAGTTATCATATAAGATGGGTTGCAGTTTGGAAGTACCTCTCCTTTAGTTGGTTGTCTATGTATCCCTTGGTGTGAGTTATCGTTATGGAATATTAATGAGAAGTCTTATCATTTACATATTGCACATCTTATTTTAGTTTGCAATCTCTACTATATGATTTACCTTGTTTTTAGTATTGGTATCACTTTGGGAGCATTGAATAAATCTATTTGGTTTTGGCAAACTTAGCATTGGTCAATAGCAACAACACTTTGAGGTTTAAGTAGAAAAGAGAAATACATGTAGTTGTTTCATATCTTTCTTTCTTGTTAGCTCATAGCTTATTATTCTGAAGTTAAAATTGTTTGTGCTTACAAGGAAGATGCATGATTGTTTCTATCACATGTATATTTGTTTGTTTCCCTCGACTCTTATGCTTGCTAATTAACCTTGCTAGCCAAAGACCTGTACTGAGAGGGAATACTTCTCGTGCATCCAAACCTTAGCCCAAACCTATGTCATTTGTGTCCACCATACCTACCTACTACATGGTATTTTCCGCCATTCCAAGTAAATACTTCATGTGCTACCTTTAAACAATTCAAAACTTAGTATCTCTTATTTGTGTCAATGTTTTATAGCTCATGAGGAAGTATGTGGTGTTTTATCTTTCAATCTTGTTGGGCAACTTTCACCAATGGACTAGTGGCTTCATCCGCTTATCCAATAATTTTGCAAAAAGAGCTGGCAATGGGATTCCCAGTCCCAAGTTAATTAAACTAAATAGACACTCCTCCATGGTATGTGATTGATGGACGGCACCCGAAGGGTTCGGTTAGCCATGGCTTGTGTAAGCAAAGGTTGGGGGGAGTGTCATTATCATAATAAAACTAAAATAAAAAGGCACTCCTTCATGGTATGAGATTGTTGGCAGGCACCCGAGGATTCGGTTAGCCATGGTTTGTGAAAGAAAGGTTGGAAGGAGTGCCACATAAAATGAAATAATATGGGAGCCGCTCTTTGGAGGTTGTCTGGCAAGGGGTTAGAGTACCGCTACCAGTCGTTGACAACAACAAACACCTCTCAAAATGTTACTTTTATTCTCTTTATATGATTGCAAAACTGAAAAAGCTCTAGCACATGATTTAATCCCTGCTTCCCTCTGCGAAGGGCCTGTCTTTTACTTTATGTTGAGTCAGTAAACCTATTTCCCTCCATCTCAAGCAAGCATTTGAGTAGTCGTGATCAAACCATTATATTGTGATTTGCTTCATCATGTCTTTTATTCTTCTTTGTTTAGTACAAGTTTTATCTGAATGAATATAACTTTGCAAGTTATCAATGATTATGAGGAGACCATTATGATTGAGTATGCAATTTGTGCCATATAAACTTTAACATGAGAGCGCTGCTCAATGAGATAAATATAATCTGTTAATTGTTCTCTGACCAAGAACGAAGTTTGCCATTACCAACTATGATTTCTTATGCACCTTTATTTGTGATTACCTTATACTTGTTTCAAGTTGAGTTATATGAGGAAGTTGTTCACTATAATGTCTTGTGTGAATGAATATGATGTTTCTTGTCCGTATTTTATTTATCGACTCTTCACTCCATAAACATGTGGTCCTGTTTACCGAGCTCAGTTTCGCTTGGGGACAAGCGAGGTCTAAGCTTGGGGGGAGTTGATACGTCCAATTTGCATCACTATTTTATATCATAATTTGCTGTTATTCATTGATATATTTCATATTGGGACACAATACTTATGTTATTTCATCTATTTTGCATGTTTCATCATTATTGGAGGATCAAGCACCGGAGCCAGGATTCTGCTGGAAAAAGCACCGTCAGGACGCAATATTTCGGAAGATCAACTGTGGAAGGAAATTATACCAAAAATCATATTTTTCAAGATAACGAAGGAAGCCAGAAGGAGGAGCCAGCTGGACCCAGGGTGGGCCCACACCATAGGGCGGCGCGGCCCATGGCCTGGCCGTACCACCATGTGGTGTGGGGGCCCCACAGCCCCTTTCGCCTCCTTTTCTTCGCGAAATCCTTCGTCCCGAAAACCTAAGCCACAGAGGGTACCTCGCAAAGAATTACAGCTGCCTCTGCGGGGCGGAGAACACCAGAGAGAAAAGAGCTCTCCGGCGGGCAGGAATCCGCCGGGGAAATTCCCTCCGGGAGGGGGAAATCGACGCCATCGTCACCGTCATCGAGCTGGACATCATCTCCATCACCATCATCATCATCTCCACCATCATCACCGCCGTCTCCACCGCTGGACACCGTCACCGCCGTAGCAATTTGGGTTTGATCTTGATTGTTTGATAGGGGAAACTCTCCCGGTATCGATCTCTACTTGTTGTTGATGCTATTGAGTGAAACCATTGAACCAAGTTTATGTTCAGATTGTTATTCATCATCATATCACCTCTGATCATGTTCCATATGATGTCTCGTGAGTAGTTCGTTTAGTTCTTGAGGACATGGGTGAAGTCTAAATGTTAGTAGTGAACTATGGTTGAGTAATATTCAATGGTATGATATTTAAGTTGTGGTGTTATTCTTCTAGTGGTGTCATGTGAACGTCGACTACATGACACTTCACCATTTATGGGCCTAGGGGAATGCATCTTGTATTCGTTTGCCAATTGCGGGGTTGCCGGAGTGACAGAAACCTAAACCCTCGTTGGTATATCGATGCAGGAGGGATCGCAGGATCTCAGAGTTTAAGGCTGTGGTTAGATTTATTCTTAATTACTTTCTTGTAGTTGCGGATGCTTGCAAGGGGTATAATCACAAGTATGTATTAGTCCTAGGAAGGGCGGTACATTAGCATAGGTTCACCCACACAACACTTATCATAACAATGAAGATTATTTAGCCGTATGTAGCGAAAGCACTAGACTAAAATCCCGTGTGTCCTCGAGAACGTTTGGTCATTATAAGTAAACAAACCGGCTTGTCCTTTGTGCTAAAAAGGATTGGGCCACTCGCTGCAATTGTTACTCTCGCACTTTACTTACTCGTACTTTATTCAACTGTTACATCAAAACCCCCTGAATACTTGTCTGTGAGCATTTACAGTGAATCCTTCATCGAAACTGCTTGTCAACACCTTCTGCTCCTCGTTGGGATTGACATTCTTACTTATCGAAAATACTACGATACACCCCCTATACTTGTGGGTCATCAATCCCCTTACTTCTGATGGTGGCACTCTTTTGTCTGCTGAGGATGCTACTGAGTACCGCAGTGTTGTTGGTGGACTGCAGTATCTCACTCTCACTCGGCCTGACATATCCTATGCTGTGAACCGCGTCTGTCAGTATCTACATTCACCGAGGGATACACACTGGACTGCTGTGAAGCGTATTTTGCGCTATGTTCGCCATACTGTGTCCTATGGCTTGCGTCTGTCTTCTGCTTCTTCGTGCTTGCTTTCTGCGTATTCTCATGCTGATTGGGCTGGTAATCTTGATGATCGGCGATCAACGGGGGGATATGCAGTATTCTTTGGCTCAAATCTGATTGCCTGGAGTGCTCGTAAGCAAGCTACAGTGTCCCGAAGCAGTACAGAAGCTGAGTATAAGGCTGTTGGTGATGCTACAGCTGAGTTGATTTGGGTCCAGTCCCTACTACGTGAAGTGCGGGTTTCGCAGTCTCAGTCTCCTATTCTTTGGTGTGATAACATCGGTGCAACTTATTTGTCGTCTAACCCAGTGTTTCATGCCCGAACAAAACACATCGAAGTTGACTATCACTTTGTGAGGGAACGTGTTGCACGTAAGCTACTGCGAGTCAGGTTTATCTTATCTAAGGATCAACTTGCAGACATCTTCACCAAGCCGCTGTCCTTGCCATTGTTTCAAGGTTGTAGGCGCAATCTTAACCTGTTGGATGTTCGATAACACGGTTAAGATTGAGGGAGGGTGTTAGACTGTATATAATAGCTTCCGTATTTGTACATGTATTGTAACTCTTGTACACTATAAATATAAACCAACGCCAACCCTATTGGGTGTCGAGCGTTCCCCAAATCCTTTGTCTCACAACAGTGCATCGCCAGGGCGGCATATGCATTAGTACTATTATTGCGCCAATGATGGAACCAAATGATGAGCTCAACATAGTAGCCAGCGTACGTATGAAGTGACAGCCATCCTGTGGCGACAGTAGCCGGACGGCCCCTTGCTCATGCATTCTCCATCGCCTATATAACGCCCACAAAGATCGCATCCAAGTATGCATTGCCTATGTAAGCTCAGTGATCGTCTCCATCTCGATACATCGTAGAAAGCGTGTGTGCGTGCGTTCTTGGCTTGCGAGCTTGGAAGAATCAGTAATGGATCATGACGAGTCGAGCAATGAGCAGCCTCCGAACGGCGGCTCCTCGCAGTACAGGGGCGTGAGGAAGCGGAAGTGGGGCAAGTGGGTGTCGGAGATCCGGCAGCCGGGCACCAAGACCCGCATCTGGCTCGGCAGCTTCGAGTCGGCGGAGATGGCGGCGGTGGCGCACGACGTGGCGGCGCTGCGGCTGCGCGGCCGGGACGCGCAGCTCAACTTCCCGGGCTCGGTGGAGCGGCTTCCCCGCCCGGCCAGCTCGCACCCGGAGGACGTCCGCGCTGCGGCGGCGGAGGCGGCGGAGATGGTGCGCTGCGAGCCGGCGCTGGTGGTGGAGGAGGCGCGGCGCGCGACGAGCCGACTCCGGGTGGAGGAGCTGGTGGCGGGCGGGAGGGGGAGCGACGAGGAGTTCGAGGTGGACTCGCCCAGGCTGTGGGCCGAGATGGCGGAGGCCATGCTGCTGGACCCGCCGGCGTGGGCCACGGCCGCCGGCGACATGGACCAGGCTGCGAACTGCTGGTCGCACGGGTCCCTCTGGGACGCCTACTAGCTCGGCATGCAAGGTCTCTTGAAAGCAAAAAACGAGACTACATGATCGGCAAAGCTGGCTGCTATAGTAATGTGATATTGTTGTTAATTAGGGGTACGTGCCATTGACCTCATTAATTACCTCACAACTCCTGTTTTGGAGAGGGGTAGTAGACTGAGTCCACGCACGACTTGAGCCGTTGGAGGCTCAGAAGATCTTTTTTTCGATAAAAGATACTTTATTATTTAAAATGTTTAAGCATTACATCGAGCGAGCTCTGTATAACTAAGATGCATATATCCATCTAAGATAAGAGCAAACAAATAAAAACTGGTACCTAACGAGTGCTAAAAAGTCTTAAAAGCCAGCAACTAGACAAGAGGAGCGGTAATCCTACGACTATGCAGCCACCCATGTTGGGTAATAAATTCTTTCGCCATATCCTCCAACCGTGTGCTGAAGCAAAGATCATGAATGGAGGAAAACCGTACACAGTTAGATGATCTACATAAGAGAAGAATTTTTATCATTAAAACCTTGTCATTCTTACATAGCCAAAGCAACCATATAATGGCAATCGCTCCAACTCTGGTAACTAACTGGAACCTAGGATCCACCCCGTTTAGTCAATTAACAAAAAAATGCAATACTTCGCGGTGGGTATAAAGTAGAACATATCTGAATGATTGACCACATAGACTTAGCAAACTGACACTGAAAAAATATGTTTTATTGTCTCCTCGTCGTGACAAAAAACATATTTCGTACATCTATACCAGTTGCGTTTTGCAGGGTTATCTTTAATAAGAATAACATCACGGTGAAGATACCAAGCAAAGACCTTTGTTTTCAAAGGTATCTTCATCTTCCATATGAATTTATTATTAACTACCAGTTGAATGGGTTCGATTAATTCTTTGCACATGAAACCTATCGAGAATACACCATTCTTGGTTAGTCTTATGACTCCAATTTCTATTTTTGGGTTTTTGTGAATGGGATATAAGAGAGTAGAAAATTGGCGAGTTAGTTTTATCCTCATGTTCTCTTTTGTATGTTTGTGGAGACCATGTTTTCATTTATATTTTTATTTTATGAACTTCATTATTTGTTAGAATAGGGTGTTTATTTTATATTTACATATTTCAACAATAAAGTACCAAGTTTTACCTAGTTGGATGTATAAAAGTTGATAAATCATATAGAGATGTAATTTTCTACAGAACACTATTCACGAAAAAAAAATTCTATAATTCAGACTGTGCTCATATTAATACTGAAGTTCAACTTTTCATCCTCTACGTGTACAAAAATTGGCTAAAATTCATGACATGTTTAAGTGGTAGAAAAAATTACTTTTTTTTGTAGCTCTAGTTTTTCTAGATAGATTTTATCTCTTATTGTTTTATGCATTTATTTAAGTTCCAAATTGATAATTTTGGGTTTTTGAATTTTTAGTGCACGTGTGATTTTGCTCCACGAATTAGTAATGGAAACAAAGATATACAGAAGAATGCAGAGATGACGTTAAAATAAAGAAATGTGTAAACTGGGGTGCTCACATACTAAAATGTGATGCTCATTAATCTAATTAAGGCAATAAGATAACGCCATAAGATAAAAAATTAAGCATGGTGTAAAAGAGGATACAAATCCTAAAATAGGCACAGCTAAGTTCCTGCTGATCTCAACACTCACAAATAAGAAAGTAAGATTGAATGTAACATGTATAATCTCTAGGAAAGAGGGATGAAAGAAATAAGCTCCTTTAATCAAAAAAAAAGTTCATAATAAGCTTCTGAAATGAGATAACTGAGGTGTAAAAGATTTTCTCATCAGCCAAAAATAAAATATAATCCTTTGTTAAGGCATGGAACATCATGGAACACGGTCCTCGCTCTACCTTCTGCCCGCAGTTGACCATTTTAGTACCACATCAGTGAGCACCATCAGATGTGTTGAAATTAGATTTTCATGGAACACCTTGTACTCTTAGATAAAAAAGTGCAACATAAGATGAGGAGGGATAGGTGAAGCATAAAAGTAACGCAAGCTAAGATCAACGCAAGAGAAAGGGCATGGCTTGGCGACAACTCACCTTGGCTAAGTGCAATGTCTTCGGTCTCAGAGCCCTAGAAGGTTAAAAAAACTTTTCTCAAGAATGAAACTAGCACATAGACAAATATCAAATCAAGATAACCTGATGCAAATAAAGCAATTTGTATCAACTCACCCTTTTGTACTCGGTGAGAAAAACTGAAGCTTATAACAGTTCATAAGTTGCCTATACATATCAGGAGCGGGCAAAATGATTAGTACATAACATTAAACTCCACAAATGAGTACTTTTACAATCAGATAATTTGCATAGTACCAACAAACAAGATTGATGATATACAAAGTAATCAAGGTTCACATACAATACATATAGACATATGCCGGTGGTTAGAGAGACTGAATTTGCTAACTTTAAAGCTGTATGGAAACAAAATGAAAATATTGAACGACTCTGGTAATAAGGACATGTACCTAGATTGGCAATCCGTGATTAAATGTGGAAACCGCATGCATGCAACCCACTTGTAAGATTTATTTTATTTTTCAAACTTTAAAATGTTTTATCTCTTGAACCGTAGGTCGAAATCCAGATTTATTTTCATAGTTAACTTTTTCGCGACGAGATATTCAAAACTAGATCCATGTTGATATGTTTTGCCAACTTTTTTTAACCTAGTTGCTAGGTTACAGTCACTTGTTCACCAGGTTAGTCAAAGTTAGTTGACAGGTTAAAATTACCAAACTTTGATAAAAATTATAGTGCGTCGAATATGCACTCTATGAATATGTAGATCAGTTCTATGCAAAATAACACATGTAAATTTAAATGGTAACTCTTAACTAGTAACCTACTAGTTATGTCATTAGAACCTGGCAACTCGGGGCAAAAGGTTCATCAAAGCATATTAAATTGGGATCTTATTTTAAAGTCCTCGTCGATTAAAACCCAGCGGTGAAGATGGATCGCCAATTGGATTAACGGTTGAAGGAAAAAAAAAATCCGGATTGTAGAAAGATTTCTTGTATGCATATATAATCGTTGGAGCATCCGGCCTACAAAGGCGCACATGCTAACGACTGTCGTCGCGCGCATGGAGAGAATTAGCAAGGCAATACCCTAAATATAATAATCCAATATTAAATTTTAATTATTAAGATATAATCACTTGACATGTTAACTCCCACAACAATAAATTCAAATTATAGTGGACTCAACAGTAATTTTTCTTGTATAGTAAAGAAAGAATGCTCTAACAAAAAATTCTGAACTTCTACAAGCAGCTATACTAACAACTCCCAAGTAAAAAGAATAAGAGAACGAAATACTCATGTGTGTTCACCTGATAAGCATCAAAATTCAGGCCCAATGTACCCAAGTCGCAGAGCAACACAACCCGATGTCAGTGCTCACCTTAAAAGCACCACAAATAAGAAATAATTAGAATTCAAACACCCCTTTCAAATAAATACCGCAAAAAAAACTAATTTGAGAGCAACTTCTAAAAGAGTGATTGGTTTGTGTGCCCCCAAAAGCAGTCCAAATAGTCGTCCCACAATGTGCTTCGACCTCGTCCTTTCAGAAGATATAAATTTTGTTTGTATGTTAGGATTGCACCTATCGTCAATCATCCAAGAACACAGTTTATATTCCAAAGAGGAACTCAACCATACACAATTGTTCATAACAAAGTAGGATGGAAAAATAGTTAGATAAATATGGAAGAGAGGTGTTGGAGCTAAGAATGAAAAGGCCTAGCGAACTCCTCCTTGCAAGATCTGGCAACACAAGCAACCTTTGCACCAATTCATGCTATATGAAGCCTACAGGAAGATTTCACTTCTTCACTGCGACATACCTTGGGGACGAAACCTGGTGCCCGGGATGAACATGCGGATGAGGATAAGCATTTGTCCGTGTTGGATGTCATCTTCCCTGAAGAAAGAGATGCGGAGAACGAACACGTGTTGATGGAGACGACATGGTCTTCCCGGTGAGCAGCGGGAACAGTGGCGGCCTGAAATCGTCACATCTAACCACAACCTCACTACTAGGAAAAGGCTTATAGCCGCACTCCTTACCGCCGGCAAATACGAGTTGAAGATGCCGGCGGTAATACCTTCCAGGGGGGTCTAACCCTACCGCCGGCGAGGTTGAAAGGATGGCGCCGGGGGTGTGTCCATTACCGCCAGCGAATTGGGCACGAAGGTGCCAGCGATATAATGGGCCACAGGGTCCCAATTGGGCCTGGCCTTACCGCCGGCGATTTGGCCAAAAAACGCCGGGGGTAACCCGTCCTACCGCCGGCGGTTACGAAACGAATCGCCTAGGGTAAGTAGAACTGGACCGGGCCACCATCCCCTTTCCCGTCCCCAACACACTCACCATCCCCTTCCCCGTCCCCAACACACGCACACCCAACGTCCTCCGCCAGCCGCCTCCTCCGCAAAAGCTAGATTGCCTGCAGCCCGGCGTCTTCTCCGCCTCCCGGAACGGTCGCGCCTCGCCGTACGCGCTCGCGCTCACCGCGCTGCTCGTCGCGTCCGCCTCCCTCCTCGCGCTCATCGCCTTCGGCGTCTTCTCGCTCCCCGTCTCCGCCCCCACCAACCTCGCCACCACCGGCGACACCGAGACCACCGGATCCGGCACCGCCGATGCCGCCGACGGCTCCTCCTCCCGCCACGCCCGCGGTCGCCGCGACCTCAGGTGAGCGATTGAGCGAGCCGAGGAAAAGTTTCACTTAGTAGCCTGCCTAGATTTGGTTCGATCTGAGCTGATCCGGCGGTCTCCGTTGTTGTTCGTTGGGTGCAGCGAGGGGCTCGGCGAGCGGGGCGCGCAGTGGACGGATGTGGTCTCCTTGGAGTCCAGGGCGTTCTTCTACCACAACTTCCTGGTACCAACGCACTGCCGCACTCTCTGCTTTCCATTCTGAAATCACAACCGCCACTCTCATGCATTAGAAGCAGTAGTGTTGTAGCTTGTGCTTGGAGCTCATGTGCTGAATTGCCGATTGCAGTACTGGGGCTAATGCCATGATTTAGAAACATAAGTGTGAACCTTCTTAGTCGGTATGCTATGATTTAGAAACATAAACATGATGCTCTATAGTAATCTAGAAGATGGCAACAGTGAGATAGTATATGTGTTATTGCAAGACAAATATGAAACGGGAATATCAAGTTTGATTATTGGTGATTATGTTAGCCGATGCTTTAAATAGCACTGCATTATCCTGCTACTTCATTTTTAGTTGTTCTCTGCTTGGTAATTGATTTTACCACTCTACTCTTCTGCTAGAGTAAGAATACTAATCTATTAATTTCTCTCTCTGAACAAAACATATATTTTGATATTGTAGTTCATAATTTGACTTCTGTTTTTATTTGCATGTTATTTCAAGCTATCAATAAGTTATCCATTCATTAAGATACTACACAACCAAATGCAGAACTTAAGCATGGACTGAGTGCAGAGAATGTCACCAACGTAGATAGGCAATTTGTGTTGATTTCTGAGATATTAGCTATGTGCTACTGTCCAGCGAGTAAGGTATAACTACGATCTATGACCATATCTTTCAGTATTAATTCAGTTTAGTGAGATTGAGTCTAAAAGAAGTATTCACTGTGTAGCTCTGTTTTACCCCTGTAGACACATGTTATACTGTTTGAATTGCAATGTTTCCGCTTTAAAAGCGTATGTCTTGACCATTTGCTTTCCTTTTTTCTTGCTTATTACAGCTGAAATATTATTTAGGTCTACAAAGTCGAATCCTTGAACTTATACATTACAGTGAGAACAAAGCTCCTGCTGCCAAGCTCTTGAAGGTGATTAATCTGAAGTTCTGAACTCTCAAGTATCTGCTTATATAGTAAATACATGATTGATCTTCGCAGATTTCAAATGGAAAACCGTTATGTATGTTCTCCCATTTTTCTACATACAAGTAGCTTGATAAGTTCCTTCTTATTCTATTGTATATGGTTTCCACATTTGGCTCTAATATGATGTGCTGAAACTTTAGGATCAACTAAATTAGATACCTTGATGAACGAAAATCATTGTATTTATATTATTCAATATATTTTACTTAGGAAAATTGCACTACTTATAATAAAGTATTCACTAGTACTACTTGGCATATTATTGTAGGAACACTAGGCAGATTTACCATGCTTACCTTCCATGAAGGCTACCACTAGGCAGATATACCATATGCTTCTTGCTGTAATTTGATGATATCATACACTACAATCTGCAATCTGTAATCATCTTTCCATCCACACTTGAATGCATTTACATGATGAACTTTCTCTTGTCTTGGCAGGGCAATCTGCGCACCTACAGGTACTGCGACAGCGTCTGGACCTTCAACCTTCAACCTGAGAGACATGACGTTCAAGATCAAGGACCTTTCACAGGTGGCGTCAGCAGACGGCGTTGACTCCGGTGACCAGCTGCTGCAATATATGCCTGCGTTGGGCATGGTCGGTGGTTGTTATGCGATACTAGCCATGACCGTCTCGGTTGTTCCATGTGACAATATTCTTGGTCTATATTCTTGTATTGAGGATTCTTGTATATTCTTGTGTATATTCAAACAATTGAAAATGCATCTAGTGGGTACACCTAGTTTTTGTGTATATTCTTGTATATATTGTGTATATTCTGCATATTCTGTGTAATTCGAGCTTTTTTTTTTGCTCCTGCTTAATGTTACCCCCGGCGGATTGGAAAGCGCCGGCGGTAAGTATTACCCCCGGCGGATTGGTTGGGGGCGCCGGTGGTAAGCTCGGTTACCCCTGGCGGTTTCGGAAGCGCCGGCGGTAGGCCATTACCACCGGCGAGGTTATCGCCGGCGAATACGAAAGTGCCGGCGGTAAGCCTTTTCCTAGTAGTGCCTCCTTTCCCTGCACCCACGGCAGATGCTCTTCCCCGCACCGACGCTGCTCCTAAACCTCCATCAGCGACGAGGAGGCGACGACCTACTTCTTCCGTCGGGCAGCCACCAAGAGAGAGGGTGGAGGCATGACATGGTGTCGTCCTCACTAGAGACAAAACTGGAGAACACATGCTTACATTTTTTGCAGGTGAGTGAAAGCATATACAGATCGTAAAATAGGCACAATGAAATTCCTACTGATCTCAACACTCACAGATAAGAAAATGAGATTGAATATAACATGTACAATCTCCCGAAAACAGGAATGGAAAGAAATAAGCTCCATCCCCAGAAAGTTCATGGTATGCGACATCCACCCTTCCACGCACCCACGGAAGCCGCCCTTCCCCGCACCGACTCTGCCGGAGACCTCCATCAGTGACAAGAAGGCGGTGGCCTGCTGCTTCCGCCGGGCAGCCACCGAGAGAGAGGGTGGAGGTACGACACGGCACCGTCCTCGGTGGAGAGCGGCTGGGAGGGGTGCGCGATGGGAGCGGCGGCTAGGGTTTCTACTGCTGGGCCGCTCGGTTTTATACCCTGATGTAAAAATATGGATGGCTGAGATGATTCTGATCGGAGATCCTACGGCTAAAACTCGAAACGTGGTAACTCCGTAGTCGTTTGTATACTTATTACGGCCTGAGCTAGAATCGCCCAGGTCTACCGTATATATACGCTCTTCGTCGAGAGTCAGAATCGATCTCCTCCACAGTTTCCTCTCCACCGTTCCGTGCCGGCGCCCTCTTTCGTTTCCTTTCTTCTCCCCGAGTGATCTTGACCTACCACGAATCCAATACCCAATGCGCCTCTAATCTCCATGCCATAAGCTGCCGCCGCGCCGTAGCTGAGCATCGCCGCCGGCGCCTCAACTTCAACCGATTCGTCGCGAGTCTTCGCCATCGCCTTTCCGTTCTACCTCGTCGCGCAATCGCGTCCAGGCTGTCTCGACCCCGTCCATAATTTTGGCCGCGGGTTCTCAGGTATGAGCACTTGGTCAGCCCGCCTCTGTGGTGATCATGGATAATTCTGTTTTCTTTCGATGTGTATCATATGGATTCTTGAGATTCTATTGTCGATTCCTTTTTGTGAATTGTTTTGGGAATAAATGCACCTGGGAATTCTATGGCTTTAGACTAATCTGCCGTCTTGTGTTGGGGATAAATGATTGATCGATGTCTAATGATCACCTAATCATAATGAAACAGTAGGTAATTCTGGATAGAACTTTGATCATAAATTATGGAGAAAAGTTTGGTGGATTTTATCGTGTAATTCAAGCAATGATATAATATACTGGGAAGAAGAAAAGTAGAGGAGGAAACTATGAACAGGTCCAAGGTTAGGTGAACAAAAACATGTAAAAAATGAGCATTGACTTACTATAAGATGCTTCATCTATTAAGCAATTGAAAGTCTTAGATTGAAAAGTCAAATTATATCGTCTGTTGACCCAATTGTTGATGACATGCATATTGATTTTTTTTTGTTATTCTCTCCTTGCAGAATTTTTTGGTATGTAATATACGAGTTGTGTCTGTGCTGGTAATAAATTGAGAATGCGTGGAGGTTTTGAGTTGACACGTTTCCTGTAATGCTCTTGATCACACTTTTCACCAATATCATTGGTGTGGTGACCATTGCTCTTGTATCCATAGTTTCCATCTTGGGCATAATCTGTCTAAGCCGATCAGTGCATTTTCAACTTTGGATCAAAACGAGAGGCTACCAACGTCTTAGCTATTTCAATGGGCCATGGCTTACACGAATAACACTAATAGTGGTTGCATTCTGGTGGGGTATCGGAGAAGTACTTCGGCTCACTTTTGTGAATGGAGAAGGAATGTTTACTTCTGACCGTACATGGCAAGCTAATGTCTGCAAATTCTACATCATCTCAAATTTGGGATTTGCGGAGCCAGGATTATTCTTGTTGCTCGCTTTCCTTCTCAGTGCAGCTTTGCAGAAGCAAGAGCTTGGAACCTTAAACCACAAATGGAATCGGAAGACTATACGTGCCATGCTTATTATCTGCTTCCCTTCACTTCTTTGGGAAGCTTGTGTCGTTTTTATTGGTCCTCGTGTTGCTTCAGATGATGGGCAGACATCAAATCTTGCAAAGTACTGGTATTCAGCCTCATCTGACCACCAGGGCAATGTTGCATGCACATACCCGTTGCTCAGCAGCATATTTCTTGGGGCATTCTACATCATCTTAATCATTTATGTGATGTTTGTTGGAGGTCAGATGTTATCATTGGTGATCAACAAGGGGCTTCGTCGAAGGATATATATGCTAATATTTGCTACCGCAATATTACTTCCTAGAGCCGCACTTCTTGGGCTCTCTATTGTTCCATGGCCAGGTGAAATAGCCCATGAATCTCTTGTGTTCGTCTCCTTTCTGGTGTTGATGTTTGCTGCCATGGTCGGTATTGTGATTCTGGTATATTTCCCGGTTGCTGATACCTTAGGAGCTCAAGAGCATGTTGAGATGCAAGCAAGACAGGCAATTATGTTATGACTCTTAGCTTTGTGATTTCACTTTTTAGCCAATTGTTCATGGACAAACTGATGTTGATTATGTTGGTTGCTTCCCTGGCTGCATGTTGTCTCGGGGATTTTGTAAACATAGAAGAGGTTAAAATAGGAGCAATTCTTTTATTCTTTTTCTAGACATGTTGGTGTGGAGAAGTTTTGTAAAATAGTATATTTAAAGTAGTGAAATCAGCCATGTTTTGCCTAGTGTCTTCTGTACACAAGGGAAAAGATTATCAATGTTCACCTCTTTGTAGGGGCTTATATCATGTGAATGATGTCTCCGCCACTTTATTAGTTCAAGATTGTTTTCTTCAAGAGCATAAGCAGGGGAAATGTATATGCAATAATACTTTGTTATTGCAAGTTTTTTACATTAATTTGAACCTAATAACTACTTCAACATTTTCAATTAGAAACCATTATATAGTTTATCTGTACCCGTCTCTGATCACAGGTTTGTTGGGTTATTGAAAGGTATTTAAAAAACTTGGAACCTACTGCTGATGTTAATCTTCTGTAGAGATATGAGAACTGAGGACAGACGAATTCTTGAGACCAATGCCCAGCTACTCATGACAGCGCTAAATCATAGGAAGGACTACTAGTCTGTTACAGGCAGGAAGCAAACAACATAGCACATGAGCTAGCTGTTTGGCTCGACGTTGATGATCACCCAGTTTCATCGAAGCAAGAAGCTCCTGCACTAGCTGCTAAATTTGTATCGGACAATATGTCCAACCATGGTTCGTAATAAAGCTATTGTTTACCCCTAAGAATTAGCTTCAGCAAGCATGCGGAATGCGGAAGATATCTTCGGTTTGTACTGCCACCCCAATCACAGATTTCTTTTTCATCAAGAAAAAAAAAGTCTTGAACTTACAACCTGTACTAGGTATATGATGATCCACAAGATTAGATGCCTTCAATTTCAAGATATAGGATTGCTGCTCAATGATGGTGTATTAAACTATCAAAACATCTACAAAATTATGAGCATATGCACCTGAGATCAAAAGTGCATTTCCAATTCTAACACTCGTTCAAAACTTTATTTACAAACTGCACACAAAAAACGCTTGTAAAACCATCCATGGCATGGACAAGTCACGACCAAGTGGCAAAAACAACTGCTCATCCCTGCTGCATCGTCTCAAATCTTGTTCACACGAACTTCCTCTAGCATTACAAATAGGACAACAGATACAGATAGGATCCCTCACTTTTCCTAGACACTCTTGACACTGCTTCCGTAGCCTGTCTAATTCTGCCATTTTTTTATGAGGCCGGGTATCTGAGAAAATAAAGGAATCAGGCATCATGTTGAGAAGTGTAGAAGGCAAATATTAGAAAAGTGAAAGACCAAGATTAGGTACTGACCTCAACACCATTAGGCCCTATTTTGTTGCGAGATATGAAATTCAATATGTGTGATGCAAATTCTTCAGGTACATCTTCCTGAAATTAAATTTCCGATAGCATGCCAAAATTGTTAAGATGTGTAACTCGTAAGTTATAAAGCTTCATAATGATCATGCTTCCTTTAGGAAAAAGGCTGCCAAACTACAACACAAGCATAATAACAAACGACACCCGGCAGGTTGCTAATCCATGTGGTATTGTGGTGCCTCAACATGTCAGAAAATTCTACGAAAATTTCAAAGTAACCTAGAGCCTCTACCAATGTAGGCATTTTCTGGACTGAACTCCACAACCAGATAGAAACCAGGATATTCAACCACTCAGAATAATGAGGAAAGATGGACAACGTCCCTGCCTTGGACAAAAAGACACTTGGTACCATAGAATAATACAACTCAACAAAGTACATTAGGATCAAACCTGTATGGCATGTCCAGTGTGTCGAACTACTACCATTTGAAACTTCCCTTGCATTTGACCAATTGTTAAAGCCCTGCAAAACATGTTAACCAATGCATTACACATGTTTTCACATAGATCATGGAGTGACACAAGGTGTTTCAGAATTCAAAACACTGTTACCAGAGCAATAAAAATGCATGCCCAGAAAAAAAATCTGATTAAATAGAAGGTTTTATAGTGGATCAGTATACGCTGCTTTGCTCTTCAAATAGCAAGTGCTAATAACAAACCCTAGCAATAGATTCAGTTTCTTGACAGCAATCATATTGATAGACTGATTGGTGCAAACTAAACTAGTTGAAGCAACCAAAACTCTTAAAATCATTATTGCCTGGGCTCATCAGAACAAAGGGCCCCATGTTGATGTGACTGATACACAAAGAAAAATAATGATAATCAATCAGATTGGAATTGCCGCAAATTGTGTTATGATGGTTTTAGCATAAGCCGAGAGCAGAATGATGATGGGTGAAAAAAGAGTTTCTCAGACTGGGCAGACGTTACAAACCTGTCCAATCTATCAGTGCCCGCTAATAATAGGATCTTTTGTACAGGACAAGATAAGAACTTGTCTGAAAGACCTTCGTACCTACAACAGAAACATTTACGTGTTTCAATGTATACAAATCACAGATGACACAATCATATAAATCAAACAGTATTGCTGAAAAACAAAGAGAGACTTCTTTGAAAATGTTATGCTCATGAAATCTAGTTTAGCAAATCTATGTTTGCTCCCACTATGTCTGACAGTTGTGGCAATTCACAATAGCTTTTTTGTCTGTTTTGATCCATTCAAAATAGCTCAGATTCCAACATTAATAACAGTTAAATCCTTAATAGATCAAATAAGTAAACCTTCTTCAAAAACGCAAACTGAACAACACTAGCATGCTTGTAATAATAATCATAAAATATCATCTGAAAACTATGCTTAAACATACCATCCTTTCCAGTACTTTTCTGTTTTCTCCAGAGGGGTACGGTATGTAAAGCTGAACAAATTACAACAATATTATTAGTCTTTAGTTTCAAGTAATGGTCAATATTAAGTAAATGCACCTTTTTTTCTCTAACCATGTTGAGCAGCAGCTACACACATGCATTAAGACACTTACCATTCCTTTGATTCATCAAACTTCAAGGTAGATGGAATAGAAACACGTGCAGAATCAATGTTCCGCAGCGGCCCACCTTTGACGCTCCATTCTATCTGTGTGTAATTTTAAGTATGATTAAACAAAACTAGCATGAAGGACATTATTTAAACATTGGTAACAAATTGGCTTTTATAAGCATGCCACTTGCATGGAGTGGTTTCTACTTGCTGTTCGCTTTTATTTTTTCAAGTTATTTCTTGCGGCCATGTTGTGTATAACATCAAATCCATACCTCGAAATCTCAATTGATGAAGGACAGAACAATTTAACTAAACAGAAATTTTTAGATACTATGGGCAATAAACATATTTAAAGTTGAATTGACGTAAGCACAGGTAATATGCGTCCAAATTCACATACTGCTTTTTCAATGCTTGGGAAGTGCTGTGCTCGATTTAATAAAATTTTCTGCATGTGAATCAATGAAGCCATTGCTGTTCCCTGTTTACAGGAGAAGAAGTTCAGAATCAAGAGTGAGCTAGGTCATTTCATGTTCAACCATAATTTAAGAACTAACCTAAGGAAAATTATTACTAACCTCAACTACATCAACGACAACAAGACCATGAAGATTGCGGAATGCTTTTCTTGCAGCCACATGTACAGCCACCGAACCTCCCATGCTAAAAAAATGAAGAAGTGATAATCCGAATGAACAGGCTTGCTGAGTCATACAAACGCATGCTATAAACAAGTCAAGTAACAGCAGAGATGAAACTGGAAAGATAAACTGTATATAATACAGATGACTAGTAGCATGATATTTCAGTGTTTGTTTCAATGCCGTGGAAATTAACTTCCAGGAACTACTAAGATAATTAACTTACCCACTGTTATATCATGCTAACATACCCACTGTTATCTACTTCCTCTGTTCCTAATAAATATTAGACGTTTTGCAAGTCAATCTGGCTTGCCACTTATATTTAGGAACAGAGGGAGTACATCTATGATGGACTAGAACTTCAGTTAAGATAAAGGATGCACACATAAAAGAAAAAGAAAAACATGATGCTGACTTACCTATGACCAACAAGTATAATGGCTGGCGGTGAATCTCCGTACAATGTGTGTATAGCAGCTATTACATCATTGGTAAGAGTCTGCAGTGGCAAACAACAACAAAACTCAGGCAAGGGTCAAGAATCTACAGAGCACCTAATAAGTTTGCAAAGCGTAGATATCAATCAAATTAGCAAGTTCTGGAAAGACTGAAGGACATACTTCAATGGACAAATCCAAATCATCACTTGTGGTAGATTTCCCATGTCCCCGTAAATCCATGGCAACAACACGAGCTTTTCCTTTAATCTGATTAGCTGCTAGCGCAAATGAAAGCCTAAGGAAGATTGAGGAACAAAAATAGCAACATAAGTACCAAGCTCACATTTGTTAAATAAGCAGATTTCAGAGGCAACATTTCATAAGGAGCATTAAGAAGTCAAGTCACTTAGAGAAGGTTTCGCATGGTTATTGTGAACAAAAGGCAAATGTTGTCATTAGACAGTCGTTGTTCAGAATTCTAAACAAAAACAATAATACCTCGCAATATTAGTAAAATAAATAAAAAACGTTCTCGCCTTTCTACATTTGGCATGCGAACTGAAACTAAAAAAATATACCCGAAACGTTCAACTAGGAAGTACAACAGAAGTTGGGATGGGTACATTTCCCATAACTAAGGCCATAAAAGCCAGAAGACAGTGTTCCAGAAAACTGGATTATAAGTCTAGCCAAGCACACCTGAACATCTGCATTTTTGCAACATAAGCGGCATTCACCATCACAAATTGTAGCTAATCTACGAATTCCAAGATCACAGGAAATAGCAGCTGTACGCATTTCCTTATTCAAATTATTTTCTACTATCAGTGTAAACGTAGCACCTATACTTACCCTGAGTAGCCGCCGCCGTGCAGGCAGAACACAACGGGCCCTTCCGATCCGGCCATGTACACATTGAAAACCTGCACGCGAAAACACCACAAAAGGAACACGCTCGCAATAGTCAGATCACGTCAAAACCAGAACTACCCGAGGAATCCCCCTGCTCTGTAACGCACGCACGTACGTCGTCGGTGTCGGGGATGGCGACGGCGCGCTCCTCGTCGAAGTAGGCCGACCAGTCCAGCGGCGCGTACTTGTGGAGAGAGTGGCTGCGGAGGCGCTTGGTTAGGGTTTCTCGTGAGGTAGAGACAGGGGGTAGGGGATTTGGGGTCGGTGGCTTACTGCGTCGCGGGGCGAGGCGGCACGGCGGCGGCGGCGAAGGCGGAGGGGGAGGAGGAGGATTCGTCGGGTTCCCCGTCCTCCCGCAGCGTGGAGAGCGGCGCGGGATCCATGGACGCGGAAGGGCGGGGTGGAGGAGGAGGCGGTGGAGCGGCTCGGGAGAACGGAGAAGGGTCTCGAGAGAAGGCACGACGGCGAACTGGAGAAGACGAACGGAAATGGAGAAAGAGAAACCAAGGAAACGGGAACAAAGTTGCTCGCTTGCTCTACGTTTTCCCTCAGCCGCAGCGTACTCCTGGACCATTGTAGGGCAATACGCCAATACCTACCCGGAGTATCTAGATCTATAATTTTGTCTTTTTTGTGTATCGTAGTATACAGAGTATTTCGGATTAATATTTGAAGACTTGTAGGTACATCATTGTTTACACTACATGGACATATATTTTGAAAGAAAATGAAACTAGGAAATACGTTTTTGAATGTTCAAAATGAATGGCTCCATGTAGCCCAGTGCCAAAACTACGCACTCAATACCTACAAGGCTTTTGGCAAAAGCTTAATCCTTTGATGGCGTTGATACCGATTATCATGCGCTCGAAACCACCTTCTCCTCTGATAGCACCCACAAACGTTATTTACTTTCTTGAAGGTGTCTCTAAATAGCTCGATCGTTATGACCTCTAATGGCGACATGGGCCGATATCATCGTCGTTGGATTTAGCGGTTTTAGGTTGACAAGTTGTTGTTTGTTGGACTATACTTATGGTCTAGTTTAGCTAGGTTGCTCAATCCCTTTGTTGGGTTTTTTGTGTTGAAAAATGTAGGCAATATTTTAATTCCAAGAAATAGCATGAGACATAAATCTCAATTACAATAAGATGATGCTAACAATTTTCTAGCATCAAATAGCAAAAACTAACAAGGCAGTACAACATGTCATGCTACTTAGTACAAAAGAAGTAACTAGGTAGTACATTGTGTTATGCATATAGATTGGTAACAACAGATTTCCTATTACATAATGTATATCATGTATTTATACTGCATGTTTATGTTTGGTGTTTTGTAAGATAGTTGGGGACACATAATTTCTTGTACTTTTCATGCGAATCTAGAGATGTTAAAAAATAGACAAAACTATAGTGGTAGAGAAATGTGCTCCAAAAGTGAAACGTAATTTTATCTTATAATGAAATGTTGTTGCGACCTCAGTTGATACCAAATGTGATATGACTAAGAGATTCCAGAGTGACACTTATTGTGTACATTCAATCACCGCATTTTTTCCATTTTCATAAATGTATGTGTTGCGGTCAAAACCCACCGGCGGGCAGCGACGGGCAACACAGTAGAGCCGGGAACAACCTAGGGCTGCGGCTGGCCCTGGTCCCTCCGAGCGACGGCCCGCAAAGCCTCTGGTACACACGTCCGATGCTGATCCAAGGGCGTGCCACCTGACCTATACCTGGTCAGGAAGGTGATGGAGATGCCTCGCTTAGTTTCCTGCATGGCATACACGTAAACATTAAATACGAGCCTCGATCGGCTCTCATGTTATCCTGTGAATCGGCTCAAAGAGTCGATCCACCCATGATTCATACGAGGTGCACGAATATATGGTGGTCCTGCTTGATCAAGATAAAGCTAAAGCGATCTACGACGATTTAGGGTTTTCACCGCATAATCGGATCATCCTACTCACGATTGGGCCTCGCGGCCACGCACGGTGATCGTAAGCCGATTCTAGATAGGGCCTAAAAACCAACACGAGGTTGATCCCCGGAACATCCTGTCTAGGACTAGCAAACGACACCCTACGTGCCGTTGGATCCTCCAACCCTTTGTAAGGCCTAACTATTGCAGATATTAAACTAATCCTTGAAGAACAAGGAGCAACCGTAACGGATCGGATCTACTAAATAATGATCAAGCGGGGTGCCGCCCCCACACCTAAGATAGGTGTGAGGGCGGCTAGATATGCAAGGGTTGCACTACGATAGCATATGATACGAAGAACAATGCTAACCCTAACATATCTAAGATAACTACGTTGCTCGCCATCAAAAAGGCTTCAGTACGAGCAACGCATGACCAACATAAAGCTTGGCAGCATGTTGCTTACCGGTAGAAACCCTCGAGACGAAGGAGTTGGCGATGCGCCGAGATTGATTTGTTGGTTGAACGTTGGTTGTTGTTTATTTCATAAACCCTAGATACATATTTATAGTCCAAGGGACTTTCTAACGTGGGAATAATCCCAACCGTGCACGAGGCCAACTCTAACTAAAACGACACGTAATCTACTATGTTACAGATACACGGGCCAACTAGCCCATATTTTGCATATAAAGGCCGATCCACATATTTCTTCCATGTATATTCTTCAAATCCATTCTTAATCGCGGCCCACCTCTGACTCGGTCAAATTCTGGTGATAACACATGCCCCCCTGGTTTTGGAATTGATAATTCCAAAATCACTCTGTTTTTCTTCGTCAGGTCATGTTGTAGCAGAGCAGAACCGTCGCAGCATTCTTCATCAGTGAAGATGATGATGACGACGAAAAGGAAGAAGCTCCGGTCGAAAGTTGGGGCAGCGGTGACGAGGAGCTCTCCGGAAGTAGCGCCGGCGGCAGCTACGACGCCGATGACGAGGGCAGCGAGGATTAGTGACATAGGATCAGTAGTACGCGAGCAATCGGCTCTTCTTTTGTTCCTCTTTCCTTGAGCAATCGGCTCTTCATTGTAAAAAACCCTCCTTTGTTAATGAAGAAGTATTTCCAATCAACTTTTCGCCGATCGCCAAAGTCAAATAATCTCCGAAAAGAGCCGATGGCATCGCACCGGTCTCTATCATAAAAACACGAGTAAGGTCGACCTAGCCGCCCCTCCAAACGGTAACTTGCAACCTCCATCTGAGAAAGCAAACTCAGATCCCCAAATCGCCGCCTGAGCAGTTCCAACTCAAGACCGACTACATCACAGATCTCAACCGCGCCGCCCCCAACTCCTTCAACGCATCCCATGGCGGAATCATCCAACACCGACGCCACGGCTTCTGGTCTGAAGGTAATCCTCAACCTCCTTTCGCCATTCGACTTGACATGGGATTAATGGCAAACACCTGGATTAATGTTTCGTTCCGCTACTAATTTAGGTTTCAGACATTCTTCTGCCACATCCTTCTCTCGCAAATTCGATGTGCCTCGGTCCTCGTTCTTCCGAGAGTCACGCCCTGTTAATTTCGTGCGAAGCTAACAGAATCCCCTTCGTGAGTCAGAACCTAGATCTGACTTCACAGGGCCGGCCGCTACGAGCCTGGCCTAATCCTCCCGAGGGTTGGGTGGCATGGTACAATAGAGTATCCAAAACCCATTATGCCACTTGGGAAACCATAGGGATAGCCGATGCCTTGTCGTTATCATTGTCTCCTCTTGAGAAGAATGAGAACATCCTGAAAACCATCGGCTACTTCTGGTCTGATGCACTGAACTGCTTCATGTTTGGCCATGGCCCTATGACACCGACTCTGCTGGATGTGGCCATGATCACAGGCCTAGACATTGCATCCCCAGCCCTTCGCATTCAAAGCGCCAAAAGTCCCTTTCACTCTTTCCTCTAAAAAGAGTGTACCAGGTGGGCGCCTATCTCAATCGTTATATGAAAAACAAAGGCCCCGTGACGAGAGGGAACACACAGCCTTCCCGAACTTCTCGGTGGAGCACTTCATATTCTGTGGCCCATCACTTGCCCCTACCAAGAATTACCTCTCCCTGGCCTATGAACTTGCTAAAGGCACCCAACTCGGCCTAGGCAAGCTGTTTCTTGGAGAGGTCTATCGATCCCTTCAAGCGATGTCTCAAACTGTTCTCTCAAAAGACGATTAAAGCGGCGGCCCCTGGTGGTTTATTCGGTTGTGGGCCCAACTATACTTCCAGAACCAAATCCCAGACTTCCCACCGCTGACCACCTGCACCTTTCCAGATGTTAATGGAAAGGAAATTCGATGCACCAGCTATGGCCAAGCCCTGTATGGTCTCCCAGGCAGCAGGTTGATCCCCAAGGAAGCAGCAGGGTGGTTTAAGATTTTCTTCCAAGGTTTGGACAACCCCCTGTTCCACCCTTATACTGAATCGGCAATTTTTGAAAACCCAGTCTCTTTCCGATTGGATGACTTTGCCGATGACGCCTTGACACCCGACATTTGTACTCCATCATGATTCGTCCTTGCTTCCTCCCTGTTGGCATGAGTACCTCGAACCGGATCATCAAGCCCGGTTATGAGTGTTATCAACCGGTAGTGGCAGCCCGACAGCTTGGTCTCGGACAGGTGCCTCCACACTTCTTCTTGCATCACCTGACAGCAAGTAGAGCTGAACTGCCTGACATCCTTACTGCCCAAAGGTGTTATACCTTCTTTGACGCTTTGGCCATTCCAATCCCCCGCGACCTCCGTTTCTCCTTCACTACCGACGGTTTCGAAACTTGGTGGTCCATGTGGAAGACCCACGTTTTCAGGAGGGCTCTAGGACCGCTGCTGAGAGAACTTGATGCCGAGTATGACATCCCTGCAGACCAGGTACCATCACTTAAACGTTTCGTGTAACAGCATTATGGTGATTGTTTGTGACCTGACTCCATCTCCTGGCAGCAACAAGATGGTCCGGCTCCCACACAAGCCGACGGTTCCCCTTTCGTATTCCTTCCTCCGGCACCAGTGGTTCTCTTTTGCCAGAGCTCGCCACCCCTGAAGAAAGTCATAATGCAGAGTCAGCCGATTTCACCGAAATCGGCTCCCAAGAGTAAAGCATCTTCGGGGCCAGTTGTCCCCCGAGCCTCGACTCAGGCGAGGACGGCAGTGAGGAAGGTGGCTGCCAGGAAAACCCTGAAGCGTAAAGCTCCTGCACAAGAAAGCTTGCGTGTAAGTTGGTTCAGACCCTGTCCACATTTATCCACTTTCCAAATCTTTTACAATACGCTCGTATTCTTTCCTACAGACTTCCACCGAAGAAACCTCCAGCGGGGCCGAAGAATCCAGTCAGGGGGACTCGAGCTCGGGCAATTCCGAGAGGTCCACCACCCAGAGCCAGACGGCTTCACCAGCGCCGGCTTCTAAGAAAAGGTCGATCCCTGAACCTCCTGCTCCCCAAGCCCCGACCAGATCGGGGTCACGCACGAAGCGCCGCTGCGTCAAAAGGGCTCGTAAGAACCCACGAGCCTCTCCATCAAGCCAGGAGGTCTCAAATGTAATTATCTCCCTGGTCGCACTTCATGCTAACCCGTTGTCATTTGGATCGGCTAATCACTTCCTCCTGCAGACCGAAGAAACTTCTAGCGGAGACGTTGAGGAGGTACCGATGCCGTCCGCCACCCTGGACCTAACCACCTCGACAATCGCGGCTGCCCAAGTGGCTGACCTATCCAAGTCCACAGAAAAGCCGATCGTCACTACATCGGTTGTTCCTCCTACCTTGGGAGAGGTATGCCCCTCCTCCTTGGCTCCATCAATTTCTTCATTGCATGCTAAACTCACTTTGTTTGCCCTATCAGGGTTGTGATCTCTCGAGCTTGCTGACGTTCGATCCAGAATCCATCGAACCAACTTCTTCCAAGGCAAGTGGAGAGCCGAGTCCTAGTACGGTCCATGGTCCACTCCAGCGTCTCAAAGACTTGCTTTCTTCCTCAACTGAGACCCTGATTGAAAATTCCGAGGAAGTCAAAGGCATCCTCGAGGATATCCAGCCCCATCTCCCTATGACACTGCAAGTGAAGCTCTGGCCCGCTGTTACCCTGTCAGTCTTTAAGTCAAGGGTGCAATCGGCTCGACAAAGGATTACTCTTCGCCACACCCAGCTTCCATCGAGAGCCGATATTGCCGAAAAGTGTCGACGGCTCAACGAGAAGAAGGCTGCTCGGACGCCAAGACGGACACTTCGCCAATCGCGCCGAACTCGAGACCCTGCGCAAGGAGAGCTGGAGAGCCTTGAAGAGAGGGTAAGGGTGACCAAGCAACTCATCCAAGACAAGGAAGCCCTTATTGCCCGTTCTCAAGACGAAGCAAACGGCCACACAGCCGATCTGAAGACCGATCTGGCTGAAATTCGTACCCTGAGCAGCCAGCTGGTGACGGGTAAAGACGAGGACGACGAAGCTGAGATCGCTGAGGTAGATCGCATCCGTGTTGACGCCCTTCATGCCCTTGGCGCGTTTCTCCAGTAGGGACAAATGTTTCGCTGAACTCGAGTGCTCCGGCTGTACTTGCTACATTTTTTTTTACTGGCCGATTTTCCACCGGCTCCTAATATTTCATTGCCCCTATGTGTCTGTCTGCCTGCTCATGTGCCCCCCCGAGCCGATTCTGTCAGGTAACTGCGGATATCGGCTCTGCGGTTGTTGGTAGGATTATGCCTGAACATCGGCTCTGCAGTCATGGACCAATGCTGATTCCCTTGTCCTCGCAAACCGATGTAAACCCATACTCCAGTCTTTCGTCACCCGCTAGATTGATGCTGAATGTCGGCGAAAACGTATGGCACGGATAATACGGGGCGGCTGCTGAATTGGCCCCTATTTCGATACCTTTGCTCAAAAGAGGTTTACACCTCGTCGTGCCGGCCGATGTCTCATCACCGGCTTTCCTTCGTTTGGGGCGTCATACTCCCCTTTTGCGGTCGACGCTCGTATGTGACAGGAGTGCCGTCCGCCATCTCAAATGTAGATGGCGAGGTGGTTGATGTCGAAGCTTGTCCCACCGGGCGTGCCAGAATGTGTTGCGGTCAAAACCCACCGGCGGGCAGCGACGGGCAACACAGTAGAGCCGGGAACAACCTAGGGCTGCGGCTGGCCCTGGTCCCTCCGAGCGACGGCCCGCAAAGCCTCTGGTACACACGTCCGATGTTGATGCAAGGGCGTGCCACCTGACCTATACCTGGTCAGGAAGGTGATGGAGATGCCTCGCTTAGTTTCCTGCATGGCATACACGTAAACATTAAATACGAGCCTCGATCGGCTCTCAGGTTATCCTATGAATCGGCTCAAAGAGCCGATCCACCCATGATTCGTACGAGGTGCATGAATATATGGTGGTCCTGCTTGATCAAGATAAAGCTAAAGCGATCTACGACGATTTAGGGTTTTCACCGCATAATCGGATCATCCTACTCACGATTGGGCCTCGCGGCCACGCACGGTGATCGTAAGCCGATCCTAGATAGGGCCTAAAAACCAACACGAGGTTGATCCCCGGAACATCCTGTCTAGGACTAGCAAACGACACCCTACGTGCCGCTGGATCCTCCAACCCTTTGTAAGGCTTAACTATTGCAGATATTAAACTAATCCTTGAAGAACAAGGAGCAACCGTAACGGATCGGATCTACTAAATAATGATCAAGCGGGGTGCCGCCCCCACACCTAAGATAGGTGTGAGGGCGGCTAGATATGCAAGGGTTGCACTACGATAGCATATGATACGAAGAACAATGCTAACCCTAACATATCTAAGATAACTACGTTGCTCGCCATCAAAAAGGCTTCAGTACGAGCAACGCATGAACAACATAAAGCTTGTGCTGCCTAGATCGCAAGATGCGATCTAGGCAGCATGTTGCTTACCGGTAGAAACCCTCGAGACGAAGGAGTTGGCGATGCGCCGAGATTGATTTGTTGGTTGAACGTTGGTTGTTGTTTATTTCATAAACCCTAGATACATATTTATAGTACAGGGGACTTTCTAACGTGGGAATAATCCCAACCGTGCACGAGGCCAACTCTAACTAAAACGACACGTAATCTACTATGTTACAGATACACGGGCCAACTAGCCCATATTTTGCATATAAAGGCCGATCCACATATTTCTTCCATGTATATTCTTCAAATCCATTCTTAATCGCGGCCCACCTCTGACTCGGTCAAATTCTGGTGATAACAGTATGATAAAGGTAATATCTGCTGGAATTTTGGTCATCTGGCCTTTGGCCCATGGCCCATTATTAAATTCTGAAACTCACATGGCCCATTCCAAAATCAATGGCAGCACTAGTGGGAGCTGAAGTTTAGTCCCACATTGCTAGTTGGAAGAGAGTTGGAGTGGTATATAAGGTGGGCTGTTCTAGTCCTAGTAAGTGAGTGAGAAGAGAGAGAGCCCTCGCGCACTCCTCCTCCTCCGCCGCCCGCCTCGTCACGACGCGTCGCGCCGCGCCGCGGGTTGCGGGAATCTCGCTGAGCCGAGCTTATCTTTTTGCTGTTTGGGAAATTAATTGTGTAATCAATTTCGAGTCATTAACGGACGCGTTACTCAGCCGTTTTGCCTTCCGGTTTTTCTGGATCGTGGCTGTGCCGACTCGGACGTGGGCTGCGTCCCACGACCTTCCCGAACCGCACTATATAAGCGCGGACGCCAACCCTAGTCTGTATCAGACGCACATGCGACTACCTGTTTCCAGTTCATTGCGCCGCCGCCTTCGTCTTCCTCATCCCGTCCGTCGGCGTGCACCGACTGCCGGGATAGTAGGCCTCCGGAACCCTGCCTCTCGCGAACCTGTACGGGTGAGGGTGTAACATCCCAAGTTTCAATAAAAGGGACAAGAGAGAGAGAATTCAAGTTTCCAAAAATCAGAGCCAACAAAAACTTTTTCTCATCATATAGGACTATGCATATTAGCTCACCTTATTAATTTATTTGAGTGTGCTTTTGCCATGATGCTTGTTTATGTGTTACTCTCATTCTAAAACCCTAGCAATGATCACTTGATCAACCAAAGTCAAATAAAAAGAAAATAGAAAAGAAATTCTAAAAATCAACTTCACACCCACATATGGCCTATGCCATTTTTACAAATCTTTGATCTAGGCCATTTTGGTTTGCACCATTAGTTGTAAATGGATACTAAACACTTATTAACACCTTTGGAATCAAACAAACTCAATTCAAATCAAAATTGAATCAAATTTGAGCTCACATATGATTATGGTCATATGTGCCATTTTTAACCTGATGCCCACTTTGAGCCCCTGGTTTTTAACTTTTCACTTCTACACTTTGTCAACTCTTTGCACCTCATCCAAGACAACATCAAGCACTTCAACTTTGCCCAAAACCACCACCCCAAATTCCTTATCAAATTCAAATAAGAATCAAGCAAAGTTGGAACAAACTCACATATGCAAGATCATATGCAAAATGTGATTTTGCATCTCAATTCTATTTTGATCACCACCACCACCAAAATGCTCCATTTAATATAAGATTACAACCCACCAAAAAGAATTGCAAAATTCAAAAATAAAGTTCTTTCGGCCATTTTAACAAACACTTGGTGGGCAGGGACAAAATTGATGCCCATACCGAAATTTGGAGGAGACCAAGTCCACCTCTGGCCACCCCTGCACCCCTGGAACCTTCACTCACTTCCCAGCACCAGTGCCACCACTTGCCACCATCCCTGCAAGCTCACCATGACCATGGCATGACCATGCCGTGGCATGGCATGGCCACCACTTGCCATCTCTCTCCCCTCTCGCCTCAGCTCTGCACCATGATGTCCTGGACACTCCCTGTACTCCCCTGAGCCAGCCCGTGCTTCCCCTTGGTCACCACGACGTCTACACACGCCAGCATCGACGTGGCCAGACGCGCCCAGACGTGCACACGCACGCGCCAGTGCACGCACGGCGAGCGCCCTGGACGCGCCAGAGCGTGACGACGCCCACCGCCTCGCGTCACCTCCGCCTTCGCTCTCAGCGCCAGTCGACGCGCGACACCACCCTGCACCGCCTGGACACGTCCACTTGACCGCAGGAACGCCGCAGACGATGACCGCGTCCACGCCCGACCGCCATGACCTGCAAGCTCTCGTCAAGCTCACCGCCGCTGTAGACCCTCGTCTTCACCGCCATCACGCGCGTCAGCTTCGCCAGGACGCCAGCAATCGTACGCGCCCACTCCTTGCCCCTTCGCAGCCCTGGACCGACGACGACGCCGGCGACCCTAGCCGAGCGCCACAGCCACCTCCCGCAACTATAAAAGGAGGACTCCTCCTCTCAATCCGAGCACACCACTCGCTTCTCCTCCTCACCACAGCTCTCCTCGACCTCTCAATTGAATCAATTAGCCACCCCACTGTCCCAATTGCAAGCTCGCCGCCGCCGCCAGTACACGGAGTTCGCCGGAGAAGGAGGCCACCCCAGGACACGTAACTGCTTCCAGGCGCTTCCTCATCCACTCCAACGTTGCTGCGCACATCGCCGATGACCGCCGAAGCTCCGACGAGCTCGCCGACCCCCTACCGTCGTCGCCAGTGAGTCCCCTCTCGCCGGAGACGAAGGCCTCCCCCGACCGTGCGATCTCCTTCTAATCGCACGGCTCGCGTTACGCGTACCGCTTCGCTTGCTAAGCCCCACTGACGCGTGGCCCCCACTCTGTCAGCTGGCCCGTAGCGATACTGGGCTGGCCCAGTCCCTTCTCTCTCTGTGCAGCCCGTTAACAGTTCTCGCCAGCCCAACTAGTTCAAATTCAAAAATCCAGTTTAGAGTTATTTTGCAATCTGATGCCAAGTTTAAAATTCAATAGGGACAAATCTACTTGGCCAAATTTTACCAAATTGATATTGTTGGAAAGCTTAGAGTTTTATATACCCAATGCCACTGGATTGAACCCTAGATCTAGTGTAGAAATAAAGTGACAAAATAAACAAGACAGGGACTTTTCTGACTTACAATAATTCTTAAAAATCAACCATAGATGCTTTTCAGTTAATTCCACCTCCAATAATTCACATTTCACTTATACTAATTGTTTCTACAAAAATATGCCATGCTTACTTTGAATGATCATGGCTTAGTTGATTTAAATGACTTTATGGCTATTTCTAGTCAAAGATATTGTCCAAAACTATTAAGAAATCTCATGAGAGAGTTTCTCTCATTTAAATCTTGTCACCACCAATTCCAAATGAAGTAGAGACTCTGGTCAATTAGGTCTCATAGGAATTGTTGGTGATATTAAATCTTTGCTATGCTAAAACTAAATAGTATGAGGTGCTCACCTCATTTAAATCATTTTCTCAAAATGATAAGTGTGAAGAGGTTGACTTGGTTCAACCTAGGTCACATATTATGCATAAGAGAAATTAAATCTTAATAAGATAATGAGAAGAAATTATTTCTCTGAATAATTCAAAGTAACATTTAAGTTTAGTATGAGAGGAAATTATTTTTCTTAAATGATAAGAAGAACACACCCACCAACTCAATATTAATGTATGATGCTAGTTTAAAGTGTGTAGCTCATGAGTGTGCCTAGTTTAGTAAATTAGTTTGGTGTGATGATTGTGTACTCCGTATTCGTATTTTAGACGCTAGTACCGAGGAGTACCAGCAGGAGGAGGAGGTCTACTTCCAAGGAGAAGAAGACCACTTTGACCAATTCCCCAACCAAGGCAAGATAATACTCTTGCAAAGTGCAAAGCTCACCCTGAGCAAGGCATTACCCCATTTACTTTATGCTTATGATCCTATTTCCCAGTTTTACTTTACAAGCTTTATTTACCTTGTTTTATCAAAGTGCTTTTTGATTCATGATTTACCTGGTTAGTATTGAGTAGTACAAGAGTATCAAACTTAGCCTAGAAGCAAAGCAAGTAATTAGCACCCCTCATACATAGTTGCTAGTGCTAAATTAAAAATGACTACTCTAGATGGGAACATGTGTTTATGAAATGATGATGGTGAAAACCTTGGAATGATGAGTCATTTCCATTGAAAGATTTTGAAGGTGAATATGACATGAAATTGACTTGGTGATTTTGACTAAAAACTGATGATTGAGTTGGATGCGATACCATTCCAATTTTTGAGTACCCCCACAATACCTGATTATGGGTAAGGCTTAGCTGGAAATTTATGTCTCTTAGTATGGGTTCCCTCTGAACACACGTCATAGGGGTTACGCTTGAGGCTGCCTCCGTTGTTGAGAAATGATGTGAATTGAGGTGAATTGTACGGCCAAGCCCTGTGCAGTTCCCGGGTTAACAGATTGGTTTTCACCGGGAGGCCAAGCTCATGGGGAGAGGTGCCTATACTAGGGTGTGTAAGTGAAAGGTTAACGGTTGATGATCCGCGTACTGAGTTACGATTATTCGGGGTTTTATCCCTGACGGATGTAATCAAATGTTGTGGCACAAGTGTGCAACCTCTGCAGAGTGTAGAACTATTCGAATAGCCGCGTCCGCGGTCATAGACAGTTGGAAAGGCCATACTGTTTCCGTCATCAGATTTTACATCTTTTTGAACTTGAACGGTGATTATGAATTTGAATCACAACTGAGTTGTGGGAATGACACTAATGTTCCCACTTGAGTTAGTTAGCACTTGAGGAGTTGTTTACAAAAATGTTTCTAAACTAAAATTGGCTTTATGCACATAAACCTAGAGCTTAGAACACTTTCAATAGCAATGTTAGTACTTACATTAGTATTAGATTGCGAGTACTTAAAGTACTCACGGCTTTGTCCCTGGCTATTCAAATGGCCAGACTATGAAGCCGAGCAGCAGTACGAGGATGACGATCAGCAGGACGTCTACCACAACTAGGAGCTTCTAACGTCAAGCGTTGGCCTGTGGACTAGAGAGTCCTTGTATCTTACGCTTCCGCTATGAACTTGTGTTTGTTCGTTGATCATTAGATCAACTATTCGTGTAATATGGATCATGTGATTCCAATTTGTAAGGCATTATGGTTTGTAATGAATGATGACTGTGATACTTAACTATTATGCCTCGCAACAACAATTTCCTGGGATTGCGATGTATGACATAATAGGCATCCGGACTTAAAAATCCGGGTGTTGACAAGTTGGTATCAGAGCCATTGTTTGACCTTAGGAGACCCTAGTTAGAAATGGACGTTCTGAAAATTTAGTTTCAAAAAGGAATGAAGTATTTCTGAAAAATTAAGTCTTTGTCTTCTCTTTGAGTTCTTTGGAAAACAAGAAGTCATGCTCTTCCTTAGAAATATCACTAAAATTTTGCCACACTTGTTCACTTCTCTAACTTAATCCTTCACTTCACTTTCAGATGGAGCCCGTGAACACGAAGTTTTACCAGCTTGGGAATGGGGGAAGCTTGATCTTCGAGCACGACCTCCACGCCCTGTCCGACCACCTGGGTCGCCCGCACCCAGAGTTCCACGGAGCTCAGATCACGGACCAGCCAGGAGGCGAGTGATACGTCCAAAACGTATCTACTTTCCCGAACACTTTTGCTATTGTTTTGCCTCTAATTTGTGTATTTTGGATGCAACTAACACAGAATAACGCTGTTTTCAGCAGAACTGTTCTGGTGTCTCGTTTTTGTGCAGAAATCCAACTTTCGGGAAAATCCTCGGAATTTATGCAGAAGGCCCTATTTTCCCAGGAAACTGACGGAGCCAGAAGGACAAGTCAGGTGGAGGCCCGAGGGCCCCACACCATAGGGCGGCGCGGCCCAGGGGGGCCCGCGCGGCCATGTGGTGTGGCCCCCTCGGCCGGCCTCCGACGCCCTCCTTCGGACTATTTATCGGCCTCAACCTAAAAAACGCACGGGGAGAAGTCGAAGTCGCCAGAAACCCTCGAGAACACCGCCACATCGCGAAACTCCGTCGCGGGAGCCAGAAGTCTCCGTTCTGGCACTCCGCCGGGACGGGGAATTGGAGGAGATCATCGCCATCATCACCACCAACGCCTCTACATCAACCAGCCATGTTTCCCCCATCCATGTGTGAGTAATTCCCCCGCTGTAGGCCGAAGGGGATGGTAGGGATTGGATGAGATTGGTCATGTAATAGCATAAGATTGTTAGGGCATAGTGCCTAGTGTCCGTAATTGGTACTTTGATGATATTGTTGCAACTTGTTATGCTTAATGCTTGTCACTAGGGCCCGAGTGCCATGATCTCAGATCTGAACATGTTATTGTTTCATCATGATATTCATTGTTTATTGATCTTACCTGCAAGTTGTATACACATGTCACTGTCCGGAACCAATGGCCCCGAAGTGACAGAAATCGGGACAACCGGAGGGAATGGTAGTGATGTGAGGATCACATGTGTTCACGGAGTGTTAATGCTTTGCTCCGGTACTCTATTAAAAGGAGTACCTTAATATCCAGTAGTTTCCCTTGAGGCCCGGCTGCCACCGGCTGGTAGGACAAAAGATGTTGTGCAAGTTTCTCATTGCGAGCACGTACGACTATAATTGGAACACATGCCTATTGATTGCTTTGTACTTGGACACCGTTTTATTATCTGCAAATGCCCTGCTATTATTGTTACATGAGTTTCTCTCATCCATGCAACGCCCGTTCATCCGTCCCCGTGCCTACAGTATTTTAATCCTGCTGTTTACTATAATCACTACTGATGTCTGTGTTACTCTGCTGCTGTTATTTCACTACTGCTACTGCTATAAAACTGTTACTACTGATAAACTCTTGCGAGCAAGTCTGTTTCAGTGCAGCTGAATTGACAACTCCGCTGTTAAGGCTTCCAAGTGTTCTTTGTCTCCCCTTGTGTCGAATCAATAAATTGGGTTTTACTTCCCTCGAAGACATTGCGATCCCCTATACTTGTGGGTCATCAAGACTATTTTAAAGCGCCGTTGCCGGGAGCATAGCTTTATTTGGAAGTTCACTTGGATTAATATTGTTCGCTGCAAATTCTCCATCATGGGTAAACCTCGCGATACTAAGGTCGCCATATTACCATCCACTACAAGAAAAGGTACAATTCTGAATACCTCCGCTACACTTGATTCACCATCTGTG
Organism: Lolium perenne; assembly: GCF_019359855.2. NCBI lineage: Eukaryota > Viridiplantae > Streptophyta > Magnoliopsida > Poales > Poaceae > Lolium > Lolium perenne. The sequence continues at coordinate 221,457,202 of NC_067245.2, read as the reverse complement.
ATTGATAAACTTGTTTCACCGCCACATGCTTCACATGCGGGTACTTCTGCTGAATCTGAAAACTCTCATAATATTGATAATATTTCTGCTGTGCTTGATGATAGTGGTTCATTGGGATCTTTTCTAGATGCTACAATTGCTAGGTCTAGACAAATTGAAAATACTGAAACTCCTAATGCTACTACACCTGTTAATTCACCTGAACTTGATTATTTTAGTGATGATCCTGATGAAGATTATGTGGAGCTTAATGATGATTTTATTGAAAAATGCAATGCTACTACTGATGCAAGAAAAATTAAAAAGTTGCTTGCGAGAACATGTCGTTAGATATAAACTGTCTCCTGATCCGAAGTTTGCCACATCTCCTATAAACATTAAGGATAAAGATTATGATTTTTCTCTTGATCTATCTCATATAGCTATTGTTGAGAAAACACCCTTTTGTGGTACTGAAAAAGAAAGTGCTGCTGAACACATGATTGAGTTATCTACTCTAAGTAGCTTGTTTTACGATGATGTCAAGATGCGTACTTACTTTGTTGCTAAAATCTTTCCATTCTCATTAAAGGATGACGCTAAAACTTGGTATAATAGTTTGCCACCTAATTCTATTAAAAGTCCAAAAGAATTGCTTGATGTTTTCTTCCGTAAATACTTTCTGCTAGTGCTCAACATATTGCTTTGCAGAGAATTTATAATTTTAACCAGGAAGATGGAGAGAATTTGCGTGAGGCTTGGGCGAGATTTTGCTCTCGTATTCGAGCTCGGCCTGACCATGATTTGGAATAGCATGATTTAGTTGATATATTTTATAGTGGACTAACCATTGAGTCTAGGGCATACCTGGATAGTTGTGCTGGTTGTGTTTTCAGAAAAGAACTCAGGATGACGCTGAAGAATTATTGGCTAAAATAGGCCGGAATCATGATGATTGGACTACGCCTGAACCAACTCCAACGCCAATATTGAAGAAGAGGGGTTTAATTAAATTGAATGATGAAGATATGAGGGAAGCCAAGAAGTCTCTCAAGGAGAAAGGTATTAAATCTGAAGATGTGAAGAATCTTCCTCCCATAGAAGATATATGTGAGATAATTCCCCCTTCATCCATGATTGAGGTAAACTCCCTTCAACGCTTTACTAGGGAAGATATTCCGTATTCGAAACCCCCTGCACAATGCTTAGATGAGTTTGATAATTATATTGTTAAGCAAGAAAATTTTAATGTGAGAGTAGAGAATCATTTAATGGAAAATTCTCGAGCTATTAGTGAATTGCATGATATTGTAGAGAGAACCTCCAATGATGTTAAGATGCTTGTTAAACATTTTCATATGGTTCAAACTCAAATTGATCAACTCACTAAAGTGCAAAATGACTTGTTAGGGAATAATTCTAAAGAGAAACATGCTTATGAAGTAACAACTAGAGGTGGTGTCTCTACCCAGGATCCTCTATATGCTGAAGGGCATCCCAAAAGAATTGAACAAGATTCTCAACACATTGAACCTAGTGCTCCTTCTAAGAAGAAAAAGAAGAAGAAACATAAAAATGTTGTAGAATCCTCTGAACCTGCTAATGATCCTAATAGTATTTCTATTTCTGATGCTGAAACTGAAAGTGGTAATGAACATGATAAAGATAATGATAAGAATGATGCTCCTGATAAAGAAGAGGTTGAAGAAGAACCTGAAAAGCATGCTAAAAATAAAAAGTACACTAAAGAAGATTTTATTGCTGAGAAACATGGTAATGAAAGAGAACCTTGGGTGCAGAAGCAAATGCCTTTTCCTGCTAAGAAACTAAAATCAAAGGAAGAAGAACACTATAATAAATTTTGTGATTGGATGAAACCTTTATTCTTGCAAATCCCTTTGACTGATGCTATTAAATTGCCTCCTTATTCAAAGTATATGAAAGATATTGTTACTAACAAAAGGAAAATCCCCAATGAGGAAATTTCCACTATGCTTGCTAATTACTCTTTCAATGGCAAAGTGCCAAAGAAGTTGGGCGACCCAGGTATACCTACTATTCCTTGTTCTATCAAGAATAATTATGTTAAAACTGCTCTATGTGACTTGGGAGCCGGTGTTAGTGTTATGCCTTTTTCTCTTTATAAGAGACTTTATTTAGATAAGTTGATACCTACTGATATATCTTTGCAAATGGCTGATAAATCTACTGCTATTCCTGTTGGTATATGTGAGGATGTTCCTGTTCAAGTTACTAATAACTGCTTGATATTAACTGATTTTGTTGTGTTGGAAATGCCTGAAGATGATAATATGTCTATTATTCTTGGGAGACCTTTTCTTAACATCGCAGGGGTTGTTATTGATTGCAATAAAGGAAAGGTTACTTTCAATGTTGATGACAGGGAGCATACCGTTTATTTTCCCAAGAGGATTGAGAAAGCGTGTGGAGTTAATACTATTTCTAATGTGAGAACTATCAAAGTGGGAACTATTGATTGTCCTATATATGAGCCTAAAGAAGAATATCAAACTCTCGTGATTGGATCCATATCAATACAATTCAAGGTAACATGATTGATTTGAGGTTTATTTCTTCTTATGCTATGTAAAATTTATTTGGTGGCAAGACTTGATCAACCTTGTTAACAAATACTTTTTATATGCATAGAGGAGGTAAACAACTCTCTTTCTTCCTCCACTTGCTCTAGTTGCTGTAGCACTTTTAATTTGCAAAGTTCCTTAGTTAATTGGAGATTTCAAAAAATTTCCTGGCCAGTAATAATAAACTAAATACCCAGAAATGTGCATTTTTCAAAGTTTTCAAAAATTCACAAAAATTATACCATTGGTCCTATTTTTCGACGAGGCACCTGGGAGCACCAGAGGATGACCTGTGGGGCACCAGAGGGTGCTACACCACAGGCCGGCGCGGCCAAGGAGGGGGGCGCGCCACCCTGTGGTGTGGGCCCTTCCTTGCCCCACTACTTCATCTCTTTCTCCCAGCATCTTCTCTCTCCCGAAAAAACTCGCACCCGGTTCCTCTCACTCGCGTTTTTGCTCAAGAGCTCCAGATTTCTCGATCTCTTTGCTCAGCCCAGATTTCTGTCTGAAATTTGGCACATTTGCTCTTCGGTATGTGACTCCTCCGCCTATCCAAGTAGAATTTTGTTTGGTTGAGTATATCTTGAATATTTTGCTGCTGTAGGTAACATGTTTAGTGAGCTTGCATGCTTGTTCTAAGTTGTATAAACTAGTTTTGATGCATGATTAGTACTCTAGCAAGTTCCTATAGTAGTTCCCCTTGATTATATGTCACCAAATCAAATTTTTATATTGTCTGTTGAAAATTTCAGAAAATGGAGTGGAATAGATATCAATTGAACCAACAAGAATTGGAGGTCCAACAAGTTATGAGAGTGAACCGTGAAGAGGGAGTGTACCCCTCCTACTACCCATGCACAGATTTCATGAGAAGCGCGGGAATATTTGAAGATGTTCAAAGTCTAATTTCTCGAGCAGGGCTGAGTGATTTCATTGAAGGAGAGCCAAGACAATATGCAAAATTAACTATATCTTTTGTGCAGGACTTTAAGTTCAATGGGTCGCGATCTAACCCCACGGTCCAGTATAAAATTTACAATAAAGCTGTCAACTTGCCATTCAGTGATTTTTGTGCAGCCATTAGAGTACCGCAATGGGGATCATGCGAGAAGATAAGGGGATCGCCGCAAGAACTCTTAAACCTCTTCAAGATGATTTGCTATGGAAGGAGTTTCTCAGAGGATAGTGGTAAAATCACTAGCATTCAGCTCCCGGCTATTGATACGTCTCCAACGTATCGATAATTTCTTGTGTTCCATGCCACATTATTGAAGTTATCTACATGTTTTATGCACACTTTATGTCATATTCGTGCATTTTCTGGAACTAACCTATTAACAAGATGCCGAAGTGCCAGTTCCTGTTTTCTGCTGTTTTTGGTTTCAGAAATCCTAGTAACGAAATATTCTCGGAATCGGACGAAATCAACGCCCAAGTTCCTATTTTCACCGGAAGCATCCAGAACACCCGGGAAGGACCAGAGGGGGGGCACTGGGCCCCCAGACCATAGGCCGGCGCGGCCCAGGCCCTGGCCGCGCCGCCCTATGGTGTCATCGCCCCTTCGACCCTCCTGCGCCGCCTCTTCGCCTATATAATGCCCCTGGATCGAAAACCCTGAGGCGTTCGACAAAACCCACAGAAACCTTCCAGAGCCGCCGCCATCGCGAGGCCAAGATCTGGGGGACAGGAGTCTCTGTTCCGGCACGCTGCCGGAGCGGGGAAGTGCCCCCGGAAGGCTTCTCCATCGACACCGCTGCCATCTCCACCGCCATCTTCATCACCGCTGCTGCTCCCATGAGGAGGGAGTAGTTCTCCATCGAGGCTCGGGGCTGTACCGGTAGCTATGTGGTTCATCTCTCCCATGTACCTCAATACAATAATCTCATGAGCTGCTTTACATGATTGAGATTCATATGAGTTTTGTATCACAATTTATCTATGTGCTACTCTAGTGATGTGTTATTAAAGTAGTTCTATTCCTCCTGCACGTGTGTAAAGGTGACAGTGTGTGCACCGTGTTAGTACTTGGTTTATGCTATGATCATGATCTCTTGTAGATTATGGAGTTAACTATTGCTATGATAATATTGATGTGATCTATTCCTCCTACATATGCATGAAGGTGACAGTGTGCATGCTATGCTAGTACTTGGTTTAGTAGCGTTGATCTATCTTACACTAAAGGTTACTTAAACATGAGCATTATTGTGGAGCTTGTTAACTCCGGCATTGAGGGTTCGTGTAATCCTACGCAATGTGTTCATCATCCAACAAAAGTGTAGAGTATGCATTTATCTATTCTGTTATGTGATCAATGTTGAGAGTGTCCACTAGTGAAAGTCTAATCCCTAGGCCTTGTTCCTAAATACTGCTGAGTTACTACTGCTTGTTTACTGTTTTACTGCGTTACTACTGCTGCAATACTACCACCATCAACTACACGCCAGCAAGCTATTTTCTGGCACCGTTGCTACTGCTCATATATATTCATACCACCTGTATTTCACTATCTCTTCGCCGAACTAGTGCACCTATTAGGTGTGTTGGGGACACAAGAGACTTCTTGCTTTGTGGTTGCAGGGTTGCATGAGAGGGATATCTTTGACCTCTTCCTCCTGAGTTCGAGAAACCTTGGGTGATCCACTTAAGGGAAAACTTGCTGCTGTTCTACAAACCTCTGCTCTTGGAGGCCCAACACTTGTCTGAGGAAAGGAGGGGAACGTAGACATCAAGCACTTTTCTGGCGCCGTTCTTGCGGGAGGAAAGGTAAAAGGCACTCATACTCCGGTTCCAGGTAAAGTATTTTTCTGGCGCCGTCGTGTGTGTGCTCGAAGCTATTTCCTTTAGATCTTGCAATTGCATCTTTTTGTTTCTTGTTTACACTAGTTTGGCATAATGGACAACAATGAGCTTCTTGTTCTATTTCCTGATTTAAAACATGGATTGTTTGATGCGAAAATTAAAAAACCTATGAAATCTTATTTGCATGCTGGTAGTAATATTAGTATGAACGCTTTGAACACCATTGTTGATAATGATATAGAAAGTTCTAAGCTTGGGGAAGCTGGTTTGCATGATATTTTTAGTCCCCCAAGCATTGAGGAGAAAATTTTCTTTGATGATACTTTGCCTCCTATTTATGATGATAATGATAGTGGTCTTTTGGTGCCACCTACTATGGAGAGTAAATTTTGTTGTGATTATACTATGCCTCCTATATTTGATAATGAGAATAATAATGATAGCCACTTTGTTGAATTTGCTCCCACTACAACTAATAAAATTGATTATGCTTATGTGGAGAGTAATAATTTTAAGCATGAGACTCATGATAAGAATGCTTTATGTGATAGTTATATTGTTGAGTTTGCTCATGATGCTACTGAAAGTTATTATGAGAGAGGAAAATATGGTTGTAGAAATTTTCATGTTACTAAAATGCCTCTCTATGTGCTGAATTTTTTGAAGCTACACTTGTTTTATCTTTCTATGCTTGTTACTTTGCTCTTCATGAACTTGTTTATTTACAAGATTCCTATGCATAGGAAGCATGTTAGACTTAAATGTGTTTTGAATTTGCCTCTTGATGCTCTCTTTTGCTTCAAATATTATTTCTTGCGAGTGCATCATTAAAACTGCTGAGCCCATCTTAATGGCTATAAAGAAAAGAACTTCTTGGGAGATAACCCATGTGTTATTTTGCTACAGTACTTTGTTTTATATTTGTGTCTTGGAAGTTTTTTACTACTGTAGCAACCTCTCCTTATCTTAGTTTTGTGTTTTGTTGTGCCAAGTTAAGCCGTTGATAGAAAAGTAAGTACTAGATTTGGATTACTGCGCAGTTCCAGATTTCTTTGCTGTCACGAATCTGGGTCTACCTCCCTGTAGGTAGCTCAGAAAATTAAGCCAATTTACGTGAGTGATCCTCAGATATGTACGCAACTTTCATTCAATTTGAGCATTTTCATTTGAGCAAGTCTGGTGCCATTTTAAAATTCGTCAATACGAACTGTTCTGTTTTGACAGATTCTGCCTTTTATTTCGCATTGCCTCTTTTGCTATGTTGGATGAATTTCTTTGATCCATTAATGTCCAGTAGCATTATGCAATGTCCAGAAGTGTTAAGAATGATTGTGTCACCTCTGAATATGTTAATTTTTATTGTGCACTAACCCTCTAATGAGTTGTTTCGAGTTTGGTGTGAAGGAAGTTTTCAAGGGTCAAGAGAGGAGGATGATATACTATGATCAAGAAGAGTGAAAGGTCTAAGCTTGGGGATGCCCCGGTGGTTCATCCCTGCATATTTCAAGAAGACTCAAGCATCTAAGCTTGGGGATGCCCAAGGCATCCCCTTCTTCATCGACAACATTATCAGGTTCCTCCCCTGAAACTATATTTTTATTCCATCACATCTTATGTGCTTTGCTTGGAGCATCGGTTTGTTTTTGTTTTTGTTTGTGTTTGAATAAATTGGATTACATCATGCTTGTGTGGGAGAGAGACACGCTCCGCTGGTTCATATGAACACATGTGTTTTTAGCTTTTAGTATTCATGGCGAAGTTTCTTCTTCGTTAAATTGTTATATGGTTGGAATTGGAAAATGATACATGTAGTAATTTGCTATAATGTCTTGGGTAATGTGATACTTGGCAATTGTTGTGCTCATGTTTAAGCTCTTGCATCATATACTTTGCACCTATTAGTGAAGAAATACATAGAGCATGCTAAAATTTGGTTTGCATAATTGGTCTCTCTAAGGTCTAGATAATTTCTAGTAAGGTGTTTGAACAACAAGGAAGACGATGTATAGTCTTATAATGCTTGTAATATGTCTTTTATGTGAGTTTTGCTGTACTAGTTCATACTTGTGCTTGCTTCAAATAACCTTGCTAGCCTAAACCTTGTATCGAGAGGGAATACTTCTCATGCATCCAAATCCTTGAGCCAAACAACACTATGCCATTTGTGTCCACCATACCTACCTACTACATGGTATTTTCCGCCATTCCAAAGTAAATTGCTTGAGTGCTACCTTTAAACAAATTCAAAATTTATCACCTCTGATTTGTGTCAATGTTTTATAGCTCATGAGGAAGTATGTGGTGTTTATCTTTCAATCTTGTTGGGCAACTTTCACCAATGGACTAGTGGCTTCATCCGCTTATCCAATAATTTTGCAAAAAGAGCTGGCAATGGGATTCCCAGTCCCAAATTAATTAACAAAAATAGACACTCCTCCATGGTATGTGATTGTTGGACGGCACCCGAAGGATTCGGTTAGCCATGGCTTGTGTAAGCAAAGGTTGGGAGGAGTGTCATCATAATAAAATTAAAATAAAAAGGCACTCCTTCATGGTATGAGATTGTTGGCAGGCACCCGAGGATTCGGTTAGCCATGGTTTGTGAAAGAAAGGTTGGAAGGAGTGCCATCCAAAAATAAAATAAAATGGGAGCCGCTCTTTGAAGGTTTGTCTGGCAAGGGGGTTAGAGTACCCGCTACCATTCGTTGACAACAACAAACACCTCTCAAAACTTTACTTTTATGCTCTCTATATGCTTTCAAAATCAAAGCTCTAGCACAAATATAGCAATCGATGCTTTTCCTCTATGGAGGACCATTCTTTTACTTTCAATGTTGAGTCAGTTCACCTATTTCTCTCCACCTCAAGAAGCAAACACTTGTGTAAACTGTGCATTGATTCCTACATATTTGCATATTGCATTTGTTATATTGCTTTACATTGACAACTATCCATGAGATATACATGTTACAAGTTGAAAGCAACCGCTGAAACTTAATCTTCCATTGTGTTGCTTCAATGTCTCTACTATGAATTTATTGCTTTATGAGTTAACCCTTATGCAAGACTTATTGATGCTTGTCTTGAAGTGCTATTCATGAAAAGTCTTTGCTATATGATTCACTTGTTTACTCATGTCATATACATTGTTTTGATCGCTGCATTCACTACATATGCTTTACAAATAGTATGATCAAGTTTATGATGGCATGTCACTCCAGAAATTATCTGTGTTATCGTTTTACCTGCTCGGGACGAGCAGAACTAAGCTTGGGGATGCTGATACGTCTCCAACGTATCGATAATTTCTTGTGTTCCATGCCACATTATTGAAGTTATCTACATGTTTTATGCACACTTTATGTCATATTCGTGCATTTTCTGGAACTAACCTATTAACAAGATGCCGAAGTGCCAATTCCTGTTTTCTGCTGTTTTTGGTTTCAGAAATCCTAGTAACGAAATATTCTCGGAATCGGACGAAATCAACGCCCAAGTTCCTATTTTCACCGGAAGCATCCAGAACACCCGGGAAGGACCAGAGGGGGGGCACTGGGCCCCCAGACCATAGGCCGGCGCGGCCCAGGCCCTGGCCGCGCCGCCCTATGGTGTCGTCGCCCCTTCGACCCTCCTGCGCCGCCTCTTCGCCTATATAATGCCCCTGGATCGAAAACCCTGAGGCGTTCGACAAAACCCACAGAAACCTTCCAGAGCCGCCGCCATCGCGAGGCCAAGATCTGGGGGACAGGAGTCTCTGTTCCGGCACGCTGCCGGAGCGGGGAAGTGCCCCCGGAAGGCTTCTCCATCGACACCGCTGCCATCTCCACCGCCATCTTCATCACCGCTGCTGCTCCCATGAGGAGGGAGTAGTTCTCCATCGAGGCTCGGGGCTGTACCGGTAGCTATGTGGTTCATCTCTCCCATGTACCTCAATACAATAATCTCATGAGCTGCTTTACATGATTGAGATTCATATGAGTTTTGTATCACAATTTATCTATGTGCTACTCTAGTGATGTGTTATTAAAGTAGTTCTATTCCTCCTGCACGTGTGTAAAGGTGACAGTGTGTGCACCGTGTTAGTACTTGGTTTATGCTATGATCATGATCTCTTGTAGATTATGGAGTTAACTATTGCTATGATAATATTGATGTGATCTATTCCTCCTACATATGCATGAAGGTGACAGTGTGCATGCTATGCTAGTACTTGGTTTAGTAGCGTTGATCTATCTTACACTAAAGGTTACTTAAACATGAGCATTATTGTGGAGCTTGTTAACTCCGGCATTGAGGGTTCGTGTAATCCTACGCAATGTGTTCATCATCCAACAAAAGTGTAGAGTATGCATTTATCTATTCTGTTATGTGATCAATGTTGAGAGTGTCCACTAGTGAAAGTCTAATCCCTAGGCCTTGTTCCTAAATACTGCTGAGTTACTACTGCTTGTTTACTGTTTTACTGCGTTACTACTGCTGCAATACTACCACCATCAACTACACGCCCGACAAGCTATTTTTACGGCACCGTTGCTACTGCTCATATATATTCATACCACCTGTATTTCACTATCTCTTCGCCGAACTAGTGCACCTATTAGGTGTGTTGGGGACACAAGAGACTTCTTGCTTTGTGGTTGCAGGGTTGCATGAGAGGGATATCTTTGACCTCTTCCTCCCTGAGTTCGATAAACCTTGGGTGATCCACTTAAGGGAAAACTTGCTGCTGTTCTACAAACCTCTGCTCTTGGAGGCCCAACACTGTCTACAGGAAAGGAGGGGGAACGTAGACATCAGCTATCCGCTACTTTGCCTATTTTATTACTAAATGCGTTCTTGCTAAAAAGATTGGAGGTAAACTTTCTATCCCGGATTTAGCTTTTCTAGCTGCGGCACTGCAAGGTAGTAGGACTTACAATTTGGGGGCATTGATAGCTTATAGACTTGCTACCAACCGTGAGAAAGGTGGAATTTGTGGAGGTCTCATCGCCTCTCGTTTACTAGCTTTTCATAATGTAGAACCTCATCATTTTGATATTCCATTCCCCATAGAAAAACTTGACATAGCCTCTATGATTAAACATGAATTTGTTTCTAATTCCTCCAACTTGGGTAACCTGTTTTACAAGATGACATTTTATAAGAAAGTCTGGAGAATAACTAAGAAAACCGAGAAACTAGTAAGATTGCCTGCGCCTGTTCTGTCTAACCTTGATTCCAGGGGAGATTGGTCGGTCACAGAAGGTGCACTGGATGCACACATAGAGGGAGGAGGCCATCATGCAAGAGACGACTCGGAGGTCGAGGAGCACCTCGACTCATCATCCGATGCAGCAAGTTCCTCGCATCAACATGCTGGACATGTGGAGCCTCCACGCTTTTCTTCTGCACAGGAACTTTACTATGACTACGCCATGAATTATCCACCGGCGAGGAGCAGCGACCCTCGTTGGGGTTGAACTCCACTTAGGCCAAAAGCCTAAGCTTGGGGGGAGGTATACCGGCATCACTCATTCTTTGCATATTATGGTTGCTGGATACTTGTACATATTTGTTTTGTTCGTTTGAGTGGTTTTCTAATGAGAGGAAGATGATATTTGGGGAAGTGCTGCCTGAAAACAGATTCTGGACTGTTACTAGAAAAATTCGTGCGCACAGCCAGAGCGTTATTTTGAGCTGCCAATTTTTGTGCAGGTTCCCCAGGTTGTTATCTAACTTTCATTAGTTGAACACTTTTCGAGCTGAGCAACGTAAGATTTTTGTAAAAATTGATTTCTGTACTGCTGTCGGGTTTTGGCAGATTTCTGCCATCTCGCTTTTCTGTGTTTCTTCTAGTTTGCTATTTCTTGTTCTTGCTTTGTTTCTTTCCCAAAACATGAAAAGACCAAAAATATTTCTGTTGTTTCTCTTCACCATTTGTTTGCTTTGGTTTCTTGCATTTGTTTCGCTTTATTTGCTATTGCCAGTTTGCTATAAGAAAACCCAAAAAGATTTTGCTTTGTTTGTTTGTTTCCTCTTGTTCTTGTTTGCAATTTGAAAACACCAAAAATATTTGCTGTTCTTCTTTGGTTTTGTAAAGTTCTTTATGAGTTCAATGGTCTTCGGTGGCTGGAGCGTGGTTTTCATTTCATATTATCCAAGCTACACAAGTGAAAAGGCAATAATGACGATCTACGACAATCTGATTGTGGTGAGAGGCTGGTATGAACTCTATTTGTTTTCATTTTTGTACATATACTCATCCATGTGAGCATGCTTAGTTGGTTCATGTGAGGTATATGTTATTTGAGAAAGTCTAGTAGTTTATGATCTCTCATGTTTAGCTCCAATCTATTAATATGAGTAGCATGTCATGGATGTTTGTTTGCATTGTTTTATTCATAAGTAAGTATGGCATTGTGGTATCCTCCTCTGAATAATTCATTTATATCGACTTGGCACATGCTCACGCATGCATATGACTGAACAAAAAGTCAATTAAGCCTCGATGATCTATATTGCTTCAGAGTTCTTGTATCACTTTTATGCCTCCGTTAATTTATTTTGCCGCAAGCATGATTATGGCAGTTACTACTCTCTTGATTTGTCGCTCCCTAGTCTATTGCTAGCCTTCACTTGTACTGAGCGGGAACGCTGCTCGTGCTTCCAAACACATGAAAACCAAGTTATTCCAGAGTGTCCACCATAAATACCTATGCATGGCATTTCAAACCATTCCAAGTAAATTCTCATGCGCTACCTTTAAAACCTTCAAAATGCTTCTCAATTTGTGTTTATGTTTCATAGCTCATGAGGAAGTATGTGGTGTTTAGCTTTCAACCTTGTCATTTACTGTTGACGGACTCTCATATGGACTAGTGGCACATCCGCTTATCCAATAATTTTGCAAAAAGAGCTGGCAATGGGATTCCCTGTCCCGAATTAATTAACTTAAATAGACACTCCTCCATGGTTTGTGATTGTTGGACGGCACCCGAAGGATTCGGTTAGCCATGGCTTGTGTAAGCAAAGGTTGGGGGGAGTGTCATCATCATAATAAAACTAAAATAAAAAGGCACTCCTTCATGGTATGAGATTGTTGGCAGGCACCCGAGGATTCGGTTAGCCATGGTTTGTGTAAGAAAGGTTGGAAGGAGTGCCAAATAAATATGCAATAATTCATGGGAGCCGCTCTTGGAAGTCCGGTTGGCGAGGTAGTTGGTGTACCCATTACTATTCGTTGACAACAACAAACACCTCTCAAAATAATTTTACTCCTGATTTCAAAAATGAAAAGCTCTAGCGCATGTTAATCCCTGCTTCCCTCTGCGAAGGGTCAATCTTTTACTTCTATGTTGTGTCTCCGTCATTTCTTTGAGCACTATCTTGAGAGCACAACTGTCATTCTTAGTATAATATGCTTGTCTCAAAATATGATTGATTGTGGTATAACTTTGATGCTTTTATCTTTGACAATCACTACTTCTAGTCTTTCTATGAACTCCAGAGGTGCCCGGGCATTTATGTTTTGCCAATCAAATACAGGCAAGCGAGATACCACTTTATCATACTCTCTTATGAACATTGCAATCCTGCTTATATACATGATTCATGATGCTTATTATTAATTGTTGGTACTTCTCCATGATTGACATAGCTGTTAGATGATTTTATTTGCATGTATCTCATTATGAACTGCTTAAGTATTAGCCATAGCATGAGAATATATACATCATATGAGCAAATGTGTTTGTGAAAGTTCTTTTATCGCTCAGTTGTTAACTGAATTGCTTGAGGACAAGCAATAAGCTAAGCTTGGGGGGAGTTGATACGTCCAAAACGTATCTACTTTCCCGAACACTTTTGCTATTGTTTTGCCTCTAATTTGTGTATTTTGGATGCAACTAACACGGACTAACGCTGTTTTCAGCAGAACTGTTCTGGTGTCTCGTTTTTGTGCAGAAATCCAACTTTCGGAAAATCCTCGGAATTTATGCGAAGGCCCTATTTTCCCGAAAGCCGACGGAGCCAGAAGGACAAGTCAGGTGGAGGCCCGAGGGCCCCACACCATAGGGCGGCGCGGCCCAGGGGGGCCCGCGCGGCCATGTGGTGTGGCCCCCTCGGCTGGCCTCCGACGCCCTCCTTCGGACTATTTATCGGCCTCAACCTAAAAAACGCACGGGGAGAAGTCGAAGTCGCCAGAAACCCTCCAGAACGCCGCCACATCGCGAAACTCCGTCGCGGGAGCCAGAAGTCTCCGTTCTGGCACTCCGCCGGGACGGGGAATTGGAGGAGATCATCGCCATCATCACCACCAACGCCTCTACATCAACCAGCCATGTTTCCCCCATCCATGTGTGAGTAATTCCCCCGCTGTAGGCCGAAGGGGATGGTAGGGATTGGATGAGATTGGTCATGTAATAGCATAAGATTGTTAGGGCATAGTGCCTAGTGTCCGTAATTGGTACTTTGATGATATTGTTGCAACTTGTTATGCTTAATGCTTGTCACTAGGGCCCGAGTGCCATGATCTCAGATCTGAACATGTTATTGTTTCATCATGATATTCATTGTTTATTGATCTTACCTGCAAGTTGTATACACATGTCACTGTCCGGAACCAATGGCCCCGAAGTGACAGAAATCGGGACAACCGGAGGGAATGGTAGTGATGTGAGGATTACATGTGTTCACGGAGTGTTAATGCTTTGCTCCGGTACTCTATTAAAAGGAGTACCTTAATATCCAGTAGTTTCCCTTGAGGCCCGGCTGCCACCGGCTGGTAGGACAAAAGATGTTGTGCAAGTTTCTCATTGCGAGCACGTACGACTATAATTGGAACACATGCCTATTGATTGCTTTGTACTTGGACACCGTTTTATTATCTGCAAATGCCCTGCTATGATTGTTACATGAGTTTCTCTCATCCATGCAACGCCCGTTCATCCGTCCCCGTGCCTACAGTATTTTAATCCTGCTGTTTACTATAATCACTACTGCTGTCTGTGTTACTCTGCTGCTGTTATTTCACTACTGCTACTGCTATAAAAGCATTACTGATAAACTCTTGCGAGCAAGTCTGTTTCCAGGTGCAGCTGAATTGACAACTCCGCTGTTAAGGCTTCCAAGTGTTCTTTGTCTCCCCTTGTGTCGAATCAATAAATTGGGTTTTACTTCCCTCGAAGACTGTTGCGATCTCCTATACTTGTGGGTCATCAGCGAGCTGCAGTGGATCATCACCGCTGACTTGAGGGGCAAGATGGAGCCTCCCACTTCTGAGAGGATCCTCTTCTCCTTCATGGAAAGCAACTGGCTGGACGGACTTGCCCGCGCCCTTCAGGAGGGACTCGCACGCCTGTGCGGGATGAGCGGGGAGGCACTCAAGGACCCTCGCTTTTCCCACCTCGCGAGGCGTAACTCTGCTGGAGAGCCCATGGACATGCCATCCCACCCGGAGCTGATGCACCATGTGGAGCATCTCGATTTCATGCTGTACCACACTCAGCAGGATCTCGACCACTCCCGTGAGTACGCCAACCAGACTCACGCCCGCATCATCGAGCAAGGAGACGCCATCAAGATGCTCGCCAATGACCGCAGGACTCTCCGCCAGCAGCGGGCGAAGAAGGATGCCACTATCACCCGCCTCCGCGCGAAGATAGCAGCACTCGAGGCCACTGTCAAGGCCCAGGAGGAGCAGATGAAGAAGATGGAGGAAGATGGAGATGACATTCAGGGAGGAAGTGCCTTCCTGAGTGACAACGATGACTTTGAGGAAGATGAGAACACCGAGGAGGAAGACTACGAGTTCCTCGATGCTGGAGAAGATGACCATGTTGACATAGAGGTGGATGAGGATGAGGAGTAGTTCACTTATGCACTATCGTAGGTGTGAGTTGTATCCCGCCCCATGTATCGTAGCTTGGAGAAGAAGGGGTTCTTAAAACCCTTAGTGTGTTAGCTTGTAATGTGTGTTGTTTGTCATGAATGAATGTATGTTTGTGTTATCATGAAGAGACTCTAGTTTTAAACTTTTTGAACTTAAAACACAAAACAAGACATAGAGAATTTCCCTCTTATCTCATGATCTATCTCAATGCTCAGATGGCCCCTCCGGTTCGCAACGCGACTCAAGAAGCAATGATGCAGATGTTGCAAACTATGCTGGAGGGTAGAGAAGCTGAAAGAGCCGAAAGGCAAGCCAACCTTGCAGCACTTCAACAGCTTGCCAACAACAATCAAGGCCACCATGATCATCCAGGATCCAAGCTCAAGAACTTCCAGAACACCAACCCGCCAGTTTTCAGCAAGACTGAGGAACCACTTGATGCAGATGATTGGCTCCAAACTATGGAGAACAATCTAGAAGTGGCTGGAGTTGAAGAGAATGAGAAAGTGCTGTTTGCCACGCACTACTTAGCAGGACCAACAAGAGCTTGGTGGACAAGCACCCGTGCCATGAACGCGGGACAGTTTATGACTTGGACTGATTTCAAGCTCAAGTTCAGCAAGTACCATGTGCCCCCGGGTCTGATAAAGAAGATGAGAGATGAATTCCGTGAACTGAAGCAAGGCCGGATGTCCGTGGTGGAATACCGCGACAAGTTCCTAACTTTGTCAAGGTACGCCCCGGATGAGACTGACACTACTGAGAAGAGGAAGGAAAGGTTCCTGAACGGACTGCACGATGAGATGCAGACTGTGTTGATCAACATCCCCTTCGCCGACCTCGAAGCCCTTGTTGACTCCGCCATCCAAATGGAGGGGAAACTGCACCAAGCCAGCGAGAACCGCAAGCGCCGCATGATGAACCAGAGTGGGCCTAGCAATGCCCCAAGGTATCGCCCCAACTCAGGCGGAGGCTTCAGGACCAACAAGCCCAATGCACAGATGTCACGTCCGGTTTATCAGAACCGGAGTGGAGGAAACCCCAGGCCAGGAGGCCACCACAACAACAGCAACTACAACACCAACAACAACTTCAACCGCGCTCCGCCGAGAGCCCCCAACAACAACAACAGCAACAACAACACCAACACCGCACCAAGGACCGGGAGCAATGCAATCCCCGTCGCGAACAAGCAGGACAAGACCACCATCACTTGCTATGAGTGTGGTGTAGTGGGGCATTACTCCAATGAGTGTCCCAAGAGGCTCGCCAAGCTCGCAGGCAACCCCGCACCACCAGCTCAGCAGCAACGCCGTGTCTCCACCGGCAAGAAGTTCGCCCCCAACAACCCGAACAACCGCGGAGGTCGCCTCTACCACATGAACGCTGAGGAAGCCCAGGAAGCACCTGACGTGGTGCTGGGTATGTTCTCTGTTAACTCAATACCCGCAAGAGTGCTGTTTGATTCTGGAGCATCGCATTCGTTTGTTACAGAATATTTTGTGTGCACTAGTAAGATTCAACCAATCAGCTTGAAACATGTCATGATAGTTCAAATACCTGGATCAACAACTAAAGCTAGAAAATTTTGCAAAGATGTACCCATCAGAATCCATGAAATAGACTTTTATGCAAACTTGATTGTTCTGGGAACAAAAGGATTGGAAGTAGTCCTGGGTATGGATTGGATGGCAAAACATCATGGATTGATAGACTGTGCCAAGAAGGCCATCACCATGACTAGTAGCACCGGAATAATAATAGAACACTTGTCTGAAAAGCTACCCAGAAATTTCACCTGCAACCAAAATGTAGCTAGGCCAACTCTGGATCAAATCAGGGTCGTTTGTCGATACCCTGATGTGTTTCCGGATGATCTACCCGGTATGCCCCCAGATCGGGATATCGAGTTTATCATTGAGTTAATCCCTGGAACAGGACCTATAGCCCAGAGAGCCTATAGCATGAACCCCGCAGAGTTAGTGGAACTGAAGAAGCAACTGGATGATATGCTATACAAAGGTCTGATTCGACCAAGTGCGTCGCCTTGGAGATCACCAGTTTTGTTTGTGGATAAAAAGGACGGTGCCACTCGTTTGGTTACGGATTATCGTAAGCTTAATGATGTCACCATCAAGAACAAATATCCCTTGCCAAAGATAGAAGACCTGTTTGACCAGCTAACCGGTGCCCAAGTATTCTCGAAGATTGATCTGAGGACAGGCTACCATCAACTGAAGATCCGAGCAACGGATATTCCCAAGACTGCCTTTACCACCAGATATGGACTGTATGAGTACAATGTCATGTCCTTTGGACTGACCAATGCCCCCGCTTATTTCATGAACCTCATGAATAAGATCTTTATGGAATTCCTGGATAAGTTTGTCGTTGTCTTCATTGACGACATCCTTATCTACTCCAAATCAGAAGAAGAACATGAGCAGCATTTGGAAGTGGTACTAGAAACCTTGAGGCAGCATAAGTTATACGCCAAGTTTAGCAAATGTGAGTTTTGGTTGAAAGAAGTAGGATTCCTGGGACACATCTTGTCTGCAGGAGGAATTGCTGTAGATCCCGCAAAAATCAAAACCGTTGAGGAATGGAAAGCCCCAACCACCCAGACTGAAGTCCGAGCATTTCTGGGATTAGCGGGATATTACCGCCGATTCGTTGAAGGATTTTCAAGCATCGCAAGACCAATGACTCAACTGCTGAAGAAGGACCGAAAATTTGACTGGAATGACAAATGTGAAGAAAGCTTTCAGCTACTCAAGCTCAGACTAACCACAGCCCCAATATTGATCATGCCCGATGTCACCAAGCCCTTTGATGTCTATTGTGATGCATCCAAGACTGGTCTTGGATGTGTGTTAATGCAAGAAGGCAAAGTGATATCTTACCTATCAAGGCAACTGAAGCAACATGAAGAGAACTATCCCACTCATGACTTGGAGTTAGCAGCCGTAGTGTTAGCCCTGAAGGTTTGGCGTCATTACCTCATGGGTAATCGATGCGAGATATACTCAGATCACAAGAGCTTGAAGTACATTTTCACCCAGAAGGAGCTGAACATGAGACAACGCAGATGGATAGAATTAATCAAGGATTACGACATGGAAATTCACTACCACCCCGGCAAGGCCAATGTGGTAGCGGATGCTTTGAGCAGACTGCCGTGTCAATTGAACTCCATGATCGCAATAGAGCAGCCCAGCCTATATCAAGAGTTTGAACAATTCAGACTAGAGCTAGTGAGCGAAGGATTCCTCGCCAGCATTGAGCTTCAACCCACCTTGATGAGCCAGATAAAAGAAGCCCAGAAGGGAAATGCCAGCATTGACGGAATAAAGAGTCAGATAGCTGCAGGAAAGGCACCAGGATTTACCATAGATGAAGAAGGAGTTCTTTGGTACAACGAACGCCTGTGTGTACCGTCAGATTCAGAGTTGAAGCAAGTCATTCTGAAGGAAGCTCACGATACCCTGTATTCCATTCACCCCGGAGGAACCAAGATGTACCAAGACCTGAAGGAACAATTCTGGTGGCACGGAATGAAGCGAGAGATAGGAAGCTACATCGCCAAGTGTGATATCTGTCAACGAGTCAAAGCAGAACATCAACGACCCGCAGGACTGTTGCAACCCTTACAGATTCCTGAGTGGAAATGGGATTCTGTCGGTATGGACTTTATCACAGGACTGCCCAAATCTAGCAGAGGAAATGACTCCATTTGGGTAGTCATCGATAGGTTGACCAAGGTTGCACATTTCATCCCTGTCAAGACCACATACCAAGGCCCAAAGCTAGCTGAGTTATACATCTCCAGAATAGTCAGCCTGCACGGAACCCCCAAGTCAATTGTGTCAGATAGAGGATCGCAATTCACCTCAAGATTCTGGCAGAAAGTACATGAAGGACTAGGAACCCGTCTGAATTTCAGCACAGCCTATCACCCGCAGACTGACGGACAGACCGAGAGAGTCAACCAGATACTGGAAGATATGTTGAGAGCCTGTGTGCTAGAGTATGGATCCAAATGGGAAGACTGCCTACCTTATGCAGAATTCTCCTACAACAATAGCTATCAAGCCAGCTTACAGATGGCCCCCTTTGAAGCCCTGTACGGAAGGAAATGCCGTACCCCTCTGAACTGGTCGGAAGTCGGAGATAGTCAAGTCTTCGGCCCCGATGTTCTCCGCGAAGCCGAGGAGAAGGTGCACAAGATCCGCGAGTACCTCAAGACCGCCCAGTCAAGACAGAAGAGCTACGCCGACAAGAGACGCCGAGAGATGACATTCGAGATCGGAGATTTTGTGTATCTCAAAGTCTCACCCTCAAAGGAATGCAGAGATTCCAACTCAAAGGAAAGCTCGCCCCCAGATATGTCGGACCATTCAAAATTCTGAGTCGCCGAGGAGAAGTCTCATATCAGCTGGAACTGCCGGAAGAGATGTCCGCCGTACATAATGTGTTTCACATCTCACTGCTTCGGAAGTGCCTAGAAGTGCCGGAGAAGACCGAAGTATTCAAGAACATCGACCACAGAGCCATTGATATCAACAAGGATCTAACCTACCGCGAAGTGCCGATTCGCATCCTTGAAGAAGCATTCAGGACCACCCGCACCCGAAGTATCAAGTTCCTGAAGATACAATGGAGTAATCACACCGAAGAAGAAGCAACTTGGGAACGCGAGGAAGACATGAAGAAGGAATACCCAGATCTCTTTAGTACCTAGTTTTCTCTAGATCTCGGGACGAGATCTTTTGTAAGGGGGAAGGGTTTGTAACATCCCAAGTTTCAATAAAAGGGACAAGAGAGAGAGAATTCAAGTTTCCAAAAATCAGAGCCAACAAAAACTTTTTCTCATCATATAGGACTATGCATATTAGCTCACCTTATTAATTTATTTGAGTGTGCTTTTGCCATGATGCTTGTTTATGTGTTACTCTCATTCTAAAACCCTAGCAATGATCACTTGATCAACCAAAGTCAAATAAAAAGAAAATAGAAAAGAAATTCTAAAAATCAACTTCACACCCACATATGGCCTATGCCATTTTTACAAATCTTTGATCTAGGCCATTTTGGTTTGCACCATTAGTTGTAAATGGATACTAAACACTTATTAACACCTTTGGAATCAAACAAACTCAATTCAAATCAAAATTGAATCAAATTTGAGCTCACATATGATTATGGTCATATGTGCCATTTTTAACCTGATGCCCACTTTGAGCCCCCGGTTTTTAACTTTTCACTTCTACACTTTGTCAACTCTTTGCACCTCATCCAAGACAACATCAAGCACTTCAACTTTGCCCAAAACCACCACCCCAAATTCCTTATCAAATTCAAATAAGAATCAAGCAAAGTTGGAACAAACTCACATATGCAAGATCATATGCAAAATGTGATTTTGCATCTCAATTCTATTTTGATCACCACCACCACCAAAATGCTCTATTTAATATAAGATTACAACCCACCAAAAAGAATTGCAAAATTCAAAAATAAAGTTCTTTCGGCCATTTTAACAAACACTTGGTGGGCAGGGACAAAATTGATGCCCATACCGAAATTTGGAGGAGACCAAGTCCACCTCTGGCCACCCCTGCACCCCTGGAACCTTCACTCACTTCCCAGCACCAGTGCCACCACTTGCCACCATCCCTGCAAGCTCACCATGACCATGGCATGACCATGCCGTGGCATGGCATGGCCACCACTTGCCATCTCTCTCCCCTCTCGCCTCAGCTCTGCACCATGATGTTCTGGACACTCCCTGTACTCCCCTGAGCCAGCCCGTGCTTCCCCTTGGTCACCACGACGTCTACACACGCCAGCATCGACGTGGCCAGACGCGCCCAGACGTGCACACGCACGCGCCAATGCACGCACGGCGAGCGCCCTGGACGCGCCAGAGCGTGACGACGCCCACCGCCTCGCGTCACCTCCGCCTTCGCTCTCAGCGCCAGTCGACGCGCGACACCACCCTGCACCGCCTGGACACATCCACTTGACCGCGGGAACGCCGCAGACGACGACCGCGTCCACGCCCGACCGCCATGACCTGCAAGCTCTCGTCAAGCTCACCGCCGCTGTAGACCCTCGTCTTCACCGCCATCACGCGCGTCAGCTTCGCCAGGACGCCAGCAATCGTACGCGCCCACTCCTTGCCCCTTCGCAGCCCTGGACCGACGACGACGCCGGCGACCCTAGCCGAGCGCCACAGCCACCTCCCGCAACTATAAAAGGAGGACTCCTCCTCTCAATCCGAGCACACCACTCGCTTCTCCTCCTCACCACAGCTCTCCTCGACCTCTCAATTGAATCAATTAGCCACCCCACTGTCCCAATTGCAAGCTCGCCGCCGCCAGTACACGGAGTTCGCCGGAGCAGGAGGCCACCCCAGGACACGCAACTGCTTCCAGGCGCTTCCTCATCCACTCCAACGTTGCTGCACACATCGCCGACGACCGCCGGAGCTCCGACGAGCTCGCCGACCCCCTACCGCCGTCGCCAGTGAGTCCCCTCTCGCCGGAGACGAAGGCCTCCCTCGACCGTGCGATCTCCTTCTAATCGCACGGCTCGCGTTGCGCGTACCGCTTCGCTTGCTAAGCCCCACTGACGCGTGGCCCCCACGCTGTCAGCTGGTCCGTAGCGATACTGGGCTGGCCCAATCCCTTCTCTCTCTGCGCAGCCCGTTAACAGTTCCCGCCAGCCCAACTAGTTCAAATTCAAAAATCCAGTTTAGAGTTATTTTGCAATCTGATGCCAAGTTTAAAATTCAATAGGGACAAATCTACTTGGCCAAATTTTACCAAATTGATATTGTTGGAAAGCTTAGAGTTTTATCTACCCAATGCCACTGGATTGAACCCTAGATCTATTGTAGAAATAAAGTGACAAATTAAACAAGATAGGGACTTTTCTGACTTACAATAATTCTTAAAAATCAACCATAGATGCTTTTCAGTTAATTCCACCTCCAATAATTCACATTTCACTTATACTAATTGTTTCTACAAAAATATGCCATGCTTACTTTGAATGATCATGGCTTAGTTGATTTAAATGACTTTATGGCTATTTCTAGTCAAAGATATTGTCCAAAACTATTAAGAAATCTCATGAGAGAGTTTCTCTCATTTAAATCTTGTCACCACCAATTCCAAATGAAGTAGAGACTCTGGTCAATTAGGTCTCATAGGAATTGTTGGTGATATTAAATCTTTGCTATGCTAAAACTAAATAGTATGAGGTGCTCACCTCATTTAAATCATTTTCTCAAAATGATAAGTGTGAAGAGGTTGACTTGGTTCAACCTAGGTCACATATTATGCATAAGAGAAATTAAATCTTAATAAGATAATGAGAAGAAATTATTTCTCTGAATAATTCAAAGTAACATTTAAGTTTAGTATGAGAGGAAATTATTTTTCTTAAATGATAAGAAGAACACACCCACCAACTCAATATTAATGTATGATGCTAGTTTAAAGTGTGTAGCTCATGAGTGTGCCTAGTTTAGTAAATTAGTTTGGTGTGATGATTGTGTACTCCGTATTCGTATTTTAGACGCTAGTACCGAGGAGTACCAGGAGGAGGAGGAGGTCTACTTCCAAGGAGAAGAAGACCACTTTGACCAATTCCCCAACCAAGGCAAGATAATACTCTTGCAAAGTGCAAAGCTCACCCTGAGCAAGGCATTACCCCATTTACTTTATGCTTATGATCCTATTTCCCAGTTTTATTTTACAAGCTTTATTTACCTTGTTTTATCAAAGTGCTTTTTGATTCATGATTTACCTGGTTAGTATTGAGTAGTACAAGAGTATCAAACTTAGCCTAGAAGCAAAGCAAGTAATTAGCACCCCTCATACATAGTTGCTAGTGCTAAATTAAAAATGACTACTCTAGATGGGAACATGTGTTTATGAAATGATGATGGTGAAAACCTTGGAATGATGAGTCATTTCCATTGAAAGATTTTGAAGGTGAATATGACATGAAATTGACTTGGTGATTTTGACTAAAAACTGATGATTGAGTTGGATGCGATACCATTCCAATTTTTGAGTACCCCCACAATACCTGATTATGGGTAAGGCTTAGCTGGAAATTTATGTGTCTTAGTATGGGTTCCCTCTGAACACACGTCATAGGGGTTACGCTTGAGGCTGCCTCCGTTGTTGAGAAATGATGTGAATTGAGGTGAATTGTACGGCCAAGCCCTGTGCAGTTCCCGGGTTAACAGTTGGTTTTCACCGGGAGGCCAAGCTCATGGGGAGAGGTGCCTATACTAGGGTGTGTAAGTGAAAGGTTAACGGTTGATGATCCGCGTACTGAGTTACGATTATTCGGGGTTTTATCCCTGACGGATGTAATCAAATGTTGTGGCACAAGTGTGCAACCTCTGCAGAGTGTAGAACTATTCGAATAGCCGCGTCCGCGGTCATGGACAGTTGGAAAGGCCATACTGTTTCCGTCATCAGATTTTACATCTTTTTGAACTTGAACGGTGATTATGAATTTGAATCACAACTGAGTTGTGGGAATGACACTAATGTTCCCACTTGAGTTAGTTAGCACTTGAGGAGTTGTTTACAAAAATGTTTCTAAACTAAAATTGGCTTTATGCACATAAACCTAGAGCTTAGAACACTTTCAATAGCAATGTTAGTACTTACATTAGTATTAGATTGCGAGTACTTAAAGTACTCACGGCTTTGTCCCTGGCTATTCAAATGGCCAGACTATGAAGCCGAGCAGCAGTACGAGGATGACGATCAGCAGGACGTCTACCACAACTAGGAGCTTCTAACGTCAAGCGTTGGCCTGTGGACTAGAGAGTCCTTGTATCTTACGCTTCCGCTATGAACTTGTGTTTGTTCGTTGATCATTAGATCAACTATTCGTGTAATATGGATCATGTGATTCCAATTTGTAAGGCATTATGGTTTGTAATGAATGATGACTGTGATACTTAACTATTATGCCTCGCAACAACAATTTCCTGGGATTGCGATGTATGACATAATAGGCATCCGGACTTAAAAATCCGGGTGTTGACAGAGGGGCAATCAGGTTTTTGGGGAGCGCTCCGGCGCGACTACTGGCATCACGACGTCGTCCTCGGACGACGAGTTCCTCCACACCGACAACTTCTTCCTGGACCCCAGCGACTTCTTCAACAACCTCAACATGGGCGACAACGACGCTGCTGTGAAGTATGTGATCTTGTCGTTTCTCTTTTAGTTTCTGTTAAAGTTCCTTCTTCTAGTTTCTGTGGTAGATGCGATCGGTTTATCTTGTTTAGACGTGATCTGTTCATCTATCTTACTAGTCTGCATGATTAGTTTATTTGTTGTTTTCATAGTCATGATTTATCAATTACTTGTACGGATTATTTCATATGGATATTTGCTTATAGTTTCAACAATCCAAAAACCTAATTTTAGGCAAATCAATTCAAGCAGCGTTGCTGCCGCTACTCGACCTCCCCTCTTTGATGGTATGCATTACAAGAGGTGGCGCACAAAGGCAGTTCTATGGTTTACAAACCTAGGCTGTTTTAGCGCCACAGATGCTAGACCTGAGGGGCCTCTCTCTGCAGAGGAGCAGGAAAAGTTTGAGAAGGTCGACGCCATGTTTAAGGCGGCCTTGTTCAGCATTCTTGGGGACAACATTGTTGACCCGTACATGGCTTTCGACCATGGTAAAGATGCGTGGGATGCGCTCGAGGCCAAATTTGGGGTCTCGGACGCTGGCACTGAATTGTATGTCATGGAGCAATACTATGACTACAGGATGAGTGATGAGCGCTCCGTGGTTGAGCAGGCTCATGAGATTCAGTCACTTGCCAAAGAACTCGAGCAGTTTAAGTGTACCTTACCGGACAAATTTGTGGCCGGTGGCATTATTGCCAAGCTTCCTCCTTCGTGGAGGAACTTTGCTACTTCTCTGAAACATAAGAGACAAGAGTTTTCCGTTTCGGACCTCATTGGCTCGCTTCATGTGGAAGAGAAGGCGAGAGCAAAGGACACACGCACTCGTAGTTTTGAGGGAGGTTCTAGTGCCAATGTGGTACAGAAGAAAAACTTCCAATCTCACAAGTCTAAGAATAAGAATAATGGAAAAGGCAAGTTTGACGAGAAGAACAAAGCCTCTAACTCAACCAACTTCAAGAGGAAGACTCCTTATAAGAAGAAAGGGAACTGCCATGTTTGTGGCGCTCCTGGACATTGGGCTCCTGATTGCCCAGAACGCCATGATCGGCGTGGGAACAGCGGCAAGTCCGCAAATGTTGTTATTGGTGTTGATACTGAGATGAAGGACGTTGGGTACGGTACTTCTCCTACTGTCCTTTCAGTATGTCATTCTCCTGATTGGTGGATAGACACCGGAGCCAATACACATGTATGTTCTGATGTCTCTATGTTTTCTTCTTATCAGGTCGCAAGGACTTGCTCCGTGCTGATGGGAAACGGCTCACGTGCTTCTGTTCGTGGTGTTGGTACGGTGGATCTGAAGTTTACTTCGGGAAAGACCATCCAGCTGAAGAATGTGCAGCACGTTCCCTTCATTAATAAGAATATCGTTAGCGGATCGCTTTTATGTCGAGATGGTTTTAAGTTGGTTTTTGAGTCCAATAAAGTTGTAATTTCCAAGTGTGGACAATTTGTTGGAAAAGGTTATGTATGCGGAGGCTTGTTCCGCTTATCTCTGTCAGACTTATGTACTCAAATTATTAATCATGTTTGCAATGATAGTGAGTCCGGTATTTGGCATTCACGACTTTGTCATATTAATTTTGGGTGCATGACGCGGCTAGCGAATATGAATATAATTCTGAAATTTGCTATTGTCAAGAAATCCAAGTGCCAAGTATGCGTGCAAGCTAAGCAACCACGTAAGTCTCACAAGACTGCGGAGGCAAGAGACTTGGCACCGCTGGAGCTTATACATTCGGATCTTTGTGAAATGAATGGTGAAATGACAAAAGGAGGTAAAAGATACTTCATGACTTTAATTGATGACTCCACTCGATATTGTTATGTGTACCTCCTGAAATCTAAGGATGAAGCTCTTAATTACTTCAAAATCTTTAAAGCTGAAGCAGAAAACCAACTTGATCGAAAGATCAAGCGGTTAAGGTCTGATCGTGGTGGAGAGTATTTTTCCAACGAGTTTGATTCTTTTTGCGCGGAACATGGTATTATCCATGAGAGGACGCCTCCCTACTCACCTCAGTCAAATGGGTTGGCCGAAAGAAAGAACCGTACTCTAACTGATTTGGTTAACGTCATGTTAGATACATCGGGTCTATCCAAGGAATGGTGGGGGGAGGCGATATTGACTGCATGTCATGTCCTAAACCGTGTCCCCACAAAGAACAAAACCATTACCCCGTTTGAGGAATGGGAAAGGAAAATGTCGAAACTCTCTTACCTACGAACTTGGGGCTGTATGGCGAAAGTAAATGTGCCAATACCCAAGAAGCAAGCTTGGACCAAAAACCGTGGATTGTGTTCTTCTGGGATATGCATTTCATAGCATTGGCTACAGATTTTTGATAGTAAAATCTGAGGTATCCGACATGCATGTTGGTACAATTATGGAGTCGAATGATGCGACTTTCTTTGAGGACATCTTTCCTATGAAAGAAACGTCTAGCTCATCAATTCAGGAGATGCCCAGTTCATCTACTCATGAATTATTTCCTGAACCTACCATGGCTATAGAACACTTTGATAATCCTGTGGAGGATGACAATGAAGCTCCCAGAAAGAGCAAGAGACAGAGGACTGCAAAGTCTTTTGGACATGATTTCATTGTGTACCTCGTGGATGATACTCCCACTTCTATTTCAGAAGCCTATGCGTCTCAGGATGCTGACTACTGGAAGAAAGTTGTCCGTAGCGAGATGGATTCCATCTTAGCTAATGGAACTTGGGAGGTTACTGATCGTCCTTATGGGTGCAAACCTGTAGGATGTAAGTGGGTGTTCAAGAAAAAGCTTAGGCCTGATGGTACTATTGAAAAGTACAAGGCACGACCTGTGGCCAAGGGTTATACTCAGAAAGAAGGCGAAGACTTCTTTGATACATACTCACCTGTAGCTCGACTGACCACTATTCGAGTACTACTTTCCTTGGCTGCCTCACATGGTCTTCTCGTTCATCAAATGGATGTTAAGACGGCTTTCCTAAATGGAGAGCTTGAAGAGGAAATTTATATGGAGCAGCCTGATGGATTTGTAGTAGATGGTCAAGAAGGAAAGGTGTGTAAATTACTGAAGTCTTTGTATGGGCTTAAGCAAGCACCTAAGCAGTGGCATGAGAAGTTTGAAAGAACTTTAACCGCTGAAGGCTTTGTTGTAAACACTACAAGAAAAGTTGCCATGGCCGACGAAGTTGAAGTCGTGCCGTGGTTGCTGGTGTACCATGGCCGACGATTTTTGGTCCCTCCGTGGTGCATGTCAAAACTTTTTTTTTCTCATTTTTGAGGCCACCTAGCCCGACGAAAGCGGCCAAAACGTCGCGTATGGTGGCCCGGGACGTGGTGCATCTCGAAATCTCGGGTTCGCCGGCCGAGTCAACGCAAATCCGCACCGCCGAGGGATGTAGGGCCCAGATGGCAGCCTCTCTGGCATTGTTTTTTTTTCTCGATCGCGCCATCTCGTTCAACGTTCTCCGATCGAGCCGTTTACGATGCAGGATCATGGGTCCCGCATGTCATCCTCTATTAACCAAAATTCTTTCTATTCTTGGATTTTTTTTGACCCCCTGATTTCTGGCTACTTCCTTTTTCTTTTGATCCCTTGCCGCCTTGGAAACGTTGAGACCGCTGCTGCTAAATGGGACCCGCATGTCATCCTCTATGTGCAATCAACTTTCTTTTCTTGGAGTTTTTTTTGGCACCTCATATTTGGTCACTTGCCTTTTTTTCGATCCTGCCGCCTCTCAAACGGTGATACCGCTGCTGCTAAATGGGACCCGCATGTCATCCTCTATGTACTATAAAACTTTCTTTTCTTGGATTTTTTTGGCACCTCATATTTGGTCACTTGCCTTTTTCTTTCGATCCCCTGCCGCCTCTCAAACGGTGATACCGCTGCTGCTAAATGGGACCCGCATGTCATCCTCTATGTACTATAAAACTTTCTTTTCTTGGATTTTTTTTTGGCACCTCATATTTGGTCACTTGCCTTTTTTTTCGATCCCCTGCCGCCTCTCAAACGGTGATACCGCTGCTGCTAAATGGGACCCGCATGTCATCCTCTATGTACTATAAAACTTTCTTTTCTTGGATTATTTTTGGCACCTCATATTCGTTCACTTGCCTTTTTCTTTCGATCCTCGCCGCCTCTCAAACAGTGAGACCACTGCAGCTAAATGGGACCCGCATGTCATCCTCTATGAGCAATCAACTTTCTTTTCTTGGAGTTTGTTTTGGCTCCTCATATTTGGGCACTTGCCTTTTTCTTTCGATCTCATGCCACGTTTGAAACGTTGAGGAACCTGCAGGCTCATGGGACCCGCATGTCATCCTCTATGTACAATAAAAGTAAAGTTTCTTGGTATTTTTCACCGGCGGAGTTTTGGCAAGTTCTTTTTCTTTTGAACCCTGCCGCCTCTCAAACGGTGATACCGCTGCTTGCTAAATGGGACCCGCATGTCATCCTCTAGGTAGGATAAGAGTTTCTTGTCTTGAAATAGTTTTGGCTCCTCATATTTGGTCACTTGCCTTTTTCTTTCGATCTCATGCCACGTTTGAAACGTTGAGGAACCTGCTGGCTCATGGGACCCGCATGTCATCCTCTATGTGCTATAAAAGTTTATTTTCTTTATTTTTTTTTCACCCTCTGATTTTTGGCTATTTCCTTTTTCTTTTGATCCCCGCCGCCTTGGAAACGTTGGGTAAGTCTTGACTCATGGGACCCGCATGTCATCCTCTATGTACAATCAACTTTCTTTTTCTTTTGATCTCAAGACGCATTTGAAACGTTGAGACCGCTGCTGCTAAATGGGACCCGCATGTCATCCTCTACGTACAATAAAGTTTCTTTTCTTGGATTATCTTTGGCTCCTGATATTTTGTCACTTGCCTTTTTCTTTCGATCTCATGCCGCCTTTGAAACGTTGAGTAAGCTGCTGGCTCATGGGTCCCGCATGTCATCCTCTACGAACAATAAAAGTTTTCTTTCTTGGAGTTATTTTTTACCCCTAATTTCTGGCTATTTGCCTTTTTCTTTTGATCTCCTGCCCCCTCTGAAACGATGAGGACGCTGTTGGCAGGTCGGTCCCACATGTCATCCTCTATGAACAATAAAAGTTTCTTTTGATGGATTTATTTTGAACCCCTAATTAATTTCTGGATATTTCCCCTGCCGCCTTGGAATCGTTGAGGATGTTGCTGCCTCATGGGTCCCGCATGTCATCCTCTCAGAACGGTAAATGTTTATTTTCTTGGATTTTGTTGACCAAACGATTTTTGGCTTATTTTTTCTTTCGATCACGTGCAGCCTTTAAAACGTTGAGGACGCTGCTGGCTCACGGGTCCCACATGTCAACCTCTATGAACAATAAACGCTGAGGATGTTGCTGCCTCATGGGTCCCGCATGTCATCCTCTCAGAACGAAAATGTTTCTTTTCTTGGATTTTTTACCAACAGATTTATGGTTTATTTTTTCTTTCCATCCCCCGCCGCCTTTAAAACGTTGGACGATTTGTTGGCTCATGGGTCCCCGATGTCAGCCTCCCCGTACAAGAAACATATGATATCTTGATTATTTTGCAGACAATAAACAATGTATTGCGCTCTGAGCTATTTTAAACGGATAATTAAATCTTTATTTTAACATAAACAAACTTATATGTTGAATCTCCTTGTTTTTTTGTCTTTGCGAAGCATAGGACTTTCCTGTTTTTTTAGAAAATTCGGAACTTTCCTGTTTTGGAGTGGGCTGAAATTGTACGAGTCAAAAGGCCAAGCAGGATAGTTCGAAGGCCCAGATGTCCAGATGCAGCCCAATTGAAATCTTTCTTCTTGGATTTTTTTCACCCCCTGATTTCTGGCTACTTCATTTTTCTTTTGGTTCTGTGCCGCCTTGGAAACGTTGAGACCGCTGCTGCAAAATGGGACCCGCATGTCATCCTCTACGTACAATAAAATTTCTTTTCTTGGATTATTTTTGGCTCCTGATATTTGGTCACTTGTCTTTTTCTTTCGATCCCGTGCAGCCTCTCAAACGGTGATACCGCTGCTGCTAATTGGGACCCGCATGTCATCCTCTATGTACAATCAAGTTTCTTTTCTTGAATTATTTTTGGCTCCTGATATTTGGTCACTTGCCTTTTTCTTTCGATCTCATGCCACGTTTGAAACGTTGAGGAACTTGCTGGCTCATGGGACCCGCATGTCATCCTCTATGTACTATAAAAGTTCATTTTCTTTGTTTTTTTCACCCTCTGATTTTTGGCTATTTCCTTTTTCTTTTGATCCCCTGCCGCCTTGGAAACGTTGGAGTATGTTTGCTAGCTCATGGGACCCGCATGTCATCCTCTATGTCCATCAACTTTATTTTCTTGGATTTTTTTGACCCCCTAATTTCTCGGCTACTTTCTTTTTCCTTTGATCTCAAGCCGCATTTGAAACGTTGGGACCGTGCCGCAAAATGGGACCCGCATGTCATCCTCTATGTAAATAAAGTTTCTTTTCTTGGATTATCTTGGGCTCTGATATTTTGTCACTTGCCTTTTTCTTTCGATCTCATGCCGCCTTTGAAACGTTAAGTAAGGCTGCCGGCTCATGGGTCCCGCATGTCATCCTCTACGAACAATAAAAGTTTCCTTTCTTGGAGTTATTTTTCACCCCTAATTTCTCGGCTATTTGCCTTTTTCTTTTGATCTCCTGCCCCCTTTGAAACGATGAGGACGTCATTTGTTGGCGGGTCGGTCCCACATGTCATCCTCTATGAACAATAAAACTTTCATTTGATGGATTTATTTTGAACCCCTAATTAATTTCTGGCTATTTTCTTTTTTTTTCTTTGATCCCCTGCCGCCTTGGAAACGTTGAGGATGCTGCTGCCTCATCGGTCCCGCATGTCATCCTCTCAGAACGATAAATGTTTTATTTTCTTGGATTTTTTTACCAACTGATATTTGGTTTATTTTTATTTTCGATCCCCTGCCTTTGAAACGTTGACGACGCTGCTGGCTCATGGGTCCCAGATGTCAGCCTCCCCGTACAAGAAACATGTGATATCTTGATTATTTTGCAGACAATAAACAGTGTATTTCGCTCTGAGCTATTGCAAACGGATAAATTAAATCTTTATTTTTACAACTTATATCTTGAATCTCCTTGTTTTTTGTTTTGGCGAAGCATAGGACTTTCCTGTTTTTTTTTTTTGAGAAAAATCCGAACTTTCATGTTCTGGAGTGGGCTGAAATTGTACGAGTCAAAAGGCCCAGAAGGATAGTTCGAAGGCCCAGATGTCCAGATGCAGCCCAATTGAAATCTTTCTTTTCTTGGATTGTTTTCACCCCCGATTTACGCTACTTCATTTTTCTTTTGGTCCTGTGCCGCCTTGGAAACGTTGAGACCGCTGTCGCAAAATGGGACCCGCATGTCATCCTCTATGTACAATAAAGTTTCTTTTCTTGGATTATTTTTGGCTCTGATATTTGGTCACTTGCCTTTTTCTTTCGATCTCATGCCACGTTTGAAACGTTGAGGAATCACGACTCATGGGACCCGCATGTCATCCTCTATGTACAATAAAAGTTTGATTTCTTGGATTTTTTTCACCCTCTGATTTTTAGCTATTTCCTTTTTCTTTTGATCCCCCGCCGCCTTTGAAACGTTTAGTAAGGCTGTGGCTCATAGGTCCCACATGTTAGCCTGTATGAACGATAAAGCTTTCCTTTCTTGGAGTTTTTTTGACCCCCTAATTTCTCGGCTACTTTCATTTTCTTTTGATCTCAAGCCGCATTTGAAACGTTGGGACCACCGCCGCACAATGGGACCCGCATGTCATCCTCTATGTACAATCAAGTTTCTTTTCTTGGATTATTTTTGGCTCGATATTTGGTCACTTGCCTTTTTCTTTCGATCTCATGCCACGTTTGAAACGTTGAGGAACCCGCTTGGCTCATGGGACCCGCATGTCATCCTCTATGTACTACAAAAGTTTATTTTCTAGGGTTTTTTTTCACTCTCGATTTTTGGCTATTTCCTTTTTCTTTTGATCCCCTGCCGCCTTGGAAACGTTGAGTAAGCTGCTAACTCGTGGGACCCGCATGTCATCCTCTATGTACAATCAACTTTCTTTTCTTTGAGTTTTTTTTTACCCCCTAATTTCTGGCTACTTTCTTTTTCTTTTGATCTCAAGCCGCATTTGAAACGTTGGGATAGCATGTCATCCTCTATGTACAATAAAAGTT
Source organism: Lolium perenne (assembly GCF_019359855.2). NCBI lineage: Eukaryota > Viridiplantae > Streptophyta > Magnoliopsida > Poales > Poaceae > Lolium > Lolium perenne. Next base: position 221,424,490 of record NC_067245.2, on the reverse strand, counting down.
TCTTTTCTTGGATTATTTTTCACCCTCTGATTTTTGGTCACTTGCCTTTTTCTTTCGATCTCATGCCGCCCTTGAAAAAGTTGAGGAAGCTGCTGGCCCATGGGACCCGCATGTCATCCTCTATGTACTACAAAAGTTTTTTTTCTTGGATTTTTTTCACCCTCTGATCTTTGGCTATTTCCATTTTCTTTTGATCCCCTGCCGCCTTGGAAACGTTGAGTAAGCAGTCAATCGATGGGACCCGCATGTCATCCTCTATGTACAATCAAGTCTCTTTTCTTGGATTTTTTTACCCTCTTATTTTTGGTCACTTGCCTTTTTCTTTCGATCTCATGCAGCCTCTGAAACGTTGAGGAAGCTGCTGGCTCATGGGACCCACATGTCATCCTCTATACTATAAAAGTTTCTTTTCTTGGATTTTTTTTCACCCTCTTATTTTTGGCTATTTCCTTTTTCTTTTGATCCCCTACCGCCTTGGAAATGTTGATTAAGCTGCTGACACAAGGGCCCCGCATGTCATCCTCTATGTACAATCAACTTGCAAGATCTTGGAGCGAAAGAGCTTGTATAAGTGGGACCCATATGTCATCCTCTATGTACAATAAAAGTTTCTTTTCTTGGATTATTTTTTGCTCCTGATATTTGGTCAGTTTCCTTTTTCTTTTGATCTCATGCCGCCTCTGAAACGTTGAGTAAGGTGCTAGCTCATGGGACCCGCATGTCATCCTCTATGTACAATAAAGTTTCTTTTCTTAGATTTTTTTACCCCCTGATTTTTGCTAACTTGCCTTTTTCTTTTCGATCATATGCCGCCTTTGAAATTGAGGTCGCCGCTGGCTCATGGGTCCCACATGTCAGCCTCTATGAACAACAAACCTTTCCTTTGTTGGATTTATTTTTACCCCTAATTTACGGCTATTTGCCTTTTTTCTTTTTGATCCTCGCGGCCTTTGACCCACATGTCATCCTCTATGTACAATAAAAATTACTTTTCTTGGATTATTATTTTTGGCTCCTGATATTTGGTCACTTTCCTTTTTCTTTCGATCTCATGCCACCTTTGATACGTTGAGCAACCTGCTGGCTCATGGGACCCGCATGTCATCCTCTATGTACAATAAAACTTTCTTTTCTTGGATTTTTTCACCCTCTCGATTTTCTTTTGATCCTGCTGCCTTGGAAACGTTGAGTAAGCTGCGACTCATGGGACCCGCATGTCATCCTCTATGTACAATCAACTTTCTTTTTTGGAGTTTATTTTTGACCCCCTAATTTCTGCCTACTTCCTTTTTCTTTTGGTCCTATGCCGCCTTGGCAACGTCGAGACATTTCTTTGCATGATGGGACCCGCATGTCATCCTCTATGCACAATAAAAGTTTCTTTCGTGGATTATTTTTGGCTCCCGATATTTGTCACTTGCCTTTTTCTTTCGATCTCATGCCAACTTTGAAACGTTGAGAACGTCAGCTTTGCAAAATGGGACCCGCATGTCATCCTCTATGTACAATAAACGTTTTTTCTTGGATTATTTTTGGGACCTGATATTTGTCACTTGCCTTTTTCTTTCGGTATCATGCCGCTTCGAAACGTTGAGGAAGCTGCTGGCTCGTGGGTCCCGCAAGTCATCCTCTATGTAGAATAAAAGTTTCCTTTCTTGGAATTATTTTTACCCACGATGTCCGGCTACTTCCTTTTTCTTTTGATCCCGTGCCGCCTTGGAAACGTTGAGACCGCTTTGCAAAATGGGACCCGCATGTCATCCTCTATGTACAATAAAGTTTCTTTTCTTGGATTATTTTTGGCTCGATATTTGGTCACTTCCTTTTTATTTTGATCCCGTGCCCCTTGGAAACGTTAAGACCATCTTGAAAAATGGGACCCGCATGTCATACTCTATGTACAATAAAGTTTCTTTTCTTGGATTATTTTTTGCTACTGATGTTTTGGCACTTGCATTTTTCTTTCGATCTCATGCCGCCTTTGAAACGTTGAGACCGCTGCTGCAAAATGGGACTCACATGTCATCCTCTATGTACAATAAAAGTTTCTTTTCTTGGATTATTTTTTGCTCCTGATATTTGGTCACTTTCATTTTTCTTTCGATCTCATGCCGCCTCTGAAACGTTGAGTAAGTAGCTGCCTCATGGGACCCGCATTTCATCCTCTATGTACAATAAAGTTTCTTTTCTTGGATTTTTTTTTACCCCCTGATTTTTGGTCACTTGCCTTTTTCTTTCGATCTCATGCCACCTTTGAAACGTTGAGGAACCTGCTGGCTCATGGGACCCGCATGTCATCCTCTATGTACTATAAAACTTTCTTTTCTTGGATTTTTTTGGCACCTCGTATTTGGTCACTTGCCTTTTTCTTTCGATCCCGTGCAGCCTCTCAAACGGTGATACCGCTGCTGCTAAATGGGACCCGCATGTCATCCTCTATGTACACTCAAGTTTCTTTTCTTGAATTATTTTTGGCTCCTGATATTTGATCACTTTAAAAACAACTTGTACGTAGAATGTCCCTGTTTTTTGTGGTGAATCATAGTATCCGTGTTGTATTAGAAAAGGGGCCGAAAGTGTTTGAGTTGCCCGTTTGTAGTTATTGGGCATTATAGTCCTAGTAAGTAGGCCCACATCAATTACCATGTACTCCCTCCGGTCTCTTTTAATTGACTCGGATTTAGTACAACTTTGTACTAAATTTGAGTCAATTAAAAAGGACCGGAGGGAGTAGACGGCAACCCAAAAGGGGAAATTTTGGCCCAAGCGGGGGAAGTTGTACTTTTTTTCTATTGGTAAGGTTAGCCTCACACACAAAAAATGTCTGGTTACATGGGGCGATCTTGGAAGCCTGATCGTTACTGAAGGTTGCACATTTGCGCCTAATATGCTTGTCAGCAGGAGGTTTGCTATTTGTTGGAAAACTATGGAAGGGGAGTTTGTTGGTGCATGCATACGTTTGCGAGGAACCAAATGCAGCATTTTGACTTCACCAGACAACTGAACAGCATGTGTTCTTCACAATACAGCCAACACAAGCATTAACTAATGTAACTAGAGACATTGAGTACAAATTGAGCCTTCATGTTTAACATAACATTGTGTGTGAAGGATCCACGCACATAGTATATAAGGGTACCATCATGTTGACCACAAATGCATCATCGAAGAGAGTGGTAAATATACTTATTGACCACCTCTCTACAAAAAAGTGGTAATTAGAACCGAACATGCACCACCTTATTTGAGCTGTGATCCATATTGTTCCTCCAGTGGTGCATGATTGCCTTTACACTTGATGACCTTCTCGCAGTTTTCGTGATCAAATACGAGCACCTTCAAGGATCTGGTGTCAATCCTCTTGAATACTGTGAAGTATCCTATCTTCAAGTCATGTGCTTTGACAAACGCTGACCAGCGTGCGTCCATAACAATCTTGCCATCTTCCTCCTTCAGGCCGACCTCCCAGATGCAATCGGTGGAGATCTTCAGCTTGATGGTCTCTGGCCACAAACCTTCAAACCAGGGCTTAAAAGCACTGGGGATGAGCCCATCCAGTAACTTGCAGAAGCTGCCAGGGCGGGTCTGCTCACTGGCGTTTGGTGGCCTGATCATCAGGGCAGCTCCTTTTTTTCTAAGATGAGCTCTCTACAAGCCTTATCTTGTTGCCTGAACAATGCAACAACAAAAATGGACCCAAATGGTATACTTATGAAGCCCACAATCTGAACATTATGCCTCTGGATCTAGTTTGGCTATTTCGTAGGAACGGTATATCAGCTTCAACTCATAAAACTGGGAAAAAACTAAGCAACAGGAATAGAACTATAGATAGCATGGCATGGTGGATGCATAGCCCGTGTTTGCAAATAGTTTGTGGGTAGCCCACACTTGCAAGTTCATATCAACATATATTTTCCCCGGAAATTATTGTATTGCAATTTCGACGATTCGCACTTGATCATACTTTTCATCGGCTGCCCAGTTTGGCTGACCGGTTTGTTTATTCGCTAGTGTCCTCCTTCCTATTCCTAGACACCCAAGTCCATCATCATGGGCACTGACAAGGTGTAATATAAGATATATGCCACAAAAATAATACGTAGGATTGATAATGAAAATAAGTTTCCAATGGTCCGTGTCCAACAAGGGACGAGTAGTTTCTCTCCACTTCATCCTGACGTGTGTGGTGAGCAAGCCCTCCCATCAGTATCAGAGGAATTTAATTTGACAAGGGCTACAGGAAGACATCACCAAGAAAGGGTGATGCATGTCTCCTTCAACAAACACAGCAGTACATGTCTGAAGCAAGTACATGAACACAAGTACACCACCATAATAATACTACATGAACACAAGTGATGCCGTCGGTTGGGGAGGCCTAAATAAAACTTAAACTTAATCCTAATCTAATGGACGTCGGTTGGGGCGCGCGACGGGTCTGCCTCGTCCTCGTTCTTCGCCTATGCCGCCTACGTCCGTGCCCGCTTCTGGTCCCATGCTTCGCGATAGGGGTGGCCCTGTGGGTATTCTTGCGTATGCAGCTGAATACCCAAGATTTTGACAAAACCTTAGAATTTCCTCATAAATCAGGGAAAAATTTGGCAAATACATGAGGATTTTGGCAAAATGAATACACAGGTTGAAAATGAATACCCAGCACTTCAACACTGGCGCAGCCACTGTTCGCGCTCCAGGCGGTCGAGCATGGCGGACGCCGTCAAAAGACCTTGCCGGCGGCGCTGTCCCAGCGGTTCAGTCCTTAGCCGAGAAATCTCCTTCCGGAAGAAGAGTATCGCTTGCTGGCGGGCGAACGCCTCATAATGGCGATGAGCCCTGTCCTCGCAGAACTTCCGTTGGGAAGCCTCCAAGATCCGGAGGTCGTGCTCGCTGTACTCCTCCTTCAACCGTGGGTCCTCGTCGTTATCGGAGCTGTACTCCGCGTCGGACTGCGGCTCCGGCTCCGGCTCCGGCTCCGGCTCCGGCTGCGATGGTGGTGGAGGCTGCGCGCGGACTTTGAGGCCAAGCCTACAGAACCTCGTTTTCCGATGGCGCGGCATTTTTGAGGTGGAGAGGAGAGAATGGAGCGTAAGCGGTGGTGGAAATGAGAGGATAGCACCGCGGGGGTGGACGGCGTAGTAGGTACTTTATGCTGGTGGTAGGCAACTACCCTCATTTACGGCGGGGTAGGCGACTGGACGCCGCGTGTCCGGCCGCTGCCCTCGTGGCCGCCTAGGTTTAGGCGCGGGAGACCATTAAACGCCGGGGACTACCAACCTTCCCGCGTCGCCTTTGATGCGAACAGTCGCGTCCTCCCGCTGACAAGGCGGCCCCACACGCGAAAACCGTCGTGCCGCGAGGCGCCGACGCGCCCGATTCGCGCCCTTCGCCGGTGTGAGCCCAAAAAATGCAACTACTACTACTGTACTAGCGTATAGGGTGAGCAGGCCCTCCCATCGCATCGAGGAATTTGACAAGGGCTACAGGACGACTAGTTACATCACCAAAAAAGGTGATGCATGTCTCCTTCACATGGTCTTCTTATGTCATATAGTAAGGCACTAGCAATGATCGGCGCGGCGTGTCTAACTAATATACTCCCTCTATCTCAGAGCTTAAGGCGTAAAAATAAATTCGATTTTTGATCAAAGCATAAGGCGTAGGGCGAACTCTATCCTATTTCTACCGAAGATTGTAGGATAACGTTGCATAGAAAACAAAAATTTTCCTACCGCGAACACGCAATCCAAGCCAAGATGCAATCTAGAAGACGGTAGCAACGAGGGGATGATCAAGACTAACCCTTGAAGAGATTCCAAAGCCTATAAGAGTAGGCTCTTATTGCTGCGGTAGACGATCACTTGCCGCTTGCAAAAGCGCGTAGAAGATCTTGATCACGATCGCTTCCGGCGCCACGAACGGGCAGCACCTCCGTACTCGGTCACACGTTCGGTTGTTGATGAAGACGACGTCCACCTCCCCGTTCCAGCGGGCAGCGGAAGTAGTAGCTCCTCTTGAATCCGACAGCACGACGGCGTGGTGTCGGTGGTGGTGGAGAAATCCGGCGAAGCTTCGCTTAAGCGTGCGGGATGTGGTGGAGGAGAGAGACCGCTAGGGTTTGGGGAGAGAGAGGGGTTGGGCGCCGGCCCTCTAAGGGGTGCGGCCAAGGCTGAGGCCTGAAGTGGTCAGCCCCCTCTCTATGCCCCTCATTATATAGGTGGAAGCCCCAAGAGTTCTAGTCCAAGTCTTCGAATAAGACCCCAACACTAAAACCTCCCATATGTAGGAAAACCTACCCAAGGTGGGAATCCCACTTGGGGTGGGATTCCCCCCTTCCATGAGGGGGGTTGGCCGGCCACCCTAGGGGAGTCCATCTTGGACTCCTCCCCTTTAGGGTTGGCTGGCCATGCAAGGTGGAGTCCCTTCGGGACTCTACTTTCCATGGTGATTTCTTCCGGACTTTTCTAGAACCTTCTAGAACCTGCCATAAATGCACCGGATCATTTCCAAACTTGGAATATGACTTCCTATATATGAATCTTATTCTCCGGACCATTCCGGAACTCCTCGTGATGTCCGGGATCTCATCCGGGACTCCGAACAAATATTCGAACTCCATTCCTTATTCAAGTTCTACCATTTCAACATCCAACTTTAAGTGTGTCACCCTACGGTTCGTGAACTATGCGGACATGGTTGAGTACTCACTCCGACCAATAACCAATAGCTGGATCCTGGAGATCCATAATGGCTCCCACATATTCAACGATGACTTTAGTGATCGAATGAACCATTCACATACAATACCAATTCCCTTTGTCACGCGATATTTTACTTGTCCGAGGTTTGATCTTCGGTATCACTCTATACCTTGTTCAACCTCGTCTCCTGACAAGTACTCTTTACTCGTACCGTGGTATGTGGTCTCTTATGAACTCATTCATATGCTTGCAAGACATTAGACGACATTCCACCGAGAGGGCCCAGAGTATATATATCCGTCATCTCTATGGACAAATACAACACTTGATCCATATTCCTCAACTCAAAATTTACGGATACTTAATCCCACCTTTATAGCCACCCATTTACGCAGTGGTGTTTGGTGTAATCAAAGTACCTTTCCGGTATAAGTGATTTACATGATCTCATGGTCATAAGGACTAGGTAACTATGTATCGAAAGCTTATAGCAAATAACTTAATGACGAGATCTTATGCTACGCTTAATTGGGTGTGTCCATTACATCATTCATATAATGATATAACCTTGTTATTAATAACATCCAATGTTCATGATTATGAAACTAATCATCCATTAATCAACAAGCTAGTTTAAGAGGCATACTAGGGACTTCTTGTTGTCTACATATCACACATGTACTAATGTTTCGGTTAATACAATTATAGCATGATATATAAACATTTATCATAAACATAAAGATATAAATAATAACCACTTTATTATTGCCTCTAGGGCATATCTCCTTCAGTCTCCCACTTGCACTAGAGTCAATAATCTAGTTTACATTTGTAAAGATATAACACCTTGGCCTTCCGGTGCTTTATCATGTTTTGCTCACGGGAGAGGTTTTAGTCAACGGATCTGACATGCTCAGAACCGTATGTATTTTGTAATTCATTTGCGTCTCAACGCGTCACTCATTTCCAAATGAGTCGGCATTTAATATGTTTGGTCTTCTGGTGGAACCTTAATTCCGCGGTCTGAAATATGTCACTAACATTGTCACACGCAATATAGCTTCAAAGTTCTGACTCTGTCGGAACTACACCAAGTTCTCAAAGAACCTCTTGACTTAACATCCTTTGTCATTGTCAAAACAATGACATACTCTGCCTTCTTTTGTAGAATCCGTCACAATATTTAGAACTCTTCTAAATCTAGCATAGACTACTTCTAGCTCATTGTGCTACCTTTTAAACAATACTTAGTCTAATTTGAAATTGAAATTATATTTTATATGTGACAAAACCAATATCGGTGTAACACCTTACAGCGATTTGTTTGTCATTTCTTCATACAAATATATATATATATATATCCTTAGTTCTTCTAAAGTACTCAAGGATATTCTTACTGTTGTCCAATGATCATCATATGAATCATTCTGGTATATGCTCATAACACTTTATAGCACATGATATCTGATTGTGTACATATTATTCGTGATCTAAAATCACTCATGTGTTTTTACTCATCGAGTGTCAGAAACACTCAAGTCTTGTTAATCCTTCACATGACAAGAACATTTTCTTAATATTTCTATATTGAACTACTTCAATATCCATTCTATGTACTTTGACTTAAACTTATTATGTGTTTCAATCTATCTTCATAGATCTTGACACTAGATATGTTTCAGTCCATATCCTTTCATTGAAATTAATTTCTCAATGAAACCTTTTAATCAAGTATATAATTACATCATTTATAACCAACTATATGTCACCTACATAAAGTATTATAAATATGTCTTAGCGCTCCCACTTAATTTCTTGCAAATGCAAGCCTCTTCATCGTTTCTGATGAAATCAAAAAACTCTTTGACTATTTCATCTGGTGAAGATTCTAACTCCGTGATACTTACTTCATCCAATTGAAGTTCGTATACTTATCTAGTATTCCACGGACCAGCAAAACTCTTGGTTGGATCTTGTATACACCTTTAATACACACTTCTGATAAGTAATGTATTTTGCCATCCTACTAACATATCTCATAAAAGAAATATGTAGTGATTACTAGAATAATCCACATAGACTATAAGCATTGCTACGGAAGATCTAATCTTGTTGTAGTCAACTATTTGAACTTTGTCGTAAACAACTTTTCGACAAGTCAAGCTTCTTCAAGGATATTTCATCCAAGTCCATCAATTTTATAGATCCATTTACTTTCAAAAAGTATTCATCTATCTTGGATTTCATGGCGTATAGCCATTTTAACGGAGTCAGGGCCCATCATAGCTTCTTTGTTTGTAGTTGGTTTATCATTGTTCATAATCAATCCTTTGTCCACAAATCATTTATTTGATCACAAAGTAAACCATACCTACAAGGTTCAATATGTACTTCGATTTCCATGGCTAAAACACTTTGTAGTCATGGGAGCCATGATCGTCGTGGTCGCTTCCGGAATCAATTTCCGATGCTGCGCTACACTGATCATTATGCTCAGGTTCATAAACCTTATCAAATTATATTGTCCTCCCACTCAAATACTTCACTAGAAACAATTTCTTGGAAATAAGAAACATTGACAAACACTTTTGTCTTTGTCTACATAGTGGGAAGAATTCCCAATCAATTCTCTGGGATAACCAACAAAGACATTCATCCGATTTTGGTTGTAAACTTATTTACTTATGCTATGCATACCAAAATTTTAAGAAAAGACTATTAGGATTCATACCCATACCATAACTCGTATGGTGTCATTTCAACGGATCATGATGATGCTCTATTAAGTGTAAAAAGCGGTAGTCACTAAAGCATAATCCACAAAAATATAATGGCGTCATAATATTTTATCTCATCATTAATCCAACAAGGTTTGGATACATCTCTCGGATACTTCATCATCACTATGATACTCCAAGAAACGTGAGTTGTAGAACAATTTCATAACTCTCTTAGATGTTCGCTAAAACTCGTAACTCAAATATTTCCACCATGATCCAATCATAGATATTTGACTTTTCTATTACGATGATTTCCACTTCATGCTGAAATTTATTTGAATCCATTCAAAATGTTTCAAACTTTTCCTTATTGAATATATCCACATATATACTCAATTCATTGTTTTGAAAGTTTTCATGAAGTAGAAGAATCTCCCGCACACAACTATGCCCGATGAACCACATACATCATCATGTATTTTTCACTAAGTTAGTTGCCCGTTCAACTTTTGGCCTATGAACGGTATTTTAATCACTCTCTTTAGAAAAGATTTGCAAGCGCCAAATGATTCAAAAATCAAATGACTCCAAAAATCCATTTGCATGGAGTTCCTTTATGCGTTCCTTTCTAACATGACCTAAAAGGCGGTTCCACAAATAAGTGGAATTCAAATCATTTGCCTTATGGCATTTTAGCGTCAGTGTTATGTATGTGTGTTTCACCATTAAGATTTATAATAACTTATCCATCGTACATGGAGTAATGTCATAATTTAAACAACTCATTGTTTTTATTTGACCAGAGCAAAATAACAATTTATTAAGCTCTTTATTATAAATTCTAAGGGCTAGATAGAATGCCAATGACGAACATAATAACACTTTATTTTTGTTCCTGATGTGCATTCCTATCATATTCCTTGTCAGTCACTTAGGCCATTGTATTCTTGTATTGCGTTGTTTTGTATGACACTTCATACCAACCAATATAGTACTAATACCCAAGAATTTCATAGTGTGAGTTAACTAGGAATACAACCATAACATGTATATCATTTATATACACTTGAGCTAGACTTTCTAGTCTTCTCTTTTCTTTTTGCCAAAATATCTTTTGCAGTTTCTCTTTTAGCTTTCCTCATTATTCAGAAAAACACTTCAACATCATTAACTTCTAGGTTTGTTGGTCAAATACCAATAACCTTGAGGTTCTTACTTTGAAGTTGATCATCATATGACAAGTGTTCCAGATTTCACTATTAGTAACTTTGTAATATGATGAACAATTTCACTCATAATTTTATCCATCATATCATGACGACTTTCCGAGACCATGTCTGTACATGCTAGGCTCGTAAAGTTTTAACCTTGGTATTTGCATGTGCAAATCTAGCTTGCACCCGTTGTATGCACACGTAGAATCTATCACACCTGATCATCACGTGATGCTTCGAAATGACGAGTTTTAGTAACGGTGCATATTAAGGATGGTCACTTCATGGATGTGCGAATATCCGTAGTGCCCCAATAGTTGGAGGATTGTGACGCCTTGCGTCTTCAACCTTCGTACATTCCCATAAAACTTATGAGTTCATGTAGTCTCACCAAATTATATTCTATCATCTTGCAATAAGGTCTTAGATATCACATATATCTCATACCTTGATTATTTCTGAAAACTAAATTTTTAGCTCCTTACTTTTCAAACAGATTTGAACTTCAAGTTTCATGGAGACAAGATAACTTTAGGTACTAATTGAAATCACAGCTCTTTGAATCAACAATGTGAGGTTTACTAAAAGTTTGCAATAGGACTTAATCAATTCTTGATTCATTAACAATACGGTACCAAACCGTAAAGTTTCTTATCAGATTTTAACAGTATTTCTATCTCACTAACAAGACTAGCGCATGGTAGAATATGGATGCCAATACTACAAAATTAATTCAAAATACTACTCAGACTATGTTTATGATAATTAGTTCATGTTTTAATCTAATTACTAATGAACTCCCACTTAATACAACATCCCTCATAGTTGTTAAGTGGTACACGATCCAAATTCACTACACCAAAATCCGATCATCACGTGAGATGATGTAGCTTCAATGGTGAACATCTACATGTTGATCATATCATCCATATGACTCGTGTTCAACCTTTCGGTTTCCGTTGTCCCGAGGCCATGTCTGTACATGCTAGGCTCGTCAAGCAAACCCAAGTATTCCGCGTGTGCAACATGGCTTACACCCGTTGTATGTGAATCGTTGAATCTATCACATCCGATCATCACGAGATGCTTCGAAACGACGAACTGTTACAACGGTGCATACGAGGGAAGAACACTTTATTATCTTGATATTAATGTGAGGGATCATCTTATAATGCTACCGTCGCGATCTAAGCAAAATAAGATGCATAAAAGGATTAACATCACATGCAGTTCATATGTGATATGATATGGCCCTTTTGTCTTTGCGCCTTCGATCTTCATCTCCAAAGCACGGACATGATCTCCATCATCAACGAGCATGATCTCCATCATTGTCGGCGTAGCGTCAAGGTTCATGGCGCCGTCTTCATGGTTGTTCACCTCATGTAGCAACTATTACAACTACTTTGAAATACTACTCAACATGAAAATTAAAGACAACCATAAGGCTCCTGCCGGTTGCCATAATACAATAATGATCATCTCATACATATTCATCATCATATTATGGCCATATCACATCACCAAACCCTGCAAAAACAAGTTAGACGCCTCTAATTTGGTTTGCATATTTTACGTGGTTTAGGGTTTTCGAGAGAGATCTAATCTACCTACGAACATGAACCACAACGGTGATACTAATGTTGTCAATAGAAGAGTAAATTGAATCTTTACTATAGTAGGAGAGACAGACACCCGCAAAGCCTCTTATGCAATACAAGTTGCATGTCGAACGAGGAACAAGTCTCATGAACGCGGTCATGTAAAGTTAGTCCGAGCCGCTTCATCCCACTATGCCACAAAGATGCAAAGTACTCAAACTAAAGATAACAAGAGCATCAACGCCCACAAAACCATTGTGTTCTACTCGTGCAACCATCTATGCATAGACACGGCTCTGATACCACTGTAGGATAACGTTGCATAGAAAACAAAAATTTTCCTACCGCGAACACGCAATCCAAGCCAAGATGCAATCTAGAAGACGGTAGCAACGAGGGGATGATCAAGACTAACCCTTGAAGAGATTCCAAAGCCTATAAGAGTAGGCTCTTATTGCTGCGGTAGACGATCACTTGCCGCTTGCAAAAGCGCGTAGAAGATCTTGATCACGATCGCTTCCGGCGCCACGAACGGGCAGCACCTCCGTACTAGGTCACACGTTCGGTTGTTGATGAAGACGACGTCCACCTCCCCGTTCCAGCGGGCAGCGGAAGTAGTAGCTCCTCTTGAATCCGACAGCACGACGGCGTGGTGTCGGTGGTGGTGGAGAAATCCGGCGGAGCTTCGCTTAAGCGTGCGGGATGTGGTGGAGGAGAGAGACCGCTAGGGTTTGGGGAGAGAGAGGGGTTGGGCGCCGGCCCTCTAAGGGGTGCGGCCAAGGCTGAGGCCTGAAGTGGTCAGCCCCCTCTCTATGCCCCTCATTATATAGGTGGAAGCCCCAAGAGTTCTAGTCCAAGTCTTCGAATAAGACCCCAACACTAAAACCTCCCATATGTAGGAAAACCTACCCAAGGTGGGAATCCCACTTGGGGTGGGATTCCCCCCTTCCATGAGGGGGGTTGGCCGGCCACCCTAGGGGAGTCCATCTTGGACTCCTCCCCTTTAGGGTTGGCTGGCCATGCAAGGTGGAGTCCCTTCGGGACTCTACTTTCCATGGTGATTTCTTCCGGACTTTTCTAGAACCTTCTAGAACCTGCCATAAATGCACCGGATCATTTCCAAACTTGGAATATGACTTCCTATATATGAATCTTATTCTCCGGACCATTCCGGAACTCCTCGTGATGTCCGGGATCTCATCCGGGACTCCGAACAAATATTCGAACTCCATTCCTTATTCAAGTTCTACCATTTCAACATCCAACTTTAAGTGTGTCACCCTACGGTTCGTGAACTATGCGGACATGGTTGAGTACTCACTCCGACCAATAACCAATAGCGGGATCTGGAGATCCATAATGGCTCCCACATATTCAACGATGACTTTAGTGATCGAATGAACCATTCACATACAATACCAATTCCCTTTGTCACGCGATATTTTACTTGTCCGAGGTTTGATCTTCGGTATCACTCTATACCTTGTTCAACCTCATCTCCTGACAAGTACTCTTTACTCGTACCGTGGTATGTGGTCTCTTATGAACTCATTCATATGCTTGCAAGACATTAGACGACATTCCACCGAGAGGGCCCAGAGTATATCTATCCGTCATCGGGATGGACAAATCCCACTGTTGATCCATATGCCTCAACTCATACTTTCTGGATACTTAATCCCACCTTTATAGCCACCCATTTACGCAGTGGTGTTTGGTGTAATCAAAGTACCTTTCCGGTATAAGTGATTTACATGATCTCATGGTCATAAGGACTAGGTAACTATGTATCGAAAGCTTATAGCAAATAACTTAATGACGAGATCTTATGCTACGCTTAATTGGGTGTGTCCATTACATCATTCATATAATGATATAACCTTGTTATTAATAACATCCAATGTTCATGATTATGAAACTAATCATCCATTAATCAACAAGCTAGTTTAAGAGGCATACTAGGGACTTCTTGTTGTCTACATATCACACATATACTAATGTTTCGGTTAATACAATTATAGCATGATATATAAACATTTATCATAAACATAAAGATATAAATAATAACCACTTTATTATTGCCTCTAGGGCATATCTCCTTCAAAGATGCCCCTCTCAGCCGTTTCTCGTTTGCTAAAAACAGGGAGACGATTGACCCAGCTATGGCATGCACACGGTATTCACGCTGAATTAACTGCTCCTCCAGTCAATCTCCTCTAAAACCGGTGCCTCATTGGTTGTATACGGTGCATGCATGAGATGGTAGTTAACGAGGAGTCTGATGCGGCTACTTTAGGGAAGAGAGAGAAATGCGGAGTAAAAGGAGTGAGTTATTAGAGATTTATGAGGGGCAAGTATGGAAGCTAATTTCCACGCCAACCCTACTTAATCCTACTGTAGCGCCAATTTATTTACACCTTAAGCTGTGAGATGGAGTAAATGTTTAGCAGTTGTAAATATTTATGGGCTTTTCATCAGCAATGATGATGGCACAACATGAAGTGAAGTTTAGCAGTTGTAGCATGATTTTTTTTTGAATAAATGATGCTCAAACTCACCGATTCTCAAACTGCCCTTACAATGTTAAGGGAGCTGATATTAGGCACATACGCACTTTCCCTAAGCCCTGAGACAACGCAATCAAACATCATGCTATCCGGAAGTCTGAAACAATCTCAACTGTGAAGAGATCAACATTTAATTTAACAAAACTGTCTAATCCTGATGTGTAGAGAACGAATCCGTTGCACATATTGCTGCAACTCATAAATAGATCACAACACAACTTCAGGATTATTTTTTACAGAACACAATTTTGTGATGCCATTTGTTATCACTCCTTGGTGTGTATCTTGTGCAGTATCGGTTAAATTGCTAGGCCATCTACTAATACTGATGGTTCATGTCTCCAGTTGTGAAAGTAAGAGTTCATATACTTAGCCAAATGCTCAGCTAGCTACCCCATGTAGGAAACTGACATTGGGAAGGTAATTGCATCCTTCTCAGAATTTGATCTATTAAAAGACATCTGAAAACAAAAGACGGCTACCCTGAAGTAATTGAGTGTAAGATGAAATACTAAAAATGCTACACCAGCAAAAGTGGACAATTGCCTCATCTAAGCTGGTCTAGTGTACATCCATGTTTAACATGTGAAGATGTGAGCGTATGAATTAGTAGCCAAAAACAACAGACTATTTTCAGGGAAAGCACGGCAAAGTAAATGGAGATAATTCTACTTTAGCAATCGTCTCACCTTGACACATGTAATATGAACTATAGTTTCATGAACAGTAATTAGTAAGAACAGAGAAAAGTAATAGCTGCCTTAGTTGATATAATCTAAAAATAGTAGCTGCCCATTTCAGCTAATGATTTGTCCAGATGAAAAGCCCAACAGGAAACTAAGCATCAGAAACGTCTCAATAATATATAGAAAATAACTCTACATCAGGATAAGAATGAATTCAGTAGCTAACTCTATTTGAGTCTTTCTGTTACTTCGACTGATGTTTACATACTAAAGTGGTACTGCAATAATGTTTCTGTGACTGACATCGAGCATTCTTGCAGTTTTAGCATTTGTGTCATCTAGGTTATTATTGATGCCAAAACTAGACACTAGTTAGTGTATACACAGTTATATACTACCTCTGTCCCACCGAAAGTGTCTGAGATTTGTCCAAATTCAGATGTATCTAGACAGTGAAAGCATATAGATAGATTCAAATTTTGACAAATATATATCATCTTAAGTTTAAGTCATGTGCTGTAGTTAATTCCCTTTGTCTTAAGTGATCTATTAGAGAGCTTCCCTGTGACCACCCGAAGGGTAAGAAATGTTTAACTGTATAAGTGGATTGCCTAGACCTTTCCATCAGTTCGGACTTTTGGTTGCGTTGGCTAGTCGATGAAGCTTGACATGGTGTCAGAGCCAGGGTCTCGAGTTCGAGTCCTGGCTTTCGCAATTTATCCTAAAATTGCCGCCCTTGCGATCAGTTCGGACTTTTGGTTGTGTTGGTAGTGCATTAAGCTTGACAAGAAAGAAATGCCTTTTTATAGCTAACCCCAAGTCTGGTAACATTTGCAAAATAGGTATCAGATGCAGCTATCCATTCAGTAGAAGAATTTGCATTTTAGAGTTGAAGGTTCATAATCTCTTCTCTACTATTGATAGTTAAGGGTACACAGGGTATTTCTTTACCTCATTTTCGCGTTCTAAAAAAGGTACGCCATATGGTTGTGCTAAGTTAAACTGATTTAAGTCTGTTCAAGTTTATCGAAAGTTATACTACCAACATCTAAAACATCAATATAGGCTCATATATTACAAAAGATATTTAGATTTTCTTTTCTCGAACACATGCCTAGTCGTGCATCATTACATATTAGAGCATACAGGGTTGTAGCAAGGCTATGAAAAACTGAGAAAGCAAAAAGAAAGAACTATACAGGGGACTACAGGCAGCTAACTTTGCTAGGCATGCAGGTGCTAAATCTTATATATATATGAGGTTGTAGATATTAGTCGTAAACTTACTCAAACTTAAGTAACACTTGATTAGGAAAAAGATAACCTGAGTTATTTTGAATGAGGGGACGTCACAATCACTAATCAAAGATAATTGTGGGAAACTGAAATCTATTCAAGAAAATGGGAGAAATAATGTATCAAACACAAAATTAATTATACCATTTTGCAGATTGTTCACCGATATAAACAAAGAACTGTTTGATCTGCATGTAGGTACATCCAATCAACGCTTTTTCCCCGATCTCTAGAAAATATAAGCTACGCATGTAATTACAAACGATTTTCTTCTATTTTTCTGTTTCTACGTTAACATTTGAGATACTTGTTAATTACATCCATATTCTGCAGTTGCATAGAGTTATTAATTCAGGAATGCATTCACATACGGAGTATACTATGTTTGCTGATGACTGACTAGTACTAATTCATTGCAAGCAACGGTTCATTCATATTCAGATAAAGGATGTGATCGTTAAGTCATATACTTATGAAAGCCCTTATGCATCTCTACGATGCGGATGGCGAAGTCTCTCGTCCTCCTTTTGGAGGCAAAATCAATTAGTTATATATGAAACAATGGGTGTAAAAGGTTATCAAAAAGGGTGCCTTCATAGTGCTACGTTATCTTTTTGAGATCTTTGGTTAATTACATCCATATTCTGCATTGGCGTAGAGTTACTAATTCAGGAATGCAATCACATACTGAGCATACTATGTTTGTTGGTGGCTAATTAGTACTACTAATTCATTGCAAGCAACGGTTCATTCATATTCAGCAAAAGGGGGTGTGATCATTAAGTCATTTAAGAAAGGTAAAATATAAACAAGGTAGTTCATTAATAACTTCATTGGTTAAGGCAGTGTATCATGCAATGCAAAAGGACTGAAAAAATACCATTTGCGGTGTCCCGAGTACGTGGAGCCGTCAGTTTCATCCACCGCAAAAACGTGGCCACCGAGTTCAATGGCATCACGGTAATTTGGATAATCAGTGCGGGTGTAAGGGCCTCCGGCATGGGCATTCTCAGTCGCCACCCCTTCAAGGTAGAAAATCGTTTTGTCGAACAAGGCGATGAGCTTGTAATCTGCGTACCTCCCACCTGTTGTGGGCACTTGGTAGAGTACAATCTTCAACAAATCAATTCTTTGGACCCCGATTAAAAGAGTATGCAGGTTGATATGAAAAACTACTATGATCGATCTTCGAAGCAGGTAGGGATGGAAGGGGGATATGTCGCTCGGTGTAGACGTTCACGAGGCACCACTGGTACCCATGATGATCGGCGGCGGCGATCCAGTCGCCGTTCGCGCCAAGCCATTTTCTGTCGTGCATGAACGGTAGGGCGACAGAACGGCGAGGATGGTCGAGGGGCACCAGGTCGTACACGGTATCATGCAGACGAGATGCTGTCGCCCAATCCCAGTGTTCATCGAACCAATAAGCAGGCGGAGGCATCAGCAGGCAGGGTTCACCCCAATGGTGCATCTTACCTTCATCCTTGCTGATCCGGTCGTAGAGCTCCCTGGAACATGCGGCAAGTCGGACGGTGTAGGTAACGTCCAGATGCGCAGCGATGAGGTCGATGTTGTCGCCGGTGAGAGCCTCCAAGTGGCCGTCCCCGCCGCCCCGGCAAAGCCTAGAATATTCCATCACGTGAAGATGGATTTAGGTGGATGGCGGATGCAACTGCGCTTGGGGTTTTCGGAGGAGAGGGCGAGCGCTATGGAAGGAACGATGCGGCGTGGTGGGGATCGAGATCCTGCGCGTGCGCGTGATTCTGGGAGGGTGAAGAAAAAGATGATAGACATGCAAGGGGCAAAACCTAGGCAGTACTCTAGGCTGCTGCTGCTGCGACTGGGCGCCGATTTGACAGTTGGTAGATGGTAGACTAGCACGCCACCCATCTATAAATTTATGACGACGTTTGGTGCAGTGATGTCTCGTCACATCAGCTTGAGCAGAGAGGGTTTTTTTTTACAGTTTCCATTACGATATATTTTTCGCCGATAATCGTAGTACTCTATGCCAGAGACACGTACCTTAACACGTGGGCAGCATGCAACCGCGCGAGCACCAAAATGAAATGAGAGATGTTTTAGAGCAGAACTTCATTTTCAATGCCTTTCCTAGCTTGGTTTGGAAACCGGACGGAGCTTCAGTGACTTGATGCTTCCAAGTCTCATTGTGACTAGGTGCCACCATCTACCATCATTCGAGATCCAACGTTCCAAACTATCTGTTATTTCGAAGCTAAAAAAGAAAAAACTATTCAGAAAATTTTGAAAAAAATCCAGTAATATGTAGATGCCTTGTTTTAAAATCTATGAATATTTCATCCCATTCGGATGACAAGCCTGTGATTAAATAGCTTCTTACGTATTCGAGCACTAGTTTAAACTAAATATATATTTTCTCACAAACCTATGATTCAAATCGAATGAAACTCCACCAAAATATAAATCGAAATATGCATGATTTACTGCAATGTGAGCGGATAATTCAATCCCACGAAAAGACAATATGCTCCAAGACCAGTAATCTCTTCCCTAGCTTATATGAACATAACTGACAGTGTCCTTAGAGAACATCTTGCAGCCTCAGTAAAGCCTCAGGTATGAACAAGAAGCATATTGCCATCTACAGATCACGCTAAGAACCACAACCCAGGATCATCCTCATAGCCTATATCATCAAGGTTTCCCTCCAAAATGCTTATGTTTTTGGAAAGTTTTCTTGACGATAGGGAAGATTCTGAAGGGCTTAGATTCGCTACAATAGCAACAAATGGAAAATTTTCGCCGCTAAAAAGAGTATCCCGCCATTTTAATATACACTTACTAGTAGTTGATCAATTGTGCATTGCAAAACACAAAGTTCAGATCAAATGTGCAACATACCAACAGAAAGTTAACTAGCAGTTTTACGAGCACATGGCGATATTAAGGTGATGAAGCAGTTAACTAGCAGAACAAGATCTCCTACTCAGGGACGCTCTTGGTGGACGCCGAGATATAGGTCGCTAGCTGTGCACGGAGATCCTCCTTCTCCTTGATAATCGCCTTAAGGACGGCGGTTTGTCCGCGCATTAGCGCCCTCGAGATCTGCCTCTTGAGCTTTAATTTCAACTTCTGTTCCATGAGATACTTGATGAGGTTGCTTCCAGTATCCATCCATGTGACGCTCTTGTTGTTCAGTTCCACCCAGTAGGCGTTCTGCTGCTTAAGCATGTCGACGCATTGCGCAAGATGAAAGGAGATCTCCTTCTCGAGACGCCAAAACTACGTGAAGACGATCACACTCCAGGGTGAGGGAGTGTTCATTCTCCACTGGCTGCCTATGTGGGCCTTGTTCTCCTCCTTTTGCTACAACAATCATTGTATGAAAAAAAAAGAAATCAACCCATTCATATATGAGTATTAATTACCCGCAAACAATAGGACTACTAATTTCTAGCATGGATATTGATAAAGGAATGGACAACACTCGGACGCTCCACAAATACCACAGGGTTCATCAACACATAATAATCGGAAAGCAGTGATTACATAAACTATAAAAAAACAAGTGGACGAGAGGCATACAGCCTACAGCTTGGCCGGTAAACGGGGCCGAACTTAGCCGGACGGCCGGACTTGGGCGCCACCGTCGTTGTGGTTACCGGGGAGACATTTGAACCGCCGGCCCTGTGAGATGTAAATAAATGTAAAAACGGTTAGAAAATAAGAATCAATCGAAGGACACCCCGCTAGAAACTTACCCGGACGAACCCTCGCCCTTGATGGTGGTGTTTGCATCATCATCATTCATCAATGTGACGCTACGGTTATGCAGTTCCACACAAACGCGGTTCGCTCATTAAGCCTGTCGAGCTCGGCAGTAAAGGTATTGATGCCTTGCTGAAGATTATGGCAGATCTTGTTCTCGGACGCCAAATCTACGTGAACAGGCTCAAACTCTGGGGTGAGGGAGAGTTCATTCCCCAGCTGGCTGCCTATGTGGGCCATGTTCACCTCCATTTGCTGGCACGATCATTGTATGGAACAAAAAAGAATCCAACCAATTCATATATGAGTAATTACACGCAAAAAAATAGGAGTACTACTAATTTCTAGCACAGATCTTGATACGGGAATGGAAATCACTTGGACGCTCCACAAATATCACAGTGTTCATCAACACATAATTAAAAGGAAAGCCGTGATTACATAAACTACTCCATCCTATCCCTTTTAGTAGTAGTAGTAAAACGGATTTAGTAAAGTTGTATTCTCCCTATGATCCCTTTTAGTTGACTCGGATTTAGTACAAAGTTGTACTAAATTTGAGTCAAATAAAATGGATCGGAGGGAGTACTAAATCTGAGTCTATTAAAATGGATTGGAGGGAGTATAAAAAAAAGTGGATAGAGGCATACTGACCTACCTGGCTTGGCCGTGAAACGGGGCCGAACTCAGCTTCCGACGACCGGACTTGGGGCGCCACCGTCGTGGGGATTACCGGGTAGACGTTTGAACCGCCGGCCCTGTGAGATGTAAATAAATGGAAAAAACAGTTATTAGAAAATAAGAATGAACTGGAGGACACGCCACTAGAAACCTACCCGGACGAACCCTCGCCCACTGGCTCGCTCTCCATCGAATAGAGGATAGACTGCTCTGCG
This sequence comes from Lolium perenne, assembly GCF_019359855.2. NCBI lineage: Eukaryota > Viridiplantae > Streptophyta > Magnoliopsida > Poales > Poaceae > Lolium > Lolium perenne. The sequence goes on along the minus strand of NC_067245.2, from coordinate 221,403,059 downwards.
AGAATGCTCAGGCGATCATAAGTGGCCATACAACGACGCGCTAGCTGGCTAGATGAGTTTTTCTCGGCGGTCCTAGTCCTCATCGTCTTCCCTAGGATATCCTGCCGCCGGGCCGCCCGGCTCAATGGAGCCATGGCTTGCGAGGTACGTAGTACTTTACTACTCAGTAGTTAGGGTGGAGGGCTGGTGAAGGCTAGTTACTAGCTACCAGCAGAACAGAAAGAGAAGAAGGGCGGAGGGCTGGTCAAGGCTAAAATCTTACATACACCCAGAAAAGACCATCGTGCCCTCGCGGGGCTTCTGAGCAATTATAGGGACGTGCGTTCTCAAATGGGCAAGATAGGGTACCTTCCCGAGGAAGCATCTAGCACCCAAGCCGATGGACTGCGCGTTGAACAATGGTTACAGTATGTGTAAAAAGAAAAGATAACAAGGGAAATGCCTGGCAGGGTCCAGAGGTGCATTTAATCGGACATGGGATTCCATAGTATTTTACACCATAGAGTATGTGAACATAAACACAGAATACAATCAAGCGCTTAGTGTTTACATAAAGGGCCCTAACTGAAGATAGGAAACGCAAGCAAGTCCCTCTCCGCCAAATAAGATCATATATCGTCGTTAGGGCCGCCCTGGTGAATCCTCTGAATGAAAAAAGCCCATAGTTGGCAACCTAAACTCGCCGCTCCGAATAGGAACTTCCGTCCGACGAGAACTTTCTGACAACAAAAATTAATTAATTCAGTACTGCATAAACCGCAATTTCAATTAGATAAACACGAAGATTAAGATAGGCGCATGTATCACCTGTCGATGCGAACCCAGATAGTCAGCTCCGTGCACGGTTGATACCATTGCAACGACCGCTCTAGTTCCGACCATTTGGCGGCGCCCGGCGTGGTCGTGCTGTTCGCCAGAATAGTGGCCGTATAGTTGGGGAGCATTAAACCAATCTCAGAGCGATTAAGTAATGGCTTGCCGTGCGACGACATACTCACCTTGTACTCCGGCCACACGCACGCCGCCGACCTAACGCACTCAATGGATAGGCTGGCCAGCACGCATCCATTTTTTGGCTGGACTTGCGTATATGTGTGCCAGACGAACACGGTACCATCGTTCCCGTAGAAGATGACCGGACGTCTTGGCTCTGGCGGTGCAAGCACCGTGATGAACGCCATCGCGGTGCCGTACGGGATCATGTCCACACAAATCGAATGGATTTCTCTGAGGTGGGCGATGAGCGCTGCGGCGAGGCGGAGAAGTCGCAGCCGGCCTGCGTGCGATCGCACGGGCCGTGCGGGCAGCGAGCGCGTGGTCGGGGAGCTCGTTGTAGGTGACCACGCTCCCGCACCCGTCGTGGGGGCACTCCATCCTCTTTAATCTGCTTTGAAGAGGATATTGATTGGGAGGGAGGGGAGGGGCGAGTGGAGAAGAAGGATGGTGGTGGCTTTATTAATTCGGGCCTCACCGTCCCACCAGCTTGGCTAAGGGCCCTTTTGTTGTGGCTTTTTTTGGCTTTTTGGCTTTGGCAAAAGCTAGGTGCTTTTTTGGCTTTTGGATTTTGGAAGCCAAAAAAATAGGATCTTTGTTTTTGGCTTCCAAAATCCAAAATCCAAAAAAGCAACTTTTTAGGTGCTATTTTGGGTGCTTTTCTTGGATTTTCCCAAAGCCAAAAAGCCAAAAAAAAAACCACAACAAAAGGGCCCTAAAAAAGGTGACGCTGAAAGTTTCACTGTCTATGTTTTCACACGCAGTACACCTTATATGATGGCCAAAAATGGGATATGAAGATTTTCTCGAAATATCAAAAAAAAATAGATTGATGTTTGACATATGTGTGATGTTACTCAAAATTGAACTACATGTTACGAATGGACGGTCGGCAATTTTGAGGGAAGAAAATGAATTTTAAAATATTGAAATACTTTGAGTGTCTCTGTGTGAAGCCTTGCACTAAGATCATAGAAATTTCCATTACCCTTGTACGGATGGTGGGTCCTAAAAGTTGAAGTAATTTGAGTGCAACAAAAAGAACTTCAATGAAATTAAAAATGTGGACTAGCTTGTGTCGTCATATGAGATATAGATGGTATAAAAATAACAAACTACAATCCTAAGAGTGATTTATATAAATCAAGTTTGATTTCTTGCTTTCATGTATGAGTTAATTTATTAACATGGCTTTCTACCCCTCCCCCCAGCCCCCCCTGACCGACACTCTCTCTCTCAAATGGGGGTGAGAGGAGAAGAAGGATGTTCGTAACTCATGCCTCACCATCCTACCAGACTTTGGTCGATGCCCAAGACATTCATGACCTAAAAAGGTGGCGTTGACTATTTCATAGTCTACATTTTCACAAGCATTATACAATGTATATTGGCCAAAATGTGATGTGTAGATTTTCTCAAATTGTACCTTATTTGGATTCATGTTTGATGTATGAGCGGTTTTACTCAAAATTCAACTACATGTTCAAATTGCCAGGTCGGAAAATTTGAATCAAGAAAATATAGTTTAAATATTGAAATAAGTGAGCATATGTGTGCGTGCGCGCGCGTGTGTGTGTGTGTGTGTGTGTGTGTGTGTGTGTGTGTGTGTGTGTGTGTGTGTCTGTGTGTCTGTGTGTGTGTGTGTGTGTCTTTTGTGCACTACGATACGTAAAATTGGCACTACCATTTTACGAATGTGGTGGGTCCTAGAATATTGAAGCAAATTCAAAAAAAAAATGTGCTAGCTTGAGTCATCGTATGAGATAAAATTGCTATACAAATAACAAACTTACAACCTTAAGGTAATTTAAGAAAGATTTATTTTCTTGCTTACACATGTGTGGTCATGTTGATTGCATTGTATATTAGTATGAACTTACTAATAATTATCCCAAATATTGGCAGCAATGTGCATCTTACCGTTCACATATATTTTATTCAACTTCATTTCACACAAAAATACATTCTACTTTATTAGTGTAAAATAAGAGCTTTATGTGAGCTTTATTGTGAAGTGGCTGCCTGAGAGAAGGGCCAAATTTTCAAGGTAACAATTTCGAAACATGGCATACTTCATAAGATGCCCATTTAGGTGATATATATGTTGATTATTTCTCGAGTTTGTAATATATGTGGACTTATGTTGGGTTTTAACCAATTTTAGTCAATTTAAAATTGCATGTTCTTTAAAGTTCGGCACGAGTTTTGGTAGAAAATATGCAGATTTTACCATGGTAAGGTGTTATGCTTCATGCATGAAAAAAATACAAAGAAAAGATGAACAATTTGTACGAATGGTGAAGCCGATGAATTTGAAGCAAATTGAATGCAACCAAAGGAAATTCATTAAAACCAAAAAAAAGATGAAGAGTTCACGAGGAAATGGTATGGCGATTTGAAAAGAAAATGAATCACTACATATGTGAATCTGGTCATAGTAAACGAAAATGCCAAGTAGAGTTTCCAATTTTGTTCATAAAAATAGATCAAATTTGAACTAGATTTGTGATGTAGATTGGTCATAGAAATCGCTATAAGCCATCGCAATGTACGGAAGTGAATAATTCTAGGCATCCATATTTTAAATACTTCATGTAATGTAATTGAACAAGCTAGATTGGGTATTGCCCCATGAAATTGTACCACACATGCCAACAATAGTAAACCTGATTGCTTACAAGTACGCCAACATTATGTGGCTTGATTAAATGTGCATTAAACTTAAAATGCCTATTTATTTATTTTGTTTTAGTAGTCGTATGACAGTGAAGGATCCAGAGTTGCATTAATCGGCGAATTGGGTTACATATTACATAGACTAATTCATGGTAAACATAAAATACATCCAATCCCTCAACATTTTTAGATAAAGGTCTAAGTAGTCCTTCCCCACCGAAGTAGATGACCACCTCCAACACTACGGCCGTCCTGACAAGAACCATCAGCAAAACGTCTCTTTTAGTCCTTGTACTGAGTACTTTGAAGCAGGAAGCCCCAGACACACCCTTCCTTTTATGGTGATGAAGCAATATAAACATCAAAAGAAGAGGCAGAACAAGATCTCACTCAGGGACACTTGGTGGACGCCGAGATATAGGTCGCTAGCTGTGCACGGAGATCCTCTTCTCCTTGCTAATCGCCCTGTCACAAGAAAAACAAATTAATTCAGCATTACTTAAATCCGCATTAGCATCGTCCCAATAAGATTGAGGGTAGTGTTATGTTCACTCACTCCTTATCGATGCGCAAATAGATAGTCAGCTGCTTCGATGATTCATTGCCGCACAGGTACCGCGGCGGCACCGAGAGGAAGGAAGTGACATCTCCCAAAGAAACTGTGCCCGGAGTCGGGCTGCTCGTCGGCTCTAATACCGCCTTCACCACGTCAAACAAGTGTTCCCCGGTAAGCTTACGCGGCCCCGGCATCGGCGGGCCGTTCGCCCACATTGTCACCCTATAACGGGGCAAGTTGCACGCCGCCGGCCTGACGCACACGAAGGATACCGCGGTGTCCATGCCGCAAGGGTGGATGTGCAAGGCGAACACTGCGCCATCCGTCCCGTAGCCGATGAGCTGTCGTTTTGGCGAGCCCGGTGCCGGCACCTTCAGATGAACAAATCCGAAGTCCTCGTCGTACGGGAACCTATCCACAGCGGTCAAGTGGGCTTCTCTGAGGTGTAGGATGAACGGTACCTTCGAATCGGCGAATTCGCAGCCGGGGTGCGTGCAGAAGCAATAGCCGTGCGGGCACGCCATCATGTGCTTGTCTTCCTCATTGTAAGGGATCTCCCTCCCGCACCAGTCGTTGATACACTGGATCGTCGGCTTCAGAGGCTGCTTCTTCGGCACAGGCAACTCCATAGTCTAAGGTCTGATGAGGGATCGGAAAGGGGCGCGGGGGGTTGTGGCGGCGGTGGCGCGAGCGAGGGGAGCGGTGAGAAGGCGAGAGCGAGAAGGGAGATTGATGTTTATGGAGATTGATGTTTATTTATACGAGTATTTATATAGAGGGCTCTTATTTTAACGGGAGCCTCTAGACCGGTGGACACATGACCTGTGCTCAACGAAGTGTGGGACCTCACGCATGGGAACCACACGTAAGTGACAGACCGATTGGTGTACTCGGGTGATTATTATAATGTATTAGTACTCCATAGTTTCCTATAGATCCAAGGGTAGGAAAGCCAAGTTATCTCATTTACAAGACATTATTTTTTCCATGAAGCCAAGTTAACTCATCAATCAATTGGTATATTTTGGTTATATTCAAACTTTTACTTGAAACTAGTTGGTCATGCCATTCTACTACTCGCCTAAAACTTTTACTGGGGGGGGGGGGGGTGGGGGTGATGCTACCCTGAATTTGTGGGACCCAAAAAAAACTCGGAAATACGAGCTAGCGATGCATCAAAAAGAAACACATTCATCCCCCTCCCCCAGTGATTTGACCTAGATTTGAAATCAAGGCACACGTGATTCAAAAAGGCAATCTAAAAACATGGAGTATTCATCATTTTGTAGTACATATATCTAGGGAAAATACCAAACATGCCATACCAGTGTTTTAGAGAAGAACCCTCAAGTAGATTGGCACCATGTTGGAGTCCGTCCAGCTAAATTTCCTCCCACATGCATGTGAGCTTGGTACCACTACACAAGAACCATGCCAAACTTTTGAATCATGGCCCAATTTTATGTATATATTTGCAACTTTTCATCATGCACGCATGAATACTTTGCAAAATATGTGCATTTTGGGTTGTCGCCCATAAATGTGTTTTTGCTTGTCTGCCACCAATCAAGTTTTCATTCGCGGGGAAACATGCATGACAGGATGACCATTTCCAAGGTTTCATGAATTATCTCAATGTGCATCCATATATATACAATTTCTTGGGCTAAATCCGATAAAATGCAAATTTGACACAGTGTGTAGATGAAGTACAGATCAAACAAATAATTTAAAAAATACATGGGTGTGTGGCCTGAATGTGTGGATCGAGCCAAGTACATTTTATATAATAATGGCCAAACACATGCACCGCACCCTCCTACTAGAACAAATTAAAACAAGCAGGGTGAGAGCATCGTGAGATTGCTCGACCTAGCTAAATTTTAAAACAAGCCGAATTAATAAGTTATTGTGGGGATTGATAGAAAAGATCGAAACAAAGCATGCATAGTCATATCATTTGTGGTTTACATAGTACCTCTATGAACAGTACCAAATAAACATGGCATATATACACTTCTATGTTTAGACAAGAACCCTGCATGTTTTTTTGCACCATGTGTTTGAGGCCTCGCTTCCCCAGAAGTGTGTGTGAGAGCATTTTGCATGCTACGAGAAAACAATGCCAAACATTTGAATCGCATGACTCATTTTTTGGTAGTGATATATAGGTTTATGGTTTATATATATACAAGGTTTAGTGTTAGGGTCTAGGGGTTTAATATAATTAGGGTTTAGGGTTTATAGAGATTCACATCATCTGTTTCATTTCACATTTGTGATGTACAATACTACATACCTAAGTAAAATCGATCCTTCTTAGTCACTCCAAAATGGAGCTCGTGGCCGGGAGGTTTTTGGAATTTCCATGTTTGAAACCCAATACCACTTCTCTTCATGCTTGACTTCATAATTAAGACAGAGTTTAGGGTTAGGGGTAGATACATGATTTTTCTGGTTTGAATATGTCTAGATCGAGCTTTGTACGTTTATTATCAACTTTTGAATGCTTACTGTATAACATAAGAAGACAATGTGCTTTAGTTTTTCATTTTTCATTTTTTTGAATTTTTATGCCCATATGAATTTTGGTCAAATCCTAGGTTAATTTGACCAAGAGTTAACCAAGTTTAAAAACATGAATATGAAAAAGTAAGCTTGTATCCTTCTTAATCACTCCAAAATGAAGCTCTTGTGAGGTTTTTAAAATTTCTATGTTTGAAACCAAAAACCACTTCTCTTCATGCATGCTTGACTTCATAAGATAGAGTTTAGGGTTAATTAGGGGTAGATGCATGATTTTTCTGGTTCGAATATGTCTAGATCTTGTTTATCAACTTGAATGCTTACTATAGGACATAAGATCGAAGACTATGTGCTTTGATTTTTTATGCCCATTTGAATCTTGGTCAAATCCTAGGTTTGACCAAGAGTTAAACAAGTTTAAAACATGAATATGAAAAGGTAAGCCCGTATCCTTCTTAATCACTTCAAAATGAAGCTCTTGGTATTTTTAAAATTCCTATGTTTGAACCCAAAAACGACTTCTCTTCATGCTTGACTTCATAAGAGAGAGTTTAGGGTTAGGGGTAGATACATGATTTTCCTTGTTTGAATATGTCTAGATCGTGTTTATCAACTTGAATGCTTACTCTGTGACATAAGAAGACTATGTGATTTGGTTTTTTATTTTTTTATTCGTTTTTTTGTTTCAAACATGTAAATTTCAAAAACCCTCCCAAGAGCTACATTTTGGGGTGACTAAGAAGGATAGATGGAGAGTGATGTTTTGGCACATGGGAGCATATGCTCCCTTTATTTTGAAATACATGTTAGACACATTTTAAAATGTCAAAAAAAATTGAAACAAAAATTTAGCACGTACATCTTCATGTGCTACGCGCTCACAAAGTCGTTTCATGAAAAATCGACATGTCATGTGGGGTGTGTAAAAAAGACAAAATTCAGTGCTGAAACAAAGACTTGTCACAAGATAAATTTTCTCTTTTTCGCTTAGACTACAAAAAATATCATTTTTTCGTGAAACTTGACGAATACACATATATTATGGAGATGTACATGTAAATTTTTTTGTCAAATTTTTTTAACACTTGGAAATATATTTTTATGGTAGAGGGATCATACGCACCCGGGAGCCGAATTGAGTTTCTGGGATAGATGCTTAATTTTTTCATATTCATGATTTAAACTTGTTTAAACCATGGTCAAACCTAGGATTTGACCAAGATTCAAATGGGCATCAAAATTGAAAAAAAAATCAGCAAAAAGAAAAACCAAAGCAAATAGTTTTCTTATGTTATATAGTAAGCATTAAAGTTGATAAACAAGGTCTAGACATATTCAAACCAGACAAATCATGTATCTATACCCCCTAACCCCTAAACTGCGTCTTATGAAGTCAAGCATGAAGAGAAGTGGTTTTGGGTTTCAAACATGGAAATTTCAAAAACCTCCCAAAAGCCCCTTTTCAAATATTTCAAACTTATTCAAATTTGGTTCAAATTTGAAAGACATACAAGTTATAGCACACATATTGCATACATTTTCACACAAACTGCACTAGATGCTAACCCTATAATTTGAGGCCATTTGGATGAGGTCGAAAAAATTCTTGGATTAGAATCGTGTTGTTCGAACCCCGTAGTTGGATTTTTTTTGAACCCTTGATCTGTAGAACTGGGCAAAACCCGAGTTTAACCTATTTAATTATAGATTCGTATATTGATTTTTCTACTACCTTTTTATTATTACTATGCAGCACATGGGTGTTTGCCCGTCGAGTGAAACTCGGAGGAAGAGGGATCACTCGGAAGGAGAGAAGAAGGGAGAGCATTATGGTGTCTCCCCTTTTTCGGGTGATGATGTTGACTTTTGTGCAGGGTTTGTCAGTGAGCAGGAGGTGCGAGCGAGCGAGCGAGCGAGTCGAGCGAGGCCGAGAATGAGGGAGATTTGTTTTTTTTTGTGAGAGGGACAACCGAAGGATCCAGAAGGACCCACAGACTTCCAATACACATCCTGATGCGTCTTCTCTTGACAAAGAAGATGGCTGGGAGTTTGCGTACCTATTGCACGTGACTTGTGCTCACTAAAGTGTGGGACCTCAAGCGTGGGCACTACACGTAAGTGACAGACCTGTTGGTGTAAAAACTCGATTGATTATTATAGTGCATTAGAACAAAGTTTCCTATGGATTCAAGGGTAGGAAATCCAAGTTAGCTCATTTACGTGTTAAACTTGTCTAAATCTTGGTGAAACCTAGGATTTGACCAAGATTCAAATGGGCAGAAAAATAAAAACACAGAAAAATGAAAAACCAAATCACATAGTCTTCTTATGTCGTATAGTAAGCATTAAAGTTGATAAACAAGGTCTAGACATATCAAACCATACAAATCATGTATCTACCCCCTAACCCCTAAACTCCGTCTTATGAAGTCAAGCATGAAGATAAGTGGCTTTGGGTTTCAAACATGGAAATTTCAAAATCCTCCCAAAAGCCCCTTTTCAAATATTTCAAATTTGGTTCAAATTTGAAAGACATACAAGTTATAGCACACATAGTGCATACATTTTCACACAAACTGCACTACATGCTAACCCTATAGCTTGAGGCCATTTTGATGAGGTCGAAAAAATTCTTGGATTAGAATCGTGTTGTTCGAACCCCGTAGTTGGATTTTTTTGAACCCTTGATCTGTAGAACTGGGCAAAACCCGAGTTTAGAGTGACTAAGAAGGATACATGCTTCCCTTTTCATTTTCATGTTTTAAACTTGTTTAAATTATCTTGATCAAACCTAGGATTAGACAAGATTCAAATGGGCATCAAAATTGAAAAAAAATCAGCAAAAAGAAAAACCAAAGCAAATAGTTTTCTTATGTCATATAGTAAGCATTAAAGTTGATAAACAAGGTCTAGACATATTCAAACCAGACAAATCATGTAGCTATACCCCCTAACCCCTAAACTCTGTCTTATGAAGTCAAGCATGTGAAGAGAAGTGGTTTTGGGTTTCAAACATGGAAATTTCAAAAACCTCCCAAAAGCTTCATTTTAGAGTGACTAAGAAGGATCCATGCTTCCCTTTTCATTTTCATGTTTTAAACTTGTTTAAATTATCTTGGTCGTCAAACCTAGGATTTGACAAGATTCAAATGGGCATCAAAATTGAAAAAAAAATCGAAAAAAAAGAAAAAACCAAAAAAAGCAAATAGTTTTCTTATGTCATATAGTAAGCATTGAAGTTGATAAACAAGGTCCATACATATTCAAACCACACAAATCATGTATCTATACCCCCTAACCCCTAAATTAATTAACTATGTCTTAATTATGAAGTCAAGCATGTGAAGAGAAGTGGTTTTGGGTTTCAAACATGGAAATTTCAAAAACCTCCCAAAAGCTTCATTTTAGAGTGACTAAGAAGGATCCATGCTTACATTTGCATTTTCATATTTTAAACTTGTTTAAATCATTATCAAACCTAGGATTTGACCAAGATACAAATGGGTGGGCACAAAATTCAAAAAAATCAGAAAAATGAAAAACAAAAGCACATAGTCTTCTTATATATGTCATATCGTAAGCATTCAAGTTGATAAACAAGGTCTAGGTATATCCAAACCCAGACAAATCATGTATCTACCCCCTGTCGATCTTATGAAGTCTAGCATGAAGAGATCGAAGTCGTTTTGGGTTTCAAACATGGAAATTTCAAGAACATCCCAAAAGCTTCATTTTAGAGTGACTAAGAAGGATCCATGCTTCCCTTTTCATTTTCATGTTTTAAACTTGTTTAAATTATGTTGGTCGTCAAACCTAGGATTTGACAAGATTCAAATGGGCATCAAAATTGAAAAAAAAACAGAAAAAATAAAAACCAAAGCAAGTAGTTTTCGTATGTCATATAGTAAGCATTGAAGTTGATAAACAAGGTCCATACATATTCAAACCACACAAATCATGTATCTATACCCCCTAACCCCTAAATTAATGAACTATGTCTTATGAAGTCAAGCATGTGAAGAGAAGTGGTTTTGGGTTTCAAACATGGAAATTACAAAAACCTCCCAAAGGCTTCATTTTAGAGTGACTAAGAAGGATCCATGCTTACATTTGCATTTTCATATTTTAAACTTGTTTAAATCATTATCAAACCTAGGATTTGACCAAGATTCAAATATATGGGCATAAAATTCAAAAAAAAAGCAGAAAAATGAAAAACCAAAGCACATAGTCTTCTTATGTCTATAGTTAGCATTAAAGTTGATAAACAGGTCTAAACATATTCAAACTAGAAAATCATGTATATATCTACACCCCTAACCCTAAACTCTGTCTTATGAAGTCAAGCATGCATGAAGAGAAGTGGTTTTTTTGTTTCAAACATGGAAATTTCAAAAACCCTCCAAAGAGCTACATTTTGGGGTGACTAAGAAGGATAGATGCTTATTTTTTCATATTCATGATTTAAACTTGTTTAAACCATGGTCAAACCTAGGATTTGACCAAGATTCAAATGGGCATCAAAATTGAAAAAAAAAATCAGCAAAAAGAAAAACCAAAGCAAATAGTTTTCTTATGTCATATCGTAAGCATTCGAGTTGATAAACGAGGTATAGGTATATCCAAACCAGACAAATCATGTATCTACCCCCTATCGATCTTATGAAGTCTAGCATGAAGAGATCGAAGTCGTTTTGGGTTTCAAACATGGAAATTTCAAGAACATCCCAAAAGCTTCATTTTAGAGTGACTAAGAAGGATACAGGCTTACCTTTTAATTTTCATGTTTTAAACTTGTTTAAATCTTGGTTAAACCTAGGATTTGACCAAGATTCAAATATACGGGCATAAAATTAAAAAAAAACAGAAAAATGAAAACCAAAGCACATGGTCTTCTTATGTCTATAGTTGGCATTAAGTTGATATACAGGGTCTAGACATATTCAAACTAGAAAATCATGTATATATCTACACCCCTAACCCTAAACTCTGTCTTATGAAGTCAAGCATGCATGAAGAGAAGTGATTTTTTTGTTTCAAACATGGAAATTTCAAAAACCCTCCCAAGAGCTACATTTCGGGGTGACTAAGAAGGATAGATGCTTATTTTTTCATATCCATGATTTAAACTTGTTTAAACCATGGTCAAACCTAGGATTTTACCAAGATTCAAATGGGCATAATTTTTTTAAAAAAATCAGAAAATGAAAAACCAAGGCACATAGTCTTCTTATGTCATATAGTAAGCATTCAATTAAGTTGATAAACAAGGTCTAGACATATATTCAAACCAGGAAAATCATGTATCTACCCCCGAACCCTAGCTAAACTCTGTCTTATGAAGTCAAGCATGCATGAAGAGAAGTGGTTTTGGTTTCAAACGTTTAAGCCAAAAGCCCCTTTTCAAATATTTCAAACTTATTCAAATTTGGTTCAAATTTGAAAGACATACAATTTATAGCACACATAGTGCATACATTTTCACACATACTGCACTAGATACTAACCCTATAGTTTGAGGCCATTTGGATGAGGTCGAAAAAAATTCTTGGATTAGAATCGTGTTGTTCGAACCCCGTAGTTGGATTTTTTTGAACCCTTGATCTGTAGAACTGGGCAAAACCCGAGTTTAACCTATTTAATTATAGATTCGTATATCGATTTTTCTACTACCTTTTTATTATTACTATGCAGCACATGGGTGTTTGCCCGTCGAGTGAAACTCGGAGGAAGAGGGATCACTCGGAAGGAGAGAAGAAGGGAGAGCATTATGGTGTCTCCCCTTTTTCGGGTGATGATGTTGACTTTTGTGCTGGTTTTGTCTGTGAGGAGGTGGTGCGTGCGAGGGTGCGAGCGAGTCGAGCGAGGCCGAGAATGAGGGAGATTTGTTTTTTTTGTGAGAGGGACAACCGAAGGATCCAGAAGGACCCACAGACTTCCAATACGCATCCTGATACGTCTTCTCTTGACAAAGAAGATGGCTGGGAGTTTGCGTACCTATTGCACGTGACTTGTGCTCACTGAAGTGTGGGACCTCAAGCGTGGGCACCACACGTAAGTGACAAACCTGTTGGTGTAAAAACTCGATTGATTATTATAGTGCATTAGAACAAAGTTTCCTATGGATTCAAGGGTAGGAAATCCAAGTTAACTCATTTACGTGTTAAACTTGTCTAAATCTTGGTGAAACCTAGGATTTGACCAAGATTCAAATGGGAAGAAAAATAAAAACACAGAAAAATGAAAAACCAAATCACATAGTCTTCTTATGTCATATAGTAAGCATTAAAGTTGATAAACAAGGTCTAGACATATCAAACCATACAAATCATGTATCTACCCCCTAACCCCTAAACTCCATCTTATGAAGTGAAGCATGAAGATAAGTGGCTTTGGGTTTCAAACATGGAAATTTCAAAATCCTCCCAAAAGCCCCTTTTCAAATATTTCAAACTTATTCAAATTTGGTTCAAATTTGAAAGACATACAAGTTATAGCACACATAGTGCATACATTTTCACACAAACTGCACTACATGCTAACCCTATAGCTTGAGGCCATTTGGATGAGGTTGAAAAAATTCTTGGATTAGAATCGTGTTGTTCGAACCCTTGATCTGTAGAACTGGGCAAAACCCGAGTTTAGAGTGACTAAGAAGGATACATGCTTCCCTTTTCATTTTCATGTTTTAAACTTGTTTAAATTATCTTGGTCAAACCTAGGATTAGACAAGATTCAAATGGGCATCAAAATTGAAAAAAAAAATCAGCAAAAAGAAAAACCAAAGCAAATATTTTCTTATGTCATATAGTAAGCATTAAAGTTGATAAACAAGGTCTAGACATATTCAAACCAGACAAATCATGTAGCTATACCCCCTAACCCCTAAACTCTGTCTTATGAAATCAAGCATGTGAAGAGAAGTGGTTTTGGGTTTCAAACATGGAAATTTGAAAAACCTCCCAAAAGCTTCATTTTAGAGTGACTAAGAAGGATCCATGCTTCCCTTTTCATTTTCATGTTTTAAACTTGTTTAAATTATCTTGGTCAAACCTAGGATTTGACAAGATTCAAATGGGCATCAAAATTGAAAAAAAAATCAGAAAAAAGAAAAACCAAAGCAAATAGTTTTCTTATGTCATATAGTAAGCATTAAAGTTGATAAACAAGGTCCATACATATTCAAACCACAAAAATCATGTATCTATACCCCCTAACCCCTAAAATAATTAACTCTCTCTTATGAAGTCAAGCATGTGAAGAGAAGTGGTTTTGGGTTTCAAACATGGAAATTTCAAAAACCTCCCGGCCAAAAGCTTCATTTTAGAGTGACTAAGAAGGATCCATGCTTACATTTGCATTTTCATATTTTAAACATGTTTAAATCATTATCAAACCTAGGATTTCACCAAGATACAAATGGGTGGGCACAAAATTCAAAAAAATCAGAAAAATGAAAAACAAAAGCACATAGTCTTCTTATATATGTCATATCATAAGCATTCAAGTTGATAAACGAGGTCTAGGTATATCCAAACCAGACAAATCATGTATCTACCCCCTGTCGATCTTATGAAGTCTACATGAAGAGAAGTCGTTTTGGGTTTCAAACATGGAAATTTCAAGAACATCCCAAAAGCATCATTTTAGAGTGACTAAGAAGGATACAGGCTTACCTTTTAATTTTCATGTTTTAAACTTGTTTAAATCTTGGTTAAACCTAGGATTTGACCAAGATTCAAATATATGGGCATAAAATTCAAAAAAAAAACAGAAAAATGAAAACCAAAGCACATGGTCTTCTTATGTCTATAGTAAGCATTAAAGTTGATAAACAGGGTCTAGACATATTCAAACTAGAAAATCATGTATATATCTACACCCCTAACCCTAAACTCTGTCTTATGAAGTCAAGCATGCATGAAGAGAAGTGATTTTTTTTGTTTCAAACATGGAAATTTAAAAAACCCTCCCAAGAGCTACATTTCGGGGTGACTAAGAAGGATAGATGCTTATTTTTTCATATCCATGATTTAAACCTGTTTAAACCATGGTCAAACCTAGGATTTTACCAAGATTCAAATGGGCATAATTTTTTAAAAAAATCAGAAAATGAAAAACCAAGGCACATAGCTAGTCTTCTTATGTCATATAGTAAGCATTCAATTAAGTTGATAAACAAGGTCTAGACATATATTCAAACCAGGAAAATCATGTATCTACCCCTGAACCCTAGCTAAACTCTGTCTTATGAAGTCAAGCATGCATGAAGAGAAGTGGTTTTGGTTTCAAACGTTTAAGCCAAAAGCCCCTTTTCAAATATTTCAAACTTATTCAAATTTGGTTCAAATTTGAAAGACATACAATTTATAGCACACATAGTGCATACATTTTCACACATACTGCACTAGATACTAACCCTATAGTTTGAGGCCATTTGGATGAGGTCGAAAAAATTCTTGGATTAGAATCGTGTTGTTCGAACCCCGTAGTTGGATTTTTTTGAACCCTTGATTTGTAGAACTGGGCAAAACCCTAGTTTAACATATTTAATTATGGATTCGAATATCAATTTTTCTACTACCTGTTTATTATTACTATGCAGCACATGGGTGTTTGCCCGTCGAGTGAAACTCGGAGGAAGAGGGATCACTCGGAAGGAGAGAAGAAGGGAGAGCATTATGGTGTCTCCACTTTTTCGGGTAATGATGATGACTTTTGTGCAGGGTTTGTCAGTGAGCAGGAGGTGCGAGCGAGCGAGTCGAGTGAGGCCGAGAATGAGAGAGATTTGTTTTTTTTGTGAGAGGGACAATCGAAGGATCCAGAAGGACCCACATACTTCCAATACGCATGCTGATGCGTCTACTATTGACAAAGAAGATGGCTGGGAGTTTGCTTACCTATTGCACGTGACTTGTAATCACTGAAGTGTGGGACCTCAAGCGTGGGCACCACACGTAAGTGACAGACCTGTTGGTGTAAAAACTCGATTGATTATTATAGTGCATACAGAAAAATGAAAAACAAAATCACATAGTCTTCTTATGTCATATAGTAAGCATTAAAATTGATAAACAAGGTCTAGACATATCAAACCATACAAATCATGTATCTACCCCCTAACCCCTAAACTCCATCTTATGAAGTCAAGCATGAAGAGAAGTGGTTTTGGGTTTCAAACATGGAAATTTCAAAAACCTCCCAAAAACTTCATTTTAGAGTGACTAAGAAGGATACATGCTTCCCTTTTCATTTTCATGTTTTAAACTTGTTTAAATTATCTTGGTCAAACCTAGGATTTGACAAGATTCAAAGATACATGCTTCCCTTTTCATTTGACATGAATCCTTGTGGCACGACCATGTTGGGGTCAATCGTGGCTGTCTACCCAGCCGAGCATGCGGGCTCTATTTCCTTGTACGAATCCCCGTTTTAAACCAAGAAGAAGTGAACAAACTCTCTCCCCCCCCGCCACGGACACACACACACACACTCTCTCTCTCTCTCTCTCTCTCTAACCGGCTTTAGATATCGCATCATTTGTCTGTCAGACTCCATTGATTTGCCCCAAGTTCAACAAGGTCACCCCCTTTTCCTCTGAGAGTCCATTGATTTTTATTTGCTGGTGTCACTTGTGCTAAACTGTCATTCCTTGTACTCCCTCCGATTCATATTATTTGATGGTAATATAGATGCATCTACACACATTATAGTTGTAGATACATCCATTTTACCATCAATTAATATTGATCGGAGTTGCAGCGTGGTATGAGGCCTGCCGCCTGCCACCGTCGGCGAGGTTCCAAGTAAACGGCGCCAGAAGAAGAGTAGCGCGGCTCCGGATTCAACCAACTGGCGGCGATGGACGGCACTATGGAAATAAACGCTACGAATTTGGAGGCCATCGCGTACAACATCGCTGGAACGGCGCAGGTCATGTGCTCCCACGACGGCTGCGGGGTCATCGTCAGCTACCACGAGTCCCTAAGCCACCAGATCGCGTGCCCACACGGCCGGTGCAACTGCACGGAGCAGGGCTGCGACTTCGCCGCCCCACCGTCAGCGCTCCTCATTCACCTCGCAGAGGCCCACTTGATTCAGGTGCACAGGTTAGAGTATGGCAAGTCCATAGAGTTCCGGGTGACCATGACGCACCCGTGCTCACCGTGCAGGCTGCTCGTCGTCGAAGGGGATGACGGCTCCGTGTTCGTCCTGTACATCGACGCGCTCGGCCCGGCCATTGTCTTGTCTTTGGTATGCGTCAGTTCGGCCACATCCATGTGGCCGCTCTACAGGGTGAAGATCTGGGCGCACAGCCCGCCGCCGTCCTCGAAATCGGACTGCAGGCGGGATGTCGTGAAGATGTCTGCCGATGCTTCTGGCAGCGCGTCGCCGGGCGCTGTCGTGTTTGAGGAGCTCACGTCGTTCCTCGTTGTGCCGGGGCCATACCTCGTTGGTGCTGGATCGTCCAAGGAGCTGCGTTTCTACATTCGCATATGCAAGCAGATGTAGCTACTGCTACTTTGCGTAGTTGAAAAAACTGTCAATTTGTCATGAGGAATGATAAATTTCGCTGAAAAGTACTTGATTGTTCGTACGGCTGCTATTTTTTTATGGATTCCTCGTTTCATATTTGTGCTGAACTGTTTGTAGTAGTACTTATACTTAATAATAATGCAGCGTGGAAGTGAATACTCCTTTTTTTTGTGAATCGGAAGTGAATACTCCAACTATATGTAATTGTAACCCCTCCATCTGATTTATATAAAACTATGTGCACTTCCAGATCATTTCTCCTGTTTTTTAGATGTCCTTTCACTTACTATAAAAAACAAAGAAGCACTGCTGCTTTGATTCAAAGGAATGTGGAGAGTGTAGAAATAGGAAAGGTGTAGGATTGAAATTTTCCCATAGGAATCAAATCCAACATAATTCCTATGTCAATCCTATGAATCAAAGAAGCCCTAAGTGGTTACCGGTGCTTAATGCACAGTTCCAAAAAGTTCATCCCGCAGTCCAAATAACTAATAATCAGATGATGTCAATTTTTGTGTATGTAGTTGTGCCTATTACCATCACAAATATAGTCTCAAATAGTATGATGGTGGAGATACACATTTTTTAACTACCACGATTTTCGGTAAATGCTTAGTCAATTTTGACATAATTTGACTTTCTAAAAATAATACTCCGTATAAGCCTTAAGCTTTGAGATGGAGGTACTATATTGGGTTTTCCTCGTCTTAAGCAAAATCCCTTCCCATCCCCTTAAATAGAGTACTCCAGCCTCGAGGCTAGGAGATAAGAGAGGCCATCGATAGGCCATACTCCTCGCGCGCTCGCAATGTTGGAAACTGTCACCGTTACCCTGAAGATGGACTCCACCGTGCTTCACTGCATTTTCTGCTCCCAGCCCCTCCAGCCCCCCGTCTTCAAGGTCGATCCCTTTCCCTCCCACACTCCATTGATGTTTCTTTTGTGGGTTCACTACTGCAAAAATGGGAATCCACGAACTTTGATTTGTGTAGTGCAAGGGTAATCATTTGGCCTGCGGCCGCTGCCTCAGCGAGCTTCCCGGGAACCGGTGCCATAGGTGCGTGGAACCCCGCGGCGGATTCGAGCAGGACCCGGCAATGGACGCCGTCGTATCAGCGGCGACGGTTGAGTGCCTCCGCAGCAGCTGCGGGAGCTTGGTGGCCTACCACCAGGTCCACGACCACAAGATTGCATGCCCGCACGCCCCTTGCGCTTGCACGGAGCCCGGCTGCGACTTCGCTGCCCCGCCAACAGCTCTCGTCGCCCACTTCGCAGCGGCCCACTCGATCCAAGTGCACAAGCTCCCGCCGTACAACACGACCAAAGTGTTCCAGGTGCCGGTGCCGGTGCCGGGTTCGCCGTGCCTGCGGATCATCGCCGAAGGGGAGGACGGCGCCGTGTTCGTCCTGATCATCGGCGTGCTCGGTTCGACTTCGACCACCATCGTGTCTACCGTGTGCGTTAGGGCGGCCGCGTGCGTGTGGCCTCTGTACACGGCAAAGATGTGGGCGAATGGGCCGGCGTCGTGCTCGTTGGCGCACGCGAGGAGCAGGGCGGACACCGTGAGTGTGTCTTTGGAGGTGTCGAGCTGCGCCTTGCCGGGCGACGTCGCGTTTGATGAACTCACGTCGTTCCTCTCGGTGCCACCGCTGTACCTGGTGCTTGGTGGACCTTCCAAGCTGCTGCGTTTCTACATTCGCATCGAGAAGGAGAACAATTAATCCTCAAAATAAGTACTCCTACTCCATATGATGATACGTACTAGTATAGTGCTAATGCGGATGTAACCTCTAGTAAAGTACTAGTACTAACACTGTCTGAGTTGTACTATTATTTCAGTTTCGCTTCTATTGTTGGGTAACATCATCAGGAACATAACTTGAACTTATTGGTTTCAAATATGTGACAACAAAAGAAAAAGAACAAGAAAGGGAGTAACTGTTTTTCGTCCTGCTAATGCAACCTTGAGGTGACCGGGACAACTTTGTTCAAAGCATCGTGCTCATATAAATATACGTACTCTACAAAATCATCAGCAGTGGAGTACCTCGATAGGTGCCATGTCCATGAATCGACAAGACAAGACACACACATAGACTGGGTCACTGGGAGATGGATATTACTACTGGATAGCTGTCCTGACGTGATAGGATGCCTACATACACCCTACTCGGTAGGTGACGATACCTTCCCAACAAAGGTATCCAGTCCCATCCATTGATTATTTTATTATGGATAGAGAGCATTCTACTAGAAGAGATGTCATGTCTTGGGGCAGAGGTTCGGCTTAATCATGGTTTAGATATGGCCATGACTTTTGTCATTTAAGGCACCACCTATGGGAACCACAAGATTACTGAAACAGAAACTACATTACTTGACTCTAATGTAGATGTATCTAGACATATTGTAGCTATAGATACTTCCATTTTAGCATCAAGTAATGTGGATCGGAGGGAGTAATACTATACAATATACTCAGTATAAGGTTAAGTTTGGCACACGCTGGGACGCACATATTTGTTAGAAGTACACACATGCAAGACAGAGCACAGAGTAAAATAATTACTATTTACTTATGGGCAACCAAAAGCTTGTACGTGTCCACTATATATATGGGCATGGACTACACTTATTGCTTGTGGACGAGGATAGCTGTTGTGGACAACACAGTGGATGCTGTTAGAGTGAAACGGCACACTTATTATGGATCATAGGGAGTATGCAAGATAAAAAAAAGATCTACCATACATATTAGTATTATTATCATCAGTTATGTACTCATGACACTGGGAGCATACACACACGATCGTACATACTACAGTAGTACTGTACTACTTTTAAAACTACTTGCAAGATAAAATATAGCTGGATGTACAGAACTACTTATCACTGGGTGCATACACACATGATCGTATACATACTAGTACTGTACTACTTTTAACACTAGGATAAAATATAGCTGGATGTACAGAACTACTTATCAGTGGTCTTCCTCTTCAGCTTCCACAGCCTGTACCATGTTGCTCTTCTTCTTCTTCTTCTTCTTCTTCTTCTTCTTCTTCTTACTCCCGCTGTCCTGGAATTCCGCCAATTTTTGTTGACCCTTCTCAAAGTTCACTATTCGCCTGTATACCTCATATGTCGCGTATGCGTCGATGCTTGCATACAGGATATGCTTCATGGACAAGGGCACCTGCTTCCAAAGCTTGTGTTCCTCTTTCGTAAGTTTTTTTCATGATAGATTTGTACTGGCTGTCTATAATGGCCGTAGCATAGTCAGCCAACGAATCCTTATTGTTACTAGTGGAATCGGCAGGCTTCCACCTTTTCTGGATGTCCACGAAGTTCGCCACTGAGAGGTTGCAACGCCCAAGCCTGGTAATGTCGTTGCCGATGTCAACACCTGCAAATGTTATGTCAGGCATGCCAAGAAAGTCAGCGAGTTTGGGGCAGGGCTGGTCGGCCGAGGAAATCTGGTACAGGAGGCAGTCTGTGCCCATGCACAACTGTATGAGGGCAGCCTTCTGTTCAGGCCCATAGGTGTACTCTACGTCTAGGCCAACAATTTTGTCCGAGTCTTCTTTCTCCAGTATCAACTCGATTTTGTTGATGTGTTCCTCCACCTTAGACGCCATATTGGTATAGTTCGCCGTAATGGTGGTTGTTCCATGAGCGAGGAAAGTGTGTCCTTGGTAGAACGCTTCCATGGAGGGTAGCGAGAGAGGGGCACAAAGTAGAGTGTCAGGGAGAAGACGAAATGAGGAAGACGAATGTTAACCGCCACGCCAGGGCCTGCAAACCGCCCGTCGCTAGATGCATGCATTTGGACGGTTTTGAAGATGACGAGCCATAGGGCACGAATGCAGTTGCCCTGTTAAAATAATAATAACCGCCCACGTACTTAATTAATTGTATGCTTATTTGTTTCTCGAGAGGAGCCTAGTTTTTTTCTACGAAACTCTGAAGATCTATTAAAAATCATCAACATTAGTACAAAGAGATTCAAAATTAATATTACCTTCGTCTAAAAGGAGGTGTCTTAGTTTTGTCTAATACGGATGTATATAGACATATCTTAGTTGTAGAAATTACAAATATGTCTTCTTTGCACCACTTAGCTACCACTACAAAGTACAAACACTAACGCAAGGTAGATCAGCATCATGCAATGTAGACATTACAGTATTTTTGTACTACTGTACTTGTCTTCCCTGGTCTATGATTCAATATCTAGTATACTGTACTGCTTATACACCAGGGAGATTCAAAATACGAGTTGAGCGCCAAAACTCCCGCCTCCATACACATATTTCGAATTCCCTTTCGACCCCTATTACCAATGACGCAAAGGCAGACAAGTGAAGCCGGCGTTGGTTGGGGTCTCGTTCGTAATTTACACATCCCCTCTGATATATATAGTCTACCACCTTCCATTCGTCTTCCCCATTTCCGCAAAAAATCTGTCGCAATACTCCAGGCCCATCATCTCTCACCTGCCGGACCACCGCACCGGAATATCCCAGCCGTACTTAGCCGGCATACCACCTCACCTACCTGAGGCCACCGACTCCCTCGTCCGCATGACACAGATCCGCTTCACCAATGCCGCCGTGTACTGCATCGGATCTGCTTCACCGACTGCTTCATCCGCAGCACCAGATCCGCTTCACCAACGCCGCCGTGCACTGCACTATCTGAGTTCACCGACTCCCTCGTCTGCCGTACCTGATCCGCTTCACCAACGACGCCGTGCACTGCACCGGATCTGCTTCACCGACTCCCTCATTTCAGATCTGCTTCCCCGAACCCATCATCGACCGCCCCAGATCTGCTTCCTCGACGCCGACGCCCACCGCAACCGCAGCACCCCCGCCGCTGCCGACGTGACCCGCAAGGATGCCGAGTATGACTACACGAAGCCGCCGTCGAGGTAACCAGACCCCCTCCCCCCTACACGTTTTGGTCTGTTACCATAGAAGGTTCAAGCATGTCTTGGTCAACTAGAATGTGTCTATATACTGATTCGTCCGTCTAAAAAAGCATCGACAGAGAAGTCCCATAGATCCAGCTCCGCCCCGCTCTCAATGCGCGTGGCAGATGGCGTGATCCCGCGCATTTGCCCATGCCACTCCTTGAGCTCTTTGTCTTGATGTGCTTCACACACGTGGCTTATAATACTAGGAAGCTTGTGCCTCACATACACTTACACACGTGGCTACTACTACTCGGAAGCTTTATTGGATATCTCAGTGGTACAAAGCTTACTTACATGGGACGGGTGATACTCTATTTAAACTTTTGTACATGACACTTTAGATTGTTGCCATGTGCCAGAATCCAAACCCTATACCATACTTCTAGAATACTCTACAAACTCTAGATATTTCATACTACTCGTAAATATCTTACTCTAGAACATTCCCCATTCTACAATTCTCTCTACATACCTTGGATACTTCATGACTAAGCTAGCTCCTTTACTAGCCAACCACATTGATAAGATTACTACTAACAATCCCCCCCATAATCTTGTCATATAAACTATCTTTACTATTAAATTTAAAATAGGCCGCGGTGGTTGGTGATGGTACGTCAAACGTGTATACAACTCACCCCGAACATAAAAAGTAAGGTCAGCGTGACCGGCTCCATGAGGAGTTCTTATCAGGATTAGTTAGGTCACGACCAAAATCCAATCCGTAGCACTAGGTAGCAAAATCAGCATCCCTTTCCTAATTCTAATCGGTAAGACAAGCATAGATCGGTTCAGCCACACATCTTTTTCGTTCGCTCCCCTTTTTATTCTCTAAGGAACCCTCTCCTTAACGAGCGTAGATTGATGGAGATGGTTTTTGTACTGGTCAATCTTTATATCCTTTCTGGCATAGTTCTGTAAAAGATCGGCAGGTGATCCGTCCTTTCTTCTCTGCCGTAGTTCATCAACGCGTGTCCGGCAGTCCCGGTTAGATCGACACAATCGGCAAAAAAGAAAAAGGCCAAAAGAGACCCATTGATTAGGCTCCTCTTGCCGTGCTACTTTAAATTTTCTAACTTTTCTTTCATTCGCAAACATACAGTGACAACCTATATGACTCTAGGTTTCTTTTCCTAATTTTTGCACGTGCATGCATTTTCCCTTTAAAATTCGTAGGACATACAAATCTCAACACTTATGCAACTAAAAATCCTTAAAAAAACAAAGCTTTCATACCCTGCAGCCTTTTAAGAGGTTAGTGACAAGAATCAACCACATGTTTTGGAGCGCAGTTGACATTCTCCCTAAAAAACCATGTTTCATGCGTGGGTGTTTCATTAATAAAGAGAAATATCTGTTCAGCTTGGGGCCACGTTTCGACGTGTGTTCTCGACAAATCAGTTTCTCGTACAAAGTATCTCGAAGGTGTTCATAGAGATTGCATGTGCATTTGTGCGTTCGTAGGAGCGTAGTATGCATTTAGTGAGCATTTATATTGTACCGTGTTTTGTTAAAAAAGATGGTGTAAAACGGGCACCTTTTACGATATACTCCCTCCGTCCCAAAATGTAAGGCGTCTAAGGATTGGTCAAAAGTCAAACCTTACAAACTTTGACCAAATATTTTAAAAAATATTTACATCTACAATATCAAATTGACATATTAAGAAATTATACTTTAGGGTGACTCTATTGATAATGATTTAGTATTGTAAATATTTATATTTTTGTGTGTAAACTTGGTCAAACTTTAAAAACATTGACTTTTAACTAATCCTTAGACGCCTTATTTTTGGCACGGAGGGAGTATCATTCAATAAATACTATGAATTATTCGATCGTTTGTTCAAACATGTTAATTAGACGGTCGATTGATCAACTCGGATCGGTCGATCGAGCATCAGAGTTGTCTCGTTGATGACAAAAAATAGTGCACATTGTATGATACTGACGTACCACAGATTCTAAAGAAAATGAGGACCATGTGGCCACACATCCTGGACATAGACATTGCGATTATATTCCATTTATTCTATATTTGGAGGAGCCATCTTTCGTTATTAACCCGTTGCAACAGACGGGTATTATGCTAGTATCCCCTAATCCAGATCACATGGACCATGCACTTCATCTTGTGATGGCATCACACCGACTCACGTCAAGCAACGACGCCGCACTCGCTTGTTAGCCCGACACCGACTTCATTTTAGATATCATGTAGTACATGTCAAGTACCAAATCACCGAGAACCAACTCCGTGTTTGGATGGTTAGAGGGCAAGTGGCACCCCCGCATTTAACGCTTTGGTGTCTCAAAAATGGAGGAATATTCTTACGTGGGATGCGGCGTTCCCGATGACATTGTGGTGCTAGTGGTGACTTCGTCAATCTCAATACCCGTCGAATGCTTTCTTGGATGCGGTTTCTGAAGGTGCTCGAAGGGGTAGTGTGTGTGCTTGAGTGATGAGTGTATGTATGTACGTGTGAGCGTCTATGATTGTACCGTGTGTTGCAAAAAATAGTATTAATTTTGTCTTGTTCATACTAAGACTAGCAAAGCGTTCCTCGCTCTATCAACTCTCAAGAAACACCCCTATAATATCTATCTAGTTCGTCCTAATGTTAGAACAGTAATTGCATACTATGTAATTCATCTATTTTTGTTAGGAAACCTACATGTTTGTTTGCTTTTCTTATTCTCGTGTGACAGGTTGTGTGCCGGGACCATAGCCGCCGTCTGCTTTGTTCGTTGCAAAATGTTGTTTTATATTCCGCCATTCTCGTGCTCTTCTGTGTTCACAAGGTTTTACATTTAATTTCCATCTGTTTTGTTGTAAACAATGACGGTAAATGCCAATTACTATTTCCTTTCGCTATCCTTTTGCCATCCTGTAGTACATGTGTGAACTCATTGCTCTGGTACATTTAAATTCTTCATTGTTTTTGTTCTTCAAGAGCTGCAACCCTAACTCTTTGCTGTAATTTCATGTTGCACTATCACATGGAACACAGCAAATCGTGGAGTGAATCACCCCTATAATCCAAGAAGTACCTTTCATTTTTGTATTGACATGCTTATCGTGTCGGAACCAGCTTTGTGTTTAACACATTTACTCTCCATATAGATAGGATAACTGGTTTGAAATAAATCATGCTATTTGTATGACTCGCACGTCTTCGTTCATTTTCCCGCTAGCTTCTCAAACTTGTTCTATTGCCTGTCTAATCTTTTTTTGTTTGATCATGATTAAACCAATTTAATTGTTCGCTTAACTTAAATGATCCTGGCATTTTATTCCAGCCACATAATGTTTGATTGCTCATGCACTTCCTCATACCGTTATGTCTTCTCGGATTTCTTCCATAATGATAAGAATGTTTTGCTTGGTGAATATGAGTCGATGATGATTCAATTGGTTATTAGTCCTTGATTCATTGAGTTGATCGATGATTAAAACATATAAACCTTGCGACTATCTGGCATGCTTGTTGTGGGATATAATGAGCATATTTGTTTTTTGTAAGACTTTTTCGGATTTCACCGTTGATTAATCCAATGCCACCTTCTCGTAGTAGGAAATCCACCTTCGTAGGGTATCATAAATAAGATTTGTTGTTACTTTTTGGCTGACCCATCTTTTATTTTTAGGCACAAAATGGTTCATTTGTTTGTTTCTCCTTCCCTTATATTGCGCTCATGGGTTAAACATTGAAATAATATGTCGCTTTATATGAATCTTTAATGGTTGCTGTCTAATCTGTCTTATTTGGTCCTGCTCGTTTATTTTTGGCACCAAATGGATATATTTCTCTTTTATCGGATGCATTACCATGTCTGCCCGATGATTATAATAATGAAATTTAGGGGTTGGAGATTCTCCAACCGCACAATGTCCGGCTAGTTTTGTCCACATGACCACTTTTGTGGAACTTAAGGGATCCGAAGCACCCCTTCCAAGTGTCAATTTTAATAGACAATGTTATGCAGTTTCCTGGCTTATTTTATTAGGCAGACTGTCTAGTTACTTGATTTATTTTGTTCATATTTGCCATCCGGTTGCTCGCTCGTTGCATTGGGGTTGATAGCTTGCTTTGTTATATTATGCCTTGTGCTTTGTGAAAATCTGCCATCTGTTTTGATGCTTTGCAAAAATCTGTGACAACTAATAATATGGTTGTTTTCTCAAATTGTATGGTTCTCAGAACTTGCACCGTCTTGTTTTCAGCCCCCGAATAGAGCAAGGAAGGCAGATGGCAGGGCATGTACATCAAGTGTCCGTGTCTTTCCACAAAGACAGCCGTGACAATGCCAATTCATCTAATTGTCAGATGATAGCTACTGTCCCAGCCATTCCAGCGCAAACAATCACTGCCTTTGCACACGAATCAATTGATATAATTCAGCAGCAAAGAGATGAAAGAGATTCAAATATCATCATAACAGTCAATGAGATACATGAATTGAAAAATAGGCAAGCTTGGATTGAGCAGATCCTTAATAATCTACTCTGCAGATCTAATGGAAAGCCAGCTGTTACTTGCACTCCGATGAATTCTACCTAACAGAAATGCAGTTTTCCCGATGATGCCATTTGTATGGCTTGTATCATTTGAGTTATTTCGACTTGTTGTTGTATTTGAGAATTTTTGCTGTTATTGTAATCCTTGAGCATTTTTTCCTGTTATTGCTATAGTTTGCAATCATTGTAACAAATTTTCAATGTAATGATTATTTTATCTTGCACTCGGCCTTAAACAGAACTACTAGTATGGTCTCACAATTTTTTATCATTATACTATGCAAGATTTAGCGGTCGCCCCAAATTCAGAGCACCCATAGCGATTTGGGGGCCGGCGTCGTTTTAGGGCTCGCAAGTCGCACCGGTGCGCTCCAAACGGCGCCGGCTATTTGTCGAGCCGAGTAGAATCGCCGGCATCCCCGAGCCGGCCCCTTCGCCAGGGGCGCGAATCAGGCGCTCCGGGTGCCTCGCGGAACGATGGTTTTCGCTGGTGGAGGCGCCTTGTCAGCGAGAGGACGCGACGGTTCGCATCGACCGCCACGACGCGGGAAGGTTGGTCGTCGGCGTTTAAATGGCCTCCCGCGGAAACCGAGGCAGCGATCGGCCACGAGGGCAGCGACTGGCCACGCGGCGTCCAGTCGCCGTAAATGTGGGTAGTTGCCACCGCTAGATATATAGGACGTACGCCGTCCACCACCGCCGCTCCATTCTCTACTCTCCACATCAAGATGCCGTGCCGTCTGAAGATCACCTACTCGATGCTTGGCCTCAACGGCCGCACGCTGCCTCCACCACCACGGCAGCCGCAGCCGGAGCCGGAGCCGGAGCTGCAGGCCGACGACGAGCACAGCTCCGACGAGGACGAGGACCCACGGTTCGAGTCCTGGCACGATGTCTACGTAGCAGAAGCGGAAGCAGAGGCGGCGGATCGAGGAGTCAGCGCAGTCGGGCGAGCCGCCGCAGCCCCGCCGACCCGGGCAGGCGGCGATCCTCGCGTCGCCGAACGCACAACGATACCAGCGGTTGAGGGAGGAGGAGCGCGAGTTCGTCAACGACGCGAACCTCGAGCACGTCCTCGAGATATCGCGCCAGCGAGCGGTCACGGAGGAGGCGGGACGCCGCCTCAAGGAGGCGGAGCGACAGAAGCTCGCAGAGCTCAACGCTCATCGCCACCAGGACGCGTTCGCTCGCCAGCAGGCGAGGCGCGCCGAGATCGAAGCTTCTCGGGAAAGGCTGGAAGCGCGGGGACAGCGCCGCCGGCAAGCCCCTGCGACGCCGGCCGCCATGCTCCACCGCCAGATGCGCGAAGCAACGGAGGAGAAGCGGGCACGGAAGCAGGCGGCAATGGCGAAGAACAACGACGAGGCAGGGCCGTCGAGCGCCCCTACCGACGGCCAGTAGACCAGGATTAAGTTTATGTTTAGTTATGTTTAAATTCGAGCTACTTTGGTATAAATTTCGTATGAATTTGGGTTTTTAGATGTCAATTTAAATTTTAAAATCTATCGGGCTGCCGCTTTGGGGCCGCCGGTGTGGGAGCAGCGTCCCCAAATAGAGGATGCTGTGCCGGTGGAGATGCTCTTATAGATAAATAATGATCATGGTAACAGAAAAAATCATCAACGTGATGATGATTTGATGTTGCACTCGACCTTGAACATAAGTACTAGTACGGTCTCACAATTTTTTTAATCATTATACTTTGCAACATTTAGCAGATGCGCCAAATTTAGACATAGATCATGATCATGGTAACAAATTTTCAGCATGATGATGATTTGATGTTGCACTCGGGCTTGAACAAGTACTAGTACGGTCACTCAAAATTTTAGCATTATACTTTGCAATGGATGCACCAATTTCAGATATAGATCATGATCAGGGTAACAAATTTTCAACGTGATGATGTTTTGATGTTGCACTCGGCCTTGAACTGAAATACTAGTACGGTCTCACAATTTTTTATCACTATAATTTGCAAGATCTAGCGGATGAGCCAATTTCAGAGATAGATGATGATCATGGTAGTAACCAGTATTTAATGTGATGATGATTTGATTTTGCACTCGGCCTTGAACAGAGGTACTAGTACGGTCTCACATTTTTTAATCATTATAGTTGGACCTTAGCCAAATTCAAAATCTCATAGCGGCAAAACTTCCCGCCCACAAAATACAAAAATTTGACACGCTTCCAAATTCCCATTCTACCCCTGCGGAGATGACAGAAAGGTCGGTTGGTGGGGGGGTGGGGGGTATGCCCGTCATTTTTTGGATCACCACCTCCCTAGCCCGGAAACCCTCCCAGAAAAAATTCATTTCCCTCAGACCACCCACCGGAACTTCCCAAGTCCCTCTCTCCCACCTCCACGACCACCGCACCGGAACATCCCCGCCGGACTTCCCTGGCCTACCCGAGCCCTCGCGATCCTCGTCATCCGGCTGCTCGCCGGAGCCGCTTCATCGACGCCGTCATCAACCGGACCGGATCATCCCCGCCGTACCTCGAAACCATATGCTCATCCAAAGCAGTCTACCGCAGTCGCTTCAGCTTAGCCGCTTCGCCGGATCCGTCTTCCACCGCATCGGATCTTGCTCACCGACACCGCTGTGCATGAACCGGATCTGCTTCACCGGCGCCGTGCATGATCTAAACTCTTCTACTGTCGCTTTTCTATTGCTTGCCTGCAAGTTCTTGTTTAATCTTGGGGGAACCTATTTGTGCTAACGACGCGCCGTTACTTTTTTGCAGATGAGATGAGTAACCATGAAGTGTAATGGCCGTCTCTCCAACCCCAAGTAGCACATGTAGCGTACTTCATCACCGGATCTATCAACCCCAGGAAGATCTGTTGTGACTCCCACAGAGTGCTTCTCCTAATGTAAGTCCCTTGTTTTAGCGCCATGTTCTGGGTTCAAATGCTTGTTTGTCTGAAGCTCTTTTAGTTCATTCCTAGCTATGACCGTAACACGTTGCTATTTTCTACTTCATTGCTAACTTTAAGCGATTGAACATTTTGGTTTGCATTCCCTGCTCTGTAGATGTAGCCATCATAACTTCTATCTTATGCAATCGTTGTTACAAAAATTATAGGTATTATAGTAACATCCTGCTATTATTTAGTTCATGGCCAATTTTAAGTAATTGCACATGTTGGTTCGCATTCCCTGCTCTATAGCTTTTAGCATCGTAACTTCTATATTTGGTTTACATTCCCTGCTCTGTAGATCTAGCCATCATAACTTTATCTTGCTCAGTCGTTGTTACAAAAATTATGGCCTGCTACTATGTTGTTTGTGCCAATTTTTTACTCCATGAACATGTTGGCTTGCATTCCCTGTACTACAGGTGTGATGCCATTGTTTTGTATCTAGTTCATTGTAAGCTAACAAAGTAAGGACTTAGTTTGGCATGCTATCACTCTGCTATCTAGCCTGTAGTACAAATAAACTTGTCATACTACTAGATAATAATTTTGCGTGCCATCTTGTTCTTCAAAAGCTGCATTATTGACTTGTTTCTCTGACTTGGCATGACGCTCACATATGGAAAGCTGAACATATTGGTTTGCATTCCCTATTATACAAGTTCACGTGTGATCCCACTATATTCTCGTATCTGGTCCATCCTAAGCTCCAACATTAACTATCCTCTATGTGTTGCTCATTACAAGTTTATATCCCGAAACATCTTGATTTGCATCCCCTTCACTATAAGTTCAGGAGTATTATTTAGTTCACGGCCAAAATGAAGTAATTGCACTTGGCACATGTTGGTTCACATTCCCTCCTCTTTAGCTTTTGCCATCGTAACTTCTATTTTTGGTTTACATTCCCTGCTCTGTAGATGTAGCCATCATAACTTCATCTTGCTCAGTCGTTGTTACAAAATTTATAGCCTGCTACTATGTTGTTCATGCCAATTTTGTACTCCCTGAACATGTTGGTTTGCATGGGACTCGACAGTAGTAAGTCTGTTGTTTCATTCTAACATGCTCTGTTATATTGGCTGTTGGTATGCGGCATGCACTCTTTGTTTGCTTATTGTGCGCATTACAATGATCTTGTTATAACGACGAAATGATGAGTTCCAAATTCTTTGGCAAACAATATTGTAGTGTCTTTGCCTTTCCATTGTTGCTGTCTTAACTTGTAATGTCTTTGTTTCGGATATAGGTGCTGCATGGACAACTTAAAAGATTGCCGGATCCCTTCATTGTATTGCTAGGTTTAATTACCATTCAATTTCTCTGGGTTCTGTAATATTTTTTCAATGCCTTGCAGCTGATGTAATATTTAGTTAGTTTTTATAGTTCTTTCGCGCATTTTTTCTTTGGTGCTTGTGGTAAGTGAGGCTATCCGACAGAAATCAATGCTGCGTAAATATTCTCAGTATCTAAATCACGAATTCCCATCCCTTAAACGGCCCAATTAAGCGAAATCACATATGTGCCGGCCCGCAAAATCCTAAAGCGCCTATTACGCCGGCATATAAACAGCAACTAAACGGGCTGGCCCACTTACTTATTGGGCCAGCCCACTTGATTTACTGTGGACCCCACACATTTATTGGGCCGGCCCACTTGCTTTAAGGTGGACCCCACCCACTACTGGGCCGGCCCACTAACTAGTTGGGCCAGCCCAATTGCTTTTGTGGTGGACCCCACATACTAAATGGGCCGGCCCTTTAAGACGAAAGTGGGACCCACCTGTGTTTTGGCCCGGCCCACTAGCGTGTTGGACCGGCCCACTTGCTATATGGTGGACCCCACATACTAAATGGGCCGGCCCTTTAACAGGAAAGTGGGACCTGTTATCACCAGAATTTGACCGAGTCAGAGGTGGGCCGCGATCAAGATGGATTTGAAGAATATACATGGAGGAAATACGTGAATCGGCCTGTTATACAAAGTTTGGGCTAGTTGGCCCGTGTATCTGTAATATAGTAGGATACGTGTCATTTAGGTAAAGTTTGGCTCGTGCACGGTGGGGATTATTCCCACGTTAGAAAGTCCCCTGGACTATAAATATGTATCTAGGGTTTATGGAATAAACAACAACCAACGTTCAACCACAAATCAATCTCGGCGCATCGCCAACTCCTTCGTCTCGAGGGTTTCTACCGGTAAGCATCATGCTGCCTAGATCGCATCTTGCGATCTAGGCAGCACAAGCTTATTACGTTGTTCATGCGTTGCTCGTACTGAAGCCTTTTTGATGGCGAGCAACGTAGTTATCTTAGATATGTTAGGGTTAGCATTGTTCTTCGTATCATATGCTGTCGTAGTGC
This sequence comes from Lolium perenne, assembly GCF_019359855.2. Classification (NCBI taxonomy): domain Eukaryota; kingdom Viridiplantae; phylum Streptophyta; class Magnoliopsida; order Poales; family Poaceae; genus Lolium; species Lolium perenne. The sequence continues at coordinate 221,370,987 of NC_067245.2, read as the reverse complement.
AACCCTTGCATATCTAGCCGCCCTTACACCTATCTTAGGTGTAGGGGCGGCACCCCGCTTGATCTTTGTTTAGTAGATCCGATCCGTTACGGTTGCTCCTTGTTCAAGGATTAGTTTAATATCTGCAATAGTTAGGCCTTACAAAGGGTTGGAGGATCCAGCGGCACGTAGGGTGTCGTCTGCTAGTCCTAGACAGGATGTTCCGGGGATCAACCTCGTGTTGGTTTTTAGGCCTTGTCTAGGATCGGCTTACGATCACCATGCGTGGCCGCGAGGCCCAATCGTGAGTAGGATGATCCGATTATGCGGTGAAAACCCTAAATCGTCGTAGATCGTTTTAGCTTTATCTTGATCAAGCAGGACCACCATATATTCGTGCACCTCGTACGAATCATGGGTGGATCGGCTCCTTGAGCCGATTCACAGGATAACCTGAGAGCCGATCGAGGCTCGTATTTAATGTTTACGTGTATGCCATGCAGGAAACTAAGCGAGGCATCTCCATCACCTTCCTGACCAGGTATAGGTCAGGTGGCACGCCCTTGCACTAGCATCGGACGTGTGTACCAGAGGCTTTGCGGGCCGTCGCTCGGAGGGACCAGGGCCAGCCGCAGCCCTAAGTTGTTCCCGGCTCTACTGTGTTGCCCGTCGCTGCTCGCCGGTGGGTTTTGACCGCAACACATTCTGGCACGCCCGGTGGGACGAGCTTCGTCATCAACCACATCGCCATCTACATCTGAGATGGCGGACGGCACTCCAGTCACGTACGAGGATCTGACCGACGAGCTCAAGAAGAAGTATGACGAGGTCAAAGCAATCCTCGAAGCCGACCTCATCGGCTCTTTTCACAGGACCCGTTCCCATGGCATCAGGTGGAAAGGGTTCTCACCTGAAGGCGCGCTCGATGGAGTGGACCTATCCGTCCCGTCAGAAGAACGCACCAGGTCCCTGCGTCAGGAGATTGGCTATATGGTGACTCACTCGCTGCATCGCCATTCCGAGAGCCTGGTGAATACATTGGAGCGTGTCGCTTTTCGGATGATACAGGAAATCATGAGGCACCAGCGCTCTCCGTCAGGACCAGCTCTCGGGACCTACCAAGGAGAAGTGCCACTTCAGTCCCGTCCACCGTCGTCATTCGCATTGGCGGCACCAGAAGTGCCTAATTCACCGGCATGCGCCGTTGACAGGGTTGAGGACATTTACCTTGGGAGGTGCCAGCCAAAATACTCGTTCAACATCAACATGGTAGAACTGGGGCACCGCCCTGACAAGGGTAGAGATGAGGGTAGCTGCTCTCATAGCGAAGATAAAGAGGAAGCTGCTCCACGCGATCGGCCCCGACACTGCCAAAAGATCTTGGTGTTGATCAAGATGGAGGCCGATTCTAGCGATCGGCCCGTATTATCCGTACCACCTGCTCTCCCAGTATGTGGCGTCGACCTCACAGGTGACGAAAAGCTAGGGTATGGGTTTACATCGGCTGATGAGCTAGAGGAAGTCGACATCGGTCCTGGGGATAAGCCGCGACCGACTTTTATCAGCAAGAAGTTAGATCCACAGCTCAGGGGGCAGATGATAGCTCTGTTAAAAGAATACCCAGATTGCTTTGCATGGGATTACACGGAGATGCCTGGGTTGGACAGGAGCATCATTGAACATCGGCTCCCCCTTAAGAAAGGATTTCGGCCGTTCCAACAACGAGCCCGTCAGATGAGGGCCGAAATTCTGGAAGAAGTCAAGAAAGAGATCGAGAAGATGTTGGCCGCCGGGTTCATCAGGCCATGCAGGTACGCTGAGTGGATCTCCAGTATCGTTCCTGTAGATAAGAAGGACGGCCGATGGCGTGTGGCCATCGATTTCCGAGATCTCAACAGAGCCACTCCAAAGGACGAGTATCCGGTGCCTGTGGCAGAAACATTGATCAATGCAGCTGCTGGCCACAAGGTGTTGAGCTTCATGGATGGCAACGCCGGCTATAACCAAATCTTCATGGCTCCGGAAGATATACACAAGACCGCATTCAGAGTACCGGGGGCAGTAGGCTTGTTTGAATATGTAGTCATGACCTTTGGGTTGAAGAATGCTGGTGCAACGTACCAACGAGCCATGAATTATATATTTCATGATCTGATCGGAAAGTTGGTGGAAATCTATATCGACGACGTGGTAGTCAAATCTGTCTCCATGGAGGGACATTTGGATGATTTGCGGCGCGTCCTAGACCGAACTCGGAAGTTCGGACTGAGAATGAATCCGAAGAAGTGTGCTTTTGGCGTGACGGCTGGTCAGTTCCTAGGTTTTCTGGTTCATGAACGGGGAATTGAGATCGGCCTGAAAAGTCAAGAGGCGGTGCGCACCATGCAGCCGCCCACCACGAAGAAGGAGCTCCAACGTCTCATCGGCAAGATCAATTTTGTCCGACGATTCATCTCTAATCTGTCAGGACGAATCGAGCCGTTCATGGCGCTGGTGAAAACTAAATCTGATGACGAGTTTCACTGGGGGGCAGAATAGCAGCAGGCGTTTGATGAGATTAAGCGGTATCTGACGACGCCGCCTGTGCTAGTTCCGCCCCAGCAAGACAGGCCATTCTACATCTACTTGTCAGTAGCTGACACGTCCATCGCTTCGGTAGTGGTGCAACTCTACGAGGGCGTTGAAAAGGTCGTGTTCTACCTCAGCAGAAGGATGTTGGACGCGGAGATAAGATATCCTGAGGTCGAGAAACTTTGCCTCTGCCTGTTCTTTACCTGCACCAAGCTTCATCACATCCTTTTGACGGCAGAGATCATCGTGATATGCAAGTCAGATGTTGTCAAGCACATGTTGTCGGCCCCTGTTTTGAAAGGCCGACTTGGTAAGTGGATGTTTGCGTTGTCAGAGTTCGATCTCCGGTATCAGCCTGCGAAAGCAGTCAAGGGACAAGCGTTGGCCGATCTTATAGCTGAAAGGATCAGTACCAATATAGCAGCGCTATCTATACGTGCATGGGCCATGTTCTTCGACGGATCGGCTTGCGACGATGGTTGTGGCATCGGCATTCTGCTCGTGTCGCCTCGGGGGGGCAGAATATTCCTTCTCCATCAGATTATCTACCCCTTGCACCAACAATGTAGCAGAATATGAGGCCGTCCGTAAGGGGATGGAGTTGCTACTGGAAGCCGGGGCGGAGGCAGTAGAGCTTTTTGGAGACTCCAAGTTGGTGATTAACCAGCTCACGGATGAATATAAGTGCGAGAGTGAATCGCTTTTCCCGTATTGGATGGAATGCCGTGAGTTGATGACACAGTTCCGGTACATCAACTTTAATTGGGTCCCAAGATCCCAAAACATCGAGGCCAACAATCTCGCACAAATGGCGTCAGGCTATATAGATATATCTGACGGATCGGAAGTTCAGGTACAGTTCCTGGAACAGGATGATTGGAGAGCCGAAATCTTCAATTACTTAAAAGATTCGGCTCGGGGGGCACCTAAACGGATAAGATACAAAGCCATGAAGTATGTCCTCATAGGAGACGACATGTTCTACAGGACGTTGGAAGGGTTACTACTCAAGTGCCTGGGACCAACTGACTCTAATCGGCTCTTGCATGAGGTGCATGAAGGTGCCTGTGGAACTCATCAGTCGGCTCATAAGATGAAGTGGCTAATCAGGCGATCAGGGTTTTATTGGCCCACCATGCTTGAAGATTGCTTCAATTACTACAAGGGGTGCCAAGCGTGCCAGATGTTTGGGAAGATTCAGATGGTACCAGCATCAGCAATGAACCCTATCATCAAGCCTTGGCCGTTCCGAGGGTGGGGCATGGATATGATCGGCAAAATCCATCCGGCGTCGAGTAAAAAACATGAATGGATTTTGGTTATCACAGATTACTTCACCAAGTGGGTGGAAGCCGTCCCTATGAAGAAGGTGAAATCAGAAGATGTGATCAAGTTTGTGAAAGAACACGTCATTCATAGGTTCGGGATTCCCCAAACTATCACGACCGATGGAGGTTCGGTCTTTGTTTCTAAAGAATTCAGAAAGTTCTGCGATGACATGGGGATTAAACTGATCCGATCATCTCCGTACTATGCTCAAGCCAATGGGCAAGCTGAAGCGTCCAATCAGAGCTTGATCAAGCTGATCAAGAGAAAAATTGACGAGAACCCCAGGGATTGGCATGAGAAGTTATCAGAAGCTTTATGGGCCTACCGCATGTCGTGCCATGGAGCTATAAAGACTTCGCCGTACCAGCTTGTCTATGGACAGGAAGCTGTATTACCTTGGGAAATTACGGCTGGATCAAGACGTGTCACGTTTCAGAATGATCTGACAGCTGAAGAATATGCAGCTTTGATGAGTGACACTATTGAGGACGCAACAGAACTTAGGCTTTGGTCGTTGGAGAAGATTAAGGAGAACAAAGCCAGGGTAGCTCGTGCCTACAATAAGAAGGTTAGACCAAAGGAGTTTCAAGTTGGTGATCTAGTATGGGAAGCTGTGTTGCCGTTAGGAACCAGGGACAAGGCATATGGCAAATGGTCTCCTAATTGGCACGGTCCGTACAAAGTCGTCCAGGCCTTGAAGGGTAATGCATACATGCTGGAAGAGTTGGACGGCGAGAAGTTCCCAGTAGCCGTCAATGGTCAACACCTCAAGAAGTATTTCCCAAGCATGTGGGATGATGGGCAGTAAGGTATGGAGGCCGATTTTAAATCGGCCAGTAAAAAAAAATCAAATCAAATCACAGCCGATGCGCAGACATCGACTTGAGAAAACATGCGGAGACAGCAGAATACAGCCGATGTACGGGCATCGACTTCAGCATAATAAAGCCGATATATTGCTATCGACTCTAGAGGGATAAGCTCAAATTAGCAGGTTAATGGGATCGGTACAGGCCAGAAATCATGATATTTGGGATGAATCTCCTAGTGGCTTGTTGAGGAGTTCAATCTGATGGTTTGGACGTGGTTTGGGCGAGAGTCAGACCTGTTGGACCGCGTGTTTGGGCGACGGTTTGGCCTCAGATCGCGTTTGTACTACGAGCCGATGTCCTGCTATCGGCTCCCTATACGACGACTTCGTTCTACGATCGGCCAAGTTAACAAGGAAAGAGCCGATTGCTCAGAAAAGAAGGGGACAAAAGCTGACTACTACTACTAGTCCCTAATCTAAGGGCCGTTGATGCCCTCGTCGTCGCTGCCGCCGGCGCAGCTGCTTATAGGCTCCTCATCAGAACTCCCGTAACCTTCTACGGGAGCCTCGTCTTCCTCATCGTCGTCATCGCTGTCGTCGTCCCACCAGGTGCGGAGGCGCTTCGCTGGTGGGTAACCTTCGAGGGAGTCGTCGTCGTCCTCCTCCACTTCTTCCTCGGAGGAGGTGAAATCGTCCCAGGAGAAGCGGTCGTCCTCGCTCTCTGCCTCCTCTTCCCCGTCGACGAGGAATTGAAGGTCGCCCTCTCCGTCGGTCAAGGATTTGTCATCCTCGGACCAAACGAAGGAATCGTGTTCCTCCTTGTCCCACGACGTTGGGGCGAGAATGTCGTGCGCCACCAACGAGCCCCACTCCGGCGTCGGCTCGCGAGATGAGGAAGAGTCGGAGAAGACCGACGAGGCGGAGGAGGAAGAAGGGGAAGACATTGCTACAGGGGAAGAGGGTTTTTTGGTGCCGATAGCTGGAACAGAGGAAGGGGATGAAGTGGGCTAACCAATCGGCACGGTTAAATAATAAGGAGCCTAGTGGAGATTTAATGCCATTGCAGTTTACGAGGAGGCGATGCCAAAGCTATCAAATTTGGCAAAGAAGCTGAGAAGACAGGACATCATGATGAAGGATACTGCAACGGTTCTGCTCTGCCACGACATGACCCTTCGAAGGAAAAACAGAGTGATTTTGGAATTATCAATTCCAAAACCAGGGGGGCATGTGTTATCACCAGAATTTGACCGAGTCAGAGGTGGGCCGCGATCAAGATGGATTTGAAGAATATACATGGAGGAAATACGTGAATCGGCCTGTTATACAAAGTTTGGGCTAGTTGGCCCGTGTATCTGTAATATAGTAGGATACGTGTCGTTTAGGTAAAGTTTGTCTCGTGCACGGTGGGGATTATTCCCACGTTAGAAAGTCCCCTGGACTATAAATATGTATCTAGGGTTTATGGAATAAACAACAACCAACGTTCAACCACAAATCAATCTCGGCGCATCGCCAACTCCTTCGTCTCGAGGGTTTCTACCGGTAAGCATCATGCTGCCTAGATCGCATCTTGCGATCTAGGCAGCACAAGCTTATTACGTTGTTCATGCGTTGCTCGTACTGAAGCCTTTTTGATGGCGAGCAACGTAGTTATCTTAGATATGTTAGGGTTAGCATTGTTCTTCGTATCATATGCTGTCGTAGTGCAACCCTTGCATATCTAGCCGCCCTTACACCTATCTTAGGTGTAGGGGCGGCACCCCGCTTGATCTTTGTTTAGTAGATCCGATCCGTTACGGTTGCTCCTTGTTCAAGGATTAGTTTAATATCTGCAATAGTTAGGCCTTACAAAGGGTTGGAGGATCCAGCGGCACGTAGGGTGTCGTCTGCTAGTCCTAGACAGGATGTTCCGGGGATCAACCTCGTGTTGGTTTTTAGGCCTTGTCTAGGATCGGCTTACGATCACCGTGCGTGGCCGCGAGGCCCAATCGTGAGTAGGATGATCCGATTATGCGGTGAAAACCCTAAATCGTCGTAGATCGTTTTAGCTTTATCTTGATCAAGCAGGACCACCATATATTCGTGCACCTCGTACGAATCATGGGTGGATCGGCTCCTTGAGCCGATTCACAGGATAACCTGAGAGCCGATCGAGGCTCGTATTTAATGTTTACGTGTATGCCATGCAGGAAACTAAGCGAGGCATCTCCATCACCTTCCTGACCAGGTATAGGTCAGGTGGCACGCCCTTGCACTAGCATCGGACGTGTGTACCAGAGGCTTTGCGGGCCGTCGCTCGGAGGGACCAGGGCCAGCCGCAGCCCTAAGTTGTTCCCGGCTCTACTGTGTTGCCCGTCGCTGCTCGCCGGTGGGTTTTGACCGCAACAGGACCCACCTGTGTTTTTGGCCCGGCCCACTAGCATGTTGGGCCGGCCCACTTGCTATATGGTGGACCCCACATACTAAATGGGCCGGCCCTTTAACAGGAAAGTGGGACCCACCAGTGTTTTAGCCCGGCCCACTATCTTGTTGGGCCGGCCCACTTGCTATATGGTGGACCCCACATACTAAATGGGCCAGCCCTTTAACTGGAAAGTGGGACCCACCTGTGTTTTTGGCCTGGCCCACTATCTTGTTGGGCCGGCCCACTTGCTATATGGTGGACCCCACATACTAAATGGGCTGGCCCTTTAACAGGAAAGTGGGACCCACCGGTGCTTTTGGCCCGGCCCACTGGCTTGTTGGGCCAGCCCATTTGATCAGATGTGGACCCCACGTACTAAATGGGCCGGCCCGATAGCAGGAAAGTGGGACCCACATGCTAATTGGGCCGGCCCAATAACTTCTTGGACCGGCCCAGTTGCTTTAATGTGGACCCCTCTTTGTAAATGGGCCGGCCCGATACCAGGAAAGTGGGTCCCACATGTCTTGTGGGCCAGCCCTTTTGCCTGTTGACCGGTCAAACGAGTGCATTCGGCCCGGCCCACATACTTAGTGGGCCGGCCCATTAAAGTTTTGACCAGTCAACCTTAGAGGTTAGGCCCGGCCCACGTAACTAATGGACCAGCCCAGCCATATAGTTGACCGGTCAAACTAAGTCAGCTGGCCCGGCCCGCAAACTTAATGGGCTGGCCCGCTTAAGACGTGGCAGGCCTCGTGTGGGCCTACCATCTACCACGGGGTTTCAGCCGGTTAACGCCGTTAATCGCGCTAACTGCGTCGCCACGTGTCGCTTTGCATGACGTCAGCAGTCAACGGGCTCCCGGAAACACTTGGGCAACGGTCCGATTTTCCGTGGCGGAAGGGCACCCAAGCGCGACGGACCGAAAAAATCGTCGTAGGACTTTGCCTGACGCAGTTTCCACAACAGAACCCATATCGTCGGGTTAGGCCCATAGGCGACGAAAAATACCCCTTAGCGGACGATTTTGAGACGTTGTCTATCAGAACTTTTCTTGTAGTGAAACGAAGCTGACAAGTGTGTATACTATCGCCATGGTGGGGGCGAGGGAGTTATTATTTGTCTCTATGTCAATGACATATTGATATTCGGGCCCAGCCTTACTGTGATTAAGGAGGTCAAGGAGTTCCTATCTCGTTGTTTTGGGATGAAGGACTTGGGAGTAGCTGATGAGATCTTAAACATCAAGCTGCTGAAGGATGACGATGGTGGGATTACATTGCTTCAGTCCCACTATGTGGAAAAGATCCTGAGTCGCTTCGGGTATAGCGACTGCAAATCTTCTCCAACGCCTTATGATCCTAGTGTGATAATTCGTAAGAATAAAAGAGTCGCTAGAGATCAATTGCGATATTTGCAGATCATTGGCTCGCTCATGTATTTAGCCAGCGCCATGAGGCCTGACATCTCCTTTGCTGTAAGTAAACTCAGCCGTTTTGTGTCTAGACCTGGAGATGTTCATTGGCATTCTCTTGAGAGAGTTTTGCGCTATTTGAAAGGCACTGCGAGTTATGGCATTCACTATACTTGGTATCCAAGGGTACTTGAGGGTTATAGTGATGCAAATTGGATATCTGATGCTGATGAGACTAAAGCCACAAGTGGTTATTTGTTTACACTTGGAGGATGGCGCTGTTTCCTGGAAGTCTTGCAAGCAGACCATCATTACGAGGTCAACTATGGAAGCAGAACTTACAGCATTAGACACAGCCACTGTTGAAGCAGAGTGGCTTCGTGAGATTTTGATGGACTTACCTGTGGTTGAGAAACCAATACCCGCCATTCCTATGAATTGTGATAATCAAACTGTGATCGTCAAAGTAAACAGTTCTAAGGATAATATGAAGTCATCAAGGCATGTGAAGAGGAGACTGAAAACTGTCAGGAAAATGAGAAACTCCGAAGTTATAGCGTTGGATTATATCCATACGTCTAGAAACCTGGCAGACCCCTTCACAAAGGGACTATCACGAAATGTGATAGAAAATACATCGAGGGAGATGGGTATGAGACCCACACTATGTGCTGCCCACGGTGGTAACCCACTCTATGTGATCGGAGATCCCGTGAATTAGAGCTAGGAGACAAGCTGTAGGTCAGCTGAGAGGAGAGTATATATCCCTATAGCAATTTTACCACTCCGTAAGATGCAATACTCTCCTAATCTGCATGGCAGGTTGATAATTATCTTAATGTGTTCTAAGTGGCTTATTTTAGCAGAGATGTTGTCCTGCAGAACATCTTTTGAAGAACACACCTATATGAGTCTGATTGTTAAACGTCGCAATCTATGAGAGTTGGGTGCTCTCTAGTTGAAAGGATCGTATGCCGCACCTAGAGGGGGGGGGGGTGAATAGGTGCTAACCAATTTTTAGTTCTTTTTCAATTTAAGCTTGACACAAAGGTAAATTCTCTAGATATGCAACTAAGTGAATTTACCTATATGACAAGGTTATCAACTAAGCAAGATATAGCTACGCAATATATAGGAGATAGAATGGGATAGAGGTAACCGAGAGTGGAGCACGCGATGACACGGAGATGATTCCCGTAGTTCCCTTCCTTTGCAAGAAGGTACGTCTACGTTTGGAGGAGTGTGGTTGCTACGCAAGCCAAACCAACAGCCACGAAGGCTTCACTCAGATCTCCTGTGAGCAACGCCACGAAGGCCTAGCCCACTTCCACTAAGGGATTTCCTCGAGGCGGAAACCGGGCCTTTACAAGGTTCTTGGGGCACACATCCACAACCGAATTGGAGGCTCCCAAATCTGTAACAATACAACAATCAACAACAACACATCAACACAAATCAACTAGGGAACCAAATAGGAACACTAGCATGAGATCCATCAAACAAATGAGGGGGAAATGAGAATCGCTTTGGTGAGGATGTAGATCGGTGGCTTCTCCTTCGAATCTCCAAAGATCAAGAGCTTTGGTTGGGGGAGGAAGGAGATCTTGCAAATCTTGTGTTTCTTGAGGTGGCTCTAATGGTGATGAAGCTTGGCAGATTTCTTGTGCAATGATTGAGCAAAGAGGTAAGGAAGAAGAAGAGGGGTATAAATACCCCTCCCCAAAATCCAGCCGTTGAGCATTTCGGGGGGGCCGGATAATCCGCCCTAAGTAAGGGCCGGATAATCCGCCCCCCCCCCCCCCCGGATAATCCGGCCTCCAGGTACAAAACCATGACAATGTCCGGGCAAATGTCCGGCCCCTATACTGAGCTGCTTTTCTTCAGGTCCTTAGACATTTTTCGAGGGGCCGGATATTTCTGAAATGTCCGGCCCGGATAATCCGGCCCTGGGACAAAACCAGGACAATATCCGGGCAAATGTCCGGCCCCTATACTGAGCTGCAATTCCTCAGATCCTTAGCCGAAATCCTGGGGCCGGATATTTTGGAAATATCCGGCCCGGATTATCCGGCCTGATGAACTTTTTCTGATTCCTTTTTGACAGCACCGACCACATCAAACACACATACAAATGTATCTATATAATCCCTGTACCACTTTAAACAACCATTAGTGTATCACATACATTGACATCAAACACTCAAAACATAATATGAGAGATGTTCTTTCAATCTCCCCCTTTTTGGTGTTTGATGACAATATACGGATTTGCAAGAGAATCATTATAGAGACAAGCATGATGGCAAAACATAGAGGCACTCCCCCTACATGTGTGCATATAAGTAATTTGCATTTGAATACAAATACACTACACATAGGAGCAAGGTGCCTCAACACAAGAGGTATCCAACATGAGCTCTAACAAGAGACATATACATATATGAAGTTGAGATATGGTGCTAGAGGTCATACCCATGTGTAGATATATGATACGGAGATATATCATCACACATAATATAATAGTCTTGATCTCAACATATAGAAATCCGAAAACCATAACAATGTCTCACACCACATAGCACATAGTTTTAAACGGAACACAACCAAAGCAAATAGTTCAAATAAGAGGGAACACAAGCAATAAAGGAATGATAAACGCATATGCTTGTGCCCAAACCATGCAAATCCCCGAGAGAGTTCCTAATAGAACACTTCTCCCCCTTTGGCATCGAGACGCCAAAAAGGGGACAAGCGCGATGCTACTCGCCCCATGGGGATCACTCGGAGGCATCATCATCATCGGACTCTTGCGCCTCTTCTTCTTCTTCTTCTTCTTCTTCTTCTTCTACTGCTTCTTCATCAGTGTCAGGTGCATCCGGAGAACGGTGAGTGAGACTAGACCTCTGAATGCAACTATCAAGATCACTCCACGGAACCTGTGCGGAATGCCACCCGCTGTAACCTGGGTGAGCTGGAGGCTGAGGAGGGGGTCCTTGCTCACCACTGAGCTTGTGCAGAATAACCGCCTGAGTATGCTTAATCTCAGCCCGCTCCCGGCTGGCCGCAAAGTTCTCCTTATGGATCTCAATGTTCATGCAAAGGATGTAACGCTGAAACCAACTGAGCCTGTTCACTTGTTTCTTCATAGCAGGGAGGTCAGGATGGCGAGCAGGAACAAATCCACTAGAACGAGCAGCACCCATGAAGGAGTCAGGTGGAGGTACAGCAGAAGAGACAGGCTTAAGCTTGTAGGCCTTCTTGACAGAGTGATTCATCATAGGGTACCCGCTCAAATCTTCACCACTCACGCCCGCAGTGTTGTTGATGAGGAGCTGGATGTAGGGCGCATAAGGTATAGTGGTCCGGGAGACCATGGCATCATGAATCTCGTGGAAGATGTAGTCCATGATATCAATAGTGTAGTTACGTTCCTCATTCTCATCACGAGCACACCGAAAGCTGAGGTACATGAGATCCACAAGAGTTCCCCGGAGAGCATCATTGTTACCACCACTAGGAGCGATGGTGGACCGAAAGAACCTGAGTAACTGACTATAAATGCTAAGCAGCCCCTTGGTCTCTCCCACTTTTCCAGCAGATGTATAGAGGTCAAACAGTGCATTCTTATCTGCCTTCTGAGGTCCATGGAGACGGCGGCCTCCTTCTGCAGGAACTCCAAGAATAGCAGCAAAACAGCGCAAGGTGGCAGTACAGTGAGTGGAGCCAGACATCCATTCCATAGTACGGTCATCATCTTTCTGGATGGCCAAAGTGGCAAAGAACTGCTTCACCAACTCTGGACTATAGTCACATCGAATCTTCATCAAATCCTTCAAGCCCATCCTACCGGCCACCCAGATGGCATCTGCAAAGTGATCGTTGACCGCGTAACTTCCACATCGATAGCTTGCATGGGACATACTTTCTTCATGGGCTCATAGATATCCTTATAGATGAACTCCTGTTCCATGCACCAGAATTTCCTGCCCTCTGTCTCTTCATCCCTTGGGAGGTCTTCATACCAGTTCTTCATGCGGATAGCAGAATAAGAAATAGGGTCCATGGCCTTGTAGTTTTCCCTTGATGCCTTGTTCTTGTGCCTAGATGAGGTTGACTTGCGAGGAGCGTTGGGCACGAACTCATCACTTGACCGATCAGACCTTGGGCGTCTCCAAGAAGTACCCCGAGAAGTACGACCTGTGAATAGCAAAGATGGATAGCAAAGAGAAGATAATGCTCATAAGTCATGTATGATACAGTAATGCACTCTAGAAACATACTATAAGCTGGTACAAGTCTAAAACAAGATAGATTGTATCAAAACTGCAGTGGCGATGAAGCTCCAGGCCGGATAATCCGGTGCCCCAAGGGGGCGGATAATCCGGCCACCCCGGATAATCCGATCCTCGCGGGGGCCGGATAATCCGGCCCTGCGAATCTAGCAGATTTTGCAATCAACAACTTGTCTTGGAACAGATCGGCCTTATAGCATGCAAGAGGAGTACACTACAAGCAATTTGGAACAACTAGACACCAAATCCACCAAGAAAATAGCACATACAAATCACAACACCTAGGGTTAGGGATTGTGAGTCATACCCGCTTCCATTGCGAAAGCTGCTTGGAGGAGGAGGTAGCTAGGAGGGAGGGGCACCCGATCCACCCAAAAACTCCGGGAGGGAGTGGACGGGGCGACTCCGGCGAGGAGGGGAAGCTCCGGCGATCTTGAGAGGAGAGAGAGGAGAGAGAGGCGCGTGGGGGGTGGTCTGAACCGTTTCCCCCCCGCGGCCTCGACCTCAGCCCTTTCAAGATCAGCCCAGGCCGGATAATCCGGCCCTAGTTTAGGGCGGATAATCCGGCCGGGCCGGATTTTCCGGGTCGCCAGGGGGCCGGATTATCCGGTGTTCTGGAAGATTTCAGAACACCGTCAATCCCGCCTATCTTTAGTTGGTTATTTGCGGACCCATATGTGGTGCAATAGACTATCACCTCACATATAAGATGCATATTTACCAATAAGATGGAGCAACCTAGATCATCCGACCGAGAAACCTCAAACTCCAAGTTTTTATCAACCATGACAAATGAGCAAGATGGAAATGGCTTATAGATGAGTGTAGGCTTAGGTTTAGAAGACTCAAACTGTTAATGGTACATGATCACTCAAGTTTGCAAGATATGAGCAAATAAGGCCAAACTAGAGTGATTTCCCATAAGAACATGGAGTTGTCAAATAAAAGGCGATAAAATCCAAATAACTCCAACTCTTCACAAAGAAGAGTGTGGTGGCCTAGGCCACCATATATGAGTGTTGTGACATGACACCGCGAAGATATATCTTGGGTCCAAGCCACTACTCATCATTGAAGCTCACATATCAACATGATATTAAGAGAATGATTTCTTAATGTTGGCATTATGGGGGGAGGGATAGCTCAATAATTTAAACCGCACTCCCCCTATTTCCATGCCCACATCTAAACCAAATAAAGTTTTGAGACAAAGGTGTGTTTGCAAGATGGTCAAGCTAGACTCCTTGAATCAATGATATTTAGCTCATTCCTCAAATAAGAGAACCTTGCTTCATCAAGAGGCTTCGTGAATATATCGGCAAGTTGATCTTTGGTAGGAACATAGATAAGCTCAATATCACCACGGGCAACATGATCCCTAATGAAATGATTCCGGATCTCAATGTGCTTCGTTCTTGAATGTTGCACCGGATTATAGGCAATCTTGATGGCACTTTCATTGTCACATAATAGAGGCACTTTGTCACAAATGACACCGTATTCCTTTAAAGTTTGCCTCATCCATAACAATTGAGTGCATCCACTTGCGGCGGCAACATATTCGGCTTCGGCGGTGGAGAGAGATATGCAATTTTGCTTCTTAGAAGACCAACACACCAAGGACCTACCAATGAATTGGCAAGCCCCGGAAGTTGATTTCCTATCATCCTTGTCACCCGCCCAATCCGCATCGGTATATCCATTGAGAATAAAACTTAAGCCTTTGGGATACCAAATACCATATCTCGGGGTATCAACCAAATATCGAAAGATTCTTTTGAGAGCCATCATGTGGCTCTCCTTAGGAGAAGCTTGATACCTTGCACACACACCAACACTCAACACTATGTCCGGTCTAGATGCACAAAGGTAAAGCAAGGATCCAATCATGGAGCGATATACCTTTTGATCCACCTCTTTACCATTGGGATCTAGTGCAAGATGACATTTGGTAACCATAGGAGTGGCCACACCCTTCAACTCGGTCATCTTGAACCTCTTGAGCATGTCTTGGAGATATTTTGCTTGATTGATGAAGGTTCCTTCCCTCAATTGCTTGATCTCAAAACCGAGGAAGAACTTCATCTCTCCCATCATAGACATCTCAAACCTATCGGTCATAAGCTTTGAGAATTCATCATTGAAAGCTTTGTTAGTAGAGCCAAATATAATATCATCAACATATAATTGGCAAACGAAAAGCTCCCCATTGACCCTCTTAGTAAAAAGAGTGGGGTCGATTAGCCCAACATCAAACCCACGGTCTACCAACAATTCCTTAAGGTGCTCGTACCAAGCTCTAGGAGCTTGTTTGAGACCATAAAGTGCTTTATCAAGCTTGTAGACATGGTTAGGAAAGTTGAGATCCTCGAACCCCGGGGGTTGCTTAACATACACCTCTTCATGCAAAGGACCATTAAGAAAAGCACTTTTCACATCCATTTGTTGTAACTTAAAGTTATGATGCGATGCATAAGCAAGAAGGATACGGATGGACTCAAGGCGAGCCACGGGAGCATAGGTCTCTCCAAAGTCAATTCCTTCAACTTGAGAGAAACCTTGAGCCACCAATCTTGCCTTATTCCTCACAATATTTCCAAACTCATCTTGCTTGTTCTTGAATATCCATTTAGTGCCTATAACATTGCGGCACTCCTTTGGCTTCTTTACTAAGGTCCACACTTTGTTGCGCTTGAAGTTGTTGAGTTCCTCGTGCATAGCTTCCACCCAATCCGAATCTTCAAGGGCTTCAAACACTTTCTTGGGTTCCACTACGGAGATATAAGCATGATGATTGCTAAAGTTAGCCAATTGCCTTCTTGTGGAGACTTTTGCTCGAACATCACCAAGGACCTTGTCATGAGTGTGTCCACGAATTTCAAGGGTCCTACCTCTTCTTGCTAAACGACGGGCCTCGATCTCCTCCTTGGTTCTTCTTGGCCTTGGAGGTGTCACTTGATCAACTTGATCATTTGGGTCCCCGTCTTGACCTTGAATTTGAGCTTCCTCAATTTCTTGAGATTGCTCATCCTCATGTGCTTGATCTTGGACAATATTCGGTGAAGCGCAAATATCAAATGGATACTCATCGGAGCCATCATGAATTCTTGGTTGATCTTGTCCTTGATCTTGTTCATGAGAGAGAGGGTTTTCTTCTTGTTCTTGGGTTGGTGCATCATTAGCTTCAAGAGATGGGGTTTGTTGATGTTGAGAGGATGAGGGCTCCACCGTGGTAGAGCATAGTTCTTCCCGAGACGCCACACCGTGTCCCTCAATGGGGCGGAAAAATCCCACACCCATTCTTACTATGGCATCTTGAGGTATTTCATCACCTGCACATACATCAACTTGCCCCACTTGGGAGCCATCATTTTCTTCGAACTTCACACTACAAGATTCAATGATAATCCCGGAGGATACATCAAAGACTCTATAAGTGTGAGATTCGGCACCGTAACCAACAAATATACCCTCCAAAGCTTTAGGAGCAAATTTAGACAAACGAACTCCTTTGATTTTGTAGAAACACTTACAACCGAACACCTTGAAGTATGAGATGTTGGGCTTGTTGCCGGTGAGTATTTCATATGGAGTCTTGTTCAATCCCTTGCGGAGATAGAGCCGGTTAGAAGAGTGGCAAGCGGTGGAGATAGCTTCGGCCCAAAAGTTATAGCGGGACTTATACTCCGCCATCATAGATCTTGCCATATCCATAAGAGTCCGGTTCTTCCTCTCCGCAACACCATTTTGTTGAGGGGTGTAAGCAGCGGAATATTGATGACGTATCCCCTCATCACTAAGAAAATCATTGAGTGTATAGTTCTTGAACTCGGAGCCGTTGTCACTTCTTATTGCCATAATGAGGAGGTTGTGTTGGCGTTGCACCTCGGTAGCAAAGTCAATGAATATTTGTTGAGTCTCATCTTTCGTCTTGAGAAAGTAGACCCAAGTGTATCTTGAGTAATCATCAACAATCACCAAGCAATGTTTCTTCGCACCAAGACTTGCATGAGTAACGGGACCAAAGAGATCCACATGAAGGAGCTCCAAGATCCTCTTGGAAGAGATGATAGTCTTGCTTGGATGCGGAGAGTCATGCATTTTGCCTTCAACACAAGCCCTACAAACACGATCTTTGGCAAAAGAAACATTTTCCATTAGTCCCACAATATGGTTCCCCTTGTGAAGACTTTGCAAAGTTCTCATGTTGACATGGGCTAGGCGGCGATGCCACAACCAACCCACATCCGCCTTTCCGAATAGGCACATCGCACTTGAAGTGGTGGTCCCCGAAAAGTCCACCACATACAAGTTATGTTCGCGATACCCAACAAAAGCGACTTTTAGAGTCTTGCTCCACAAGAGGACCACAATATCATTATCAATAAAGACGGCGAAACCCATCTTGCCAAGGGCGGAAACGGAAAGCAAATTGTAACCAAGGGTTTTGACAAGCATGACATCCACAAGAGTAATGTTGTGTGCAACCACAACCTTGCCAAAACCCAATACCTCGGATGTAGAATTATCGCCAAAGGAGACGGTGATATCATTTATATTGGGCCTCAACTCCTTGACGAGGTTCTTGCCGCCGGTCATATGACTTGTACATCCACTATCAAGTACCCATTTTGACCCTCCGGCGGCATAGTCCTACATGAGATCAATTCTTGGATTTAGGTACCCATTTCGCAGTGGGTCCTCTTTTGTTAGCAACAAGGGTCTTTGGGACCCAAATAGACCAAGCAACATGACCATCATATGGGCCAACATATTTAGCATAAACATCACCATAATAATCTATAAATAAAACATAGTGAGGGTTAGCATTTCCCGCATCATCATCATTCATGGTTTTGCCCTTAGGGGCTTCACCATTAGTGATATCTTTCTTCTTCTCTTGTGCGGGCTTGACCTTTTGCTTGTTTGCCTTCTTTGCCTTGGCCCCATAACCAAGGCCCTCCTTCCCATTGTTTGATCTTTGCTTACTCAAGAGATCATCCAACGAAAATTTACTTTGGGGAGAGGAGGCCTTAGCAAGTTCATCCTTCAACCTAGCATTTTCCTCAATAACATTTGCGTGATCACATGAAGGAGTAGAGGAACTAGGCACATCATATGAGGCAAGCCTAATTTGAAGTTGCTCATAAGACTTGGATAAGAGAGTGTATTCACTCTTCAAAGCTTTGTGAGCTTTGTCTAGTTCATCTAGATCTTTCACAAGTTTCTCATGACCAACCTCAAATTGGGCCTTTTCCTTTTTAAGCACTTTAGACTTAGCCCTAGCAAGATCTCTAGCTTTTGTGAGCTTGTTAATTTTATCTTGAGGCTCTTCAAGAGTTTCTAGCCTCTCCTCAAGAGAAGCTATAGTTTCTTGACTTTCCTCAAGAGCATTTTTAAGAGCATGGATTTCAAGAGAATCTTCTCTCTCTATTTGACCCTTTTTCTCAAGAATATGACTTTGTTGAGCTATACGAACCATGAGATTTGAAACATGCTTTTTAGTGTTACCTTGTAGGTTGAGAATGAAATCATCAAACTCTAGCATTTCTTGTTTCACTTTTAGACTAGCATCATCAACCCCTAGATCACTAGATATGTTAGGCATAGAGGGGTTAGGGGATGATACCTCGGAGGATTTAGCCATGAGGCAACTTTCTTCCTCCACATGAATGACCTCATTGGGGGATTCACTTGGTGATGAAGAGTTAGTGGAGAGAGAGGCAAGAGCGACCAATCCATTAGAGGTTGCATCTTCTTCATCATGAACATCATCATCTCCGGAGGTATACTCTTCTTGAGTTGATAGCACAATAGATGTGTCTAAGGAGGACCTTGCCATGAAGCAATGTGCATTCTTGATATGAAGATTCTCATTGGGAGAGTCAAAGAGAGATGAAGAGGGAATGTTGGTGGTGACGATGGCGGCCAATTCCTTTGAGCTTTCTTCATCTTCCTCACTACTAGAGCTTCCCACTTCATCGGAAGAATATTCTTCCTTTGTTACTAGCACAACTCTTGAGGGCCTCTTGCCCTTCTTGGTCTTGTTGTTGTAGAATTTCTTGTTGGGGGCTTTTGAATATTTGCCCTTTGTGTCTTTGCTCTTGTCCTTGGGAATGAGCCTCCCATTATGAAGCTCTCTATTCTCATAGGGGCATTCGGCAATGAAGTGGCGCTTGTCATCACAATTGTAGCATGATCTTGTCTTTGGACCAAAGCTAGTGAACCCACTTTTGTTGTTTCTCTTGATGTTGTCTTCCTTGGCCTTGGACGGATCAATCCAAAACGACTTTGCATGGAAGGCCATGTGGTCATGGTAGTGGCATTGCAAATCTTCCGGATAGGACATGCTCCAAGATGCCCTATAAGATTCTTGAGGAATCACTTCTTCAACGGAGTTGACCGTCAAGGCAAGATTGTTCCCTTTTGACATCCCAATGGCACGATTGAGAGAATCATGAGAGTTTTTCTCGAGCACCTTGAGGGCTTGCATCTCATGCACGGCATCTTGAGATGAGAGAGAGGAATAGCATTCTCTCCCAACAAGGGTCTTGACATCAATGGGCACATACGGCATCATGCATTCAATGTACTTCTCCTTGATCCAAGAGTCATTGATGTGGGTTGCACCAATAAGCTGGAAGGAGTCGGCAACGATGAGAAGTCTTGAATACATGACTTGATGATCTTCATCCGGTAGCCTCATGAATCCTTCGGCTTGATTCCGAAGAGCATTATACTTGTTCCTTCTCGTGCTCTCACTTCCAATGCAACTAGCGGCCAAACCTTCCCAAGCTTCCTTGGCGGTGGTGTAGTTCCGAACACGAGGCAAATCCTTTGTCCCCACACTAGTTTGAATCATGTGCAAGGCGGTGTTGTTGAGTTGACTATCAACCGCTTCTCTTCTAGTCAACTTGTCGGGGTTGTAAGGGTTGAAGCCTTCCAAGATGATTCTCCAAAGTTCATTGGAGGCACTGCAAACATGAGAGCGAAACTCAAATCGCCAAGTATCGAAATTTTCAACGGAAAACTTAGGTGGGTCGCCCCGAATGTTCAAATGGGGATGGGGAACCGGTATATCGGGAGATAGAAAAGGTGGAGCTACTCGATTGTAGCTCTCACCTCCACTAGTATCCCTAGGAGATGCAATGGGAGATTTGTTAGTGTTTAAGTTATCACCTTCCACAGGTTTAGTAGAGGAGGGTAATGCCGAAGCACCTCCCTCTTCTAACACACCCGTGTCCTTTACCTCTACGGTGGGAGCCTTAGGAAGGACCGGAGTCAAAAGCTCGGAAATCATTTTTCTCATGCTTTCCATTTGAGCGTCCATGGAGGATCTCAATGAATTGATGTCCTCCATGGTGACCATCTTATCGGCCTCTTCCGAAGCCCCATCTTCCGGCATACTCTTAGGCGGTTAAGCCCGAAATAAGAGCCGAGGCTCTGATACCAATTGAAAGGATCGTATGCCGCACCTAGAGGGGGGGGGGGGTGAATAGGTGCTAACCAATTTTTAGTTCTTTTTCAATTTAGGCTTGACACAAAGGTAAATTCTCTAGATATGCAACTAAGTGAATTTAGCTATATGACAAGGTTATCAACTAAGCAAGATATAGCTACGCAATATATAGGAGATAGAATGGGATAGAGGTAACCGAGAGTGGAGCACGCGATGACACGGAGATGATTCCCGTAGTTCCCTTCCTTTGCAAGAAGGTACGTCTACGTTTGGAGGAGTGTGGTTGCTACGCAAGCCAAACCAACAGCCACGAAGGCTTCACTCAGATCTCCTGTGAGCAACGCCACGAAGGCCTAGCCCACTTCCACTAAGGGATTTCCTCGAGGCGGAAACCGGGCCTTTACAAGGTTCTTGGGGCACACATCCACAACCGAATTGGAGGCTCCCAAATCTGTAACAATACAACAATCAACAACAACACATCAACACAAATCAACTAGGGAACCAAATAGGAACACTAGCATGAGATCCCTCAAACAAATGAGGGGGAAATGAGAATCGCTTTGGTGAGGATGTAGATCGGTGGCTTCTCCTTCGAATCTCCAAAGATCAAGAGCTTTGGTTGGGGGAGGAAGGAGATCTTGCAAATCTTGTGTTTCTTGAGGTGGCTCTAATGGGGATGAAGCTTGGCAGATTTTTTGTGCAATGATTGAGCAAAGAGGTAAGGAAGAAGAAGAGGGGTATAAATACCCCTCCCCAAAATCCAGCCGTTGAGCATTTCGGGGGGCCCGGATAATCCGCCCTAAGTAAGGGCCGGATAATCCGCCCCCCCCCCCCCCGGATAATCCGGCCTCCAGGTACAAAACCATGACAATGTCCGGGCAAATGTTCGGCCCCTATACTGAGCTGCTTTTCTTCAGGTCCTTAGACATTTTTCGAGGGGCCGGATATTTCTGAAATGTCCGGCCCGGATAATCCGGCCCTAGGACAAAACCAGGACAATATCCGGGCAAATGTCCGGCCCCTATACTGAGCTGCAATTCCTCAGATCCTTAGCCGAAATCCTGGGGCCGGATATTTTGGAAATATCCGACCCGGATTATCCGGCCTGATGAACTTTTTCTGATTCCTTTTTGACAGCACCGACCACATCAAACACACATACAAATGTATCTATATAATCCTTGTACCACTTTAAACAACCATTAGTGTATCACATACATTGACATCAAACACTCAAAACATAATATGAGAGATGTTCTTTCACTAGTAAACTCATGAAAGGCCCTGGAGTATGACGTATAAGCTCCAAACCGCGAGGAAGCCTCGCGGCAGCCTAGTATCGGTCTAGGCTTTGTATGAAGCTAGTGCGCAGAAAACTTGTAGTTCAAGGCATAGTCCACTATCCAAGTTGCAATCTAGTGTAATATGAAGCTTTAAGTGGAAGTTCAACTTAACAGTCTCCACGACATACTGGTATATAAAACAATGTTCTGGAAACTTACTGATGAGATGTGCCAATGAGAGTTTGTGGGGGATTGCTGGAATTTTGGGCATCTGGCCTTTGGCCCATGGCCCATTATTAAATTCTGAAACTCACATGGCCCATTCCAAAATCAGTGGCAGCACTAGTGGGAGCTGAAGTTTAGTCCCACATTGCTAGTTGGAAGAGAGTTGGAGTGGTATATAAGGTGAGCTGTTCTAGTCCTAGTAAGTGAGTGAGAAGAGAGAGAGCCCTCACGCACTCCTCCTCCTCCGCCGCCCGCCTCGCCTCGCCACGCCACGCCTCGTCACGACACGTCATGACGCGCCGCGGGTTGCGGGAATCTCGCCGAGCCGAGCTTATCTTTTTGCTATTTGGGAAATTAATTGTGTAATCAATTTCGAGTCATTAACGGACGCGTTACTCAGCCGTTTTGCCTTCCGGTTTTTCTGGATCGTGGCTGTGCCGACTCAGACGTGGGCTGCGTCCCACGACCTTCCCGAACCGCACTATATAAGCGCGGACGCCAACCCTAGTCTGTATCAGACGCACATGCGACTACCTGTTTCCAGTTCATTGCGCCGCCGCCTTCGTCTTCCTCATCCCGTCCGTCGGCGTGCACCGACTGCCGGGACAGTAGGCCTCCGGAACCCTGCCTCTCGCGAACCTGTACGGGTGAGGGGCAATCAGGTTTTTGGGGAGCGCTCCGGCACGACTACTGGCATCACGACGTCGTCCTCGGACGACGAGTTCCTCCACACCGACAACTTCTTCCCGGACCCCAGCGACTTCTTCGACAACCTCAACATGGGCGACAACGACGCTGCTGTGAAGTATGTGATCTTGTCGTTTCTCTTTCAGTTTCTGTTAAAGTTCCTTCTTCTAGTTTCTGTGGTAGATGCGATCGGTTTATCTTGTTTAGACGTGATATGTTCATCTATCTTACTAGTCTGCACGATTAGTTTATTTGTTGTTTTCATAGTCATGATTTATCAATTACTTGTACGGATTATTTCATATGGATATTTGCTTATAGTTTCAACAATATCGAAATATTTTGTTACACTACATGTGTTGTCTTTTGGCCTGAGACTAGCCTCAAATCTCTTCTTCCCCACTTTTTTCAACCTGGGTAGCTCTAGCGGCACCTCGCCGCTATTTACCGGCAGCATCATCTGCCTTTCCACCACATGAGCATACCCACTTTCACCCCACAACTGAACTAAGAGGTTGGGGATTGAGAGGGAAATTAAGACTATGTTTCCATGGCTTGGTGCATTCAGTTGGCGTATTTTAAAGTTGTGATCGACATATTAGTATAAGAAAGTAACATCAACTTAAACGGAGCTCGATTGATTGATAGTCCTACAAAATATTTGAAAAAACAAATCACAAAGGCGCGCTACTTTGAAATGCTAATTAATGGATTGAACTAAAATGAGCGCCGGAGATAGTTGATGACATAAAACATGCATGCGGGCATGGCATGCAACTACAACAAACATGACTACATAAAAAATGGAGAACTACAAGCTAGAAGGCGTACGGCGAGGTGAAAATAGTAGGACATCAGGTTGTTCTAGTCCTGGCTGCTAGTTTTTCATATCCATACCGAAGGGAACCTTATTCATATCCTTTGGTTACCCCGGGAGTTTGATCATTATCATCACCCTAACCTCTATCATGGCTTAATGCTTTGACCGTTTACCTGTAAACGACTTGGTCAATTATTGATACAGTTGTCAAGCTAGATCCTAGAATTGTAGATTTGAGTATTGAGCAAATGGTTACACATGCTTCACCTTAGTTGTTCTTTGAATAAAAAGATCACAATAAACTTTTGGTAAAAGTTCGGACTCGAACTAACGTGATAATAATTTATAATAAACTTTTAGACCTTTTAAAAATTATTTGTCTTGCATATTGCATTATTTACGAGTACAATTTTTCTTTCATTTATCCGCCAGATTTACCATATAGCAGGTAATGTTGCTTAATGTTAGTTGTAGTATTCTTTATTATTTTCCAGTGTACATCTTGAAATAATTTTTGCCTAGCTCTGAATTTTAAATTGTATTTATAACAAAAGTTTTCATGAATTAGTTTTAACAACGGTGTAAATCATATGAAGTACACATTTCATGATAAGAATTTCCTGAAACTCGTGCGATCAATAGATATCCTAATAGTGGTTTCTAGTATCCTTTTGTCCTACTATTCTATGGCCGAGGGTTATGAGGCGACCGTGTTAGCTAGTAGAAACAATGGCCATCAGCTGAGTTCCTACATCACTCGGTATGACAGCTAGCAATACGTCTATTGACCCGAAGGGCAAATTTTTTTTGGATAACTAAGAGGGACATGAACAATGGATAAAACAGTGGACGTGCCAGAGTGGTTATTGGGTATGACTAGAAATCATATGGGCTTTGCCCGCGTAGGTTCGAATCCTACCGTCCACGCTTTTTTTTGTATCCGTTCTATATTTGCTACTGTACTGTATTTTAGTACATCAATCACACTGGTACCTGAAGGGTTTAATGTATGTTATCCAATCCTTTATTTGCAATTCATCACACTTCATTCTCGATGCTTTAGCAGATCATGTGATCTGATGATTTTTTGCTTTGTAGTTTATATGCTTCTATCTCCGTCGACTGCCAATTCACCATAGCTTCCTGCTTTAAGTGATCCTGAAGCCATCGAGCATTCAGCCGGATAGAACTGCGGAGAATCGCAGGACCCCGAGGCTCCACCTCCCGATCGAGAAGAGAACGCATTCCCAGAGAGAAGATCTGGAGACCCAATTATAGTTTTGGAATCAACTCGAAACACTACGAGATCAGATTAGTTTCAGAACAACAATCCCAATTGAGTTGCGAGTAGCAGTATATATGCACATTCTTGGATCCTGCCCCTGCAATAACTTCAACCCCATGATCGATCGCTCTGACCAAACACGCATTTCGGCGCAGGATCTTGGGAGATCATCGTGAGATAAGATAAACAATCTTCAACATGCGATCAGGTCATCCCGACGAAACAGTAATAAGCAGCGTTGCAGCAAGCTCGTGGAGTATCCGTGGTATGAGTATAAATCATCGGCATGCATCGAACTACCCCGGACGGTAACATAACAGTCGAGGCTCGAGACTCGAGGAAGAAGATGAGCAATTCAGCTGCTTTGGCGAGACCGAGGCCGTCGCCAACATCACGCGCGGTTGTGTTTGGCGTCTTCTTCCTCGTCTGGCTCTCGGCCAGCCATGTCGGCCTCGCCGCCGGACACCCTGACTACGCGGACGCCCTCGCCAAGTCGTTGCTCTTCTTCCAGGGGCAGAGGTCCGGCCGCCTGCCGCCGGACCAGGCCGTCACGTGGAGGTCCGACTCCGCCACGTTCGACGGTTCGGCCGCAAACGTGAGCAAGCACATTGCGATCACACTTTGTTGCTCCAACTGGGGTCAATGCGTTGACAGTGCAACTGAGTTTTGTTGACTTGGGTGCTGTTGAACGTGCGCGGCAGGTTGACCTCACCGGTGGGTACTACGACGGCGGCGACAACGTCAAGTTCGGCTTCCCGATGGCGTTCACCGCGACCATGCTGTCGTGGAGCATCATCGAGTACGGCGGGCGGATGGAGGGGCGCGTGCACGACGCGCGCGCCGCCGTGCGCTGGGCCACGGACTACCTGCTGAAGGCGGCCACGGCCACCCCGGGCGTGCTCTACGTCGGCGTGGGCGACGCCGACGCGGACCACCACTGCTGGGAGCGTCCCGAGGACATGGACACGCCGCGGACCGTGTACTCAGTTTCAGCGTCCGCCCCGGGGTCCGACGTCGCGGGGGAGACCGCGGCCGCGCTCGCCGCGGCCAGCGTGGTGTTCAAGGCCGCCGACCCGGCATACTCCAGGAGGCTGGTCACGGCGGCGAAGGACGTGATGGCGTTCGCTTGGCAGCACCAGGGGAAGTACAGCGACCACGTCGGCGGCGGCGTCAGCAACTACTACCCGTCCTACTCCGGCTACACGGTATCAAATCAAATCCTTCAAACGGTACATCATTACCATGCTGCTTATTTCTTCTCACGATTTAGCGTGCACGTATGGTACGTGGTGCCAACCGTGCAGGACGAGCTCCTATGGGGATCCGCGTGGCTGCTGTGGGCGACGAAGAACACCTCCTACCTCGCCGACGCCCTCTCCCTCGGCGCCAACGACGGCGTCGACATGTTCAGCTGGGACAACAAGCTCGCCGGGGCGCGCATCCTCCTGTCACGGGTAACAAACACACATCGCGCAACATTTCCTCCGCCGGCGCCATAAGTTTCCACTCGGAAGAGTTAAAAGCAAATTGCATCTGAACAGAGGGCGCTGGTGAACGGCGACAAGAGGCTGGACGCGTTCACGCGTCAGGCGGAGGATTTCATCTGCCGGGTCCTCCCCAAGTCCACCTCGCCGTCGTCCACGACGCCGTACACTCCCGGCGGCTTGATGCACCGTTCCGACAACGCGAACCTGCAGTACGTCGCCTCCGCGAGCTTCCTGCTCACCACCTACGCCAAGTACATGGCCGGCTCCAAGCGCACCTTCTCCTGCCAGAACCTCCCCGTCACCCACAAGACCCTGCGAGCGCTCGCCAAGCGGCAGGTGGACTACGTGCTGGGCGCCAACCCGCTGAACATGTCCTACATGGTGGGCTACGGCGACCGGTGGCCGCGGAGGATCCACCACAGGGCGTCCTCCATGCCGTCCATGGCCGCGCACCCGGCGCGCATCGGCTGCCAAGAAGGGTTTGACAGCTACCTCTACGCCTCCGGCGATAACCCCAACGTGCTCACCGGCGCCGTCGTCGGCGGGCCGGACCAGAACGACGCGTTCCCGGACGACCGCGCCGACTACGCGCGCTCGGAGCCCACCACGTACACCAGCGCGCCCCTCGTCGGCTGCCTCGCATACTTCGCCGGGAGCTACAAGAACAAATGACCACGTTCGGATGCCATGTGTCTTAATTTAATTACGCTATTCTTCTAATTAGCTGATGATGACTAAAGAACTTACCGATGTGCCAATCTTTCGAAAATTCGCGTGGAATTGCAAGTCCACATGCTAATGGAATCATGTAGTGGACAGCCAGAGAGCCGTTTGGCAGGCCGGTCTTGGCCGGGTTCAGCCCGAGTAAGAGCATCTCCAGCCGCGTCCCCCAAACCGTCCCCCCAAAGGATTTGAGGCGCGTCGGATCAAAAAACCGTTCCAGCCGCGTCCTCCAAAGCCTATTTTTGTCCGGCGCGCCCCTATACGGTGTCCGGCGCCGCGAGCCCGTCCCCGTCCCACAGGGGACGCTCCGGGCACGCCGGACACAACGAAAAGCGAGGCGAAGCGACGCGGGCCCGAGTCGTCAGCGGCTCGGATGCTCAATCGCCACCTACGTAACGACGGTGCAGTTGCCCGGAAGCGGAACCGTCGCATTGGCAACCGCGTCGCCCGACGCGCCAACCGCCGGAATGGAGCGCGGACTACTCGGAAGAGCAACCGCCGCTCTCTTCGACTTCTGCGCCGCCGTTCATCCGCGCTCAATAAGAAGACCCGTACGTAGGCGCTTTCGGATCTTCAACCGCCCGCCATTGATCCAAGCTTCCAGCGACGATGAGCTACATCTCGCAGCTTCCATCCGACACCTCCAGCAAGGGCAAGTCTGCTGGATTTCGCCATTGGTGGGACAGAACCCAGACGTCCAGCAGCGGTGATGATTCCCTGCCGGCACTTCACAGCGAGGAGGAATGGCTGGGGTCAGAGGAGGCGGCGGCGGCCCGTGTGAAGGCGGAGGCGGACGCGAAAGCGAAGGCGAAGGCCAAGGCCAAGGCCAAAGCCAATGCCAAGGCCAAGGCCAAGGCCAAGGCGAAGCCGGTGAGCACCGGCGACGACGAGGAGGACACTAGTTCCTCCGACGAGTCGGCCGACACTGTCAACACCCGGATTTTTAAGTCCGAATGCCTATTATGTCATACATCGCAATCCCAGGAATATTGTTGTTGCGAGGCATAATAGTTAAGTATCACAGTCATCATTCATTACAAACCATAAGTCTTACAAATTTGGAATCACACGATCCATATTACACGAATAGTTGATCTATCGATCAACGAACAAACACAAGTTCATAGTTCAACATAGCGGAAGCGTAAGATACAAGGACTCTCTAGTCCACATGCCAACGCTTGACGTCGGAAGGCGCTTAGTTGTCGTAGGCGTCCTGTTGGTCATCTCCTTGTTCCTCTTCATACTCTGGCCATTTGAATAGCCAGGGACAAAGCCGTGAGTACTTTAAGTACTCGCAAACTAATACTAATGTAAGTGCTAGACATTCTAGTATGGTTTGCTAAGCTCTAGTTTATTTGCATAAAGCTAGTTTTAGTTCACCAAGTTTGAGAAAAAAGCTTATTCAAGTGCTAACTAACTCAAGTGGGAACATTAGTGTCATTCCCACCATTCAAGTGGTGATTTCAATTCAATTCACCACAAGTCATTTCACCATCACCTTTCAACATCATTTTTCAAAGATATCACATCGGAAACTGTATGGCCTTTCCAACCGTCCGTAACCGTGGACGCGGCTATTCGAATAGGTTTACACTCTGCAGAGGTTGCACACTTGTACCACAACATTTGATTTCATCCGTCAGGATTACCCCGAATCATCGTAACACAGTACGCGGATCATCAACCATAACCTTTCACTTATAAATCCTAGTATGAGCACCTCTCCCCATGAGCTTGGCCTCCCAGTGAAGACCAAGCATCGTCAACACAGGAGCTGCACAGGCTTGGCCGTACAATTCACCTCAATTTCACATCATTTCTCAACAACGGAGGCAGCCTCAAGCGTAACCCCTATGACGTGTGTTCAGAGGGAACCCATACTAAGATGCATAAACTTCCAGTTAAGCCCTACCCATAATCAGGTATTGTGGGGGTACTTAATAATTGGAAAGGTATCGCATTCAAACCAACATCATTGTTTATCAAAAATCACCATCTTCTCTTGGTCATATTCACCTTCAAAAATCATTCAATGGAATGCATCATCATTCCAAGGTTTCAAATTCATTTCAAATTCATATTGTTCCCATCTAGAGTAGTCAAGTTTTATTTCATTAGCACTAGCTCTAAAGAATGAGGGGTGCTATCTTGCTTTGCTTGGAAGAGACTAACTTCACTACTCTAGTAACCAACTTGTACTTTGACCAAAGTTAACTATAGAAGTAACTCATTTAGAAAACAAGTAAAACTTGTAAAGTAAAAGCTTGGGATAGGCTCATGTAAGGAAAGGTAAGAATCATGGTGCCTTGCCCCAAGGGGCTTTGCACTTTGCAAGAATAATAGCTTGCCTTGGTAGTTCTCAAACTGTTCCTCCTCCTCCTCTTGGTAGCAACCTTCTTCTTCGGTCCGGTGCTACCGTCTAAATTTGAATACGAGTATAATTACTCACTAATTCAATGGCTATTCCATACATCACATATAAACACACAAACTATTATATGCACACAAATAATCTACTTAGGGTGCATGGGTGGTGTGGTTTAAATAGAATTCACTTCTTTGTATTTAATATGTAAATGATAGGTTCCATAGGGTTCTTGAGAAATAATTTCCTCCCATTGAAATCTTCTTAAGATTTAATTTCTCAAACAATCATATATGAACTCATATTGACCTAAGTCAAATGTTCATCATCATTATTTGGGAAAATGATTTAAATGAGGTAGATCACCCCATATCATTTAATATTACTACATATGATTTAAATCTCAAGTAATTCATATAAGAGAGTTTGGGACCAGGGGTCCAAACATCCCATGAATTCATGTGAGACAAGTTTAAATGAAGTATAAGACTCCACATAATTTACTTTAATAGTTTTGGACAATATCAACTAGTTAAACTAGCCATATCATCCATTAATTAAACTATGGCATGATCATGCAAAGTGACCACACCATTTTATTGCATAAATAATTAGTGTAATTCAAATGTGAGCTATTAGAGTTGAAATTAACTTACTATCTATTTTGGTTGATTTTTAATAATTATTTGAATAGGGAAAAGTCCCTGCCTTGTTATTTTTATCACATTAATTCTACAAAGAATCTGGTCATGGGACCAGTGGCATGTTGTAGATAATTTCTCTAGCTTTCCAACAATATAAATTTCATCCAATTTGGTTTAGCCGATTTAAATCTATTGAATTTCAAAGTGGCAGCAGTATTGAAATTCATTTGGAAATATTTAAACTGGATTTGAATTAACAGGCCGGCGGGAAAACTAAACGGGCTGCAAGATTTAAAAACGGCCCAAACCAACCCAGTCCAGCCCAACCACGGTCCACAGACGCGCGGCGCGCTGACAGGGTGGGGTCCGCGCGTCAGTGACTCACTAAACCCGAATCGGTATGGGCGAGTCTGAGGCGTTGGATTAGATCGAAATCTAACGGCCGTGGTTCATCGTCCCGCCGGCGAGAGGGGAGTTCACCGGCGGCTCAGGTAGGGGGTCGGAGGGCTTACGGTGGCTCTAGCTAGGGTTGGCAGTATGCGTGACGAAGTGGTGGACGACGGCGAAGCGGCTGGTAGCACTGGCGGAGCTCGAGGTGGTCTGGTTCGTCGTCGATTTCTGCAGGGCTTCCGCGGCGGCGATCTTGCAATTGGCCCTTCTCCGGCGTGAATTAGATGAACGGTGGGGTGGTTGAGTGGTTGTGAGAGGTGGGGAGTCTGGTGGTGTGCTTGGATCAGCAAGGGGAGCTCTCCTTTTATAGCGTTGCTTGAGTGCTGCGGGGCAGGGTGGCGGTCGACCATGGCGCGGCGCTTCCGGTGGCTGGTCGAGCTAGGCGAGGGTGTAGCGGTGTTCTACGTGTCCAGGCGAGGCGAATGGCGGCGACAGCTCGGTCGGGGAGGGCCTGGTTGTGTCGCATCATTTCCATGTCTGCCGCGCCCGCGGCGGAGCAGGGTTTCCTTCTCCGGTGGCGGTGGGCGCAGGTCGTGGTCTGGCGGGTGTCTGGCAGCGTCCAGGTGTCGTGGTGATGCTCAAGGCGTCGAGAGCGGGTCCAGAGCGACAACGAGGTGGTGGCGCGGCGCGTGTACTGTGACGTCCGCGCGCATGTCCATGCGCGACGTCATCGGCATGGTGAGCGCGTCCAGGGCGCGCGTCGTCCGGCGTGTGTCGTCGTCCTCCTCGACAACGGCGAGTGTAGGCGGCGCTAGGGTGGTGTGCTGGTGCGGTTTGGCAAGGTGGCCACGGCAGGGATGCAAGGGGAGAGAGGGGAGGTCGTCGGGCTAGGCGACATGGCCGGCATGGCCATGTCCTAGCTGCTCTCCTCCTCTCCTTAGCATCACTATGCACCATTTAGGGTTTGAGGGGACCAGGGGACACAATGGTGTAGGTTAGGGTAATTTAGGTGGTGTAGAATCACTATTTGCCCGATTTTGTAATTTGCAAAAATATCCAAATTTGAAATAATTCAAATGGTGAACCTTTTTGAAATTTGAGTGTTGAGATAAGTTGTATTTGACCAGAGGTGATTAGAGGTGGTGATGGAATTTTTAGAATTCAAGAATTGGCAAAAATGGCTAAGTGGAGAATGTTCCATATGTTAAAAAGTTGTGACTTTGGATGAGCATTGCTCATGATCAAAGATGATTTTGGCATGGTGATCTTGACCAAAATTGTTCACCTTGATGTTGACTTTGAAATGGTGCAAAGATTTAGCAAGATTTGGTTTGGGAAAATTGAATGGCAATGGCTCAAAGTGGTGATCAGACTATAATTGTCAATTTTGACCATTATCATATGTGAGCTAGCTTTGTGTTTGAATTTCATTTGATTTGTAATTCTTTGATTCCAAAAGTTGTAATAAGTGTTTAATAACATTATTCAACTAATGGTGAAGACCAAATAGGTCTAGGGTCAAAATTTATAAAAATGCCATAGGGCATATGTGAGGGTTTTTAGGGTTTTTCATTTAATGGATTTTCTCCTTCTTAGATCTATTTGGTTGGTGATCTTAATATGATCACATTAGGGTTTTAGAGCATATCAAATACAAGTAATAACAATCATCATGGCATATCACTCAAATGCACAAGTCCTATGCATGGTACTATATGCAAATTAAAAAGTTTTTGTTGGTTTGAAATTTTGCTTTCTGGAATTCTCTAACTTTCTTTTTATTGAAATTTGGGGTGTTACAAACCCTTCCCCCTTACAAAAGATCTCGTCCCGAGATCGAAAAGAAAGTTAGGTACTAAAGAGATATGGGTACTCCTTCTTCATGAATTCTTCGCGTTCCCATGTGGCTTCATCCTCGGTATGGTTGCTCCATTGGATATTCAGAAACTTGATGCTTCGGGTGCGGGTGGTTCGGTAAGCTTTTTCTAGGATGCGAATCGGCACTTCGCGGTAAGTCAGATCCTTGTTGATATCCACCGCTCGGTGATCGATGTTCTTGAACACTTCGGTCTTCTCCGGGACTTCAAGGCACTTCCGGAGGAGTGAGATGTGAAACACATCGTGCACAGCCGACATTTCTTCGGGTAGCTCCAATTGGTAAGATACTTCGCCTCGGTGGCTGAGGACTTTGAAAGGTCCGACATATCGGGGTGCGAGCTTTCCTTTCAGTTGGAATCTCTGCATTCCTTTCAAGGGGGATACCTTGAGATAGACGAAGTCTCCGATCTCGAAGGTCATCTCCCGACGTCTCTTGTCGGCGTAGCTCTTCTGTCTCGATTGCGCCATCTTGAGATACTCGCGAATCTTGTGGACTTTCTCTTCGGCTTCACGAAGAACATCTGGGCCAAAAACTTGGCTCTCTCCGACTTCTGACCAGTTCAGGGGGGTGCGGCACTTCCTTCCGTACAAGGCTTCAAAGGGGACCATCTGTAGGCTGGCTTGGTAGCTATTGTTGTAAGAGAATTCTGCGTAAGGTAGGCAGTCTTCCCACTTGGATCCGTATTCAGTACGCATGCTCTAAGCATGTCTTCCAGTATCTGGTTTACTCTCTCAGTCTGTCCGTCGGTCTGAGGGTGATAGGCGGTGCTGAAATTTAGGCGAGTGCCTAGTCCTTCATGCACTTTCTGCCAGAACCTTGAGGTGAACTATGATCCTCTATCTGACACTATCGATTTCGGGGTTCCGTGCAGGGCGACTATTCTGGAGATGTATAGTTCAGCTAACTTTGGGCCTTGATAAGTGGTTTTGACGGCGATGAAATGGGCGACTTTGGTCAATCTATCGACAACTACCCATATTGAATCATTGCCTTTGCTGGATTTGGGCAGTCCGGTGATAAAGTCCATTCCTACGGAGTCCCATTTCCATTCTGGAATCTGGAGGGGTTGTAACAGTCCGGCGGGTCGTTGATGTTCTGCCTTGACTCTCTGACAGATGTCACACTTGGCGATATAGCTACCGATCTCTCTCTTCATTCCGTGCCACCAAAATTGTTCTTTCAGGTCTTGGTACATCTTGGTACCTCCGGGGTGGATTGAATAAAGGGTGTCATGGGCTTCTTGCAGGATGACTTGTTTCAAGTCAGAGTCCGATGGTACGCAGAGACGTTCTTTGTACCAAAGAACTCCGGCTTCGTCTACGGTGAATCCGGGGGCTTTTCCTGCGGCTATCTGTTTCTTGATTCCGTCGATGCTAGCGTTGTCCTTCTGGGCTTCCTTGATTTGACCAACCAAGGTGGGTTGCAGTTCGATGCTGGCTAGGAATCCTTCACTAACAAGTTCAAGTCTGAACTGTTCAATCTCTTGATGCAAGCTGGGCTGTTCAGTTGCGAGCATGGAGTTTAACTGACACGGCAGTCTACTCAAGGCATCCGCTACCACATTGGCCTTGCCGGGGTGGTAGTGAATCTCCATGTCGTAATCCTTGATCAATTCAATCCATCGGCGTTGTCTCATGTTTAGCTCCTTCTGGGTGAATATATATTTGAGGCTTTTGTGGTCGGAGTAGATCTCGCATCGATTACCCATGACGTAATGACGCCAAACTTTCAAGGCTAAGACCACGGCTGCAAGCTCGAGGTCATGGGTTGGGTAGTTCTGTTCATGTTGCTTGAGTTGTCGTGAAAGGTAGGATACCACCTTGCCTTCTTGCATAAGCACGCATCTGTGGTGACCCGGCATACCACTGCATGGTGTAGTATGCAAGTCTGATATAACACCAATGAAACACCGTTCCACTAGTATTATATCGCTCAGAGTGGTACAACAGAAACATATGCGGGTCCAAGGCATGTCTATAGAATTACACACAGACTCTGTTACATAAGATCATCACAGCCTCCTACTTTACAATGAGGTAAAACTGCAGATAACTCCAGAAGAACGACTCGTAGACTAGTCTTACCACGAACTCTATTTGTAGAGTATTTAACTAGCTAAAGAGGCTAAGAATAGATTCTAGCTAAATAGGAGCTAGGTTTAGGAAACTAGTTCCCTTCTATGGCTAAACTAGGTTTTCTCCTTGATGTATGTGGTATCTGACTCCTCTGACAGTGTCTTGTCTCCTCGAGTAGTTGTTGACTCCTCGGCCTTTGAGTTGCACTGTGGATACTCCTTCGATGCCTCCATATCTAAGCAGGGGATTTAAGAGTGGTATGAGTACGAGCGTACTCAACAAGTTCATTATAGGAAAGAGGTGTTTAATGCACTAGCTACGGCATTAGACCAGAAAGTCTAATACCAATGCAGGTTTTCATAATCATTTCCTCGAAAGGTTGCTTTTATTCAGAAGAACTATGTCCGTCAGCCTTCACCGGTTTACTAGAACTTCATGGAGCTCCTTTCCGGCCGCGTTCGCAGTTCCATATCTCGGAACAGGGAGTGACAGGTCACGGTTCTTTACACTCTGCAGAGGTGTGTTGCTTTACCCATAAGAGATCTTAACCTTGGTGCCAACCGGGTGATCTTCCCGTCCACACTTCCTATGGTGTGAGGCCCGGTATAAGGTCTAGCCAATCATGTTCCTCCGCTACCTCGAACACTCACCCTTTGTTGCATACCCCGACCCTGGGTCCTCGTCGGTCCTCTTATACCAATTAAGGATGGACCCCGACCACGACAACAGTTTGGGACTCGTTAACCAAACTCCTTCGCCGGCAGCTGCAACCCATCATAGACCACTTACCGTGGGGAATTAGAATGGGATCCCCACCCCACCGCTTGCCCAACCTGGGTCAAGTGTCTACGGTAAGCGCATCCGTTGATGTACGAGAGGTGGAAACACTTTTGACTACTCCGTCCCACTCCGGATCTTATGGTTAACACGGGTATTACGGCACAAGAATCACTGGCGACATTTGTTGTTTAATCCTAGATGGATATAAACCTTTGCAATGGAACCTCCACCATATCAACACAATCCATGGTTCCATTGCCCACCACATAGTCATATTCATAGTTATGAAAGTAGTGGTTTTGGTTTTTATGCAATAGTGGTAACCATAATACTTTGCAAGTAATTTGATAGAAGTACTCAAATGACATGAGCAAGTGATGAACTTGCCTTTCTTGACTGCAAGATTATGCAGGCAAGGTCTTCGATACGTAGAAACTCCAAATTCTGAAATAGCATCATCGTCCGGTAAGGACGATGTTTAAAAGATTGGCAAGGATGCAATAATGCATAAGTATGAGATGCAATCGTTCTAAGCGTGTCCTAACCCCGATGATTTAGGATTAGTGAGTGGTAATGATTGGTGTAGGGTGTGTTGTACTTTTAGAATGATTCACAAACAAGGTTCTTATTTAGGGTTGTGTAGTTTTAGCATAATAAGCATGTGGTAAAATGTATAGTAACAATCATACACACCAAGGAATTGTAGTTGTATAATAAGTGAACAGTAGTTGTCAATTTTACGTCCTATAGTGCATGGTTGATGATTTCTTATTATATAATTCAAAAGAATAACTTTTGAAGAACATACTTCTTAAGTATAAGAAGTATATCAATTAGGGTTGAGGTTGTCTAGGTTTTGCTATTTGATCTACCAAGTAAGGAATGATTGGCTCCTAAATAGGATAGTTCATAATTCTGAAGTATTTGTAGTGTTCAGTGGACTTGGTTATGTAATGATAATTATTGAGCCTATATGCTATTGGGTTTCATCACAATGGTGTGATGCTAAGCATGGTTAATTAAAATTGATATCTCTAAGGATAGGAGCTAAGGTTTGCATTTGGTTGCCCTTATTTGATCATTTAGGTCTGAAGAGGATGAACACATGGGGTACCCATATATTAGTGATAGATCTTCTACATTTTATGTGGCCAAGTCAAGTATTTATTTGCTAGTATGGTTCTATGATTTGAAAGTAGGTACCATGATCACATGTTCTAACCTAGGGTTTTAGGTTAGAAGCAAATTAGGGTTCACATGTAATAATGGAGCTAGGGTTTCTAATTGAATTAGGGTTTTTGGTTTCACATGAAATGATAGGGTTGTAATATCATTCCATATGGAATTAGGGTTTGCTATTTACCACATAGTTCTAGGATTAATAACTTCATTTTTTAAAGTTGAAGTTATTAATAACTTTGAGATAAAAAAATAATACTGAATTTGGCATTTTATTATTTTTAAACAATTAATAATCAAGGTAATTATTAATTAGGGTTTAAATTTCCACTAATAAAGATTTAACAAAATAACAAATAAAGAAAAATAGCTTTAAAGTTTTCTTTATTTTTCTTACTGGTTTTTGTTTATTTTAGAAGGTATTACTATTTATTGAATTTTAATTCAATTTAGGATTAAAGAAAAGGCTTAATTAACAAGTATTAAATAATTGAATTTTTATTAAAAATATAATTTTCATTTTATATTTTTATTGGATAGATTTTTCTTTTATAAGAATTTTGATATCTTATTTGTATTTTTCTGAGTTTTTATGAATTTTCTACAAATTTACAAAGTTTCAGTAATTAAATAGGATTTGAAATTAAACAGCGAATTACTAAATGCACCCGGGCTATTCTACTCTCTGCCACTGATAGGTGGGCCTTGGCCACGTCAACTGCCACGTTGGCAGTTGACTGGGTCAAAATCTTCGACGTGGCCGGGAAGCTCCTGGCCGGCGGCCAGTTCCCGACGACGACGGCGATTCGGGGCTCCCGCGAGCGGACTACGCACTCTAATCGAACCAGCACGCCAAGGCAAACCATATGGTGGCGGCGCTGCTCCAAAATGGTCGCCGGAGCTCACTCGCCGGCGAGGCCGAGCGGCAGAGCTCCCGGACCAATGGTGCAGGGCATGCTCGAGGGCGTAATAGGGAAAGATAAGGGGTGCTTGAGCACCGGCGACTTACCCTGAGCACGTTGAGCATGACGGCGAGGGAGATGGGGGCGTGTATCGCCGGATTTCATGGCTCCGGCCGTCGGAGGAATGAGGTCGATGGAGATGCTCTGGAGCTCCCTAGTTCAATTCCTTGTGCCAGAAGAGCAAGGAGAGGTTGGCGATGTCGATGGCGTCCTCGGCGAGGCACGGGGAGGTCCACAACGACAGCGGTAATGGTGGCCGGTTGTATTAGGGTTTCAATTTGGGGGTGAAATTGAGGCCAGAGAGGAAGAAATTCGAGACGAGGCTCGTCCTGGAGCTTTTATACGGCCTGGGTGTGTGCCTCGTCACGCCTTCGGACGAGGAGATGCTGCCAGCGACGAGGGGAAGAGAAGCACGTCGTCGTGCTGTCCTCCTCGAGCGCCAGAGAGGATGAGGATGACCCTCTCCTCTGTTTTTTAAGCGAAGGGGTATGTTGGGCTGACCTGGCCGTGTTGGGCTGGGATTTGCTGGGCTGCTGGTGGGCTTGGCCGAACAGGTAGGGTCTGGTAAGCCCCTTTTCTATTTTCTCTTTTCTTTTCTGTTTACAATTCTGTTTTTAATTTTCCATTTGAATTTCAGATCTGAATTCTGTTATTTTTGCAGGTTTCACAATTGTTAATTTCATCAAGGTTTACTATCCTGACTAATACGTTATGATCCTACTTGAACAAGCATTTTATATGAGATTCTATTACACACTCGATATTCTTATCCAAATGTTAAATAGATATGAATTGATACTCTCATTTTGGTTTTCTTGTGAATTATATCTATTTGATATTAGTAGAGTGGGGCATTTCTACTATGAGTGTTTTATAGGTTATTAGTAGGGTTTGATCTCATATCTGGGGATTTAACTCTATGCATATGATTTTATGTGAGCACTTGCTTGTTAAGCTCTTGAAGTTTTTTATTAGAACCATCTCCCCAAAGGTAGCACTGGATTTATATTTAATAACACCTTTAATAATATAGAGTAGATATTACTCTTATCAAGGTTTGATCTTGGTCATAATGGTAAATGGTTGAGTACTACACATGGTTTTAAATATAGTATTTAGCTTGTGAGAAATTCTAGGGTTCTAATTATATTCACCTAATGGCAATTGGTTTGAATCTCATTTATGGCCTGGTTTATATTAAGATCATCATAGTGATACATAAACTAGGGTTGAGATATAATGCTAGGTTGTAGGAATGAGATGGCACCATAATGTATTTGGTAGGGTTTAGTCTCCCCTAACCAAGATAAGATGGTTACTTGCTTAATATTTCATGTGCTTCTCTAATTACTAAGGATTTGAGAATTGGTTTTATCTTCTACTAATTCACTTCTCTTATTATCCTCATTTTATTATTGAAGTAACTAAAGTGGTTATGGTTCTTTTTATAGTTAACTTTGGTTATATGGATTAATGGTTTCTCACCATATAAAATATGGAATTTTACTCTAAGGTTTTCTTAGGTCCTTTAATTAAGGAATAAATGGAATATAGATGTGGTAGGATTCTACTTTATGATTACCAAGTGATTCACAAGTTGGGATTGAGATATAAGCCTAGGGTTTCTTACTAGTGATCTCCCTATAATTTCATGTGATGAATGATATCTCGCTTATCCGATTAGGATTTAACTTATCCTCACATTTCTCCAAAGCATGATCATATATTACATATGATCATCTTGTTCTTAATATCTTTACTTAAAATTCTTAGGGTTTATGATCATTACACAATTTATAATGATCAAGGTTGGACTTACTAAGGTATATCTCCTTGAATGGTTTCCTCACTCCCAAGATCAAGTGTTGTCTTGATCAATTAAATATATACCTTCTTTTATAGTTTCTTGAATGGGCATGGTTATGGTTGTCTCAATTATCTTGAGTATAACACCATAGATTGAGCTTTCTCATTTAAGAATGTTTATTCTAGGGTTTATGGGGTACTCCTAATATCTCCTTAGGTATCTAGGCTAAGGTTTCATTTGTCTAGCTCAATTGGGTTAGTCTCTTCCTCACCTTATCAATTAAGGGGTATGGTATTATTCCATGTGATATTAGGTTATCCCACCACTCCAAGAGAAATGGTTTTCAACCTAATACTTTAATTCAAAGGTTGTCCTTTATTCTTAAATAGGTAAAGCTAAAATTGGTATGAGTGGTCTCTCTCTCATCTAGGAAAGGACTTTTAATACCATCTTAAGATTTGGTTCCATAGATAATGATGTGATCATCAATATCTATGTTCAACATGAAAGGTTCTCTTTCTAGGGATGGTCTTGATTAGTTTCCTAAGGTTATGTTCTTAAGATGAGGTTTTGTTTACATGGATGTATATCCAGGGTTTAACTAAAGGTTTGTTATTGCTTCTCTAATAATTAATAGAACTCTCACCTCTCTAGGTTTAATGTATATTAATAAGGAATAGAGAAGGATATATATATCTTAGTTGGATCTCTTTGTCTTGTTTCCAAGATTAAAGTGGAATGAATACCATGATGTTTCATGATAGGATCATGGTTTAGTTTTAAGACATGGAGAAGATAGTCAAGAATGGTTCCACCATTTTATTGTTACTTGATTCCCAATTAATTGTAGGTTCATGTGTTATGGCAAGGAATTCCATGTTATGATCTTTTATAAGATCAAGCAATTGATCCTTGGTTAAAGTGTTGTTGTGTTGATTATTAGTTCCATTTGATCTAACCCCTTAGATCAAATCATCTCTACCCAAAACAAGGTTTTATCAAAGTCACATTGAGGTTTATAGCGCTTGACTTGATGAGCTACTTCAATTCCACCAAGGTCAAGTGAAACTTCGGGCCATCGTGACTGTTTTACTTTAAAGCGCGAAAATTCCCCAGATTTTCTATGCATGAATGCAATGCACACATCTGTTTCCTCTAATTTTGTAACCCCATTACCTGGGATATTACAGTCTCTACCCCTTAAACTAAACTTCGTCCTCGAAGTTTGATATCTCTCACGTTTCGGAGTGTGGATCTGACTTGTGTAGACTACATCTTTTCTCAAACTCCTTGGTGATCTCACTGGATATAATTGATTATATCCCTTGTCCAGATTCTTCCTGGAATCTCTTAGTGTTTGACATCAAACAACTATTACTTCTTTTACTTCCATGATTTCCTCCAATATTATAAGCTTGTTTCCTTTCTCATTGAATATTCAATGATTGGGACTTCTTCTTGTACTGACAGTCTTAATTGAGGACTAATTGGATAACATTCTCCTATTTGATAAATAGGTCTTTGTTTTTCCCTTACTACCAAAACTGCAATAACGGTACTTGGTAAGGTACTTACCATGGAAATGGTTGTGATGGTTTATTTCCCTAAGAATGGATTAGACTCATTTAGTCCATCCAATCCTGGTTTCTGGTTGATACCTATAACTATTTTGGGTTATTTAGGTTCCATGAAAGGAATCATTTTATTAGTCTTTGATATTGGTGTGTTCAATCTTCTTCATTCTTTGACCATCTTGAGCTGTATTTGGTCTACGGTATTTTCTTCGTCCAACTCCTTTATGCTTGACT
Source organism: Lolium perenne (assembly GCF_019359855.2). Classification (NCBI taxonomy): domain Eukaryota; kingdom Viridiplantae; phylum Streptophyta; class Magnoliopsida; order Poales; family Poaceae; genus Lolium; species Lolium perenne. The sequence continues at coordinate 221,330,323 of NC_067245.2, read as the reverse complement.
TACTTGAGCTTTCGTACTTCTGAGTAAATACTACTCACTTTCTCAAGTTATAGTCCACTTCTTACTTTCCCGAGGTATGAATCTCGGCTTCTGGTCTGTCATCCTTCTGAAAGTAGTGTTCAATAGTCTTATGAAAATAAGATTGAACTTCCACTCAGTTCAGACCTTTTGCTTCTATCAAGCTTAAAGTATTGAGTTATTGTATATCTAACTCAATGTTTACTCTACCCCTTAGAGTTTCCTTATGGTCTTCAACTCTTTTTCTTCCAACCATTGGATTGATGGTTAGAATATTGGTTTAGGTGTAGTTCATGGTTCATATTCTTATAAGTTCTCGCGAAGAATATATGTGGTGTATCCACTCAATTGTGGACATCCAATGTGAATCCTTTGACTAAATGTTTATAGATCTAGCTATTTGGCTGACAAGATATTTATTTGTTCACAAACTTTTGTTACAACTAATTAAACCGTGGGCTATTTGTAATACCAACTGATACCAGCTGTGGTTATTATACCAACTGTGGCTATTTGATATCTAAAAAATGGATTCTATTATAGGTTCTGATCAACTGGACGAGACATCTTCTACTTTATCCCGTAGTATTGATATTATACCAATTGTGGTCTTCTGATATCAACTATGGTCTTCTTATATCTGCTATGGTTTCATAAATCATCTTCCTTCATTCAGGGTTTATTTTGCGGAAAAACCACTAGCTGACACTATGAATATAGTATCCTAAGTGATTTCCCTCGCATTCCCTCTTCCATAATGATTATGGTTCTACTTCTACTTCTCCATAATCATCATATTTCTCACCTTCATGCTTCTTATGTACTAAAGTACTCCTCTGTGGAGGTAAAGCATGAGTTTTTTATTGGTACTTCCTTCAGAGTATTGTGGTTACTTCCCCACAACTTTGCTTCCTTCTTCTGGTGAACCTTCATCTTGTCTTCAGAATCTTCAGAATTCGTCACTTCCTCACACAAATACTATTACCCTCTAGATCTATAGCATCAAGTAAGAACTTGATATTGCAACATGCATTTGCATATCAAAGTCAAACTTCATGTATGGATCTAGTCAAACAATGAAAATCCATTAAAATCCAAGAAGATTCAGCTTTGTGTTTATAGTACACACCATCATAAGCCTGAATAAAATAGTTGAGTATGACATCTCTAAACATCAGGCTGAGATGTGTAGTATATAACACCACATAGATGGTTTATATCGTGATACTTATCATGAATGTATGGCGGACTACTATTTGTCTTAACATTTACCTGAATTGCACAATTGCAATGAGTTAAACTTGAAACAAAGTGGTCTAGGATAGTTAAGGTTAACCTAATTTTCTTTGGAAGTACTTCTTAACTTCCATTTTGTTGAGGACTGCCTCACATGGTATCTCTAAGTTCTATCATGTCTACTCTAAACACCTATTTATTAGGATATATCTCATATACTTCTAAGTGTTTATACTATCATAAGACTATGGTTATGATGTGCTTGGCACACTTCTTATTGTTTTGGAACACAATTCTTGCACTATTGTTGAACAACTATCTTCTTATTATACTCCTCTGAATTAATTATAAGATTCTAGTCCATCACATAACGATTCTCAGGTGAATCATATATGATTAGCTACTCTACCATGTAAGTAGACAACTTTTATTCTTACCTCCCATGATTAACTCATCATGGTCTACACTACCTCATATAAATTATATATGTCACATGCTATTAGTTGTTTTCACAAGTTGGGTGAATTATACCTTCCTATTACTTGTCTTGGTATACCTATTCTACTATGCTATCTTCCTACTTTACTTATCTTTATTACTTGATATCACTCCTATTACAGGTCTGGATAATTCTTACTTAACCATAACATGTGTTGGTACACATCTTCCAATAGGATATCTTCCTTATGGTTGTATCCTCTCTTTGGACTACCATGTATAGTATACCAAGTGTGATCTACTCATCTATTGTTTTAAAGACTTATTGATGTGCTACATGTTTTGGATTAGCTAACTAAGTTCACTATATCTTGGTAAGTTAGGTAAGAAATGTTGACTCAAGTGTGTCAGGATTATTCTCAAGTGAATATCCATCTTAAGTCATAAAAAATTATTTGGTCTAACTAAGACAACTTCCTATAGACACTACCAATCCTATAGGTCGCCTTTAAAGGGTTTTAATCCTAAGGTCAAAGCATTTGCTCTGATACCAACTGTGGTGACCCGGCATACCACTGCATGGTGTAGTATGCAAGTCTGATATAACACCAATGAAACACCGTTCCACTAGTATTATATCGCTCAGAGTGGTACAACAGAAACATATACGGGTCCAAGGCATGTCTATAGAATTACACACAGACTCTGTTACATAAGATCATCACAGCCTCCTACTTTACAATGAGGTAAAACTGCAGATAACTCCAGAAGAACGACTCGTAGACTAGTCTTACCACGAACTCTATTTGTAGAGTATTTAACTAGCTAAAGAGGCTAAGAATAGATTCTAGCTAAATAGGAGCTAGGTTTAGGAAACTAGTTCCCTTCTATGGCTAAACTAGGTTTTCTCCTTGATGTATGTGGTATATGACTCCTCTGACAGGGTCTTGTCTCCTCGAGTAGTTGTTGACTCCTCGGCCTTCGAGTTGCACTGTGGATACTCCTTCGATGCCTCCATATCTAAGCAGGGGATTTAAGAGTGGTATGAGTACGAGCGTACTCAACAAGTTCATTATAGGAAAGAGGTGTTTAATGCACTAGCTACGGCATTAGACCAGAAAGTCTAATACCAATGCAGGTTTTCATAATCATTTCCTCGAAAGGTTGCTTTTATTCAGAAGAACTATGTCCGTCAGCCTTCACCGGTTTACTAGAACTTCATGGAGCTCCTTTCCGGCCGCGTTCGCAGTTCCATATCCCGGAACAGGGAGTGACAGGTCACGGTTCTTTACACTCTGCAGAGGTGTGTTGCTTTACCCATAAGAGATCTTAACCTTGGTGCCAACCGGGTGATCTTCCCGTCCACACTTCCTATGGTGTGAGGCCCGGTATAAGGTCTAGCCAATCATGTTCCTCCGCTACCTCGAACACCCACCCTTTGTTGCATACCCCGACCCTGGGTCCTCGTCGGTCCTCTTATACCAATTAAGGATGGACCCCGACCACGACAATAGTTTGGGACTCGTTAACCAAACTCCTTCGCCGGCAGCTGCAACCCATCATAGACCACTTACCGTGGGGAATTAGAATGGGATCCCCTCCCCACCGCTTGCCCAACCTGGGTCAAGTGTCTACGGTAAGCGCATCCGTTGATGTACGAGAGGTGGAAACACTTTTGACTACTCCGTCCCACTCCGGATCTTATGGTTAACACGGGTATTACGGCACAAGAATCACTGGCGACATTTGTTGTTTAATCCTAGATGGATATAAACCTTTGCAATGGAACCTCCACCATATCAACACAATCCATGGTTCCATTGCCCATCACATAGTCATATTCATAGTTATGAAAGTAGTGGTTTTGGTTTTTATGCAATAGTGATAACCATAATACTTTGCAAGTAATTTGATAGAAGTACTCAAATGACATGAGCAAGTGATGAACTTGCCTTTCTTGACTGCAAGATTATGCAGGCAAGGTCTTCGATACGTAGAAACTCCAAATTCTGAAATAGCATCATCGTCCGGTAAGGACGATGTTTAAAAGATTGGCAAGGATGCAATAATGCATAAGTATGAGATGCAATCGTTCTAAGCGTGTCCTAACCCCGATGATTTAGGATTAGTGAGTGGTAATGATTGGTGTAGGGTGTGTTGTACTTTTAGAATGATTCACAAACAAGGTTCTTATTTAGGGTTGTGTAGTTTTAGCATAATAAGCATGTGGTAAAATGTATAGTAACAATCATACACACCAAGGAATTGTAGTTGTATAATAGGTGAACAGTAGTTGTCAATTTTAAGTCCTATAGTGCATGGTTGATGATTTCTTATTATATAATTCAAAAGAATAACTTTTGAAGAACATACTTCTTAAGTATAAGAAGTATATCAATTAGGGTTGAGGTTGTCTAGGTTTTGCTATTTGATCTACCAAGTAAGGAATGATTGGCTCCTAAATAGGATAGTTCATAATTCTGAAGTATTTGTAGTGTTCAGTGGACTTGGTTATGTAATGATAATTATTGAGCCTATATGCTATTGGGTTTCATCACAATGGTGTGATGCTAAGCATGGTTAATTAAAATTGATATCTCTAAGGATAGGAGCTAAGGTTTGCATTTGGTTGCCCTTATTTGATCATTTAGGTCTGAAGAGGATGAACACATGGGGTACCCATATATTAGTGATAGATCTTCTACATTTTATGTGGCCAAGTCAAGTATTTATTTGCTAGTATGGTTCTATGATTTGAAAGTAGGTACCATGATCACATGTTCTAACCTAGGGTTTTAGGTTAGAAGCAAATTAGGGTTCACATGTAATAATGGAGCTAGGGTTTCTAATTGAATTAGGGTTTTTGGTTTCACATGAAATGATAGGGTTGTAATATCATTCCATATGGAATTAGGGTTTGCTATTTACCACATAGTTCTAGGATTAATAACTTCATTTTTTAAAGTTGAAGTTATTAATAACTTTGAGATAAAAAATAATACTGAATTTGGCATTTTATTATTTTTAAACAATTAATAATCAAGGTAATTATTAATTAGGGTTTAAATTTCCACTAATAAAGATTTAACAAAATAACAAATAAAGAAAAATAGCTTTAAAGTTTTCTTTATTTTTCTTACTGGTTTTTGTTTATTTTAGAAGGTTTTACTATTTATTGAATTTTAATTCAATTTAGGATTAAAGAAAAGGCTTAATTAACAAGTATTAAATAATTGAATTTTTATTAAAAATATAATTTTCATTTTATATTTTTATTGGATAGATTTTTCTTTTATAAGAATTTTGATATCTTATTTGTATTTTTCTGAGTTTTTATGAATTTTCTACAAATTTACAAAGTTTCAGTAATTAAATAGGATTTGAAATTAAACAGCGAATTACTAAATGCACCCGGGCTATTCTACTCTCTGCCACTGATAGGTGGGCCTTGGCCACATCAACTGCCACGTTGGCAGTTGACTGGGTCAAAATCTTCGACGTGGCCGGGAAGCTCCTGGCCGGCGGCCAGTTCCCGACGACGACGGCGATTCGGGGCTCCCGCGAGCGGACTACGCACTCTAATCGAACCAGCACGCCAAGGCAAACCATATGGTGGCGGCGCTGCTCCAAAATGGTCGCCGGAGCTCACTCGCCGGCGAGGCCGAGCGGCAGAGCTCCCGGACCAATGGTGCAGGGCATGCTCGAGGGCGTAATAGGGAAAGATAAGGGGTGCTTGAGCACCGGCGACTTACCCTGAGCACGTTGAGCATGACGGCGAGGGAGATGGGGGCGTGTATCGCCGGATTTCATGGCTCCGGCCGTCGGAGGAATGAGGTCGATGGAGATGCTCTGGAGCTCCCTAGTTCAATTCCTTGTGCCAGAAGAGCAAGGAGAGGTTGGCGATGTCGATGGCGTCCTCGGCGAGGCACGGGGAGGTCCACAACGACGGCGGTAATGGCGGCCGGTTGTATTAGGGTTTCAATTTGGGGGCGAAATTGAGGCCAGAGAGGAAGAAATTCGAGACGAGGCTCGTCCTGGAGCTTTTATACGGCCTGGGTGTGTGCCTCGTCACGCCTTCGGACGAGGAGATGCTGCCAGCGACGAGGGGAAGAGAAGCACGTCGTCGTGCTGTCCTCCTCGAGCGCCAGAGAGGATGAGGATGACCCTCTCCTCTGTTTTTTAAGCGAAGGGGTATGTTGGGCTGACCTGGCCGTGTTGGGCTGGGATTTCTTTGGGCTCTTGGTGGGCTTGGCCGAACAGGTAGGGTGCAGTAAGCCCCTTTTCTATTTTCTCTTTTCTTTTCTGTTTACAATTCTGTTTTTAATTTTCCATTTGAATTTCAGATCTGAATTCTGTTATTTTTGCAGGTTTCACAATTGTTAATTTCATCAAGGTTTACTATCCTGACTAATACGTTATGATCCTACTTGAACAAGCATTTTATATGAGATTCTATTACACACTCGATATTCTTATCCAAATGTTAAATAGATATGAATTGATACTCTCATTTTGGTTTTCTTGTGAATTATATCTATTTGATATTAGTAGAGTGGGGCATTTCTACTATGAGTGTTTTATAGGTTATTAGTAGGGTTTGATCTCATATCTGGGGATTTAACTCTATGCATATGATTTTATGTGAGCACTTGCTTGTTAAGCTCTTGAAGTTTTTTATTAGAACCATCTCCCCAAAGGTAGCACTGGATTTATATTTAATAACACCTTTAATAATATAGAGTAGATATTACTCTTATCAAGGTTTGATCTTGGTCATAATGGTAAATGGTTGAGTACTACACATGGTTTTAAATATAGTATTTAGCTTGTGAGAAATTCTAGGGTTCTAATTATATTCACCTAATGGCAATTGGTTTGAATCTCATTTATGGCCTGGTTTATATTAAGATCATCATAGTGATACATAAACTAGGGTTGAGATATAATGCTAGGTTGTAGGAATGAGATGGCACCATAATGTATTTGGTAGGGTTTAGTCTCCCCTAACCAAGATAAGATGGTTACTTGCTTAATATTTCATGTGCTTCTCTAATTACTAAGGATTTGAGAATTGGTTTTATCTTCTACTAATTCACTTCTCTTATTATCCTCATTTTATTATTGAAGTAACTAAAGTGGTTATGGTTCTTTTTATAGTTAACTTTGGTTATATGGATTAATGGTTTCTCACCATATAAAATATGGAATTTTACTCTAAGGTTTTCTTAGGTCCTTTAATTAAGGAATAAATGGAATATAGATGTGGTAGGATTCTACTTTATGATTACCAAGTGATTCACAAGTTGGGATTGAGATATAAGCCTAGGGTTTCTTACTAGTGATCTCCCTATAATTTCATGTGATGAATGATATCTGCTTATCCGATTAGGATTTAACTTATCCTCACATTTCTCCAAAGCATGATCATATATTACATATGATCATCTTGTTCTTAATATCTTTACTTAAAATTCTTAGGGTTTATGATCATTACACAATTTATAATGATCAAGGTTGGACTTACTAAGGTATATCTCCTTGAATGGTTTCCTCACTCCCAAGATCAAGTGTTGTCTTGATCAATTAAATATATACCTTCTTTTATAGTTTCTTGAATGGGCATGGTTATGGTTGTCTCAATTATCTTGAGTATAACACCATAGATTGAGCTTTCTCATTTAAGAATGTTTATTCTAGGGTTTATGGGGTACTCCTAATATCTCCTTAGGTATCTAGGCTAAGGTTTCATTTGTCTAGCTCAATTGGGTTAGTCTCTTCCTCACCTTATCAATTAAGGGGTATGGTATTATTCCATGTGATATTAGGTTATCCCACCACTCCAAGAGAAATGGTTTTCAACCTAATACTTTAATTCAAAGGTTGTCCTTTATTCTTAAATAGGTAAAGCTAAAATTGGTATGAGTGGTCTCTCTCTCATCTAGGAAAGGACTTTTAATACCATCTTAAGATTTGGTTCCATAGATAATGATGTGATCATCAATATCTATGTTCAACATGAAAGGTTCTCTTTCTAGGGATGGTCTTGATTAGTTTCCTAAGGTTATGTTCTTAAGATGAGGTTTTGTTTACATGGATGTATATCCAGGGTTTAACTCAAGGTTTGTTATTGCTTCTCTAATAATTAATAGAACTCTCACCTCTCTAGGTTTAATGTATATTAATAAGGAATAGAGAAGGATATATATATCTTAGTTGGATCTCTTTGTCTTGTTTCCAAGATTAAAGTGGAATGAATACCATGATGTTTCATGATAGGATCATGGTTTAGTTTTAAGACATGGAGAAGATAGTCAAGAATGGTTCCACCATTTTATTGTTACTTGATTCCCAATTAATTGTAGGTTCATATGTTATGGCAAGGAATTCCATGTTATGATCTTTTATAAGATCAAGCAATTGATCCTTGGTTAAAGTGTTGTTGTGTTGATTATTAGTTCCATTTGATCTAACCCCTTAGATCAAATCATCTCTACCCAAAACAAGGTTTTATCAAAGTCACATTGAGGTTTATAGCGCTTGACTTGATGAGCTACTTCAATTCCACCAAGGTCAAGTGAAACTTCAGTTACTGTGACTGTTTTACTTTAAAGCGCGAAAATTCCCCAGATTTTCTATGCATGAATGCAATGCACACATCTGTTTCCTCTAATTTTGTAACCCCATTACCTGGGATATTACAGCATCCAAGTCCAGTCTTGGAGGCGTCGCAATATACGTCAAAGGGCTTTGCGATATCTGGCATGATCAGGATTGGGGCTGTTGTCAGTCTACTCTTGAGCTGTTGAAAGCTCTCTTCGCATTTGTCGGTCCACTCAAACTTCCTGTCCTTTTTCAGCAGTTGGGTCATTGGTCGAGCGATGCTCGAAAAACCTTCTACAAATCTGCGGTAGTATCCGGCTATGATGGCGTGTAACTCACACGTTCGTTGGGAACCCCAAGAAGCAGGTATGATGCGCACATCAACAAGTTTTCCCTCAGAAAGAAACCAAGGTTTATCGAACCAGGAGGAGCCAAGAAGCACGTTGAAGGTTGATGGCGGCGGGATGTAGTGCGGCGCAACACCAGGGATTCCGGCGCCAACGTGGAACCTGCACAACACAACCAAAGTACTTTGCCCCAACGAAACAGTGAGGTTGTCAATCTCACCGGCTCGCTGTAACAAAGGATTAACCGTATTGTGTGGAAGATGATTGTTTGCAGAAAACAGTAGAACAATATTGCAGTAGATTGTATTTCAGTATAGAGAATTGGACCGGGGTCCACAGTTCACTAGAGGTGTCTCTCCCATAAGATAAACAGCATGTTGGGTGAACAAATTACAGTTGGGCAATTGACAAATAAAGAGGGCATGACCATGCACATACATATTATGATGAGTATAGTGAGATTTAATTGGGCATTACGACAAAGTACATAGACCGCTATCCAGCATGCATCTATGCCTAAAAAGTCCACCTTCAGGTTATCATCCGAACCCCTCCGATATTAAGTTCCTAACAACAGACAATTGCATTAAGTATTGCGCGTAATGTAATCAGTGACTATATCCTCGAACATAGCACCAATGTTTTATCCCTAGTGGCAACAGCACATCCACAACCTTAGAACTTTCTGTCACTGTCCCAGATATCAATGGAGGCATGAACCCACTATCGAGCATAAATACTCCCTCTTGGAGTTACAAGCATCTACTTGGCCAGAGCATCTACTAGTAACGGAGAGCATGCAAGATCATAAACAACACATAGACATAACTTTGATAATCAACATAACAAGTATTCTCTATTCATCGGATCCCAACAAACGCAACATATAGAATTACAGATAGATGATCTTGATCATGTTAGGCAGCTCACAAGATCCGACAATTAAGCACAATGGGGAGAAGACAACCATCTAGCTACTGCTATGGACCCATAGTCCAGGGGTAGACTACTCACACATCACTCCGGAGGCGACCATGGCGGCGTAGAGTCCTCCGGGAGATGATTCCCCTCTCCGGCAGGGTGCCGGAGGCGATCTCTGGATCCCCGAGATGGGATCGGCGGCGGCGGCGTCTGCGGAAGGTTTTCCGTATCGTGGCTCTCGGTACTGGGGGTTTCGCGATGGAGGCTTTAAGTAGGCGGAAGGGCAGGTCAGGAGGCGGCACGAGGGGCCCACACCACAGGGCCGCGCGGCCAAGGGGGGCCACGCCGCCCTAGGGTGTGGCCACCTCGTGGCCCCACTTCGTCTCCTCTTCGGTCTTCTGGAAGCTTCGTGGCAAAATAGGACCCTGGGCGTTGATTTCGTCCAATTCCGAGAATATTTCGTTACTAGGATTTCTGAAACCAAAAACAGCAGAAAACAAAGCGGCACTTCGGCATCTTGTTAATAGGTTAGTTCCAGAAAATGCACGAATATGACATAAAGTGTGCATAAAACATGTAGATTACATCAATAATGTGGCATGGAACATAAGAAATTATCGATACGTCGGAGACGTATCAGCATCCCCAAGCTTAGTTCTGCTCGTCCCGAGCAGGAAAAAACGATAACACAGATAATTTCTGGAGTGACATGCCATCATAACCTTGATCATACTATTTGTAAAGCATATGTAGTGAATGCAGCGATCAAAACAATGTATATGACATGAGTAAACAAGTGAATCATAAAGCAAAGACTTTTCATGAATAGTAACTTCAAGACAAGCATCAATAAGTCTTGCATAAGAGTTAACTCATAAAGCAATAATTCATAGTAAAGGCATTGAAGCAACACAAAAGAAGATTAAGTTTCAGCGGTTGCTTTCAACTTATAACATGTATATCTCATGGATATTGTCAACATAGAGTAATATAATAAGTGCAATATGCAAGTATGTAGGAATCAATGCACAGTTCACACAAGTGTTTGCTTCTTGAGGTGGAGAGAAATAGGTGAACTGACTCAACAATGAAAGTAAAAGAATGGTCCTCCATAGAGGAAAAGCATCGATTGCTATATTTGTGCTAGAGCTTTGATTTTGAAAACATGAAACAATTTTGTCAACGGTAGTAATAAAGCATATGTATCATGTAAATTATATCTTATAAGTTGCAAGCCTCATGCATAGTATACTAATAGTGCCCGCACCTTGTCCTAATTAGCTTGGACTACCGGATCATCACAATGCACATGTTTTAACCAAGTGTCACAAAGGGGTACCTCTATGCCGCCTATACAAAGGTCTAAGGAGAAAGCTCGCATTGGATTTCTCGCTATTGATTATTCTCAACTTAGACATCCATACCGGGACAACATAGACAACAGATACTGGACTCCTCTTTTATGCATAAGCATGTAACAACAATTAATAATTTTCTCATATGAGATTGATGATATATGTCCAAAACTGAAACTTCCACCATGGATCATGGCTTTAGTTAGCGGCCCAATGTTCTTCTCTAACAATATGCATGCTTAACCATAAGGTGGTAGATCGCTCTTACTTCAGACAAGACGAACATGCATAGCAAATCACATGAAATTCAACAAAGAGTAGTTGATGGCGTCCCCAGTGAACATGGTTATCGCACAACAAGCAACTTAATAAGAGATAAAGTGCATAAGTACATATTCAATACCACAATAGTTTTTAAGCTATTTGTCCCATGAGCTATATATTGCAAAGGTGAATGATGGAATTTTAAAGGTAGCACTCAAGAAATTTACTTTGGAATGGCGGAAAATACCATGTAGTAGGTAGGTATGGTGGACACAAATGGCATAGTGGTTGGCTCAAGTATTTTGGATGCATGAGAAGTATTCCCTCTCGATACAAGGTTTAGGCTAGCAAGGCTTAAACAAACACAAGGATGAACCGGTGCAGCAAAACTCACATAAAAGACATATTGTAAACATTATAAGACTCTACACCGTCTTCCTTGTTGTTCAAACTTAATACTAGAAATTATCTAGACCTTAGAGAAACCAAATATGCAAACCAAATTTTAGCATGCTCTATGTATTTCTTCATTAATGGGTGCAAAGCATATGATGCAAGAGCTTAAACATGAGCACAACAATTGCCAAGTATCACATTACCCACGACATTATAGCAAATTACTACATGTATCATTTTCCAATTCCAACCATATATCAATTTAACGAAGAAGAAACTTCGCCATGAATACTATGAGTAGAAACTAAGGACATACTTGTCCATATGCTACAGCGGAGCGTGTCTCTCTCCCATAAAGTGAATGCTAGGATCCATTTTATTCAAACAAAACAAAAAACAAAAACAAACCGACGCTCCAAGAAAAGCACATAAGATGTGATGGAATAAAAATATAGTTTCAGGGGAGGAACCTGATAATGTTGTCGATGAAGAAGGGGATGCCTTGGGCATCCCCAAGCTTAGACGCTTGAGTCTTCTTAGAATATGCAGGGGTGAACCACCGGGGCATCCCCAAGCTTAGAGCTTTCACTCTCCTTGATCATGTTGCATCATACTCCTCTCTTGATCCTTGAAAACTTCCTCCACACCAAACTTAGAACAACTTATTAGAGGGTTAGCGACAATAAAAATTAACATGTTCAGAGGTGACACAATCATTCTTAACACTTCTGAACATTTCATAAAGCTACTGGACATAAATGGATCAAAGAAATTCATCCAACATAGCAAAAGAGGCAATGCGAAATAAAAGGCAGAGTCTGTCAAAACAGAACAGTTCGTATTGACGAATTTTATCGAGGCACCAGACTTGCTCAAATGAAAATGCTCAAATTGAATGAAAGTTGCGTACATATCTGAGGATCACTCACGTAAATTGGCATAATTTTCTGAGTTACCTACATAGAAAACAGCCCAGATACGTGACAGCAAAGAAATCTGTTTCTGCGCAGTAATCCAAATCTAGTATGAACTTTTCTATCAACGACTTTACTTGGCACAACAAAACACTAAACTAAGATAAGGAGAGGTTGCTACAGTAGTAAACAACTTCCAAGACAAAAAATAAAAACAAAGTACTGTAGGTAAAAACCATGGGTTGTCTCCCATAAGCGCTTTTCTTTAACGCCTTTCAGCTAGGCGCAGAAAGTGTGTATCAAGTATTATCGAAGGGTGGTGTGTCATTATTATGAGCTCCCCCATCCGTAGTGGCACTAAGGGCTTTGTCAATTTTAGGCCTATAATAATACTTCTTTGGTTTAGGCACTTTAGAGACATACATAAACTTTTGTTCCTTACCCACATAAGCTTTCTCCTTATATTTAAGAGAAGAAAATGTTGAACCCAAGGTTCCCATAGCTTTTTCAAGTTCGTCAATCCTATTGCTTTGATCGTCATGGACAACACAAGTTCCTAGGACACTAATTCTTTCATCAATTCCTCCTAAGGATTTATCAAGTTCATCAGTTTTATCAAGTAACATTTCCAATTTAGCTTCAATACTTGGAAAATTTTTCTCTATGGTTTCCAATTTTTTCATAACATCTTCAAGAGAGATTTCAGTTTTAACTTCATCAACAGGAGGTATTCCAAATAGACTCTCAATAATGCAACTAGCTTCTAATGCAGGAGTACTTAGGAAGTTACCTTTTGCGTGACTATCAAGAACATACCTATTCCAGCTAGAGATACCAACATAAAAATTCCTGAGTAAGATAGTGGTGGAGTGTTTCTTAGTGCACCTATTATGGGCATCACTAATTCTATACCAAGCATCTCTTAAATATTCTCCCCCTCGTTGCTTAAACGTACGAACTTAAACTTCAGGATTACTCATTTTAGCAGTAGTAAATAAAGCAAACTAGATAAAGTAAATGCAAGTAACTAATTTTTTTGTGTTTTTGATATAGCAAACAAGATAGCAAGTAAAGTAAAACTAGCAACTAATTTTTTTTGTATTTTGATTTAGTGCAACAAACAAAGTAGTAAATAAACTAAGCAAGACAAAAACAAAGTAAAGAGATTGGGAAGTGGAGACTCCCCTTGCAGCGTGTCTTGATCTCCCCGGCAACGGCGCCAGAAAAAGAGCTTGATGGCGTGTAACTCACACGTTCGTTGGGAACCCCAAGAGGAAGGTATGATGCGCACAGCAGCAAGTTTTCCCTCAGAAAGAAACCAAGGTTTATCGAACCAGGAGGAGCCAAGAAGCACGTTGAAGGTTGATGGCGGCGGGATGTAGTGCGGCGCAACACCAGGGATTCCGGCGCCAACGTGGAACCTGCACAACACAACCAAAGTACTTTGCCCCAACGAAACAGTGAGGTTGTCAATCTCACCGGCTTGCTGTAACAAAGGATTAACCGTATTGTGTGGAAGATGATTGTTTGCAGAAAACAGTAGAAACGATGTGCAAGAGATTGTATTTCAAGTATAGAGAATTGGACCGGGGTCCACAGTTCACTAGAGGTGTCTCTCCCATAAGATAAACAGCATGTTGGGTGAACAAATTACAGTTGGGCAATTGACAAATAAAGAGGGCATGACCATGCACATACATATTATGATGAGTATAGTGAGATTTAATTGGGCATTACGACAAAGTACATAGACCGCTATCCAACATGCATCTATGCCTAAAAAGTCCACCTTCAGGTTATCATCCGAACCCCCTCCAGTATTAAGTTGCTAACAACAGACAATTGCATTAAGTATTGCGCGTAATGTAATCAGTGACTATATCCTCGAACATAGCACCAATGTTTTATCCCTAGTGGCAACAGCACATCCACAACCTTAGAACTTTCTATCAACATCCCCGAGATATCAATGGAGGCATGAACCCACTATCGAGCATAAATACTCCCTCTTGGAGTTACAAGCATCTACTTGGCCATAGCATCTACTAGTAACGGAGAGCATGCAAGATCATAAACAACACATAGACATAACTTTGATAATCAACATAACAAGTATTCTCTATTCATCGGATCCCAACAAACACAACATATAGAATTACAGATAGATGATCTTGATCATGTTAGGCATCTCACAAGATCCGACAATTAAGCACAATGGGGAGAAGACAACCATCTAGCTACTGCTACGGACCCATAGTCTAGGGGTAGACTACTCACACATCACTCCGGAGGCGACCATGGCGGCGTAGAGTCCTCCGGGAGATGATTCCCCTCTCCGGCAGGGTGCCGGAGGCGATCTCCTGGATCCCCCGAGATGGGATCGGCGGCGGCGGCGTCTCTGGAAGGTTTTTCGTATCGTGGCTCTCGGTACTGGGGGTTTCGCGACGGAGGCTTTAAGTAGGCGGAAGGGCAGGTCAGGAGGCGGCACGAGGGGCCCACACCACAGGGCCGCGCGGCCAAGGGGGGGCCGCGCCGCCCTAGGGTGTGGCCACCTCGTGGCCCCACTTCGTCTCCTCTTCGGTCTTCTGGAAGCTTCGTGGCAAAATAGGACCCTGGGCGTTGATTTCGTCCAATTCCGAGAATATTTCGTTACTAGGATTTACAAACGAAAAACAGCAGAAAACAAAGAATCGGCACTTCGGCATCTTGTTAATAGGTTAGTTCCAGAAAATGCACGAATATGACATAAAGTGTGCATAAAACATGTAGATAACATCAATAATGTGGCATGGAACATAAGAAATTATCGATACGTCGGAGACGTATCAGGCTAATCCAAGAAAAGCGCGGACCTCGGTTTGTGTGGTTGGGGCTTGCCATTCCATAACAGTTTTGATTTTGGCGGGATCTACGGCGATTCCTCCTGCAGACAAGATGTGTCCCAGGAATCCAACTTCTTCCAGCCAAAACTCACACTTGCTGAACTTGGCATACAACTTGTGCTGTCTAAGGATTTCTAGGACAATCTCCAAATGTTGTTCATGTTCCTCTTCGGACTTGGAGTAGACGAGGATGTTATCGATGAATACAACGACAAACTTGTCCAAAAAGTTCATGAAGATCTTATTCATGAGATTCATGAAATAAGCGGGGGCATTGGTCAGTCCAAACGACATGACGTTGTACTCATACAACCCATATCTGGTGGTAAAGGCAGTTTTTGGAATGTCGGTGGCTCGGATCTTGGTTGATGATATCCAGTTCTAAGATCTATCTTGGAGAAAACTCTGGATCCGGTGAGTTGATCGAACAAGTCTTCTATCTTGGGTAGGGGGTATTTGTTTTTGATGGTAACATCGTTAAGCTTACGATAGTCCGTGCATAAACGATTTGCACCATCCTTCTTGTCCACAAACAAGACGGGTGATCTCCAGGGGGATGCACTCGGTCTAATCAGACCTTTGGCCAACATATCATCTATTTGCTTCTTCAGCTCCACAAGCTCGGTTGCGTTCATGGTGTAGGCTCTCTGGGCTATGGGTCCAGTTCCGGGGATTAACTCGATGATAAACTCGATATCCCTATCCGGGGGCATACCGGGTAGATCATCCGGAAACACATCAGGGTAGCGACACACGACCCTGATTTGATCCAGAGTTGGCTTGGATACACTTTGGTTGCAGGTGAATTTTCTGGGTAGTTTTTCAGAGACGTGCTCTACTACGATCCCGGTGCTGCTGGTCATGGTTATGGCTTTCTTGGCACAATCTATCAATCCATTGTGCTTGGACATCCATTCCATTCCTAGTACGACTTCCAAACCTTTGGTTCCGAGTATGATTAGATTGGCAAAGAAATCTACATCACGGATTTTGATGGGTACATTTTTGCAGAATTTTCTGGCTTTGGTGGTTGATCCGGGGATTTGAACTATCATAACATGCTTCAAACTGAGGGATTGAATTTTACTTGTTGATGCAAAGTCTTCCGTGACAAAAGAATGAGATGCTCCGGAATCAAACAATACTCTGGCAGGGATGTGGTTGACAGAAAACATACCTAGTACAACATCTGGTGCTTCCTGGGCTTCTTCGGCGTTCATGTGGTAGAGGCGGCCGTTGCGATTATTGGGGTTGTTGGGGGCGAACTTCTTGCCGGTGGAGACACGGCGTTGCTGCTGAGCAGGTGCAGCGGTGTAGCCGGCGAGCTTGGCAAGACGCTTGGGACACTCGTTGGAGTAGTGCCCCACTACACCACACTCGTAACAAGTGATAGTGGTCTTGTCCTGCTTGTTCGCAACGGGCACGGCAATGCTTCCGGTTCTGGGAGCGGTGTTGGTGTTGTTGTTGTTGTTGTTGTTAGGGGCTCGGGGTGGAGCGCGATTGTAGTAGTAGTTGTTGTTGTAGTTGTTGTTGTAGCCTCCTGGCTTGGAGTTTCCTCCACTCCGGTTCTGATAACCGGGGCGAGAGTTCTGCATCTGGGGTTTGTTGTTTCTCGGAGTGAAACCTCCACTTGAGCTAGGGCGAAACTTCTGGGGGTGGCTTGATCCACTTTGATTCGCCATGCGGCGCTTGCGGTTCTCATTGGCTTGGTTTAACTTGCCCTCCATCTGGATGGCGGAGTCGACAAGGGCTTCAAGGTCGGCGAAGGGGATGTTGACGAGGACAGTCTGCATCTCATCATGCAGTCCGTTCATGAATCTCTCCTTCCTCTTCTCAACGGTGTCGGTCTCATCAGGGGCATACCTCGACAGTGTGAGAAACTTGTCGCGGTATTCCACCACCGTCATGCGACCTTGTTTCAGTTCACGGAACTCATCCCTCATCTTCTTGATAAGACCCGGGGGTACATGGTACTTGCTGAACTTGAGTTTGAAATCCTCCCAAGTCATGAATTGACCTCCGTTCATGGCACGGGTGCTTGTCCACCAAGCGCGGGCTGGTCTAACGAGATAGTGAGTGGCGAACAAAACTTTCTCGTTGGCTTCCACTCCGGCTACCTCCAGATTGTTCTCCATAGTCTGGAGCCAATCGTCGGCGTCGAGGGGTTCTTCGGTCTTGCTAAACACCGGGGGATTGGTGTTTTGAAAGTTCTTGAGCTTGGATCCGGGGTGGTCATGATTTCCATGGCCTTGGTTGGCGATGTTCTGCAAGGCAACAAGGTTGGCTTGGCACTCGGCTCTTTCGGTTTCCCGGTCGGCAAGCATGGTTTGCAGCAGTTGCAGCATCGCGTCGTTGGTGCGATTTGGAGGGGCCATCTGAAGATATAGAAGATTATGAGATAAGAGGGAACATTCTATGGTTCATTTTGGTTAAGTTTGAAAACAATTTGAAAACTTGTAATCTTTTCATGACAAACATAACATTCATTCATTCATGCAACACATGGTACAAACTAACACACATACTCCAATGGTTTTAAGAACCATTCTCATGCTACGATACAAGGGACGGGATACAACTCACACCTACATAAGTGAGACTAGTGCAACTACTCCTCATCCTCGACATCGATCGGGACGTAGTCGTCGGGTCCTGCCTCCAGGAACTCGTAGTCTTCCTCCTCGGTGTTCTCGTCCTCCTCAAAGTCGTTGTCGTCGCTCAGGAAGGCGTCTCCTCCCTGAATGTCGATGCCTCCGTCGTCGTCCTCCAGCTGACGAATCTGATCCTCCTGGGCCTTGAAAGTGGCCTCAAGTGACGCGATCCGGGCGCGAAGGCGACGAATCGTAGCGTCCTTCTTGGCACGCTGCTGGCGAAGGCTCTTGCGATCGTTGTTGAGTAGCTTGATCGCCTCACCCTGCTCGGTGATGTGAGCATGAGTCTGGTTCGCGTAAGCGTGAGTGGCGTCGAGGTCCCTCTGAGTCTGGTAGAGCATGAAGTCCAGGTGCTCAGCATGGTGCCTCAACTCCGGGTGCGGCTGCAGCTCCATGGGCACTCCCGCAGCATCACGCCTCACCAGGTGGGCGTAGCGAGAGGCGAGGATGCGCACCACATTCTGTCCACAGAGGCGCGCAAGTGCCTCCTGAAGGCCATGTGCGAGTCCGTCGAGCCAGTTGCTCTCGCGGAAGGAGAAGAGGATCCTCTCCGAAGTGGGAGGCTCCATCTTGCCCCTCAAGTCGGCAGTGATCACCCACTGCAACTCTCCTCCAGGCGTGTCGTCCAGCTGAACCCCGTGAAACTCAGGGTGTGGGCGCCCAAGGAAGTCAGAGACGGCGTTGAGGTCGTGCTCGAAGATCAAGCTCCCTCCGTTCCCAAGCTGGTAAAACTTGGTGTTGATGGGTTCATTCGGCTCCATCTGAAAGAGAATTGGATGAGTAAGTTAAAGAGTGCAAAGTGTGGCAAAATTTTAAGTTGATTCAAATAAGATAGAACATGATTCATCAAATTTTGGCAAAGTCTCAAAGACAAGAGTGTAGTAAATTTTCACAAATATTTTCTTTCATTTGATTTCAAAGTTAAGTTTTTCAGAATGCCCATTCTAACTAAGGTCTTCTAAGGTCAAACAATGGCTCTGATACCAACTTGTCAACACCCGGATTTTTAAGTCCGAATGCCTATTATGTCATACATCGCAATCCCAGGAATATTGTTGTTGCGAGGCATAATAGTTAAGTATCACAGTCATCATTCATTACAAACCATAAGTCTTACAAATTTGGAATCACACGATCCATATTACACGAATAGTTGATCTATCGATCAACGAACAAACACAAGTTCATAGTTCAACATAGCGGAAGCGTAAGATACAAGGACTCTCTAGTCCACAGGCCAACGCTTGACGTCGGAAGGCGCTTAGTTGTCGTAGGCGTCCTGTTGGTCATTTCCTTGTTCCTCTTCATACTCTGGCCATTTGAATAGCCAGGGACAAAGCCGTGAGTACTTTAAGTACTCGCAAACTAATACTAATGTAAGTGCTAGACATTCTAGTATGGTTTGCTAAGCTCTAGTTTATTTGCATAAAGCTAGTTTTAGTTCACCAAGTTTGAGAAAAAAGCTTATTCAAGTGCTAAATACTCAAGTGGGAACATTAGTGTCATTCCCACCATTCAAGTGGTGATTTCAATTCAATTCACCACAAGTCATTTCACCATCACCTTTCAACATCATTTTTCAAAGATATGACATCGGAAACTGTATGGCCTTTCCAACCGTCCGTAACCGTGGACGCGGCTATTCGAATAGGTCTACACTCTGCAGAGGTTGCACACTTGTGCCACAACATTTGATTTCATCCGTCGGGATTACCCCGAATCATCGTAACACAGTACGCGGATCATCAACCATAACCTTTCACTTATAAATCCTAGTATGAGCACCTCTCCCCATGAGCTTGGCCTCCCAGTGAAGACCAATCACAACCCGGGAACTGCACAGGGCTTGGCCGTACAATTCACCTCAATTTCACATCATTTCTCAACAACGGAGGCAGCCTCAAGCGTAACCCCTATGACGTGTGTTCAGAGGGAACCCATACTAAGATGCATAAACTTCCAGTTAAGCCCTACCCATAATCAGGTATTGTGGGGGTACTTAATAATTGGAAAGGTATCGCATTCAAACCAACATCATTGTTTATCAAAAATCACCATCTTCTCTTGGTCATATTCACCTTCAAAAATCATTCAATGGAATGCATCATCATTCCAAGGTTTCAAATTTATTTCAAATTCATATTATTCCCATCTAGAGTAGTCAAGTTTTATTTCATTAGCACTATCTCTAAAGAATGAGGGGTGCTATCTTGCTTTGCTTGGAAGAGACTAACTTCACTACTCTAGTAACCAACTTGTACTTTGACCAAAGTTAACTATAGAACTAACTCATTTAGAAAACAAGTAAAACTTGTAAAGTAAAAGCTTGGGATAGGCTCATATAAGGAAAGGTAAGAATCATGGTGCCTTACCCCAAGGGGCTTTGCACTTTGCAAGAATAATAGCTTGTTTTGGTAGTTCTCAAACTGTTCCTCCTCCTCCTCCTCTTGGTAGCAACCTTCTTCTTCGGCGTACTCTCCGGTGCTACCGTCTAAATTTGAATACGAGTATAATTACTCACTAATTCAATGGCTATTCCATACATCACATATAAACACACAAACTATTCTATGCACACAAATAATCTACTTAGGGTGCATGGGTGGTGTGGTTTAAATAGAATTCACTTCTTTGTATTTAATATGTAAATGATAGGTTCCATAGGGTTCTTGAGAAATAATTTCCTCTCATTGAAATCTTCTTAAGATTTAATTTCTCAAACAATCATATATGAACTCATATTGACCTAAGTCAAATGTTCATCATCATTATTTGGGAAAATGATTTAAATGAGGTAGATCACCCCATATCATTTAATATTACTACATATGATTTAAATCTCAAGTAATTCATATAAAAGAGTTTGGGACCAGGGGTCCAAACATCCCATGAATTCATGTGAGACAAGTTTAAATGAAGTATAAGACTCCACATAATTTACTTTAATAGTTTTGGACAATATCAACTAGTTAAACTAGCCATATCATCCATTAATTAAACTATGGCATGATCATGCAAAGTGACCACACCATTTTATTGCATAAACAATTAGTGTAATTCAAATGTGAGCTATTAGAGTTGAAATTAACTTACTATCTATTTTGGTTGATTTTTAATAATTATTTGAATAGGGAAAAGTCCCTGCCTTGTTATTTTTATCACATTAATTCTACAAAGAATCTGGTCATGGGACCAGTGGCATGTTGTAGATAATTTCTCTAGCTTTCCAACAATATAAAGTTCATCCAATTTGGTTTAGCCGATTTAAATCTATTGAATTTCAAAGTGGCAGCAGTATTAAAATTCATTTGGAAATATTTAAACTGGATTTGAATTAACAGGCCGGCGGGAAAACTAAACGGGCTGCAAGATTTAAAAACGGCCCAAACCAACCCAGTCCAGCCCAACCACGGTCCACAGACGCGCGGCGCGCTGACAGGGTGGGGTCCGCGTGTCAGTGACTCACTAAACCCGAATCGGTATGGGCGAGTCTGAGGCGTTGGATTAGATCGAAATCTAACGGCCGTGGTTCATCGTCCCGCCGGCGAGAGGGGAGTTCACCGGCGGCTCAGGTAGGGGGTCGGAGGGCTTACGGTGGCTCCAGCTAGGGTTGGCAGTATGCGTGACGAAGTGGTGGACGACGGCGAAGCGGCTGGTAACAGTGGCGGAGCTCGAGGTGGTCTGGTTCGCCGTCGATTTCTGCAGGGCTTCCGCGGCGGCGATCTTGCAATTGGCCCTTCTCCGGCATGAATCAGATGAACGGTGGGGTGGTTGAGTGGTTGTGAGAGGTGGGGAGTCTGGTGGTGTGCTTGGATCAGCAAGGGGAGCTCTCCTTTTATAGCGTTGCTTGAGTGCTGCGGGGCAGGGTGGCGGTCGACCATGGCGCGGCGCTTCCGGTGGCTGGTCGAGCTAGGCGAGGGTGTAGCGGTGTTCTACGTGTCCAGGCGAGGCGAATGGCGGCGACAGCTCGGTTGGGGAGGGCCTGGTTGTGTCGCATCGTTTCCATGTCTGCCGCGCCCGCGGCGGAGCAGGGTTTCCTTCTCCGGTGGCAGTGGGCGCGGGTCGTGGTCTGGCGGGTGTCTGGCGGCGTCCAGGTGTCGTGGTGATGCTCAAGGCGTCGAGAGCGGGTCCAGAGCGAGAGCGAGGTGGTGGCGCGGCGCGTGTACTGTGACGTCCGCGCGCATGTCCATGCGCGACGTCATCGGCATGGTGAGCGCGTCCAGGGCACGCGTCGTCCGGCGTGTGTCGTCGTCCTCCTCGACAACGGCGAGTGTAGGCGGCGCTAGGGTGGTGTGCTGGTGCGGTTTGGCAAGGTGGCCACGGCAGGGATGCAAGGGGAGAGAGGGGAGGTCGTCGGGCTCGGCGACATGGCCGGCATGGCCATGTCCTAGCTGCTCTCCTCCTCTCCTTAGCATCACTATGCACCATTTAGGGTTTGAGGGGACCAGGGGACACAATGGTGTAGGTTAGGGTAATTTAGGTGGTGTAGAATCACTATTTGCAATAGTTGCAAATAGTGCCCGATTTTGTAATTTGCAAAAATATCCAAATTTGAAATAATTCAAATGGTGAACCTTTTTGAAATGTGAGTGTTGAGATAAGTTGTATTTGACCAGAGGTGATTAGAGGTGGTGATGGAATTTTTAGAATTCAAGAATTGGCAAAAATGGCTAAGTGGAGAATGTTCCATATGTTAAAAAGTTGTGACTTTGGATGAGCATTGCTCATGATCAAAGATGATTTTGGCATGGTGATCTTGACCAAAGTTGTTCACCTTGATGTTTACTTTGAAATGGTGCAAAGAGTTAGCAAGATTTGGTTTGGGAAAATTGAATGGCAATGGCTCAAAGTGGTGATCAGACTATAATTGTCAATTTTGACCATTATTATATGTGAGCTAGCTTTGTGTTTGAATTTCATTTGATTTGTAATTCTTTGATTCCAAAAGTTGTAATAAGTGTTTAATAACATTATTCAACTAATGGTGAAAACCAAATAGGTCTAGGGTCAAAATTTATAAAAATGCCATAGGGCATATGTGAGGGTTTTTAGGGTTTTTCATTTAATGGATTTTCTCCTTCTTTGATCTATTTGGTTGGTGATCTTAATATGATCACATTAGGGTTTTAGAGCATATCAAATACAAGTAATAACAATCATCATGGCATATCACTCAAATGCACAAGTCCTATGCATGGTACTATATGCAAATTAAAAAGTTTTTGTTGGTTTGAAATTTTGCTTTCTGGAATTCTCTAACTTTCTTTTTATTGAAATTTGGGGTGTTACAGACACCGCCTCTTCGGAAGAGGTGACGAGTAGGAAGCGCCACCGTGATGATGACGACGAGGCGGGGCCATCATCGAAGAAGAAGACGAAGTAGTTTAAAATAATTTATATGTAATTTAATTATGTTTTTTCGAAATTTTATATGTAATTTTAAGTTGAACCGATTTGATTATTATAGTAAAGAATTTTCTTCTATCTATTTAAATTATTTTTAATGTTTGGGGGCGGCGTTTGGAGAACGCGGCTGGGGAGCGACGTCCCCCAAACGCGGCACGAACAAAACACGTCCCCCAAACACTCGATCCGGCGCGCTTTGGGGATGGTTTGGGAACGCGGCTGGAGATGCTCTAAACCCCGCACTACACGTCAACCCGACGAGTTTTCCAGACGCTCCACGCCTCCACCCACCTCGCGTTTTTCTGGTCCACACGCGTCGCAGCAAACACCGGATCTCCTCTCGCGGTGAGCCGGCGACGCCGGATCTCCTCTCGCAGCGACGCCGGCGGCTCCGTTGCCCCGCAAACAGAAAGTAACAGCTCCGGCGACGCTCCTTCAGCACCTTGTGCCGTTGACTCAGTACCCGCCGCCGCCGTTGACTCAGGGGTGTTTGTTTAGGCTTATTTGAGCTTTCCATAGAAATAAGTCAGGGGATCCAAACAAACGGTCCGGCTTCGTAGCTGGCTTTCCAAAAGCCAAAGCAGAAAATACACTGCGGGGCCGAAGCACCCCTGGACGTGCTTCCCGCAGCTTCGCTGCTTAAATCCGAACCGGTACCCTACATTGCCACTGCTATTTCACGTATTTACATCAAACTGCCATTTCTTGCCCCTGTGTGTTTCCGCGGCAGATGGGAACGAACGAAAAAAACCCAACCGTGACTGAGCGCAGCAGTCTCCAGTCCCCACCGGAATCAAAGCTACCAGAGCTCATTGGAATTGGCCAAAGCTGTTGTGCGTGTGTGTATTGAGTGCCAATCCATTGAAATCAATGCTACCGGAGCTGATTGTACCAAATATATACATCGATTTTATTGATGCAATCGCGATAATAAACTTGAGAGCTGTGCGCGTCTGTGCTAAGTGCACGTCATTACATGATACTAGCTTTTATCTTTGAATATGGAGAAGCACGGAGGGAGAGGTGTCTAGGAAATAGGTTACATGAGAATTTGTATTTGTGCAATGGTATATATATGTATATCTGGTATTTTATAGTCACACATCGCATACGCTAAAATCAGCACAAACACATTCTCAATACTCTGGGTATTTTAGACAATTCATATGTTCACAGCCAGACAGCCAGCTAAGTTGCCAAACAGTAAAATTTGGAACAGCAGATTTCCCCTCGCGCAAGAATTTTTCCCGCACAAATAGCTTTTCCCTCTGACAAACAACAATGACACAGCCCAACAAACAGGCCATCAGTACCCGCCCCCGCCGCCTCAGAACCTGATGCCGCCGCCGCTTCAGCACCTGGTGCCCTCGCCGCTGAGGTTCCTGCCGACGTAGGCTCCTTCGGCCGTCCGTCCTCTCGTGTAAGTTCTCTTTCAACTCGTCCTTCCCCTCCCTATCTAGTGCTTGATACAACTGCTACATGAATGACCTAGGGTTCTTGATGCCTCCCGTGAGATCCTGTTAGTTGCCTCTAGTTCTTGATGCCTAGGGTGAGCTAGTGGCTACGGATTCAGATTTCTGTTGGATCTGTCATTCTGTCAATTACTGTAGTAATATATGATTACAGTGTTTGCCTCTAGTTCTTGATGCCACTGCATTTCCTTTTGGATCTGTTAATTGCCTCTAGTAATATATGATTTGTGTTCCATTGCACTTCCTTTTGGATTTGTCAACTGCCTCTAGTGTTTTATGCCTGCTCTGCATGAGGACAAGTGCCTCGCATGCATCT
The DNA here is from genome assembly GCF_019359855.2 of Lolium perenne. NCBI lineage: Eukaryota > Viridiplantae > Streptophyta > Magnoliopsida > Poales > Poaceae > Lolium > Lolium perenne. Next base: position 221,305,107 of record NC_067245.2, on the reverse strand, counting down.
GTAGAAATTAGCAAAATTAAATCAGCATGTCATTTCTCTATCAAAAGGAACATAAGTAGTGTATAAAAACTGAAATGTCCATAGTCATTTCTCTATCAAAAGGAACTTATGGCTGCGCTGAATGGCAGACTTGGAGGCTGCAGACTAACAGATCTCCAGATGGATGGAGTGGTCGCATGCGCTCCATTCGTTCATCCGCCAGTTATTCGCTTCACCTCCCCAGGACACATGACAAGAGGTAATTTCTTTTCTTGCTTTATTCCTCACGTGAGCTACAATTTATGGATGAGCTACGATCTCTTGGCTAGTTGCATAGGAGCACGAAGTGTACTTGTGAACATAGGCTAATTTGATAGATGTGCATATGCCGATTCAGTCCATGGGCAATACTTATAAATTGTAATAAAAAATTCTTGCTTATGTTTGCTTCAGTAGATGGAACAAGTCTTGATTTTTTTTTTCTTATCATCATTGTAGTCTAGTAACGATGGAGGTTCCAGTGATCTGACGGTGTGAGGAATTCAGAGCCGAGTTGTGCTATTGTAAATAACAACTTGTGATCTGTAGGATGACCCTGTGCAAACATGAAATTTGGAATGCTTATACAATTAATGTGCAATGTCACTTATACGGTCTGATGCATTGTTAGATGCAGTTTCTTGCATATCTTGTATCAATTAAATAAAATTCACTTTAGCACACAGATGTTTTACAACCAAATATATTTGCATTGTAAGATGGGGTCTAGACAATTGGTTCTAAAAGAAGGAATTTCGCAAAGAAAAATTGATGCTTATAGTTTTGCTCAATTAGCTCGTTCATCCTATCACACTGATGCATTTGTATGTTATGTTGATTTCAGTCCATTTCATCCTTTGTGAGAAGAGTGGAGGTAGGTATATTTTGCTAAACAATATTCTTCCTTATTATTTATTGTCGTGCTTCTAAACCATTTCATCTTTGCCCTGTTTCTGTATCTGTAACCATTTCACCACTGCCATGTTACTGAACCAGTAACATGAAATTTATTCTTTAATTGTCTGCATCCCTGTTATAATATCCATCTTTTATTTCTTATTCATGGCATGATTGTAATTTAGCTAGGATATAATGATTACTATTGCTGGATGTTTGGTTTGGTGCTTCCTGATTGAGTTAGGCTGCCTAGTGCTTCAAGTTAGCTATGCTTTCTTTTGAAGTCCCGGTTGCATCATGATTTGTTGTTTTACTAAGATGCTGATTAATACACATACTTGGTTTGGCAAAAACTCTGTTGGGTGGAAGTGCATCGGAGACAGCTTCTCAACATGATGCATGGCTCCGTTGGCGCGGCGGAGCGATGACACTGCCACTTGCCCAGCCTCTGCTGACTTAATATTCGCCGATGCTACCGCGTCCATCTTTAAGTCGCCTCACCTTATGTCCCCAAGCTGACAGAAGTCAAGGCCACTGCGCCTCTGATCCAGCATCTATTTTATGTAATGTGCTTGTGACCAGAGTGTAAAAGTTTAATTTTTATTCGAATTACTATGATCGTCCTAGCCTTGTTGTGTAAATTGCATTTTTTGGTTGTAGAATTATCCCTGCCTGCCTGCCAAACAGATGAATAAATGGAGAGTATTGCTGACGAAGGGTTTTTTGGTGTAACGAAGTGTTTTGGGTGACAGGAGTGTTTTCACCCAATCCCCTTGGAAAAAACACTCCCACTTACTCGGTAATACACTTCAACCAAACAAGGCCTAAATGAAATCTCGCCGGGATTGTTCATTTCACGCCTTAAGTTAAGTTTAGCAGTTTAGGCACATAAACCGTCTCAAGAATACTTCTCAAATCAATCTCAAAATAAAAGTTAATTCCGTTAACAAATGCTAATTCCGGTCAACCAATATAAAATAAACAGAAGAGCAAAAGCTTACTAAAACAATACCCTCTCAAAAGTCAAAATACAAATGGTGTTCTCGCACCAAAAGGGAAGAGTAATGCTATATCTAAGAACAATTTTATTTACAAAACAATTTACGGACTGATGTGGCAAGCCATGGATTTTTCGGAGCAACCACCGGATCTCACCAACTCTATAAGGCCACGTACATCCGTAATTTTAGTCCGCAAGTAGTTTTCCGTAGGTGTAGGTTTACTGATAAGGGAACTAGATCCACATAAGATGTACCAACTGAAATTTCTAATTTTCTATATATCCATCATTCTCTCCTTTCAAATTTTGCTAATTTAACAATCCTTATCATAATAATGTTCGATTTGTTTCAATCTTTCCTTCAAACACTTGTTTACAGTTTAAGTTCAGTGTTCCGTTAATAATGGACAATAGTTAAATATTGCTTGCATTTCGTGACCTTATATGACACAAAATAAATATGTCGTAGTAGATCAAAACGATATATAATGTTGTGTATTGGTGATAGTTTTCAAAAGTAAAAAAGGGTCAATGCATAGTTTTGATAAGTTATGTTGATTTTAAGTTCGGACGATGTGTGCAATTCATTGGTCTTTTGAAGGATTAATTGCGCACTCTTATGAATACTTCATGTAAAATAGTAAGATGCAAAGTTGTTCTACATATGTATTCCAAGTGATGTTATTTTCCAAATGATATGCAAGCAAACATTTTGGTTTATTTGAATATAATTCAAGAGAAAATGCAATGTACGTTGCAAAGCTAGCATGTTAGTGAACCCATCAACTTGAAATATATATCTAGCCATGAAAGAACTAATAAATAGTCAATACGGATGATTCGAGGACAAACACCTTTTAGACACTTCATACTCTAGAGCTCTCTATTTAGTTTCACCTATAATGGACAATCATCCACCTTGAGATCCTCCAAGGATATTTGTTAGACCCTACATTTTAGAGCCCTTTCCTAGATATAAGAGGATGCTAAAAAATACATGAACACGTACATACATTTAGAGTTAATCCAACTGAAACAAATAATTTGTGAAACCACGTGATCATGTTCCTTTATAAACATAAATTCACCAGGCAAACAATGACTGACAAAGTGACATAGGCATCCCAAATGGGCCTGCCGAAGATAGTACCCGGGATTTACTGAAGGCCCACTACCCGAAGAATAAGAAGATTCGGAAGCCCAAGATATTAATTAAGGAAAGCTAGAGTTGTAATAGGAGGTGTTATTTGTAATCTTGCGGGATGAGTCAGAAACCTTCCCGGACTCTGTAACTTGTACAACACGAATCCCTCGGCTCCGCCTCCTATATAAGGAGGAGTCGAGGGACGCAGAAATCATCGAATCATTGTTTTTCAAACCCTAGTTTCATAATCGTCGAGTACTTTTCGGCTGAAACCTTCGAGATCTACTTGCCCTCTACTTCCAACTAAACCCTAGTCTACAACCCGTAGGCATTGACAAGTTAATACCTTGTCAATTGGCGCCGTCTGTGGGAACTAGAGGCGTCAAGGATCTGATCTCGATGGCACGTTCAAGATCGTCGACTTCGTCAACCGCAAGCAACGCAATGGATCGAGGTAAACAGATCGCTACTGGTCCTGTCGATTTTGTTCCTCACCCGCCCTCCCGTTTGGATGCATATGCGTATCTGGAGGAGCCTATGGAGATGACGTTCGGAAGATTTCACTTTCGCGTCGAGAAAGAAGGATCGTATCGTGTCGAAATTCCGATTTCGTCGGGATCGTCGGCGGTCGATTCCGATTTTTCAAGCTATACATCGTCAACCGAATCAGGAGAGGAAGAAACTTCGTCGTCACGCTTCATCAGCACCAGGGCAAGAGAAAAACTTGCCAAGATCTTCAGCGACATGTCGTTTGAGTCATCTGCGGACTCATATATAAGCGATGGCTCAAGCAGTGTCGACAGCTACAACTTCATCGACAAATCTACTACAGTGGGCAAGGTCTTCGCCAATCTTAATGATGGTGTCACCAAACCCAACATAGATCTGAATACAAAATATCATCAGATTTATGTCATCGGAGAGCCAAGCCGTGACCAGGAGGAAACATCTGAGACTTTCGACGATTTGGAAAATCCATACGTCGATCCCTCTGATTTGCGACATGGCCTAGGTAATAAATATGTCGGGCCACAGCCGCGAGATAGAGTCCAACTCCTGCAAACAGCATGGGATAGAGCCGCAAGAGCTATGGATGGCTCAGAACCAATGGCCACCGCAGCCACGCCGGAAGAATTACAAGCATATCAATATAGGCTCGCACGAGCTGCAAGTGAATTGGAAAAACAGACAGCTGAGCTAAACAGAAGAAAGGAGGCAGCCTCTGCATCAAGCAGGCGAAGGGCAGAGCTGAGTCGACAATCTAGAACTTCGGGTGATAGCCACAGGGAGGCTCAGAATAGAGCAAGATCGAGGTTACAACACGTACCTGAAGGAGAAAGAGAGCACTTGGTCCAAAACCTCGACATGTCTTTTATGTCAATAGACACGAGAGGGAACATCATCCCTAAGACACCAGAGGCTGGGTATATGGCGACACAAGCTTTTATCCTCGCATCCAAACCACCTCCAGGAGATCCAAGGGAAACACTGTACAACATGGCGATAGCAGGAGTTGGAGCCATGGGGACGGCGTTTGTATCAACACCTCCCGAAGGAACGGCAAGGCAAAATAGTCCACGACCTGCGGCAGCAACAGCGGCAGCTCCCGAAGGACCAAGCGGAGCAAGGGACACGGCAGCACAAGCAAGGGTCGACAGAGCGCGACAAAGCAGAAGGGAACATCGGCAGTCCCCAGAGTTAAATGACGAGGATATGTGTGGCTTGCCGTGCTTCACGAGGAGAGTGCGAAAAACTCGAGTCCCTTCGGGATTCAAGTTACCCGATAATTTCAAAAAATTTGACGGCCTTCAAGATCCAGAGGATTGGCTAGTTGATTATCTCGAGACGGTGAAGCTCACAGGAGGAACTAGAGCAACAGCTATGCAAAGCATCCAGGTGCATTTGAGTGGAGCCGCACGATCTTGGATAAAGAAACTTCCTCCAGGATCTATCGACAGCTGGGAAAGCTTCGAGGACGTGTTCGTCAAGAACTTCCGGTCCACATGCAAGAAATCTGCGTCATTGGAGGAGCTGAGAGCGTGCCGACAAAAGTCAGACGAGCCAATGAGAAAATATATCCAAAGGTGGAACATTATCAAAAACTCGGCAGAAAATATATCTGACGAGAGAGCAATAGATGCGTTTGTCGCAGGGATCAGGCGTGGAGATTTTGTCGAGGATTTGGGGAGGACCAATCCAAAGACAGTATCTGCTTTAATGGAAATAGCAAACAGATGGGCAGATGGAGAAGATGCCGTTCACAACAAACGGCATAGGTCGCCAGAGGAAGACCGCGGTCGAAACTATCAACCAAGGCGACGATTTCCTCGGCAGTAAACAATAAACTTCATTTTCTCTACAAAATATATTGTACATTAGCTAAAGATATTTTGCAACAAAAGACATTCAAATTTTATAATGTGCATCTTGTATATTTTATAATGTAAACATAGTAAGATCATTACTTAGTTAAAATGGTATCTTTACTATTATATTCGAGTTGGTACGTCGTCAAAAATGTTTGATGTCAAAGATTGAAAACATCTTGACCGTCCAATCCATAAAACATCTCCCGCTTGATATCTAGCCATTTGTGGCCACAACGTCACGACCGCAGTTCACTTCCCAAAAATATGTGGACACGAGCTTCAATCACGGGATCGTAGCAATCATGAAGAAATCACAGTTATAGATCACACTTAAAACGCACACTAATCCCACGTCGCTCCGGGTAAAAGAGGTAAGGATTTATTGGCTACCAATTACATTGACACAATCAATAAAACAATCACGGAATAGCTATAATTCCAAACGGAACTAAATCTCCTTCTTTTCCTCACTAAACTTGGAAACAATTACTGCCAACAGACTAACATGGAAAGCAATCATGTTTATTCACGGAATATACTGTCTTCATTGTATCGCCAACTCTCCATCCCGTCCCCGACTCATCAGTCCACTCGCGCACAACTAGCGGCTGCCGTCGGTGGTCTCCTATATTCAGTGGCGTCATGCAAGCTTGGTCGCACTTGGTGTCCTCTGCCGTTGATCTTGAGTGCCTCCCCGCTTGTCCTCCCGTGCTGCTATCATGGATCTCATCAAGGTACATGCCGCTGTATTTCTTGCCCCTGGATCTTCATGTGTTACGTTTCATTGAGAAAAATTTTAGACTCCAAAATGATGATTGGTTAGTTTGTCAACAGGTTTTCATTGTTATAGCTTAGCGTTCAATTATAACTCCATGGATGATATACAATCCTTTGTGCCTATGGTTGCCCTCAACGTGTGCTACCTGGTTGCCTGGACTTGAAACAAATAGAAGATAACATCTCTACGGGTAAGAAAACAAAAGAGACTGAAACCTCATGATCTAATTTTCTAGCATTTGCTTTGTGGTGGGAGTTTCTAAGATGGCATCTTAATTTAAAATATGTCAGCATAGCACTATCAAATTAGTAGCTGGCAAAATTGTCAATAATCTGCAGACTGAAAGAAGTGGTAACAATATATGATATGAACATGTTGTCGGATGAAGCCATCAGACAAAAACTACCCTGGCTTCTTCAGCAAGTTCGAATGATTTGTTTTCCACTCTGGCTTACTGCTCAAAAATCAAGGAATGCATATGTCCAAATTGGAGGATAACCACCAGAATTCAACAACCCCAGGAGATCACCTACAAGTAATATGAAGCATCAACATAATTTTCAACCCCAAAAAGCTCGGTAAGTGAAGATGTATATAAGAGAATAAAAGTAGAAAAGTGTGCCCTTGATAGAGGAACTAAATTGATGGCCAGACCCGGCCCCCATTACTGCCGGGCTTCCTGCCATCTACAAATAATAAAGAACATGCAGATTACTTGAAACAGATAATAGAAAAAGGGAGTCATGATAAGCCATTAGAGCTTCTGCTATTGTCTCTGGAATTTCTGATCCGGATACTATAGAAAACCCTAGCTTGTCGAGAAGCTCTGGCATTGGCAGAAGATTTGGGCATCCATAGTCTATGTTGCATTGGATTGCACGGCAGTGGTCAGCAATATTGCTGAAGCAACCATGGAGGTATGTAGCAATAACTGAAGAAATTAAGTTCGGTCATATTTGAAGGCTGGGCTTCTAATTCTGAAGCTCACAACCTAGCTAGATTTATTGCTTCTTTAGGAGCTGGCCGCCATTTGTGGTTTGGTACTCCATATTCTATTAATATCTTTGTAAACATTCTCGTTGATGAATACAATTTAGCAGGTTGTCTAAAAAGAGATAATCTAAGCATCCATGGATATCTTCAGATATGATTTATACAACATATATAACAATACGAAGGTTCTGCTGGCCGAAAAAAAATGTACATGCTAAAAAGTACATCATGGTTGGTAGGTATATGCTTCAATCTCCATTTAAATAACGTGAAGATCTCCAGTATGTGTGCATTCATCTTGGACAGGACTATATTTGATACGCTTTGAAAAGCTGAATTTATATGCAAATGCAAGAACTATAATTATGCATAAGAAATGAAGTTGTCAATTCTAATTGGTTCAACTTGCCTTTTCCTTCGAGAAATTTTATGTGATAATGTAAACACACCAATGCAACCTGGTGCCGATGATGCAACAACAACGCCCCAGATTAAGTCATTAGCTGAAATATGGCACTCAGAAAGTGGCGGTTGGTACAAGTCAGGCTAAGGTTTTTTTTTCGTCTTCCTCACATCATATACATTGTATTGTTCCACATTACCGTATCATCCGTTGTGAGGAATTTAGACAGATTATTGGCCTTAAAAGTACTACAATATATGCGAACTTGGTTGTATACACATCGTATGTAAGCACTTTGAATATATCCATGAATTTAAATCTTAGCCTTAAAAGCGAACAAATGTGAGGAATATGGAGGTCCCGGGGGATTAGAAGATGTCGGTGCGGCATGGAAGAGCAAACCGTGGACAAAAATATCTGTATTCGTGTAAATAAGTGAGCATCCCCTGGCGTGTATCTTGGTCCGTCTAATGGCAAAACGATTTTAGGTGAGCCTACAATCGAAGTTGTTTTCTTTGTTAGGGCTTCTTGTTGTTCAATTAGTGTCTTATTATATGGAATTAATGTAGAACCACTAAGAGTGTCGCCGACCAAAAGTGATAGGTTACCCTTTGCGTTAGTTCTCCTAGATCAGGTTCTTTAGATGGCCACTTCCTGAGGTGATCAACTTTGTCTTCATTTAATTGGTCAGTTGCATGTCACCGTGCACATTTGTTACTCCTCACATATAACTTTTTGAAGTAAAAAATATGAATTTATTTTTTAGAAATAAATGTCTACATGTAGGTCAACCTCTATTTTTTAATTTACTATATTTATTACTAATGTATACAAGAGTTAGTTTTTAACGCTTCCAATCTAATAAGCAGTCAGTGTCGTAATTTGCCGGTCAACAAATATTCTCTATTTTAATTATTCTAGGTATACAAAAAAGTCCAGCTCCTATTTTCTTTACTATTATATTCGAGTTGGTACGTCATCAAACATGTTTGATGTCAAAGATTGGAGACATCTTGACCATCCAATCTTACTAAACGTCTCCCGCTTAATATCTAGCCATCCATGTCATATACCATCAAAATATCTTAAGGGCTGATCACTTTCCAAACTCAACATCAGGAACATTAATCGCGGGATCACCGAAAGCAATCAAATTAATCAGGAGACAACCATTGGTTATACATTGAAAACACACAGCAAGCACCAATCACCCGAATCAGTCATAGATGGAAAGCAATCAGGGATAACCAGCGCCACTTACCACCAATTCAAAAAAAAAATCCTAGGAATGGGAAGCATACGACAATCACATGATTTCAGTCTAGCGGATCAGGCTAGCTTGGTCGCCATCGTGGTTGCCCTGCTCAGCGCCGCCACGCCGCCTTCATTCTCGTTCTCCTTTCCAACGTCGAGTGCTTCCGGCTGTCGTTGTCTTCCGCTGGTAATCAAGCTTTCTCTTGCATCCGCTACCCCTACTCCGCCTGTCCCCGCTGGTAAAATCCTCCGCCTGTTCAGATGCCTCTTTGCATGTTATCCAAACGTACAGCAAAGTTGTGCCATTTTTACGTATGTTGCACCAGTTAGCTCCTATTTGAAATTAACCATCTAACTAAATAGATATATGAGTATATGGTGATTGTCAGTATTGTGCCAGTCAAGCCACGGACAACATATTTATGTTCGTTTGCAGACTCGTTATTCACTTTGACTAAAAGTGCTTGCTGAGTACTTTTCAAGTAAAACACATTATGAGTTGTATGACCTTAATAGTTGGTGCTATTAGACATACTATCACTGAACAAGTTATACAATGAGGCCAACCATAGTAGCCAACTTTTCGAAACGGTCGGGTCGAGGGATGGAAAATGGGACGGGATTCGCATGTGTTAAAAAGTAGGGTTCAACTGGGGTATACATGTTCCAATCGACGCTCGTTATATGTTGACAATTATTGATGGTTACTCATGAATTTCTTGAAGCATAAATCAGAAGCATTTTCAGCATTTAAAGAATGTAAGACTATGGTTGAAAGGCAAACTGAAAGGAAGGTAAAGAAGCTTCGCACTGATAATGGCTGGGACGCGACCCCAACAGCTCAGGGATGATGACCCCGGAACGATGTCGCGGGTTGAGGAAAATATCTGCTTCATTGTTACCTGTGCGATCTGATCTGATTTATGGGCTTTAAACACGGTGCGTCTTGTTTGTTCCGTATGTGCCTTGATCCCCTGCCAGGCTAGGAGAGCAGTCCATCGGCTGTTTACTCCATCGACTCGATCCCCACACACGGAAACTTACGGAGTAGACGGAGAGATGTTGCCGCCGCCGGCGACCGAATCCCTACAACCCAAACTCTCCATGAATCAATCTTTCCGTTCCTTAGTGTCTCAGGTTCACGTACCGGCCATCGAATCGCGTTGTTCCGCACCTCGTTCCCGACCCTCGATTGGGGACGATGATCCTGGGACGGGGAACGCGGCACCGTTCCCCATTTCCTGCTACTATGGGGCCAACAGTGGCTCGGTGAAATGTGGTGCATCTAACTTTTTTAACTTTCTCGCATTATTCCTGACAGATGAGAAAAAATTCGTGTGAATCTCCGCCAGGGGAGCGTACCCCATTGAAAGATCTAACCAACAAAGGTGCAAATGACAGAAAAGTAGCAAAACAAGGCGGTGGCACGAATTGGTATAGTCAATTGTCTGGTGTGGACTCTAGCTGCCACACTGTTGAAAATGAACCATACAGAAGGTGATGTGCTGGAGAAACTACATAAATCCTATCGTACATATGCATATCTAATTGTAAATATTAAAGGGGGTTTGTCAAAAACCTACGAGAGCGAGAGTGCCTTCCAGCCACAAAGTCAGTCTAGCTACGCACTAGAAGCATCTCGTACAAAGAACGACAACCTTCATGTCAGCACACTATTGAGGAGAAGACCATTAGGACCATTATCTTTACTATCATCAGAGGCTTTTTGCTATAGATACCTTATCATAGAGGAGATGAGTTAATAAAGAAATTAGATATGTTATCATCGAAGCCTTTTTTTCTTTGCTCACTCACGTCAGATTAGAACTATATTTATTGCTGAGAATAAACAAATGGTTTCAAAAAAAAAATATGTGTGTATTAGCATGACGTATTATAATAAAATATAATTAGACAAAAAAAAAAACAATGAAAACAAGAATGGCTCCCTGTCTAACAACACCAGTTTGGAAAAATAAAGGAACTACCGTAGAAAGTATAAAGTTGGACAGAGGAATGGAAGAATGGAAAAAGACAGTTACTCTATCATAAGTAAGAAAGTACCTGAAGATAAATACTATTATTTTGGCTTCTCATGGCATACTCATTGTTGGCACAAGCCAGTGATGTAATAGTTACCTACACAATTCAAAGTTTCATCTGAATAAAAAAAAAATCTAGACTCACTCTATCTTGACGCCGATGGTAGAATGCGCAAGATCGGGGGTAGCGGGATCGGCTGACGCCGATGGTGGCAGCAACGAGGGTCTCGCATAAGGTGATGTCGGTATCAGCTCCATCGTCAGGTTCTCTCAGGCACCGCTCCAGCAGTGATGCCGGAGTTCAATGCTGGCTTGGGCGTGCACACAACAGGAGCTTGTATGACTTCGTGTAGGGGGCTCAGGATCAGAAGATGCCGAGGCTGCGAGTTTTACACAATCAAAAGAGGTGATTATACCATGAAAATGAAACGGAAGAAAATATACCAAACTTGTATGAAAATATCTAATGAACATCGAGGAGTAGATTTTTTTTGTTAAAAGTAATTAGTCGAGTGCTTATTCCATATCAAACAACGTCAATTATAACGGTGGTTAAAATATACTTCAAACGAGTTAGAATCTTATGGGTTTAGAATATCTTGTGAATGTCTTTTTCATACGGATGAATCTTTACATGTATTATGTTACGTATTGCAAAAAAATAGATGCCGTAGCAACGCACGGACATTCAACTAGTTTATAGAAAATGACACTTGTAAATTAAAACAAAAATTTTTAGTATAAAAACTATCCATGCCAACAACCAAGCCATCCAGTAATTCATTAGATGTATATTTATATTGAAAAGTGTAGTTAGTGCCCATGAGATAATTCATAGTTCATAGGAGTAGAATTAATTGCTTAGTGTTTACAATAGACTACTAGGAAGTAGCGGCGCGGCGGCATGCCGCGCCCGTGAGTTAATCTATTGGGTTGATGAGTTGATGCTTAACTGTGTAGGGAATGTGTTTTGAAAGTGTAATCGAATAGAATATCTTTTCATTTTTTACCTTGTTGTCGATCAAAAATGGATGTCTGTTTTAGCAAACAGAGCATCACAGGAGGAGGGAGACACAACTGAGATAACTGCATGTGGTAGCATAATAGATATTTTGTAGTACAACATGTTTGAAAAGTAGTTGCTAGCACAAACGATAAGTAGGTCGAAAATACCTATCGGAACCTGGCAACGCGCGAGGACGAAAACCAGCCAATCAGAGAGCGTCAGGTGGCTGACAGCATGTGTATTCCTAGCCTGTATGTGATATGTATTGATGCGTATTCGTATTAAAAGAAATAGAGTCTGACACCTGACTGCGTTTACATTACTCCTCCTAGCTATCTCCAACCTTTGTCTTCAGTCACTCACCCCCAACAACCACTGAGGCAGGCCATCCAGATGCTCGCTGGCATGCGCGCCTTCGAGCTCCAGCGCATCTCCTGGCCGGCCGTCATGCCCCACCATGGCGGCAGTGCGGTGCTAGCTCGGGCGGCGGAGGAGGGCTTATTGGCGGGGCGCGGCGGCCACCAACGGTGAGTTGAGGCGGCTCCCACCTTCGCCCAGCTCTGGCGACACCGCGTCCGAGTACTTCTCCGCCGCGCTGCGCCCCCCGCCGGCCGTGGCCGGGGTCACGCTCTCGCTCGGCAACGACGCGCCGGGCGTCTTCGCCAGCGTCGTCTCTTTCGCCATGCTCCTGCACCGAGCTCCTCCGATCGCCGTGCTCCTCCGTCCAATCTCGTAGATAGCGAGTTCCTCTGGCAGCGGTACTCCTCGACCAAGCTAGCATCAAGGTAGCCTACCGCCGTGTCGCTGCCAATCAGTAAGAGCCGACGCTGTGTTAGGCCTGACTTCTCCAAGATGCTCGAGCAGGTTTGGTGTGGGTCGCTGCTTCACGTACAGGCCAAACCTATGGCACGAGCAGACCTCGGCTGGCCATGATTTACCTATGCCACCATTTTTCTATGTAGGATATAGCCCAGTTCTCTTGATTTGGTTTCCTTTTGCCTGTTCGTTTTGTACACATTTTCCTTCATTTCATTCTAAACCGGCAAAATGATTGAGTGGTGAAATGAACATCTATTTTTATTTTTCCCGTGAAGTCCAGATCTCATCGACTAAATGCTGTATGTTTTTTTTTTATCTTGTGGATCTGATTTGCAAACGGATTAGTGAATATGTACATATTTATTTTCTATTTTTCTCATCTTTATCTAGATCCGAACTAAGCTTGTATTTTTTCAGTAATCATCATATGAACATGATCTGAAAGAAGATCAGTTAATTTGAATGAATTAAATATGCTGTAAAATACAAGCAGAGTTTGATGAAGCATCATCATCTTATTAAATTTATATGCAACATTTTGTGTATGCACCATTGATTAAAAAGTGGTGTCTAAAACTTTCTGTTTCAAAATTGGTCACTTTGACTCTCACCGCCATTGGTTAATGTGACAGCTTCCAACGGATCTAATTGTGATAGGTTCCAAGAACTCTTCCCGTGTACTAAAAGAATTTGTTCCAAAAATTATTGTTATAATAGAGAACCATTAGTACAAACATTTAAGTTGAATTTGTACACAATCACATACGAAATGTTCATTTTAGATTAGCACAAAATCGCATTTTTTACCATCTGCAGCACTAGTACAAAATGTTTGATTTCGTTAATTGTCATAGCCGCCAACAGATCTTTTCATATATCAAGAAATAATGCTTCAAAATTAGTGCTATAACAGGAAATCATTAGTACACAATATTTAATTTAGATTAGTACAAAGTCATTTGTATAATCAATGTGTTGTACTTATGTTTTTAGAATTACGAGGTAAATTTCAATCTTACAAATCCATTTTTGCTAGAAAGTATTGGCAGATTTTTTATTTTAGAATTCCTTGAGGCAAAAAAAAATCTATCAAAATTGGATGCTGGTAGTTTTATTTTAGAATTCCTTGAGAATACTAAAAAAAATATGTTTTGAGTATTTTATGCGCGTCTTGCTTGCTCGCATGAACTGAAGCTTGGATGCTGGTAGTTCAAAAGATCATTATTAGCCAACAGTTCAGGCCTTCTCAAGGTTTACTCATCGAATCTTCACTTACAAGTATTAATGAGGAAGGGGAAAGTGAGCCAGCCTGCATGCATGATGCGTATTAAAATTATTGTGTGCAGAGTACGAACCTGTACCGCTGATTGTTTCAGAGACTTCAGCAGCTGATCTTAAAGACAATGGGCCAGTATACATGCAAACGCATTCATTGCCATCCATGTATAACCATGCGTATCTAACGTACTAAATCACAGAAAATCAGTGTATAAACTAATTGCTTTATTAGATGCTAATCGAAGTGCAATCATGGACGGGTGTGATATCGACCTCGCCCGTTGCCGGGTTCCAAACGTGCGCGTCGTAGGTAGGTCTGCTATATTATACATAGATGGATACTTGTTGGTAGAACAGTAAGTAACTTTTGACTTAGCTGCTTCATTCCTTTTGAGATTTAGAACCTCGAGCCAAGCTGTCCCGTTTTGAGCAAGTATATCTGATCGGCGGTAATGCACTCAATCTTTTGACTTTACTTCATTCCTATTGTGTCTTAGAACCTCCAGCTAAGATGAGCCGTTTTTGGTAGATTTTGCTGCCAAAAAAAGGTAAAATTAGCATCTTCTTGACAACGGTACTGCGGCTGTCTGACTTGTATTTAAATCTGGTGTTCACCTGTCGCGAGAAGAGCAGTTTGTTGATCTTCTTCTTGGATGATGTAGGCGCGGATGTTTTGGCATTCCTTTAAATTTTTTTCAAAGGTGGGGCTGACATCCTTAAGTGAACACAACTGGCTATTAATAAACGGATAATGAGCCATATTCTGCCCTCGACGCATTGAACCGCCGTAATGGTCCGCGAAGTGGTATGGCGAGCCCGAACGCCTCGTCGGGAACGGTCGAAGTGGCCTCGACGCGAGAACCGCCGTAATGGAGCATGAACTCCGAGGAAGAGCAACCGCCGCTCTCTTCGTCGAGAGACCTACATATACGGTTTCCGATGGCCGACACCATTCATCTATTCTCTCCTCACCATCCTCTGTCAACCATGAGCGATCTCTCTTGGCCATCGGACACTGACAGCGAGGGGAAGCCGCCTGGATGGCGCCATTGGTGGGATCAAGCCGCATCGTCCAACAGCGATGATTTCCCCCCGCCGGCCAGTGAGGACGAATGGGATGACGATGAGGAGGAGGACGAAGAGGCCGAGGAGCAGGCCAAGGAAGAGGCCGACGAGGAGGAGGAGCAGGAGGAGGAGGAGGACGAAGAGGCTGAGGACACTAACGACGAGGAGGACTCAACTTCCTCCGACGAGGAGGTGACGAGCTGGAAGCGTCGCCGCCACGACGATGAGGCGAGGCCATCTAGGAAGAAGAAGTAGTTTAAGTTTGTTTTAAAGTTTTATATCTAATTTTTATGTTTATTCGAATTATATATAATTTGTCTATATTGCACCACTTGAGAGTTCAAAGCTTTCGTTCGACGAGGGTATTGTCGTAGATCGGGAAGAGGAGGGTATTGCCGTAGATCGGGAAGACGAGGGTAATTCCGTAGAAACCCAGGCCATTGTCGCCGACAGGTCGGGGCCACCAGACGGTTCCCGCGATTTTCTCTCGCTCGGAGCCCCCGAGCGCTCCCCGGGGGCTGAGATGGTCTGGGCTCTCCGAACGTATGAAAGGCCTAATCCGAACGAAAACGAGGAACCGGGACGCAACTGGGCGGTTTTCGTCCATCCAGATAATAAAACGCTATCCTAGGGGCCTCGTCGGGGAGACGGCTGGAGATGCTCTTAACTCTGAATTTCAGGAAACAGTCCGGCTGATCTTATTTTATGTCTTTCTTCCTTCCAGCCATTCAGTCTGGCTGATATTGTTTTATGTCTTTCTTCCTTCGAGCGATTCGGTGAGAGATCAAGGATTATATATCAGTTGGTTTGTTCTCTGTAATCCTATTCAAAAAGGTATGTATGTCTTCAACACATTTCTTCTATGAGCTAAATTTTGGATTATAAGACATGTATACGTAGTGTAATTGGTAGCTCCCGTGTCATGTTTTAAGGAAATACAGTGCGAGGATTCAGTCGTACTGAAGGAACTGCCTAAAAGTTCACATTAGTAGTAACTGCACTGTTACCAATATAGATTTGAAAATCAAGCCCTGTAAAAAAATTCGATTATATTGTACTCAGAAAGCGTGCAGATCAGGAGAATAAGATAAAAATCACCGAGATGAACATGTACATGTCCTTTATTCCACCTTATTATTAGTTGAAAAAATGATTTATTTTTTCATTTATTTCAATGGATACATGAAAGACTGCTGTGGTGACCCTGCATACCATTGTATGTTGTAGTATGCCACTCGTTGATATAACATTCACGAAGTACCATTCCGCAAATATTACATCCCTCAGAGTAGTACAGCAGAACATAGCAGGTCCATAACTCATTCATTTAATATTACAAATATCATACACATATCGTCTCGGAGCTCCTCTTGGGTCCTAAGAGGAATACTCCTGGGTTCGAGGCGAACCCAACTTAGCTTACAATATAGATGTCTCATTAAGTTGTACATTTATTCTCTCGAGCAGCTAAATATTAAGAGTTCGGGCTGCTCGGCTACTACTACTACTTGATGCTTCTAGGCTTGATCTCCTCCGGAAGCCTCCCCGGTTCCGTAGACTATGAGGTAGTCTACGCCTTCAATACCTCCGGAGAGGTCTGGTTCTTCATAGCCGATGATCTCGGCTCCCTCAGTGTTGTCGTAGTCCTCCTCGAGACGATTAAGACAATCTAAGCAAGGGATTTAAGAGTGGGATGAGTACGAGCGTACTCAACAAGTTCATTATAGATAAGAGGTGTTTAATGCACTAGCTACGATATTAGACCAAGTCTAATACCAATGCAGGTTTTGATAAACATTTCTCCAAGAGATTGCTTTTATTTCAAAGAGCTATGTCCGTCAGCCTTCACCGGTTTACTAGAACTTCATGGAGCTCCTTTCCGGCCGCGTTCGCAGTTCCATATCCCGGAACAGGGAGTGACAGGTCACGGTTCTTTACACTCTGCAGAGGTGTGTTACTTTACCCATAAGAGATCTTAACATTGGTGCCAACCGGGCAGCTTTCCCGTCCACACTTCCTATGGTGTGAGGCCCGGTATAAGGTCTAGCCAATCATGTTCCTCCGCTACCTCGAACACCCACCCTTTGTTGCATGCCCCGACCCTGGGTCCTCGCCGGTCCCATTATTCCCACTCACGGGTGGACCCCGACCACGACAACAGTTTGGGACTCGTTAACCAAACTCCTTCGCCGGTAGCTGCAACCCATCATAGATCGCAATACCGTGGGGACTTAAGGCTTCCCCAGCCAACCGCTTGTTCTTCGAGCAACAAGTGTCTACGGACTATGCCGTGGGGACTTAAGGCTTCCCCAGCCAACCGCTTGCCCTGACAGATACAAGTGTCTACGGTAAAGTGATACGTCTCCGACGTATCGATAATTTCTTATGTTCCATGCCACATTATTGATGTTATCTGCATGTTTTATGCACACTTTATGTCATATTCGTGCATTTTCTGGAACTAACCTATTAACAAGATGCCGAAGTGCCAGTTCCTGTTTTCTGCTGTTTTTGGTTTCAGAAATCCTAGTAACGAAATATTCTCGGAATTGGACGAAATCAACGCCCAGGTTCATATTTTGCCCGGAAGCATCCAGAACACCCGAGAGCCACCAGGGAGGGGGCACAGGCCCACCAAACCCTAGGCCGGCGTGGCCAGGGGGGCCCGCGCCACCCTATGGTGTGGGCACCCCTTCGACCCTCCTGCGCCGCCTCTTCGCCTATTTAAAGCCTCCGTCGCGAAAACCCTGATACGTTCGACGAAACCCACAGAAACCTTCCAGAGCCGCCGCCATCGCGACGCCAAGATCTGGGGGACAGGAGTCTCTGTTCCGGCACGCCGCCGGAACGGGGAAGTGCCCCCGGAAGGCTTCTCCATCGACACCGCTGCCATCTCCACCGCCATCTTCATCACCGCTGCTGCTCCCATGAGGAGGGAGTAGTTCTCCATCGAGGCTCGGGGCTGTACCGGTAGCTATGTGGTTCATCTCTCTCCTATGTGCTTCAATACAATAATCTCATGAGCTGCCTTACATGATTGAGATTCATATGATGATGCTTGTAATCTAGATGTCATTATGCTAGTCAAGTGAATTTTACTTATGTGATCTCCGGAGACTCCTTGTCCCACGTGTGTAAAGGTGACAGTGTGTGCACCGTGTGGGTCTCTTAGGCTATATTTCACAGAATACTTATTCACTGATGAATGGCATAGTGAGGTGCTTATTTATATCTCTTTATGATTGCAATGTATTTGTATCACAATTTATCTATGTGCTACTCTAGCAATGTTATTAAAGTAGTTTTATTCCTTCTACACGGTGTAATGGTGACAGTGTGTGCATCCGTGTTAGTACTTGGTTTATGCTATGATCATGATCTCTTGTAGATTGCGAAGTTAACTATTGCTATGATAGTATTGATGTGATCTATGCCTCCTTTCTTAGCATGAAGGTGACAGTGTGCATGCTACTTTAGTACTTGGTTTAGTCGTATTGATCTATCTTACACTCTAAGGTTACTTAAATATGAACATTGAATTGTGGAGCTTGTTAACTCCGGCATTGAGGGTTCGTGTAATCCTACGCAATGTGTTCATCATCCAACAAGAGTGTAGAGTATGCATTTATCTATTCTGTTATGTGATCAATGTTGAGAGTGTCCACTAGTGAAAGTGTAATCCCTAGGCCTTGTTCCTAAATACTGCTATCGCTGCTTGTTTACTGTTTTACTGCGTTACTACTGCTGCAATACTACCACCATCAACTACACGCCAGCAAGCTATTTTCTGGCACCATTGCTACTGCTCATATATATTCATACCACCTGTATTTCACTATCTCTTCGCCGAACTAGTGCACCTATTAGGTGTGTTGGGGACACAAGAGACTTCTTGCTTTGTGGTTGCAGGGTTGCATGAGAGGGATATCTTTGACCTCTTCCTCCCTGAGTTCGATAAACCTTGGGTGATCCACTTAAGGGAAAACTTGCTGCTGTTCTACAAACCTCTGCTCTTGGAGGCCCAACACTGTCTACAGGAAAAGGAGGGGGAAGTAGACATCAAGCTATTTTCTGGCGCCGTTGCCGGGGAGGAAAGGTAAAAGGTACTCACACTCCGGATCCCGGCTACTAAGCTATTTTCCGGCGCATTGTAAGTACTCGAAGCTATTTCCTTTAGATCCTGCAATTGCAACTTTTTGTTTCTTGTTTACACTAGTTTGGCATAATTGACAAGAATGAGCTTCTTATGCTATTTCCTGATTTAAAACATGGATTGTTTGATGCGAAAATTAAAAAACCTATGGAATCTTATTTGCATGCTGGTAGTAATATTAGTATGAACGCTTTGAACACCATTGTTGATAATGATATAGAAAGTTCTAAGCTTGGGGAAGCTGGTTTTCATGATCTTTTTAGTCCCCCAAGCATTGAGGAGAAAATTTTCTTTGATGATACTTTGCCTCCCATATATGATGATTATAATGATAGTGGTCTTTTGGTGCCACCTACTATGGAGAGTAAATTTTGTTGTGATTATACTATGCCTCCTACACTTGATGAGAATAATAATGATAGCTACTTTGTTGAATTTGCTCCCACTAGTACTAATAAAATTGATTATGCTTATGTGGAGAGTAATAATTTTATGCATGAGACTCATGATAAGAATGCTTTATGTGATGGTTATATTGTTGAGTTTTCTCATGACACTACTGAAAGTTATTATGAGAGAGGAAAATATGGTTGTAGAAATTTTCATGTTATTAAAATGCCTCTCTATGTGCTGAAATTTTTGAAGCTATACTTGTTTTATCTTCCTATGCTTGTTACTTTGCTATTAATGAACTTGTTTATTTACAAGATTCCTATGCATAGGAAGCATGTTAGACTTAAATGTGTTTTTAATTTGCCTCTTGATGCTCTCTTTTGCTTCAAATACTATTTCTTGCGAGTGCATCATTAAAACTGCTGAGCCCATCTTAATGGCTATAAAGAAAAGAACTTCTTGGGAGATAACCCATGTGTTATTTTGCTACAGTACTTTGTTTTATATTTGTGTCTTGGAAGTTGTTTACTACTGTAGCAACCTCTCCTTATCTTAGTTTTGTGTTTTGTTGTGCCAAGTGAAGCCTCTAATCGAAGGTTGATGCTAGATTTGGATTTCTGCGCGGAAACAGATTTCTATCTGTCACGAATCTGGGCTGTTTTCTCTGTAGAAAAATCAGAAACATATGCCAATTTACGTGCGTGTTCCTCAGATATGTACGCAACTTTCATTAGTTTTGAGTTTTCTGATCTGAGCAACGGAAGTATTTATTAAAAATTCATCTTTACGGACTGTTCTGTTTTGATAGATTCTGCCTTTTATTTCGCATTGCTTCTTTCGCTGTGTTGGGTGGATTTCTTTGTTCCATTACCTTCCAGTAGCTTTGAGCAATGTCCAGAAGTGTTAAGAATGATTGTGTCACCTCTGAACATGTGAGTTTTTCATTATGTACTAACCCATCTAATGAAGTTTATGAGAAGTTTGGTGTGAAGGAAGTTTTCAAGGGTCAAGAGAGGAGGATGATATACTATGATCAAGAAGAGTGAAAGCTCTAAGCTTGGGGATGCCCCGGTGGTTCACCCCTGCATATTCTAAGAAGACTCAAGCGTCTAAGCTTGGGGATGCCCAAGGCATCCCCTTCTTCATCGACAACCTTATCAGGTTCCTCCCCTGAAACTATATTTTTATTCGGTCACATCTTATGTGCTTTTCTTGGAGCGTCTGTTTGTTTGTTTCTATTTTTGTTTTTGTTTGAATAAATGCTTGTGTGGGAGAGAGACACGCTCCGCTGGTTCATATGAACACATGTGTTCTTAGCTCATAATATTCATGGCGAAGTTTCTTCTTCGTTAAATTGTTATATGGTTGGAATTGGAAAATGATACATGTAGTAATTGCTATAAATGTCTTGGGTAATGTGATACTTGGCAATTGTTGTGCTCATGTTTAAGCTCTTGCATCATATACTTTGCACCCATTAATGAAGAAATACATAGAGCATGCTAAAATTTGGTTTGCATATTAGGTTTCTCTAAGGTCTAGATAATTTCTAGTATTGAGTTTGAACAACAAGGAAGACGGTGTAGAGTCTTATAATGTTTTCAATATGTCTTTTATGTGAGTTTTGCTGCACCGGTTCATCCTTGTGTTTGTTTCAAATAAGCCTTGCTAGCCTAAACCTTGTATCGAGAGGGAATACTTCTCATGCATCCAAAATACTTGAGCCAACCACTATGCCATTTGTGTCCACCATACCTACTGATACGTCTCCAACGTATCTATAATTTCTGATGTTCCATGCTTGTTTTATGACAATACCTACATGTTTTGCTTGCACTTTATATCATATTATGGCATTTATTGGACTAACCTATTAACAAGATGCCACAGTACCAGTTTCTGTTTATTATGTCTGTTTATTGCAGAAAAGGCCCAAACACCAAAGTGCTCGAAAAAATCCAGAAAAATTACAGAAATTCTATTTCGCTGGAAGACTCACGGAGCCAGAAGGGCAAGCCAGGGGGAGGCCCAGTGCCTCCTCACCATAGGCCGGCGCGGCCTGGAGGGTGGTCACCCCACCCTATGGTGTCGTCGCCTCGGGACTCTTCCGACTCCGACTCTTCGCCTATTTAAGCCGTCGTGACCTAAAACTTCGACACCGCTTGACGAAACTCCAGAAAGACTCCAGGGGCGCCGCCACATCGCGAAACTCCAATTCGGGGGACAGAAGTCTCTGTTCCGGCACCCTGCCGGGACGGGGAATTGCCCCCGGAGCCATCTCCACCGCCGTCTCCACCGCCATCTTCACCGCCATCGCTGCCTCCATGATGAGGAGGGAGTAATTCACCCCTGGGGCTGAGGGCTCCGCTGTAGCTATGTGGTTCATCTCTCTCTCTTTGTGATCAAGTTGAATATTATCTATGTGCTACTCTAGTGATGTTATTAAAGTAGTTTTATTCCTCCTGCACGGTGTAATGGTGACAGTGTGTGCAACCGTGTTAGTACTTGGCATAGGCTATGATTGTAATCTCTTGTAGATTATGAAGTTAACTATTGCTATGATAGTATTGATGTGATCTATGCCTCCTTCATAGTGTGATGGTGACAGTGTGCATGCTATGTTAGTACTTGGTTTAGTTGTGTTGATCTATCATGCACTCTAAGGTTATTTAAATATGAACATTGAATTGTGGAGCTTGTTAACTCCGGCATTGAGGGTTCGTGTAACCCTACGCAATGTGTTCATCATCCAACAATAGTGTAGAGTATGCATTTATCTATTCTGTTATGTGATCAATGTTGAGAGTGTCCACTAGTGAAAGTCTAATTCCTAGGCCTTGTTCCTAAATACTGCTATCCTTTGCTTGTTTCTTTGTTTCTTGCGTTACTCTTTGCTGCGTTGCTACTGCTTATATATATTCATACCACTTGTATTTCAATATCTCTTCGCCGAACTAGTGCACCTATTAGGTGTGTTCGGGACACAAGAGACTTCTTGCTTTGTGGTTGCAGGGTTGCATGAGAGGGATATCTTTGACCTCTTCCTCCCTGAGTTCGATAAACCTTGGGTGATCCACTTAAGGGAAACTTGCTGTTGTTCTACAAACCTCTGCTCTTGGAGGCCCAACACTGTCTACAGGAAAAGGAGGGGGCGTAGACATCAAGCTATTTTCTGGCGCCGTTGCCGGGGAGGAAAGGTAAAAGGTACTCACACTCCGGACCTCGGCTACCAAGCTATTTTCCGACGCATTGTAAGTACTCAAAGCAATTTCCTTTAGATCCTGCAATTGCAACTTTTTGTTTCTTGTTTACACTAGTAAGGCATAATGGACAACAATGAGCTTTTTTACTCTATTTCCTGATTTAAGACATGGATGGTTTGATGCGAAAATTAAAAAACCCATGGAACATATTAGTATGAACACTTTGAATACCATTGTTGCTAATGATATAGAAAATTCTAAGCTTGGGGAAGCTGGCTTTGATGAGCATGATATTTTTAGTCCCGCAAGCATTGAGGAGAAAATTTTCTTTGATGATACTTTGCCTCCTATTTATGATGATTATAATGATAGTAGTCTTTTGGTACCACCTGTTATGGAGGATGAATTTGATTATGATTACAATATGCCTCCTATATTTGATAGCTACTTTGTTGAATTTGCTCCCGCTATTACTAATAAAATTGATTATGCTTATGTTGGGAGTAGTAATAATTTTATGCATGAGACTCATGATAAGAATGCTTTGTGTGATAGTTATATTGTTGAGTTTGCTCATGATGCTACTGAAAGTTATTATGAGAGAGGAAAATATGGTTGTAGAAATTTTCATGTTACTAAAATGCCTCTCTATGTGCTGAAATTTTTCAAGCTATACTTGTTTTATCTTCCTATGCTTGTTACTTTGCTCTTCATGAACTTGTTTAGTTACAAGATTCCTATGCATAGGAAGCATGTTAGACTTAAATGTGTTTTGAATTTGCCTCTTGATGCTCTCTTTTGCTTCGAATACTATTTCTTATGAGTGCATCATTAAAACTGCTGAGCCCATCTTAATGGCTATAAAGAAAAGAACTTCTTGGGAGATAACCCATGTGTTATTTTGCTACAGTATTTTGTTTTATATTTGTGTCTTGGAAGTTGTTTACTACTGTATCAACCTCTCCTTATCTTAGTTTTGTGTTTTGTTGTGCCAAGTGAAGCCTCTAATCGAAGGTTGATACTAGATTTGGATTTCTGCGCAGAAACAGATTTCTATCTGTCACGAATCTGGGCTGTTTTCTCTGTAAAAAAATTAGAAAAATATGCCAATTTACGTGCGTATTCCTCAGATATGTACGCAACTTTCATTAGTTTTGAGTTTTCTGATCTGAGCAACCGAAGTATTTATTAGAAATTCGTCTTTACGGACTGTTCTGTTTTGACAGATTCTGCCTTTTATTTCGCATTGCTTCTTTCGCTGTGTTGGGTGGATTCCTTTGTTCCATTATCTTCCAGTAGCTTTGAGCAATGTCCAGAAGTGTTAAGAATGATTGTGTCACCTCTGAACATGTGAGTTTTTGATTATGTACTAACCCCTCTAATGAAGTTTATGAGAAGTTTGGTGTGAAGGAAGTTTTCAAGGGTCAAGAGAGGAGGATGATATACTATGATCAAGAAGAGTGAAAGCTCTAAGCTTGGGGATGCCCCGGTGGTTCACCCCTGCATATATCAAGAAGACTCAAGCGTCTAAGCTTGGGGATGCCCAAGGCATCCCCTTCTTCATCGACAACATTATCAGGTTCCTTCTCTTGAAACTATATTTTTATTCAGTCACATCTTATGTGCTTTACTTGGAGCGTCTGTGTGCTTTTGTTTTTGTTTTTGTTTGAATAAATGCTTGTGTGGGAGAGAGACACGCTCCGCTGGTTCGTATGAACACATGTGTTCTTAGCTTTTAATGTTCATGGCGAAGGTTGAAACTGCTTCGTTAATTGTTATATGGTTGGAAACAGAAAATGCTACATGTAGTAATTGGTATGATGTCTTGAATAACTTGATACTTGGCAATTGTTGTGCTCTTGTTTAAGCTCTTGCATCATATACTTTGCACCTATTAGTGAAGAAATACATAGAGCTTGTTAAAATTTGGTTTGCATGAGTGGTTTCTCTAGAGTCTAGATATTTTCTAGTGAGGTGTTTGAACAACAAGGAAGACGATGTATAGTCTTATAATGCTTGTAATATGTCTTTTATGTAAGTTTTGATGTACTAGTTTATGCTTGTGTTTGCTTCAAACAACCTTGCTAGCCTAAGCCTTGTATCGAGAGGGAATACTTCTCATGCATCCAAAATACTTGAGCCAACCACTATGCCATTTGTGTCCACCATACCTACCTACTACATGGTATTTCTCCGCCATTCCAAAGTAAATTGCTTGAAGTGCTACCTTTAAATTTCTATCCTCTACCTTTGCAATATATAGCTCATGGGACAAATAGCTTAAAAACTATTGTGGTATTGAATATGTACTTATGCACTTTATCTCTTATTAAGTTGCTTGTTGTGCGATAACCATGTTCCTGGGGACGCCATCAACTACTCTTTGTTGAATATCATGTGAGTTGCTATGCATGTTCGTCTTGTCTGAAGTAAGGGCGATCTACCACCTTATGGTTAGAGCGTGTATATTGTTAGAGAAGAACATTGGGCCGCTAACTAAAGCCATGATCCATGGTGGAAGTTTCAGTTTTGGACATATATCCTCAATCTCATATGAGAAAATTAATTGTTGCTACATGCTTATGCATAAAAGAGGAGTCCATTATCTGTTGTCTATGTTGTCCCGGTATGGATGTCTAAGTTGAGAATAATCAATAGCGAGAAATCCAATACGAGCTTTCTCCTTAGATCTTTGTACAGGCGGCATAGAGGTACCCCTTTGTGACACTTGGTTAAAACATGTGCATTGCGATAATTCCGGTAGTCCAAGCTAATTAGGACAAGGTGCGGGCACTATTAGTATACTATGCATGAGGCTTGCAACTTGTAAGATATAATTTACATGATACATATGCTTTATTACTACCGTTGACAAAAATTGTTTCTTGTTTTCAAAATAAAAGCTCTAGCACAAATATAGCAATCAATGCTTCCCTCTGCGAAGGGCCTTTCTTCTACTTTTATGTTGAGTCAGTTTACCCATTTCTCTCTATCTTAGAAGCAAACACTTGTATTAACTGTGCATTGATTCTTACATACTTGCTTATTGCACTTGTTATATCGCTTTGCATTGACAACTATCCATAAGATATACATGTTACAAGTTGAAAGCAACCGCTGAAACTTAATCTTCCATTGTGTTGCTTCAATGTCTTTACTAAGAATTTATTGCTTTATGAGTAACTCTTATGCAAGACTCATTGATGCTTGTCTTGAAAGTACTATTCATGAAAAGTCTTTGCTATATGATTAATTGTTTACTCATTGCATTAACATTGCTTCGAATCGCTGCATTCATCTCATATGATTTACAATAGTATGATCAAGATTATGTTGGTAGCATGTCACTTCAGAAATTATCTTTTTATCGTTTACCTACTCGAGGACGAGTAGGAACTAAGCTTGGGGATGCTGATACGTCTCCAACGTATCTATAATTTTTGATGTTCCATGCTTGTTTTATGACAATACCTACATATTTTGCTTGCACTTTATATCATATTATGGCATTTATTGGACTAACCTATTAACAAGATGCCACAGTGCCAGTTTCTGTTTATTATGTCTGTTTATTGCAGAAAAGTCACAAAAACAAAAGAGCTCGAAAAATCCGGAAAAATTACAGAAATTCTATTTATTTGGAAGACTCACGGAGCCAGAAGGGCAAGCCAGGGGGAGGCCCAGGGCCTCCTCACCATAGGCCGGCGCGGCCTGGAGGGTGGTCACCCCACCCTATGGTGTCGTCGCCTCGGGACTCTTCCGACTCCGACTCTTCGCCTATTTAAGCCATCGTGACCTAAAACTTCGACACCGCTTGACGAAACTCCAGAAAGACTCCAGGGGCGCCGCCACATCGCGAAACTCCAATTCAGGGGACAGAAGTCTCTGTTCCGGCACCCTGCCGGGACGGGGAATTGCCCCCGGAGCCATCTCCACCGCCGTCTCCACCGCCATCTTCACCGCCATCGCTGCCTCCATGATGAGGAGGGAGTAATTCACCCCCGGGGCTGAGGGCTCCGCTGTAGCTATGTGGTTCATCTCTCTCTCTTTGTGATCAAGTTGAATATTATCTATGTGCTACTCTAGTGATGTTATTAAATTAGTTTTATTCCTCCTGCACGGTGTAATGGTGACAGTGTGTGCAACCGTGTTAGTACTTGGCATAGGCTATGATTGTAATCTCTTGTAGATTATGAAGTTAACTATTGCTATGATAGTATTGATGTGATCTATGCCTCCTTCATAGTGTGATGGTGACAGTGTGCATGCTATGTTAGTACTTGGTTTAGTTGTGTTGATCTATCATGCACTCTAAGGTTATTTAAATATGAACATTGAATTGTGGAGCTTGTTAACTCCGGCATTGAGGGTTCGTGTAACCCTACGCAATGTGTTCATCATCCAACAAGAGTGTAGAGTATGCATTTATCTATTCTGTTATGTGATCAATGTTGAGAGTGTCCACTAGTGAAAGTCTAATCCCTAGGCCTTGTTCCTAAATACTGCTATCACTGCTTGTTTACTGTTTTACTGCGTTACTACTGCTGCGTTGCTACTGCTTATATATATTCATACCACTTGTATTTCAATATCTCTTCGCCGAACTAGTGCACCTATTAGGTGTGTTGGGGACACAAGAGACTTCTTGCTTTGTGGTTGCAGGGTTGCATGAGAGGGATATCTTTGACCTCTTCCTCCCTGAGTTCGATAAACCTTGGGTGATCCACTTAAGGGAAACTTGCTGCTGTTCTACAAACCTCTGCTCTTGGAGGCCCAACACTGTCTACAGGAAAAGGAGGGGGCGTAGACATCACCTACCTACTACATGGTATTTCTCCGCCATTCCAAAGTAAATTGCTTGAGTGCTACCTTTAAAATTCCATCATTCACCTTTGCAATATATAGCTCATGGGACAAATAGCTTAAAAACTATTGTGGTATTGAATATGTACTTATGCACTTTATCTCTTATTAAGTTGCTTGTTGTGCGATAACCATGTTCACTGGGGACGCCATCAACTATTCTTTGTTGAATTTCATGTGAGTTGCTATGCATGTTCGTCTTGTCTGAAGTAAGAGCGATCTACCACCTTATGGTTAAGCATGCATATTGTTAGAGAAGAACATTGGGCCGCTAACTAAAGCCATGATCCATGGTGGAAGTTTCAGTTTTGGACAAATATCCTCAATCTCATATGAGAAAATTATTAATTGTTGTTACATGCTTATGCATAAAAGAGGAGTCCATTATCTGTTGTCTATGTTGTCCCGGTATGGATGTCTAAGTTGAGAATAATCAATAGCGAGAAATCCAATGCGAGCTTTCTCCTTAGACCTTTGTACAGGCGGCATAGAGGTACCCCTTTGTGACACTTGGTTAAAACATGTGCATTGCGATGATCCGGTAGTCCAAGCTAATTAGGACAAGGTGCGGGCACTATTAGTATACTATGCATGAGGCTTGCAACTTGTAAGATATAATTTACATGATACATATGCTTTATTACTACCGTTGACAAAATTGTTTCATGTTTTCAAAATCAAAGCTCTAGCACAAATATAGCAATCGATGCTTTTCCTCTATGGAGGACAATTCTTTTACTTTCAATGTTGAGTCAGTTCACCTATTTCTCTCCACCTCAAGAAGCAAACACTTGTGTGAACTGTGCATTGATTCCTACATACTTGCATATTGCACTTATTATACTACTCTATGTTGACAATATCCATGAGATATACATGTTACAAGTTGAAAGCAACCGCTGAAACTTAATCTTCCTTTGTGTTGCTTCAATGCCTTTACTTTGAATTATTGCTTTATGAGTTAACTCTTATGCAAGACTTATTGATGCTTGTCTTGAAGTGCTATTCATGAAAAGTCTTTGCTTTATGATTCACTTGTTTACTCATGTCATATACATTGTTTTGATCGCTGCATTCACTACATATGCTTTAGAAATAGTATGATCAAGGTTATGATGGCATGTCACTCCAGAAATTATCTGTGTTATCGTTTTACACCTTTCGGGACGAGCAGAACTAAGCTTGGGGATGCTGATACGTCTCCGACGTATCGATAATTTCTTATGTTCCATGCCACATTATTGATGTTATCTGCATGTTTTATGCACACTTTATGTCATATTCGCGCATTTTCTGGAACTAACCTATTAACAAGATGCCGAAGTGCCAGTTCCTGTTTTCTGCTGTTTTTGGTTTCAGAAATCCTAGTAACGAAATATTCTCGGAATTGGACGAAATCAACGCCCAGGTTCCTATTTTGCCCGGAAGCATCCAGAACACCCGAGAGCCACCAGGGAGGGGGCACAGGCCCACCAAACCCTAGGCCGGCGCGGCCAGGGGGGCCCGCGCCACCCTATGGTGTGGGCACCCCTTCGACCCTCCTGCGCCGCCTCTTCGCCTATTTAAAGCCTCCGTCGCGAAAACCCTGATACGTTCGACGAAACCCACAGAAACCTTCCAGAGCCGCCACCATCGCGACGCCAAGATCTGGGGGACAGGAGTCTCTGTCCCGGCACGCCACCGGAACGGGGAAGTGCCCCCGGAAGGCTTCTCCATCGACACCGCTGCCATCTCCACCGCCATCTTCATCACCGCTGCTGCTCCCATGAGGAGGGAGTAGTTCTCCATCGAGGCTCGGGGTTGTACCGGTAGCTATGTGGTTCATCTCTCTCCTATGTGCTTCAATACAATAATCTCATGAGCTGCCTTACATGATTGAGATTCATATGATGATGCTTGTAATCTAGATGTTGTTATGCTAGTCAAGTGAATTTTACTTATGTGATCTCCGGAGACTCCTTGTCCCACGTGTGTAAAGGTGACAGTGTGTGCACCGTGTGGGTCTCTTAGGCTATATTTCACAGAATACTTATTCACTGATGAATGGCATAGTGAGGTGCTTATTTATATCTCTTTATGATTGCAATGTATTTGTATCACAATTTATCTATGTGCTACTCTAGCAATGTTATTAAAGTAGTTTTATTCCTTCTACACGGTGTAATGGTGACAGTGTGTGCATCCGTGTTAGTACTTGGTTTATGCTATGATCATGATCTCTTGTAGATTGCGAAGTTAACTATTGCTATGATAGTATTGATGTGATCTATGCCTCCTTTCTTAGCATGAAGGTGACAGTGTGCATGCTACTTTAGTACTTGGTTTAGTCGTATTGATCTATCTTACACTCTAAGGTTACTTAAATATGAACATTGAATTGTGGAGCTTGTTAACTCCGGCATTGAGGGTTCGTGTAATCCTACGCAATGTGTTCATCATCCAACAAGAGTGTAGAGTATGCATTTATCTATTCTGTTATGTGATCAATGTTGAGAGTGTCCACTAGTGAAAGTGTAATCCCTAGGCCTTGTTCCTAAATACTGCTATCGCTGCTTGTTTCTTGTTTTACCGCGTTACTCTTTGCTGCAATACTACCACCATCAACTACACGCCAGCAAGCTATTTTCTGGCACCGTTGCTACTGCTCATATATATTCATACCACCTGTATTTCACTATCTCTTCGCCGAACTAGTGCACCTATTAGGTGTGTTGGGGACACAAGAGACTTCTTGCTTTGTGGTTGCAGGGTTGCATGAGAGGGATATCTTTGACCTCTTCCTCCCTGAGTTCGATAAACCTTGGGTGATCCACTTAAGGGAAAACTTGCTGCTGTTCTACAAACCTCTGCTCTTGGAGGCCCAACACTGTCTACAGGAAAAGGAGGGGGAAGTAGACATCATAAAGCGCATCCGTTGATGAACGAGAGGTGGAAACACTTTTGACTACTCCGTCCCACTCCGGATCTTATGGTTAACACGGGTATTACGGCACGAGAATCACTGGCGACATTTGTTGTTTAATCCTAGATGGATATAAACCCTTGCAATGGAACCTCCACCATATCAACACAATCCATGGTTCCATTGCCCACCACATAGTCATATTCATAATTATGAAAGTAGTGGTTTTGGTTTTTATGCAATAGTGATAACCATAGTACTTTGCAAATAATTTGATAGGAATACTCAAATGATATGAGCAAGTGATGAACTTGCCTGAACACTGCAAAGTTTTGCATTTGGATGGTGTGGACTGACCCTTGTCCTCTGCTTCTGAAAAATAGCATCATTGTCCAATAAGGGCAATGGTTAAAGAAGCAATTATGCATGCTTTCCATTTTTAGGGTTTGTTCCCCCCCTTTCCGATGTCTTATCATTTTATGTGAGAGGTATTTACTAAGAATAATTTGGAGATTCTCTATTTAGGGTAAATACAACCTTGAAATATTGTCAAGGTGTTTTTAAAGTCCAATTGCATTAATGGACTTATTTTCATTATCGAAAATAATATGTGTGATTTAAATTATTATTTAAATCATCAAATTAAGACTTATTCTTAATTGTCTTCAAAAATTCTCTTTGCTATTTTATTTGGATAGAGAATTTTATGCTGATCAATTTTCATATTTTTAATTATTTTTTTAGAGCTTTTAAACATTTCTTATTTAATTTCAAAGTTTCTGTTTTTATCTCATTTTATGAAATGTCTTATTTGCCCTTGGGCCCCACCTGTCAGGTGGCCCAACGGGTTAGGTTGGCCGACCCACCTGGTCCGGCCCAACCCCCTCACTCTCTCCCTCTCTCTCTCGCGCGTGTCCGAACCCTAACCCTAACGAGCTCTGGCGACGCCGTGGTCGCCGCCGTCTTCGCCGATATTTTCCGGCCGCCTCCGGCCATCACCGGCGGTGAGATGGGGCGCATCTGCACTGCCACGTGATGGCGCACTAGATCAACGGCGTCGATCTGGTCCTTGCCGCCCCCTTCGCCGACCCCCATCGCGTTCGCCCGCTCGGTGATGCGGTGCTCACCGGCGCTTCTGGTGTGATAGCGCCGCCGTGGCCTTTGTCGCCGTGGTGCGGGGCGCTGCGGCGCTAGTCGGAGCCTGGCCTGGCCTGGCCAGGTGCTGCCGTGCTCTCGGCGCGCGCCGCTGTGGCCGCCATGGCTGCGCCAGACGTCTGCTCGCCCCAGGTACGCGCCACCTTTCTCTTGCTCCTGTGCTTGATCTTCTTCCTCCTCCACTAGCTCTGGCCATGGCTTCCCTCCTCGTGGAGAGGCCTGCCGTGCTGTTGCTGCTGCTCTGCTGGCCATGGTTGCTGTGCTTGCGTGCTTGCTGTGTGCATATTGCTGGCTCTCTGCTTTCTGGCTTTGGCCATGGTCGCCATGGCCATGCCAGAGCTTGCGTTGCTGCTGTGTGCAGCCCTGCTATGCTATCTATTTCTTGCTTAATTTCCCCTCTGTGGCTCTGTTCTTGTTACTAAGCTCGCCAGATACTCAAGTGTGTTCCTATAGGCTTGCTCATGAGCATCTTGTAATGCTCATGGACTGCTAAATGGCTACTTTCATGCTACAATTAAATCAATTTGCTTGCTTAGTGGCTCTGGTTGTTGTGATGGCTTAATTATATGTGTGTGCCATCCATGTCTAGCTTGATCCAGTGGTACATCATGTATTTGATGTGCTTCTGGATACAATTATAGTTCATCCATTTGTTTATCTGTGAAGCAATTGTTGATTAACTGTAGCCATTTAATTATCTGGTCCATGCTCTGTTGCTCTGTGATGCTCTAACATGCACTGGCATGCTATAGCAAGCTCTGATGATCATATGATCATCAGCTGCTAGTAAAAGGTGTGGTGCTCCATCTTGTGCCTTACCAATGCTCAATTTGAGCTGTGTGTGATTACAGACTAGTGCTGGTGTGTGTAGTGGTTGGCTCAAGCAATTGCTGTTGCTTGCAGTGATCCCTTGGATCATGTGTAAGTGTTCAAGTTACTGGTGATTTGTGAACTTCATTTATCTGTATAGCTTGTCCTTGTTTATTAGATAAATGAGATGAACTGCTTGCAGTGAGGATTCTTGTAATTAGCTTGATTGAGCTAGAGGGATGCCAACAGTGGTTGGGGACCCTAGCTCCTCTTTGAACCCAATCTGGGTAATGATACAATTGCTTGGCTTGGTGGTTTGGCTGTTTTAGTGGTTGAGGTGACCCTGGCAGTAATCATTTGCTGCCCTAGGGTAGCTCCCCTCTTGTTGGCTTGCTGTGGCTCACTAGATGCTTTCTGGGTGATCCTTTTGTTGGATTGCCAGTAGCTTTTCATGTTGAAATCAAATAGACAATGATTTGTCTATGTCTGATGGCCTGACTAGCTGTAGGTGCTAAGTGTGTAGCTAGGCTAGCTGTGTTTTCATCTCTTGCTGGATTTCTTCAGTTATGCATTGATTTCATAGCTGTTGTTCCCATAAGATGATTTCCTAGTGGCCTTTACTTCCTTTGCTTGCACCATATGGCTTAGTAGCCAGATGATGACACAAATAGGGTATCACACCCTTTTGCTTGTGTGTGATTGGTGCATATGCTTATTTATGAACAAAACCATCTGGTTTGTTCATGATGATTTGTATACCTTACTCCAGCTCCAAGAATTTCAGTTGATGTAGAGGATTAGCTGCTGTGTTGATCTTCTGGTTTGGTTGATTTGCTTGCTCTGCTCCTCCTGGTGAGCTTGTTCAGCTTGCTTTGATTCTGTGGAGGTTTTAGGCAGGTTGAACAGCTCTGGCTATTCTTCCTGTTCTTGCTGTTCTTGACTGTTCTTGATGGCTTACCAGCGCAATTCTGTCGATGGCATGGCTAGGGTTTACTGTGGAGACTTTATATGATCTCCATTTCCTTCTCTGGTCGACAACAAGGCCTGGCAGCCTGTGGTGACTCACCAGCTGTGTGTGTGTGGTGTGCTGCATGCACACTGCTGTGTGAGCAGCCTAGCTGTGTGTGTGTGCTGATGCTGTGCACTTGGACTTGGTTCTGACTGTGAGATGGATCAGCTCGGCAGATACTTGATCATATCCTCCCATCACAATTTATTTGCTAATCTGCCAAGTGGCAATGCCACTTGGCATAATGTGTTCTTTGTTGTGTTTGTGTGCAGGGAGCTTGGAGATGATCAAGATGGAACTCAAGATCATCTTGATCAAATAATTCATGAAGATCAACAATGTAGTTTAGGTCATTTAAATTCCTTGTAATTTTCCTTTTTCCTTTTGCATTTATTCATTTCATGTAATGTGTTGTAAATTCATAATTCCATTCAGAATATTGTAAAGACAATGTATTATGTGTGTGATTATCAATAAAGCTCAAGTTTTCCTTAATGAGCTCTATGTAATTGTTGTATTACTTATATTCTTGCTTAATGATAATTGTTTGTTAAATTATCTCAAATTTGAATTATGTGATAACATTTGATGTTTGAATTTGAAATTCAAATTCAAATTTGGTTTGAATTCATTCAAACAACTTAACTTGTAATTCAATCATGCAACTTATGATTTCAATGCAATTTCACTTCTCTCTTCTCAAAACCCTAATTTAGACAAGTAGGAACAAGTTCATCGCACTCTCGAAACCCTAACCCTGTAGGATGTCGAGAGAGAAACCTGTCCCCCTTTGATGCAGTTTTGTTTTAAAAGCGCGAAATTTCCCCGGAATTTACAATGCAATGCACATCCCTTTCTAAAATCTACCCCTCGATCGCCTCTAAACCTGGGACATTACAGCCTTTCCCCCTTAAAGAAAACTTCGTCCCGAAGTTGTGGTTGTAATACCTGAAGAGTTCGGGGTATGTTTTCCTCAGGTCTTCCTCCTTTTCCCAGGTGGCTTCCCTCTCGGGATGATGCTTCCATTGTATCTTGCAATACTTTATAGCTCGATTCCTGAGTTGTTTCCAGTTCTCCTCGAGAATCTTCGCTGGCTTCTCGATGTATCTCAAATCTGGTTGTAACTCGAGCTCTTCATGTGATACTGGTTCATCTGGGGTCTTCAAGCATTTTCTGAGTTGCGACACATGGAATACGTTGTGGACCTGAGATAACCTCCCCGGTAGTTCCAATTCAAAGGCTAACCCTCGGTTTTGACTCAGAATCTTGAAAGGTCCGATGTACCTAGGGCTTAGCTTTCCTTTTACTCCAAACCTCTGAAGTCCTTTCATCGGGCTCACCTTGAGATATACCATGTCTCCAACTTGTGGCTCCCATGTTCTTCTCTTCTGATCGGCATAACTCTTTTGCCGACTTTGGGCTATCTTCAACCTATCTCTGATAATGTCAATTATTTGTTGCTTTTCCTTGACATAATCAGGGTTGAACTCTTTGCTTGCTCCGGCTTCATACCAACATATCGGTGATCTACACTTCCTTCCATACAGAGCTTCGAACGGTGCCATCTTGATGCTACTTTGACAGCTGTTGTTGTATGAAAACTCTGCTAGTGGTAAATGTTCTTCCCATGATCCTCCGAAGTCTAAGGCACAAGCCCTGAGCATATCCTCTAGGATCTGGTTAGTTCTCTCTGTTTGTCCATCTGTCTGGGGATGATAGGCGGTACTATAGTCCAACTTGGATCCTAAAGCTTCGTGTAGTTGCTTCCAAAATGCTGACGTGAACACGGATCCTCGATCCGACACGATCTTCTTGGGCACTCCATGTTTACTCACGATCTCTTTGATGTAAAGATCGATGAGTTTCTCTCCTTTATCCTGCTGATTTACCGCTAAGAAGTGTGCACTTTT
This sequence comes from Lolium perenne, assembly GCF_019359855.2. NCBI lineage: Eukaryota > Viridiplantae > Streptophyta > Magnoliopsida > Poales > Poaceae > Lolium > Lolium perenne. Next base: position 221,269,643 of record NC_067245.2, on the reverse strand, counting down.
CGTCAACCGGTCCACGATTACCCATATCATGTCCTTCTTTTTATTGGTCATGGGTAGTCCGGTGATGAAATCCGTCCCTATCTCCTCCCATTTCCATTCTGGAATAGGTAAAGGTTGTAACTTCCCTGCCGGACTCTGATGTTCAGCCTTCACTCTTTGGCAGGTATGGCATTCCGCCACGTATTGTGCTATTTCTCTCTTCATGTTATTCCACCAAAATAGCTCCTTTAGGTCCATGTACATCTTTGTACTACCCAAATGTATGGAGTATGGTGTTTGATGGGCTTCCCGGAGTATTACTTCCTTGATTTCAGCAATATCCGGAACACAAATTCTCTTCTGGAACCATAATGATCCCGATTCTCCACGGTGAAATTCTGATGGTCTTCCTTCATCTATTCTTCTCATCTCCTCCATGATGAATGGATCGTCCAGCTGACCCATCATTATCTCATTCTTCAGGTTAACATTTAGCTCATCGGCTACTTGCAAAGCCGATAGTCCTTCATGAGCTTCCTTCTCCCAAAGTTGTATTTGGGCTTGGCTTATTTCCTTCCTTAATTCTGGTGATATTTCTTGTTCCACTCCTCCGGTGCTCTTCCTACTCAAGGCATCTTCTACAACATTGGCTTTTCCTGGAGTATAATTGATGGTCAAATCATAATCCTTGATCAGTTCAAGCCATCTTTTCTGCCTCATATTGAGTTCCTTTTGAGTGAAGAAGTATTTGAGACTCTTATGATCCGTATAGAGCTCACACTTGGCTCCATAGAGAAAATGTCTCCATGTTTTAAGTGCAAATACAACTGCTGCTAATTCTAGATCATGTGTTGGATAGTTCACTTCATGAGGTCTGAGTTGCCTCGATCCATAGGATATTACCTTCCGATCTTGCATAAGTACGCAACCCAATCCATGCTTGGATGCGTCACAGTACACGGTGTAATCCTTTCCAACTTCCAGAACTGCTAACACCGGTGCCGTGGTGAGTTTCTCTTTCAGAGTTTGAAAACTCTTCTCACATTCCTCTGACCACACGAATGGTGTGTTCTTTCTTAACAGCTTCGTCATTGGTCCTGCTATTTTGGAGAATCCTTCAATGAATCTCCGATAGTATCCTGCCATTCCTAGGAATCCTCGGATTTCCTTGACAGTCTTGGGTGCTTCCCATTCTAGAACTGCTGCTACCTTGCTCGGGTTAACAGCTATTCCATCTTTGCTAATGACATGACCAAGAAATTCCACTTGATCTAGCCAAAATTCACACTTGCTGAATTTGGCATAGAGTTGGTGTTCTCTTAGTGTTTGCAACACTAACCTCAGATGTTCGGCATGGTCGGCCTTGTCTTTGGAATAGATCAAGATATCATCAATGAATACGATGACAAACTTGTCTAGATATGGCATGAAAATCTTATTCATGAGATTCATGAAAATTGCTGGGGCATTGGTTAATCCAAAAGGCACTACAAGGTATTCATGATGTCCATACCTTGAGACAAAGGCAGTTTTCGGAACGTCTTCCTTCTTGATCTTTATCTGGTGATAACCGGATCTTAGATCAATTTTGGAAAAGACTCCCGCGCCTCTAACTTGATCGAATAGATCTTGTATTCTTGGAAGTGGATACTTGTTCTTGATTGTGACGTTGTTCAGATTCCTGTAGTCTCCGCACATCCTTCTTCCTCCATCTCTTTTGTCCACGAAGATCACAGGTGATCCCCATGGTGAAACACTTTCTTGTATAAATCCTTTCTGTTCCAAGTCATCCAATTGCTCCTTAAGTTCTTTCAATTCCTTAGGCCCCATCTTATATGGTGCTTTAGCAATCGGAGCTGTTCCTGGAATTAGGTCGATAGTGAATTCTATCTCCCTATCTGGTGGCATACCTGGTAACTCCATAGGAAACACATCCTGGAATTCATTTACTACGGGTATATCTTCCAATTTCACCTCCTTCATACTGTTCAACTGTAGCTCAACTTCAATCTGTGTATGTTTGTCGCCTTGGTAGGTCATTCTACTTCCATCGGGGCTTTTCAAAGATACCGTCTTGTTCACACAGTCGATCAATGCTCCATTAGCTTCTAACCAGTTCATACCAAGAATGACATCAATGTCCTTCATCGGTAAAATGAACAGGTCTGCGTCGAACACGCACTTATTGATCATGATGACTTGTTTTTATTTGGTATGGGTTAGTACTATCGTTCCCCCCGCAGAAAGTATGGTTATGGGTGTATCTAACTTAGTGCAACTAATCCCATGTTTGATGATGAATTGCTGGGAAATGAATGATGTAGTTGCACCAGTATCAAAAAGTACTTTGCCAGGATGAGTGAGTATCTGGAGCGTACCTATCACCGCCTGTTCGGAGTTAACCACCTCCTCCAAGCTGGTGCAGTTCAACTTGCCGAAGGGCTTCTTATTCTTCTAGTTCCCTCCATTATTTCCTCCTCGGTTTCCTCCTCCTCCTGACTGACCTCCTCCCGTATTTCTCTTGGGGAAGTCCTTCAGCATGTGCCCCTCCTGACGACAACCAAAGCATATAATCCTCGGCTTCTTGCAATCCTTGGCAAAATGCCCTGGAAGTCCACAGCTTCGGCAAACCATTGGATTAGCAGTCTGAAACGCTTGGTTCCTCCTGCTGCTGTAGTAGTTGCTGTTATTGTTGTTGTTGTTGTTGTACCTTGGCTTGAAACTCAAGCTGGTGTTGGGCTTGTTGCTAACAAACCTCTTAGGCTCAAACTTGGCCTTCTTCCTTTTCTCTTCTTGCAGTTGCTTGAAATCGTCTTCAAGAGTGATGGCTGCATCCACCAACTCTTGGAACTCAGTTGCTCTCATCATACAGAGCTGTACCTTGAACTGGGGACTTAACCCTCTTAAAAACCTCTTCTTTTTCTTGTCCTCGGTGTTGACTTCATCAACAGCATACCGGGACAGCTTTGAGAATTCCCTGACATAAGTCAGGATGGCCTTGTCCTTCTGCTCGAGACTTTCAAATTCTCGACGCTTCAGTTCCACAATACTTTCAGGGACATGGGATTCCCTGAACTTCCTCGCAAACTCCTCCCAGGTAAACACTTTTCCAGCCGGATAAACGGCTACGATGTTGTCCCACCATGATGCGGCAGGTCCACACAACAAGTGTGTAGCATATCGAACCTTCTCCTGGTCATTGCATCCAATGGTATTGAGCTTTCGCTCGGTATCCATAAGCCAATCCTCCACGTCCATTGGCTCGGGCGCGTATGCGAAAGATATAGGCTTGGTGTTCTGGAAGTCTAACAAAGTGACTCCCTGATTCTCGGGTCTCTCCACCCTATTCTGTTGCAGCAGCTCCTGGAAGAATTTATTCTGCTGCTCCAACGTTACATGTTGTCTCTCTTCCACCATCTGCATGTACTGAATGAAATTCTGATGCGTCATGGGTGGTGGTGGTGGTGGAAACTGATTCCTGGCTGCTTCATTAGCCTCTTCCTTTTGCTTCGCTTCGCGCTCCATGCGTTGCGCTTTGGTCTCCTCACCTATCGCTCCCGACATAACCCCCTAGTTCTGCAACACAAGATGATACTCATAATTACTCCATGCGCAAGTTTTCTGAGCTCAACTTTGTGCACAGAACTAGTCACGCAATGGAAATCAAGAAGCAAATCCAAATCATACAAAACATATACCATGTATATACATACTTAAGTGGTCTTATTACAATACTCAGTGACATTGTGAGTATGCAAACTCACTTATTGAAGTATATGTACAAATTTCTACAAATATTACATACTATAATACACGTGGTACTTGTGTATTATAGCATCGCCTCCCTTGGTAGTCTCTAGTCGTGCTTCACTCCCGGTACATCCCAGGCTTCCATCCGGTCGAACGTGTCGTCCTCCTGACAGAACCTGGGACATAAGGTCTCCCCGTCGGCTGGTAATCAGAATCAGATGATGATCCTAGGGAGAAATCAGTGTTCACAAACTGGTCATTGAGTGCATCATAGTCCACCCATCGGGTGTACTCCCCTGTAGCTCCACCATAGGTGTTTCCAACATTCGTATCCGACTCAACCTTTGTCGGATACTCTCCATCAACTCCTCCATTGCTAGGATAACTCTGGTTCTGGGTCGTGGCGTCCTCATTCATTTCTCCGTCATAATACACTGAAGTACTATGAGTTCACGTATCAGATCCCCAACGCCAACCCGTGGAGTTTTCTATAGGAGTCTCGGAACGCTGATTGTTTCCGAATTCCTCTCCACCCTCATATCCCCCATAGGAACTACCCAGATAGTTTCCAGGTGTAACGGGTGTAGTTTCACGCTCAAGAGGATCAATACTAATGTAGTCACCAGCTGAGTAAACTGGTGTGTGCACCACATTCTCCATAGGTTCTTTCCCCCTAGTCTCCTCCTTGGGTTCAGTAAACTCCTCTAGCATTATATCAATTGCCCCCGTCAAATGATGATTTAACTGGAAGAGCAATGATAGTAAGTTGCGGCTATTATCCATGTATTTTGCAGCTGCTATTGGTTTGCATTTTGCATATTTGAAGTGGTTAAGCATGGGATCCTCTTCCTCCTGCATATGAGGAATGTGGGTGAATTCGGAACCCATAAGCTCTTTCGTCTTATGCTCCCGAATATCGGTGATGGCTCTCATAACGGCTATATGGTAGGCTGTGTTGATAGTTCTGGCTTCGCCTGCTGGCATTACTACGCTCATTCCCAAAGATTCGGGAAGTCGCAGTCCTACCCTACACTTTGCCAATACAGTACCATCGTAGTACATGTATTTCTTTACTTGGATCTGGAGATCACACCCAAATTCAAGTAACATGGCACGTAGAATATCTGCAAGTCCTCCTTCGTATTCACTCAGTGTGGAATCCATCACTTTCACGTTTCGTCCCGGACGTGAACTTGCCATTGTTGGCTGTAGAAATAGAAAGAATATATGATTAGTAATAATGCATCATAATAGAGATAATAAAGAATTATCGCGCTAAAAGATATGATTGTTGTATTCTCAATTGAATATACACCATATTTTTAGAGAATTCTTTACTAGTCCTATTTGACTCCTAACGTTTGGTCCCATTTACTAGGTTCCAACCTAAGGTCAAAGCTTTTGCTCTGATACCAACTGTGGTGACCCTGCATACCACTGCATGTTGTAGTATGCCAGTCGTTGATATAACATTCACGAAGTACCATTCCGCAAATATTACATCCCTCAGAGTAGTACAGCAGAACATAGCAGGTCCATAACTCATTCATTTAATATTACAAATATCATACACATATCGTCTCGGAGCTCCTCTTGGGTCCTAAGAGGAATACTCCTGGGTTCGAGGCGAACCCAACTTAGCTTACAATATAGATGTCTCATTAAGTTGTACATTTATTCTCTCGAGCAGCTAAATATTAAGAGTTCGGGCTGCTCGGCTACTACTACTACTTGATGCTTCTAGGCTTGATCTCCTCCGGAAGCCTCCCCGGTTCCGTAGACTATGAGGTAGTCTACGTCTTCAATACCTCCGGAGAGGTCTGGTTCTTCATAGCCGATGATCTCGGCTCCCTCAGTGTTGTCGTAGTCCTCCTCAAGACGATTAAGACAATCTAAGCAAGGGATTTAAGAGTGGGATGAGTACGAGCGTACTCAACAAGTTCATTATAGATAAGAGGTGTTTAATGCACTAGCTACGATATTAGACCAAAAAGTCTAATACCAATGCAGGTTTTGATAAACATTTCTCCAAGAGATTGCTTTTATTTCAAAGAGCTATGTCCGTCAGCCTTCACCGGTTTACTAGAACTTCATGGAGCTCATTTCCGGCCGCGTTCGCAGTTCCATATCCCGGAACAGGGAGTGACAGGTCACGGTTCTTTACACTCTGCAGAGGTGTGTTGCTTTACCCATAAGAGATCTTAACCTTGGTGCCAACCGGGCAGCTTTCCCGTCCACACTTCCTATGGTGTGAGGCCCGGTATAAGGTCTAGCCAATCATGTTCCTCCGCTACCTCGAACACCCACCCTTTGTTGCATGCCCCGACCTTGGGTCCTCGCCGGTCCCATTATTCCCACTCACGGGTGGACCCCGACCACGACAACAGTTTGGGACTCGTTAACCAAACTCCTTCGCCGGTAGCTGCAACCCATCATAGACCGCAATACCGTGGGGACTTAAGGCTTCCGCAGCCAACCGCTTGTTCTTCGAGCGACAAGTGTCTACGGACTATGCCGTGGGGACTTAAGGCTTCCCCAGCCAACCGCTTGCCCTGACAGATACAAGTGTCTACGGTAAAGTGCATCCGTTGATGAACGAGAGGTGGAAACACTTTTGACTACTCTGTCCCACTCCGGATCTTATGGTTAACACGGGTATTACGGCACGAGAATCACTGGCGACATTTGTTGTTTAATCCTAGATGGATATAAACCCTTGCAATGGAACCTCCACCATATCAACACAATCCATGGTTCCATTGCCCACCACATAGTCATATTCATAATTATGAAAGTAGTGGTTTTGGTTTTTATGCAATAGTGATAACCATAGTACTTTGCAAATAATTAGATAGAAATACTCAAATGATATGAGCAAGTGATGAACTTGCCTGAACACTGCAAAGTTTTGCAGTTGGATGGTGTGGACTGACCCTTGTCCTCTGTTTCTGAAAAATAGCATCATTGTCCAATAAGGGCAATGGTTAAAGAAGCAATTATGCATGCTTTCCATTTTTAGGGTTTGTTCCCCCCTTTCCGATGTCTTATCATTTTATGTGAGAGGTATTTACTAAGAATAATTTGGAGATTCTCTATTTAGGGTAAATACAACCTTGAAATATTGTCAAGGTGTTTTTTAAGTCCAATTGCATTAATGGACTTATTTTCATTATTGAAAATAATATGTGTGATTTAAATTATTATTTAAATCATCAAATTAAGACTTATTCTTAATTTTCTTCAAAAATTCTCTTTGCTATTTTATTTGGATAGAGAATTTTATGCTGATCAATTTTCATATTTTTAATTATTTTTTAGAGCTTTTAAACATTTCTTATTTAATTTCAAAGTTTCTGTTTTTATCTCATTTTGTGAAATGTCTTATTTGCCCTTGGGCCCCACCTGTCAGGTGGCCCAACGGGTTAGGTTGGCCTACCCATCTGGTCCGGCCCAACCCCCTCACTCTCTCCCTCTCTCTCTCGCGCGTGTCCGAACCCTAACCCTAACGAGCTCTGGCGACGCCGTGGTCGCCGCCGTCTTCGCCGATATTTTCCGGCCGCCTCCGGCCATCGTCGGCGGTGAGATGGGGCGCATCTGCACCGCCACGTGACGGCGCACCAGATCAACGGCGTCGATCTGGTCCTTGCCGCCCCCTTCGCCGACCCCCATCGCGTTCGCCCGCTCGGTGATGCGGTGCTCACCGGCGCTTCTGGTGTGATAGCGCCGCCGTGGCCTTCGTCGCCGTGGTGCGGGGCGCTGCGGCGCTAGTCGGAGCCTGGCCTGGCCTGGCCAGGTGCTGCCGTGCTCTCGGCGCGCGCCGCCGTGGCCGCCATGGCTGCGCCAGACGTCTGCTCGCCCCAGGTACGCGCCACCTTTCTCTTGCTCCTGTGCTTGATCTTCTTCCTCCTCCACTAGCTCTGGCCATGGCTTCCCTCCTCGTGGAGAGGCCTGCCGTGCTTTATTCTTTGCTGCTCTGCTAGCCATGGTTCTTTGTGCTTGCTTGCTTGCTGTGTGCATATTGCTGGCTCTCTGCTTTCTGGCTTTGGCCATGGTCGCCATGGCCATGCCAGAGCTTGCGTTGCTGCTGTGTGCAGCCCTGCTATGCTATCTATTTCTTGCTTAATTTCCCCTTTGTGGCTCTATTCTTGTTACTAAACTCGCCAGATACTCAAGTGTGTTCCTATAGGCTTGCTCATGAGCATCTTGTAATGCTCATGGACTGCTAAATGGCTACTTTCATGCTACAATTAAATCAATTTGCTTGCTTAGTGGCTCTGGTTGTTGTGATGGCTTAATTATATGTGTGTGCCATCCATGTCTAGCTTGATCCAGTGGTACATCATGTATTTGATGTGCTTCTGGATACAATTACAGTTCATCCATTTGTTTATCTGTGAAGCAATTGTTGATTAACTGTGGCCATTTAATTATCTGGTCCATGCTCTGTTGCTCAGTGATGCTCTAACATGCACTGGCATGCTATAGCAAGCTCTGATGATCATATGATCATCAGCTGCTAGTAAAAGGTGTGGTGCTCCATCTTGTGCCTTACCAATGCTCAATTTGAGCTGTGTGTGATTACAGACTAGTGCTGGTGTGTGTAGTGGTTGGCTCAAGCAATTGCTGTTGCTTGCAGTGATCCCTTGGATCATGTGTAAGTGTTCAAGTTACTGGTGATTTGTGAACTTCATTTATCTGTATAGCTTGTCCTTGTTTATTAGATAAATGAGATGAACTGCTTGCAGTGAGGATTCTTGTAATTAGCTTGATTGAGCTAGAGGGATGCCAACAGTGGTTGGGGACCCTAGCTCCTCTTTGAACCCAATCTGGGTAATGATACAATTGCTTGGCTTGGTGGTTTGGCTGTTTTAGTGGTTGAGGTGACCCTGGCAGTAATCATTTGCTGCCCTAGGGTAGCTCCCCTCTTGTTGGCTTGCTGTGGCTCACTAGAAGCTTTCTGGGTGATCCTTTTGTTGGATTGCCAGTAGCTTTTGATGTTGAAATCAAATAGACAATGATTTGTCTATGTCTAATGGCCTGACTAGCTGTAGGTGCTAAGTGTGTAGCTAGACTAGCTGTGTTTTCATCTCTTGCTGGATTTCTTCAGTTATGCATTGATTTCATAGCTGCTGTTCCCATAAGATGATTTCCTAGTGGCCTTTAATTTACTACCTTTGCTTGCACCATATGGCTTAGTAGCCAGATGATGACACAAATAGGGTATCACACCCTTTTGCTTGTGTGTGATTGGTGCATATGCTTATTTATGAACAAAACCATCTGGTTTGTTCATGATGATTTGTATACCTGTTATCACCAGAATTTAACCGGATCAGAGGTGGGCCGTGATTAAGATGGGCTTGGAGAATATACATGGAAAATATGCATGAATCGGCCTTGTACAAGAGTTTGGGCTAAGTTGCCCGTGTATCTGTAAATATAGTAGGATACGTGTCGGTTAGGATTAAAGGAGTTTAGCTCGTGCACGGTTGGGATTATTCACACGTTAGAGAGTCTACGGACTATAAATATGTATCTAGGGTTATTGAGAAGGAGGACGATCACGTTCACAACAAACCAATCTAGGCGCATCGCCACCCCTTGTTTCAAGGGTTTCTTCCGGGTAAGCACCATGCTGCCTAGATCGCATCTCGCGATCTAGGCAGTATCGAGTTTATTCATTGTTCATGCGTTGCTCGTGCTGAAGCCTTGTTGATGGTGAGCAACGTAGTTATCGTAGATGTGTTGGGGTTAGCATTGTTTTACCTTGATATATGCTTTTATCTATGCTATCCCTAGACATCTAGCTGCCTTTGCACCTATCTTAGGTGTAAGGACAGCACCTTGCTTGATCCTTGTTTAGTAGATCCGATCTGTTATGATTGCTCCTTGTTCTTCAAGGATTAGTTTGATATCTACATAGTTAGGCCTTGCAAACGGGTTGAAGGATCCAGTAGCACGTAGGGTGTAGTTTGCTAGCCCTAGAGAAGATGTTCCGGGAATCAACTCCATGTTGGTTTTTAGGCCTTATCTAGGGCTGGTTTATTATCATCTTGCGTGGCTGCCAGGCTCAATTACGTGTAGGACGTTCCGGTTATGTGGTGAAAACCCTAGATCGTCGTAGATCGTTTTAACTTAATATTGATCAAGCAGGACCACCATGTTATCGTAGATCTCATACGAATCATGGGTGGATCGGCTCCTTGAGCCGATTCACAGGACAACCTGAGAGCCGATCGAGGCTCGTATTTAATGTTTACGTGTATGCCATGCAGGAAACTAAGCGAAGCAATCCATCACCTTCCTGACCAGGTATAGGTCAGGTGGCACGCCCTTGCACCAGCATCGGACGTGCGTGCCGGAGCATTGCGCGCCGCCGCTCGAGGGACCAGGGCCCACCGCAGTTCTGGGAGCCTCCCGGCTCTACGTGTTGCCCGTCGCTACTCGCCGGTGGGTTTTGGTGGTCAACAATACCTCACTCCAGCTCCAAGAATTTCAGTTGATGTAGAGGATTAGCTGCTGTGTTGATCTTCTGGTTTGGTTGATTTGCTTGCTCTGCTCCTCCTGGTGAGCTTGTGAAGCTTGCTTTGATTCTGTGGAGGTTTTAGGCAGGTTGAACAGCTCTGGCTGTTCTTCCTGTTCTTGCTGTTCTTGACTGTTCTTGATGGCTTACCAGTGCAATTCTGTCGATGGCATGGCTAGGGTTTACTGTGGAGACTTTATATGATCTCCATTTCCTTCTCTGGTCGACAACAAGGCCTGGCAGCCTGTGGTGACTCACCAGCTGTGTGTGTGTGGTGTGCTGCATGCACACTGTGTTATCACCAGAATTTGACCGAGTCAGAGGTGGGCCGCGACCAAGATGGATTTGAAGAATATACATGGAAGAAATATGTGAATCGGCCTGTTATACAAAGTTTGGGCTAGTTGGCCCGTGTATCTGTAATATAATAGGATACGTGTCGGTTAGGTAGAGTTTGTCTCGTGCACGGTGGGGATTATTCCCACGTTAGAAAGTCCCCTGGACTATAAATATGTATCTAGGGTTTATGAAATAAACAACAACCAACGTTCACCACAAATCAATCTCGGCGCATCGCCAACTCCTTCGTCTCGAGGGTTTCTACCGGTAAGCATCATGCTGCCTAGATCGCATCTTGCGATCTAGGCAGCACAAGCTTACTTCGTTGTTCATGCGTTGCTCGTACTGAAGCCTTTTTGATGGCGAGCGACGTAGTTATCTTAGATTTGTTAGGGTTAGCATTGTTCTTCGTATCACATGCTGTCGTAGCGCAACCCTTATACATCTGGCCGCCCTTACACCTATCTTAGGTGTAGGGGCGGCACCCCGCTTGATCATTATTTAGTAGATCCGATCCGTTACGGTTGCTCCTTGTTCTTCAAGGATTAGTTTAATATCTGCAATAGTTAGGCCTTACAAAGGATTGGAGGATCCAGCGACGCGTAGGGTGTCGTTTGCTAGCCCTAGACAGGACGTTCCGAGGATCAACCTCGTGTTGGTTTTTAGGCCTTGTCTAGGACCGGCTTACGATCACCGTACGTGACCGCGAGGCCCAGTCGTGAGTAGGATGATCCGATTATGCGGTGAAAACCCTAAATCGTCGTAGATCGCTTTAGCTTTATCTTGATCAAGCAGGACCACCATATATTCGTGCACCTCGTACGAATCATGGGTGGATCGGCCCCTTGAGCTGATTCACAGGATAACCTGAGAGCCGATCGAGGCTCGTATTTAATGTTTACGTGTATGCCATGCAGGAAACTAAGCGAGGCATCTCCATCACCTTCCTGACCAGGTATAGGTCAGGTGGCACGCCCTTGCACCAGCATCGGACGTGCGTACCAGAGGCTTTGCGGGCCGTCGCTCGGAGGGACCAGGGCCAGCCGCAGCCCTAAGTTGTTCCCGGCTCTACTGTGTTGCCCGTCACTGCTCGCCGGTGGGTTTCTGACCGCAACACATTCTGGCACGCCCGGTGGGACAAGCTTCGACATCAACCACATCGCCATCTACATCTGAGATGGCGGACGGCACTCCAGTCACGTACGAGGATCTGACCGACGAGCTCAAGAAGAAGTATGACGAGGTCAAAGCAATCCTCGAAGCCGACCTCATCGGCTCTTTTCACAGAACCCGTTCACATGGCATCAGGTGGAAGGGGTTCTCGCCTGATGGTGCGCTTGATGGAATAGACCTCTCTGCCCCGTCAGAAGAACGCACCAGGTCCCTACGTCAGGAGATCGACTACATGGTGGCTCACTCGCTGCACCGCCACTCTGAGAACCTGGTGAACACTTTGGAGCGTGTCGCTCTCCGGGTGATCCAGGAGATCATGAGGCACCAGTACTCTCCGTCAGGACCAGCTCTCGGGACACACCAAGGAGAGATGCCACTCCAGTCCCGTCCACCGCTGCCATTTGCGTTGGCAGCACCAGAAGTGCCGAATTCACCGGCATTCGTCGTCTACAAGATCGGTGGTGACCCTAGTGACTGCCAGTTCTTGCAAGAGGCGCCTAAGGAGATCCCTCACGGGTACATGTGCACATACGTGCCAGATTGCGGTAACTGGGCGCTCACAAACCAGGCCGCGACAGCAGGGACTTCTGGGAAAGCAGGAGGAACGTCAGCGACAGATCTTGAGAAGCAGACGTGGCTAGCTAAATATGCCACCCCGACGAACCTCCAGAGCTCAGCTCCTGCAGTTGGCTCAGAGCTGGAAAAGCAAGCATGGCTGGCTAAGTACGCCACCCCGGCGAATCTTCAGAGTTCGACTCCTACAGCCAGCACCGTGGATCAGATCAGCACGATCCTGAGGGACCAGTTCGGCATGGTGCCGAAAAGGAGGACAATCAGCTGTTCCAAGCCGTACCCCGATGAATACGAGTTGGTCCCGCTACCACCCAAGTATCGGCTCCCTGACTTCTCCAAGTTCAGTGGATCAGATGGTTCCAGCTCCATCGAGCATGTGAGCCGATATTTGGCACAGCTAGGAACGGCCTCAGCGTCTGATCCACTACGCGTGAGGTTCTTCGCACAGTCCCTCACAGGATCGGCTTTCGGGTGGTACACTTCGTTGCCACCGGACTTGATCCGGACTTGGAAGCAGTTGGAAGAACAGTTCCACATGCAGTTTCACTCAGAAGCTTCCGAGGCCGGCATTGCCGATCTAGCTCAAATACGCCAGAAGCGTGGAGAAACCGTGGCAGAATACATCCAGCGCTTCAGAAATCTGAGGAACCGATGTTATTCGGCTCGTGTGACTGAAAAAGAAGCAGTCGAGTTGGCAGTGGTGGGCCTTGCCTCACAAATCAAGGATATGGCTTCCCAAGCAGACTACCCTTCACTGGCGCACATGGTTCAGAAACTGTCAGCATATGAACAGCGCCACCCGGACTTGTACCAGGACAAATTCAAGCGTGCGGTGGTCCTGGTTGAGGCGGATGAAGACGAAGGCTCTGCGGGAGATCAAGAGGTAGAAGTGGCTGAATGGACTCGGGGGGCAAACCCCGTGTCCTGCAAATGGGTAAAGCCACCAGGTCCGCCCAGAGGGTTCGATTTTGACGTGACCAAAACTGAGCAAATCTTCGACCTCTTACTCAAGGAGAAGCAGTTGAAGATACCCGAAGGCCTCAAATTCCCCACGGTACAGGAGCTGAACGGAAAGCCATACTGTAAATGGCATAACTCGCTCTCCCATGCCACCAACGACTGCAGGGTGTGGCGTCAGCAGATCCAAATGGCGATAGAACAAGGACGTCTGATTTTCAACCAGTACGCCATGAAGGTCGACACCCACCCCTTTCCCGCCGTTAACATGGTGGAGTACACTTACCCTGAAGGTTGCCAGCCAGGGTCCTCGCTCAGCATCAACATGGTAGGACCTGGACACCACTCTGGCAAGGATGGAGACGAGGGCAGCTGCTCTCGTAGCAAGGACACAGAGGAGGCCGCTCCACGCGATCGGCTCTGTCACGATGGCAAGCGCTACGTCACAGAGGGAGAAGTAAAGAACATAAGATATCAGCGACCTCTCTCTGATCACCTCCTCAACAAGTATGTGAGTCAATATGGCCAACGCCGACGATCCAGCGACGATGATGATAGAGACCGTCTGGCTAGGGACGCCAGGAGACATCGTCGACATGATCGCGATGAGAAGGAGTACGAGCGCCGTGCCAAGGAAGAATCGAGGGAGCAAGATGACGAGGATAGGCACTGGGACTGCCCCTTCTTCAGACACTGCTGGGATTCAGGAATGAGCCGATTGCCTACAATCGGCAACTGCCCAGAATGTAGACAGAAGAGGAAGGACGCAGCTAACGTGTCCGTGTTCAAACGCTTAGGGCCTCTCCCGCCTCGAAGCAAACGCGCTGAGTCCCCTCGGATGGAAGATCTCGAGGATTTGGAAGACGAGGGAGAAGAAGAAGAAGAAGACAGGTACCACCGGCCAAGGTGGTGCCCTGATGGACTCAGCCGTTCCCAAAAGCGTAGGGTTCAGCGATTGCGCGGCTTGGAGGAAGCCGAAAGGTTATACCTGCACATGCTAAGGAAGGTGCGGCCTGATCTGGCCGCGAAAATTCAGCGAACCCTGGATGAAGAGGGTCGACCACAAAAGATGGAGTGGCACCCCAAGCGAAGGAAAGCCGATGATGAAACATCGGCTGGCACAAACATGGTGTTCATCCTTCCTTCGGAGTTCAGTGCTCCAGGATTAGACGAGGCACCTGTGGCACAACTTGACTGCGGCCCACGGCCGGTTATCTTTGAGAAGCCACGAGAAAGAAGCTACAGACATCTGAAGGCCCTGTACTTGCGAGGTTATATCGATGGGAGGCCTGTCAATAAGATGCTGGTGGACACCGGAGCGGCAGTCAACATTATGCCATACTCTATGCTACGTCGGTTGGGACGCTCTAGCTCGGATCTAATCAAGACCAACGTGACATTGAGCGATTTCAACGGCCAAGCGTCTGACGCACAGGGTGTTTTGAACGTGGATCTGACCATAGGAAGGAAAACTATCCCTACGACGTTCTTCATCGTCGATAGCAAGAGCACCTATGCTGTTCTGCTAGGAAGAGATTGGATCCACGCCAACTGTTGCATTCCCTCCACGATGCACCAATGCGTAATCTGATGGGATGGAGATGAGGTAGAGGTCGTCCAGGCCGATGACTCAGCCGAAATTTCAACGGCTGGCATGAACGCTTGGGAAGCAGCAGGCCAAGAGCCACTCTCAGGTATCAATTTGGACGACTGCGAGCGCATCGACGTGACGAAGGGCAGGGTTAGGCTGGTCTTATCCACTGGCCTGACCGTGTAGCAAGAGCCAACCGATGAGCAAATGTGGCGAGGCCGATCCTTGGGATCGGCCCCCAAAGGTATATGAAGGAAAAGCACAACGCCTTCATTGAACACTTCGATCAATATGGAGGCCGATTCCAGCAATCGGCCAAAATTATCCTCACCATATGTTCTGCTTGTGTGCAACGTCGATCTACTGGGCACCGGTTTTACGTCGGCTGATGGGCTAGGAAAAATCAACATTGGGCCTACCGGAGTTGACGTGCAAATACGATGCCTTGGCTAAATTACAGAGCCGATATCTGCAGTTCCCTGACAGATTCGGCTCGGGGGGGCATCTAATCATCAGGTGAACAGGTGCAGATGAACATGTGTGCAGTGAAACATTGGGGGCCGAGTAGAAAAAATCGGCCAGTAAAAAAAAATCAGCATCACGATATACAGCCGATGCATAGCCATCGACTCTAGTATAACTACGCAGGATCTACTGGCTACGGGTTCAAAGCACGGATCTTCATCAAGTCCAGTTCAGCTGTGGGGCCTTCTGCTTCCTCGAGGGAGTAAAACAATGAGAGCTTCCTCAGCTGCCTTGAGCCGATTCTGGTGCCTGAACCTTCTTGTCGAGTTCAGCTCTTGGCGCTAGTTCAGCAGTGCTGTTAGAAGAGATATATCGGCTTTCGAGGGAAGAAAGGTGATCGGCTTTGGTGCATCCTCACCGATATTCTCGCCTTGGGTAAGGCTCGGGGGGCAGCAGGCCTGATAGATGCTCTGTTTAGGAGCCGATTGGGGTACCATCGGCTGATCCTTCGTCGCAACCTTCTTCACAAAATGATGAGTGCTTGAAGAAGACCATTGGGCCTGGTTGGAAGAATTCAAAGGCTCTCTTGAAGACTCTACATTATCCACCAGATCTCAAGGTCATCAGTTGAAGAATTGAAGGATGAAGTGTAAAGGACCGATGCGGTGCTATCGACTCGTCAAGCATTGGCTAAGGGGGCAAATCGGCAAAATCAGTATGAGGGGAAATCGGCTAAATTGACTCAAGGGAAATCGGCAAAATCAAATTGGGGAAATTCTTCATTGATAAGCAAGATTTCTTACATAAAGAGCTGATTGCTCTTAAAAGGGGATATAGTGGAAATTCAATGCCACAACAGTTTCCGAGGAAGTGGTGCCTAAAAGAAAAAAAAACTGCCAGGTCACGCGGAGAAGTTGAGAAGGCAAGGCATCATGATGAAGGATACTGCGACGGTTCTGCTCTGCCACGACATGACCCGACGAAGGAAAAACAGAGTGATTTTGGAATTATCAATTCCAAAACCAGGGGGGGCATGTGTTATCACCAGAATTTGACCGAGTCAGAGGTGGGCCGCGACCAAGATGGATTTGAAGAATATACATGGAAGAAATATGTGAATCGGCCTGTTATACAAAGTTTGGGCTAGTTGGCCCGTGTATCTGTAATATAATAGGATACGTGTCGGTTAGGTAGAGTTTGTCTCGTGCACGGTGGGGATTATTCCCACGTTAGAAAGTCCCCTGGACTATAAATATGTATCTAGGGTTTATGAAATAAACAACAACCAACGTTCACCACAAATCAATCTCGGCGCATCGCCAACTCCTTCGTCTCGAGGGTTTCTACCGGTAAGCATCATGCTGCCTAGATCGCATCTTGCGATCTAGGCAGCACAAGCTTACTTCGTTGTTCATGCGTTGCTCGTACTGAAGCCTTTTTGATGGCGAGCGACGTAGTTATCTTAGATGTGTTAGGGTTAGCATTGTTCTTCGTATCACATGCTGTCGTAGCGCAACCCTTATACATCTGGCCGCCCTTACACCTATCTTAGGTGTAGGGCGGCACCCCGCTTGATCATTATTTAGTAGATCCGATCCGTTACGGTTGCTCCTTGTTCTTCAAGGATTAGTTTAATATCTGCAATAGTTAGGCCTTACAAAGGATTGGAGGATCCAGCGACGCGTAGGGTGTCGTTTGCTAGCCCTAGACAGGACGTTCCGAGGATCAACCTCGTGTTGGTTTTTAGGCCTTGTCTAGGACCGGCTTACGATCACCGTACGTGACCGCGAGGCCCAGTCGTGAGTAGGATGATCCGATTATGCGGTGAAAACCCTAAATCGTCGTAGATCGCTTTAGCTTTATCTTGATCAAGCAGGACCACCATATATTCGTGCACCTCGTACGAATCATGGGTGGATCGGCTCCTTGAGCCGATTCACAGGATAACCTGAGAGCCGATCGAGGCTCGTATTTAATATTTACGTGTATGCCATGCAGGAAACTAAGCGAGACATCTCCATCACCTTCCTGACCAGGTATAGGTCAGGTGGCACGCCCTTGCACCAGCATCGGACGTGCGTACCAGAGGCTTTGCGGGCCGTCGCTCGGAGGGACCAGGGCCAGCCGCAGCCCTAAGTTGTTCCCGGCTCTACTGTGTTGCCCGTCGCTGCTCGCCGGTGGGTTTCTGACCGCAACACACTGCTGTGTGAGCAGCCTAGCTGTGTGTGTGTGCTGATGCTGTGCACTTGGACTTGGTTCTGAATGTGAGATGGATCAGCTCGGCAGATACTTGATCATATCCTCCCATCACAATTTATTTGCTAATCTGCCAAGTGGCAATGCCACTTGGCATAATGTGTTCTTTGTTGTGTTTGTGTGCAGGGAGCTTGGAGATGATCAAGATGGAACTCAAGATCATCTTGATCAAAGAATTCATGAAGATCAACAATGTAGTTTAGGTCATTTAAATTCCTTGTAATTTTCCTTTTTCTTTTTGCATTTATTCATTTCATGTAATGTGTTGTAAATTCATAATTCCATTCAGAATATTGTAAAGACAATGTATTATGTGTGTGATTATCAATAAAGCTCAAGTTTTCCTTAATGAGCTCTATGTAATTGTTGTATTACTTATATTCTTGCTTAATGATAATTGTTTGTTAAATTATCTCAAATTTGAATTATGTGATAACCATTTGATGTTTGAATTTGAAATTCAAATTCAAATTTGGTTTGAATTCATTCAAACAATTTAACTTGTAATTCAATCATGCAACTTATGATTTCAATGCAATTTCACTTCTCTCTTCTCAAAACCCTAATTTAGACAAGTAGGAACAAGTTCATCGCACTCTCGAAACCCTAACCCTGTAGGATGTCGAGAGAGAAACCTGTCCCCCTTTGATGCAGTTTTGTTTTAAAAGCGCGAAATTTCCCCGGAATTTACAATGCAATGCACATCCCTTTCTAAAATCTACACCTCGATCGCCTCTAAACCTGGGACATTACAACTGCCACTTCCAGTTCTGTCAAATGCCTTCTCCGTACTGTGGCTGTTAATATCTTTCTAACCCGAACTTCCTATTTCTTATAGCAAGCAGTTCCTTACTTGCATGGTACGTAGTTGTTTATTATGAATAATGATGCTTTTTCACAATCAGGATGAATTTATTTCATATATGGACAACTTTTCCTTTCCCTTGCAGCCATTCCATTATAGATTTATATCAGTTAATTTGTTCGGTCCAGCAAGCCTATTCCAAACGGTATGTCCTGAACACTCATATTCTCTCATCGTTTTATTTTAAACATAGGCTACTGTATGTCTCTATGCCACATAACTATACAAAATTGCACCGCTTTGCAGATTGCAAGTTTCAAATGAACTCTCTTTGTTTAATGAGTTTTCTATCCAACAAAGTAATGTGCCTATTGATGTTGTAGAACCCATGCATATTTTGATGAATAAAACTCACCATGATGACAAGTGACTGCACATCGTTGAACTTGCAAATCCTAAGGCATGTTTCGAGGAATAGAGCTCACCATGATGGCAACTGACAACTATATTTCTTTCTACCGGTTTTTTCAAATATCATGTCTTTGTTGTCAATCGCAAAAAAAAGAGTATTTGCTGTCAAATATTTTACGTTCAACTCCTGAATGTGAGGAGTCGATAATATTTTTTATTAATGTCACATTGGATATATTTTTCGTACACTGCTATAATTTTGCTATTGCTTATATATACTTGGTTAACTCTTGCCATGAGATTGTCCAGGTGATAAAATTTCATATCTTTGATATTATGTCACATTTGGAAGAAAAAAATACATATCTAAAAATCATCTATCATTTCCGCAGCAGCACGCGGGGTATCAACTAGTTTATACTGAAATTTTATACCATTTAAAAACAATTTTCTCCATTATCATTATTAAGTATTAACGAGTATTATTTTATTTTATTTACCGAGTTAACCATATCAGTTAATGTTGCTTAATGTTAGTTGCATTGTTCTTTCTTACATTTTCCAATGTATATCTTGAAATAGCTTACCTTGTACTGAATTATAAATTGTATTTATAACCAAATTTTTCATGAATTAATTTTAACAACTATGTAAATTATACATATATTTATGATAAGAATCTCTTAAACTCGTACCATCAATACATATCCTATTAGTGTGTTCTAGTATCCTTTTGTCTTACTATTCTATGGCCGAGGGTTATGAGGCGACCGTGTTAGCTACTAGAACAATGTCCATCAGCTCAGTTTCCTACATCACTCGCTACAACAGCTACCAATACGTCTATTGACCCGAAGGGCAAAAATATATAGGATAAGTAAGAGTGACATGAAGAATGGACAGAACAGTGGACGTGCCAGAGTGGTTATTGGGTATGACTAGAAATCATATGGGCTTTGCCCGCGTAGGTTCGAATCCTACCGTCCACGTTTCTGAAGATCTGTTTTATTTTTTTTGGTACTGTAATTTAGTAAACTCACTGATACCTCAAGGGTTTAATGTATGTACTCCAATCCTCTCTTTTTTTTTTTTTTTTTTTTTTTTTTGCAATTCATCAGATCTCCTTCCCGATGCTTTAGCAGATCATGTGATCTGGTGATGTTTACTTTGTTACTTATGTTTCTATCTCCGTCGACTACCAATTCACCATAGCTTCCTGCTTTAAGTGATCCTGAAGCCATCGAGCATTCAGCCGGATAGACTGCGGAGAATCGCAGGACCCCGAGGCTCCACCTCCTGATCGAGAAAAGAACGCATTCCCAGAGAGAAGTTCTGGAGACCCAATTATAGTTTTCGCATCAACTCGGATACTACGAGATCAGATTAGTTTCAGAACAACAATCCCGATTGAGTTGCGAGTAGCAGTATATATGCACATTCTTGGATCCTGCCCCTGCCATAACTTCAGCCCCATGATCGATCGCTCTGACCAAATACGCATTTCGGCGCAGGATCTTGAGAGATCATCGTGAGATAAGATAAACAATCTTCAACATGCGATCAGGTCATCCCGACGAAACCGTTATTAGCAGCGTTGCAGCAAGCTCGTACCCCGTAGGATATAAATCATCGCCATGCATCGTATTAACAGTCGAAACTCGGGGAAGAAGATGAGCAATTCAGCTGCTTTGGCGAGACCGAGGCCGTCCCCAACAGCACGCGCGGTTGTGTTTGGCGTCTTCTTCTTCCTCGTTTGGTTCTCCGCCAGCGATTGCGTCCTCGCCGCCGAACACCCTGACTACGCCGACGCGCTCGCCAAATCGTTGCTCTTCTTCCAGGGGCAGAGGTCCGGCCGCCTGCCGCCGGACCAGGCCGTCACGTGGAGGTCCGACTCCGCCACGTCCGACGGCTCAGCCGCAAACGTGAGCAAGCACATTGCGATCACATCTTGCTGCTGTACCTGTGGTCAACGTGCTGGCTGGGTTTGACTACTTTTGTTGACTCGGGTTGGACGTGCGTGCGTGGCAGGTTGACCTCTCCGGTGGGTACTACGACGGCGGCGACAATGTCAAGTTCGGTTTCCCGATGGCGTTCACCGCGACCATGCTGTCGTGGAGCATCATCGAGTACGGCGGGCGGATGGAGGGGCGCGTGCACGACGCGCGCGCCGCCGTGCGCTGGGCCACGGACTACCTGCTGAAGGCGGCCACGGCCACCCCGGGCGTGCTCTACGTCGGCGTGGGCGACGCCGACGCGGACCACCACTGCTGGGAGCGTCCCGAGGACATGGACACGCCGCGGACCGTGTACTCAGTTTCAGCGTCCGCCCCGGGGTCCGACGTCGCAGGGGAGACCGCAGCCGCGCTCGCCGCGGCCAGCGTGGTGTTCAAGGCCGCCGACCCGGCATACTCCAGGAGGCTGGTCACGGCGGCCAGGGACGTGATGGCGTTCGCTTGGCAGCACCAGGGCAAGTACAGCGACCACGTCGGCGGCGGCCTCAGCAACTACTACCCGTCCTACTCCGGTTACACGGTATCAAATCAAATCTTTCAAACGATCGATCACTGGCAATCGTGTTGCATGTTTCTTGTCACTATTTTGCATTCATGGAACCGTGCAGGACGAGCTCCTATGGGGATCCGCGTGGCTGCTGTGGGCGACGAAGAACACCTCCTACCTCGCCGACGTCCTCTCCCTCGGCGCCAGCGACGGCGTCGACATGTTCAGCTGGGACAACAAGCTCGCCGGGGCGCGCGTCCTTCTCTCACGGGTAAACAAAAACATATCGTGCAACATTTCCTCCGCCGGTGCCATAAGTTTCCACTCGGAAGAGTAAAAAGCAAATTGCATCTGAACAGAGGGTGCTGGTGAACGCAGACAAGAGGCTGGACGCGTTCAAGCGTCAGGCGGAGGATTTCATCTGCCGGGTCCTCCCCAAGTCCGCCTCGCCGTCGTCCACGACGCCGTACACTCCCGGCGGCCTGATGCACCGCTCCGACAACGCCAACCTTCAGTACGTCGCCTCCGCGAGCTTCCTGCTCACCACCTACGCCAAGTACATGGCCGGTTCCAAGCGCACCTTCTCCTGCCAGAACCTCCCCGTCACCCACAAGACCCTGCGAGCGCTCGCCAAGCGGCAGGTAGACTACGTGCTGGGCGCCAACCCGCTGAACATGTCCTACATGGTGGGCTACGGCGACCGGTGGCCGCGGAGGATCCACCACAGGGCGTCCTCCATGCCGTCCATGGCCGCGCACCCGGCGCGCATCGGCTGCCAAGAAGGGTTTGACAGCTACCTCTACGCCTCCGGCGATAACCCCAACGTGCTCACCGGCGCCGTCGTCGGCGGGCCGGACCAGAACGACGCGTTTCCGGACGACCGCGCCGACTACGCCCGCTCGGAGCCCACCACGTACACCAGCGCGCCCCTCGTCGGCTGCCTCGCATACTTCGCCGGGAGCTACAAGAACAAATGACCACGTTCGGATGCCATGTGTCTTAATTTAATTACGCTCTTCTTCTAATTAGCTGATGATGATTAAAGAACTTACCGATGTGCCAATCTTTCGAAAATTCGCGTGGAATTGCAAGTCCACATGCTAATGGAATCATGTAGTGGACAGCTCTCCTAAATGAAATCTCGTCAGGATTGTTCATTTCACGCCTTAAGTTAAGTTTAGCAGTTTAGGCACATAAACCGTCTCAAGAATACTTCTCAAATCCATCTCAAAATAAAAGTTAACTCCGTTAACAAATGCTAATTCCGGTCAACCGATTAAAATAAACAGAAGAACAAAAGCTTATTAAAACAATACCCTCTCAAAAGTCAAAATACAAATGGTGTTCTCACACCAAAAGGGAAATAGATCCACATAAGATGTACCAACTGAAATTTCTAATTTTCTATATATCCATCATTCTCTCCTTTCAACTTTAGCTGATTTAACAATCCTTATCATAATAATATTCAGTTTGTTTCAATCTTTCCTTGAAACACTTGTTTTTAGTTTAATTTCATTGTTCCGTTACTAATGGACAATAGTTAAATATTGCTTGCATTTCGTGACCTTATGGCAAAAAATAAATATGTTGTAGTAGATCAAAAGGATATATAATGTTGTGTATTGATGGTAGTTTTCAAAAGTAAAAGGGGTCAATGCATAATTTTGATAAGTTATGTTGATTTTAAGTTCGGATGATGTGTGCAATTCATTGGTCTTTTGAAGGATTAATTGCGCACTCTTATGAATACTTCATGTAAAATAGTAAGGTGCAAAGTTGTTCTACATATGTATTCCAAGTGATGTTATTTTCCAGGTGATATGCAAGCAAACATTTCGGTTCATTTGAATGTAATTCAAGAGCAAATGCAATGTACGGTTGCAAAGCTAGCATGTTAGTGAACCCATCAACTTGAAATATATATCTAGCCATGAAAGAACTAATAAATAGTAAATACGGATGATTCGAGGAGAAACACCTTTTAGACACTTCATACTCTAGAGCTCTCTATTTAGTTTCACCTATAATGGACAATCATGCACCTTGAGACCCTCCAAGGATATTTGTTAGACCCTACATTTTAGAGCCCTCTGCCAAGATATAAGAGGATGCTAAAAAATACACAAACACGTACGTACATTTAGAGTTAATCCAAGTGAAACAAATAATTTGTGAAACCATGTGATCATGTTCCTTTATAAACATAAATTCACCTAGCGAACAATGACTGACAAAGTAAACAATAAACTTCATTTTCTCTACAAAATATATTGTACATTAGCTAAAGATATTTTGCAACAAAAGACATGCAAATTTTATAATGTGCGTATTGTATATTTTATAATGTAAACATAGTAAGATCATTATTTAGTTAAAATGGTGTATATAGAAAATGACACATGTAAATAAAAATAAAAATGTTTAGTATAAAAACTATCCCTGCCAACAATCAAGCCATTCAGTAATTCATTAGATGTATATTTATATTGAAAATTGTAGTTAGTGCCCATGAGATAATTCATAGGTCATAGGAGAAAAATTAAAGGCTTAGTGTTTACAATAGACTATGTGAAAGATTATAATAGACTATGTGAAAGATTAAGATTACGAGGGTCAGTTGCCTCGCATACTTCGCCAGGAGCCACAAGAACAAATGACCATGCCTACCATGTGCTACCATGACAGTGTTCGGTACCATACTGTTGACCGTGAGAAGAACAGCAAGACACAAAATAGTGGAATCGTTTCCAAGGGAGATCATGATGGTAACAGCATTGACTTCTTTGGTCAGTTCAAATCCATCATCAGATTGCAATACAACTCCAATGGTGGCGTCCATCGATCAGTTGTCCTCTTCCGATGTGACTGGTTTGACCTTGGTGGTAGGAAACCCGGATTCGACGATGATGGACACTTCAAAAGTGTTAACACAGAAAAGTTTTGGTACAAGAATGATCCTTTCATTCTGACATCACAAGCAACCAAGGTCTTTTATGTGCCAGACACTTACTTGAAAGGAAAATAGCAAGTGGTGCAGAAATTTCACCATAGACATCAATGGAGTGTAAAAGAAAATGAACAGGGACCCGGTGTTGCTGGACTGTCATATCAAGATGAAGATTCCAGTCAAGTTCCTGTGCAAGAAAAAGAAGCCACTGCACGGAGTAGGACGAGAAGTGACCAGGAACGTGTGCTACTTGAAAAAGTCATTGTGGACAAACTGAAGAAACGGAGCAAGGAGGTTGTTCCTGAAGAAATCGAGGAGGTTGATCAGACAATGTACCAGTATTGCAGTGATGATAATGATGATGGAGGAAATAGGACTAGGAATCGTCCAATTTTCGAAGAAGATGAATAGCAGTTTGAATCTGTAGTTTGTGTAATGGATGAATAGTAGTTTGAATCTGTAGTTTGTGTAATGTCAGTTTATTTCAGATTATGTGTCAGGTTGTTTGGCCCGTTGAACATGCCAGCTTGTTTTTTCCAGAATTTATGTTGAATATGTCAGCTTTTTGTTCCCAATTTGTGCCCAATTTTTTGGGGAATCCATGCCCAATTTTTAGGGGAATCCATGCCCAATTTTTTCAATACATAGCTGACGCCGGCGACCATATATGGACGGCGCCGCCGTGCATGGCTGACGCCGGCAACCATATATGGGCGGCGGCGCCGTGCATGGCTGACGCCGGCGACCATATATGGGCGGCACCGCCGTGCAAAAGGAGTTGCTACACATTTTCAACAGAACTCATTTTCAACAGAACACATTTTCAACTGAACAGAATTGCACACATACATAGACATGGTTCAAATTCAGGAACTAAACATTGTGGCACGAACAGACAAATGGTTGGAATTACAACACAATAACTCTAGCATATACTCTAGCTTCTTCTCCTCCTGACCAACAGATCACTGAATTCACCCTAATTTCAGTTCCTACACATCACCCAGGTACAACAGATGACAAAAGCTACAGATAACACCCAAACCATGAAGCCTCTCATTTTCTTTGGTTCAGGGTTGCTCTGTTTCCTTGCAGCAAGCAGAAATTTTTCTTCCTGGAGCCTCTCAATTTCTACCTGGAGCCTCTCAATTTCTACCTGGAGCCTCTCAATTTCTTCATCTCGATCCCAAACAGCATCACGCAGATCACGAACTAATTGTTTGTGATGTGCATCCAGCGGATCATTGATACGTCCAATTTGCATCACTATTTTATATCATAATTTGCTGTTATTCATTGATATATTTCATATTGGGACACAATACTTATGTTATTTCATCTATTTTACATGTTTCATCATTTATGGTTAATGAAGGAATTGTATTGGGACATAAAATTTCTGAGAGAGGTATTGAAGTTGATAGAGCTAAAGTTGAAGCAATTGAAAAGATGCCCTATCCGAGGGATGTTAAAGGTATTCGTAGTGTTCTTGGTCATGCTGGGTTTTATAGGAGATTTATTAAAGATTTCTCCAAGATTTCAAAGCCTCTTACTAATCTTCTTCAAAAAGACGTACCTTTTGTTTTTGATGATGATTGTAAGGAAGCTTTTGAAACTCTAAAGAAAGCCTTAACAACTGCTCCTGTAGTTGAACCTCCTGATTGGAACTTACCATTTGAAATTATGTGTGATGCTAGTGATTTTGCTGTAGGCGCTGTTCTTGGACAGCGGGTAAATAAAAAACTGAATGTTATTCATTATGCTAGTAAAACTCTTGATGCTGCTCAAAGAAATTATGCTACAACTGAAAAAGAATTATTAGCTGTAGTCTTTGCTTGTGATAAATTTAGATCTTATATTGTTGATTCAAAAGTTACGATTCATACTGATCATGCTGCAATTAGATACCTTATGACAAAGAAAGATGCTAAGCCGAGGCTTATTAGATGGGTACTTCTTTTGCAAGAATTTGATTTACATATTGTAGATAGGAAATGTGCTGATAATCCTGTCGCCGATAATTTGTCTAGATTGGAAAATATTGCTTATGATCCTGTTCCTGTTAATGATAGTTTTCCAAATGAACAATTGGCTGTAATAAAGGTGAGCTCGCGAGACAGTCCTTGGTATGCTGATTATGCTAACTTTATTGTTTCCAAGTACTTGCCTCCAACCTTTTCAGCTCAGCAAAGGAGGAAATTCTTTTATGACTTGAGGCATTATTTCTGGGATGACCCACACTTATATAAAGAAGGAGTGGATGGTATTCTGCGAAGGTGTGTTCCCGAATATGAACAACAAGAGATATTGAGTAAATGTCATGGTAGTGCTTATGGAGGACATCACGCCGGAGAAAGAACCGCGCAAAAGGTTCTACAATCAGGTTTTTATTGGCCAACTCTCTTCAAGGATGCGAGAAAGTTTATTTTATTTTGTGATGAATGCCAAAGGGTTGGTAATATCTCCAGACGTAATGAAATGCCTATGAATTATACTCTTGTTATTGAACCATTTGATTGTTGGGGATTTGACTTCATGGGACCTTTTCCGTCTTCAGAAGGTAACACTCATATACTTGTTGCTGTTGATTATGTTACTAAATGGGTGGAAGCCATACCTACAAAAAGTGCTGATGGTGAGACCTCTTTAAGAATGCTTTTAGACATTATGTTTCCTAGATTTGGAGTGCCTAGATATATTATGACTGATGGAGGTTCTCATTTTATTCATGGAGGTTTTAGAAAAACTCTTGCTAGATATGGTATTAATCATAGAATTGCTTCCGCTTATCATCCTCAAACTAGTGGGCAAGTAGAATTATCAAATAGAGAGATTAAATCTATCTTGCAAAAGACTGTTAATAAAACTAGAAAGAATTGGGCTAGTAAATTGAAGGATGCACTATGGGCTTATAGAACTGCTTATAAAAATCCCATGGGAATGTCACCTTATAAAATGGTTTATGGGAAAGCTTGTCATTTACCTTTAGAACTAGAGCACAAAGCTTATTGGGCAGTTAGAGAATTAAATAAAGATCCTAAACTTGCCGGTAATAAGAGGTTGCTGCAATTAAGTTCTCTAGATGAATGGAGAAGTGAAGCTTATGAAAATGCTAAACTCTTTAAAGAGAAAGTTAAGAAATGGCATGATAGAAGGATAATCAAAAGAGAGTTTAATGTTGGGGATAAAGTCCTATTGTATCGGTCTCGTCTCAGATTCTTTGCAGGGAAATTACTCTCGAAATGGGAAGGACCATATGTTGTTGAGGAGGTGTATCGTTCAGGAGCAATTAAAATTAGCTCTCTCCAAGGCAATGCCACGCAAGTGGTGAATGGACAAAGACTCAAGCATTATATCTCAGGTGATTCTTATAATGTTGATGTTGATATTATTCGAGTGGAGACACCAGAGGCTTTCATCAAAGGACAAATTGACAGTCCGCCAGAACTCGACTTTGAATAGGTAACGGTACTGGTAATGAAAAGTTCGCAATTTACTTTCCGAACAATATTTTTGCTGTTTTTGGAAAATATGAAAAATTACGAGATCGAAACGGAGTGGAAAAGACGCACAAGGGCGTGCCACCATAGGCCGGCGCGGCCTGACCTGGGCCCGCGCCGACCTATGGTTTGGCCGCCTCGTCGCCCCTTTCCGACTCTGGTTCGATCTGGTACTTTTCTTTTGTCGAGAAATTTTTTGCTATATAATCCCCCTGACCCCTGGAGGTCCGTATATCGTTTTCTCGATGTGTTTTGTTTCGAGCTGTTTCTGCCAGGATCTGTTTTCGGTCTAGAAGCACCATGGCCTCCAACAACAAGGGCAAGGGGTTTTCGGAGGAAGAAGTGAAGAGGGTGCCATCAAAACAAGAGCAGCAAGCTGTTGGGAGCAAGCAAATCTTGGTGGGATCTGTTGACACTCGACGTTCTTTTTCTCATAACTTGCAGGGACCCTTACCACCCGCTCTTAGCCTCGATTCCTTCCCTGTGTTGGAAGAAGCTCTACGGACTACCGATGAGTTTTGTGATCAATATCGGGCTCTAAGAAGAGAAGTGGAGATACTCCAGGAGGAGAATTGCCGTCTCCGTAGAATGCTGGAATACCACTCGATTCACATCACAAGGTCATCATCACCAACTTCAGATAACAATGAATCTCTTCGAGTCTTAGTGCAGAATTGCCAAGCTGAGAAACTGAAGCTGAAAGAGATCTGTAAGAAGCGCGGGAGGAGTTCATCACCACCATCGCCGAAGGAGTAATTCATCATCGGTATTGGCATCCCCTTGGTTTGTTCCAAGCTTGGGGGAGTGCCGCGGTATCACATTATCACTACCTTTTACTTTTATTGTCAAGTACTGTCATATCATGAGTAGGGAAGTTATCATATAAGATGGGTTGCAGTTTGGAAGTATCTCTCCTTTAGTTGGTTGTCTATGTATCCCTTGGTGTGAGTTATCGTTATGGAATATTAATGAGAAGTCTTATCATTTACATATTGCGCATCTTATTTTAGTTTGCAATCTCTATCATATGATTTACCTTGTTGTTAGTATTGGTATCACTTTGGGAGCATTGAATAAATCTATTTGGTTTTGGCAAACTTAGCATTGGTCAATAGCAACAACACTTTGAGGTTTAAGTAGAAAAGAGAAATACATGTAGATGTTTCATTGTCTTTCTTTCTTGTTAGCTCATAGCTTATTATTCTAAAGTTAAAATTGTTTGTGCTTACAAGGAAGATGCATGATTGTTTCTATCACATGTATATTTGTTTGTTTCCCTCAACTCTTATGCTTGCTAATTAACCTTGCTAGCCAAAGACCTGTACTGAGAGGGAATACTTCTCGTGCATCCAAACCTTAACCCAAACCTATGTCATTTGTGTCCACCATACCTACCTACTACATGGTATTTTCTGCCATTCCAAGTAAATACTTCATGTGCTACCTTTAAACAATTCAAAACTTAGTATCTCTTATTTGTGTCAATGTTTCATAGCTCATGAGGAAGTATGTGGTGTTTTATCTTTCAATCTTGTTGGGCAACTTCCACCAATGGACTAGTGGCTTCATCCGCTTATCCAATAATTTTGCAAAAAGAGCTGGCAATGGGATTCCCAGTCCCAAATTAATTAAACTAAATAGACACTCCTCCATGGTATGTGATTGATGGACGGCACCCGAAGGATTCGGTTAGCCATGGCTTGTGTAAGCAAAGGTTGGGGGGAGTGTCATCATCATAATAAAACTAAAAAAAAAGGGGCACTCCTTCATGGTATGAGATTGTTGGCAGGCACCCGAGGATTCGGTTAGCCATGGTTTGTGAAAGAAAAGGTTGGAAGGAGTGCCACACAAAATAAAAATAATATGGGAGCCGCTCTTTGAAGGTTGTTTGGCAAGGGGGTTAGAATACCCGCTACCAGTCGTTGACAACAACAAACACCTCTCAAAATGTTACTTTTATTCTCTTTATATGATTGCAAAACTGAAAAAGCTCTAGCACATGATTTAATCCCTGCTTCCCTCTGCGAAGGGCCTGTCTTTTACTTTATGTTGAGTCAGTAAACCTATTTCCCTCCATCTCAAGCAAGCATTTGAGTAGTTGTGATCAAACCATTATATTGTGATTTGCTTCATCATGTCTTTTATTCTTCCTTGTTTAGTACAAGTTTTATCTGAATGAATATAGCTTTGCAAGTTATCAATGATCATGAAAAGACCATTATGATTGAGTATGCAAGTTGTGCCTTATAAACTTTAACATGAGAGCGCTGCTCAATGAGATAAATATAATCTGTTAATTGTTCTCTGACCAAGAACGAAGTTTGCCATCACCAATTATGATTTCTTATGCACCTTTACTTGTGATTACCTTATACTTGTTTCAAGTTGAGTTGTATGAGGAAGTTGTTTACTATAATGTCTTGTGTGAATGAATATGATGCTTCTTGTCCGTATTTTATTTATCGACTCTTCACTCCATAAACATGTGGTCCTGTTTACTGAGTTCAGTCTCGCTTGGGGACAAGCGAAGTCTAAGCTTGGGGGGAGTTGATACGTCCAATTTGCATCACTATTTTATATCATAATTTTCTGTTATTCATTGATATATTTCATATTGGGACACAATACTTATGTTATTTCATCTATTTTGCATGTTTCATCATTATTGGAGGATCAAGCACCGGAGCCAGGATTCTGCTGGAAAAAGCACCGTCAGAACGCAATATTTCGGAAGATCAACTGTGGAAGGAAATTATACCAAAAATCCTATTTTTCAAGATGATGAAGGAAGCCAGAAGGAGGAGCCAGGAGGACCCAGGGTGGGCCCACACCCTAGGGCGGCGCGGCCCATGGCCTGGCCGCGCCGCCATGTGGTGTGGGGGGCCCACAGCCCCTTTCGCCTCCTTTTCTTCGCGAAATCCTTCGTCCCGAAAACCTAAGCCACAGGGGGTACCTCGCGAAGAGTTACAGCCGCCTCTGCGGGGCGGAGAAGACCAGAGAGAAAAGAGCTCTCCGGCGGGCAGGAATCCACCGGGGAAATTCCCTCCGGGAGGGGGAAATCGACGCCATCGTCACCGTCATCGAGCTGGACATCATCTCCATCACCATCATCATCATCTCCACCATCATCACCGCCGTCTCCACCGCTGGACACCGTCACCGCCGTAGCAATTTGGGTTTGATCTTGATTGTTTGATAGGGGAAACTCTCCCGGTATCGATCTCTACTTGTTGTTGATGCTATTGAGTGAAACCATTGAACCAAGTTTATGTTCAGATTGTTATTCATCATCATATCACCTCTGATCATGTTCCATATGATGTCTCGTGTGTAGTTCGTTTAGTTCTTGAGGACATGGGTAAAGTCTAAATGTTAGTAGTGAACTTTGGTTGAGTAATATTCAATGGTATGATATTTAAGTTGTGGTGTTATTCTTCTAGTGGTGTCATGTGAATGTCGACTACATGACACTTCACCATTTATGGGCCTAGGGGAATGCATCTTGTATTCGTTTGCTAATTGCGGGGTTGCCGGAGTGACAGAAACCTAAACCCCCGTTGGTATATCGATGCAGGAGGGATCGCAGGATCTCAGAGTTTAAGGCTGTGGTTAGATTTATTCTTAATTACTTTCTTGTAGTTGCGGATGCTTGCAAGGGGTATAATCACAAGTATGTATTAGTCCTAGGAAGGGCGGTACATTAGCATAGGTTCACCCACACAACACTTATCATAACAATGAAGATTATTTAGCCGTATGTAGCGAAAGCACTAGACTAAAATCCCGTGTGTCCTCGAGAACGTTTGGTCATTATAAGTAAACAAACCGGCTTGTCCTTTGTGCTAAAAAGGATTGGGCCACTCGCTGCAATTGTTACTCTCGCACTTTACTTACTCGTACTTTATTCAACTGTTACATCAAAACCCCCTGAATACTTGTCTGTGAGCATTTACAGTGAATCCTTCATCGAAACTGCTTGTCAACACCTTCTGCTCCTCGTTGGGATCGACATTCTTACTTATCGAAAATACTACGATACACCCCCTATACTTGTGGGTCATCAATCATCAACCCACTTAAATACTGTACACCCTATTCCACCAGCAATCTGACAGATGAAGAACAAAAGAGGATAAATAAGCCACAGTAGAAAAGAAAATTCAGAAGACGGCGGGCTCCAGGAAATTCATTATGGGGGGGGGGGGGGCGTGCTCGAAGACTAATCGAGCGAATTTTGCAGTTCCGGTATCTTCTCCCAGGGTTTGGATCACTCCAAGAAATCCATTGCAGCATCTTCTCGTCACAGTCACAGACGTCGACGGGCTCATAATCGAACGGCAGCTGCCGATACGGGATGGGCTTGCCCGGCTGCCAGTGGCGACGCGACGACGCTCCTGACCTAGAAGAACTGCCCGAGCAGGCTAGGAACTACGCCGCCATGCGAGCTGTCGGAGGAGGAACCCTAGATGCACCTGGTCGGAGGGATTTTGGTCGAGGTGGAGCGGTTCGACCGCACCTGTTTTGAAGACAACTGATTAGTCTATCATGTCTATATACATGGACAACCATACTTGTGTCAACAACACTATTGTAGCAAAGCGGTAGGGAGTGGCAGTGCGGCAGCGCCAGGTCGAGGGTTCGAGTCCCCGCAAGCGCAATTTTTGCCAGTTATTTCCATCGGGAGCCACTCCAACCCCGGATGGGCCGTCGGGCCAGCAATTCAACCACCGGATGGGCCGTCGTGCCAGCAATTCAACCACCGGATGGGCCGTCACCATATACATTAGGGTAGGCCAGCCCAGCAGAGGAGAGCCCAAAAGAAGAGAATATCACCAGCAGCCAGCAGCCTAGTAGAGGACAGCCCAAAAGAGGAGGATATCACCAGCAGCCCAACAAAATGGTGGACGGCACAGAGAAAAAAAATAACAAGACGCCTTGGTCCCACAAGTATCAGTTGGTCCTACATGTCAGTTAGTTCAAGCCAATTGCTTCTAGTGACACGTGTGAGGCGCGTGAGACCCGAAAAGGGACACATAGGCAAAATGGATGACATGGCAGCCAAACACATACCATTGTATTGAGCCAAATTCCAATGACGTTATTGATTTGTCGCAATCGGCAGTGGAAAAACGTCGTAGGTCACTTAATTTTGCTAATGACGTTTTGACCTAAATTGCCAATGAAGTTTTTGCCCAATAACGTCACGATTTTCTAGGGTTTTGCCCCCCATCCCCCCCCCCCCCCCCCGAGTGGCCAACGACGGTCAAAGCTAGGAACGTCATAAAGCTATGACATTTTAATTTCCAGTCATAAAAAAAATGTCATATTATGGCAGATTTCTTGTAGTGTTATACTCTTGCGCTTTCAATTAGCTGCTGATCAAAGAACTTACCGATGTGCTGATCAAGTGGTTCACGGGATTCTACCTGTCAACTTCACTATTCAACCAAGTTGTGGCATGTGCTTTTAGAGGATCTCCACCCCACTAAAGCCAAATAGCACCCAAATGAGTGGCGATTTTCCTAATGGCGTAAGATACCGGGGACTATCTATATCACATGTTTTGTTGGAGATCCGTGCAAAGTCCATACAGTCAAAAGATATACATTTTTGCATTTTAGCTCTCCACAAAGTTTAAAATCATACCCTAGTGAGCGCTGGAGTAAATAACCCTGAGAGTAAAATCAAATCCATGTATATGACCTCGCGCGGAATCTCGAGAGCTCGCCTCCATCCATGTGGCGCCTTTGGGAGCTCGCCTCCGTCCACGGCAACGACCGGCGGGAGACACGCGGGGATCTATCGTGCTCGCGGATCTAGGCTGCACGGGCTCTGATCTAGGAGTCTCCAAACTTTTCAATATCCTGATTTGTCTTTGTTTCTTTCTAGTTTCTCTGTGGATTTTCTAGGAATTTTTCCTAGAAATTTGATAGGGTTTGTCTCCCATTATTTTGATGTTAAATTAATTCATTGAATCGTGTATGAAATTGTATTGAATTGTGGATCAGGCGATTGATTCATTTGTTTGTTCTTTTGAAGTATGTATATCTTCTTTACAGGTCGGAGAGTGTATGAATCGTGTATCTAACTTCAAATTTTTGATGGATCTTATTTTAGATCCGCTGTCATCATTGAGTGAAATAAACCAGATTTGATAAATTTATATAAATTTATATGAATTAAGAAAGATCCTAGAAACATTTATAAAACTTGTATGAATTTTGTGGGATATATTGTAAAAAATCTTATATGAAAAAGTGTATGAAGTTTGGACGAATATTGCTCAAACATGCTTTAATCTGTTACGGATTTGGGAGGAACTTTATGAATCTAGTGTGAATGATGTGATTGTAAACTATCCTCACCTTCAATCAAAAGTTAGTTTTTTTATTATGAAGGGAAGTTTGTATGAAAGAATTTTTTTTACGATTCTTGGAAGAAACCTATACAAAACTTGTATGAATATTGTTTATGTTTTGTGAAAAAACTTTGAGATATTGTGTGAAACTAGAAAAATAGCATGAAAATTTGTTGAATAATCAGTGAAGAATTATTTTGGTTGGTACAAATGGTAATTACAGTTTTGATAATGCGGTAAGAGAAAGAGAGATGAAACGTGTAATAGCCTGAAAAATCTGAGGGGTGGTATGTAAAATCATTGAGCAAGGATAAGGGTGCCATTGTAAGACTCTTTGCACGAATCTCCAGGATTTGAATGGCTATGATAGTGCCTGGGGGACCTTCTTGGGGGCCTTCTTACATCAGGAGCTGAATTTCTCCCCCCAAATAGGCATATTGGGTTCGGCCATATTTTATTCGCAAGCCATCTCTAACAAACAATTTTGTATCCATTTGTATCCACACGAAAGGAAAAAAAGGTAAAATTATGGTTTAGCGAGAAAACTAAACTGATTGACGTGTCCTCTTGGATGCATTTCTGGTCAAAATTTGGAGCAGACTTGCATCAAAGCTAACACGTCTATGTGAATCTTAGTGCCGGCCTCTTCCAAAGGTTGCTACTTTATCTCCTCTCTCTCTCTCCTCTATCTACTCTCCCTCCTCACTTTATCTCCTACGTGCTTTCTGGGCAGTGCGGGGCACGGGGCTGCTGAGCATGGTAGAGGCGGAGGTGGTGCATAGGGCGGCGCTCGCGGCAGCGCGGCCAGCGGAGCACACGGTGGTGCAGGCAGCGGAGCACGGGGCGCACGGGCGACGCTCGCGGGATGCATTCCAGTCTTTCTTGCGAGTTCAGACGACGTGGGCATAGCCCAGTGGTTGGGGTTGCAGTGGCGCACCCCAACGACCGGAGTTCGATTTCTGTCAGGGACGAATTTCGGAATTGTCACGCCAAGTCCTCCTAGACACGGTTTCATTTTTTTTTCTTTCTTGCGAGTTCATGCTCCAAGCTCATGTTGTCGTCTGGGGTCATCGAGACGTACCAGGAGGCCATGGATAAGGGGCGCTCTGTTGGAGATATGCCCAAGAGGCAATAATAAAAGTGGTTATTATATATCTTTATGTTTATGATAAATGTTTATATACCATGCTATAATTGTATTAACCGAAACATTAGTACATGTGTGATATGTAGACAACAAGAAGTCCCTAGTATGCCACTTAAACTAGCTTGTTGATTAAAGGATGATTAGTTTCATAATCATGAACATTGGATGTTATTAATAACAAGGTTATATCATTATATGAATGATGTAATGGACACACCCAATTAAGCGTAGCATAAGATCTCGTCATTAAGTTATTTGCTATAAGCTTTCGATACATAGTTACCTAGTCCTTATGACCATGAGATCATGTAAATCACTTATACCGGAAAGGTACTTTGATTACACCAAACGCCACTGCGTAAATGGGTGGTTATAAAGGTGGGATTAAGTATCCGGAAAGTATGAGTTGAGGCATATGGATCAACAGTGGGATTTGTCCATCCCGATGACGGATAGATATACTCTGGGCCCTCTCGGTGGAATGTCGTCTAATGTCTTGCAAGCATATGAATAAGTTCATAAGAGACCACATACCACGGTACGAGTAAAGAGTACTTGTCAGGAGGCGAGGTTGAACAAGGTATAGAGTGATACCGAAGATCAAACCTCGGACAAGTAAAATATCGCGTGACAAAGGGAATTGGTATTGTATGTGAATGGTTCATTCGATCACTAAAGTCATCGTTGAATATGTGGGAGCCATTATGGATCTCCAGATCCCGCTATTGGTTATTGGTCGGAGTGAGTACTCAACCATGTCCGCATAGTTCGCGAACCGTATGGTGACACACTTAAAGTTGGATGTTGAAATGGTAGAACTTGAATATGGAATGGAGTTCGAATATTTGTTCGGAGTCCCGGATGAGATCCCGGACATCACGAGGAGTTCCGGAATGGTCCGGAGAATAAGATTCATATATATGATGTCATTTTATGTGAATTAAAATGATGCGGAAGGTTCTATGGAAGGTTCTAGAAGGTTCTAGAAAAGTCCGGAAGAAACCACCAAGGAAGGTGGAGTCCCGGAGGGACTCCACCTCCATGGCCGGCCAACCCTAGTGGGGAGGAGTCCCAAGTGGACTCCCCCTATGGGGGCCGGCCACCCCCCCACATGGAAGGGGGGAATCCCACCCAAGTAGGATTCCCACCTTGGGTAGGTTTCCCTATCACATGGAAGGTTTTGGGTTCGGGTCTTATTCGGAGACTTGTAGTCCAACACTTGGGGCTTCCACCTATATAATGAGGGGCCAAGGGGAGGGGGCCGGCCACCCCAAGACCACAACCTGGCCGCCCCCTTTGAGTGGCCGGCCACCCCCTCCCAAACCCTAGCCGCCCCCCTCTCCTCCATAGCTCCCGCGTGCTTTAGCGAAGCTCCGCCGGAGTTCTCCACCGCCACCGACACCACGCCGTCGTGCTGTCGGATTCAAGAGGAGCTACTACTTCCGCTGCCCGCTGGAATGGGAGGTGGACGTCGTCTTCATCAACAACCGAACGTGTGACCGAGTACGGACGTCTTTGCCGTTATCGTGGCGCCGTGATCAAGATCTTCTACGCGCTTTTGCAAGCGGCAAGTGAACGTCTACCGCAGCAACAAGAGCCTCATCTTGTAGGCTTTGGAATCTCTTCAAGGGTGAGACTCGATAATCCCCTCGTTGCTACCGTCTTCTAGATTGCATCTTGGCTTGGATTTCGTGTTCGCGGTAGGAAATTTTTTGTTTTCTATGCAACGTTATCCTACAGTGGTATCAGAGCCGTGTCTATGCATAGATGGTTGCACGAGTAGAACACAATGGTTTTGTGGGCGTTGATGCTCTTGTTATCTTTAGTTGAGTACTTTGCATCTTTATGGCATAGTGGGATGAAGCGGCTTGGACTAACTTTACATGACCGCGTTCATGAGACTTGTTCCTCGTTCGACATGCAACTTGTATTGCATAAGAGGCTTTGCGGGTGTCTGTCTCTCCTACTATAGTAAAGATTCAATTTACTCTTCTATTGACAACACTAGTATCACCGTTGTGGTTCATGTTCGTAGGTAGATTGGATCTCACTCGAAAACCCTAAACCACGTAAAATATGCAAACCAAATTAGAGAACGTCTAACTTGTTTTTGCAGGGTTTGGTGATGTGATATGGCCATAATGTGATGATGACTATGTATGAGATGATCATTATTGTATTGTGGCAACCGGCAGGAGCCTTATGGTTGTCTTTAAATTTCATGTTGAGTAGTATTTCAAAGAAGTTGTAATAGTTGCTACATGGCAGAACAATCTTGAAGACGGCGCCATTGACCTTGACGCTACGCCGACGATGATGGAGATCATGCCCGAAGATGATGGAGATCATGACCGTGCTTTGGAGATGAAGATCAAAGGCACAAAGACAAAAGGGCCATATCATATCACATATGAACTGCAGGTGATGTTAATCCTTTTATGCATCTTATTTTGCTTAGATCGCGACGGTAGCATTATAAGATGATCTCTCACTAAAATCTCAAGATAATAAAGTGTTCATCCTTAGTAGCACTGTTGCCAAGACTTGTCGTTTCGAAGCATCTCGTGATGATCGGGTGTGATAGAATCAACAAGTGCATACAACGGGTGCAAGCCAGTTTTGCACATGCGGATACTAAGGTGGCCTTGACGAGCCTAGCATGTACAGACATGGTCTCGGAACACGTGATACCAAAAGGTAGAGCATGAATCATATGATTGATATGATGAACACTTTGAGTGTTCGCCATTGAAGTTACATCTTGTCTCGTGATGATCGGACTTGGTGTGGTGGATTTGGTTCGTGTGATCACTAAGACAATGCGAGGGATATTCTTTTGAGTGGGAGTTCACCTAGTTTTTAATTATATTGAATTAAAATTTGAACTCAATTTGTCATAAACATTAGTCTAAACTATTGCAAATATGTTGTAGATATGGCATCCTCAATCAATTTTAACCAGTTCCTAGAGAAAGAAAAGCTTAAGAGCAACGGTAGCAACTTCACCGACTGGTTCCGTCATGTGAGGATTTTCCTCAATGGCGGAAATCTGCAATATGTGCTTGATGCACCGATAGGTGACCCTCCTGCAGAAACTGAAACCGATGAAGTAAAAGCTATTTACGAGACTCGGAAAACTCGGTACTCTCAAGTTCAGTGTGCCATCTTATGCAGTCTGGAAGCCGATCTTCAAAAACGTTTTGAGCACCACGATCCACATGAGTTAGTCAATGAGTTGAAAACTATCTTTGAGACTCATGCGGCCGTGGAATGCTATGAAGCATCGAAACACTTCTTCAGCTGCATGATGGAAGAAGGAAGCTCCGTTAGTGAGCACATGCTCGCCATGACCGGGCATGCGAAGAAACTCAGTGACTTGGGAATAGTGATTCCTAATAGACTGGGGATTAATCGTGTCCTTCAATCACTGCCACCTAGTTACAAGAACTTTGTGATGAACTACAATATGCAGAACATGAACAAAGAGTTACCTGAACTCTTCTCCATGCTGAAATCTGCTGAGATTGAAATTAAG
Organism: Lolium perenne; assembly: GCF_019359855.2. NCBI lineage: Eukaryota > Viridiplantae > Streptophyta > Magnoliopsida > Poales > Poaceae > Lolium > Lolium perenne. The sequence goes on along the minus strand of NC_067245.2, from coordinate 221,230,832 downwards.
AAAGAGCACCAAGTGTTGATGGTCAACAAGAACACCAGCTTCAAGAAATAGGGCAAGTCTAAAGGCAAGAACAAGAAGAGTGGCAAGAAAGCTGCCACGCCTCCTGTGAAACCTAAGACTGGCCCTAAGCCTGATGCTGAGTGCTATTACTGCAAGGAGAAGGGACACTGGAAGCGTAATTGCTCCAAGTATTTGGCGGATCTGAAGAGCGGCCTTGTCAAGAAGAAGAAAGAAGGTATATCTGATATACATGTTATAGATGTTTATCTTACTGGTTCTCGTACTAGTACCTGGGTATTTGATACTGGTTCGGTTGCTCATATTTGTAACTCGAAACAGGAACTAAAGAATAAACGAAGACTACTAAAAGTTGAAGTGACCATGCACGTTGGAAATGGATCCAAAGTCGATGTGATCGCTGTCGGCACACTTCCTCTACATCTACCTTCGGGATTAGTTTTAAGCCTCAATAATTGTTATTTTGTACCCGCGTTGAGCATGAACATTATATCTGGATCTTGTTTAATGCAAGACGGTTATTGTTGGGGGGATAACCCCCGGTATGCCAAAGGCATGCCAAACCGGATGGTTTGAGCCATCGAGATACCGGTTTAATATTCTTACCGGAAACAAAGGTAGGAGTTTGGGCTAAGTGAAGCTAAGCCGGCATCCCCAAGGGGGTACGCCGAAAACCGGTAAAGAAGATACCGGAGAGAAGGGCCTGTCGGCAGGACTGGTCAAAGATTCTCTTCAGAGCAAGAAGACAAGGATGAGCTAAGCAAAGTGGCTTTAATCAGAGCCCTGGCGCCAAAGAGAGAGATGACGCTGAAAGAAGCCAGAGGACATCAGCGTTCCTGATTAAAGAGGACCCCGATGTCATCTATGATTAAAGTAGCTTTGTAAAGTAGTTTGTCCAGTCAAAGATGCCATTAGGGTTCCTTGTTCTGTAAGCCACCCTCTCCCCTATATAAGGAGAGGGGGTACTGCCTCATACAGGAGAGCGTCCGCAGAGGAGATTAGACGATAGAACTTGTATTCAAGCACCTGTAACCATGTTGAGATCAATGAAGCTAGCGATCTAGTACAGAGTTCTTCCTCTTGTCTCTCTTCTTGCATACCGGCCTTTGGTTGCGTTCTTGAGGAAAGCATCCGGAAGTTCATCCCATCTAGTCGCAAACCCTCCCCCGAATCCTCTAGCGTCCATTCGGCCCCAATCTAAGCCATCCTATGGCATCTGCTCGTTCGCCACGACGACAGTTGGCGCCCACCGTGGGGCATGAAGTGGCGCTTGAAGGAGTTCACATTCGGGCGGGCATCCTCGAGATCTCCGGTGAGCGTACGGTGTCCGCGCTCGTGCAGCGCATCTACGCCATGGACTTCATCAACGACAACGCGGGCTGCTTCGCCAACGGCGGCATCTTCCCCAAGAACGGCCGCATCATCGAGTTTGGCAGCCACCGCGTCTACTTCGGCACCGTCCCTGTGCGCCAGCGCCTCTCGCCGGTGCTGGTGGCACCGGACCCGCCAAGGTGGCTCTGTGCTGGCCGCGCCGCCGGCAGCGTCGAGGTAATGATGACCGGCGTGGTTGGTGCAGGAAAAGAAGCTGTGGGTGAAGGTGCTGGTCGTGCGGCTTCGACCCGTGCGGCCAAGCCACCGTTGGAGCGTGACGCAGGCGCAGCGGGAGCGTCATCCGCGCCACCGGAAATGCCGCTCCAAGCAGCGATGAACGTCCTCGCCACCCCTATCGCGCAGAACATCGACCCGGCAGCGGCTCAGGCGGAGCTGGAGGCGCAGCGCCAGAAGGTGCTCGAGAGCGGCAAGGACATCATCCGGGCGCAGCGGGAGCTGAACCTAACCCTACGTGAGTATAACGCTGCTCATGGCTTTGCTTCTGTTAGCGCGCATGCTGCTAGGATACTGGAGAACCGGCTAAAAGCTCGCAACCTAGATCAGGATTTGCGCAAAGAAGTTCTTGCCGGCAAAAGTACCTCTGCATCTGTTAGCATCGTGGAAAAACCTAAGTACAGCAGCCCGGATAAAACTATAAAAGCCGCTAAAGCTGCAGTAGAGCTATGTGAATCGCTTTCCGGAGATGCTTTGGCAAAACAGCAAGAGCGTGTTAGAGAGCTGCTAGAAACTATTGAGCAGCAGAATGCTGAGCAACTGGCTAAGCTGAACAAGGCCGCGGCCTCAAAATCTGCGTGTTCAACAAAGAATGCCGGAAGCAAGTCCCATGGGCAGGCATCGTCCCCCCATCCGGACAGAAGAAGAGAAAAAGAGATGAACGCAGAGCAGATGACTGTGTACGATCCGGTTCTTGCCGGAAAACAACAAGCCGGGCAACATGATGCCGGTAGAAAAAGCCAAGGGGCAGAACGAGGCTACGCCAGAGGAGGCTATGCCGGAAACAATCATGCCGGTAGACACGAGACCAGGCAAAATTATCGAGCTGCAAGGGCAGCGTATGAGGAGATGCCACCACCAAGGTACCGGCAGGCAAGAGCCGCGGAACCGGAAAGATACGGAGAGGGAGATTCCGAGGTAGAGCAAACAAGAGTCTACCGGAACCCTTTGGGAGATCGCCTGGGAGAAAGATGTTTGCCAGACCAGGATGCGAGGCACAGGCTGGACAGAGTACATCTTTCCGAAATGATCGAATCTGAGGGTCCTCCTGGCCCGAAATGTTTTGGCCCACGGATCATGGGAGAGGAGCCACCGGTACGCAATTTCCAGCTGCCTCGAGACACAAAAACATATGATGGCACGACCAAGCCGGAAGATTGGCTGGCGGACTATGTCACAGCTGTTTATGTAGCTGGTGGTGGAGTAAACCGGCGTTGGGCAGTGAGAATCATACCGTCCTACCTGGTAGGCCCTGCACGGATTTGGCTTAACAACTTGCCGGCAGGAAGCATAAACGGATGGCTGGACTTTGAGGAAGCCTTCGTGAACAACTTCAGTAGCACTTACAAGAGGCCAAACCGGCCCCAGCAGCTCGCTTTATGCCAGCAACGTGCCGGTGAGACAGACAGAGATTATCTCACCCGGTGGAACTCAACAAGAAACACGTGTGAAGGAGTGATTGAAGCACAAGCGATTGCTTGGTTCAGTCAAGGATGCCGGAGAGGATCACCGCTGTGGCAAAAGCTGCAGAGAAGCATGCCAACAACCTTGGCAGAGATGATACGTGTGGCGGACAGCTATGCATTGGGAGACCCATTGCAACCAGCAGAACAAGCTGAGCCGGAGCAGCGACAGGAACAATACCGGGACAACCAGAACCACAAGAGAAGGGAAGAATTCCCGGATCGAAGGTACGCTCCGCAACACGTTGCTGCCGTGCAAGAAAATTATGATGCCGGCGGCAGCCAAAGGCAAAAAACCGGATCGCAGCCATGGGCGGGTCCAAAAAAGCAGTGGGTCGAAAAGAAACCCTGGGGCCAGAAAAAGAACTGGCAGGAACCCGTAAAATACACCATGGAAGCCGCCATGGATCAACCTTGCTGGTGGCACACACCAAACCCAGATCACCCGTCAAACCACTTGACGAAAGATTGTTCTTGGACCAAGTACTTGATGCAAAAGGGAGCGGTAAAGGACGCACAGGCACAAGGGTGCTCAACAGTGTTGCCACCATCGCAAGATATGCTGCGTCAACAACAATTACCACCACCGCCGCCACTCACCGGAGCAAATGCTTTACCGGTACAGCAGCAGCCAAATAGGCAGCAGTACCAGCAAGTTAACCGGGTGGAGCAAAACGATGATCAGCCGCCTCCACCGGCACCTTTAGGCCGGAATGTTTACGAGGGCCCGCATATGTGCTGTGTTGTCTTTGTCACTGAGCCAACAGACAGGCAAAGTGTGCACCGCCGCTCCATGGAGGTCAATGCTGTGATGCCGGCAGTCCCCAAATACATGATGTGGTCAGATCAGGAAATTACATGGTCATTTAAGGATCACCCTAAGATCATGCCGAATCCGGGTGGATACGCTCTTGTTGTGGACCCAATCATGAAAGGGCCGCAAACTCGAGTAAAATTTAGCAAGGTGCTGATAGACAACGGCAGCAGCATAAAAATCATGTACAAGCACACCATGCATACGCTGGGCATAACAGAAAACATGCTTCAGCCCACGCGTACAACGTTCCACGGAATCGTTCCGGGCTTGTCCTGTGCTCTGGTAGGAAAAGTTCGGGTGGACGTAGCATTTGGAGGACGTGACAATTGCCGGGTTGAAAATGTTGAGTTTGAGGTGGTGGACCTAGATAGTCCTTACCATGCGCTGCTAGGAAGACCGGCGTTGGCAGCTTTCATGGCTACCACTCACACAGCTTACCTCAAAATGAAGATGCCGGCACCTCGTGGACCATTGACTGTGGTGGGGAACTACAAAGTCTCACTGGAAACTGCATCTGCCGGATCAAACCTAGCGGAATCGCTGGTGATCGCGGAGGAAAAAAGAAGAATGCAAACTGCGGTTGCGCTGGCTCAATCCTCACAGCTGAGTTTAGCGGCAATGAGTGAAAGCTTGGGTTCACCGGCATTCAAGCCGACAAATGAAACAAAGGACATTGTGCTGGATCCAGCTTACCCAGAGCGCACCGTTCGCATCGGTGCCGGACTCGACCAAGCATAGGAAAGCGCGCTCGTCAGCTTCCTCCGTGAGAATCGGAATATCTTTGCCTGGTCAACTGATGACTTGGTAGGTGTTCCGAGGGAGCTGGCTGAGCACTCCTTGAATGTCCGGAAAGACGCCAAGCCGGTGCGGCAACCCTTGCGCCGGTTCGCTGAAGATAGGAGGAAGATTATTGGAGAGGAGGTAACCAAACTGCTTGTTGCCGGATTCATTGTGGAGGTCACGCACACAGAGTGGCTGGCCAATCCGGTAATGGTCGAGAAGAAAAAGATGAGAACACGAGGCAAAAGCTCCAAAGGTGTGGCGCATGTGCATTGACTACACCAACCTAAACAAGGCTTGCCCAAGAGACCCTTTTCCTTTACCACGGATCGATCAAGTGATTGATTCAACTCGCTGGTGTGAGTTGTTGTCCTTCACGGATGCGTATTCCGGTTTCCACCAAATTCCCTTGAAAAAGGAAGATCAAATAAAAGCTGCGTTCATTACCCCGCACGGGGCTTATTGCTATGTCACTATGCCTTTTGGTTTGCGCAACGCCGGTGCAACGTACTCAGCATTGTATGCAAAAATGCTTGTTCGATCAAATTGGAAAGAATGTGCAAGTCTATGTAGACGACATTGTGATAAAAACTAAGGTAAAGAACACCTTAATCGATGACATCCGGCAAACATTCGATAACCTAAGACGGTTCCGGATGAAGCTTAATCCGGCAAAATGTACTTTCGGTGTCCCCGCCGGCAAGTTGCTCGGTTTCCTTGTGTCAAGCCGGGGCATTGAAGTCAATCCGGTAAAGATACGGGCAATAGAAAGAATGACTGTCCCTCGAGAGCTAAAAGATGTGCAAAAGTTTACCGGAAGCTTGGCATCCCTAAGCCGGTTCGTGAGCAGGTTGGGAGAAAAAGCCCTGCCACTCTATGCTCTGATGAAAAAATCTGACACGTTCGTCTGGACCCCTCAGGCAGACGCAGCGTTTAAAGAACTGAAAACAATGCTGGCCACAGCACCCATACTGGCTTCACCTCTAGAAAGAGAACCTATGCTATTATACATAGCAGCAACAAACCGGGTTGTGAGCGTAGTGGTTGTGGTTGAAAGAGAAGAGGAAGGAAAAACCGTCCAGAGGCCGGTATACTACCTGAGCGAGGTGCTCTCCCTCTCAAAACAAAACTACCCACATTTCCAAAAGATGACTTATGGCGTGTACATGGCCGCCACAAAACTCAAGCACTACTTTGAAGAACATCCTATGAAGGTGGTGAGTGAAGCACCAATCTCCGATATCATGTGCAACAAGGACGCTAGCGGAAGGATTGCAAAATGGGCAATCCAGATATCACCATATGTACCAGCGTACGAAAGAAGGGATGCCATAAAATCACAGGCTTTGGCTGATTTCCTCGTTGATTGGGCGGAAATGCAATACAAACCGCCAGATCAGAGGATAGAATACTGGAAAGTGCACTTTGATGGATCCAAACTCAAAGAGGGTCTAGGTGCCGGTGTGGTGCTCACCTCACCAAAAGGAGATTACCTCCGGTACGTTTTACAAGTACATTTCAGGGCATCGAATAATGTCGCTGAATACGAAGCTTTGATCCATGGGCTTAAGGTCGCAAAAGAAATCGGTGCACACCAGATCATTTGCTATGGAGATTCAGATCTTGTGGTACAGCAGTGTTCCGGGGATTGGGATGCGAAAGATGCCAACATGGCCTCGTACCGGTTTCACGTGCAAAAGATTGCCGGATTCTTCGAAGGGTGTGAGTTTCACCATGTGCCGCGCGCAGAAAATGAAGCCGCGGATGCTTTGTCCAAGCTGGGCTCATCCAGGCAAGAAATTCCTCCCGGAATAGCTCTAGCTCACTTAAGAGCACCATCGATCAAACCAAGCCCGGAATCAGAATCAATTTTTGTACCGGAATCGCATGTAGTACCCATGGATATTGATGAAGGAAACCCGGGGACTGCACCGATAAACTCGGGGACTGCTCCGGCAAGCTCGGGGACTGCTGTACCCATACTGGAAGAAATGATGCTAGTAGATAGCATGGAGATAGATGCACCGGTGTTTTTAGTTCGAGAGGCACCGTCGTGGGTTAAACCTATTAAGGAATTCCTGATCAACGGCACCTTGCCGGATGATGAAAATGAATCAAGGAGAATACAAAGAAGGTCCAAAGCATATACATTCATCAATGGTGAGGTGTACAAGAGAAGCGTTACCGGAGTCCTTCAAAGATGTGTGGAACCGAAAGAAGGGAAAGAAATGCTTGAGGAGATTCACCAAGGAGAATGTGGGCATCATGCTTCATCAAGGGCGCTGGTAGCAAAAGTATTTCGGCATGGGTTTTATTGGCCCACTGCTTTGGAAAACGCTGAGGAGTTGGTAAGAAAATGCAACGGGTGCCAGAGGTACGCCAAGCAAAATCATACCCCAGCGTCTGGTTTAAAAACAATACCATTAACATGGCCGTTTTCTGTTTGGTGCCTCGATATGGTTGGCCCATTCAAAACTGCAAGAAGCAGCATGACTCACATCTTGGTTATGGTGGATAAATTCACCAAATGGCTAGAAGTGAAACCTATCGCAAAATGTGATGGGCGCACAGCGGTGAAGTTCTTGAAAGATGTCATTTTGCGGTATGGATACCCGCACAGCATCATCACTGACAATGGAACCAACTTTGCTCAAGGTGAGTTCAAAAGGTTCTGTGAGGACAACAACATCCGGTTGGATTTGTGCTCAGTGGCACACCCACAAGGCAACGGCCAAGTGGAAAGAATGAACGCTTTGGTACTTTCCGGTATCAAACCAAGACTCATTGATGCTGTGGAAAAATCACCGGGATGCTGGCTCGATGAGCTACCATCAGTACTGTGGAGTATAAGAACAACTCCAAACCGGTCTACCGGATACACTCCGTTCTTCATGGTTTATGGAGCAGAAGCGGTCATACCAACTGACATCATTCATGATTCACCAAGGGTACAGCTCTATACCGAGCAAGAGGTCAAAGAGGCCAGAGAAAATGATGTGGACTTGCTAGAAGAAGCAAGAGAGCTGGCTTTGGCAAGAACAGCCATTTACCAAAGAAACCTCGTACGCTATCATAGCCGGAAGGTTAACCCGAGAGTTTTCCGGGAAGGAGATCTGGTGCTACGCCTAGTGCAGCGCACTGAAGGCCGGCATAAGCTCTTACCACCATGGGAAGGTCCCTTCATTGTAAGCAAGGTGCTTCACAATGATGCATACTACTTGATCGATGCACAAGAGTGGAAAAAAGGAAAAGCGGACAGGTCCGGAGAGGAAAGCAAGCGTCCATGGAACGTAGCTCTGTTGCGTCCTTTCTACTCTTGAAGTTGTGGTGTAAGAAGTTCCTTTTTGTACCTTACATGCTATGAATAAAAGATGTCGGAACCTTGAATGAATCTCGGGGACTACACCAACTTAAGTTGCATGTAATTTGTTTATTTTTTCAGTTTACCGGTTGCTTATTGAACGTTTTTTCTTTCCGGTTTAGTAGTGTGCTAAATCTTACCGGAGTCTTCGACTTTGCTGCTGTCCGCAACCCGGCTTCATGGCAAGCAAGATAAACCGGTAGGGGATAAGCACATGAACTGCGAAGAGGGAGAGCAGGAAAGAACAATCCGGAAAATTTAACTTACCCCGGTTTAACCGGTTTTTTGCAAAATTTCGAAGTTATTTCTAAGTTCAAGAAAATGCTTGTTTGGTGAAAGAACCTTGTGCTCATACGCCAAAGAACGCCCAGAGAAGGCAGGCAGAGCCAAGGCAAAAGAACCAAGTGTGCATCGAATTGGATGCGGAAACAATTTGGAAATCTTTGCGCAAGGTGATAAAAGCAAAACCAAAAGCAAATATGCTAAGACAAGCTTAAGATAATTAACTACCGGTATAACTTACCGGCATAAAATGTTGTGTGGCAACCAAAAGCGGACTTAAAGTTTTACATCATAAGCCCCGGCATACTGGGGCAGAATTTAACAGAACATTGTCTCAAGACACGCAGGATCAAATAGCATGACAAGGTAAATCTTCAGGCAGGTAAATAATCAGGCAGCGGGGGCTTCAGGAGGGGCATCGCCAGCACCAGCGTCGCCCAGAGGCTCCTCCTCGGCTTCATCCTCCTCCTCGTCGAGATAATCTTTGACGTCAGGAGGGGGAGGGATGAAGGTGCGCATGTCGGCGTACTCCGCGATGTGGTACGCACGATCCTGCCGCTTAGCGGTGAGAATCGGGTCCAGATTGGTTTCCGCGCCTTCGCGCACTCCGGTAAGGGCATCCAGGTTCAGCTCCGGGTACCAGGAGCAAGCGACGCGGAGGGCAGAATCTGCTCCAGCGCGGGCAGCAGAGCACTGCCACTCGCGGATCCTCTTGCCGGCGCCTTTGAGACGGTCGCTGATGAGGGAGAAAGTATCCGGCACCTCCTCGCCAGGCCACAGAGTCCTGAAGAGCTGGGTAGCTACATCAGGAATGTCAGATAAGTTGCGATCTATGGCGCGCATGTGAGACACCCGCGCGTTCAGCGCGACCAGATGGTCATAGGGCGTCCATGGCACGGCAAGATTCGCTTGGCCCTGGGTAGTGCGGCGCTCGTCAACCTTCTTGACAGCATACTTCTGAGAGTCCGGAAAGAGGCCTGTGCGAACAAAGAAAGAGGCTAAGGAAGGGAATCCGGAAGAAAATGCAACCGGAAGGAAAGATAGCGAGAAGAAAATGCGATCGGAAGAAAAAAGGCTTGGGGGCAGTAGTCAGAAAGCGCAAAGGAAAAGGACTTACGATAGGCAAGTGTGTCGGTTTGCAACACCAGCCTGTTGCACTCCTTCTACTCCTCCTCCAGCCGCGCAACTTTCTCCTCGGCAACCTTCTGGGCTTTGGCCAGCTCCTCCAGCTCAGCTAGCAACACCGAGTTGGCGTTGCCGGCATCTTCAAGAGCTTCATCCATCTTGGCCGCTGCATCAGTTTCGGCAGCTTTGAGGGCCTTGGCATGATCAAGCCCCAGCTGGATGAGCTGGGACTTGAGCTCCTGGTAGCTGGTTTTCTGGGCACTCAGCTCCTCCTGATGCCGCCGGATAAGCTGGTCCTTCTCCCCTGCAACCCGGAAAAGAAGGTGTTAACAAGATTGTGCTGGTCAAGATGAAAAGGAAACCAAGTTAACAGGAGAAAGGAAAAAATTGTACGTTGAGCGGCAGCGAGCTGCTCCTTGAGAGCCTCGATGGAAGCTTCCGGGATCACTGTTAAGCAAAAGTTATAAGTGTTAGAAGGAAAAAAGGTTTCCGGTAAAAAGATGCCGGTGGTACAAAATTACCTTGGCACTTGTCGTGTGCCTCAGCGAGGTCCCGGTGTTCCCATAGGAGCTCCTCAAAGAGGGCCTTCCGAGCGTCAGCCGTGAGCTGTTCAAGAAAAAGAGGTAAGTTAAGTTTTGCGCTAAGAACAGAGTTCTTAACCCGAAACTCGGGATCGAGTGCAGTTTCGCGCGTTTCTAAGTTAAGTTTTGCGCTAAGAACAGAGTTCTTAACCCAAAACTCGGATCGGCAGTGCCGGTTTCGCGCGTTTCTAAGTTAAGTTTTGCGCTAAGAACAGAGTTCTTAACCCGAAACTTCGGGACTGGGCAGTGCGGTTTCGCGCGTTTCTAAGTTAAGTTTTGCGCTAAGAACAGAGTTCTTAACCCGAAACTCGGGGACTGGCAGTGCCGGTTTTCGCGTTTCTAAGTTAAGTTTTGCGCTAAGAACAGAGTTCTTAACCCGAAACTCGGATCGGCAGTGCCGGTTTCGCGCGTTTCTAAGTTAAGTTTTGCGCTAAGAACAGAGTTCTTAACCCGAAACTCGGGGACTGGCAGTGCCGGTTTCGCGCGTTTCTAAGCTAAGTTTTGCGCTAAGAACAGAGTTCTTAACCCGAAACTCGGGGACTGGCAGTGCCGGTTTCACGCTAAGTTTTTAAGTTAGAGTTTTGTGCTAAAAGCTGCGCTCTCACCACAAAACTCGGGGACTGGGAAGATAGACAAGAGAGAAACCGACATGAAACTAAAGAAAAAATCCGGAAGCAAGGAAACTGGTAAAAGTTGAAAAGAGTCAGTAAAGCGTACCATCAAGTTGTTCGTGGCATCGTACCACGCGCTGTCGAGCTCCTTCACGGCGCTGCGGAGCCGCATGAAGTGCTCCTCGGAAGACCGGTCCCCAACAGGGTCGGGTGCCGGCAGCCTGTCCTTGCCCAAACCGCGGGTCGCCGGAGTCATGTCTGCGGCGTTCCACTTCTGGGCGTAGGGCAGAAGATGCCCCAGGTCCCGGCCCCTGCGCTGGAACTCAGTGATACGGCCAAGCAGGCCAGTGGCCTTCGTGGCGGTATCCCTGGCGGCCTTGGAGACGTGCAGCACCAGGGGCTGCTGGCCGCTGGAAGGGGCGCTGGAGGCCGTCGCCTTCCCCTTGATGAGCTTGGAGATCTTGGGCGGCGGCGCAGTTGGAGCAACCCTGGAGGGCTTGGTGCGAGGAGCATCTGGCGGTGGCATCAGGATGGTTCGTGGAGAAGGGGGAGCGCTGGGCGCGTCACCCGGGTTGGAGCTTTCCGGCGCGGAAGTTGTCTTCTTTTCGAGGACGGGAGGAGCCGAAGGCAGTTGGCGCCAACTGTCGTCGTGGCGAACGAGCAGATGCCATAGGATGGCTTAGATTGGGGCCGAATGGACGCTAGAGGATTCGGGGGAGGGTTTGCGACTAGATGGGATGAACTTCCGGATGCTTTCCTCAAGAACACAACCAAAGGCCGGAATGCAAGAAGAGAGACAAGAGGAAGAACTCTGTACTAGATCGCTAGCTTCATTGATCTCAACATGGTTACAGGTGCTTGAATACAAGTTCTATCGTCTAATCTCCTCTGCGGACGCTCTCCTGTATGAGGCAGTACCCCCTCTCCTTATATAGGGGAGAGGGTGGCTTACAGAACAAGGAACCCTAATGGCATCTTTGACTGGACAAACTACTTTACAAAGCTACTTTAATCATAGATGACGCCGGGGTCCTCTTTAATCAGGAACGCTGATGTCCTCCGGCTTCTTTCAGCGTCATCTCTCTCTTTGGCGCCAGGGCTCTGATTAAAACCACTTTGCTTAGCTCATCCTTGTCTTCTTGCTCTGAAGAGAATCTTTGACCAGTCCTGCCGACAGGCCCTTCTCTCCGGTATCTTCTTTACCGGTTTTTGGCGTACCCCCTTGGGGATGCCGGCTTAGCTTCACTTAGCCCAAACTCCTACCTTTGTTTCCGGTAAGAATATTAAACCGGTATCTCGATGGCTCAAACCATCCGGTTTGGCATGCCTTTGGCATACCGGGGGTTATCCCCCCAACATTGAAGGGGGAGCGCTGGGCGCGTCACCCGGGTTGGAGCTTTCCGGCGCGGAAGTTGTCTTCTTTTCGAGGACGGGAGGAGCCGAAGGCTCCGCCCGCCCGGCAGCTTGTTCCTCGGCGCCGATGTTGCTGGCGCCGGTATCCTGGTTCTCTGGGAGGAAGGAAAGATCCTCCTCCGTGCGGTGATCTGATGATGAAGGGGCCGCACGCCCCGAACTTGTTGTGCCCCCCGAAAGGGAGGCAGAGGTGTTGCCGGCACCAGATGGTGCCAGGCTTGAGCGAGGAGGAGGAGTTGAGGTCCTTGCGGAGCCTTCAGAGCCCGTTGGCCTTGAGCCAAGCTTGAGCGCGGGGCTGAGAAAAAGAAAGAAAAACAGTTGGAGAAAAGCAACCGGAAAAAGAACTTGGCAAAAAGAGGCAAGCAAGAAAACAAGAAACTTACCCGGAGGCTAAGACCGCTTGCGCCCGTAGCGGCGCACGCCCACTTCCTTCTCCCCCAAGGGCTCAGTCCGGAAGCGCTTGGAGGGAGGGGCCTGGCTGGAACCGACATCAGATGCCGGCAGCTTGTTCTTTTGGCCCTGGGCCATGAGTTTATCCACAAACTCATGGCCGGCCTCGGCGCGCAGGGGCGGCGCGTGCTCGTGGATCTATAAGTTAAACATAGCTAAGAAAAAATTCGCAAGAAAGCAATAACGAAGAGTGTAAGAAACCGGAAAAGAAAATACCTCAAGCATGGACAGGTCATCGGAGGACCCGGTTGGCTTCGGTGGAGACCGGCCAAGGCGCGCAGCCGGAGTCTTGCCCATCTTCAGATCCTTCCAACGAATGTAGGGATCTGGGTCGAAGGAGTCAAGGTCGCGCTTCACGCAAATTCCACGCCGCTCAGCTTGGATGAGGGGGAAGCGGTCCTTGGCCTGAAACACGAAAAAAGAGGGTTAACAAGAGCAAAAAGTTACCGGCAAAACCAACCCCAATTGCGTAATCTCTTACTTCTTGGGTCGGAGGGTTAGTAGTGCTGAGGGGAAGGAGGCCCCATTCCCAGTCAAACGGCATAGCAGTTTGGCAGATCTGCTTAGCCTTGCGGACGACGTCCTTCTTGCTAAGGGGACGGCTTGTGATCTTGGTGGGATCGCCGGGACCGTACATCTCGCTCATCCTATGCACCCGGCGCTTCAAAGGAAGCACCCGGCGCGAAATAAAGGTGCGGATGATATCATCCGAGCAGATGTTGGTCTCCTTCTTCAAAGAGGCCATGAAGCGTACCACCCGGTTGGTTTCGGCATGATCCGTCTTCGGGTTATAGCTCCAATTGGCTCTACTGGGAGGCCCCACATGGAACGGCGGAAGATCAATGAGATCTGCGCGGCCATTGTTCTTCACGTAGAAGAAAGTTCCTTGCCAAGCGCGGCAGGACTCAAGGCCGCTGAACTTAAAGAAAGTGCTCCCTTGGCGGGAGCCGACGATGCAAGATCCGCACTCCACTGGCGGCTTGGGTTTAGGAATTTCCTTGCCCTGAACGGAATTAATCCGCAGAGCAAAGAAGCGGGCAAACATCTCACGAGTGGGACGAATGCCGATGTAGGCCTCCATGAAGGTGGCATAGCAGGAAAGGTAAAAGATGGCATTGCCAGGAAGATGGTGAGGTTGGAGTTCATAGAAATTTAAGAACTCCCGGAAAAAAGGAGAGGCAGGAAGGCCGAAGCCACGCTCAAAATGAGCAAGGAAAACAACATGTTCACCGGGCTGGGGCTCCGGTTCAATTTCGTCACCGGGAATCCGGCAGGTTACTCCTTCCGGAATCCTGCAGGACCGGTATAGCCAATCGATCTCGTATTCAGTGACATTGGAGCCCATCCAGGCTCCACGAGTGATTGGGGAAGGCTCCGCGCCAGATGATTGGCTAGAGCTACTAGATGCTTGGCCAGAGCTACTCGCTTCTAGGTGGCTACCGGATGCTTGGCTAAAGCTACCGGATTCTAGATGGCCACCGGACTCTTTGCGGCTACCGGATCCCTGCTGGTTGCCGAAATCGGTATCCATTGGGTCAGAAGCCGTAGATTCGCCGGGAGATTGTCTACGACGGCTAATGGAAAGGGAAGAAGAAGAAGCAGAGGAAGATTCCTCGCCAGACATTGGTTTGGGAGGCGAAAAAACAGAAATCCCACACTTGAACCCCGCGCGAAGATCTACGAGTAAGAAGAAAATCAAAGAAAAAAGAGAAATAAGAACACCATCGACCCAAGATCTAGAAAGCAAGCAGATGGCGAGCAAAGTGGGATTGGCACTAACCTCGAGCGGCGCAGTCGCTGGGGAAGACGTTCGCCGGTGAAGAAGCGGACCTGCGGTCGCCGACGAGCACCGTCGACGACGAGGCGAAGAAGGTCACGAAGAAGCAAGAATGCAGCGGGCGCGACGAAGATGCTGCAGAAGATTCCCGCACGACGAGGTCCGGCGGAAGCACGGCGTGAGTTCGCCGGGCGACGGAGCTCAAGCAAATGACGGCGGACGGAGAGCGGCGAAGGCGCAGAGGCGAGGAGCACTGTGCGCGAAGGTTGGGGAATGCGAGAAGAGGAAGAAGAAAGGGTAGTTGTCCTTATAAAGAAGAGAGGAGATGGGCCGAAAACCGCTGGGCCACGGCGGTTCGCCTCGCGGCCCGCGACGGTTCGCACCACGGGCCGCCACGTGGCGAGGGAGTACACGCGAGAAAATCGGAAGCCACACGAGGGCACACACAGGATCCTAAGTGGCTAGTGGGATCCGCAGTGGTGCATTTAATGACCGCGCGGGAGTCGAAGCGAAGTGACAACTGACACTGGCGCGACAGTTAACAGTGCGCATGTCACTGACAGACGCGGGGCCCAAAATATTCTCGACTTCGCCGAGGAAAGAGTAAATACGAATGATACCGGAGAAAAGAGATGCCGGAAGATGCCTTGCAAACAGAGAAAAGACAAAAAAGGGCAAAGATGCCGGATCCAAGCTCAGGCCGGAGAGATTAAACCGGTATCCTAAAAAGATGAAAACCTGGCATGGTCTGTAGGATAGAATCCGCCAGACTATACCAGCTTCGGGGACTAATGTTGGGGGGATAACCCCCGGTATGCCAAAGGCATGCCAAACCGGATGGTTTGAGCCATCGAGATACCGGTTTAATATTCTTACCGGAAACAAAGGTAGGAGTTTGGGCTAAGTGAAGCTAAGCCGGCATCCCCAAGGGGGTACGCCGAAAACCGGTAAAGAAGATACCGGAGAGAAGGGCCTGTCGGCAGGACTGGTCAAAGATTCTCTTCAGAGCAAGAAGACAAGGATGAGCTAAGCAAAGTGGCTTTAATCAGAGCCCTGGCGCCAAAGAGAGAGATGACGCTGAAAGAAGCCAGAGGACATCAGCGTTCCTGATTAAAGAGGACCCCGGCGTCATCTATGATTAAAGTAGCTTTGTAAAGTAGTTTGTCCAGTCAAAGATGCCATTAGGGTTCCTTGTTCTGTAAGCCACCCTCTCCCCTATATAAGGAGAGGGGGTACTGCCTCATACAGGAGAGCGTCCGCAGAGGAGATTAGACGATAGAACTTGTATTCAAGCACCTGTAACCATGTTGAGATCAATGAAGCTAGCGATCTAGTACAGAGTTCTTCCTCTTGTCTCTCTTCTTGCATACCGGCCTTTGGTTGTGTTCTTGAGGAAAGCATCCGGAAGTTCATCCCATCTAGTCGCAAACCCTCCCCCGAATCCTCTAGCGTCCATTCGGCCCCAATCTAAGCCATCCTATGGCATCTGCTCGTTCGCCACGACGACAGTTATTCATTTAAGTCTGAGAATAATGGTTGTTCTATTTTTATGAATAATATCTTTTATGGTCGAGCACCTGAAAAGAATGGCTTATTTCTGTTAGATCTCGATAGTAGTGATACACATATACATAACATTGATGCTAAGCGAATTAAATTGAATGATAATTCTACTTATATGTGGCAATCGCTGCCTTGGTCATATTGGAGTAAAACGCATGAAGAAACTCCATACCGATGGATTACTTGAATCACTTGACTTTGAGTCACTTGATAGATGCGAAGCATGTCTAATGGGAAAAATGACTAAGACTCCATTCTCTGGTATTATGGAACGAGCTACTGACTTATTGGAAATCATACATACCGATGTGTGCGGACCAATGAGTGTAGCATCGCGCGGTGGTTATCGTTATGTTCTAACCTTCACAGATGATCTGAGTAGATATGGGTATATCTATTTCATGAAACATAAATCCGAAACTTTCGAGAAGTTTAAGGAATTCCAAAGTGAAGTAGAAAATCAACGTAACAAGAAGATTAAATTTCTACGATCTGATCGCGGAGGTGAATATCTGAGTTATGAGTTTGGCATGCATTTAAAGAAATGCGGAATACTTTCACAATTGACACCTTGGAACACCTCAACGAAACGGTGTGTCCGAACATCGTAATCGAACTCTCTTAGATATGGTTCGTTCTATGATGTCTCTTACTGATTTGCCGTTATCATTTTGGAGTTATGCATTAGAGACAGCCGCATTCACTTTAAATAGAGCACCATAAAAATCCGTTGAAACGACACCGTATGAATTATGGTTTAATAAGAAACCTAAGCTGTCGTTCCTGAAAGTTTGGGGTTGCGAAGCCTATGTAAAAAAGTTACAACCGGACAAGCTAGAACCCAAAGCGGAGAAATGCGTCTTCATAGGATACCCTAAGGAAACTATAGGGTACACTTTCTATCACAGATCCGAAGGCAAGATCTTTGTTGCTAAAAACGGAACCTTTCTTGAGAAAGAATTTCTCACTAAAGAAGTGACTGGAAGAAAAGTAGAACTCGATGAGATTGAAGAATCTCTGCTCGTTGATCAGAGTAGCGCAGTACCGGAAGATGTTCCTGTGCCGCCTGCACCGGTAACAGAGGAAGCTAATGATAATGATCATGAAACTTCAAATGAGATAGCTACTGAACCTCGCAGATCGACAAGGGAACGTGCCACTCCAGATTGGTATGATCCTTGTCTAAATGTCATGATTGTGGATAACAATGATGAAGACCCTGCGACGTATGAAGAAGCGATAATGAGCCCAGATTCCAACAAATGGCAAGAAGCCATGAAATCCGAAATGGGATCCATGTATGATAACAAAGTATGGACTTTGGTAGACTTACCTGATAGCCGCAAGGCTGTCGAGAATAAATGGATCTTCAAGAGAAAAACAGATGTTGATGGTAATATTACTGTCTATAAAGCTCGACTTGTCGCAAAGGGTTTCCGAAAAATTCAAGGTGTTGACTACGATGAGACTTTCTCACCTGTAGCGAAGCTAAAATCTGTGAGGATTTTGTTAGCAATAGCTGCATTTTTCGATTATGAGATTTGGCAGATGGATGTCAAAACGGCGTTCCTTAATGGAGACATTGAGGAAGAGTTGTATATGGTACAACCCAAAGGTTTTGTTGATCCTAAAAATGCTGACAAAGTATGCAAGCTTCAGCGTTCAATCTATGGACTAAAGCAAGCATCGAGAAGTTGGAACCGACGCTTTGATAAGGTGATCAAAGACTTCGGGTTTATACAGTGTCATGGAGAGGCCTGTATTTACAAGAAAGTGAGTGGGAGCTCTGTAGCATTCCTGATATTATATGTAGATGACATATTATTGATTGGGAATGATATAGAACTATTAAGCAGTGTAAAGGGTTATTTGAATAATAGTTTTTCAATGAAAGACCTTGGTGAAGCATCGTATATATTAGGCATCAAGATTTATAGAGATAGATCAAGACGTCTAATAGGGCTATCACAGAGTACATACCTGGACAAGATTCTAAAGAAGTTTAGAATGGACGAAAGTAAGAAATGATTCTTACCTATGTTACCAGGCAAGGTCTTGAGTAAGACTCAAGGTCCGGCTACGGCAGAAGAAAGAGAAAGGATGAGTCAGATCCCCTATGCCTCGGCAGTAGGCTCTATCATGTATGCCATGTTATGTACAAGACCGGATATAGCACATGCTGTTAGTTTAACTAGCAGATATCAAAGTGATCCAGGAATGGAACACTGGACAGCGGTCAAGAATATCCTGAAGTACTTGAAAAGAACTAAGGATATGTTTCTTTGTTATGGAGGTGACCAAGAGCTCGTTGTACCAAGTTACACCGAAGCAAGGTGGAACACCGATCCAGATGACACTAAGTCACAGTCTGGGTACGTGTTTATATTGAATGGTGCTGCAGTAAGCTGGGCAAGCTCGAAGCAGTGCACGGTGGCGAAATCCTCAACAGAATCGGAGTACATAGCGGCTTCAGAGGCTTCATCAGAAGCGGTATGGATGAAGAAGTTCATTGTAGAGCTCGGTGTGGTTCCTAGTGCATTGGACCCACTAGTCATCTACTGTGACAACATGGGTGCCATCGCCAATGCACAAGAACCAAGGTCACACAAGAGGCTGAAGCATATCAAGCTACGTTATCATTCGATTCGCGAGTACATCGAAGATGGAGAAGTAAAGATTTGCAAAGTACACACTGATCTGAATGTAGCAGATCCGTTGACTAAAGCTCTCCCTAGGGCAAAGCATGACCAACACCAGAATGCCATGGGTGTTAGGTACCTTACAATGTAATCTAGATTATTGACTCTAGTGCAAGTGGGAGACTGTTGGAGATATGCCCAAGAGGCAATAATAAAAGTGGTTATTATATATCTTTATGTTTATGATAAATGTTTATATACCATGCTATAATTGTATTAACCGAAACATTAGTACATGTGTGATATGTAGACAACAAGAAGTCCCTAGTATGCCTCTTAAACTAGCTTGTTGATTAATGGATGATTAGTTTCATAATCATGAACATTGGATGTTATTAATAACAAGGTTATATCATTATATGAATGATGTAATGGACACACCCAATTAAGCGTAGCATAAGATCTCGTCATTAAGTTATTTGCTATAAGCTTTCGATACATAGTTACCTAGTCCTTATGACCATGAGATCATGTAAATCACTTATACCGGAAAGGTACTTTGATTACACCAAACGCCACTGCGTAAATGGGTGGTTATAAAGGTGGGATTAAGTATCCGGAAAGTATGAGTTGAGGCATATGGATCAACAGTGGGATTTGTCCATCCCGATGATGGATAGATATACTCTGGGCCCTCTCGGTGGAATGTCGTCTAATGTCTTGCAAGCATATGAATAAGTTCATAAGAGACCACATACCACGGTACGAGTAAAGAGTACTTGTCAGGAGACGAGGTTGAACAAGGTATAGAGTGATACCGAAGATCAAACCTCGGACAAGTAAAATATCGCGTGACAAAGGGAATTGGTATTGTATGTGAATGGTTCATTCGATCACTAAAGTCATCGTTGAATATGTGGGAGCCATTATGGATCTCCAGATCCCGCTATTGGTTATTGGTCGGAGTGATTACTCAACCATGTCCGCATAGTTCGCGAACCGTAGGGTGACACACTTAAAGTTGGATGTTGAAATGGTAGAACTTGAATATGGAATGGAGTTCGAATATTTGTTCGGAGTCCCGGATGAGATCCCGTACATCACGAGGAGTTCCGAAATGGTCCGGAGAATAAGATTCATATATAGGATGTCATTTTATGTGAATTAAAATGATGCGGAAGGTTCTATGGAAGGTTCTAGAAGGTTCTAGAAAAGTCCGAAAGAAACCACCAAGGAAGGTGGAGTCCCGGAGGGACTCCACCTCCATGGCCGGCCAACCCTAGTGGGGAGGAGTCCCAAGTGGACTCCCCCTATGGGGGCCGGCCACCCCCCCACATGGAAGGGCGGAATCCCACCCAAGTAGGATTCCCACCTTGGGTAGGTTTCCCTATCACATGGAAGGTTTTGGGTTCGGGTCTTATTCGGAGACTTGTAGTCCAACACTTGGGGCTTCCACCTATATAATGAGGGGCCAAGGGGAGGGGGCCGGCCACCCCAAGACCACAACATGGCCGCCCCCTTTGAGTGGCCGGCCACCCCCTCCCAAACCCTAGCCGCCCCCTCTCCTCCATAGCTCCCGCGTGCTTTAGCGAAGCTCCGCCGGAGTTCTCACCGCCACCGACACCACGCCGTCGTGCTGTCGGATTCAAGAGGAGCTACTACTTCTGCTGCCCGCTGGAACGGGAGGTGGACGTCGTCTTCATCAACAACCGAACGTGTGACCGAGTACGGAGGTGCTGCCCGTTCGTGGCGCCGTGATCAAGATCTTCTACGCGCTTTTGCAAGCGGCAAGTGAACGTCTACCGCAGCAACAAGAGCCTCATCTTGTAGGCTTTGGAATCTCTTCAAGGGTGAGACTCGATAATCCCCTCGTTGCTACCGTCTTCTAGATTGCATCTTGGCTTGGATTTCGTGTTCGCGGTAGGAAATTTTTTGTTTTCTATGCAACGTTATCCTACACGCTCACCCTATTCGCGTCCAACGATGATGCGTTCCACGCCAAGGGCCTCCCACATCTAACCAAGCTTCCATGGTTTTTCCATCGATGAAGCTGGTAAAAGATGCAATCTTCTGAGGACCATTTATGGTCTAAAGTTATCATCAAGGTGTTAAGGTGTTTGTCTTGATTAAGAGGTAAAAAAGAGTTTAGCTTTGGCAAAGCATGTTGTTGTTTCCTAAAAATAAAGTGGGAGCATAAAGTATTTTATATGTGAAAGACATATGATTAAAAGAATATGATTCCCTTAACACGGTGAAAAGAGTCGGCTAAAGAAAGTTTAACAAAACTTGGTCAAATCATGATGTCTATAGGGCACTCAAGTCTATGTAGATAGAGGCGCCTATAGAGGCTGATCAGAGGGTATGCAATATTATGGTAATAATTTGTTGCACTTAAATCCATAATATGTGTTATGACATGTACACAATAATTGTTTCAAAATTACGCTAAAGTGTTCTTGACAAACACCAAGGTAAATTTTGGTTAGCAGTTGATAAGCTAACTCAAGATGGATTAAGGAAATGTTCACAATTATTTGGAGAGATCATTGTAAGAGTTACATTGATGCTAATTTGTTAGTAATCCAATCAATGGAAAGACTATGTAATCAAATTCAATTTTGGCGCAATATGCTACAAAGAGTTCTTAGCAATGCACCGAAGCACTCTCTAAAATATAGGTGTAGCACCTCGTAGCATCGGAAGTCTAGAGGGAGAGCTGGAGGATTGAAAAGGTTCTTTACCGAGCTGGTGTTGTTTCTTCTATGTTTGATCAACTTGAGCTCTGTCTAGGATAGTAGAGTCGTGGGTATGGCAAGGTAATCGAGGTTATACTATAAAACCAAACGCTTTGAAATTATGGTTTTACTAGTCCATATGCTGAGAAAGGACGTGTGAAAGATTATGCAATATTTATTTATACGGATGTGAGGAATTCAGTTCAAAAGACAAAGTCTATACCACGAGCAAAGGTGAGGCTCTCATTCCCCCCTTGATCTCTCTCTCCTCGCTACAGTAGCGTTGAGAGTCTTCTCTCGCTCCCTCTACTTGCTTCTCTGGTCGAAGCAACTAAGCGAGGATACGAACGCCGCTTCCTTGAATATTGCCATCTAGAAGAGCGAAGTTGTTGTGTTGTGGAGTATCCTCTGGCCGGCCGTGGAGGCGAGGGGGGAGCCGATGCGGCCAACGATATGTTGCTTCTTCTTGGTGGCGTCAGGGTGTAGGCATGCGAGCGGTGATGCGTACGCTGGAAGCTGTGTTCCTAGGAATTCCCAAGTCGTCACACAGCTATCCATGGCAAAGGGAGCCCCTCCGACCTCGGGTGCGAAGGCGGTCCGAGCTTCTTCTTCCTCCACGCCGATGTGCCGACGTGGAGGATTTTCATCGACCTCGGCAAAGGATCCACAGCCAGCGTCGCCCCAAGTGGCATGTTCCCCGGTGGCGGCGCTGGCTCCCGAGCCTTGAGGTCTTGTGGCAGCTGCGGTGGAGAAGACCAGGGATTTGATTGCGTTTTCAGTTTAATTTTTAGGGTCTTTCATGTAAAAGTGATAGCCTTATCCTGTATTTCCCTATTGCTTAGGGACTGCGATGTAAACTTGTACCCACCGCTTGATCAATGAAGCTTCGAGGGCCCTCAGGCCTTTTCCCGTTCAAAAAAAAAAACCACGAGCGAAAGATGATGAGCACGATAATTTCATTGGTGTTGATAAATTTACGTAACTAGATTATTAATTCTAGTGCAATTGGAAGACTAAAGAACTATGCCCTAGAGGCAATAATAAAGTGTTATTATCTAACTCAAGGTTTATAATTTTAGTTTATTTCTTTGAATCTCGTATACATGTGTACAGAAATGAAGAAAACAAGTGTTCCTAGTCCTAGCTCTAGAACTAGGTCATGTGTTGTTTGATGATCGTGTACCTGATCATATATGTGGTTAAGTGTAACATAGATACAGATAATGTGAGCACATTGCTAGGATGAATAAAAGTTTTTTTTCTCAAGGATACACCCTGGAAGGTGTATCGGTTTCATAGAAGAAAGGCCAAAGACGACCGGTACAACGCCAAGAAGGCTACAACTCCACACCACAATGCCACGGCTACCACGATACAGACGCACACCCGGCTAACAACACAACCCACAACCAGACACCGAAAGCACGCCTTGCATCGTCCCCTGCCAAGAATGGCGAGGAGGCGATACACCAAGCTCCCGAGCCGCGTCACGCCCGATGGAGGAAACTTCGTTAAGGCCGACCCCAACTCTGAGATGGCGTAGATCAACGCACCGCCCACCCTTGAGCGCCCAAAAGATGGCGAGTGGATGGCGGGATCGGAACCAAACCGGAGAAGGCTTCGGGGAAGAAGCCTCACCAACGGTGTACATTGCGCATCGGAAGCTCATGCTCTATGCGGTGGCCAAACCTCAACTCCACCAGACTCACCGAGGACTCCGAACAACCAAAGCAACGCCTCCAAGGAGGGAACGACATTGGTGTGCCGCCGCCGCCCTATCCGAGGACGGATCTAGGGTTTCCCACGGTGCTCGAGGCGGGGGAGCACGGGCAAGGCCATGACGACGCCTCCAAGAAGGTGACGGCGCCCACAGGCGTCGCCGTCGTCAGTAACATGCAGGGATTTCGCCCCGGCCTATCGACCACCCCCAAAACCACCGGACAAGCGCACAAGGAGCTTCCTTTTAGCACACTGCTAGCGAGAGTCGCACAGGAACGGCAGTTGGCGGAGAAGGAGGCGTTGCTCGCCGGTCCACCACCACAAAAGGACGGGACTAGAAGGTGGAGTTCCAGCCCGCCGCCGCCAAGAACGGCCGCCAACACCACCACGATGCCGAGCAGCCAGCAGCCAACCACGCCTGCCACGGCCGAGCCAGCTTCACAGATCCGCCCCCAGACCGAAGACTGATACGTCTCAAACATATCCATAATTTCTTATGTTCCATGCTACTTTTATGATGATACTCACATGTTTTATACACATTATATGTCATTATTATGCATTTTCTGGCACTAACCTATTGACGAGATGCCGAAGAGCCAGTTGCTGTTTTCTGCTGTTTTTGGTTTCAGAAATCCTACAAAGGAAATATTCTCGGAATTGGACGAAATCAACGCCCAGGGTCTTATTTTTCCACGAAGCTTCCAGAAGACCGAGGGAGAAACGAAATGGGGCCACGGGGCGCTGCCACACTAGGGCGGCGCGGCCTAGGGGGGGCCCGCACGGCCCTAGCGTGTGGGGCCCCCGTGACTCCTCCAACTCCGCCCTTCCGCCTACTTAAAGCCTTCGTCGCGAAACCCTCTGTACCGAGAGCCACGATACGGAAAACCTTCCAGATACGCCGCCGCCAATCCCATCTCGGGCGATTCAGGAGATCGCCTCCGGCACCCTGCCGGAGAGGGGAATCATCTCCCGGAGGGCTCTTCATCGCCATGATCGCCTCCGGATCGATGTGTGAGTAGTTCACCCCTGGACTATGGGTCCATAGCAGTAGCTAGATGGTTGTCTTCTCCTCATTGTGCTATCATGTTAGATCTTGTGAGCTGCCTATCATGATCAAGATCATCTATTTGTAATGCTACATGTTGTGTTTGTTGGGATCCGATGAATATTGAATACTATGTCAAGTTGATTATCAATCTATCATATATGTTGTTTATGTTCTTGCATGCTCTCCGTTGCTAGTAGAGGCTCTGGCCAAGTTGATACTTGTAACTCCAAGAGGGAGTATTTATGCTCGATAGTGGGTTCATGCCTCCATTGAATCTGGGACAAGGATGTAAAGTTCTAAGGTTGTGGATGTGCTGTTGCCACTAGGGATAAAACATCGATGCTTTGTCTAAGGATATTTGTGTTGATTACATTACGCACCATACTTAATGCAATTGTCTGTTGTTTGCAACTTAATACCGGAAGGGGTTCGGATGATAACCTGAAAGTGGACTTTTTAGGCATAGATGCATGCTGGATAGCGGTCTATGTACTTTGTCGTAATGCCCTGATTAAATCTCATAGTACTCATCATGATATATGTATGTGCATTGTTATGCCTTCTTTATTTGTCAATTGCCCAACTCTAATTTGTTCACCCAACATGCTATTTATCTTATGGGAGAGACACCACTAGTGAACTGTGGACCCCGGTCAATTCTTTACATCTGAAATACAATCTACTGCAATTGTTCTTTACTGTTCTTTGCAAACAAACATCATCTTCCACACTATACGGTTAATCCTTTGTTTACAGCAAGCCGGTGAGATTCACAACCTCACTATTACGTTGGGGCAAAGTACTTTGATTGTGTTGTGCAGGTTCCACGTTGGCGCCGGAATCCCTGGTGTTGCGCCGCACTACACTCCGTCACCAACGACCTTCACGTGATCCTTGACTCCTACTGGTTCGATAAACCTTGGTTTCTTACTGAGGGAAACTTGCTGCTACACGCATCACACCTTCCACTTGGGGTTCCCAACGGGCGTGTGGTTAATTTACGCGTATCAAGCTAAATTTCTGGCGCCGTTGCCGGGGAGATCAAGACACGCTGCAAGGGGAGTCTCTCACATCCAATCTCTTTACTTTGTTTTTGTCTTGCTTTACTTTACTTTATTTACTGCTTTGTTTGCTCTTATATCAAAAATACAAAAAAAAATATTTGCTAGTTTTACTTTATTTACTGTCTTGTTCTCCATATTAAAAACATAAAAAAAATAGTTACTTGCATTTACTTTATTTAGTTTGCTTTATTTACTACTGCTAAAATGGGAACTGCTGAGAATACTAAGTTGTGTGACTTCACTAGCACAAATAATAATGATTTCCTATGCACACCTATTGCTCCACCTGCTACTGCAGCAGAATTCTTTGAAATTAAACCTGCTTTACTAAATCTTGTTATGAGAGAGCAATTTTCTGGTGTTAGTTCTGATGATGCTGCTGCCCATCTTAACAATTTTGTTGAACTTTGTGAAATGCAAAAGTATAAGGATGTAGATGGTGATATTATAAAACTGAAATTGTTTCCTTTCTCCTTAAGAGGAAGAGCTAAAGATTGGTTGCTATCTTTGCCTAAGAATAGTATTGATTCATGGACTAAATGTAAAGATGCTTTCATTGGTAGATATTATCCTCCTGCTAAAATTATATCTTTGAGAAGTAGCATAATGAATTTTAAGCAATTGGATAATGAACATGTTGCTCAAGCATGGGAAAGAATGAAATCTTTGGTAAAGAATTGCCCAACCCATGGACTAACTACTTGGATGATCATCCAAACCTTCTATGCAGGATTGAATTTTTCTTCGCGGAACCTATTGGATTCAGCTGCTGGAGGAACCTTTATGTCCATCACTTTGGGGGCGGCGACAAAGCTTCTTGATGATATGATGATAAATTACTCTGAATGGCACACTGAAAGGGCTCCACAAGGTAAGAAGGTAAATTCTGTTGAAGAAACCTCTTCCTTGAATTATAAGATTGATGCTATTATGTCTATGCTTGTGAATGGTAGATCTAATGTTGATCCTAATAATGTTCCTTTAGCTTCATTGGTTGCCCAAGAAGAACATGTTGATGTGAATTTCATTAAAAGTAATAATTTCAACAACAATGCTTATAGGAATAATTCTGGTAACAACTATAGGCCATATCCTTCTGCTAATAGTAATGGTTATGGTAATTCTTATGGGAATTCTTACAACAATAATAGGAATGTACCCTCTGGTCTTGAAGCCATGCTTAAAGAATTTATTAGTACACAAACTGTTTTTAACAAATCTGTTGAGGAAAAGCTTGATAAAATTGATATTCTTGCTTCTAAGGTTGATAGACTTGCCTCTGATGTTGATCTTTTAAAATTGAAAGTTATGCCTAATAAGGATAATGATAATAAGATTGTTACTACAGCAAACGCCATCCAAGTTCGAATTAATGAGAATATTAGATTGATGGCTGAATTGCATGCTAGGTGGGAAAGAGAAGAAAACGAAAAACTTGCTAAAAAGAATAATGTAGCTAAAGTTTAGACTATTACCACCACTAGTAATGATAATGATTCACATGTTGCTAAACCTCCTACTATCAATGGTAAAATAATTGGTGTTGGCAATGTTTCTACTCCTAGTGCAAAGCGTGCAAAATCACTGAAGCTCATTAAACTGTTTGTGATAAAACTGCTGAAATTTTTCAAAATATTGGGGACAATGATCCCATTGCTGTAGATCATAATGGTTTAGATTTTGATGATTGTCACATCTCTGAAGTTATAAAGTTCTTACAAAAACTTGCTAAAAGTCCCAATGCTAGTGCTATAAATTTGGCCTTTACAAAACATATCACAAATGCTCTCATAAAAGCTAGAGAAGAGAAACTAAAACTTGAGACTTCTATTCCTAGGAAGTTAGAAGATGGTTGGGAGCCCATCATTAAGATGAGGGTCAATGATTTTGACTGTAATGCTTTATGTGATCTTGGTGCAAGTATTTCTGTTATGCCTAAGAAAATCTATGATATGCTTGACTTGCCACCATTGAAAAATTGTTATTTGGATGTTAATATTGCTGATAATGCTATAAAGAAACCTTTGGGGAGGATTGATAATGTTCGTATTACGGTTAACAATAACCTTTTCCCCGTTGATTTTGTTGTCTTGGATATTGAATGCAATGCATCTTGTCCCATTATATTGGGAAGACCTTTTCTTCGAACTGTTGGTGCTACCATTGATATGAAGGAAGGTAATATTAAATATGAATTTCCTCTCAAGAAAGGTATGGAACACTTCCCTAGAAAGAGAATGAAGTTGCCTTTTGATTCTATTATTAGAACAAATTATGATGTCGATGCTTCATCTCTTGATAATACTTGATTCACACTTTCTGCGCCTAGCTGAAAGGCGTTAAAGAAAAGCGCTTATGGGAGACAACTCATTATTTTACTTCTGCACTTTGTTTTATATTTGAGTCTTGGAAGTTGTTAGTACTGTACCAAGCTCTCCTTATCTTTATTTTGTTGCATTGTTGTGCCAAGTAAAGTCTTTGATAGTAAAGCCAATACTAGATTTGGATTACTGCGCAGAAACAGATTTCTTGCTGTCATGAATTTGAGTAGAATTCTCTGTAGGTAACTCAGAAAAATCTGCCAATTTACGTGCGTGATCCTCAGATATGTACGCAACTTTCATTCAATTTGAGCATTTTCATCTGAGCAAGTTAAGTGCCCCAGAAAAATTCGTTTTTACGGACTGTTCTGTTTTGACAGATTCTGCCTTTTATTTCGCATTGCCTGTTTTGCTATGTTTGATGGATTTCTTTGTTCCATTAACTTTCAGTAGCTTTGTGCAATGTCCAGAAGTGTTAAGAATGATTATGTCACCTTTGAATACATGAATTTTCAATTATGCACTAACCCTCTAATGAGTTTGTTTTGAGTTTGGTGTGGAGGAAGTTTTCAAGGGTCAAGAGAGGAGGATGATATACTATGATCAAGAAGAGTGAAAAGTCTAAGCTTGGGGATGCCCCCGTGGTTCATCCCTGCATATTTCAAGAAGACCCAAGCGTCTAAGCTTGGGGATGCCCAAGGCATCCCCTTCTTCATCGACAACTTATCAGGTCACCTCTAGTGAAACTATATTTTTATTCAGTCACATCTTAGGTGCTTTACTTGGAGCGTCTGTTTGTTTTTATTTTTGTTTTTATTTGAATAAAATCGGATCCTAGCATTCTTTGTGTGGGAGAGACACACGCTCCGCTGTTGCATATGAAGACATGTGTTCTTAGCTTTATTCTTAATGTTCATTGCGAAGGTTGAACTACTTCGTTCATTGATATATGGTTGGAAACGGAAAATGCTTCATGTGGTAATTGGTATAATGTCTTGAATAATTTGATACTTGGAAATTGTTGTGCTCATATAGATCATGTTTAAGCTCTTGCATCATGTACCTTGCACCTATTAATGAAGAACTACATAGAGCTTGTTAAAATTTGGTTTGCATGATTGGTCTCTAGAGTCTAGATATTTTCTGGTTAAGGTGTTTGAACAACAGGGAGACGATGTAAAGTCTTATAATGCTTACAATATGTTCATATGTGAGTCTTGCTGCACCGTTTTATACTTGAGTTTGCTTCAAACAACCTTGCTAGCCTAGCCTTGTATTGACAGGGAATTCTTCTCGTGCATCCAAATCCTTGAGCCAAAAACTATGTCATTTGTGTCCACCATACCTACCTCCCACATGGTATTTCTCTGCCATTCCAAAGTACATTACTTGAGTGCAACCTTTAAACTTCTATTCTTTGCCTTTACAATACATAGCTCATGGGAAAATAGCCTTAAAAACTATTGTGGTGAAGAATATGGTGCTATGTGTCTTATTTCTTAATAAGTTGCTTATTGAGCGGTAACCATGTTTCTGGGGACACCATCAACTTTTACATTTGTTGAATATCATGTGAGTTGCTATGCATGTTCTTCTTGTCTGAAGTAAGGGTGATTTTCATGATCAAATGGTTTGAGTATGCATATTGTTAGAGAAGAACATTGGGCCGCTAACTAAAGCCATGAATGATGGTGGAAGTTTCAGTTTGTACACAAATCCTCAATCTCTTATGAGAATTTTATCTATTGTTAAATGCTTATGCATTAAAAGAGGAGTCCATTATCTATTGTCTATGTTGTCCGGTATGGATGTCTAAGTTGAGAATAATCAAAAGCGAGAAATCCAATGCAAACTTTCTCCTTAGACCTCTGTACAAGCGGCATAGAGGTACCCCTTTGTGACACTTGGTTGAAACATATGTTATGCAATGATAATCCGTGTTAATCCAAGCTAATTAGGACAAGGTGCGAGCACTATTGGTATACTATGCATGAGGGTTGCAACTTATAGGATGTCTTATACATAACACATATGATTTATTACTACCGTTGACAAAATTGTTTCTATGTTTTCAAAATGAAAAGCTCTAGCACAAAAATAGTAATCCATGCTTCCCTCTGCGAAGGGCCATTCTTCTACTTTATTGTTGAGTCAGTTTACCTATTCTTTCTATCCCAGAAGCAAACACTTGTGTCAACTATGTGCATTGATTCTTACATGTTTACCTATTGCACTTGTTATATTACTTTGTGTTGACAATTATCCATGAGATATATATGTTGAAGTTGAAAGCAACCGCTGAACTTATATCTTCCTTTGTGTTGTTTCAAAGCTTTCTACTAAGAATTTATTGCTTTATGAGTAACTCTTATGCAAGTCTTATTGATGCTTGTCTTGAAAGTATTATTCATGAAAAGTCTTTGCTATATGATTCAGTTGTTTACTCATTGTCTTCATCATTTCCTCGAATCGCTGCATTCATCTCAAATGCTTTACAATAGTATGGATCAAGATTATGATAGCATGTCACTTCAGAAATTATCCTTGTTATCATTTACCTACTCGAGGGCGAGTAGGAACTAAGCTTATCCATAATTTCTTATGTTCCATGCTACTTTTATGATGATACTCACATGTTTTATACACATTATATGTCATTATTATGCATTTTCCGGCACTAACCTATTGACGAGATGCCGAAGAGCCAGTTGCTGTTTTCTGTTGTTTTTGGTTTCAGAAATCCTACAAAGGAAATATTCTCGGAATTGGACGAAATAAACGCCCAGGGCCTTATTTTTCCACGAAGCTTCCAGAAGACCGAGGGAGAAATGAAGTGGGGCCACGGGGCGCCGCCACACTAGGGCGGCGCGGCCTAGGGGGGCCGCGCGGCCCTAGCATGTGGGGCCCCCGTGACTCCTCCAACTCCGCCCTTCCGCCTACTTAAAGTGTTCATCGCGAAACCCTCTGTACCGAGAGCCACGATACGGAAAACCTTCCAGAGACGCCGCCGCGGCCAATCCCATCTCGGGGGATTCAGGAGATCGCCTCCGGCACCCTGCCGGAGAGGGGAATCATCTCCCGGAGGGCTCTTCATCGCCATGATCGCCTCCGGATCGATGTGTGAGTAGTTCACCCCTGGACTATGGGTCCATAGCAGTAGCTAGATGGTTGTCTTCTCCTCATTGTGCTATCATGTTAGATCTTGTGAGCTGCCTATCATGATCAAGATCATCTATTTGTAATGCTACATGTTGTGTTTGTTGGGATCCGATGAATATTGAATACTATGTCAAGTTGATTATCAATCTATCTTATATCTTGTTTATGTTCTTGCATGCTGATACGTCCCAAACGTATCTATAATTTCTTATGTTCCATGCTACTTTTATGATGATACTCACATGTTTTATACACATTATATGTCATATTTATGCGTTTTCCGGAACTAACCTATTGACAAGATGCCGAAGTGTCAGTTGCTGTTTTCTGCTGTTTTTTGGTTTCAGAAATCCTAGTAAGGAAATAATCTCGGAATCGGACGAAATCAACGCCCAGCATCTTAGAATTCCACGAAGCTTCCAGAACACCCGAGAGCCACCAGGGGAGAGCCACAGGGCCACCAGACAACAGGGCGGCGCGGCCCAGGGGGGCGCCCCCCTACTGTGTGGGTCCCCCGTAACCCTTCCGACTCCGCCTCTTCGCCTATTTAAAGCTCCCTGACCTAAATCTTCGATACGAAAAAAGCCACGGTACGAGAAACCTTCCAGAGCCGCCGCCATCGCGAAGCCAAGATCTGGGGGACAGGAGTCTCTGTTCCGGCACGCCGCCGGGACGGGGAAGTGCCCCCGGAAGGCTTCTCCATCGACACCACCGCCATCTTCATCAACGCTGCTGTCTCCCATGAGGAGGGAGTAGTTCTCCATCGAGGCTAAGGGTTGTACCGGTAGCTATGTGGTTAATCTCTCTCCTATGTACTTCAATACAATGATCTCATGAGTTGCCTTACATGATTGAGATTCATATGAGCTTTGTATCACTATTAGTCTATGTGCTACTCTTGTGATGTTATTAAAGTAGTCTATTCCTCCTTCACGGTGTAATGGTGACAGTGTGTGCATCGTGTAGTACTTGGCGTAGGTTATGATCATAATCTCTTGTAGGTTATGGAGTTAATTATTACTATGATAGTATTGATGTGATTTATTCCCCCTTCATAGTGTAAAGGTGACAGTGTGTATGTGTAACATCCCAAAAATTCAAAACAAAACAAATGAATTTCCCTAGTTCCAAATTTTGGAACCAACAAAAACTTTTATTAAATAGAGTATGATACATAGTGATCTTGCAAAATTCTTGTGCTATTGCCATGATTGCTTGTTATAGTAGTTTGAAATAATCTTAAACCCTAAACCTCACCCCTCTTTTCACCATCCTAGTTAAAATAAAATAAAAGAAAATTAAATAAGAAAAAGGCATATGTGCCTATGGCTATATTTATAAAACCTTACCCTAATCTTTTCTACTTGCTTAGAGGTTTGGAAAACCTTCATACACCTTACTTAGTATTTATCAAACCTAATCCAAGTTATTTCCAAAGAAAATAAAAAGGAACTAAAAATGCCATAGAGGCATATGAGAGTAATTTAGCAAATTTGTGAATTTGAGAAGCTTGACCCTAAGACTTGTTGTGAATGGTGGGATCACTCCTATATACCATTTCAACACTCAACAACACCATTTGGGTCAAGCCAAGTCAAATTAAAATTCAAATGCAACCTATGCATAGAGGCATATGTGGCACTTAGCCATTTTTCCCAAATCTTGTTCTAAGCATCTAGACCTTACCCAAATGGTGTGAAACCATCTTTAAACTTAATCTCACACCACATGGACCCTAGACCTTGCCCAAATAAAGCCAAGGAAAATAAAATAAGAAATCAAGAAATTTGGATTTTCACCTCTTATGTGTTTATGGCCATTTTTGCAAATCTTTGAGCAAGACCATTTGAATTGGTTTCAATGGTTGAAAAATGTTTCTAAACTAATAAGAATCACCTTAGAGTCAAGAAAAGTCAAATCAAATAGAGGGAAACCAAATAGTGAGAAAATCCCATTTTCACTCACATACACATAATGCCAATTTTGCAAATCTTCACCAAAGGCCACCATTGCTTGATCTATGGTTTGTAAAACTCTTATATATGATAAACAAACACACTTGCATCAAAGAAACCAAAATCAAATCAAAGCAAAACTCAAAACTATCACACATATGATAATGGTCATATGTCACATTTATAATTTCTTCCCCACTTTGCACCCACCTATCTTTTGTTTCTGCAACCAAACTTGGTCAACCATTGCCATGTCATCCAAGACCAAGTGATGGTGAACAACTTTCATGTTGACCATTAGTACTGATGTTGACCAGGTTGACCAGTAGAGAGGTGACAAGTGAAGACTTTGAAACTATGTGAAGATTAACCCCATTTTGAAATCTTTGCAAAACAACTCTAAAATGAACACCACCACCACCAATCTTTCACATTATTTATATAATTGAGTTGCACCAAAAAGAATATCAGAATTTGAAAAGAATTTTCATGCGGCCATTTCATCATACACCTGGCAGGCAGCATCTTGCTTTGGACACACACTCTAATACCCATCAGATTTTTGCCTACACCCCTTTTGGTTTGTGATCATCAACCTCCCTGTACCCTCCCTGCATCATCCTATGCCCTGCAGCTCTGCTAAAGGTGAAGCAATGATCAAGAACTCACCATGCCAAGCACTCATGCCGGCCACCATGCCACCCTACCTCAACCCCTCTCTCTGGTCCATCAAACCTTGTCAGCTAGACTCACCAGGAAGTACTGGACATGCTAGACATGATGCCCCTCCAAACCATGCACGACAACGCCCGGGATGCGTCGTGATCACCGCGCCAGTACACGCCAGCGCGCGCATGAGCATAACACTGGACGCCGCAGTACACCTCGCCGCCTGGTCGCGTTCGTCCTTCCCTCGCCTTCTCTCCTCGCACGCGTGATAACCACAGCCTCTGCTCCCTCCTGGACACACCCATTGGCTCGCGGAAGCCCGGACGCCAACGCCATGATCAAAACCTTCCGCCGCGGTACTGCGAGGACACCACCGTCGCCAGCCCGCCACAGACCATCATTCGGCATGCCATCACGCGCGTTAGCTCCGCCTAGACGTCGCCTACACGACGCGCCCCCTATCTTGCCCCTTCGCGCCCTCAAACGCCGTCACCACCGTCGACCTTGCAGCACCCCACGGCCACCCAGCGCATCTATAAATAGAGGCCATCTTCGCCTTCACTCTCCACAACAAACTTGCTTCCCTCCCTTCACTCGACCTCCTCGAACTCTCGCTCGTCCACATTGCGCAGTAGCCAGTCCCAATTTCACCGCCAGCCACCGCGACAGTAGCAAGAAGGCGACGACGATTGGCGCCACCCCAACCTCTCCCTCGACCACCATTCGAACCGTCGTCGTCTCCAATGCCGATCGCCCGCCTCGCCGACCCCGCTGGACGCCGGTAAGCCTCCCCTCGCTACCTTGCTGCCGCTGGTAGGGTTAGCTCTCCGGCGAGCGTTGTCGAGGATGAGGACGACCCTCAGCCATCGATCTTCTTTTTATCCTACGGCCACCGTTCCTCCTTACCGGTTCGCTGTTATAACGCGCTGACGGCTGGCCCCCACTTCGTCAGGCGGCCCGCGCGCACGAGCTGTGTTGCTGGGCCGTGCTACTCTGTTTAATTCATTTAGGCCCGTAGGCTTTTCCCGCGCGGCCCAAGTTATTCAAATTTGATTTAATCGATTTAGCTAGATTCAAATACTGCTGCCCAATTCAAAATTGAATAGCTTTAAATCTACAAATCCAAATCTGGTGATTCAAAATGCTATAGAAAGCTTATGAAATTATCTAGCTAACCTCACTGGATTCAACCTCATATGTTGTGTAGATTTTGAATAGAAAAAATAACAAAACAGAGACTTTTCAGTATTCAAATAAATCTTAAAAATCAACCAATTTGAATTTTGAAGTGAATCCAATTGCAATAATTCACATTTAACAAACTCTAATTTATTATGTAAAAATATGATATATATTCTGTATATGATCATGGGCTAGAAGCAGAATATTGGCTATGTAGTCAATACTAGCCCATTTAAACTATTTCAAATTTTAGGAATTTAAATCTATGAGGTGTAGCACCTCATTTAAATCATTCTCACAAGTGATATGAAGTAATGTGTTGACCTTTAAATGCTTAGGCTCATACTTGCTCACTTGTAGAATTTAAATCAACATAGTATTTAAATTGCACTAGTTATTTAAATCACATGAGATGATGAATCTCATTTAAATCACTTTTCTCAAATACTAAGTGTGAAGTGTTGACCTTGGTCAACATGGGATCATCCCTGGTTATTTGAGAAGATTAAATTTTAAGAAGATTCAATGAGAGGAAATTATTTCTCCAAACCAAAGAGAAACCCTAATTTCAACTTTCAATGAGAGGAAATTATTTTCCTAATGTTAAATAAGGAAACCCTAGAATAATTGTTGGATAAATGTTAAGTAGTGATGCTAGATCAATTGTGTGAGCCATTAAGGCTAATTAAGAATACTTAAGTGTTGTATGGTGATTGTATCCTCGTATTCGTTTATAGACGCTAGTACCGGAGACTATCAAGAGGAGGAGGTCTTCTACCAAGAGGAAGGAGAAGAGAACTTTGACCACCACCTCAACCAAGGCAAGCTATTACCAAATACCAATGCAAGCTAGACTAATGCAAACCATTTTGGTTGCAAGTTTATATTCTTGCAAAGTGCAAAGCTCTACAAGAGCAAGGCACCATTACATTTTTACCTTATGAACCTATCCCAAGTTTTTACCTTACAAGCTTTATTTGATTTTATTTATCAAAGTTACTTTTTGATTTATGATTCACTTAGTTGAGTTATAGAGTAGTACAAGAGAATCACACTTAGCCTAGCAAGCTCCAGGATACTTAGCACCCCTCATAACTAGTGGCTAGTGCTCAATATTAAAAGTGACTACTCTAGTTGGGAACTTGTGAATTGAAATGACTTTGAAAACCTTGGAATGATGAGTCATTCTATTGAGAGATTTTTGAAGGTGAATATGACTGGTGAATGATTTGGTGAATTTTACAAAAACTGATGGTTGGGTTCGGATGCGATACCGTTCCAATTTTACAAGTACCCCCACAATACCTGAATCTGGGTAAGGCTTAGCTGGAAACTTATGTATTTTTTTTTTGAAGTAAAACAGTGGGCAAAAAGCCCCCTGCAATTTTTATTAATTATAAAAATACAGCATCCAAAAAATACAAAAGAGAGTGAGAAACTCTCTTAAAAAGAAAGAAAGAAAACCTAGAGCTAACACTAATTTAAAGAGTGAATCCATTCCTTGAAGGAATTTACATGCTTCTTTTTCATTCTATGCACCAGCAGTCTTAGTTCTTGAAGTAATATTGCTTTCCACGAATTAAATTCTGCATTCTTATCCTTGAAAATCTTGTTGTTTCTGACTATCCAGATACCCCATGCTGCTAGAATTAAAACTTCCAAAGCAAAAGGTATTTTCATTTTAACTCTCATATCCTCAAAAGCTTCCATAATAGATAAGTTTCTATTTCTCTGTGGGCTAATGAAATCCCAACATTTCTTTGCAAACGAACAAGCCCAGAAAAGGTGGACCAGAGTTTCTTCCTCATTGCAATTTTCCACAATACACTGATAAGATGGCAAGATGAAATTTTTCCTTCTCAGCAAGTTTCTTGTGTTCAATCTGTCATGTAATAATAACCAGAAGAAGAATTTGTGCTTGGCTTGACATGAAGATTTCCATAAAATGGAGAATAAGTTAGGTGCTGGTGAAAACCCAATCATAGCTTTATATGCTTTCTGTGAAGAAAAGTCTGCATTCCCCCAGATATAGGACCAATTATCTAGATTCCCATCTTGTACTACTGTGAGTGCATTCTGACATATAACTTCAAGATCCTGAAATTCTCCAAAAGCTTGCTGGGAAAGTGGCAGATAAAATAGATCCTCAGGATATTCAGTGTGTATTACTCTGTCAACAGACCAATCAGTATGCTTAGCATAAGTCACTAAATGAGGAAACTTTTGATGTAGGCAGCTGTCTTCCCAAAGGTCTGTCCAGAAATTAACAGTTTTACCATTTCCAATATTGCATCTAGCCATAGCTTTGTAAATATCTAGCAATTTTAAATGTGATCTCCACCAGAAAGAATGACCCAAGTTATTTGTAGGTAAATTTCCATTTGAGTAATAGGATTCTCTGACCAAATGAACCCAAGGGATGTCATGATTGTTGAAGAATTTGTGAAGATTTTTCAGCATGAGAGCTTTATTTTGAATTTCCAAATTGAGTACTCCCAAACCACCTTGTTCTTTGGGCCTACAGATCTTTTTCCATGCAACAAGAGCTGAGCCATTAGCTTGGACATCATTATTTTTCTTTCTCCACAAGCAATGTCTCATGTATTTTACAACTTGTTCCTTTATGGCCACAGGAACATCAAAGCAACACATGAAAAAAACTGGCATAGAAGCAAGAACAGATTTAACCAGTTGTAGCTTCCCTCCATAATTTAAGAAATCTGCAATTCCTCCAAGCCTTGCTTGGGTTCTTTGTACAATGGGAAGAAAATGCTCCATGGATGGTTTGGTAATACTGAGTGGCAACCCCAGGTATGTGAAAGGCAGAGATCCCTTCTGACATTGCATTGTTTCAGAGAAATGATTGAGCCTTTCTTCACTTAAATTGATTGGAATCATATTGGATTTATTATAGTTCACTTTCAAACCAGTGGAGTCAGCAAAAGTTTGTAGCAGTGCTTTGAGACAGATCAAATTTCTAGCATTTGCTTTCATAATTATCAGGGTATCATCAGCATATTGAACAACTGGAAAATCAGGGCAAGCAGATGATGGAATAGGCCTCTCTATGATTCCTTGATTCATGGCTGAGTTTAAGATCGATTGAAGCAAGTCTACTGCAAGCACAAAAAGAAGAGGAGAAAGAGGATCCCCTTGTCTTACCCCTCTTTTACAGTAGAATCTTTTTCCAGGTGTACCATTGAGAAGTACAGCAGAGGTACCAGTACTGAGAATTAAGTGTATCCAATTTATCCATTTTTCTCCAAACCCTCTTGCTCTCAGAATTTCCAAAATTGTGCTATGCTCAATCTTATCAAAAGCTTTCTCAAAGTCTAACTTGAGTATGACAATTTCCTCCTTTGACTTATGGCACTGAAAGATGTATTCAAAAGCCCAACCCAAACAATCTTGTATAGACCTCTGCTTCAGGAAACCATATTGGTTTTTATGAACTAGTTGTAGAATGATTTTTTGCAATCTATTTGCTAGCAGCTTGGTGATGATTTTGAACACAGTGTTCAGTAAAGAAATAGGCCTAAAGTCACTTGGTCTCATTGGGGAATCCACTTTTGGAATTAAAGAAATATAGGAAGAATTAATGCTCTCCAAATTGATATTACCATCATAGAATCCTCTGATCAAATCCTTAACATCTTTCCCAACAATATGCCAACAATTTTTGAAGAATTCATTATTAAAACCATCTGGCCCAGGGGATTTGTCATTGGGAAGATCTTTTATTATATCATCAATTTCTTTATCTGTGAAAGGTGACTCCAATTGTGCACTTGTCTCTGCATCCATCCCTTCTCCATAGAAATCATGCAAGTTAAGCTTCATAGAAAGATTATCAGTCTTCCCCATCCTTTCCTTGAAAGCCTTCCAAAGAATATCAGCTTTTCCATCATGATCTGTAATTTCAGCTAAACTTTCATTCATCAGCACAGAGATATAATTGTGTCTGTGATTGATTGTTGCTTTGTTGTGAAAAAACTTTGTATTTGCATCTCCAAGCTTTACCCATTTTATTTTTCCTCTTTGTTTCCAGTAAGCTTTTTGATTTTGTAACAGATTTATTATATGATCTTTAAGAATGTCTCTTAGATTCCACTCCTCTAGAGAAAGAGTTCTAAATTCCTCCATCATATCCAAGAAGGTAATAACTGAGTTGACCTTTTCAATGAGAATCTTTAAGCAGGGCAAATTCTTTGCCCAAAGCTTTATACTTTTCCTCAAATTCTTTAATTTGGCAGTGAATTTTTTGGCAGGGTCAGAATGTCCCACTGGAATGTTCCAACTAGCTTCCACAATATTCTTAAAGTCACTATGTTGCAACCAGTAGTTCTCAAATCTGTACACATTAGCCTTTGGAATATTAGTGCCAATAGAAACAACACAAGGGACATGATCAGAAGTTGGCTTCACTAGAGGAAAAACCATAGATAAAGGGTAATTAACAGTCCATGAGGATGAAGAAAAAAACCAGTCCAATCTTTCAAGCAAAGGAGACTGTTGCATATTGCTCCAAGTGTACTTTCTCCCTTTAAGTGGCAACTCTATTAGGCCCAAATTGCTGATTGCCTCATTGAAAAGAAGCATCCCATTAATGTCCCCTCCTGGTTTGTTTCTGTCTGAAGGTTTTCTGATGAAATTGAAGTCCCCCATGATTAACCAATCCATATTATCAGCATGTCAATATTTGTGAACCATTCAATAAATTCACTTTTCCTTTCTGTTTGACTTGGGCCATAAACATTTGTTAAAATCCAAGTACTATCTGTAAGATTACTGGTGAGCTGAACAGAGATGGAGAACTCATTCTGAAAAGCCAAAGTGCCAGAGAACAAAGAACTACACCATATGGTAACAAGACCCCCAGAAGATCCAATTGAAGGGAGGAATTCAAATTTATCAAATCTTTTCGGACAGAATTTTCTTATATACTCCATATCAAAAGATTCTCTTTTTGTTTCTTGCAGACAAATGATGTCACAATTTGATTCATCAATTTTACTAGAAAGGGCAACCCATTTCTTTTCAGAATTAATTCCTCTCAAGTTCCAATTTAATATTTTCCAACTTCTGTTGTGATCCATGGGAAAATATTGGTATTTTTTTTTATGTGTGTGAGCACCACAGCTGAAATCACTAGAAGCTTTGACACCACCATTCATACAAGGAAACAGAGAACCAAGACAAGCACAATACACAGAGCAGAGCATAATCCATGATATATAACTGAAGGCATCAAGAGCTCCACAAAAGCAACAAGGACAAGTTTGATACACCATATAGCTATTACAAGCATGTAAAAGATATCCCTTCTCTGCCACAAAAGCATGATTGCTGTCTAACATTAAATCACTCTATTTATGGGGCCTTTTTTTGGCCTGAGATGCCACCCCATCAGCAGCATTTGATCCTTTCTCTTTGTTGCTTCCACTAGTGCTGGCTTGTGCTCTCCCTTTGGTAACCTTGGGTCCAGGAGCAGGATCCTCTTGTGCTGTTCCTGGAGCTTTTTTCCTTGTATCCATTTTAGTCTTCTTCAGCAACTTCTTTTCCAGTCCATCTTCCTGTACCTTACAGAAAGAAGAAGCCAAATTTTTCACCACTTTGGTATTGATTATAGGAGGAGCAGCAGTGCAGGTCAAACAATTCTTATCAACACAGTTATCATGTCTTTTGTACCCATTATTTAAAAGAACCAGTCTGGGGCTCCTTCTTACCTCTGATTCAACCAGAGGCACCCCTCCATCTCTCCTTTTCTTTCTTGGAGAAATAGAATTATCTCCATTTATCAGTAAGTTACTCTTGGGACTCTCCTGAGATTCTTCCAACAACTGGCAAACAGGGGCCTGATTTGCAACACATTTATCAGGAATGACAAAAGAAATAGTGTGTTCATATGCAATAGATTCCTTGATAATATTCCATAGCTGAGAAGTTAAGAAACCCTTGGCCCAATCAAATTTATCAGGTGTCATAAGCATAAGAGTGACAAAATTGAACCAACTTACAGGTATCTCACAGGGATAACCACTTGCAGAAGAATGGTGAATGTTAGGAGCAAAGTATGCCTCCCAAAGCTTCATGCCTTGCTTGGAGAATCTTTTAGTAAGATCATGCTCTTCTGGTATAGAGAAAAAGGATGTTTCCACCCTCCCAACAATAAGGTGTGCTTCCTGTGGTGGTACCATATTGTCATCCTCAAGCAAAAGAAAAGCATTTCCATTATCTTCCTCAGGAATATTCACAGCATTTGCTTGATGAATCATCCCATTCTCATCATCAGAATCTGCTTCTTCACCTTCTTCTATATATGCTAGGGCAATGTTCTGAAGGCCTTCACCCATCTGGTTGAAAGGAAGCAGACCCACTTCTACTCCAGCATGAATCACCAACTGTTGGTTTGCAGCATTAACTGAAGAATTAGAACTACCAGAGGAATAGGTAATATCACTGCTATTGTCAGCCACAGGGGGGTTATCAAGAATCATCTCTTCAGCTTGAATGGCATCCAAAAGACCTTGGAAAGCAGCATTAGGAGCAAGGTCCACTTCCATATGATTGTCTTCCTCTTGCTGAACATTATTTCCCATAGCCCAGTGCCCCCAGCCATCATCTTCCCCATCATCAGCATCATTGGCTTCAATTTGTGCTGGAAAAAGAGGTGCAGCAGGTGGAGCCAAGTCATCTGGTAAAGGATGTGGGTCCACCCCATCACCAGGAAGTGGGTCCTCATCAGGTGGGCCCCCACCAAGTAAATTGTGCTGCAGAACTTCCACAGAGAATGTCCAGGATTCAGCATCAGGTCTATTTCCTTCAAGAACCTGATACTTTTTGGAATTTCAACCAGATCAGTAACTCTCACTTTGGCCACCACTCTTCCCTTCTTATTAGGATCTCTTTCCCAGAGCAGAAGAGTGCCAATATCATGGAAACAAGCATTTAGGTCCTCAGTATTCATATGATCTAAAGGAGGTCCAACAATAAGCACCCAAGCATCTCTATTAAAATTAGCAGCACGCCAGTTCCTCCCCTCATCATGCTTACAGAAAGAAATGTCAACATCTCCAAAAGGATTAGGACTAGTGTGGATCAACCTATCCCTATCACTGACATTAGTGAACTGAACATAGGCTGCCCCAAAAGGACATTCCTGGATACTCTGAAGCCCCACCTCTGCCACCTCATTCAAGAATTCTTCTAGGACATTTCTGACATTAGGGAAATGTACCTGACCTTGGGGAAAAGGATTAATGGTGGCGATGGCATACTGTTCATGCAACCTCGGCTTCCTTGCCACGACGACATGCTTGACCCCAACTCTTCCCTCAATCTGCTGAATCTCAAATCCATGCGGCACAAACGGGCGAGGGTCGATGGGAATGTTGGCCATTGTCACCGGCGAAGCTCCCGGCGACCTCGGTGCAGAGAGTGTCGGAGGGGTTTTACAGAGGAGAGAGATGGACGAAGAAGCCAAGGAGGCGAGGTGTAAGAAGTTCTCTGTTTTCTGAGACTGGAAAAAAGAGAAGTCTCCAAAATGGGAAACAAGCTGGATTTGAGGCGCCGGCCCATGGGCCTTGAACCAGGAAAGGAAGGACATGTCGGGCCAATCCAAAGAAGGAAAGCTCGGAAATTGAAAGGAGGAAAGGAAGCCCGGCAAATTGGCGCCGAAATTAAAACTTGTCTTTTGATTGGGAAGCGATCGATTATACCGTTGAACAGGAGCAATAGTTGCATTAAAATTGCCATAAGAATCCTTAATTACCTCATTAGACTGTCGCGGTGGCATAAAGACCGTTGATGTAGCCGTTGCATAAGCCAATCTATCAAAAGCCGACACCCTGTGATTGTTTTCCGCCACCTTTTGAGCATAAGATAACCTTGAGAAAACCGACTTTCTATTTTGGAAATTAGACTTGACTTCTGTCCATTCCTCCAATTGTTCTTTGTAAAATTTCCTCTCTTCAGCAATCCAATTAGGCCCACCTTGACCCCAGAGATGAAAAAAGATCTTGAAAGAGGTCTGAACTTGAGAACCCAAGTTATATATTTGAAAACCAACTGAACTTGAGGAAACTGAGAACCTGAAGCTTCTGTCTCGAAGATGTTTAACATTGTATAGAGATGCCAAACCACCAAAACAAGCTTGTAGAGCAATGGCCACTGTATGAACATCCAATCTGAAGCAAGCACGACCAAAAGAACAGACCATGAAGAAAGGCTTCCTTACAGAAAATTTATCCATATTCACTTTTTGTCCAAATTTCTTGGAACACTCCAATTCAAAGACTTGACCTTGAGAAAAATCCAAGCTCTTAAAACCATCATCAAGAGAGATAGTACAATTATCTTGCCTTGGAGGGGAGCTAGACACTACCTCAACAAAAGATCTGGGAGCAGCAGCTTTCTTATCCAATTGCAAAGCATGAGAGATAGAATCCGAAACAACACGCTCCCCAACTAGTACCGTGAAAACAGTTAGATCCAAGAACTGCCCCAGACAAATCTTCTCATCAAGAAGCAAGAATCTAGCATCTAAAACTTGTTCTTTTGAATCTAACAGGACAATTCTTTTGGCATTGGGTTTGAGAATAAGGAAGGCA
Source organism: Lolium perenne (assembly GCF_019359855.2). Classification (NCBI taxonomy): domain Eukaryota; kingdom Viridiplantae; phylum Streptophyta; class Magnoliopsida; order Poales; family Poaceae; genus Lolium; species Lolium perenne. The sequence continues at coordinate 221,187,883 of NC_067245.2, read as the reverse complement.
GATCTAGAAAAAACGGGCTTGGAATCCTTGATATGTGACGAAGGAACCATATCAGCATAAGTAACTCTCCATCTTACAGGGGGTGCTTCAGGGAACGAAGAAAAACCCGGTGGTGAAAGTAAACAAGCCTCAACCACAGCAACATGAGATGCAAACTTGACTGTGGATCCCGTGTAGAAAACCTCACCAGGATTTAGATGTTTACCAACCAAAGGAGAATCTTTATGATTAACCAAGACCAACCAATTCCTTGGCCAAAGAAGGAGAAAACCAGGGGAAGACTTACTTCTACCAGAGTCAAGGAGAACTTCAAAGGAAACCTTCCAACGTCCAAGAGGAGAGGGTGCCATAGGGTATCATCTTGAGGAGGAGGAGACGCCGGTGAAGATGGTCGGCAGGGAAGGAGGAGATCACCAGAGATCAAGGAGATCGCCGGCGGTGAAGGTGTCTAGGGCTTGGGGTTGGGGAGGGGACGTGGGAGCTCATGGTACCTGACAATACTCACCGAAGTATCTTTTGGATGGTCAACTTATGTATTTTAGTATGGGTTCCCTCTGAACAAGCGTCATAGGGGTTATGCCGAGGCTGCCTCCGTACTGGTGAAGTGATGTGAAATGACGTGAAATGAGGTGAATGTCCGGCCCAAGCCCTGCAGGTTCCTGGGCTGACCGCGTGTCTTCACTGGGAGGCCAAGCTCATGGGGAGAGGTGCCTATACTAGAATATGTAAATGAAAGGTTAGGATTGGTAGTTCGCGTACTGCGTACGATAAATCAGGGCCAGTTACCCCTGACGAACTATTGCAATTGTTATGGCACAAGTGTACAACCTCTGCAGAGTTAAACCTATTCGAATAGCCGTGTCCGCGGTTATGGACAGTTGGAAAGGCCATACTGTTCCGTCATCAGAACTTTTCTAAAAATATGAATGGTGACTTGTGATTTGAATTGAAAGGTGACTTTGACTTTGAATCACAACTGAGTTGTGGGAATGACACTAATGTTCCCACTTGAGTTAGTTGAGCAAATGAAGGTTTTTGATTATTAAAGTGCTTATGAAATAAAACTAGCTTTATGCAAATAAAACTAGAGCTTAGAACCCCCTTACTATAGTTGATAGTATTTACCTTAGTATTAGTTTGCGAGTACTTTAAAGTACTCATGGCTGTGTCCCTGGCTATTCAAATGGCCAGACTATGAAGACGAGTACCAGAACCCGGAAGAAGGACAGCAGGACGTCTACGGCAACTAGGATCACTCCTGACGTCAACAGTTGCCTGTGGAATAGATGGACTACTACTACGCTATTTCACTTCCGCTATGTGTTTTGTAATTGATCAATAGATCATCTACTATTGTAATGATACTGGATCATGTGATCCTTTGTTGTAAGACAATTACGATGTTGTAATGAATGATGTTCTGTGATATCAATCTATTATGTCTCGCAAAAACAATATTCCTGGGATTGCGATGAATGGCATAATAGGCATCTGGACTTAAAAATCCGGGTGTTGACAAGTTGGTATCAGAGCCATTGTTGACCTTAGGAGACCCTAGTTAGAATGGACGTCTGAAAAACTTAGTTTGGAAACAAAGGAAGTGATTATTTATGAAAACTTATTCTCCCTCTTATCCTTGAGATCTTCTTTAAAAATAAGAAAGTTATGCTCTATTTCTTCTTATACTACTACATAAAATTTTGACACACTTCTCTAACTTACTCATCATAATTCTTCACAGATGGAGTACAAATGGGAGTTCTATCAGCTTGGTCACGGGGGAAACCTGATGTTCGAGAAAGACTTGAAGCAACTAGTGGACTATCTAGGACGCCCGTACCCCGAGTTCTTCGGAACACCCCTCAACAATCACTCCGAAGGACCACCTCGGTGGGAAGTTTCTGCCGATCTACGAAGGAAGCCTGGAACCCCAATATGTGAAACCATATGGTTTTCTGTAACGGGAAACACTTGGAAGGAAGGACTAGTCAGAGCTATGCAAGAAGCAATTTCTCGTCTGTGTGGACAAAATGAGAACAAGATTAAGAACCCGCGCTTCATCTACTACCCAAGACATGACCCCACCGGAAGACCGATGACCATGCCCCCGCACCCGGAGATGAACCACTATGTTGCCTACCTCGACTATATGCTGTACAAGACCCGCAAGGATTTGGACAACGCCCTCGCCTCTCGCCAAGCCCATCACCCGTGAAGACGAAGTATTCCCCCCTGAAGAGTAGTTTCATTTAAAGCACTTTCGTATGTGTGAGTTGTATCAGGATCCCCTTGTATCGTAGAGCGATGAATGGTTCTTCAAACCAACGGTGTGTTAGATTTGTAATGTATGATGCTTGGTATGAATGAAAAAGTGTTGTTGGTTTTTACCCCCGCAACACTACTCAAGTTTTCAATATTATGAACTTTTTAAACTTTAACCAAACCAACCATAGAAATTTCCCTCTTATCTTATCATCTACATCAATGTTTAGATGGCCCCACCAACCCGCAACGCCACCCAAGATGCCATGATGCAACTGCTGCAGACGATGATGGCAGACCGAGAAGTCGAGAGAGCTGAACGCCAACCCAACATTACCGCACTGCAACAGATAGCTCAGAACAATCAAGGCCATGGAAACCACGATCACCCTGGATCGAAGCTGAAGAACTTTCAGCACACCAACCCTCCGATGTTCAACAAGACTGAAGAGCCCCTTGATGCTGATGACTGGCTCCAGACCATGGAGAACAACCTTGAAGTTGCGGGAGTAGAAGCCGCAGAAAAAGTACTGTTCGCCACCCACTACCTGTCAGGACCTGCCAGAGCCTGGTGGACAAGTGCCCGTGCAATGAATGCGGGACAGATGATGACCTGGGAAGACTTCAAGCTGAAGTTCAGCAAATACCATGTGCCCCAAGGATTGATCAAGAAGATGAGAGACGAGTTCCGTGAACTCAAGCAAGGAAGGATGTCCGTGGTGGAATACCGCGACAGGTTTCTCACTCTGTCAAGGTACGCCCCGGATGAGACCGACACCAATGAGAAGAGAAATGAAAGATTTCTGAACGGACTGCACGACGAGATGCAAACTGTGTTAGTGAACATTCCGTTCGCTGACTTGGAAGCCCTTGTAGACTCAGCCATACAGATGGAAGGAAAGCTGCATCAGGCCAACGAGAACCGCAAACGCAGAATGATGAACCAGAATGGACCCCACCATACCCAGAAGTACCGCAACAACTCCTCTGGAGGATTCACCCCAAGATACAACAAGCCCCCTGCCCAGAATTATCGCCCCAACAACAACAACCACAACACCAACGGAGGACCCCCGAAGCCCGGAGGCAACAACAACAACAACAACCACAACAACAACAACCACCCCAACAACAACGACAACAATGGAAACAACAACAACACCAATACTGCCCCAAGGACTGGAAGCAATGCTACCCCCATCATTCCCAAGGACAAGTCCACCGTCAACTGCTATGAATGTGGAGTTGTGGGTCACTTCTCCAATGAGTGCCCCAAAAAGCTTGCCAGGATTGCCGCCAATACCGCAGCACCTGCTCAGCAACAGCGCCGCTTTGCCGGAAGAAGGAACCAGAACAACAACAACGGCCGTCTCTACCACATGACTGCCACTGAAGCTCAGGAAGCACCCCAGACCATGCCAAGTATGTCTTCCTGCTAAACAGAATGCTCAATCTCTCTTAGGAACCTAACTTTTCTTAAAATCTCGGGACGAGATTTGTTTAAGGGGGAAGGGTTTGTAACATCCCAAAAATTCAAAACAAAACAAATGAATTTCCCTAGTTCCAAATTTTGGAACCAACAAAAACTTTTATTAAATAGAGTATGATACATAGTGATCTTGCAAAATTCTTGTGCTATTGCCATGATTGCTTGTTATAGTAGTTTGAAATAATCTTAAACCCTAAACCTCACCCCTCTTTTCACCATCCTAGTTAAAATAAAATAAAAGAAAATTAAATAAGAAAAAGGCATATGTGCCTATGGCTATATTTATAAAACCTTACCCTAATCTTTTCTACTTGCTTAGAGGTTTGGAAAACCTTCATACACCTTACTTAGTATTTATCAAACCTAATCCAAGTTATTTCCAAAGAAAATAAAAAGGAACTAAAAATGCCATAGAGGCATATGAGAGTAATTTAGCAAATTTGTGAATTTGAGAAGCTTGACCCTAAGACTTGTTGTGAATGGTGGGATCACTCCTATATACCATTTCAACACTCAACAACACTATTTGGTTCAAGCCAAGTCAAATTAAAATTCAAATGCAACCTATGCATAGAGGCATATGTGGCACTTAGCCATTTTTCCCAAATCTTGTTCTAAGCATCTAGACCTTACCCAAATGGTGTGAAACCATCTTTAAACTTAATCTCACATCACATGGACCCTAGACCTTGCCCAAATAAAGCCAAGGAAAATAAAATAAGAAATCAAGAAATTTGGATTTTCACCTCTTATGTGTTTATGGCCATTTTTGCAAATCTTTGAGCAAGACCATTTGAATTGGTTTCAATGGTTGAAAAATGTTTCTAAACTAATAAGAATCACCTTAGAGTCAAGAAAAGTCAAATCAAATAGAGGGAAACCAAATAGTGAGAAAATCCCATTTTCACTCACATACACATAATACCAATTTTGCAAATCTTCACCAAAGGCCACCATTGCTTGATCTATGGTTTGTAAAACTCTTATATATGATAAACAAACACACTTGCATCAAAGAAACCAAAATCAAATCAAAGCAAAACTCAAAACTATCACACATATGATAATGGTCATATGTCACATTTATAATTTCTTCCCCACTTTGCACCCACCTATCTTTTGTTTCTGCAACCAAACTTGGTCAACCATTGCCATGTCATCCAAGACCAAGTGATGGTGAACAACTTTCATGTTGACCATTAGTACTGATGTTGACCAGGTTGACCAGTAGAGAGGTGACAAGTGAAGACTTTGAAACTATGTGAAGATTAACCCCATTTTGAAATCTTTGCAAAACAACTCTAAAATGAACACCACCACCACCAATCTTTCACATTATTTATATAATTGAGTTGCACCAAAAAGAATTTCAAAATTTGAAAAGAATTTTCATGCGGCCATTTCATCATACACCTGGCAGGCAGCATCTTGCTTTGGACACACACTCTAATACCCATCAGATTTTTGCCTACACCCCTTTTGGTTTGTGATCATCAACCTCCCTGTACCCTCCCTGCATCATCCTATGCCCTGCAACTCTGCTAAAGGTGAAGCAATGATCAAGAACTCACCATGCCAAGCACTCATGCCGGCCACCATGCCACCCTACCTCAACCCCTCTCTCTGGTCCATCAAACCTTGTCAGCTAGACTCACCAGGAAGTACTGGACATGCTAGACACGATACCCCTCCAAACCATGCACGACAACGCCCGGGATGCGTCGTGATCACCGCGCCAGTACACGCCAGCGCGCGCATGAGCATAACACTGGACGCCGCAGTACACCTCGCCGCCTGGTCGCGTTCGTCCTTCCCTCGCCTTCTCTCCTCGCACGCGTGATCACCACAGCCTCTGCTCCCACCTGGACACACCCATTGGCTCGCGGAAGCCCGGACGCCAACGCCATGATCAAAACCTTCCGCCGCGGTACTGCGAGGACGCCACCGTCGCCAGCCCACCACAGACCATCATTCGGCATGCCATCACGCGCGTTAGCTCCGCCTAGACGTCGCCTACACGACGCGCCCCCTATCTTGCCCCTTCGCGCCCTCAAACGCCGTCGCCACCGTCGACCTTGCAGCACCCCACGGCCACCCAGCGCATCTATAAATAGAGGCCATCTCCGCCTTCACTCTCCACAACAAACTTGCTTCCCTCCCTTCACTCGACCTCCTCGAACTCTCGCTCATCCACATTGCGCAGTAGCCAGTCCCAATTTCACCGCCAGCCACCGCGACAGTAGCAAGAAGGCGACGACGATTGGCGCCACCCCAACCTCTCCCTCGACCACCATTCGAACCGCCGTCGTCTCCAACGCCGATCGCCCGCCTCGCCGACCCCGCTGGACGCCGGTAAGCCTCCCCTCGCTACCTCGCTGCCGCCGGTAGGGTTAGCTCTCCGGCGAGCATTGTCGAGGATGAGGACGACCCTCAGCCATCGATCTTCTTTTTATCCTACGGCCACCGTTCCTCCTTACCGGTTCGCTGTTATAACGCGCTGACGGCTGGCCCCCACTTCGTCAGGCGGCCCGCGCACACGGGCTGTGTTGCTGGGCCGTGCTACTCTGTTTAATTCATTTAGGCCCGTAGGCTTTTCCCGCGCGGCCCAAGTTATTCAAATTTGATTTAATCGATTTAGCTAGATTCAAATACTGCTGCCCAATTCAAAATTGAATAGCTTTAAATCTACAAATCCAAATCTGGTGATTCAAAATGCTATAGAAAGCTTATGAAATTATCTAGCTAACCTCACTGGATTAAACCTCATATGTTGTGTAGATTTTGAATAGCAAAAATAACAAAATAGAGACTTTTCAGTATTCAAATAAATCTTAAAAATCAACCAATTTGAATTTTGAAGTGAATCCAATTGCAATAATTCACATTTAACAAACTCTAATTTATTATGTAAAAATATGATATATGTTCTGTATATGATCATGGGCTAGAAGCAGAATATTGGCTATGTAGTCAATACTAGCCCATTTAAACTATTTCAAATTTTAGGAATTTAAATCTATGAGGTGTAGCACCTCATTTAAATCATTCTCACAAGTGATATGAAGTAATGTGTTGACCTTTAAATGCTTAGGCTCATACTTGCTCACTTGTAGAATTTAAATCAACATAGTATATAAATTGCACTAGTTATTTAAATCACATGAGATGATGAATCTCATTTAAATCACTTTTCTCAAATACTAAGTGTGAAGTGTTGACCTTGGTCAACATGGGATCATCCCTGGTTATTTGAGAAGATTAAATTTTAAGAAGATTCAATGAGAGGAAATTATTTCTCCAAACCAAAGAGAAACCCTAATTTCAACTTTCAATGAGAGGAAATTATTTTCCTAATGTTAAATAAGGAAACCCTAGAATAATTGTTGGATAAATGTTAAGTAGTGATGCTAGATCAATTGTGTGAGCCATTAAGGCTAATTAAGAATACTTAAGTGTTGTATGGTGATTGTATCCTCGTATTCGTTTATAGACGCTAGTACCGGAGACTATCAAGAGGAGGAGGTCTTCTACCAAGAGGAAGGAGAAGAGAACTTTGACCACCATCTCAACCAAGGCAAGCTATTACCAATGCAAGCTAGACTAATGCAAACCATTTTGGTTGCAAGTTTATATTCTTGCAAAGTGCAAAGCTCTACAAGAGCAAGGCACCATTACATTTTTACCTTATGAACCTATCCCAAGTTTTTACCTTACAAGCTTTATTTGATTTTATTTATCAAAGTTACTTTTTGATTTATGATTCACTTAGTTGAGTTATAGAGTAGTACAAGAGAATCACACTTAGCCTAGTGATGGCGTGTAACTCACACGTTCGTTGGGAACCCCAAGAGGAAGGTATGATGCGCACAGCAGCAAGTTTTCCCTCAGAAAGAAACCAAGGTTTATCGAACCAGGAGGAGCCAAGAAGCACGTTGAAGGTTGATGGCGGCGGGATGTAGTGCGGCGCAACACCAGGGATTCCGGCGCCAACTGATGACCCACAAGTATAGGGGGTGTATCGTAGTATCTTCGATAAGTAAGAATGTCGATCCCAACGAGGAGCAGAAGGTGTTGACAAGCAGTTTCGATGAAGGATTCACTGTAAATGCTCACAGACAAGTAGTCAGGGGGGTTTGATGTAACAGTTGAATAATGTACGAGTATGTAAAGTGCGAGAGTAATAATTGCAGCGAGTGGCCCAATCCTTTTTAGCACAAAGGACAAGCCGGTTTGTTTACTTATAATGACCAAACGTTCTTGAGGACACACGGGATCTTAGTCTAGTGCTTTCGCTACATACGGCTAAATAATCTTCATTGTTGTGATAAGTGTTGTGTGGGTGAACCTATGCTAATGTACCGCCCTTCCTAGGACTAATACATACTTGTGATTATACCCCTTGCAAGCATCCGCAACTACAAGAAAGTAATTAAGAAATAAATCTAACCACAGCCTTAAACTCTGAGATCCTGCGATCCCTCCTGCATCGATATACCAACGGGGGTTTAGGTTTCTGTCACTCCGGCAACCCCGCAATTGGCAAACGAATACAAGATGCATTCCCCTAGGCCCATAAATGGTGAAGTGTCATGTAGTCGACGTTCACATGACACCACTAGAAGAATAACACCACAACTTAAATATCACACCATTGAATATTACTCATCCATAGTTCACTACTAACATTTAGACTTCACCCATGTCCTCAAGAACTAAACGAACTACTCACGAGACATCATACGGAACATGATCAGAGGTGATATGATGATGAATAACAATCTGAACATAAACTTGGTTCAATGGTTTCACTCAATAGCATCAACAACAAGTAGAAATCGATACCGGGAGAGTTTCCCCTATCAAACAATCAAGATCAAACCCAAATTGCTACGGCGGTGACGGTGTCCAGCGGTGATGACAGCGGTGATGATGGTGTAGATGATGATGATGGTGATGGCGATGATGTCCAGCTCGATGACGGTGTCGATGGCGTCGATTTCCCCCTCCCGGAGGGAATTTCCCCGGCGGATTCCTGCCTGCCGGAGAGCTCTTTTCTCTCTGGTGTTCTCCGCCCCGCAGAGGCGGCTGTAACTCTTCGCGAGGTACCCTCTGTGGCTTAGGTCTTCGGGACGAAGGGTTTGGCGAAGAAAAGGAGGCGAAAGGGGTCGTGGGCCCTCCACACCACAGGCCGGCGCGGCCAGGGCCTGGGCCGCGCCGCCCTAGGGTGTGGGCCCACCCTGGCTGCTCCTGGCTCCTCCTTCTGGCTTCCTTCGTCATCTTGAAAAATAGGATTTTTGGTATAATTTCCTTCCAGAGTTGATCTTCCGAAATATTGCGTTCTGATGGTGCTTTTTCCAGCAGAATCCTGGCTCCGGTGTTTGATCCTCCAATAACGATGAAACATGCAAAATAGATGAAATAACATAAGTAATGTGTCCCAATATGAAATATATCAATGAATAACAGCAAATTATGATATAAAATAGTGATGCAAATTGGACGTATCAACTCCCCCCAAGCTTAGACTTCGCTTGTCCCCAAGCGAAACTGAGCTCGATAGACATGACCACATGTTTATGGAGTGAAGAGTCGATAAATAAAATACGGACAAGAAGCATCATATTCATTCACACAGGACATTATAGTAGACAACCTCTTATAACTCATATTGAAACAAGTATAGGGTAATCACAAGTAAAGGTGCATGAGAAATCATGATTGGTGATGGCAAACTTCGTTCTTGATCAGAGAACAACTAACAGATTATATTTATCTTATTGAGCAGCGCTCTCATGTTAGAGTTTATAAGGCACAACTTGCATACTCAATCATAATGGTCTTCTCATGATCATTGATAACTTGCAAAGCTATATTCATTCAGATAAAACTTGTACTAAACAAGGAAGAATAAAAGACATGATGTAGCAAATCACAATATAATGGTTTGATCACAACTACTCAAATGCTTGCTTGAGATGGAGGGAAATAGGTTTACTGACTCAACATAAAGTAAAAGACAGGCCCTTCGCAGAGGGAAGCAGGGATTAAATCATGTGCTAGAGCTTTTTCAGTTTTGCAATCATATAAAGAGAATAAAAGTAACATTTTGAGAAGTGTTTGTTGTTGTCAACGACTGGTAGCGGGTACTCTAACCCCCTTGCCAGACAACCTCCTAAGAGCGGCTCCCATATTATTTTCATTTTGTGTGGCACTCCTTCCAACCTTTCTTTCACAAACCATGGCTAACCGAATCCTCGGGTGCCTGCCAACAATCTCATACCATGAAGGAGTGCCTTTTTATTTTAGTTTTATTATGATGATGACACTCCCCCCAACCTTTGCTTACACAAGCCATGGCTAACCGAATCCTTCGGGTGCCGTCCATCAATCACATAGCATGGAGGAGTGTCTATTTAATTTAATTAATTTGGGACTGGGAATCCCATTGCCAGCTCTTTTTGCAGAATTATTGGATAAGCGGATGTAGCCACTAGTCCATTGGTGAAAGTTGCCCAACAAGATTGAAAGATAAAACACCACATACTTCCTCATGAGCTATGAAACATTAACACAAATAAGAGATACTAAGTTTTGAATTGTTTAAAGGTAGCACATGAAGTATTTACTTGGAATGGCAGATAATACCATGTAGTAGGTAGGTATGGTGGACACAAATGGCATAGGTTTGGGTTAGGGTTTGGATGCACGAGAAGTATTCCCTCTCAGTACAGGTCTTTGGCTAGCAAGGTTAATTAGCAAGCATAAGAGTCGAGGGAAACAAACAAATATACATGTGATAGAAACAATCATGCATCTTCCTTGTAAGCACAAACAATTTTAACTTCAGAATAATAAGCTATGAGCTAACAAGAAAGACAATGAAACATCTACATGTATTTCTCTTTTCTATTTAAACCTTAAAGTGTTGTTGCTATTGACCCATGCTAAGTTTGCCAAAACCAAATAGATTTATTCAATGCTCCCAAAGTGATACCAATACTAACAACAAGGTGAATCATATAGTAAAGATTGCAAACTAAAATAAGATGTGCAATATGTAAATGATAAGACTTCTCATTAATATTCCATAACGATAACTCACACCAAGGGATACATAGACAACCAACTAAAGGAGAGATACTTCCAAACGCAACCCATCTTATATGATAACTTCCCTACTCATGATATGACACTACTTGACAATAAAAGTAAAAGGTAGTGATAATGTGATACCGCGGCACTCCCCCAAGCTTGGAACAAACCAAGGGGATGCCAATACCGATGATGAATTACTCCTTCGGCGATGGTGGTGATGAACTCCCGTCATCAAACTTCCAAGGAAGAGGCTCTCCATCAAGAAACGACGTCTTGGTCTCGGGGATCCACGAAACTAGCAGCACGGCTTATGTATTTAAACCTGTTTTCATACTCACGGTTCTGATTCTGAAAATCATAGAGTTGTGCTTGGAGCTTGTTGGTGGTGTCGTGAAGCGAGAGGATGTCGCTCCAAAGCTTTGCGCTTCCTTCTCATGTTCGGCAATGAGTTCAGACACAATCCCGTGGAAGATATCCACCTCACGCTCAGCCATCTTCTTGTACTTGAAAACCTCTTGTTCTAACTTCTCCATCCTGTCTTCCAGGCTTCCTTCTCCTTTAGGACCACTGGACATCCTTGACCTGCAGCTTCTCCTTCAACGAGCAGCAACTCCTTGGGGTGCATCTTCAGCTCCTCCATGTACAAGTTGCCAACATCCTTGTCGGAGCCGTCCTTCGGAGTTTCCGACGAAGACATGATGACTCTAGATCCGAAACAAATCCTGGCAAAACAGCTCGAAACAAAACACGTCGAAAACACGATATACGGACCTCCAGGTCCGGGAGATTATATAGCAAATATTTTCGCGAAATAAGGAAAATACCAGATCGAACCAGAGTCGGAAAGGAGCGACGGGGCGGCCAAACCATAGGCCGGCGCGGGCCCAGGTCAGCCGCGCCGCCCTATGGTGGCACCCTCGTGCGTCCTTTCCACTCCGTTTCGAACTCGTAATTTCTCATATTTTCCAAAAACAGCAAAATATAGTTCGGAAGGTAAATTGCGTACTTTTCATTACCAAGATCGTTACCTATTCAAAATCGAGTTCTGGCGGACTGTCAATTTGCCCTTTGATGAAATCTTCCGGTGTCTCCACTTGAATAATATCGACATCAACATTATAGGAATCACCCGAGATATAATGCTTGAGTCTTTGTCCATTCACCACTTGCGTAGCATTGCCTTGGAGAGAGCTAATTTTGATTGCTCCTGAACGATACACCTCCTCGACAACATATGGTCCTTCCCATTTCGAGAGTAATTTCCTGCAAAGAATCTCGAGGCGAGACCGATACAATAGGACTTTATCCCCAATATTAAATTCTCTTTTGATAATCCTCCTATCATGCCATTTTTTAACTTTCTCTTTAAAGAGTTTAGCATTTTCATAAGCTTCACTTCTCCATTCATCTAGGGAACTCAATTGCAACAACCTCTTATCACCGGCAAGTTTAGGATCTTTATTTAATTCTCTAACAGCCCAATAAGCTTTGTGCTCTAGTTCTAAAGGTAAATGACAAGCTTTCCCATAAACCATTTTATAAGGTGACATTCCCATGGGATTTTTATAAGCAGTTCTATAAGCCCAAAGTGCATCCTTCAATTTACTAGCCCAATTCTTTCTAGTTTTATTAACGGTCTTTCCCAAAATAGATTTAATCTCTCTATTTGATAATTCTACTTGACCACTAGTTTGAGGATGATAAGCAGAAGCAATTCTATGATTAATACCATACCTAGCAAGAGTTTTTCTAAAACCTCCATGAATAAAATGAGAACCTCCATCAGTCATAATGTATCTAGGTACTCCAAATCTAGGAAAAATAATATCTAAGAGCATTCTTAAAGAGGTCTCACCATCAGCACTTTTTGTAGGTATAGCCTCCACCCATTTAGTAACATAATCAACAGCAACAAGTATATGAGTGTTACCTTCTGAAGACGGAAAAGGTCCCATGAAGTCAAATCCCCAACAATCAAACGGTTCAATAACAAGAGTATAATTCATAGGCATTTCATTGCGTCTGGAGATATTACCAACCCTTTGGCATTCATCACAAGATAAAATAAACTTTCTCGCATCTTTGAAGAGAGTTGGCCAATAAAAACCTGATTGTAGAACCTTTTGCGCGGTTCTTTCTCCGGCGTGATGTCCTCCATAAGCACTACCATGACATTTACTCAATATCTCCTGTTGTTCATATTCACGAACACATCTTCGCATAATACCATCCACTCCTTCTTTATATAAGTGTGGGTCATCCCAGAAATAATGCCTCAAATCATAAAAGAATTTCCTCCTTTGCTGAATTGAAAAGGTTGGAGGCAAGTACTTGGAAACAATAAAGTTAGCATAATCAGCATACCAAGGACTGTCTCGCGAGCTCACCTTTATTACAGCCAATTGTTCATTTGGAAAACTATCATTAACAGGAACAGGATCATAAGCAATATTTTCCAATCTAGACAAATTATCAGCAACAGGATTATCAGCACCTTTCCTATCTACAATATGTAAATCAAATTCTTGCAACAGAAGTACCCATCTAATAAGTCTCGGCTTAGCATCTTTCTTTGTCATTAGGTATCTAATTGCAGCATGATCAGTATGAATAGTAACTTTTGAATCAACAATATAAGATCTAAATTTATCACAAGCAAAAACTACAGCTAATAATTCCTTTTCAGTTGTAGCATAATTTCTTTGAGCAGCATCAAGAGTTTTACTAGCATAATGAATAACATTCAGTTTTTTATCTACTCGCTGTCCAAGAACAGCGCCTACAGCAAAATCACTAGCATCACACATAATTTCAAAGGGTAAATTCCAATCAGGGGGTTCAACTATAGGAGCAGTTGTTAAGGCTTTCTTAAGAGTTTCAAACGCTTCCTTACAATCATCATCAAAAACAAATGGTACATCTTTTTGAAGAAGATTAGTAAGAGGCTTTGAAATCTTAGAGAAATCTTTAATAAATCTCCTATAAAACCCAGCATGACCAAGAACACTACGAATACCTTTAACATCCCTCGGATAAGGCATCTTCTCGATTGCTTCAACTTTAGCTCTATCAACTTCAATACCTCTCTCAGAAATTTTATGTCCCAATACAATTCCTTCATTAACCATAAAGTGGCATTTCTCCCAATTAAGAACAAGGTTAGTTTCTTCACATCTCTGCAAAACTTTATCAAGGTTTCGCAAGCAGCTATCAAAAGAATTCCCATAGACGGAAAAATCATCCATGAATACCTCTACAATACTTTCACAAAAACCATGAAAAATAGCAGACATGCATCTTTGAAAAGTAGCAGGAGCATTACATAAACCAAAAGGCATGCGTCTATAAGCATAAGTTCCATAGGGACGAGGTAAAAGTGGTTTTCTCTTGATCTTTAGCTTTAACAAGAATTTGTGAAAACCCGTAATAACCATCAAGAAAGCAAAAATGAGTATTTTTAGATAATCTTTCTAGCATTTGATCAATAAAGGGTAAAGGGTAATGATCTTTTTTAGTAACTTTATTGACTTTTCGAAAATCAATGCACATTCTATACCCTACAACTACTCTTTGAGGAATGAGCTCATCATTATCATTAGGCACAACAGTCATACCTCCTTTCTTGGGAACACAGTGCACAGGACTAACCCATCTACTATCATCTTTAGGTTATATATTACCAGGTTGATGGTGTCGTTGTACATCATTCCTTACCACTTCTTTCTTATTTGGTATTAGACGACGCCGAGGTTCAACAACATGTGCTTTGCATCATCTTCCATATTAATAGCATGTTGGCAAATAGAAGGAGAAATCCCCTTCAAATCATCAAGAGTGTAGCCAATAGCGCCTCGATGCTTCTTCAATATTTCCAATAACCTTTCTTCCTCAATCTCTGAAAGCTTAGAACTAATAATAACAGGATATATTTTCTTATCATCAATATGAGCATATTTAAGATTATCGTAAAGGCTTTAAATCAAAAACAGGATCTTCCTTTGGTGGCGGTGTTGTACCCAAATCTTCCACCGGTAAATCATGCTTGAGAATAGGTTGGCGAAGAAAAATTTCCTCAAGCTCATCTCTTTCTTTCCTAAAAATTTCGCTCTCGCTATCCTCCAAATGTTGCTGCAAAGGATTATTAGGAACAAGAACAATAGATGCACATTGCTCCATTTTAATATCATTACTAGGCAAATCAGCTTTATAAGGAGTTTTAGTAAATTTAGAGAAGTTAAACTCATAAGATTCACCAGCATATTTAGTCAAAATTTTCTCTTTCTTGCAATCTATAATAGCTCCACAAGTATTTAGAAAAGGTCTACCAAAAATAATAGGACAATAATCACTAGCATGAGAACCAAGTACCAAAAAGTCAGCAGGATATTTAATCTTACCGCATAAAACTTCCACATCTCGAACAATACCAATTGGAGAAATAGTTTCTCTATTAGCCAGCTGAATAACCACATCAATATCTTCAAGTTCACAAGAATCAATTTCGTGCATAATCTCTGTGTAAAGCTCATACGGAATAGCACTAACACTTGCACCAATATCACATAATCCATAATAGCAATGATCACCAATTCTAACAGATAGCATAGGAACACTAGCTTGTTTGGGTTTATTAGGATGTGAAACAATATGAGAAGCATCTTCACAGAAAATAATATGACCATCCTCCACATTTTCAGTCACAAGATCTTTAACTATTGCAACAAGAGTTCAACTTTTATTTGTTCTTCAGGTTCTACAGGTTTCTTTTCACTTTTATGAACCGCACTATTTATAACAGAGTACTCCTTCATTTTAGCAGGGAAAGGAGTTTTTTCAATATAAGCTTCAGGAATAACATGATCAGCAGCTTCAACTACAACACATTTATTAATAGATGAATCAATTTTATCTTTATACGGTTCATGATACTTATCAAAATTCTTCTTTGGCAATTCATAATGAGAAGCAAAAGCTTTATAAAGATTTGCAGCAACTTGAGAATCAAGACCATATGTAGCACTCATATTACGAAATTTATCAAGATCCATAAAAGCTTCAATGCATTTATAATCATAAATTATACCCGATTCTCGATCTTTGTCGTTCTCCCATCCTTCAAGATTTTCTTGGATTCGATTAAGAAGCTCCCTTTTAAACTCTTCTTTGTTGCGTGTAAATGATCCGTAACAAGAAGTATCCAGCAAGGTCTTGTCTTGAAAAGAAAGTCTTGCATAGAAATTATCAATAATAACATTACCAGGAAGCTCATGAATGGGGCATTTGAGCATTAAAGACTTCAATCTCCCCAAGCTTGGGCAATACTCTCTCCATCATGAGGCCAAAAATTATATATGCGATTCCGATCCTTATGAATTTCACTTGGAGGATAGAACTTAGAATAAAACCGGGCACAATATCATTCCATTCAAGAGAATCCCCATTATCCAAGAATTTATACCAATGCGCCGCTTTACCGGACAGCGATAAAGAGAATAGTTTCTTCCTCACTTCATCCATAGCAATACCTGCACATTTGAATAAACCGCATAATTCATGCAAAAACAGTAAATGATCACCGGGTGGACGGTTCCATCCCCTTCATAGCGGTTATCCATAACACGTTCAATAATTTTCATAGGTATTTTATATGGTATTACTTCCTCACTGGCGCTTCATCCACTACCGTTGCAGTAGTAGTAGATTTCCCAAATAAAAATTGAAGAGAAGATCTCTCCATAATGACTTATAGCAAGAAAGTGAAATAAAATCAGCACAAACAAGAAAGGTTTTCCTTACCAATTCCACTTACCAATAGCGCTTCATCCCCAGCAACGGCGCCAGGAAAATAGTCTTGATGACCCACAAGTATAGGGGTGTATCGTAGTATCTTCGATAAGTAAGAATGTCGATCCCAACGAGGAGCGAAGGTGTTGACAAGCGGTTTCGATGAAGGATTCTTGTAAATGCTCACGGACAAGTAGTCGGGGGGTTTGATGTACGTTGAATAATGTACGAGTATGTAAAGTGCGAGAGTAATAATTGCAGCGAGTGGCCCAATCCTTTTTAGCACAAAGGACAAGCCGGTTTGTTTACTTATAATGACCAAACGTTCTTGAGGACACACGGGATCTTAGTCTAGTGCTTTCGCTACATACGGCTAAATAATCTTCATTGTTGTGATAAGTGTTGTGTGGGTGAACCTATGCTAATGTACCGCCCTTCCTAGGACTAATACATACTTGTGATTATACCCCTTGCAAGCATCCGCAACTACAAGAAAGTAATTAAGAAATAAATCTAACCACAGCCTTAAACTCTGAGATCCTGCGATCCCTCCCCGCATCGATATACCAACGGGGGTTTAGGTTTCACACTCCGCAACCCCGCAATTGGCAAACGAATACAAGATGCATTCCCCTAGGCCCATAAATGGTGAAGTGTCATGTAGTCGACGTTCACATGACACCACTAGAAGAATAACACCACAACTTAAATATCACACCATTGAATATTACTCATCCATAGTTCACTACTAACATTTAGACTTCACCCATGTCCTCAAGAACTAAACGAACTACTCACGAGACATCATACGGAACATGATCAGAGGTGATATGATGATGAATAACAATCTGAACATAAACTTGGTTCAATGGTTTCACTCAATAGCATCAACAACAAGTAGAAATCGATACCGGGAGAGTTTCCCCTATCAAACAATCAAGATCAAACCCAAATTGCTACGGCGGTGACGGTGTCTAGCGGTGATGACGGCGGTGATGATGGTGTAGATGATGATGATGGTGATGGCGATGATGTCCAGCTCGATGACGGTGTCGATGGCGTCGATTTCCCCCTCCCGGAGGGAATTTCCCCGGCGGATTCCTGCCCGCCGGAGAGCTCTTTTCTCTCTGGTGTTCTCCGCCCCGCAGAGGCGGCTGTAACTCTTCGCGAGGTACCCTCTGTGGCTTAGGTCTTCGGGACGAAGGGTTTGGCGAAGAAAAGGAGGCGAAAGGGGTCGTGGGCCCTCCACACCACAGGCCGGCGCGGCCAGGGCCTGGGCCGCGCCGCCCTAGGGTGTGGGCCCACCCTGGCTGCTCCTGGCTCCTCCTTCTGGCTTCCTTCGTCATCTTGAAAAATAGGATTTTTGGTATAATTTCCTTCCAGAGTTGATCTTCCGAAATATTGCGTTCTGATGGTGCTTTTTCCAGCAGAATCCTGGCTCCGGTGTTTGATCCTCCAATAACGATGAAACATGCAAAATAGATGAAATAACATAAGTAATGTGTCCCAATATGAAATATATCAATGAATAACAGCAAATTATGATATAAAATAGTGATGCAAATTGGACGTATCACCAACGTGGAACCTGCACAACACAACCAAAGTACTTTGCCCCAACGAAACAGTGAGGTTGTCAATCTCACCGGCTTGCTGTAACAAAGGATTAACCGTATTGTGTGGAAGATGATTGTTTACGTAAGACAAGAAAACAAGTATTGCAAAGAGATTGTATTTCAGTAAAGAGAATTGGACCGGGGTCCACAGTTCACTAGAGGTGTCTCTCCCATAAGATAAACAGCATGTTGGGTGAACAAATTACAGTTGGGCAATTGACAAATAAAGAGAGCATGACCATGCACATACATATCATGATGAGTATAGTGAGATTTAATTGGGCATTACGACAAAGTACATAGACCGCCATCCAACTGCATCTATGCCTAAAAAGTCCACCTTCAGGTTATCATCCGAACCCTCCAAGATATTAAGTTGCAAAGCAACAGACAATTGCATTAAGTATGGTGCGTAATGTAATCAACAACTACATCCTTAGACATAGCATCAATGTTTTATCCCTAGTGGCAACAGCACAACACAACCTTAGAACTTTCTGTCACTGTCCCAGGTGTCAATGCAGGCATGAACCCACTATCGAGCATAAGTACTCCCTCTTGGAGTTACAAGCATCTACTTAGCCAGAGCATCTACTAGTAACGGAAAGCATGCAAGATCATAAACAACACGTAGATATAACTTTGATAATCAACATAACAAGTATTCTCTATTCATCGGATCCCAACAAATGCAACATATAGAATTACAGATAGATGATCTTGATCATGTTAGGCAATTCACAAGATCCGACAATGATAGCACAATGGGGAGAAGACAACCATCTAGCTACTGCTATGGACCCATAGTCCAGGGGTAGACTACTCACACATCACACCGGAGGCGACCATGGCGGCGTAGAGTCCTCCGGGAGATGATTCCCCTCTCCGGCAGGGTGCCGGAGGCGATCTCCTGGATCCCCCGAGATGGGATCGGCGTTGGCGGCGTCTCTGGAAGGTTTTCCGTATCGTGGCTCTCGGTACTGAGGGTTTCGCAACGGAGGCTTTAAGTAGGCGGAAGGGCAAGTCAGGAGGGGGCACATGGGCCCCACACCATAGGCCGGCGCGGCCAGGGGGTGGGCCGCACCGCCCTAGGGTTTGGGCGCCCTGTGGCCCCACTTCGTTTCGTCTTCGGACTTCTGGAAGCTTCGTGGAAAAATAGGCCCCTGGGCGTTGATTTCGTCCAATTCCGAGAATATTTCCTTACTAGGATTTCTGAAACCAAAAACAGCAGAAAATAGCAACTGGCACTTCGGCATCTTGTTAATAGGTTAGTTCCAGAAAATGCACGAATATGACATAAAGTGTGCATAAAACATGTAGATAACATCAATAATGTGGCATGGAACATAAGAAATTATCGATACGTCGGAGACGTATCAGCATCCCCAAGCTTAGTTCTGCTCGTCCCGAGCAGGTAAAACGATAACACAGATAATTTCTGGAGTGACATGCCATCATAATCTTGATCATACTATTTGTAAAGCATATGTAGTGAATGCAGCGATCAAAACAATGTATATGACATGAGTAAACAAGTGAATCATAAAGCAAAGACTTTTCATGAATAGCACTTCAAGACAAGCATCAATAAGTCTTGCATAAGAGTTAACTCATAAAGCAATAATTCAAAGTAAAGACATTGAAGCAACACAAAAGAAGATTAAGTTTCAGCGGTTGCTTTCAACTTGTAACATGTATATCTCATGGATATTGTCAACATAGAGTAATATAATAAGTGCAATAAGCAAGTATGTAGGAATCAATGCACAGTTCACACAAGTGTTTGCTTCTTGAGGTGGAGAGAAATAGGTGAACTGACTCAACATTGAAAGTAAAAGAATGGTCCTCCATAGAGGAAAAGCATCGATTGCTATATTTGTGCTAGAGCTTTGATTTTGAAAACATGAAACAATTTTGTCAACGGTAGTAATAAAGCATATGTATCATGTAAATTATATCTTATAAGTTGCAAGCCTCATGCATAGTGTACTAATAGTGCCCGCACCTTGTCCTAATTAGCTTGGACTACCGGATCATCACAATGCACATGTTTTTACCAAGTGTCACAAAGGGGTACCTCTATGCCGCCTGTACAAAGGTCTAAGGAGAAAGCTCGCATTTGGATTTCTCGCTATTGATTATTCTCAACTTAGACATCCATACCGGGACAACATAGACAACAGATAATGGACTCCTCTTTTACGCATAAGCATGTAACAACAATTAATAATTTTCTCATTTGAGATTGAGGATATATGTCCAAAACTGAAACTTCCACCATGGATCATGGCTTTAGTTAGCGGCCCAATGTTCTTCTCTAACAATATGCATGCTTAACCATAAGGTGGTAGATCTCTCTTACTTCAGACAAGACGGACATGCATAGAAACTCACATGAAATTCAACAAAGAGTAGTTGATGGCGTCCCCAGTGAACATGGTTATCGCACAACAAGCAACTTATTAAGAGATAAAGTGCATAATTACATATTCAATACCACAATAGTTTTTAAGCTATTTGTCCCATGAGCTATATATTGCAAAGGTGAATGATGGAATTTTAAAGGTAGCACTCAAGCAATTTACTTTGGAATGGCGGAAAATACCATGTAGTAGGTAGGTATGGTGGACACAAATGGCATAGTGGTTGGCTCAAGTATTTTGGATGCATGAGAAGTATTCCCTCTCGATACAAGGTTTAGGCTAGCAAGGCTTATTTGAAACAAACACAAGGATGAACCGGTGCAGCAAAACTCACATAAAAGACATATTGAAAACATTATAAGACTCTACACCGTCTTCCTTGTTGTTCAAACTCAATACTAGAAATTATCTAGACCTTAGAGAAACCAAATATGCAAACCAAATTTTAGCATGCTCTATGTATTTCTTCATTAATGGGTGCAAAGCATATGATGCAAGAGCTTAATCATGAGCACAACAATTGCCAAGTATCACATTACCCAAGACATTTATAGCAATTACTACATGTATCATTTTCCAATTCCAACCATATAACAATTTAACGAAGGAGAAAATTCGCCATGAATACTATGAGTAGAAACCAAGGACATACTTGTCCATATGCTACAGCGGAGCGTGTCTCTCTCCCATAAAGTGAATGCTAGGATCCATTTTATTCAAATAAAACAAAAAAACAAAAAACAAACCGACGCTCCAAGAAAAGCACATAAGATGTGATGGAATAAAAATATAGTTTCAGGGGAGGAACCTGATAATGTTGTTGATGAAGAAGGGGATGCCTTGGGCATCCCCAAGCTTAGACGCTTGAGTCTTCTTAGAATATGCAGGGGTGAACCACCGGGGCATCCCCAAGCTTAGAGCTTTCACTCTCCTTGATCATGTTGCATCATACTCCTCTCTTGATCCTTGAAAACTTCCTCCACACCAAACTCGAAACAACTCATTAGAGGGTTAGTGCACAATAAAAATTAACATATTCAGAGGTGACACAATCATTATTAACACTTCTGGACATTGCATAATGCTACTGGACATTAGTGGATCAAAGAAATTCATCCAACATAGCAAAAGAGGCAATGCGAAATAAAAGGCAGAATCTGTCAAAACAGAACAGCTCGTATTGACGAATTTTAAAATGGCACCAGACTTGCTCAAATGAAAATGCTCAAATTGAATGAAAGTTGCGTACATATCTGAGGATCATGCACGTAAATTGGCTTAATTTTCTGAGCTACCTACAGGGAGGTGGACCCAGATTCGTGACAGAAAAGAAATCTGGAACTGCGCAGTAATCCAAATCTAGTACTTACTTTTCTATCAACGGCTTTACTTGGCACAACAAAACACAAAACTAAGATAAGGAGAGGTTGCTACAGTAGTAAACAACTTCCAAGACACAAAATAAAAACAAAGTACTGTAGGTAAAAACAACATGGGTTGTCTCCCATGAAGTTCTTTCTTTATAGCCATTAAGATGGGCTCAGCAGTTTTAATGATGCACTCGCAAGAAATAGTATTTGAAGCAAAAGAGAGCATCAAGAGGCAAATTCAAAACAAATTTAAGCCTAACATGCTTCCTATGAAAAGGAATCTTGTACACAAATAAATTCATGAAAAGCAAAGTGACAAGATCAGGAAGATAAAACAAGTGTAGTTTCAAAAATTTCAGCACATAGAGAGGTGTTTTAGTAACATGAAAATTTCTACAACCATATTTTCCTCTCTCATAATAACTTTCAGTAGCATCATGAGCAAACTCAACAATATAACTATCACATAAAGCATTCTTATCATGAGTCTCATGCATAAAATTATTACTCTCCACATAGGCATAATCAATTTTATTAGTTGTAGTGGGAGCAAATTCAACAAAGTAGCTATCATTATTATTCTCATCATCAAATATAGGAGGCATATTGTAATCATAATCAAATTTATCCTCCATAACAGGTGGTACTAAAAGACCAATATCATTATCATAAATAGGAGGCAAAGTATCATCAAAGTAAATCTTCTCCTCAATGCTTGGGGGAATAAAAAGATCATGAAAACCAGCTTCCCCAAGCTTAGAACTTTCTATATTATTATCAACAATGGTGTTCAAAGCGTTCATACTAATATTACTACCAGCATGCAAATAAGATTCCATAGATTTTTTAATTTTCGCATCAAACAATCCATGTTTTAAATCAGGAAATAGAAATAGAAGCTCATTCTTGTCCATTATGCCAAACTAGTGTAATAAAAACATGCATGATATTAAGTAAAGTAAAACAAGTAACTAATTTTTTTGCGTTTTTGATATAGCAAACAAGATAACAAATAAAGTAAAACTAGCAACTAATTTTTTTGTATTTTGATTTAGTGCAGCAAACAAAGTAGTAAATAAAACTAAGCAAGACAAAAACAAAGTAAAGAGATTGAGAAGTGGAGACTCCCCTTGCAGCGTGTCTTGATCTCACTGCAAGCAACGGCGCCAGAAAAAGAGCTTGATGGCGTGTAACTCACACGTTCGTTGGGAACCCCAAGAGGAAGGTATGATGCGCACAGCAGCAAGTTTTCCCTCAGAAAGAAACCAAGGTTTATCGAACCAGGAGGAGCCAAGAAGCACGTTGAAGGTTGATGGCGGCGGGATGTAGTGCGGCGCAACACCAGGGATTCCGGCGCCAACGTGGAACCTGCACAACACAACCAAAGTACTTTGCCCCAACGAAACAGTGAGGTTGTCAATCTCACCGGCTTGCTGTAACAAAGGATTAACCGTATTGTGTGGAAGATGATTGTTTGCGTAAGACGAAGAAACAAGTATTGCAAAGTAGATTGTATTTCAGTAAAGAGAATTGGACCGGGGTCCACAGTTCACTAGAGGTGTCTCTCCCATAAGATAAACAGCATGTTGGGTGAACAAATTACAGCTGGGCAATTGACAAATAAAGAGAGCATGACCATGCACATACATATCATGATGAGTATAGTGAGATTTAATTGGGCATTACGACAAAGTACATAGACCGCCATCCAACTGCATCTATGCCTAAAAAGTCCACCTTCAGGTTATCATCCGAACCCCCTCCAGTATTAAGTTGCAAAGCAACAGACAATTGCATTAAGTATGGTGCGTAATGTAATCAACAACTACATCCTTAGACATAGCATCAATGTTTTATCCCTAGTGGCAACAAAGCACAACACAACCTTAGAACTTTCTCACACATGTCCTGTGTGTCAATGCAGGCATGAAACCACTATCGAGCATAAGTACTCCCTCTTGGAGTTACAAGCATCTACTTGGCCAGAGCATCTACTAGTAACGGAAAGCATGCAAGATCATAAACAACACGTAGATATAACTTTGATAATCAACATAACAAGTATTCTCTATTCATCGGATCCCAACAAACGCAACATATAGAATTACAGATAGATGATCTTGATCATGTTAGGCAGCTCACAAGATCCGACAATGATAGCACAATGGGGAGAAGACAACCATCTAGCTACTGCTATGGACCCATAGTCCAGGGGTAGACTACTCACACATCACACCGGAGGCGACCATGGCGGCGTAGAGTCCTCCGGGAGATGATTCCCCTCTCCGGCAGGGTGCCGGAGGTGATCTCCTGGATCCCCCGAGATGGGATCGGCGTTGGCGGCGTCTCTGGAAGGTTTTCCATATCGTGGCTCTCGGTACTGGGGGTTTCGCAACGGAGGCTTTAAGTAGGCGGAAGGGCAAGTCAGGAGGGGGCACAGGGGCCCCACACCATAGGCCGGCGCGGCCAGGGGGTGGGCCGCGCCGCCCTAGGGTTTGGGCGCCCTGTGGCCCCACTTCGTTTCGTCTTCGGACTTCTGGAAGCTTCGTGGAAAAATAGGCCCCTGGGCGTTGATTTCGTCCAATTCCGAGAATATTTCCTTACTAGGATTTCTGAAACCAAAAACAGCAGAAAACAGCAACTGGCACTTTGGCATCTTGTTAATAGGTTAGTTCCAGAAAATGCACGAATATGACATAAAGTGTGCATAAAACATGTAGATAACATCAATAATGTGGCATGGTGATGGGGTTCGTAGCATAGAAAACAAAAATTTTCCTACCGCAAGACGAATAAAACCAAGATCTAATCTATGGAACACCCAAGATCCAATCTACAAGATCGAAGCAACGAGATTGATGTGAGACTAACCCTCGAAGATTTCCAAAGCCTACGAGATTAGATCTCGTTGTTGGTGTAGACGATCATCCCTGGCCGCAATCCGCAGCACTTCCGTACTCGGTCGCGCGTACGGTGTCGATGAAGCCCCTTCCTCTCCCCGTTCCAGCGGGCAGCGGAGGTGTGGTAGATCTCCTCCAAGTTCCAGCAGCACGACGGCGTGGTGGTGGTGGTGGAGGAAGAAAAACTGCAGGGCTTCGCCTAAGCCGGAGCAGCATATGGTGGAAGAGAGAGGCGGCCAGAGGAGGGACAATGGGATGGGCTGGCCGGCCACCCCCTCCCCTCTTTATATAGGGGGCCAGTCGGCTGGGGTGGCCCCCTTTCCCATCTAGGGTTAGGGGGGGGCGGCGGCCAAAGGGGGAAGAGGGCTTTCCCCTCCCCCAAGTTGATCCCCCCTAGGGAAACCCTAGGGGGTTGGCCGGCCTGGGCCTTGGGGAACATGTGCCCCTGGCCCATTAGGCCAGGGAGCATCCCCTCGGCCCATGCTAGGCCTCCTAGGTCGTGGGCCCCATGGTGGACCCCTCCGGAACCTTCTAGAACCTTCCAGTCAACCACCGGAAAAATCCCGAACATTTCCGAAACCCAGAAATCAACTTCCCTTATATGAATCTTATTCTCCGGACTATTCCGGACCTCCTCGTGACATCCTGGATCACATCCGAGACTCCGAACAAACTTCGTCTCCATACCATATTCAAATCTACTTATGCGACATCGAACCTTAAGCGCGTCACCCTACGGTTCGCGAACTATGCAGACATGGTCGAGACTCCTCTCCGAGCAATAACCAATAGCGGGATCTGGAGATCCATAATGGCTCCCACATATTCAACGATGACTTAGTGATCGATTGAACCATTTACATACGATGCCAATTCCCTTTGTCACGCGATATTTTACTTGTCCGAGGTTCGATCATCGGTATCTCCATACCTTGTTCAACCTCGTTACTGACAAGTACTCTTTACTCGTACCGTGGTATGTCATCTCTTATGATCCAATCATATGCTTGCAAGCTAATCAGATGACATTCCACCGAGAGGGCCCAGAGTATATCTATCCGTCATCAGGATGGACAAATCCCACTATTGATCCATATGCCTCAACTCACACTTTCCAAATACTTAATCCCATCTTTATAACCACCCATTTACGCAATGGCGTTTGATGTAATCAAAGTACCCTTCCGGTGTAAGTGATTTACATGATCTCATGGTCGAAGGACTTAGGCAACTATGTATTGAAAGCTTATAGCAAATTGAACTTAATGACTTGATCTTATGCTATGCTTATTTGGGTGTGTGTCCATTATATCATTCACCTAATGACATAACCTTGTTATTAATAACATCCAATGTTCATGATCACGAAACCATGATCATCCATTAATCAACAAGCTAGTTATACAAGAGGCTTACTAGGGACTCCTTGTTGTTTACATAACACACATGTATCAATGTTTCGGTTAATACAATTATAGCATGGTATGTAAACATTATCATAAACACAAAGATATATTATAATAACCATTTTATTATTGCCTCTTGGGCATATCTCCAACAGTCTCCCACTTGCACTAGAGTCAATAATCTAGTTTACATTTGTAAAGATATAACACCTTGGCCTTCTGGTGCTTTATCATGTTTTGCTCACGGGAGAGGTTTTAGTCAATGGTTCTGACATACTCAGAAACGTATGTATTTTGCAATTCATTTGCGTCTCAACGCATCACTCATTTTCCAAATGAGTCGGCATTAATTGTATATGCTTAGTCCTCTGGTGGAACCTTAATTCCGCGGTCTGAAATAAGTCACTAATATTGTCATACACAATATAGCTTCAAAATTCTGACACTATCGGAACTACACCAAGTTCTCAAAGAACTCCTTGACTTAACATCCTTAGTCATTGTCAAAACAATGACATAATCTGCCTTCGTTTGTAGAATCCGTCACAATATTTAGAACTCTTCTTAATCTAGCAAAAACTTCTTCTAGCTCATTGCGCTACCTTTTAAACAACACTTATACTAATTGAGATTGAAAAATATTTTTATATGTGATCAAACTAATATCGGTGCAACACTTTACATCGATTTGTTTGTCATTACCCCATACAAAAACTATATATATATCCTTGGTTCTTCTAAAGCACACAGGGATATTCTTACTGTTTGTCCAATGATCATCACATGAATCACTCTGGTATATGCTCCTAACCTTTTAGAGCACAGGACATCTGATTTTGTACATATTATTCGTGATCTAAAATCACTCATGTGTTTTTACTCATCGAGTGTCAAATACACTCAAGTCTTGTTAAACCTTTACATGAAAAAAAACACCTTCTTAATATTGAACCACTTCAATATTCATTCTATGTACTTTGACTTAAACTTATTATGTGTTTCAATCTATCTTCATAGATCTTGACACTAAATATGTTTCAGTCCATATCTTTTCATTGAAGTTAATTGTCAATGAAATCTTTTTAATCAATTATATAATTACATTATTTATAATCAACGATATGTCATCTACATAAAGTATTATAAATATGTCTCAGCGCTCCCACTTAATTTCTTGCAAATGCAAGCATCTTCATTGTTTCTAATGAAATCAAAAACTCTTTTTGACTATTTCATCCGGTGAAGATTCCAACTCCGTGATACTCACTTCATCCAATTGAAGTTTGTATACCTATCTAGTATTCCACAGACCAGCAAAACTCTTGGTTGTATCTAGTATACATCCTTCATACACACTTCTGGTAAGGAATGTATTTCTGCCATCCTACTATCATATCTCATAAAAGAAATATGTAGCGATTACTAGAATAATCCACATAGACTATAAGCATTGCCACGGAAGATCTAATCTTATCGTAGTCAACTCTTTGAACTTTGTCGTAAACAACTTTTCGATAAGTCAAGCTTCTTTAAGGATATTCCATCCAAGTCCATCTATTTTATAGATCCATTTACTTTCAAAAAGTATTCATCTATCTTGGATTTCATGGCGCATAGCCATTTTAACGGAGTCAGGGCCCATCATAACTTCTTTGTATGTAGTTGGTTTATCATTGTTGAAAATCAATCCTTTGTCCACAAATCATTTATTTGATCACAAAGTAAACCATACCTACAAGGTTCAATAAGTACTTTGATTTTCATGACTATAACACTTTGTAGACATGGGAGCCATGATCTTCGTAGCCACTTCCGAAACCATTTCCGATGCTGCGCTACTCTGATCATCATGCTCAGGTTTATAAACCTTATCAAATTCCATTGTCCTCCCACTCAAATACTTCGCTAGAAAACAATTTCTTGGAAATAAGCAAGTAACATTAACAAACACTTTTGTCTTTTACTTCATAGTGGGAAGAATTCCCAATCAATTCTTTGGGATAACCAACAAAGACATTCATCCGATTTTGGTTGTAAACTTATTTACTTATGCTATGCATACCAAAAATAAGAAAGGACTATTAGGGTTCATACCCATGCCATAACTCATATGGTGTCATTTCAACGGATCATGATGACGCTCTATTCAGTGTAAAAGCGGTAGTCTCTAAAGCATAATCCACAAAAAATATAATGGCATCAATATTTTATCTCATCATTAACCCAACAGGTTTGGATACGTCTCTCGGATACTCCATCATCACTTATGATATTCCAGGAAACGTGAGGTTGTAGAACAATTTCATAACTCTCTTAGATGTTCGCTAAAAATCGTAATTCAAATATTTCCACCATGATCCAATCATAGATATTTGACTTTTCTATTACGATGATTTCCACTTCATGCTGAAACTTATTTGAATCCATTCAAATGTTTTCAAACTTCTTCCTTATCGAATATATCCACATATATATATATATACTCAATTCATTGTTGGAAGTTTTCATGAAGTAGAAGAATCTCCCGCACACAACTATGTCCAGTGAACCACATACATCATCATGTATGTTTCCACTAAGTTAGTTGCCCGTTCAACTCTTGGCCTATGAACGGTATTTAAGTCATTTCCTTTTAGAAGAGATTTGCAAGCGCCAAATGATTCTAAAATCATATGACTCCAAAATTCCATTCAAATGGAGTTCCTTCATGCGTTCCTTTCTAACATGACCTAAATGGCGGTTCCACAAATGAGTGGAATTCAAATCATTTGCCTTATGGCATTTTAGCGTCAGTGTTATTTATGTGTGTTTCACCATTAAGATTTATAATAACTTATCCATCGTACATGGAGTAATGTCGTAATTTGAACAACTCATTGTTTTCATTTGACCAGAGCAAAATAACAATTTATTAAGTTCTTTATTATAAATTCTAAGGGCTAGGTAGAATGCCAACGACAAACATAATAACACTTTATTATGTTCCAGACATGCATTATTACCATATTCCTTATCAGTCACTTAGGCCATCGTATTCTTGTATTGCGTTGTATTGTATGACATCTCATACCAACCAATCCGGTACAAATACCCAAGAATTTTATTATGTGACCAAGCAAGGAATACATCCATAACATGTATATCATCTATATACACCTGAGCTAGACTTTCTAGTCTTTTCCTTTCTTTCTGCCAAAATATCTTTGTGATTTCTCTTTTAGCTTTCCCCATTCTCAGAAAACACTTCACCTTCAATAACTTCTAGGTCCATTGGTCAAATACCAATAACTTTGAGGTTCTTACCTTGAAATTGATCATCATATGACAAGTGTTCCAGACTTCACTATTAGTAACTTTGTAATATGATGAACAATTTCACTCATCATTTTATCCATCATATCATGACGACTTTCCGAGACCATGTCTGTACGTGCTAGGCTCGTAAAGTTTAACCTCAGTATTCGCATGTGCAAATCTGGCTTGCACCCGTTGTATGCACACGTAGAATCTATCACAACCGATCATCACGTGATGCTTCGAAACGACGAGTCTTAGCAACGGTGCATACTGAGGACGATCACTTCATGGATATGCGAATATCGTTAGTGCCCAACTTAGTTGGAGGATTGGGACGCCTGGCATCTTCAACCTTCGTACATTCCCATAAAACTTATGAGTTTATGTAGTCTCACTAGATTATATTCTATCATCTTGCAATAAGGTCTTAGATATCACATATATCTCATACCTCGCTTATTTCTGAAAACAAAATTTTCAGCTCCTTACTTTTCAAACGGATTTCAAGTTTCACGGAGACAAGATGATTGGGTACTAATTGAAACCATTGCTCTTTGAATCATCAATGTGAGGTTTACTAAAAGTTTGCATTAGGACTTAATCATATCTTGATTCTTTAACAATACGACACCAGTCCGTAAAGTTACTTGTCAGACTTAACAGTATTTCTATCTCAATTACAAGACTAGCGCATGGTAGAAAACGGATGCCAATTCTACAAACTTTAATTCAAAATACTATTCAGACTATGTTCATGATAATTAGTTCATGTTTTAATCTAATTACTAATGAACTCCCACTTAATACAACATCCCTCATGGTTGTTAAGTGGCACACGATCCATATCCACTACACCAAAACCGATCATCACGTGAGATGATGTAGCTTCAATGGTGAACATCAACATGTTGATCATATCATCCATATGACTCGTGTTCAACCTTTCGGTTTCCTGTGTCCCGAGGCCATGTCTGTACATGCTAGGCTCGCCAAGCAAACCCAAGTATTCCGCGTGTGCAAACATGGCTTACACCCGTTGTATGTGAACGTAGAATCTATCACATCCGATCATCACGAGATGCTTCAAAGCAATGAACTGTAGCAACGGTGCATACGAGGGGAGAACACTTTATTATCTTGATATTAATGTGAGGGATCATCTTATAATGCTACCGTCGCGATCTAAGCAAGATAAGATGCATAAAGGATTAACATCACATGCAATTCATAATATGTGATATGATATGGCCTTTCTTCTTGTGCTTTTGATCTCCATCTCCAAAGCACACGAGCATGATCTCCATCATCACCAGCATTGCACCAGGTTCATGGCACCGCTTCATGGTTGTCCATCACTTATAGCTACTATAACAACTACTTGAAATAAAGCTATTACATGAAGAATAGACACGCAGGTCTTAACAAATTTAAAGACAACCATTAGGCTCCTGCCGGTTGCCATAATACAATAATGAACATCTCATACATCAAATATAATCATCATCACATCATGGCCATATCACATCACCAAACCCTGCAAAAACAAGTTAGACGCCTCTAATTTGGTTTGCATATTTTACGTGGTTTAGGGTTTTCGAGTAAGATCCAATCTACCTACGAACATGAACCACAACGGTGATACTAGTGTTGACAATAGAAAGTGCAAATTGGAATCTTCACTATGGTGGGAGAGACAGACACCCGCAAAGCCACTTATGCAATACAAGTTGCATGTCAAGCGTGGAGCAAGTCTCATGAGACGCGGTCATGTAAAGTTAGCCCGGGCCGCTTCATCCCACCATCCCGCAAGATGCAAAGTACACAAACTAAAGCAACAAAAGCATCAACGCCCACAAAACCATTGTGTTCTACTCGTGCAACAGATCTATGCATAGACATGGCTCTGATACCACTGATGGGGTTCGTAGCATAGAAAACAAAAATTTTCCTACCGCAAGACGAATAAAACCAAGATCTAATCTATGGAACACCCAAGATCCAATCTACAAGATCGAAGCAACGAGATTGATGTGAGACTAACCCTCGAAGATTTCCAAAGCCTACGAGATTAGATCTCGTTGTTGGTGTAGACGATCATCCCAGCCGCAATCCGGCAGCACTTCCGTACTCGGTCGCGCGTACGGTGTCGATGAAGCCCCTTCCTCTCCCCGTTCCAGCGGGAAGCGGAGGTGTGGTAGATCTCCTCCAAGTTCCAGCAGCACGACGGCGTGGTGGTGGTGGTGGAGGAAGAAAAACTGCAGGGCTTCGCCTAAGCCGGAGCAGCATATGGTGGAAGAGAGAGGCGGCCAGAGGAGGGACAATGGGATGGGCTGGCCGGCCACCCCCTCCCCTCTTTATATAGGGGGCCAGTCGGCTGGGGTGGCCCCCTTTCCCATCTAGGGTTAGGGGGGGCGGCGGCCAAAGGGGGAAGAGGGCTTTCCCCTCCCCCAAGTTGATCCCCCCTAGGGAAACCCTAGGGGGTTGGCCGGCCTGGGCCTTGGGGAACATGTGCCCCTGGCCCATTAGGCCAGGGAGCATCCCCTCGGCCCATGCTAGGCCTCCTAGGTCGTGGGCCCCATGGTGGACCCCTCCGGAACCTTCTAGAACCTTCCAGTCAACCACCGGAAAAATCTCGAACATTTCCGAAACCCAGAAATCAACTTCCCTTATATGAATCTTATTCTCGGACTATTCGGACCTCCTCGTGACATACTGGATCACATCCGAGACTCAGAAAAAAATAAGTCTCCATAACATAATCAAATCTACTTATGCGACATCGAACCTTAAGCGCGTCACCCTACGGTTCGCGAACTATGCGGAACATGGTCGAGACTCCTCTCCGAGCAATAACCAATAGCGGGATCTGGAGATCCATAATGGCTCCCACATATTCAACGATGACTTAGTGATCGATTGAACCATTTACATACGATGCCAATTCCCTTTGTCACGCGATATTTTACTTGTCCGAGGTTCGATCATCGGTATCTCCATACCTTGTTCAACCTCAATCGACAAGTACTCTTTACTCGTACCGTGGTATGTCATCTCTTATGATCCAATCATATGCTTGCAAGCTAATCAGATGACATTCCACCGAGAGGGCCCAGAGTATATCTATCCGTCATCAGGATGGACAAATCCCACTATTGATCCATATGCCTCAACTCACACTTTCCAAATACTTAATCCCATCTTTATAACCACCCATTTACGCAATGGCGTTTGATGTAATCAAAGTACCCTTCCGGTGTAAGTGATTTACATGATCTCATGGTCGAAGGACTTAGGCAACTATGTATTGAAAGCTTATAGCAAATTGAACTTAATGACTTGATCTTATGCTATGCTTATTTGGGTGTGTGTCCATTATATCATTCACCTAATGACATAACCTTGTTATTAATAACATCCAATGTTCATGATCACGAAACCATGATCATCCATTAATCAACAAGCTAGTTATACAAGAGGCTTACTAGGGACTCCTTGTTGTTTACATAACACACATGTATCAATGTTTCGGTTAATACAATTATAGCATGGTATTTAAACATTATCATAAACACAAAGATATATTATAATAACCATTTTATTATTGCCTCTTGGGCATATCTCCAACACATGGAACATAAGAAATTATCGATACGTCGGAGACGTATCACCTAGCAAGCTCCAGGATACTTAGCACCCCTCATAACTAGTGGCTAGTGCTCAATATTAAAAGTGACTACACTAGTTGGGAACTTGTGAATTGAAATGACTTTGAAAACCTTGGAATGATGAGTCATTCTATTGAGAGATTTTTGAAGGTGAATATGACTGGTGAATGATTTGGTGAATTTTACAAAAACTGATGGTTGGGTTCGGATGCGATACCATTCCAATTTTACAAGTACCCCCACAATACCTGAATCTGGGTAAGGCTTAGCTGGAAACTTATGTATTTTAGTATGGGTTCCCTCTGAACAAGCGTCATAGGGGTTATGCCGAGGCTGCCTCCGTACTGGTGAAGTGATGTGAAATGACGTGAAATGAGGTGAATGTCCGGCCCAAGCCCTGTGCAGTTCCCAGGATGACCGCGTGTCTTCACTGGGAGGCCAAGCTCATGGGGAGAGGTGCCTATACTAGAATATGTAAATGAAAGGTTAGGATTGGTAGTTCGCGTACTGCGTACGATAAATCAGGGCCGATTACACGACGAACTATTGCAATTGTTGTGGCACAAGTGTACAACCTCTGCAGAGTTAAACCTATTCGAATAGCCGCGTCCGCGGTTATGGACAGTTGGAAAGGCCATACTGTTCCGTCATCAGAACTTTTCTAAAAATATGAATGGTGACTTGTGATTTGAATTGAAAGGTGACTTTGACTTTGAATCACAACTGAGTTGTGGGAATGACACTAATGTTCCCACTTGAGTTAGTTGAGCAAATGAAGGTTTTCGATTATTAAAGTGCTTATGAAATAAAACTGGCTTTATGCAAATAAAACTAGAGCTTAGAACCCCCTTACTATAGTTGATAGTATTTACCTTAGTATTAGTTTGCGAGTACTTTAAAGTACTCATGGCTGTGTCCCTGGCTATTCAAATGGCCAGACTATGAAGACGAGTACCAGAACCCGGAAGAAGGACAGCAGGACGTCTACGACAACTAGGATCACTCCTGACGTCAACAGTTGCCTGTGGAATAGATGGACTACTACTACGCTATTTCGCTTCCGCTATGTGTTTTGTAATTGATCAATAGATCATCTACTATTGTAATGAGGCTGGATCATGTGATCCTTTGTTGTAAGACAATTACGATGTTGTAATGAATGATGTTCTGTGATATCAATCTATTATGTCTCGCAAAAACAATATTCCTGGGATTGCGATGAATGGCATAATAGGCATCTGGACTTAAAAATCCGGGTGTTGACAGTATGCTATGTTAGTACTCGGTTTAAATTGCAAAGATCTATTATGCTCTAAGGTTACTTAAATATGAATGCCGAATGTTGTGGCGCTTGTTAACTCCGGCTTGAGGGAGCTCTTGTAGCCCTACACAACGAATGGTGTTCATTATCAAACAAAAGTATATGTAGCACAAAGGAAAAGAACTTATTTATTTATGTGATCAATGTTGAGAGTGTCCACTAGTGAAAGTATGATCCCTAGGCCTTGTTTCCAAATACTGCAATCATCGCTTGTTTACTGTTTTACTGCATCTTTACTTCCTGCAATATTACTACCATCAACTGCACGCTAGCAAGCACTTTTCTCAAGGCGCATTACTACTGCTCATATTCATTCATACCACTTGTATTTCACTATCTCTTCGCCGAACTAGTGCACCTATACATCTGACAAGTGTATTAGGTGTGTTGGGGACACAAGAGACTTCTTGTATCGTGATTGCAGGGTTGCTTGAGAGGGATATCTTTGACCTCTTCCTCCCTGAGTTTGATAAACCTTGGGTGATCCACTTAAGGGAAACTTGCTGCTGTTCTACAAACCTCTGCTCTTGGAGGCCCAACACTGTCTACAAGAATAGAAGCACCCGTAGACATCGAGCACTTTTCTGGCGCCATTGCCGGGGAGGAAAGGTAAAAGGCACTCATACTCCGGTCCCAGGTAACTAAGTTATTTTCTGTTGCCGTTGTAAGTGCTCGAAGTTATTTCCTTTAGATCCTGCAATTGCATCTTTTTGTTTCTTGTTAAACACTAGTAAGGCATAATGGAAAACATCTGTGAGCTTTTTAAACTATTTCCTGAGTCAAGACATGAATGGTTTAATGCGAAAATTAAAAAACCTATGGAACCTTATTTGCATGCTAGTAGTAATATTAGTATGAACGCTTTGAACACCATTGTTGATAATGATATAGAAAGTTCTAAGCTTGGGGAGGTCGGTTTTGATGAAAATGATCTCTTTAGCCCTCCGGGTATTGAGGAGAAAGTTTATGTTGATTATGATATGCCTCCCATATATGATGATTATAATGATAGTGGTCTTCTGGTGCCGCCTACTATGGAGGATAAAGTTTATTATGATGATATTATACCTCCTATATTTGATGATGAGAATAATAATGATAGCTACTTTGTTGAATTTGCTCCCACTACAACTAATAAAATTGATTATGCTTATGTGGAGAGTGATGATACTTTTATGCATGTGAATAAGAATGCTTTATGTGATACTTATATTGTTGAGTTTGTTCATGATGCTACTGAAAGTTATTATGAGAGAGGGAAACATGGTTGTATGCATCTTAATAATGTTAAGTTTCCCCTCTTTATGTTGAGAATTGTGAAGTTACTCTTGTTTTATCTTGCTATGCTTGTCACTTTGTTCTTCATGAATTTGTTTATTTACAAGATTCCTTTTCATAGGAAGTGGGTTAGGCTTAAATGTGTTTTGAATTTGCTTTTTGATGCTCTCTTTTTGCTTCAACTCTCATCCTTATTTGAGCATCATTAAAATTGCTGAGCCCATCTTAATGGCTATAAAGAAAGAACTTCTTGGGAGATAACCCTTGTGTTTATTTTACTACAGTACTTTTGTTTTATATTTGAGTCTTGGAAGTTGTTACTACTGTAGCAACCTCTCCTTATCTTATTTTATTGCATTGTTGTGCCAAGTAAAGTCTTTGATAGCAAGGTTGATACTAGATTTGGATTACTGCGCAGAAACAGATTTCTGTCTATCACGAATTTGGGCAGGGTTCTCTGTAGGTAACTCAGAAAAATATGCCAATTTACGTGCGTGATCCTCAGATATGTACGCAACTTTCATTCAATTTGAGCTTTTTCATCTGAGCAAGTCCAGTGCCTCTAAAAAATTCGTCTTTACGGACTGTTCTGTTTTGACAGATTCTGCCTTTTATTTCGCATTGCCTCTTTTGCTGTGTTGGATGGATTTCTTTGTTCCATTGACTTCCAGTAGCTTTGGGCAATGTCCAGAAGTGTTAAGAATGATTGTGTCACCTCTGAACATGTGAATTTTAAATTATGCACTAACCCTCTAATGAGTTTGTTTCGAGTTTGGTGTGGAGGAAGTTTTCAAGGGTCAAGAGAGGAGGATGATATACTATGATCAAGAAGAGTGAAAAGTCTAAGCTTGGGGATGCCCCGGTGGTTCATCCCTGCATATTTCAAGAAGACCCAAGCGTCTAAGCTTGGGGATGCCTTGGGCATCCCCTTCTTCATCGACAACTTATCAGGTTTCTTCTCTTGAAACTATATTTTTATTCGGTCACATCTTATGTACTTTACTTGGAGCGTCTGTTTGTTTTTGTTTTGTTTGAATAAATTCATGCTTGTGTGGGAGAGAGACACACTCCGCTGTTGCGTATGAACACATGTGTTCTTAGCTTTACTCTTAATGTTCATGGCGGATTTGAAAACCGTTTCGTTAATTGCTATTTGGTTGGAAACAGAAAATGCTGCATGTGGTAAATGGTATAATGTCTTGAATAATTTGATACTTGGCAATTGTTGTGCTCATATAGATCATGTTTAAGCTCTTGCATCATGTACTTTGTACCCATTAATGAAGAACTACATAGAGCTTGTTAAAATTTGGTTTGCATGATTGGTCTCTAGAGTCTAGATATTTTCTGGTTAAGGTGTTTGAACAACAAGGAAGACGATGTAAAGTCTTATAATGCTTACAATATGTTCATATGTGAGTCTTGCTGCACCGTTTTATACTTGAGTTTGCTTCAAACAACCTTGCTAGCCTAGCCTTGTATTGAGAGGAATTCTTCTCGTGCATCCAAATCCTTGAGCCAAATACTATGCCATTTGTGTCCACCATACCTACCTACCACATGATATTTCTCTGCCATTCCAAAGTACATTACTTGAGTGCTACCTTTAACCTTCTATTCTTTGCCTTTACAATATATAGCTCATGGGAAAATAGCCTTAAAAACTATTGTGGTGAAGAATATGTACTTATGTGTCTTATTTCTTAATAAGTTGCTTGTTGAGCGGTAACTATGTTTCTGGGGACGCCATCAACTTTTACCCTTTGTTGAATATCATGTGAGTTGCTATGCATGTTCGTCTTGTCTGAAGTAAGGGAGATTTTCATGATCAAATGGTTTGAGTATGCATAATGTTAGAGAAGAACATTGGGCCGCTAACTAAAGCCATGATCCATGGTGGAAGTTTCAGTTTGGACAATTAATCCTCAATCTCTTATGAGAATTTTATCTGTTGTTGAATGCTTAAGCATTAAAGAGGAGTCCATTATCTGTTATCTATGTTGTCCCGGTATGGATGTCTAAGTTGAGAATAATCAAAAGCGAGAAATCCAATGCGAACTTTCTCCTTAGACCTTTGTACAGGCGGCATAGAGGTACCCCTTTGTGACACTTGGTTGAAACATATGATATGCAATGATAATCCGTGTTAATCCAAGCTAATTAGGACAAGGTGCGAGCACTATTAGTATACTATGCATGAGGCTTGCAACTTATAAGATGTCTTATACATAACACATATGCTTTATTACTACCGTTGACAAAATTGTTTCTTGTTTTCAAAATGAAAAGCTCTAGCACAAAAATAGTAATCCATGCTTCCCTCTGCGAAGGGCCATTCTTCTACTTTATGATTGAGTCAGTTTACCCACTTCTTTCTATCTTAGAAGCAAACACTTGTGTCAACTGTGCATTGATTCTTACATGTTTACCTATTGCACTTGTTATATTGCTTTATGTTGACAACTATCCATGAGATATACATGTTACAAGTTGAAATCAATTGCTGAAACTTAATCATCCTTTCTGTTGCTTCAATACCTTCTACTTTGAATCTATTGCTTTATGAGTAACTCTTATGCAAGTCCTATTGATGCTTGTCTTGAAAGTATTATTCATGAAAAGTCTTTGCTATATGATTCATTTGTTTACTCATTGTCTTCATCATTACTTCGAATCGCTGCATTCATCTCATATGCTTTACAATAGTATTGATCAAGATTATGTTGGTAGCATGTCACTTAAGAAATTATCATTGTTATTGTTTACCTACTCGAGGGCGAGCAGGAACTAAGCTTGGGGATGCTTGATACGTCCCAAACGTATCTATAATTTCTTATGTTTCATGCTACTTTTATGATGATACTCACATGTTTTATACACATTATATGTCATATTTATGCGTTTTCCGGAACTAACCTATTGACAAGATGCCGAAGTGCCAGTTGCTGTTTTCTGCTGTTTTTGGTTTCAGAAATCCTAGTAAGGAAATATTCTCGGAATCGGACGAAATCAACGCCCAGCATCTTAGAATTCCACGAAGCTTCCAGAACACCCGAGAGCCACCAGGGGAGAGCCACAGGGCCACCAGACAACAGGGAGCCGCGGCCCAGGGGGGGCCCCCTACGGTGTGGGTCCCCCGTAACCCTTCCGACTCCGCCTCTTCGCCTATTTAAAGCTCCCTGACCTAAATCTTCGATACGAAAAAAGCCACGGTACGAGAAACCTTCCAGAGCCGCCGCCACCGTGAAGCCAAGATCTGGGGGACAGGAGTCTCTGTTCCGGCACGCCGCCGGGACGGGGAAGTGCCCCCGGAAGGCTTCTCCATCGACACCACCGCCATCTTCATCAACGCTGCTGTCTCCCATGAGGAGGGAGTAGTTCTCCATCGAGGCTAAGGGCTGTACCGGTAGCTATGTGGTTAATCTCTCTCCTATGTACTTCAATACAATGATCTCATGAGCTGCCTTACATGATTGAGATTCATATGAGCTTTGTATCACTATTAGTCTATGTGCTACTCTTGTGATGTTATTAAAGTAGTCTATTCCTCCTTCACGGTGTAATGGTGACAGTGTGTGCATCGTGTAGTACTTGGCGTAGGTTATGATCATAATCTCTTGTAGGTTATGGAGTTAATTATTACTATGATATTATTGATGTGATTTATTCCCCCTTCATAGTGTAAAGGTGACAGTGTGTATGCTATGTTAGTACTCGGTTTAAATTGCAAAGATCTATTATGCTCTAAGGTTACTTAAATATGAATGCCGAATGTTGTGGCGCTTGTTAACTCCGGCTTGAGGGAGCTCTTGTAGCCCTACACAATGAATGGTGTTCATTATCAAACAAGAGTATATGTAGCACAAAGGAAAAGAACTTATTTATTTATGTGATCAATGTTGAGAGTGTCCACTAGTGAAAGTATGATCCCTAGGCCTTGTTTCCAAATACTGCAATCATCGCTTGTTTACTGTTTTACTGCCTCTTTACTTCCTGCAATATTACTACCATCAACTGCACGCTAGCAAGCACTTTTCTGGCGCCGTTACTACTGCTCATATTCATTCATACCACTTGTATTTCACTATCTCTTCGCCGAACTAGTGCACCTATACATCTGACAAGTGTATTAGGTGTGTTGGGGACACAAGAGACTTCTTGTATCGTGATTGCAGGGTTGCTTGAGAGGGATATCTTTGACCTCTTCCTCCCTGAGTTCGATAAACCTTGGGTGATCCACTTAAGGGAAACTTGCTGCTGTTCTACAAACCTCTGCTCTTGGAGGCCCAACACTGTCTACAAGAATAGAAGCACCCGTAGACATCACATGCTCTCCGTTGCTAGTAGAGGCTCTGGCCAAGTTGATACTTGTAACTCCAAGAGGGAGTATTTATGCTCGATAATGGGTTGATACGTCCCAAACGTATCTATAATTTCTTATGTTCCATGCTACTTTTATGATGATACTCACATGTTTTATACACATTATATGTCATTATTATGCATTTTCCGGCACTAACCTATTGACGAGATGCCGAAGAGCCGATTCTTTGTTTCTGCTGTTTTTGGTTTCAGAAATCCTAGTAAGGGAATATTCTTGGAATTGGACGAAATCAACGCCCAGGGTCCTATTTTTCCACGAAGCTTCCAGAAGTCCGAAGAGGAAACGAAGTGGGGCCACGAGGCGATGCCACACTAGGGCGGCGCGGCCCAAGCCCTGGCCGCGCCGGCCTGTTGTGTGGGGCCCTCGTGTGGCCCCCTGACCTGCCCTTCCGCCTACTTAAAGTCTTCGTCACGAAACCCCCAGTACCGAGAGCGACGATACGGAAAACCTTCCAGAGACGTAGCCGCCACCAATCCCATCTCGGGGGATTCAGGAGATCGCCTCCGGCACCCTGCCGGAGAGGGGAATCATCTCCCGGAGGTCTCT
The DNA here is from genome assembly GCF_019359855.2 of Lolium perenne. Classification (NCBI taxonomy): domain Eukaryota; kingdom Viridiplantae; phylum Streptophyta; class Magnoliopsida; order Poales; family Poaceae; genus Lolium; species Lolium perenne. The sequence continues at coordinate 221,147,047 of NC_067245.2, read as the reverse complement.
TCATCGCCACGATCGCCTCCGGATCGATGTGTGAGTAGTTCACCCCTGGACCATGGGTCCATAGCAGTAGCTAGATGGTCGTCTTCTCCTCATTGTGCTATCATGTTCGATCTTGTGAGCTGCCTATCATGATCAAGATCGTTTATTTGTAATCCTACATGTTGTGTTTGTTGGGATCCGATGGATATTGAATACTATGTCAAGTTGATTATCAATCTATCATATATGAGTTGTTTATGTTCTTGCATGCTCTCCGTTGCTAGTAGAGGCTCTGGCCAAGTTGATACTTGTGACTCCAAGAGGGAGTATTTATGCTCGATAGTGGGTTCATGCCTCCATTAAATCTGGGACAGTGACAGAAAGTTCTAAGGTTGTGGATGTGCTGTTGCCACTAGGGATAAAACATCGATGCTTTGTCTAAGGATATTTGTGTTGATTACATTACGCACCATAATTAATGCAATTGTCTGTTGCTTGCAACTTAATACCGGAAGGGGTTCGGATGATAACCTGAAAGTGGACTTTTTAGGCATAGATGCATGCTGGATGGCGGTCTATGTATTTTGTCGTAATGCCCTGATTAAATCTCATAGTACTCATCATGATATATGTATGTGCATTGTTATGCCTTCTTTATTTGTCAATTGCCCAACTGTAATTTGTTCACCCAACATCTGTTTATCTTATGGGAGAGACACCACTAGTGAACTGTGGACCCCGGTCCTATTCTTTACATCTGAAATACAATCTACTGCAATACTTGTTCTTTACTGTTCTTCGCAAACAATCATCTTTCACACAATACGGTTAATCCTTTGTTCACAGCAAGCCGGTGAGATTGACAACCTCACTGTTACGTTGGGCAAAGTACTTTGGTTGTGTTGTGCAGGTTCCACGTTGGCGCCGGAATCCCTGGTGTTGCGCCGCACTACACTTCGCCACCAACAACCTTCAACATGCTTCTTGGCTCCTACTGGTTCGATAAACCTTGGTTTCTTTCTGAGGGAAAACTTACTGCTGTGCACATCACACCTTCCTCTTGGGGTTCCCAACGGACGTGTGTCTCACGCGCATCAAGACTATTTTCTGGCGCCGTTGCCGGGGAGATCAAGACACGCTGCAAGGGGAGTCTCCACTTCCAATCTCTTTACTTTGTTTTTGTCTTGCTTTATTTTATTTACTACTTTGTTTGCTGCACTAAAACAAAACACAAAAAATTAGTTGCTAGTTTTACTTTATTTACTGTCTTGTTCTCCATATCAAAAACACAAAAACAATTAGTTACTTGCATTTACTTTATTTACCTTTTGTTTATTTCATCATGTTTCCTCCTAAGTACACTCTAAAAGACATACCGGTAGGCCGAGGGTCTATAATTGGAAGAGATAATATAGAAGATTTCTTCACTCATGTTAGTATAGCTGAAGATTTTGAAGATAGACACTTGGTAGAACTTGCTCCTACTTATGAAATTGCTGCTGCCTCTTTAGTACACATGTTGGAAACTAAATTTGTTAATCTTAATCCTATAGTTAAGCATATGTTTCTTACACTCTCTGATATGGAGGAAGGATAAAAGAAAGATTTTGTCTTAGAAACCCTTCTTAAAGAATTTGGTGGTGTAGCAAGAGAGGCTAGAAAAGTCTTTATTAAATATAAGATGCTTGGCTCTTACACCAACTTTGCTAGTACCCTTGAAAAGATGGACATTGATAGAATAAAGTACACCAATAATGTTAATGATGGAGGGGAAGTTAAAGTACCGATACCTAGCAAGCTCCTAGGAATGCATGAAGCTCTAGAAAATAACTATGGTTGGCTTGTTCCTGAAAATTTGTTTGATGAGAATAGCAAGCCTAAGAATAATGAAAAAGGAGCCTCTGGAACTTACATAGATAAGATAACATGTATAGTTGAGAAAACTCCCAACACCCCTGGTAATAATGTCGATGCTTCATCTCTTGATAATACTTGATTCACACTTTCTGCGCCTAGCTGAAAGGCGTTAAAGAAAAGCGCTTATGGGAGACAACCCATGTTTTTACTACAGTATTTTGTTTTGTATTTGAGTCTTGGAAGTTGTTACTACTGTAGCAACCTCTCCTTATATTTATTTTATTGCATTGTTGTGCCAAGTAAAGTCTTTGATAGTAAAGTCAATACTAGATTTGGATTACTGCGCAGAAACAGATTTCTTGCTGTCACGAATCTGGGCAGAATTCTCTGTAGGTAACTCAAAAAAATCTGCAAATTTACGTGCGTGATCCTCAGATATGTACGCAACTTTCATTCAATTTGAGCATTTTCATCTGAGCAAGTTAAGTGCCCCTGTAAAATTCGTCTTTACGGACTGTTCTGTTTTGACAGATTCTGCCTTTTATTTCGCATTGTCTGTTTTGCTATGTTTGATGGATTTATTTCTTCCATTAACTTTCAGTAGCTTTGTGCAATGTCCAGAAGTGTTAAGAATGATTATGTCACCTCTGAATGTATGAATTTTCAATTATGCACTAACCCTCTAATGAGTTTGTTTCGAGTTTGGTGTGGAGGAAGTTTTCAAGGGTCAAGAGAGGAGGATGATGTACTATGATCAAGAAGAGTGAAAAGTCTAAGCTTGGGGATGCCCCCGTGGTTCATCCCTGCATATTTCAAGAAGACTCAAGCATCTAAGCTTGGGGATGCCCAAGGCATCCCCTTCTTCATCGACAACATTATGAGGTTCCTCTAGTGAAACTATATTTTTATTCAGTCACATCTTATGTGCTTTGCTTGGAGCGTCTGTTTGCTTTAGTTTTTGTTTTTGTTTGAATAAAATCGGATCCTAGCATTCTTTATATTGGAGATATTACGCTCCGCTGTTTCGTATGAACACGTGTGTTCTTAGCTTTATCTTTAATGTTCATTGCGAAGGTTGAACTACCTCGTTCATTGATATATGGTTGGAAACGGAAAATGCCGCATGTGATAAATGGTATAATGTCTTGAATAATTTGATACTTGGCAATTGTTGTGCTCATATAGATCATGTTTAAGCTCTTGCATCATGTACCTTGTACCTATTAATGAATAACTACATAGAGCTTGTTAAAATTTGGTTTGCATGATTGGTCTCTCTAAGTCTAGATATTTTCTGGTTGAGGTGTTTGAACAACAAGGAGACGATGTAAAGTCTTATAATGCTTACAATATGTTTATATGTGAGTCTTGCTGCACCATTTCATACTTGAGTTTGCTTCAAACAACCTTGCTAGCCTAGCCTTGTATTGAGAGGGATTCTTCTCGTGCATCCAAATCCTTGAGCCAAATACTATGCCATTTGTGTCCACCATACCTACCTACCACATGGTATTTCCCCGCCATTCCAAAGTACATTACTTGAGTGCTACCTTTAAACTTCCATTCTTTGCCTTTACAATATATAGCTCATGGGACAAATAGCCTTAAAAACTATTGTGGTGAAGAATATGTACTTATGTGTCTTATTTCTTAATAAGTTGCTTGTTGTGCGGTAACCATGTTTCTGGGGACGCCATCAACTTTTACCTTTGTTGAATATCATGTGAGTTGCTATGCATGTTCGTCTTGTCCGAAGTAAGGGAGATTTTCATGATCAAATGGTTTGAGTATGCATATTGTTAGAGAAGAACATTGGGCCGCTAACTAAAGCCATGAATCATGGTGGAAGTTTCAGTTTGGACACAAATCCTCAATCTCTTATGAGAATATTAACTGTTGTTGAATGCTTATGCATTAAAGAGGAGTCCATTATCTGTTGTCTATGTTGTCCCGGTATGGATGTCTAAGTTGAGAATAATCAAAAGCGAGAAATCCAATGCGAACTTTCTCCTTAGACCTTTGTACAGGCGGCATAGAGGTACCCCTTTGTGACACTTGGTTGAAACATATGATATGCAATGATAATCCGTGTTAATCCAAGCTAATTAGGACAAGGTGCGGGCACTATTGGTATACTATGCATGAGGCTTGCAACTTATAAGATATCTTATACATAACACATATGATTTATTACTACCGTTGACAAAATTGTTTCTTGTTTTCAAAATGAAAAGCTCTAGCACAAAAATAGTAATCCATGCTTCCCTCTGCGAAGGGCCATTCTTCTACTTTATTGTTGAGTCAGTTTACCTATTCTTTCTATCTTAGAAGCAAACACTTGTGTAAACTGTGTGCATTGATTCTTACATGTTTACCTATTGCACTTGCTATATTACTTTGTGTTGACAATTATCCATGAGATATACATTTTGAAGTTGAAAGCAACCGCTGAAACTTATATCTTCCTTTGTGTTGTTTCAAAGCTTTCTACTAAGAATTTATTGCTTATGAGTTAACTGTTATGCAAGTCTTATTGATGCTTGTCTTGAAAGTATTATTCATGAAAAGTCTTTGCTATATGATTCATTTGTTTACTCATTATCTTCATCATTGCTTCGAATCGCTGCATTCATCTCATGTGCTTTACAATAGTATTGATCAAGATTATGATAGCATGTCACTTCAGAAATTATCTTTGTTATCGTTTACCTACTCGAGGGCGAGTAGGAACTAAGCTTGGGGATGCTTGATACGTCCCAAACGTATCTATAATTTCTTATGTTCCATGCTACTTTTATGATGATACTCACATGTTTTATACACATTATATGTCATTATTATGCATTTTCCGGCACTAACCTATTGACGAGATGCCGAAGAGCCGATTCTTTGTTTCTGCTGTTTTTGGTTTCAGAAATCCTAGTAAGGAAATATTCTCGGAATTGGACGAAATCAACGCCCAGGGTCCTATTTTTCCACGAAGCTTCCAGAAGTCCGAAGAGGAAACGAAGTGGGGCCACGAGGCGACGCCACACTAGGGCGGCGCGGCCCAAGCCCTGGCCGCGCCGGCCTGTTGTGTGGGGCCCTCGTGTGGCCCCCTGACCTGCCCTTCCGCCTACTTAAAGTCTTCATCGCGAAACCCCCAGTACCGAGAGCCATGATACGGAAAACCTTCCAGAGACGCAGCCGCCGCCAATCCCATCTCGGGGGATTCAGGAGATCGCCTCCGGTACCCTGCCGGAGAGGGGAATCATCTCCCGGAGGTCTCTTCATCGCCATGATCGCCTCCGGATCGATGTGTGAGTAGTTCACCCCTGTACCATGGGTCCATAGCAGTAGCTAGATGGTCGTCTTCTCCTCATTGTGCTATCATGTTCGATCTTGTGAGCTGCCTATCATGATCAAGATCGTTTATTTGTAATCCTACATGTTGTGTTTGTTGGGATCCGATGGATATTGAATACTATGTCAAGTTGATTATCAATCTATCATATATGAGTTGTTTATGTTCTTGCATGCTCTCCGTTGCTAGTAGAGGCTCTGGCCAAGTTGATACTTGTGACTCCAAGAGGGAGTATTTATGCTCGATAGTGGGTTCATGCCTCCATTAAATGCAGGACGATGACAGAAAGTTCTAAGGTTGTGGATGTGCTGTTGCCACTAGGGATAAAACATCGATGCTTTGTCTAAGGATATTTGTGTTGATTACATTACGCACCATACTTAATGCAATTGTCTGTTGCTTGCAACTTAATACCGGAAGGGGTTCGGATGATAACCTGAAAGTGGACTTTTTAGGCATAGATGCATGCTGGATGGCGGTCTATGTACTTTGTCGTAATGCCCTGATTAAATCTCATAGTACTCATCATGATATATGTATGTGCATTGTTATGCCTTCTTTATTTGTCAATTGCCCAATTGTAATTTGTTCACCCAACATCTGTTTATCTTATGGGAGAGACACCACTAGTGAACTGTGGACCCCGGTCCTATTCTTTACATCTGAAATACAATCTACTGCAATACTTGTTCTTTACTGTTCTTCGCAAACAATCATCTTCCACACAATACGGTTAATCCTTTGTTCACAGCAAGCCGGTGAGATTGACAACCTCACTGTTACGTTGGGGCAAAGTACTTTGGTTATGTTGTGCAGGTTCCACGTTGGCGCCGGAATCCCTGGTGTTGCGCCGCACTACACTTCGCCACCAACAACCTTCAACGTGCTTCTTGGCTCCTACTGGTTCGATAAACCTTGGTTTCTTTCTGAGGGAAAACTTACTGCTGTGCACATCACACCTTCCTCTTGGGGTTCTCAACGGACGTGTGTCTCACGCGCATCATGGGTTCATGCCTCCATTGAATCTGGGACAGTGACAGAAAGTTCTAAGGTTGTGGATGTGCTATTGCCACTAGGGATAAAACATCGATGCTTTATCTAAGGATATTTGTGTTGTTTACATTACGCACCATACTTAATGCAATTGTCTGTTGTTTGCAACTTAATACCGGAAGGGGTTCGGATGATAACCTGAAAGTGGACTTTTTAGGCATAGATGCATGCTGGATAGCGGTCTATGTACTTTGTCGTAATGCCCTGATTAAATCTCATAGTACTCATCATGATATATGTATGTGCATTGTTATGCATTCTTTATTTGTCAATTGCCCAACTGTAATTTGTTCACCCAACATGCTATTTATCTTATGGGAGAGACACCACTAGTGAACTGTGGACCCTGGTCCATTCTTTACATCTGAAATACAATCTACTGCAATTGTTCTTTACTGTTCTTTGCAAACAAACATCATCTTCCACACTATACGGTTAATCCTTTGCTTACAGCAAGCCGGTGAGATTGACAACCTCACTGTTACGTTGGGGCAAAGTACTTTGATTGTGTTGTGCAGGTTCCACGTTGGCGCCGGAATCCCTGGTGTTGCGCCGCACTACACTCCGTCACCAACGACCTTCACGTGATCCTTGACTCCTACTGGTTCGATAAACCTTGGTTTCTTACTGAGGGAAACTTGCTGCTACACGCATCACACCTTCCACTTGGGGTTCCCAACGGGCGTGTGCTTTACGCGTATCAAAGACCATGGGGAACCTGGAGCTCGACATCGCCGGAGCAGGCACACCACCGCCGGGGAGAGGCCCCGCGCACCTGTGCCGCCGGAGCGCCGCCTTTGCCGCGAGATCTCGCAGCACCGCGCCGCCGGATCCGCGAGGCACCACACCGCCACCAGGGGGCAGGGACATCGCCCGTGGGGAGAGACCCCGCCGCCGCCGTCATCGCCCGGGCTTTGCCCGGCGTGACCTCTGGCGGGGCGGGGCGGGGGGAGGACGGGAGGAGGAGGCGCTAGGTCGAGCCGGGCGGCGACGAGAGGGGCTAGACGAGTCAGGCGGCGTAGATCTGCTAGCGGAGGAGCTCGGTAGACCGGGAGGTGGGAGCCGATGGCTGCGGCGGTGGGGGAGAGAGGCGGCGACGGCGGGAGGTGAAACCCTAGGCGGCGGGGCCTGGAGTGTGATTCCCCTCCGGTAAAAAGTTTGTTTTAACCCCTTCAATAGCTACATACGCCCAACTTTCTAGCTAGAAATAGAAAAAAAAAGGTTTGATTTCTCTTAATTAGCTACGGGATCATCTCTTGGTAAGATGAGATAAGACATTTTCGGTATTGTACAATATGCTTTCTCTTGCTCACACTTTTTTTTTGTGAATTACTCTCACAAGCTTCTTCACCTTTGTTTCTGCGTCACGAAATAAATAAAAAGCTTATCAACCAATGTACCTGCCCTTAACCGTAAAGCAAAATCCAAAACTGCTGGTCGGAATTGGCTAACTTGACACCTGAGCACCTCCAGTATATTTTACTGTTCCAGAAGAATTGAACTTTTTCCAAGACTATGGTAATCTTGCATTTCCACCCTTCGCTTAAGCTAAAAGAATAACCCAAGATTCGTCGTTTATTCCATCTTCCCCAAACCCAACTAGAGTAGAAAAGAGTTCCAGTGGCACTTTCCCATCCAAACGCCAAAACCAAGAACAAGAAGAAACCACGCCCAATGGTCAACATGGCGGCTGCATCCCACAGTCTCCTCCTCCTCCCCTTCCTCTGTCTCAGCTTCCTGCTCACCAGCTCCACCTCGACGGCGCCCTACAACCCTCCCACCGTGCCGGAGCTCATGGACCTGTTCGGCCTCCCGCGCGCGCTCCTCCCGACCACCGCCCGGCGGTACCTCCTCCACAACGACGGCTCCTTCGAGCTCTTCCTCGACGACGTCTGCGAGGTCGAGGCCGGGGGCTACCGCGTCCTCTACGACATCCGGCTCGCCGGATCCCTGGCGGCCGGGTCGGTCACGGGGCTCGAGGGCGTCCGCGTGCGCGTGCTGTTCGTCTGGGTCCCCGTCACCGGCGTCGAGGTGGGCGGCGGGGTCGTGACCCTCAGTGTCGGGCCCCTCAAGAAGTCGTTCCCGGCCGTCGGGTTCAAGACCAGTCCCCGGTGCGCCGTCGCCGGCTCGGCCGCCGCCGATGTCGCTTAGTATCCAGAGCAGTTTTTTTTTCGGGTACCAAAGCAGTTAGTTAGGTGCGGTTCTTAGCTAGGCCACTTGTACTCGTATTGCATTGGACGATGAAATACGTGTCTATACATATTATTTGCGGTGAAATACGAGTTTATACGCATACATTATTGTATTTGCACCATTCGATAATGGACCTATGCGGCCCCGTCTCGTATTTGCAGAAACTAGATGAGCTTTATTTGCAGGCAGGCATGTGTTTGTTGTTCATTTGTTCTTAATGCTGGCATTGCTTGCAAACTCTATAAGAGCATGTCTAGCATACCCCTTACTTTTCTGTCCCGTATTTCGCGACTTTTTCGTCTCGTATAAAAAAATGCTCGTAGATACACCGTTCCGTCTAGCAGATCCCGTATTTGACCCTGTAAATTCGTAAATTTAAAACCCTAGGAAACTTGTTCATTCATAGTTCGTCGATCATACATACGAATCAACATATCTACATACAAAATGCGCGATCATGGATCGCGACTTCTAGTCGGAGAGGTCGATGATGTACCCGTCGGCCTCCGCCGCCGCCTCCCGCGCCTCCGCCTCCTTCACGGCGGCGATGGCCGCAGCCCTATCTTCCTCCTCTGCCCTCTTCCTCTCGTCAGCGTCTTTGAGGGACTCTTGAATCGCCTTCAAGAAGGCGGGGTCCTGGTCCTCGTCGTCCTCCTCCTCCTCGCCGGCGAGCGGAGCACCTCCGCTGCTGGTGCTCCCGATGCTCGCGTTCCATGCCTCCTTCACCCGGCGTTGGTGCTCCCACTCGGCGCGCCACTCGTCGAACTTGGGGCCGCTCATCGGCTTGAGCGGCGGGTCCTCGTTGTATCAGCGGCCGCCCCGCGCGAAGTCATGGAGCTTCGGCGGGACGAACACGGCGCCGCCGTACTTGCAGGCCACACGGCGGCTCCCAGCGGCGGATCTCTTGCATTGGAGCCGCCACGCATCCTCCACGTTGTCCGGCGAGCGGGATCGCTTCGATCCGCTCGCCGGCGAGGCGGTACTGCGGCGGCGGGCGTCCATGCTGGAGCTGGGGTGGAATGCGGCGCGGGGGAGTGAGGAATTGCTCGCCGGAGCAGGATGGAGGAGGCGGCGGCGCACAGCGGAGCTAGGGGGCGGGGCGGATTTTCTGGGCCCCGTATTCCGCCGAAACGGACCAGCCCGAATATGGGGCCTGCTAGACGGCCCAAACCGTGCCTGCCCCGTATCTCGCCGGAATTTTACGGGACGGGCGGGTTATAAGGGGCATGTTAGACATGCTCTAAGACACCACTCATCGGTCGGTACGTCGAAAGAGATGTTTGGTCAAACGTATAAAATCCATCGATCTCGAAATACTAAATCATTTGAATCGATGAACCGAAAGTGCAAAAGGTACAAAACTACAACGAACTAGCCTCACTCAAAATAGACGTGTGTTTTGAAATAGCTTTGCTTAATAGCTAACCCTTGTCGCTGCAAACACAATAGATGATCCTTTTTGAAGGGCGTTGAATGAAGCCCTTCTTCCCTGTCCTTGCGCGTACCGGGGGAAACCCTAGAACTACTCCGGGCAGTAGTGACGTTGTCGTCGTACCTCTTCTTGAACGTGTTGCTTGGTACGCGGAGCTTCAGAGTGCTAGAGGAGCGTGGTGGGAATTATTCGGCGGGCGCAGCGGTTGCGAGACAACTCTATTTTCGTTGATCCGACCCTTTCAACATTAGTTTCTCTTTTCTTTCTTTTGTATTTTTTTGGGCTTGTTGTGATGTTTGCCCCAGCAATGAATCATATATTGTATCGATGGTGTGCTCTATTAATATAGCGGGACGAAAGCCTATTTCGAAGAGGAAATAGCTTTGCTTAATGGCTAACCCTTGTCGCTGCAAACACAATAGATGTCACTGTTAAGATCCCCCAAAGGCCCAAACATAGACGCCCACGTTTGCTAACTTTTATTTGATAGTTTTAAGAAAGTTACGGCAATACGCTTGCATCATCATAGTTTACCAGAAAATGTCTTCAAAAATATATCCTCTTCATTTTAAAATAAGCATCGCAGCTTATCTACTAAAATACGAAAAGATATGTGCGAGAATTATTTTGGAACGAATGTAGGGACGATGCAAGATTCTAATACTATGGTTAATCACATACTCATCTCGCGAGAGTAACAAATAAAAAGAGAACCAGAAAGCGGGACCAACGAAATCAGTCCGCCTTCGTCCCTCTCAAAACGAGGATTTACGCCGTCTGTGGGAATCGAACCCACGACCACGTGGTTAAAAGCCACGCGCTCTACCAGCTGAGCTAAGACGGCTTGGACGAATGATAGTCAGTCATTATCTAATTTAAACAGACTTCACAAGCTGTGAATAAATTTTCCACTTGTGCGATCGTTACGGAAGCAGTCCGGACAAGAGATTGCAGCTGCAATACTGTGCAAGTTTCCCGGATAGAAGTTATCTATGGTTTCGAAACCAGCACCGTGTGATTTCCCAAGGAAAGAATAGACAGGACATTACATTTCAGAACGGTTGCCCTTGGAATGCCAAGGATATACTCCGGAAATAAAGCCGCTTAAACTCGTATTGTATGCTTGTAGCTTTCTACTTGCTAATGTTTACATTCTCTGAAGAAATGAAATGCTTAGCCACTGCTGCCAGTGAAGAGTGAGCACTGTCACCTGATACATTCACCGAAACAGGTTGCTGCCTAATCCGGGACAAGAGGACTGAAACCTCGTGTGTCGCAAGATCCATCCGTTCGTCCGATTTAGCTGCTTCGCTAACCAGAGCTGAGACAGTACATTGAAGTGCTTTCACCCTCTCTGATGCTCCGCCATGATTAGGAGCGCCATTCAAGGACTTGGAAGGTGGCGGCAAGTTTCTGTGCCATCGGACAGGAAGGTAATGGTCTGGGATCTGTAAGTAGTTTAGCGTTGTGAGGACGCGCAGGGTATGCCTGCAGAGGATCCCTGATGACTCAAACATTTGGCAGCTGCAAGAAATTAGCTCCTCCATTTGGTTCCATGTGACTATGCACCCGCCTTCTGTCTTGGTATGGTGCCGGACAAGAAAAACATCCCCTTCCAAGTTGAAGGATGCGTAATGGGCAGACGCAACAAGCTCATCCTGTAGATTAGAGAATGCATATGGTGTGAGAATAGCCGCGGCATGGCCTTCCATTGGAGTTGCTGTCTTGAAGCTTATGTTCTGCAAATTTTGTTGCTCCCCAGCTTGGTCTTTGTAGTCAACTACTAGCGCAACCTATGTAAAACATGAAGAAAGATATAATGCCCCTTTTACATTGCACAAAGTTAGCATGCATCAAAGTACAGTGAACTCATCTGAAGCAGCATTGACTAATGAAAAGGGTTTCTTAGAGAGAGATATAATCAGCATAAGAAAAAACTTGGCATTGGCCAAAGATAAGATCTCACCTGCTCAATAAAACGGGATGGGTATCTTTGAGCACTCAAGAGCCGCTGAATGAAATCATTTATTGACTTTGATACTCCTGGAGAATCAGTCAGCCCTGCCGAAAAATGCCCTCTCAAATATGGCGATGCCCAGCTACTCCGTGATGCAAACAGACTAGAAATATCCCTATTTCCATGTAGTCCATAGCAGTCCACCATGCCACTCCACCCAAGATCAAAGTCTATTGTGCTTTCCATGTTGTACAGCCTATAGAACTCCTTTTCCCAGTCATTGTAGTGTTCCCCAAGAACCCCACTGAACCAAGATGGAAACCGGGCTGCAATAAGCCAGATGGAGAACGCATGCTTTGTGTTTGGCAGCTCCTTTTCAACTGCTTCTTTGAGATATACATTTTGATCAGTCAATATTGTCCGAGGGGCTTTTCTGTTCATGAAGTTGAGAAACACCTGTCAATAACAAAGACTTCCTAAGAGAACAGTTGCAAAGAGGACCATGAGTTTTCACCCTCAGTAGTTTACCTGTAATGCCCAAGTGAAGGATTGCAGATTCTCCTCCCTTAGAAGGGCGCCGCCGAAGAAGCACGGCATGCCATGGTTGTTCATTCCAATCCAAATACCTAGTGCCATGTCCACCGCAGTTAACCGATGAGAGGTGTCATACACAAGAGCATCACCAAATAACTCGTAAGACTGAATCGACGATGCATACGACCAGGCGATATTCTCAAGGCGGTTGTGCGCGTCTCTGGTGAAGTCATACTTGAAATTGGGATCCTTCTCCTTGAAAATTCTGCACATTTTAAGCAGGTCCGCATTCTCTTCCTCCTGGTCGAACCTCCTGAAGGAATGAATGAGGTTCCTCACATCCTTCTCGGCGAACGGGAGGCTCCCCGGCTCAACGCACTTCTCCAGCTCCAGTATCCTCACCATCTGCTGCACAGAGATCCCAGACTTCGCAAGCATTAAGATCCGGTCTCTGTCCGAGCCCGCGATGACGCGGCACGCCGGCGGGAGAGCCCGCGCCTGGTCCTGCCGGAGGAGCTCGTGGTTGTGGTGGTCGGAGAACCCCGTGACCCGCCACTCCAGACCCGCCGCGCCGGCGTCCCTGCCGATGCGTAGGAGCGCTCGGCACCCGCAGCGGGAGGACCTCCTGTTCCGCTGCGGCGTGGCGCCGTCGCCGAAGGGCTTCGCCGGCGCGTTCCCGGCGCGGTGGCACACGAAGTACCGCCGGGTGAGCCCCTTTCCCACGCCGTCCTTGCCCTCCGTCCGGTGGCGCCGGATCGAGAACCCGCGCCGCTTCGCGAACCCGCCGTAGAACTCGTACGCCGCGTCGTGGGTCGGAAACCGCTGCCCAATGTACGGGGCGGAGTCGTCCTCCGCCTCCGCCTCATCCTCCCCGCTGCTGGTTCCTTCCATGGAGGACGCGTCGTGCGGCTCTAGAAGGTCGCCGCGAGATGCGGATTCAGCGGGCATCTGGCCGGCGGAGGCGAATCAGGACGGGAGGGGAAGAGGAAGGCGTAGTTTGAAGGGTAGGTGGATTTCTGAGACGAAGACGGTGGCCCGGCTTACCGGCGGTGTCCCTGGGTTAGGGTCTTCGATGGAGAATCCGGCGACGGTGGCCGGAGGAATAGCCGGAGGAAATCTATCACGTTCACCGACGAACTATCGCGAAATGTAATGATGAATGGGCCTTCGTCAAAAGGATAAGAGGGCCTTGGGCTGTAGTCTAGTAGCTTGCGGGCTGATTAAGAGCTCAAACTTTCTCCTTCTAAAAAAAAAGGAGCTTAACTTTCTATAGAAAATCTTACTCCATCCGAGTCAAATGAATTGTCGCAGATTTAGAAATTTTTTTTGTCAGAAATCTATCTAAGTTCATTGAACATGCGATAACTAATTTGGATCAGAGCTACTACGACTTTCTTTCTAACACCAATAATCCGGCAAGTGAACGCACGTCATGATCCAACTTTTAGGTGTCCAATGCAAAAAAAAAAAAAATGTTGGAGATGTTTTCTACTTATTTCGGTGGACACATGTTTGCCTTCAATTATTCTGGTAGATTCTATATGTGTTTGTTGTAGTTTGACTCAGTGGCGGGTCTAGGGGCGAGCACCAAAACTTGATTGACGAAGCAAGCCAACCGATAACGAAATTTGATTTCGCTAGGGGGTGGGCGGTATCAACGAACATTAGCTGTGGAAATTGATTATGCAGTATCTGATTACGGCCCATCCGAAACAGACACGATTAAGGTGCCGAGATGGTATGGGATAACAGGCTGAAAACTCCGAAAACTTCGAACCGAACACTCCCTAAGTAGTACACACCCAATTTTTTTAAAAGAACTAATGATGATGTATTGTTTGTGCCAAATCGTGATGTATTTTTCTATCATTCCTATGTATGTTGGTATATGAGACACGTGCGCTACGTGCTTACCACCACCACACCTGAGAAACTTTAGCTTATCCGATACAAGTTTTAGCTTATCAGATCAAAGCCCCGCGTTAAGAGCATTAAAAAAATCATGTAATACGTCAGTCTTTGGTGATTGTTTTGCTTTGCATGGGATTGAAGATTTCAAAAGATTCATCTGGAAATTAAATTTAACTAGACTAAGGATTCAACATAATCTTATTCGTCGTTTTACCCACCGGTGTTATATTAAATATTCACGATGTAAAATAAGTAGTGGATGGACGTTTTGTTTGTGCAATGAACTCCATTCATAACTGGACGAAGGAGTATTTTTCTACTCCATACCTAGCATCCTATCTTGGTATATGAGCCACGTGTGCTACGTGCTTAGCAGGACCACACCGAGAAACTTTTAGATTATCCGGTGAAAAAATTAGCTTATTATTATAACCTATATAAAAGCTAAACCCATTTGCTGGAAGGAGAAAGATTTGGGCACTGTTCCCTCCACTAATTCCTCCAATCATGCTTAGCCACGTAATTCCTTTTTACTGTACACTGCCGTTTGGTGCGGTAGATGCATGCTGGTTGGTTTTGGCCCTCCCTTTATTTTCGTCTGTACAATCTTTGGTTACCGGCTCTATTCCGGTCAACAATCCAATCTTTAATATTTGCTTCCGGTTTCTATGGGATAGTTGCCTTTTATAGTTTCGGTGACTCCCGGTTTTCCGGTTCCATCTGATCTGGCCAAAGCGGCGGACAAAGCGGTGCCTCAACTCCCAAACGAAAGAAACTATCCATTTTCCCCACGTCTCTCTTTTCTCATCTTCACCTCTTCCTTTTTTTTTCGGACCGACCTACAGCCGCCACCGGCGAAGACCATATGCCAGGCCGCCGTTTGCTTCACCGGCCGCCTGCACCTCTCCGCTCGGCCGAGCCGCAGCCGATGAAGGCTCTACGGCATGCCGTTCTTGGCTCCACCGGGCGTTGCCGATCTTCGCTCCACCGGGCGTTGCCGATCTTCGCTCCACCAGGGGCTGCCGCTTCTCCAACTCCATCTCCGCGTCCGACCAGTACGGCCATACGGCAGGCCATCCTTCTATCCATACGCAGGCAGTGCGTCTCCGCCTTCCTGCAACTATGGTCAAGCGGCGGTACGGCGCACGTGTAAAGGCCGACCCCTTCTGCGTCGCCTTCTCCCCTTCCATGTAGTCGTCCGTGCCCGCCCAGGGGCGCGCGTTCAAGGCAGGGTAAGTGCATTGGTTCCGCTTGCTCTTTCTGTTCTGGGCAAGCTGCTGCAGTTGATTTTGCGATGTGGTTCGAGGTTGATCAATAGTTACTGTTGGCTGTTCTTGCTACTTTTTACCCTTCTTTGATAATTTCGTGGGTATTTCTTAGGTTGTTCTGTGTGGTTTGTGCTTTGTCTGATGTCAAAGCTTGGAGACCATGAATCTAGCAAGGCAAGCAGCCGGAATCGGCAAGACGTCCTTCCGTGGGATCCCCTCCTTCCGTAGTTCCAAGAATGTCTGAATCGGTAAGGTGAATTCTTGCTGACTCTAATTGTGTATCCTTTTCAACCTCTATATCTTTTTCCCTTTATCTTTTTATTTCTGATCTCCTCACCGTATTATGCAACGGCCACTCTCTATTTGCATTACTACATGTTCTTAAAACCAATGATTGCAGGCAGATTGGAATAGTAAGGAAGCACACGGTAGCACTTATACAAGCTTGATTTTATTGATGTCGACGCGAGGTACACCCTCGAAAATTCAAACAATTTGTTTGCTCTCGCCCCCTGTTATAAACCACTTGAATTGTTGGAACCAATATGTAGCCTCCTTTTTTCAAACAAATATATTATTATCTGAGTATCTCCATTGGTGTAATTAAACTTCACAGATGTCAGACTTCTTTTCACTACTATAATGCTACACTTCTATACTTATCCTAATCTCATTCATCTATGAATAGATCAACATTTACTTGCTCCATCTTTCTAAGATACGGGAAATTAGACATGGTAATAATCTGGTAAAGGATTAATGATAAATGGTTGGTCGATCTGATTTGTGGATTGTATCTGTCCTGATTTGTTTTTCTTTTCATATTTCAGTTAGCAGACTACAGTCCCAATGGTTGCATTTAGTGCTTCAAGATTGTTTCGGATAAAGTGCTGCTGAGTGTAGGTTGGCAGAGAACCCCGAATCAAGACAAAATGTTTTATACACTATTTTCAAATATTGTTTCGATAGAATGGGCTTCAGCACTTGATTTTGGAAGCACTGAGGACAATATCTGCCAGTGATGTTTCCTTGAAATGTCAAATGAACTTGATCAATCGAGACCTATGTTACAGGTTGGTCTGCATAATTTTGTTCAGCTTTGTATATATAGATTGGGTGTTTCTTTTCAACTAATGTGCAATATATTTGGTGCTTTCAGCTGTGGAAAGTAGGAAAGGTTGTATCGCTCCTTCCACTCAGGTGGTTGGGTCTGGGTAGGCTGCTGTCAACGTTTGGTTCATACTAATGAACGATAGCGATGAGTCAGGTTTTGGGTGCTCTGTGCTGTTGAGTACTCCGAGATGACCATCCTGGCATTGATAACAAGAGAATGTGCTTGCAAATATTTCTGTTTGCTGTTACCGCAAGAGAAGGTTAATACTACATAATCGATTTAGATTTGTTACTTTGCCCTGCAGTCTCGAATGCTCCTGCCAATATTTTTCTCATAGCCAGTTGAAGGAGTTTCCTTGATAACTGTGTTTTTATCTAACGATATGGTGGCCTAATCGGATCAATGACAGCAAGAGTTGCACAGGTAACACAACATCCACACACACACTGAAATGGATATTAGTTAGTCGGCGTTGTCATGTACAAATCAATACTTCCCACTTTACTGGCATATAGAATTATATGTATTTGTTAGAGTGGTGTCTTCCTTAAACAAAAAATACATGTGAAATGGGGTATTATAATTCTATGTTGTGATATATCGATCTAGAAATGTAGGTTTATTTTTCCCTTTCTAATTTAGTATAGAGCTATAGATGAAGGTTCTCCTATCAAGTCAATATTTCTGTAGCCTACCCGCATGCTACCCTCAGGACAATCCCAATAGGAAATTTCCATAATAGGTACCTTTTCATCGTCAGTTCAGTATCGTTGCCACTAGGCGTATGACGTAGAAGAAGGTTCAGGTCGGTGACATTCAACGCATTAGCAAAACCTTATAAGAAACAACTTACTGTTTTGAGGATTATCTGTTCTGGTGTTTCTGCACAGGTTTGGTTGGTCTGATGGTCAGCTTATACTAAAAACATAATTAGAAGTGCTTTAGTCGTCATTGAAAATAATATTTTTTCTTCTAAATCTAAAAGCTATAAAATTTTGTCTCACGTTGAATGTAAGTTTTGCCACAGTATCTACTGCTATTAGATGTTTTCAATGCATAGGACTCCAGACTTTTTGCTGGACATTATCTTGTGTGGCCCAAGGCGAAAACGAGGAAGTTTATCTGTGGCTCTTCTGCTTCATTTTTCTTCCTACTGATCTATTATCCTTGGGTGCAGACGTGCAGTGTCGCGGATTTAATTTATAGAAATCGCAGGCCAATTGCTTTTGTTTTGCTGATCATATTCTTCTACTGAAAGTGCAGTACCTCATATTAGTCGCAATCGAATTGAGTATGTTCTGGTTGCAGGTCACATTCTTTTATTGAAAGTGGAGCAGCTAATATAAGTCGCAACATGTTGGGACTTAGGAGTAATCAGTGATCAAGTTTCTTATGATCTTATTCTAATGTAGATGACAATTTATGTTCTGCCTGCTGCTACAAGGGGATTTTACACATACGAAGTTTTTGGCCTGCGCATATGATGTAGCAGTCCTCCAGTTTTGAATTTTTGCAGCTATATGTGTATGCTTATGGACTGATTTTATTCTCAGTTAATGTTGATGATCCATGCCTTTTGTTTACTCGGTTGATGCAGAATGGAAGGGTAGGGTTGAGATCACAATCCAGCCAGTTAGTGAATCAAACATAAATCAAAGTCTAACAAGAATTTGCATCAATCGGTGAACAGTTAGATAACCATTGGATAGCACATTCAGTGTTTTCTTTTATGTTGTCTGTGTTGTTCAGTGCGGAAGACTATTTCTATTACCTAAGTTTGTTCTATTGGTTTACCCACCATCAATCTACAGCTCCATGCGATGGTATCTTTTCTTACTGCTGGCCAGTCTCCAATATTCTGCCAAATCCTTGGCACAGCAACATCTTCAAATTGTCTATATTTGCTTCTATCGATTTACTTAGTATCAGTATACAGTTTCTCTCAGTTATTGGTCTACCAATGACTCATTGGAGGTGGGCATCAAGGTGGAGATAACTGAATAGGAAACTAACTCAATATCAAAGCAACGGCAGAACAGCATAAAAAAACTTTATTTTCTCTTTTTCCAAAATTTGTTTCCCCTAAAGAGAGGAATGGACAGTATGTTGGCTTAGAGAAAATATTCAGCAAGAAGAAGCTTACCAGGCCCTCGGTCTGATTCCATCCTTGGAGCTCCGCTTTGACTGAGCATTGCTCGAGCAGAGTACGGAAGACACTCACACCCAGTCGACGCCTTCCTTTCCACAGGTAAGGCACCATTTTGCTAGGGCAGCCGGGCAGGAGATGGTGTGGCCGTGGCAAGGCCCAGCATGGCCAGCACCGCATCTCCAGTAGAACGCTCCCGATCTCCACCCTCCTTGCAGCCCCGATTATTTCTCCTCCGCCATCTTCGATGACAACGAACAAGTTATCGCCAAGCGCCCCCGCCATAGATCCAGTGCCCAGCGAAGGAAGAAAAAAAGGAATAGGTGATGGCGCTAGGTACCAAACCGCATGCCCTTGCAGCTTCTGTGCCCGGAGTTTCTCTTGCTCCGCTCCGGCCACAGCTTCTCTCTTCAGCTCCGGCGCGGCCGCAGCTACTCTGTTGCCCTGGGTCGCTTGCCTCACTCTGCTTTGTCCTATTGCTTCTTTTTGTTGCTTCTGCCTCTAGAAGGTTCAGAAGGAAAAGAAATGGTAGACGGTATTGTCAGAAAAAGGTGTGGACCAAATTCACTAACGTAGCCTATCTGTGCAAGTGCAACCCACCAGTACTGCTAGCAAACCGGTCTATACTACTACTATTAGCTTACTGATAAAAATATAAATGGGACAAAGTTACGAGAGCATCCCGTTTAAAAATACTCTTTCACATCGGGTTTAATCGCTTGATTGGATTTTATCTGTCCTGCTTGGCTTCCCCACGCCTTCCACATGAGCCAAGAACAAGAACGTGGTCAGGACAATGCTCGCCCTCACCACGCGGAAGAAGGAGGCGATTATCAGCTGCTTCAGGATGCCATCAACTATGTATCTTAGCAGTAATCTAGATTATAACAAGTAATCACTCTATTCAACCGCACTCGCCACGGTACCCGGTAGGAATATTTACCATCGCCGGTAGCCAGAACCAATGTAAAATAGGACGAACACTTTAGCTTCATCTACTAACTCTGTATGCCAACTAATGCGAGCATGGCTTTACCTTCATCCACTATGTAACTTTTATGCCAACTAATGCGAGCATAGCTGACTAATGTATATCGCCACTTCTATATAAGTTCTTTCCTCTCTACTCCAACACTAACATAGATTTCTTCTCTCTCTACGGAAAAAATATAGTAGTCTATAAAAATGCCAAACCATCGACGTTCCAGTCCATATCAAAGCTACTATATCGACCATAGCTAATCAAGTAACATCCTTACAATGCACCATTTTCTAAATAATTAAATATCCACTCATAGTCAACTAAAACTGAATATATGTACGCGACTTGACCTAAAACTATATTCAGAATGAGTTCAATCCTGCCACGTAGATATGGCAATCGTCAATATTACCTCACGGGCGCGGCGTGCCGCCGCGCTAAAACTTCCTAGTACTATATATAAAAGCTAACCCACTTTGCTTGCACCACAGCTACTGGAGCACTGTTCATGGTGCACATAAACAGTGCCCACTTTTTATTTTTCCCTTCATTTTAAAAAGTTGACAGTAGTTTTTTGAGATTTTCGAACATAGTTTTTCTTAATTTTTCAAGTGTGATTCTAATTTTCTGCGTTAACTAGTTATCTATAGTTTTGCCAAAAATAATTTTTACCTAGAAATCTTAAATATCAAATATACATTATACAACTATACATTAAACATGAACGGGTTTGTCGGCTTCACATTGCGCTTGCTCACTGCCTATGTACATGAATATCACCACTGCTGTAGTAACCAAATTAGCATTAATTTTGAAATTTTATATACTATATATAAAAGCCAACCCACTTTGC
Organism: Lolium perenne; assembly: GCF_019359855.2. Taxonomy (NCBI): domain Eukaryota; kingdom Viridiplantae; phylum Streptophyta; class Magnoliopsida; order Poales; family Poaceae; genus Lolium; species Lolium perenne. Next base: position 221,126,425 of record NC_067245.2, on the reverse strand, counting down.
TTGCACCACAGCCACTGGAGCACTGTTCATGGTGCACATAAACAGTGCCGACTTTTTATTTTTCCCTTCATTTTAAAAAAGTTGACAGTAGTTTTTTGAGATTTTCGAACATAGTTTTTCTTAATTCTTCAAGTGTGATTCTAATTTTCTGCGTTAACTAGATATCTATAGTTTTGCCAAAAATAATTTCTACCTAGAAATCTTAAATATCAAATATACATTATACAACTATACATTAAACATGAACGGGTTTGTCGGCTTCACATTGCGCTTGCTCACTGCCTATGTACATGAATAGCACCACTGCTGTAGTAACCAAATTAGCATTAATTTTGAAATTTGCAAATAAGCATTACCAGCTGCAAAATAAATAATACCATGTAAGGAATTTTGGGAAAAATTCCAAATCCATAGTTCATCAACAATATGTTTTGCGATAACTTCGGAGAAAATGCCTCTTTCATTTGGGAACAAACTACTGTCTTATTTTGCGTTAACTTCCTAAAAACATTTCCATTATTTGTCACATCTTTTATTCGTGAAAATATTACTACCTTCTTATGTTGGTTGTCTCACGATCCTGTTACTACTTCTTATGTTGATCTTCTCATGACCTCCTTATGTCTACCATGGCGTTCCTTTCGCAGCAATTTCGGAAAGGAAATTGTTGCATTGTTGGTCGCCTATTTTATTTGGAAAAGGTACTACTGCCTTCTTTTACGGTGACTTTAGAAAAAAGATCTTCAATTTTTCCGCCTCTTTTATATGAGAAAATATTGCTCGATTTTCTTATTGATCGCCTAACGATAACCGTAAGTCACGGTGTGTCGCTGCACTATAACTATCTTCTTTTCTTAGTCGCATCACGATCGCCCCCCATGCCTACATAGCTTCTAGAAACAAACACTCCATTATTCCTCACCTCTCTTATTCGCTAAAATATTATCATCTTCTTTTCTTGATTGCCTCACTATCAGGGCAACGCTGTTTTGATTCAGTGCTTCGGGACTACACTGCTTTGATGCGGTGTGGCTTCAATACTTCGATCGAGAAAAAAAATGTTGAACAGTCACCAACAGTGCCTTTTTCATTACTTCGGAAAAGAAGTTGTTGGATGGTTCATCTCATGTTTTACTTGATAAAAATTCTACTACCTACTTCTAAGAAATAGTTCCTCATTGATCGTCTCTCGCACTCAGAAAAATATTGCTACATTATTACATTGATCGGCTAACATATCCCTACGGGCGCGGCGTGTCGCCGCGGCACAACTTCCTAGTCAGATCAAAGCCCCACGATAAGACCATAAACAACATGATCTGGCGCTATCTTGTTCATATACTGTAGCTTTTATTAGGAATGTGATACTTTTTGTACTCACAACATTCAGGCACCAAAATCAATACATTTTTTTGCGAAAAGGACCACAATCGATTAATCATCATCAACAATAGTATTGTACAAAGAATACCAAAGGTAATAATAACTATAAATAGATATTTAGACCACCTACCAAAGACTACGAGCACTACCAAAGGCTACGAGCACTGGAGCTAGCCGAAGGCGCGCCGTCGTCCTCGCTCCTCCATCACCGGAGTCAAACAAAGCTTGTTGAAATAGAGCTTGTTATAGTAGACGGACTGGAAATCGTCGATCCCAAAAGATCAACCGCAAGAGAGTAGTAACCATCACCAATGATGAGAGACGTGGATCGGAAGACCAAACCTGTAACCACACCAAAGAACACGAAGATGGACCGCATCTCAGAAAATCCTTGGATGAAAAACCCGCCAGCACAAGGCGCACCACCGGAGAAATGATATGATGTAAAGGACCTTATTCTGCCATCAGGATTTAGCTCCCATCTCATCACCTCCAAGAAGACAAAAACAATCTGAAAAAGAACGGGAATCAAGAACCAAAAAGAAGAAGAAGAATGGGTAGTGTTGATGATCCTAACATGTCCTATTAGAACTAGCTACTATGCATTTTAGTTTTTTCGTTTCCAGAGTTGTATTTCGAATTTAGATTTAAATCTTTGTGCCATGCTTAGTGAACTATAATGTATGTTTGCCTGACGAGTGACCAGGTAACACGTGCACGCAACCAGACACTATTTTTCTTCACCTCCGGAAGTCTCGTTGGGGCAACTACACATGGAGTTGATCGATCATCGGGAGCTTGTAGAAGGGTACCATGTCACATGGACGCGCAACCATGTCCATGTGGCATGTTCTGAGGAACTCATACGTACACCGGTGATATGGTATAGTAGCCCCTCGGGACGAGCAGGAACTAAGCTTGGGGATGCTGATACGTCTCCGACGTATCGATAATTTCTTATGTTCCATGCCACATTATTGATGATATCTACATGTTTTATGCACACTTTATGTCATATTCGTGCATTTTCTGGAACTAACCTATTAACAAGATACCGAAGTGCCGATTCTTTGTTTCTGCTGTTTTTGGTTTCAGAAATCCTAGTAAGGAAATATTCTCGGAATTGGACGAAATCAACGCCCAGGGTCCTATTTTGCCACGAAGCTTCCAGAAGACCGAAGAGTCAACGAAGTGGGGCCACGAGGTGGCCAGGAGGGCAGGCGGCGCGGCCCCACCCTTGGCCGTGCCGCCCTGTCTCCTGGGCCCCTCGCGACGCCCCCTGACCTACCCTTCCGCCTACTTAAAGCCTTCGTCGCGAAACCCCCAGTACCGAGAGCCACGATACGGAAAACCTTCCAGAGACGCCGCCGCCGCCAATCCCATCTCGGGGGATTCAGGAGATCGCCTCCGGCACTGCCGAGAGGGGAATCATCTCCGGAGGACTCTACGCCGCCATGGTCGCCTCCGGAGTGATGTGTGAGTAGTTCACCCCTGGACTATGGGTCCATAGCAGTAGCTAGATGGTTGTCTTCTCCTCATTGTGCTTAATTGTCGGGTCTTGTGAGCTGCCGAACATGATCAAGACCCGACAATTAAGCACAATGAGGAGAAGACAACCATCTAGCTACTGCTATGGACCCATAGTCCAGGGGTAGACTACTCACACATCACTCCGGAGGCGACCATGGCGGCGTAGAGTCCTCCGGGAGATGATTCCCCTCTCCGGCAGGGTGCCGGAGGCGATCTCCTGAATCCCCCGAGATGGGATTGGCGGCGGCGGCGTCTCTCGGAAGGTTTTTCGTATCGTGGCTCTCTGCATCGGGGTTTCGCGACGAAGGCTATTTGTAGGCGGAAGGGTAGGTCAGGGGGCGTCGCGAGGGGCCCAGGAGACAGGCTGGCGCGGCCAAGGGTGGGGCCGCGCCGCCTGCCCTCCTGGCCACCTCGTGGCCCCACTTCGTTGACTCTTTGGTCTTCTGGAAGCTTCGTGGCAAAATAGGACCATGGGCGTTGATTTCGTCCAATTCCGAGAATATTTCCTTACTAGGATTTCTGAAACCAAAAACAGCAGAAAACAGCAACTGGCACTTTGGCATCTTGTTAATAGGTTAGTTCCAGAAAATGCACGAATATGACATAAAGTGTGCATAAAACATGTAGATATCATCAATAATGTGGCATGGAACATAAGAAATTATCGATACGTCGGAGACGTATCAGCACCCTCTTTCAGAAGAGTGTACCACTGCGTGGGAGTGGGACCATTTCTTCCTGACCACATTTCATCATGGAATTCGCTGAAAGGAGGAAATACGTATTATACCAAAACCAAGTTACTGGTTGCAAAGTAATTGGTTCATCATTTTACCTCATGAAATCGACCACTTCCTCCATGTTCATAAGCACGTAAAGCATTATGCAATCCTTCTCTTCTGGCGAAATGTTCTCCACTTTTGAGGCACCGGCCTTGCCACTGGGATATTGGAAGAGCAAGAGCTTTGGGTCACGCTTGGGCTCGTCAGAATTGTACCGAGCGACCGGGTTATGCTTAGTGGGCACATCATTGGCATAGTACATTGTCGTGGCGTTTGCCATCTCATGGAGGAGAGTTGCCTCAGCTATGCATGCTTCAATCTTATTTTTGTTTCCACATTTGTACCGAATATATTTGAACTCCCTCTCAATACAAAACTGCCAACGATACTGCACCGGTCCCCCCAAGAGTGCCTCGTTGGCGAGATGCACGATGAGATGTAACATCGGAGTGAAGAAGCCTGGGGGGAATATCATCTCTAACTTGCATAGCATGTCCGGCACTTGCTCCTGCAGCTTCTCAATCACCTCGGTACATATCTTCTTAGCACAGACCGTGCGGAAAAAATGGCTCACCTCCGCAAGCACTCGCCAGACATGATCGGGGAGATACCCTCGAAGCATCACCGGCATCAGCCGCTCAATCCATATATGATAGTCGTGACTCTTGAGCCCGTTTATTTTTCCTGTAGCAAGATTGACTCCCTTACTCATATTCGAACAATAACCATCAGGGAACATCAAGTCATATTTGAGCCACGTAAATGCCTCCTTCTTGTCGGCGCTATCAAGACAGTACTTGGCATGCGGCTTTAACCAACCTTTTCGATTGCCCTCAGGAGGCTGCATGTGTAGAGCCACCCTGTCACATATCTCCTCAATATCGACTCTAGCTGAAACATTATCCCTTGACTTGCCTGGTATGTTGCAGCAGGTGTTAAGGAATGCCTCCCCGCAATTCTTTTCGGTGTGCATCATATCGATATTATGGGGAAGTTCAAGGTCCTTGTAATACTCGAGCTCTGTTATGCCTGCTATGTGAGTCCAGTTGTGCGTTTTACCATATCCCTCAAATTGGTGGCCGGGTTCCTTACTAGGCTGGAGAGCACGTAGCTCAGCATCACTTGATTGCACCATTGAACTTTGGTATTTCTTTATGTTCAAGCACAACTACGCCTTTCGTGAAGTTTTTCTTATCAGATCTGAACCGATGCCCTGGACTGAGGAACTTGCGGTGTTTGTCAAAGGCAACATATTTGTGTCCAGCTTTTAGGTGCCTGAATTCTAGTTCGTTCCTGCACACTAGGCATGGAAACTTACCAGCTGTACTATGCCCACATAATAGGGCGTACCCGGGTAGGTCATGCATCGAATAGTGGAACCAAACTTTCATGATGAAGTTTCTCTTTGATGCTCGGTCGTATGTCAATGTACCGTGATGCCACGAGTGGTGCAAATCATCCACAAGTGGTTGCATTAAGACACTCAATTTCTTCCCTGGATATTCAGGCCCTGGAAGGATCATCGACAAGAATATGTTCTTCCTTTGCATTACGACTCCAGGAGGGAGATTGAGCGGAATAACAAACACGGGCCAGCAGCTGTACGCGTGACGGTCGACATACCATATGGGTTGAATCCATCGGTTGCTATCGCAATTCTAACATTCCGAGCCTCACTTGCCTCATTTGGGTGCTTTTCATCGAAGTGCTTCCATGATTGACCATCAGATGGATGTACCATGGGTACCCGTTTCTTCTCGTCCTGCAATCTTATCCCGGTCTTATGCCATGTCATCTGCTTGGCAGTCTCCTCGAACATGTAAAGCCGCTGGATTCTTTTGATGAATGAGAGATAACGAAGAGTCTTTATGGCTACTTTTGTTTGCCTCTTCTGACCATCGCCTACATCTACCTCATGATACCTAGAGTGACCACACTTGGCACAGTACTTGTCATCCGCATAGTCTTTCCAAAACAAAAGGCAAAGTTTTGGACAGACATCATATGTTACATAATCCATTTTCAATGCTTTCAAGATTTTCTTCGTTTCGTACATGGTCTTGGGCAAGCAATGACCTTCAGGCAACATGTTACCTACTGTGTTCAGAGTCTTTTCAAAGGATGCTCGAGTACTCTCAAACATGCACTTGTCGGCTAGCAACTGCGTGATGCCATCAAGTTGAGACATTTTTGCACCCGGGTATAGAGGCCTCCTAGCTGAGGCCATCATATCAATGAAGGACCTCGCGGTTGGCTCAGGTTCCTCCTCTGGAAGTTCCTCCGGTTGTGGCGGTCCCTCCGGTTCAGGCGGTTCCTCCAGTTCAGACTGTTCGTCCCATGGTAACTCTGGCATGTCAGCATCCCGAAGATCATCTAGCAAGTTTAAGATGCCATCGTTCTCATTGCCATCGATCCGCTACCGCATCACCTCACCTCTATCACGTTCGTGCCGAGAAAAGTCGACCGGCGGGTCGTAGTCACGCATATACCCATTCCACCAAAGGTGTTTAGTCATCTCTAGAATATCCTTAGGATGACGCCTCCTGCAGACACTGCAAGGGCAACGGGGACGAACAATCCCCTTCGAACCACGAGCTAACTCCTTCACTAACAAATCGGTCTTCCATTTCCATTCATCTGTCACTTGAGTCGAACTAACACGGCCAATGTACATCCACTCATTATCAGCCATCCTGCTTTATTGCGTGACAAACAACAAATAGTAGCATGAAATTGAATGCATCATATTTTTATTTTTCTACCGGCGGAAACGCGTGCATCAACCTACATCTCTACTAGGTGGGCTCCTAGCAGCCCCCGGACCCGTAGTTGGGTACGTTCTCCACGTTCTGCTCGGGTGCGAGACAGAATTTCGGCAGCACCTCCCCGCTGCTCTCCCGATACACGTCTCGACAAAAAGCCGAGAGGATGTGCATCCGGAGAACAACAGGGAGGCGCTGACGAAATCCTGTCTCGCACCCGAGCAGAACATGGAAAACGTACCCAACTACGGGTCCGGCGACTGTCCCGTAAATGCCACAAGCGTTACGGTTCAAAATATGCTGACCACTAATGCATATTTATCCGCGTAACGCTTGCGGATGGGAATTGACACCTAGGTTACGCGACTTGACGGAGAAATTAAATCTAGTGACATAAAAAATGCGTAGGGGGAGTCGGCAATTCAGCTCACCCTCGGCTGTAGAGGAAGTAGTCGAACAACCGGCGATGTCGACGGCCGTAGAGATGCGCCGCAAGATCCGGGATCGTCAAGCGTGATGCTCCTAGGTAAAATAATAAAAAATTGTCAATGCAAATTCATCGCTAAATAGATTTCAATTTCAATTTCAATTAGCATTTCAATTAGCATTTCAATTTCAGTTCATTTAGCATTTCAATTTTATTTTCAATTAGGATTTCAATTTCATTTTCATTTTCAATTAGCATTTCAATTTCAATTAGCATTTCAATTAGCATTTCAATTTCATTTTCCATTTCAATTTACCCTAACTAGCTAACTAGCTATTAACTACTCAATAACTAACTACTAAATAGATACAAAAATAAAAAGCAAAAAAGAAAAATTAGCATCAAGCTGGAGGCGAGGGGGCCGGGGCGAGGCAGGGGCAGCGGAGGCAAGGGGTGATGACCCACAAGTATAGGGGCTGTATCGTAGTATCTTCGATAAATAAGAGTGTCGAACCCAACGAGGAGCAGAAGGTGTTGACAAGCAGTTTCGATGAAGGATTCACTGTAAATGCTCACAGACAAGTATTCAGGGGGTTTTGATGTAACAGATGAATAAAGTACGAGTAAGTAAAGTGCGAGAGTAACAATTGCAGCGAGTGGCCCAATCCTTTTTAGCACAAAGGACAAGCCGGTTTGTTTACTTATAATGACCAAATGTTCTCGAGAACACACGGGATTTTAGTCTAGTGCTTTCGCTACATATGATGACAAATAACAATCTGAACATAAACCTTGGTTCAACGGTTTCACTCAATAGCATCAATAACAAGTAGAAATCAATACTGGGAGAGTTTCCCCTATCAAACAATCAAGATCAAACCCAAATTGCTACGGCGGTGACGATGTCCAGCGGTGGAGACGGCGGTGATGATGGTGGAGATGATGGTGATGGTGATGGAGATGATGTCCAGCTCGATGACGGTGACGATGGCATCGATTTCCCCCTCCTGGAGGGAATTTCCCCGGCGGATCTCAGCCCGCCGGAGAGCTCTTTTCTCTCTGGTGTTCTCCGCCCCGCAGAGGCGGCTGTAACTCTTCGCGAGGTACCCTCTGTGGCTTAGGTCTTCGGGACGAAGGATTTCGCGAAGAAAAGGAGGCGAGAGGGGCTGTGGGCCCCCCTCCTCGCTGGGCGGCGCGGCCAGGCCTTGGGCCGCGCCGGCCCATGGTGTGGGCCCACCTCGGGTCCCCTCGGCTCCCCCTTCTGGCTTCCTTCGTCATCTGGAAAAATAGGATTTTTGGTATAATTTCCTTCAACAGTTGATCTTCCGAAATATTGCGTTCTGACGGTGCTTTTTCCAGCAGAATCCTGGCTCCGGTGCTCGATCCTCCAATAATCATGAAACATGCAAAATAGATGAAATAACATAAGTATTATGTCCAAATATGAAATATATCAATGAATAACAGCAAATTATGATACAAAATAGTGATGCAAATTGGACGTATCAACCCCCCCAAGCTTAGACTTTGCTTGTCCCCAAGCGAAACTGAACTCAGTAAACAGGACCACATGTTTATGGAGTGAAGAGTCGATCAATAAAATACGGACAAGAAGCATCATATTCATTCACACAAGACATTCTAGTAAACAACTTCCTCATATAACTCAACTTGAAACAAGTGTAAGGTAATCACAAATAAAGGTGCATAAGAAATCATAGTTGGTGATGGCAAACTTCGTTCTTGGTCAGAGAACAATTAACAGATTATACTTATCTCATTGAGCAGCGTTCTCATGTTAAAGTTTATATGGCACAACTTGCATACTCAATCATAATAGTCTCCTCATGATCATTGATAACTTGCAAAGCTATATTCATTCAGATAAAACTTGTACTGAACAAGGAAGAATAAAAGACATGATTAAGCAAATCACAATATAATGGTTTGATCACAACTACTCAAATGCTTGCTTGAGATGGAGGGAAATAGGTTTACTGACTCAACATAAAGTAAAAGACAGGCCCTTCGCAGAGGGAAGTGATACGTCTCCGACGTATCGATAATTTCTTATGTTCCATGCCACATTATTGATGATATCTATATGTTTTATGCACACTTTATGTCATATTCGTGCATTTTCTGGAACTAACCTATTAACAAGATGCCGAAGTGCCGATTCTTTGTTCTGCTGTTTTTGGTTTCAGAAATCCTAGTAAGGAAATATTCTCGGAAATGGACGAAATCAATGCCCAGGGTCCTATTTTGCCACGAAGCTTCCAGAAGACCGAAGAGTCAATGAAGTAGGGCCACGAGGTGGCCAGGAGGGTAGGCGGCGCGGCCCCACCCTTGGCCGCGCCGACCTGTCTCCTGGGCCCCTCGCGACGCCCCCTGACCTACCCTTCCGCCTACAAATCGCCTTCGTCGCGAAACCCCCAGTACCGAGAGCCACGATACGGAAAACCTTCCAGAGATGCCGCCGCCGCCAATCCCATCTCGGGGGATTCAGGAGGTCGCCTTCGGCACCCTGCCGGAGAGGGGAATCATCTCCCGGAGGACTCTACGCCGCCATGGTCGCCTCCGGAGTGATGTGTGAGTAGTCTACCCCTGGACTATGGGTCCATAGCAGTAGCTAGATGGTTGTCTTCTCCTCATTGTGCTTAATTGTCGGGTCTTGTGAGCTGCCGAACATGATCAAGATCATCTATCTGTAATTCTATATGTTGTGTTTGTTGGGATCCGATGAATAGAGAATACCATGTTATGTTGATTATCAATTTATATCTATGTGTTGTTTATGATCTTGCATGCTCTCCGTTATTAGTAGAGGCTCTGGCCAAGTTTTTACTCTTAACTCCAAGAGGGGGTATTTATGCTCGATAGTGGGTTCATGTCTCCGTGAATCTGGGGAAGTGACAGAAATCTCTAAGATTATGGATGTGCTGTTGCCACTAGGGATAAAACATTGATGCTATATCCGAGGATGTAGTTATTGATTACATTACGCGCAATACTTAATGCAATTGTCTGTTGTTAGCAACTTAATACTGGAAGGGGTTCGGACGATAACCTGAAGGTGGACTTTTTAGGCATAGATGCATGCTGGATAGCGGCCTATGTACTTTGTCGTAATGCCCAATTAAATCTCACTATACTCATCATAATATGTATGTGCATGGTCATGCCCTCTTTATTTGTCAATTGCCCAACTGTAATTTGTTCACCCAACATGCTGTTTATCTTATGGGAGAGACACCTCTAGTGAACTGTGGACCCCGGTCCAATTCTCTTTACTGAAATACAATCTACTGCAATACTTGTTCTACTGTTCTCTGCAAACAATCATCATCCACACTATACATCTAATCCTTTGTTACAGCAAGCCGGTGAGATTGACAACCTCGCTGTTTCGTTGGGGCAAAGTACTTGGTTTGTGTTGTGCAGGTTCCACGTTGGCGCCGGAATCCCTGGTGTTGCGCCGCACTACATCTCGCCGCCATCAACCTTCAACGTGCTTCTTAACTCCTACTGGTTCGATAAACCTTGGTTTCTAACTGAGGGAAACTTACTGCTGTACGCATCACACCTTCCACTTGGGGTTCCCAACGGTCGCGTGTTGTACGCGTGTCAAGCTAAATTTCTGGCGCCGTTGCCGGGGAGATCAAGACACGCTGCAAGGGGAGTCTTCACATCCCAATCTCTTTACTTTGTTTTTGTCTTGCTTAGTTTTATTTACTACTTTGTTTGCTGCACTAAATTAAAATACAAAAAAATTAGTTGCTAGTTTTACTTTATTTACTATCTTGTTTGCTATATCAAAAACACAAAAAAATTAGTTACTTGCATTTACTTTATCTAGTTTGCTTTATTTACTACTGCTAAAATGGGTACTGCTGAAAATACTAAGTTGTGTGACTTCACAACCACAAATAATAATGATTTCTTATGCACACCTATTGCTCCACCTGCTACTACAGCAGAATTCTTTGAAATTAAACCTGCTTTACTGAATCTTGTTATGCGAGAGCAATTTTCTGGTGTTAGTTCTGATGATGCTGCTGCCCATCTCAATAATTTTGTTGAACTATGTGAAATGCAAAAGTATAAACATGTAGATGGTGACATTATAAAATTAAAATTGTTCCCTTTCTCATTAAGAGGAAGAGCTAAAGACTGGTCGTTATCTCTGCCTAAGAATAGTATTGATTCATGGACTAAATGCAAGGATGCTTTTATTGGTAGATATTATCCCCCTGCTAAAATTATATCTTTGAGGAGTAGCATAATGAATTTTAAACAATTGTATACTGAGCATGTTGCACAAGCATGGGAAAGAATGAAATCTTTTGTTAAAAATTGCCCAACCCATGGACTGACTACTTGGATGATCATCCAAACCTTTTATGCAGGACTGAATTTTTCTTCGCGGAACCTATTGGATTCAGCTGCTTGAGGTACCTTTATGTCCATCACTCTTGGTGAAGCAACAAAGCTTCTTGATAATATGATGATCAATTACTCTGAATGGCACACGGAAAGAGCTCCACAAGGTAAGAAGGTAAATTCTGTCGAAGAAACCTCTTCCTTGAGTGATAAGATTGATGCTATTATGTCTATGCTTGTGAATGATAGGACTAATGTTGATCCTAATAATGTTCCGTTAGCTTCATTGGTTGCTCAAGAAGAACATGTTGATGTAAACTTCATTAAAAATAATAATTTCAACAACAATGCTTACCGGAACAATTCTAGTAACAACTATAGGCCATATCCTTATAATAATGGCAACGGCTATGGTAATTCTTATGGGAATTCTTACAACAATAATAGGAACACACCCCCTGGACTTGAAGCCATGCTTAAAGAATTTATTAGTACACAAACTGCTTTTAACAAATCTGTTGAAGAAAAGCTTGGGAAAATTGATATACTTGCTTCTAAAGTCGATAGTCTTGCTGCTGATGTTGATCTTTTGAAATCGAAAGTTATGCCTAATGAAAATCATCATAATAAAATTGTTACTACAGCAAATGCCATCCAAGTTAGAATTAATGAGAATATAAGATTGATGGCCGAATTGCGTGCTAGGTGGGAAAAAGAAGAAAATGAAAAAGAAGATAATATAGCTAAAGTTTGGACTATTACCACCACTAGTAATGCTAATGCTACACAAGTTTCTGCACCTCCTACTATTAATGGTAAAATAATTGGTGTTAGCAACGTTTCCACTTCTAATGCAAAGCGCGAAAAACTGCCTGAATCTGCTAAAACTGCTGAAACTGCCTGTGATAAAACTGCTGAAATTTTTTTCAACATTGGGGATGATGATCCCATTGCTTTAGATTATAATGGTTTGAATTTTGATGATTGCCACATCTCTGAAGTTATAAAGTTCTTACAAAAACTTGCTAAAAGTCCTAATGCTAGTGCTATAAATTTGGCTTTCACGAAACATATTACAAATGCTCTCATAAAAGCTAGAGAAGAGAAATTAGAACGCGAAGCTTCTATTCCTAGGAAGCTAGAGGATGGTTGGGAGCCCATCATTAAGATGAAGGTCAATGACTTTGATTGTAATGCTTTATGTGATCTTGGTGCAAGTATTTCTGTTATGCTTAAGAAAATTTATAATATGCTTGACTTGCCACCATTGAAAAATTGTTATTTGGATGTTAATCTTGCTGATCATTCTACAAAGAAACCTTTGGGGAGAGTTGATAATGTTCGCATTACCGTTAACAATAACCTTGTCCCCGTTGATTTTGTTGTCTTGGATATTGAATGCAATGCATCTTGTCCCATTATATTGGGAAGACCTTTTCTTCGAACTGTTGGTGCTATCATTGATATGAAGGAAGATAATATTAAATATCAATTTCCTCTCAAGAAAGGTATGGAACACTTCCCTAGAAAGAGAATGAAGTTACCTTTTGATTCTATTATTAGAACAAATTATGATGTTGACACTTCGTCTCTTGACAATACTTGATACACACTTTCTGCGCCTAGCTGAAAGGCGTTAAAGAAAAGCGCGTATGGGAGACAACCCATGTTTTTTTTACTACAGTACTTTGTTTTTATTTTGTGTCTTGGAAGTTGTTTACTACTGTAGCAACCTCTCCTTATCTTAGTTTTGTGTTTTGTTGTGCCAAGTAAAGTCGTTGATAGTAAGGTTCATACTAGATTTGGATTACTGCGCAGAAACAGATTTCTTTGCTGTCACGAATCTGGGCAAAATTCTCTGTAGGTAACTCAGAAAATTATACCAATTTACGTGAGTGATCCTCAGATATGTACGCAACTGTAATTCAATCTGAGCATTTTCATTTGAGCAAGTCTGGTGCCTCAATAAAATTCGTCATTACGAACTGTTCTGTTTTTGACAGATTCTGTCTTTTATTTCGCATTGCCTGTTTTGTTATGTTCGATGGATATTTCGATTCCATTGACTTTCAGTAGCTTTGTGCAATGTCCAGAAGTGTTAAGAAAGATTATGTCACCTCTGAACATGTATATTTTGATTGTGCACTAAACTCTAATGAGTTGTTTTGAGTTTGGTGTGGAGGAAGTTTTCAAGGATCAAGAGAGGGAGATGATACAACATGATCAAGGAGAGTGAAAGCTCTAAGCCTGGGGATGCCCCGGTGGTTCACCCCTGCATATATCAAGAAGACTCAAGCGTCTAAGCTTGGGGATGCCCAAGGCATCCCCTTCTTCATCGACAACATTATCAGGTTCCTCCCCTGAAACTATATTTTTATTCCGTCACATCTTATGTGCTTTGCTTGGAGCGTCGGTTTGTTTTTGTTTTTGTTTTGTTTGAATAAAATGGATCCTAGCATTTTTTGTGTGGGAGAGAGACACGCTCCACTGTAGCATATGGACAAATATGTCCTTAGGCTCTACTCATAATATTCATGGCGAAGTTTCTTCTTCGTTAAATTGTTATATGGTTGGAATTGGAAAATGATACATGTAGTAATTGCTAAAATGTCTTGGATAATGTGATGCTTGGCAATTGTTGTGCTCATGTTTAAGCTCTTGCATCATATACTTTGCACCCATTAATGAAGAAATACATAGAGCATGCTAAAATTTTGTTTGCATATTTGGTCTCTCTAAGGTCTAGATAATTTCTAGTATTGAGTTTGAACAACAAGGAAGACGGTGTAGAGTCTTATAATGTTTACAATATGTCTTTTATGTGAGTTTTGCTGCACCGCTTCATCCTTGTGTTTGTTTCAAATAACCTTGCTAGCCTAAACCTTGTATCGAGAGGGAATACTTCTCATGCATCCAAAATCCTTGAGCCAACCACTATGCCATTTGTGTCCACCATACCTACCTACTACATGGTATTTCTCTGCCATTCCAAAGTAAATTGCTTGAGTGCTACCTTTAAAATTTCTATCCTCTACCTTTACAATATATAGCTCATGGGACAAATAGCTTAAAAACTATTGTGGTATTGAATATGTACTTATGCACTTTATCTCTTATTAAGTTGCTTGTTGTGCGATAACCATGATCCTGGGGACGCCATCAACTACTCTTTGTTGAATATCATGTGAGTTGCTATGCATGTTCGTCTTGTCTGAAGTAAGGGAGATTTACCACCTTATGGTTAGAGCGTGTATATTGTTAGAGAAGAACATTGGGCCGCTAACTAAAGCCATGATCCATGGTGGAAGTTTCAGTTTTGGACATATATCCTCAATCTCATATGAGAAAATTAATTGTTGCTACATGCTTATGCATAAAAGAGGAGTCCATTATCTGTTGTCTATGTTGTCCCGGTATGGATGTCTAAGTTGAGAATAATCAATAGCGAGAAATCCAATGCGAGCTTTCTCCTTAGACCTTTGTACAGGCGGCATAGAGGTACCCCTTTGTGACACTTGGTTAAAACATGTGCATTGCGATAATCCCGGTAATCCGAGCTAATTAGGACAAGGTGCGGGCACTATTAGTATACTATGCATGAGGCTTGCAACTTGTAAGATATAATTTACATAACACATATGCTTTATTACTACTGTTGACAAAATTGTTTCTTGTTTACAAAATCAAAGCTCTAGCACAAATATAGCAATCGATGTTTTCCTCTTTGAAGGACCATTCTTTTACTTTTATTGTTGAGTCAGTTCACCTATTTCTCTCCACCTCAAGAAGCAAACACTTGTGTGAACTGTGCATTGATACCTACATACTTGCATATTGCACTTGTTATATTACTTTGCATTGACAATTATCCATGAGATATACATGTTACAAGTTGAAAGCAACCACTGAAACTTAATCTTCCTTTGTGTTGCTTCAATGCCTTTACTTTGAATTATTGCTTTATGAGTTAACTCTTATGCAAGACTTATTGATGCTTGTCTTGAAGTACTATTCATGAAAAGTCTTTGCTATATGATTCAGTTGTTTACTCATGTCATTTACATTGTTTGGATCGCTGCATTCATTACATATGCTTACAATAGTATGATCAAGGTTATGATGGCATGTCACTCCAGAAATTATCTTTGTTTATCGTTTACCTGCTCGGGACGAGCAGAAACTAAGCTTGGGGATGCTGATACGTCTCCGACGTATCGATAATTTCTTATGTTCCATGCCACATTATTGATGATATCTACATGTTTTATGCACACTTTATGTCATATTCTTGCATTTTCTGGAACTAACCTATTAACAAGATGCCGAAGTGCCAGCTGCTGTTTTCTGCTGTTTTTGGTTTCAGAAATCCTAGTAAGGAAATATTCTCGGAATTGGACGAAATCAACGCCCAGGGTCCTATTTTGCCACGAAGCTTCCAGAAGACCGAAGAGTCAACAAAGTGGGGCCACGAGGTGGCCAGGAGGGTAGGCGGCGCGGCCCCACCCTTGGCCGCGCCGACCTGTCTCCTGGGCCCTCGCGACGCCCCCTGACCTACCCTTCCGCCTACAAATAGCCTTCGTCGCGAAACCCCCAGTAGCGAGAGCCACGATACGGAAAACCTTCCAGAGACGCCGCCGCCGCCAATCCCATCTCGGGGGATTCAGGAGATCGCCTCCGGCACCCTGCCGGAGAGGGGAATCATCTCCCGGAGGACTCTACGCCGCCATGGTCGCCTCCGGAGTGATGTGTGAGTAGTCTACCCCTGGACTATGGGTCCATAGCAGTAGCTAGATGGTTGTCTTCTCCTCATTGTGCTTAATTGTCGGGTCTTGTGAGCTGCCGAACATGATCAAGATCATCTATCTGTAATTCTATATGTTGTGTTTGTTGGGATCCGATGAATAGAGAATACCATGTTATGTTGATTATCAATTTATATCTATGTGTTGTTTATGATCTTGCATGCTCTCCGTTATTAGTAGAGGCTCTGGCCAAGTTTTTACTCTTAACTCCAAGAGGGGGTATTTATGCTCGATAGTGGGTTCATGTCTCCGTGAATCTGGGGAAGTGACAGAAATCTCTAAGATTATGGATGTGCTGTTGCCACTAGGGATAAAACATTGATGCTATGTCCGAGGATGTAGTTATTGATTACATTACGCGCAATACTTAATGCAATTGTCTGTTGTTAGCAACTTAATACTGGAAGGGGTTCGGACGATAACCTGAAGGTGGACTTTTTAGGCATAGATGCATGCTGGATAGCGGTCTATGTACTTTGTCGTAATGCCCAATTAAATCTCACTATACTCATCATAATATGTATGTGCATGGTCATGCCCTCTTTATTTGTCAATTGCCCAACTGTAATTTGTTCACCCAACATGCTGTTTATCTTATGGGAGAGACACCTCTAGTGAACTGTGGACCCCGGTCCAATTATCTTTACTGAAATACAATCTACTGCAATACTTGTTCTACTGTTCTCTGCAAACAATCATCATCCACACTATACATCTAATCCTTTGTTAAAGAAAGCCGGTGAGATTGACAACCTTGTTGTTTCGTTGGGGCAAAGTACTTGGTTTGTGTTGTGCAGGTTCCACGTTGGCGCCGGAATCCCTGGTGTTGCGCCGCACTACATCTCGCCGCCATCAACCTTCAACGTGCTTCTTGACTCCTACTGGTTCGATAAACCTTGGTTTCTAACTGAGGGAAACTTACTGCTGTACGCATCACACCTTCCACTTGGGGTTCCCAACGGTCGCGTGCTGTACGCGTGTCAGGAAGCAGGGATTAAATCATGTGCTAGAGCTTTTTCAGTTTGAAATCATATAAAGAGAATGAAAGTAACATTTTGAGAGGTGTTTGTTGTTGTCAACGACTGGTAGCGGGTACTCTAACCCCCTTGCCAGACAACCTTCAAAGAGCGGCTCCCATTTTATTTTTATTTTGTGTGGCACTCCTTCCAACCTTTCTTTCACAAACCATGGCTAACAGAATCTTCGGGTGCCTGCCAACAATCTCATACCATGAAGGAGTGCCTTTTTATTTTAGTTTTATTATGATGACACTCCCCCCAACCTTTGCTTACACAAGCCATGGCTAACCGAATCCTTCGGGTGCCGTCCATCAATCACATACCATGGAGGAGTGTCTATTTAGGTTAATTAATTTGGGACTGGGAATCCCATTGCCAGCTCTTTTTGCAAAATTATTTGATAAGCGGATGAAGCCACTAGTCCATTGGTGAAAGTTGCCCAACAAGATTGAAAGATAAAACACCACATACTTCCTCATGAGCTATAAAACATTGACACAAATAAGAGATAGTAAATTTTGAATTATTTAAAGGTAGCACACAAAGTATTTACTTGGAATGGCAGAAAATACCATGTAGTAGGTAGATATGGTGGACACAAATGGCATAGGTTTGGGTTAAGGTTTGGATGCACGAGAAGTATTCCCTCTCAGTACAGGTCTTTGGCTAGCAAGGTTACTTAGCAAGCATAAGAGTCGAGGGAAACAAACAAATATACATATGATAGAAATAATCATGCATCTTCCTTGTAAGCACAAACAATTTTAACTTCAAAATAATAAGCTATGAGCTAACAAGAAAGAAAGACAATGAAACAACTACATGTATTTCTCTTTTCTATTTAAACCTCAAAGTGTTGTTGCTATTGACCAATGCTAAGTTTGCCAAAACCAAATAGATTTATTCAATGCTCCCAAAGTGATACCAGTACTAAAATCAAGATCAATCATATAATAGAGATTGCAAACTAAAATAAGATGTGCAATATGTAAATGATAAGACTTCTCATTAATATTCCATAACGATAACTCACACCAAGAGATACATAGACGACTAACTAAAGGAGAGATACTTCCAAACTGCAACCCATCTTATATGATAACTTCCCTACTCATGATATGACACTACTTGACAGTAAAAAGTAAAAGGTAGTGATAATGTGATACCGCGGCACTCCCCCAAGCTTGGAACAAACCAAGGGGATGCCAATACCGATGATGAATTACTCCTTCGGCGATGGTGGTGATGAACTCCTCCCGCGCTTCTTACAGATCTCCTTCAGCTTCAGTTTCTCAGCTTGGCAATTCTGCACTAAGACTCGAAGAGATTCATTGTTATCTGAAGTGGGTGATGATGACCTTGTGATGGGAATCGAGTAGTATTCCAGCATTCTATGGAGACGATAATTCTCCTCCTGGAGTATCTCCACTTCCCTTCTTAGAGCCCGATATTGATCACAAAACTCATCAGTAGTCCGTAGAGCTTCTTCCAACACGGGGAAGGAGTCGAGGCTAAAAGAGGGTGGTAAGGGTCCCTGCAAGTTATGAGAAAAAGAACGTCGAGTGTCAACAGATCCCACCAAGATTTGCTTGCTCCCAACGGCTTGCTGCTCTTGTTTTGATGGCACCCTCTTCACTTCTTCCTCCGAAAACCCCTTGCCCTTGTTGTTGGAGGCCATGGTGCTTCTAGACCGGAAACAGATCCTGGCAGAAACAGCTCGAAACAAAACACGTTGAGAAAACGATATACGGACCTCCAGGGGTCCGGGGGATTATATAGCAAAAATTTTCACGACAAAAGGAAAGTACCAGGTCGAACCAGAGTCGGAAAGGGGCGACGAGGCGGCCAGCTCATAGGGCGGTGCGGCCTGGCTGGGGCCCGCGCCGGCCTATGGCGGCACGCCCTCGTGCGTCTCCTCCACTCCGTTTCGATCTCGTAATTTTTCATATTTTCCAAAAACAGCAAAAATATTGTTCGGAAAGTAAATTGCGAACTTTTCATTACCAGTACTGTTACCTATTCAAAGTCGAGTTCTGGCGGACTGTCCATTTGACCTTTGATGAAGGCCTCCGGCGTTTCCACTCGAATAATATCAACATCTACATTGTAAGAATCACCTGAGATATAATGTTTGAGTCTTTGTCCATTCACCACTTGTGTGGCATTGCCTTGGAGAGAGCTAATTTTAATTGCTCCTGAACGATACACCTCCACAACAACATATGGTCCTTCCCATTTCGAGAGTAATTTCCCTGCAAAGAATCTGAGACGAGACCGATACAATAGGACTTTATCCCCAATATTAAATTCTCTTTTGATAATCCTTCTATCATGCCATTTTTTAACTTTCTCTTTAAAGAGTTTAGCATTTTCATAAGCTTCACTTCTCCATTCATCTAGAGAACTCAATTGCAGCAATCTCTTATTACCGGCAAGTTTAGGATCTTTATTTAATTCCCTAACTGCCCAATAAGCTTTGTGCTCTAGTTCTAAAGGTAAATGACAAGCTTTTCCATAAACCATTTTATAAGGTGACATTCCCATGGGATTTTTATAAGCAGTTCTATAAGCCCATAGTGCATCCTTCAATTTACTAGCCCAATTCTTTCTAGTTTTATTAACAGTCTTTTGCAAGATAGATTTAATTTCTCTATTTGATAATTCTACTTGCCCACTAGTTTGAGGATGATAAGCGGAAGCAATTCTATGATTAATACCATATTTAGTAAGAGTTTTTCTAAAACCACCATGAATAAAATGAGAACCTCCATCAGTCATAATATATCTAGGAACTCCAAATCTAGGAAAAATAATATCTAAAAGCATTCTTAAAGAGGTCTCACCATCAGCACTTTTTGTAGGTATGGTTTCCACCCATTTAGTAACATAATCAACAGCAACAAGTATATGAGTGTTACCTTCTGAAGAGGGAAAAGGTCCCATGAAGTCAAATCCCCAACAATCGAACGGTTCAATAACAAGAGTATAATTCATAGGCATTTCATTGCGTCTGGAGATATTACCAACCCTTTGGCATTCATCACAAGATAAAATAAACTTTCTTGCATCTTTGAAGAGAGTCGGCCAATAAAAACCTGATTGTAGAACCTTTTGCGCGGTTCTTTCTCCGGCGTGATGTCCTCCATAAGCACTACCATGACATTTACTCAATATCTCTTGTTGTTCATATTCGGGAACACATCTTCGCAGAATACCATCCACTCCTTCTTTATATAAGTGTGGGTCATCCCAAAAATAATGCCTCAAGTCATAAAAGAATTTCCTCCTTTGCTGAGCTGAAAAGGTTGGAGGCAAATACTTGGAAACAATAAAGTTAGCATAATCAGCATACCAAGGACTATCTCGTGAGCTCACCTTTATTGCAGCCAATTGTTCATTTGGAAAACTATCATTAACAAGAACAGGATCATAAGCAATATTTTCCAATCTAGACAAATTATCAGCAACAGGATTATCAGCACCTTTCCTATCTACAATATGTAAATCAAATTCTTGCAACAGAAGTACCCATCTAATAAGCCTTGGCTTAGCATCTTTCTTTTGCATAAGGTATCTAATTGCAGCATGATCAGTATGTATAGTAACTTTTGAATCAACAATATAAGATCTAAACTTATCACAAGCAAAGACTACAGCTAACAATTCTTTTTCAGTAGTAGCATAATTTCTTTGAGCAGCATCAAGAGTTTTACTAGCATAATGAATAACATTCAATTTTTTGTTTACCCGCTGTCCAAGAACAGCGCCTACATCAAAATCACTAGCATCACACATAATTTCAAATGGTAAGTTCCAATCAGGGGGTTCAACTATAGGAGCAGTTGTTAAGGCTTTCTTTAGAATTTCAAAAGCTTCCTTACAATCATCATCAAAAACAAAAGGTACATCTTTTTGAAGAAGATTAGTAAGAGGCTTTGAAATCTTAGAGAAGTCTTTAATAAACCTCCTATAAAACCCAGCATGACCAAGAACACTACGAATACCTTTAACATCCCTAGGATAGGGCATCTTCTCAATTGCTTCAACTTTAGCTCTATCAACTTCAATACCTCTCTCGGAAATTTTATGTCCCAATACAATTCCTTCATTAACCATAAAGTGGCATTTCTCCCAATTAAGAACAAGGTTAGTTTCTTCACATCTCTGCAAAACTTTATCAAGGTTCCGCAAGCAATTATCAAAAGAATTCCCATAAACAGAAAAATCATCCATGAATACCTCTACAATACTCTCGCAAAAGCCATGAAAAATAGCAGACATGCATCTTTGAAAAGTAGCAGGAGCATTACATAAACCAAAAGGCATACGTCTATAAGCATAAGTTCCATAGGGACAAGTGAAAGTGGTTTTCTCTTGATCCTTAGTTTTAACAGCAATTTGCGAAAACCCAGAATAACCATCAAGAAAACAAAAATGAGTATTTTTAGATAACCTTTCTAACATTTGATCGATAAAAGGCAAAGGGTAATGATCTTTTTTAGTTACCTTATTAACTTTCCGATAATCAATGCACATTCTATATCCTACAACTACTCTTTGAGGTATGAGCTCATCATTATCATTAGGCACAACAGTCATTCCTCCTTTCTTAGGAACACAATGCACATGACTAACCCATCTACTATCAGCAATAGGATATATAATACCAGCTTCAAGAAGTCTTAATACCTCATTTCTTACCACATCCTTCATCTTAGGAATTAGACGACGCTGAGGTTCAACAACAGGCTTCGCATCATCTTCCATATTAATGGCGTGTTGGCAAATAGAGGGAGAAATCCCCTTCAAGTCATCAAGAGTGTAGCCAATAGCTCCTCGGTGTTTCTTCAATATTTCCAATAACCTTTCTTCTTCAAACTCTGTAAGCTTAGAACTAATAATAACAGGATATATTTTCTTATCATCAATATGAGCATATTTAAGATTATCAGGCAAAGGTTTTAAATCAAAGACAGGATCTTCCTTCGGTGGCGGTGTCGTACCCAGATCTTCCACCGGTAAATCATGCTTAAGAATAGGTTGGCGAAGAAAAATTTCCTCAAGCTCATCTCTTTCTTTCCTAAAAACTTCACTCTCGCTATTCTCCAAATGTTGCTGCAAAGGATTATTAGGAACAAGAACAATAGATGCACACTGTTCCATTTTAAAATCATTATTAGGCAAATCAGCTTTATAAGGAGTTTTGGTAAATTTAGAGAAGTTAAACTCATAAGATTCACCAGAAAATTTAGTCAAAATTTTCTCTTTCTTGCAATCTATAATAGCTCCACAAGTATTTAGAAAAGGTCTACCAAAAATGATAGGACAATATTCACTAGCAGCAGAACCAAGTATCAAAAAGTCAGCGGGATATTTAATCTTACCACATAGAACTTCCACATCTCGAACAATACCAATTGGAGAAATAGTTTTTCTATTAGCCAGCTGAATAACCACATCAATATCTTCAAGTTCACATGAACCAATTTCGTGCATAATCTCCGTGTAAAGCTCATAAGGAATAGCACTAATACTTGCACCAATATCACATAAACCATAATAGCAATGATCACCAATTCTAACAGATAGCATAGGAACACTAGCTTGCTTGGGTTTATTAGGATGTGAAACAATATTAGAAGCATCTTCACAGAAAATAATATGCCCATCCTCCAAATTTTCAGTCACAAGATCTTTAACTATTGCAACAGCAGGTTCAACTTTTATTTGTTCTTCAGGTTCTATAGGTTTCTTTTCACTTTTATGAACCGCACTATTTATAACAGAGTACTCCTTCATTTTAGCAGGGAAAGGAGTTTTTTCAATATAAGCTTCAGGAATAACATGATCAATAGTTTCAACTACAATGCATTTATTAATAGATGAATCAATTTTATCTTTATACGGTTCATGATACTTATCAAAATTCTTCTTAGGCAATTCATAATGAGAGGCAAAAGCTTTATAAAGATTTGCAGCAACTTGAGAATCAAGACCATAAGTAGCACTCATATTACGAAATTTATCAGTATCCATAAAAGCTTCAATGCATTTATAATCATAATTTATACCTGATTCTCTATCTTTGTCGTTCTCCCATCCTTCGGTATTTTCCTGGATCCGATTGAGAAGGTCCCTTTTAAACTCTTCCTTGTTGCGCGTGAATGATCCAGAACAAGAAGTATCCAGCAAGGTCTTGTCTTCAAAAGAAAGTCTTGCATAGAAATTATCAATAATAACATTACCAGGAAGCTCATGAATGGGGCATTTGAGCATTAAAGACTTCAATCTCCCCCAAGCTTGGGCAATACTCTCCCCATCATGAGGCCAAAAATTATATATGCGATTCCGATCCTTGTGAATTTCACTTGGAGGATAGAACTTAGAATAAAACCGGGGCACAATATCATTCCATTCAAGAGAATCCCCATTATCCAGTAATTTATACCAATGCGCCGCTTTACCAGACAGCGATATAGAGAATAGTTTCTTCCTCACTTCATCCATAGCAATACCTGCACACTTGAATAAACCGCATAATTCATGCAAGAACAGTAAATGATCTCCAGGGTGGACAGTTCCATCCCCTGTATAACGGTTACCCACTACGCGTTCAATAATTTTCATAGGTATTTTGTATGGTATCTCTTCCTTACCTGGCGCCTCATCCACTACCTTTGCAGTAGTAGTAGATTTCCCAAATAAACATTCAAAAGGAGATCTCTCCATAATGAATTATGGCAGCAGGTAGAAATAAAATCAGCACAAATAGTAGAAGTTTCCCTTACCAATTCCACTTACCAATAGCGCTTCACTCCCCGGCAACGGCGCCATAAAATAGTCTTGATGACAAGCAACGAGGAGCAGAAGGTGTTGACAAGCAGTTTCGATGAAGGATTCACTGTAAATGCTCACAGACAAGTATTCAGGGGGTTTTGATGTAACAGATAAATAAAGTACGAGTAAGTAAAGTGCGAGAGTAACAATTGCAGCGAGTGGCCCAATCCTTTTTAGCACAAAGGACAAGCCAGTTTGTTTACTTATAATGACCAAATGTTCTCGAGGACACACGGGATTTTAGTCTAGTGCTTTCGCTACATACGACTAATTAATCTTCATTGTTTTGATAAGTGTTGTGTGGGTGAACCTGTGCTAATGTACCGCCCTTCCCAGGACTAATACATACTTGTGATTATACCCCTTGCAAGCATCCGCAACTACAAGAAAGTAATTAAGAATAAATCTAACCACAGCCTTAAACTCTGAGATCCTGCTATCCCTCCTGCATCGATATACCAACGGGGGCTTAGGTTTCTGTCACTCCGGCAACCCCGCAATTGGCAAACGAGTACAAGATGCATTCCCCTAGGCCCATAAAGGTGAAGTGTCGTGTAGTCGATGTTCACACGACACCACTAGAAGAATAACACCACAACTTAAATATCATAACATTGAATATTACTCAACCATACTTCACTACTAACATTTAGACTTCACCCATGTCCTCAAGAACTAAACGAACTACTCACGAGACATCATATGGAACATGATCAGAGGTGATATGATGACAAATAACAATCTGAACATAAACCTTGGTTCAACGGTTTCACTCAATAGCATCAATAACAAGTAGAAATCAATACTGGGAGAGTTTCCCCTATCAAACAATCAAGATCAAACCCAAATTGCTACGGCGGTGACGATGTCCAGCGGTGGAGACGGCGGTGATGATGGTGGAGATGATGGTGATGGTGATGGAGATGATGTCCAGCTCGATGACGGTGACGATGGCGTCGATTTCCCCCTCCTGGAGGGAATTTCCCCGGGAGATCTCAGCCCGCCGGAGAGCTCTTTTCTCTCTGGTGTTCTCCGCCCCGCAGAGGTGGCTGTAACTCTTCGCGAGGTACCCTCTGTGGCTTAGGTCTTCGGGACGAAGGATTTCGCGAAGAAAAGGAGGCGAGAGGGGCTGTGGGCCCGGCGCGGCCAGGCCTTGGGCCGCGCCGGCCCATGGTGTGGGCCCACCTCGGGTCCCCTCGGCTCCCCCTTCTGGCTTCCTTCGTCATCTGGAAAAATAGGATTTTTGGTATAATTTCCTTCAACAGTTGATCTTCCGAAATATTGCATTCTGACGGTGCTTTTTCCAGCAGAATCCTGGCTCCGGTACTCGATCCTCCAATAATGATGAAACATGCAAAATAGATGAAATAACATAAGTATTATGTCCAAATATGAAATATATCAATGAATAACAGCAAATTATGATACAAAATAGTGATGCAAATTGGACGTATCAAGGGGACCGGGGCAAGAGGAGGGCGTGGCAGTGGGCTACGGCGGGCAGGGGCGGCGGAGGCGAGGGGGCCGGGGCGAGGCAGCTGCAGAGGCGAGGGGGCCGGGCGAGGCAGGGGCGGCGGAGGCGAGGGGGCCGGGGCGAGGGGCCGGGAGGGACGGCGGGTGGTGGCGGCGGCGGGTGGCGGCCGGTAGCGGCGGCGCGGTGGCAGCGGCGGGTGGTGGTCGATCCGAGGGGGCCGGGCGAGGCAGGGGCGGCGGAGGCGAGGGGGCCGGGAGGGACGGCGGCGGGTGGCGGCGGCGCGGGGCACAGGGCGTGTGCGGGGCGTGGGCGCGGGCGTGGATGAGATGGGGCTCGGTGGCCCGCTGTGTCGAGGCATAGTTAAGTGGCCTGGCTCTGCCGACGGCCCGGTTGTGCCGACGGTGACTGTCGGCACAATTTTTTTAATTTTTTTAAATAAACATTGTAACTATTTATTCCAAATAATAAGAACAAAATAGATCATCTCAAATACTAACACTAACACTAATCTTAACCCTAACCCTAAACCCTATTACTCCCTAAGTGTAGGACCCCCTGTCCGAGAAGCCGGACACACCCGGGTGGGGGTAGCATTGGATATAGAACCATCTCAAATCACTTTTGTGCATGCCATGTGGACACACACAAGTTTTGGGGCAATTCCCTAGATCCGATGCTCGATTTCTGACGAAACCCTAGTTCTGTTGACCGCGCCGTCTACCCCTTTGACTGCATCCCATCGGGGTTCCCCCGGTGGGCGTATGCCTACGTTTGAGCTTGGTTAGGTCATAGGTACATGTGGAAACAAGGATCATCCCATATGATCCCAAGGTTCTCTCCGGTTCACCTCCGAGGGAGTTCCCCCCTATACATGCAGAATCTGCCTAAGTGTAGGAACCCCCTGTCCGAGAAGCCGGGCACACCCGGAGGGGGTACCATTGGATATAGAACCATCTCAAATCACTTTTGTGCATGCCATGTGGACACACACAAGTTTTGGGGCCATTCCCTAGGTCCGATGCTCGATTTCCCGACCGAAACCCTAGTTACGTTGACCGCGCCGTCTACCCCTTTGATCGCATCCTATCGGGGTTCCCCGGTGGGCGTATGCCTACGTTTGAGCTTGGTTAGGTCATAGGTACATGTGGAAACAAGGATCATCCCATATGATCCCAAGGTTCTCTCGGTTCACCTCCGAGGAGTTCCCCTATAGATGCGAGACCGCCTAAGTGTAGGAACCCCATGTCCGAGAAGTCGGGCACACCCGGAGGGGGTAGCATTGGATATAGAACCATCTCAAATCACTTTTGTGCATGCCATGTGGACACACACAACTTTTGGGGTCCGATGCTCGATTTCTGACGAAACCCTAGTTCTGTTGACCGCGCCGTCTACCCCTTTGACTGCATCCCATCGGGGTTCCCCCGGTGGGCGTATGCCTACGTTTGAGCTTGGTTAGGTCATAGGTACATGTGGAAACAAGGATCATCCCATATGATCACAAGGTTCTCTCCGGTTCACCTCCGAGGGAGTTCCCCCCTATACATGCAGACCGCCTAAGTGTAGGAACCCCATGTCCGAGAAGCCGGCACACCGGAGGGGGTATCATTGGATATAGAACCATCTCAAATCACTTTTGTGCATGCCATGTGGACACACACAACTTTTGGGGCCATTCCCTAGGTCCGATGCTCGATTTACGTCGAAACCCTAGTTCTGTTGACCGCGCCGTCTACCCCTTTGACTGCATCCCATCGGGGTTCCCCCGGTGGGCGTATGCCTACGTTTGAGCTTGGTTAGGTCATAGGTACATGTGGAAACAAGGATCATCCCATATGATCCCAAGGTTCTCTCCGGTTCACCTCCGAGGGAGTTCCCCCTATACATGCAGACCCGCCTAAGTGTAGGAACCCCATGTCCGAGAAGCCGGGCACACCCGGAGGGGGTATCATTGGATATAGAACCATCTCAAATCACTTTTGTGCATGCCATGTGGACACACACAACTTTTGGGGCCATTCCCTAGGTCCGATGCTCGATTTCTGACGAAACCCTAGTTCTGTTGACCGCGCCGTCTACCCCTTTGACTGCATCCCATCGGGGTTCCCCCGGTGGGCGTATGCCTAAGTTTGAGCTTGGTTATGTCATAGGTACATGTGGAAACAAGGATCATCCCATATGATCCCAAGGTTCTCTCCGGTTCACCTCCGAGGGAGTTCCCCCCTATACATGCAGAATCTGCCTAAGTGTAGGAACCCCATGTCCGAGAAGCCGGCACACCGGAGGGGTAGCATTGGATATAGAACCATCTCAAATCACTTTTGTGCATGCCATGTGGACACACACAAGTTTTGGGGCCATTCCCTAGGTCCGATGCTCGATTTCCGACGAAACCCTAGTTACGTTGACCGTAGTCTACCCCTTTGACTGCATCCCATCGGGGTTCCCCCGGTGGGCGTATGCCTACGTTTGATCTTGGTTAGGTCATAGGTACATGTGGAAACAATGATCATCCCATATGATCCCAAGGTTCTCTCCGGTTCACCTCCGAGGGAGTTCCCCCCTATACATGCAGAATCTGCCTAAGTGTAGGAACCCCATGTCCGAGAAGCCGGGCACACCGGAGGGGTAGCATTGGATATAGAACCATCTCAAATCACTTTTGTGCATGCCATGTGGACACACACAAGTTTTGGGGCCATTCCCTAGGTCCGATGCTCGATTTCTGACGAAACCCTAGTTCTGTTGACCGCGCCG
Organism: Lolium perenne; assembly: GCF_019359855.2. Classification (NCBI taxonomy): domain Eukaryota; kingdom Viridiplantae; phylum Streptophyta; class Magnoliopsida; order Poales; family Poaceae; genus Lolium; species Lolium perenne. Next base: position 221,098,269 of record NC_067245.2, on the reverse strand, counting down.
TCTACCCCTTTGACTGCATCCCATCGGGGTTCCCCCGGTGGGCGTATGCCTACGTTTGAGCTTGGTTAGGTCATAGGTACATGTGGAAACAAGGATCATCCCATATGATCCCAAGGTTCTCTCCGGTTCACCTCCGAGGGAGTTCCCCCCTATACATGCAGAATCTGCCTAAGTGTAGGAACCCCATGTCCGAGAAGCCGGGCACACCCGGAGGGGGTAGCATTGGATATAGAACAATCTCAAATCACTTTTGTGCATGCCATGTGGACACACACAACTTTTGGGGCCATTCCCTAGGTCCGATGCTCGATTTCTGACGAAACCCTAGTTCTGTTGACCGCACCGTCTACCCCTTTGACTGCATCCCATCGGGGTTCCCCCGGTGGGCGTATGCCTACGTTAGAGCTTGGTTAGGTCATAGGTACATGTGGAAACAAGGATCATCCCATATGATCCCAAGGTTCTCTCCGGTTCACCTCCGAGGAGTTCCCCCTATACATGCGAGACCGCCTAAGTGTAGGACCCCCATGGCCGAGACGCCGGCACACCCGGAGGGGGTAGCATTGGATATAGAACCATCTCAAATCACTTTTGTGCATGCCATGTGGACACACACAACTTTTGGGGCCATTCCCTAGGTCCGATGCTCGATTTCTGACGAAACCCTAGTTCTGTTGACCGCGCCGTCTACCCCTTTGACTGCATCCCATCGGGGTTCCCCCGGTGGGCATATGCCTACGTTCGAGCTTGGTTAGGTCATAGGTACATGTGGAAACAAGGATCATCCCATATGATCCCAAGGTTCTCTCCGGTTCACCTCCGAGGGAGTTCCCCCCTATACATGCAGAATCTGCCTAAGTGTAGGAACCCCATGTCCGAGAAGCCGAGCACACCGGATGGTGTAGCATTGGATATAGAACCATCCCAAATCACTTTTGTGCATGCCATGTGGACACACACAACTTTTGGGGCCATTCCCTAGGTCCGATGCTCGATTTCTGACGAAACCCTAGTTCTGTTGACCTCGCCGCCTACCCCTTTGACTGCATCCGATCGGGGTTCCCCCGGTGGGCGTATGCCTACGTTTGAGCTTGGTTAGGTCATAGGTACATGTGGAAACAAGTATCATCCCATATGATCCCAAGGTTATCTCCGGTTCACCTCAGGGAGTTCCCCCTATACATGCAGACCGCCTAAGTGTAGGAACCCCATGTCCGAGAAGCCGGGCACACCCGGAGGGGGTAGCATTGGATATAGAACCATCTCAAATCACTTTTGTGCATGCCATGTGGACACACACAACTTTTGGGGCCATTCCCTAGGTCCGATGCTCGATTTCTGACGAAACCCTAGTTCTGTTGACCACGACGTCTACCCCTTTGACTGCATCCCATCGGGGTTCCCCCGGTGGGCGTATGCCTACGTTTGAGCTTGGTTAGGTCATAGGTACATGTGGAAACAAGGATCATCCCATATGATCCCAAGGTTCTCTCTGGTTCACCTCAGGGAGTTCCCCCTATACATGCAGAATCTGCCTAAGTGTAGGAACCCCATGTCCGAGAAGCCGGGCACACCCGGAGGGGGTAGCATTGGATATAGAACCATCTCAAATCACTTTTGTGCATGCCATGTGGACACACACAACTGTTTGGGCCATTCCCTAGGTCCGATGCTCGATTTCCGACGAAACCCTAATTACGTTGGACCGCGCCGTCTACCCTTTGATCGCATCCCATCGGGGTTCCCCGTTGGGCGTATGCCTACGTTTGAGCTTGGTTAGGTCATAGGTACATGTGGAAACAAGGATCATCCCATATTATCCCAAGGTTCTCTCCGGTTCACCTCCGAGGAGTTCCCCCTATACATGCGAGAATCCGCCTAAGTGTAGGAACCCCATGTCCGAGAAGCCGGCACACCGGAGGGTAGCATTGGATATAGAACCATCTCAAATCACTTTTGTGCATGCCATGTGGACACACACAACTTTTGGGGCCATTCCCTAGGTCCGATGCTCGATTTCGACGAAACCCTAGTTACGTTGGACCGCGCCGTCTACCCCTTTGATCGCATCCCATCGGGTTCCCCCGGTGGGTGTATGCCTACGTTTGAGATTGGTTAGGTCATAGGTACATGTGGAAACAAGGATCATCACATATGATCCCAAGGTTCTCTCCGGTTCACCTCCGAGGGAGTTCCCCCCTATACATGCAGAATCTGCCTAAGTGTAGGAACCCCATGTCCGAGAAGCCGGGCACACCCGGAGGGGGTAGCATTGGATATAGAACCATCTCAAATCACTTTTGTGCATGCCATGTGGACACACACAACTTTTGGGGCCATTCCCTAGGTCCGATGCTCGATTTCTGACGAAACCCTAGTTACGTTGACCGCGCCGTCTACCCCTTTGATCGCATCCCATCGGGGTTCCTCTGGTGGCGTATGCCTACGTTTGAGCTTGGTTAGGTCATAGGTACATGTGGAAACAAGTATCATCCCATATGATCCCAAGGTTATCTCCGGTTCACCTCAGGGAGTTCCCCCTATACATGCAGAATCCGCCTAAGTGTAGGAACCCCATGTCCGAGAAGCCGGGCACACCGGAGGGGGTAGCATTGGATATAGAACCATCTCAAATCACTTTTGTGCATGCCATGTGGACACACACAACTTTTGGGGCCATTCCCTAGGTCCGATGCTCGATTTCTCGACGAAACCCTAGTTACGTTGACCGCGACGTCTACCCCTTTGATCGCATCCCATCGGGGTTCCCCGGTGGGCGTATGCCTACGTTTGAGCTTGGTTAGGTCATAGGTACATGTGGAAACAAGGATCATCCCATATGATCCCAAGGTTCTCTCCGGTTCACCTCAGGGAGTTCCCCCTATACATGCAGACCGCCTAAGTGTAGGAACCCCATGTCCGAGAAGCCGGGCACACCCGTAGGGGGTAGCATTGGATATAGAACCATCTCAAATCACTTTTGTGCATGCCATGTGGACACACACAACTTTTGGGGTCCGATGCTCGATTTCTGACGAAACCCTAGTTACGTTGGACCGCGCCGTCTACCCCTTTGATCGCATCCCATCGGGGTTCCCCGGTGGGCGTATGCCTACGTTTGAGCTTGGTTAGGTCATAGGTACATGTGGAAACAAGGATCATACCATATGATCCCAAGGTTCTCTCAGGTTCACCTCAGGGAGTTCCCCTATACATGCGAGAATCCGCTAAGTGTAGGAACCCCATGTCCGAGAAGCGGGCACACCCGGAGGGGGTATCATTGGATATAGAACCATCTCAAATCACTTTTGTGCATGCCATGTGGACACACACAACTTTTGGGGCCATTCCCTAGGTCCTATGCTCGATTTCGACGAAACCCTAGTTACATTGACCGCGCCGTCTACCCCTTTGATCGCATCCCATCGGGGTTCCCCGGTGGGCGTATGCCTACGTTTGAGCTTGGTTAGGTCATAGGTACATGTGGAAACAAGTATCATCCCATATGATCCCAAGGTTATCTCCGGTTCACCTAAGGGAGTTCCCTATACATGCGAATCCGCCTAAGTGTAGGAACCCCATGTCCGAGCGGGCACACCCGGAGGGGGTAGCATTGGATATAGAACCATCTCAAATCACTTTTGTGCATGCCATGTGGACACACACAACTTTTGGGGCCATTCCCTAGGTCCGATGCTCGATTTCTGACGAAACCCTAGTTCTGTTGACCGCGACGTCTACCCCTTTGACTGCATCCCATCGGGGTTCCCCCGGTGGGCGTATGCCTACGTTTGAGCTTGGTTAGGTCATAGGTACATGTGGAAACAAGGATCATCCCATATGATCCCAAGGTTCTCTCCGGTTCACCTCCGAGGGAGTTGCCCCTATACATGCAGAATCTGCCTAAGTGTAGGAACCCCATGTCCGAGAAGCCGGGCACACCCGGAGGGGGTAGCATTGGATATAGAACCATCTCAAATCACTTTTGTGCATGCCATGTGGACACACACAACTTTTGGGGTCCGATGCTCGATTTCTGACGAAACCCTAGTTCTGTTGACCGCGCCGTCTACCCCTTTGACTGCATCCCATCGGGGTTCCCCCGGTAGGCGTATGCCTACGTTTGAGCTTGGTTAGGTCATAGGTACATGCGGAAACAAGGATCATCCCATATGATCCCAAGGTTCTCTCCGGTTCACCTCCGAGGGAGTTCCCCCCTATACATGCGAGGAACCGCCTAAGTGTAGGAACCCCATGTCCGAGAAGCCGGGCACACCCGGAGGGGGTATCATTGGATATAGAACCATCTCAAATCACTTTTGTGCATGCCATGTGGACACACACAACTTTTGGGGCCATTCCCTAGGTCCTATGCTCGATTTCTGACGAAACCCTAGTTCTGTTGACCGCGCCGTCTACCCCTTTGACTGCATCCCATCGGGGTTCCCCCGGTGGGCGTATGCCTACGTTTGATCTTGGTTAGGTCATAGGTACATGTGGAAACAATGATCATCCCATATGATCCCAAGGTTCTCTCCGGTTCACCTCCGAGGGAGTTCCCCCCTATACATGCAGAATCTACCTAAGTGTAGGAACCCCATGTCCGAGAAGCCGGGCACACCGGAGGGGTAGCATTGGATATAGAACCATCTCAAATCACTTTTGTGCATGCCATGTGGACACACACAAGTTTTGGGGCCATTCCCTAGGTCCGATGCTCAATTTCCGACGAAACCCTAGTTACGTTGGACCGCGTAGTCTACCCTTTGATCGCATCCCATCGGGGTTCCCCGGTGGGCGTATGCCTACATTTGAGCTTGGTTAGGTCATAGGTACATGTGGAAACAAGGATCATCCCATATGATCCCAAGGTTCTCTCCGGTTCACCTCCGAGGGAGTTCCCCCTATACATGCGAGAATGCCTAAGTGTAGGAACCCCATGTCCGAGAAGCGGGCACACCGTGAGGGGGTAGCATTGGATATAGAACCATCTCAAATCACTTTTGTGCATGCCATGTGGACACACACAACTTTTGGGGCCATTCCCTAGGTCCGATGCTCGATTTCTGACGAAACCCTAGTTCTGTTGACCGCACCGTCTACCCCTTTGACTGCATCCCATCGGGGTTCCTCCGGTGGGCGTATGCCTACGTTTGAGCTTGGTTAGGTCATAGGTACATGTGGAAACAAGGATCATCCCATATGATCCCAAGGTTCTCTCAGGTTCACCTCCGAGGAGTTCCCCTATACATGCAGAATCTGCCTAAGTGTAGGAACCCCATGTCCGAGAAGCCGGGCACACCCGAAGGGGGTAGCATTGGATATAGAACCATCTCAAATCACTTTTGTGCATGCCATGTGGACACACACAATTTTTGGGGCCATTCCCTAGGTCCGATGCTCGATTTCTGACGAAACCCTAGTTCTGTTGACCGCGCCGTCTACCCCTTTGACTGCATCCCATCGGGGTTCCCCCGGTGGGCGTATGCCTACGTTCGAGCTTGGTTAGGTCATAGGTACATGTGGAAACAAGGATCATCCCATATGATCCCAAGGTTCTCTCCGGTTCACCTCCGAGGGAGTTCCCCCCTATACATGCAGAATCTGCCTAAGTGTAGGAACCCCATGTCTGAGAAGCCGGGTGTCGTTGCCTAATCGATGGTACCCCGGAGGAGGGATCCTCACGAGGGGGAGAAGAAGTAGGGGCCATAGGGCGGAGTGCTCTCGGGACGGTGGTACGCGAGTTACCCAGCTTCGGAACACCTGCACGATGACAGGGCCTACTGCTGCTTGTCTGGAATTATCTGGGCGCTTTCGCGTTGTTACAATGAGTTGTGGTTGTCCTCGTCTCGTCTCTAGCTCGAGATCTCCCCTCAGGGCTCCCGGGATCCGGCTTATATAGGCGCCCGGATCTAGGGTTTACATGGAGAGTCCTAGCCGGATTACAGGTCGCCTAACTACGGTACAAGGTCTTGCCGTGTACGTCAAGGATCTGCCTTCCTCCCTACGTCGTACTGGATCCGGGTTACTCCTGGGCCTCCATGGATCCGGGTTACTCCTGGGCCTCCATGGATCCGGGTTACTCCTGGGCCTCCATGGAGCCGGGTTACTCCTGGGCCTCCATGGATCCGGGTTACTCCTGGGCCGGACTTCATCCTTTAGGATCAACAGCAACTGGGCTGCCCGACGGGCCACACGCCACATCACCATCTATGGGCCACCCGGGCTTGCCGGATCTAGGCACTGTCGATGGTACACCCATGAAGTATACCCACAACAAGAGGCCCCGCAGTTCTCCGAGTTTCACCTGCTGTTTCCGCCTCACTAGTCCATCATGGTCTCCGGCAATATTGGTAACGCGGAGAAACTTGAAGAGCTCTAACTTCATCGGTGTAGCCCCCGAGCGCCAAGGTGAATTTACTTGAAAATCCGGCTTGGTGCTCTTAGAGTAGCTTTATCTTTATATGTGACTTAGGAATAGCGTAAATTCCAAGCATCTAGGCGGAAATTTCCAGCACTGATACCCGAAAGGAAACACACTTTTCACCTAAGATCAAACCGCAGCCCCCCGAGGGTTGGTTCCGGCAAAGCATAGCGGAATCAAGACTCAAGTTGCTTTTCCAGCTGTGCACGCCATGGATCCGCCTAACCTCGGGAGACTGTTGTACGTCCAAGTGTCATGTACCTGATACATAAACATAAAAACATATTTGTATTAAATTGTTTCTTTGATCATGTTCAACGAACAAATGTAAGGCGGAACAAAAACGGCCTTTGAACAAATGTTTTAAAGCTGAAACTATGCAGCAGTTGAACAACATAAAACTGTCAAGGCGGAAACAACTCGACTATCTTGAACAGTTAATGTAATTTATATGTTTTAAGCAAGTGCTGGTTTATCCGTTCTTCTGGTTTATATGCTTGACTTTTCGCGAGACGGCAAACTTTAAACACAGAACATCTGCTGAGGCGATAGCGCTTAATAGCGAAACAATCAAGAACCTCAAAAACAGAGGCCGGCTTTAAGTACCGAGATGTCACTACTAAGGAATCCACACATAAAACAACAGAAAACGTGTAGGCCAGAAAACTCAAGCTAACGCCCGAAGGCGGAAATTTTGCGACGTCTTGGAGCCTTAAGCGGCAAAAACAGTACAAAGTTTTTCACGAGCGCAAGGCAAATCGTGGGAAAGATATGACCAACAGCGAAAGCGGTAAAAGACTCAGGATATGAGTGAACCAATCTTAATCTCATGATCATAAAATATTAAAATATTAAATATAAATAGGCACTTAGCTGTTTGGAGCGGAGTCAACGTCGGTCGTGGTGGTTTTTCTTCAGCGTTCCGTCGAGCCGGTGCGAGATTGATTGTCGCAGTGGTGCAGATCCACCTACCAAAATTTAGGTGTGGATCCGACTTCCAAAAATTTAGGTGCGGATCCACATACCAAAATTTTAGTATGGATCCGGCTACAAAAATATAGGTGCGGATCCGACTACCAAAATAGGTATGGATCCGACTATCAAAAATTGAGGTGCGGATCCGGCTACCCAAAAATTGAGGTGCGGATCCGGTTACCCAAAAATATAGGTGCGGATCCGAGTACCAAAAACGTAGGCGCGGATCCGGCAACCAAAAACATAGGTGCGGATCCGTCTACCAAAAACGTAGGTGCGGATCCGAGTACCAAAAACGTAGGCGCGGATCCGGCAACCAAAAACATAGATGCGGATCCGAGTACCAAAAACGTAGGCGCGGATCCGGCAACCAAAAACATAGATGCGGATCCGAGTACCAAAAACGTAGGCGCGGATCCGGCAACCAAAAACATAGGTGCGGATCCGACTACCAAAAACGTAGGCGCGGATCCGGCAACCAAAAACATAGGTGCGGATCCGGCTACCAAAAACGTAGGCGCGGATCCGGCTACCGAAACCAGAATTTGAAATTTTCAGATCTAAGGCGGAGTCTTCCTTAGGAAGGTCCAGCAACTCAGATCGAATCTTTGCAGCTGCGTCTGCTCGGCGGCGGTCGTAGCTACATTACTTAACGATGCGTTTCCGTCGAAATCAACGGTCTCGCAGAGATGAAGATGTGGAACCCGCCGGTTCCGGCCTTCAGACGCCGCAGGCCCCATGGTGGGCGCCAACTGTCGTTGCCTAATCGACGGTACCCCGGAGGAGGGATCCTCACGAGGGGGAGAAGAAGTAGGGGCCATAGGGCGGAGTGCTCTCGGGATGGTGGTACGCGAGTTACCCAGCTTCGGAACACCTGCACGATGACAGGGCCTACTGCTGCTTGTCTGGAATTATCTGGGCGCTTTCGCGTTGTTACAATGAGTTGTGGTTGTCCTCGTCTCGTCTCTAGCTCGAGATCTCCCCTCAGGGCTCCCGGGATCCGGCTTATATAGGCGCCCGGATCTAGGGTTTACATGGAGAGTCCTAGCCGGATTACAGGTCGCCTAACTACGGTACAAGGTCTTGCCGTGTACGTCAAGGATCTGCCTTCCTCCCTACGTCGTACTGGATCCGGGTTACTCCTGGGCCTCCATGGATCCGGGTTACTCCTGGGCCTCCATGGATCCGGGTTACTCCTGGGCCTCCATGGAGCCGGGTTACTCCTGGGCCTCCATGGATCCGGGTTACTCCTGGGCCGGACTTCATCCTTTAGGATCAACAGCAACTGGGCTGCCCGACGGGCCACACGCCACATCACCATCTATGGGCCACCCGGGCTTGCCGGATCTAGGCACTGTCGATGGTACACCCATGAAGTATACCCACAACACCGGGCACACCCGGATGGGGTAGCATTGGATATAGAACCATCTCAAATCACTTTTGTGCATGCCATGTGGACACACACAACTTTTGGGGCCATTCCCTAGGTCCGATGCTCGATTTCTGACGAAACCCTAGTTTTGTTGACCGCGCCGTCTACCCCTTTGACTGCATCCCATCGGGGTTCCCCCGGTGGGCGTATGCCTACGTTTGAGCTTGGTTAGGTCATAGGTACATGTGGAAACAAGTATCATCCCATATGATCCCAAGGTTATCTCCGGTTCACCTCCGAGGGAGTTCCCCCCTATACATGCAGAATCTGCCTAAGTGTAGGAACCCCATGTCCGAGAAGCCGGGCACACCCGGAGGGGGTAGCATTGGATATAGAACCATCTCAAATCACTTTTGTGCATGCCATGTGGACACACACAACTTTTGGGGCCATTCCCTAGGTCCGATGCTCGATTTCTGACGAAACCCTAGTTCTGTTGACCGCGACGTCTACCCCTTTGACTGCATCCCATCGGGGTTCCCCCGGTGGGCGTATGCCTACGTTTGAGCTTGGTTAGGTCATAGGTACATGTGGAAACAAGGATCATCCCATATGATCCCAAGGTTCTCTCCGGTTCACCTCCGAGGGAGTTCCCCCTATACATGCGTAATCCGCCTAAGTGTAGGAACCCCATGTCCGAGGCGGCACACCGGAGGTAGCATTGGATATAGAACCATCTCAAATCACTTTTGTGCATGCCATGTGGACACACACAACTTTTGGGGTCCGATGCTCGATTTCTGACGAAACCCTAGTTCTGTTGACCGCGCCGTCTACCCCTTTGACTGCATCCCATCGGGGTTCCCCCGGTAGGCGTATGCCTACGTTTGAGCTTGGTTAGGTCATAGGTACATGCGGAAACAAGGATCATCCCATATGATCCCAAGGTTCTCTCCGGTTCACCTCCGAGGGAGTTCCCCCCTATACATGCGAGACCCGCCTAAGTGTAGGAACCCCATGTCCGAGAAGCCGGCACACCGGAGGGGGTATCATTGGATATAGAACCATCTCAAATCACTTTTGTGCATGCCATGTGGACACACACAACTTTTGGGGCCATTCCCTAGGTCCTATGCTCGATTTCGACGAAACCCTAGTTCTGTTGACCGCGCCGTCTACCCCTTTGACTGCATCCCATCGGGGTTCCCCCGGTGGGCGTATGCCTACGTTTGATCTTGGTTAGGTCATAGGTACATGTGGAAACAATGATCATCCCATATGATCCCAAGGTTCTCTCCGGTTCACCTCCGAGGGAGTTCCCCCCTATACATGCAGAATCTACCTAAGTGTAGGAACCCCATGTCCGAGAAGCCGGGCACACCCGGAGGGGGTAGCATTGGATATAGAACCATCTCAAATCACTTTTGTGCATGCCATGTGGACACACACAAGTTTTGGGGCCATTCCCTAGGTCTGATGCTCAATTTCCGACGAAACCCTAGTTCTGTTGACCGCGCCGTCTACCCCTTTGACTGCATCCCATCGGGGTTCCCCCGGTGGGCGTATGCCTACATTTGAGCTTGGTTAGGTCATAGGTACATGTGGAAACAAGGATCATCCCATATGATCCCAAGGTTCTCTCCGGTTCACCTCCGAGGGAGTTCCCCCCTATACATGCAGAATCTGCCTAAGTGTAGGAACCCCATGTCCGAGAAGCCGGGCACACCCGGAGGGGGTAGCATTGGATATAGAACCATCTCAAATCACTTTTGTGCATGCCATGTGGACACACACAACTTTTGGGGCCATTCCCTAGGTCCGATGCTCGATTTCTGACGAAACCCTAGTTCTGTTGACCGCACCGTCTACCCCTTTGACTGCATCCCATCGGGGTTCCTCCGGTGGGCGTATGCCTACGTTTGAGCTTGGTTAGGTCATAGGTACATGTGGAAACAAGGATCATCCCATATGATCCCAAGGTTCTCTCCGGTTCACCTCCGAGGGAGTTCCCCCCTATACATGCAGAATCTGCCTAAGTGTAGGAACCCCATGTCCGAGAAGCCGGGCACACCCGAAGGGGGTAGCATTGGATATAGAACCATCTCAAATCACTTTTGTGCATGCCATGTGGACACACACAATTTTTGGGGCCATTCCCTAGGTCCGATGCTCGATTTCTGACGAAACCCTAGTTCTGTTGACCGCGCCGTCTACCCCTTTGACTGCATCCCATCGGGGTTCCCCCGGTGGGCGTATGCCTACGTTCGAGCTTGGTTAGGTCATAGGTACATGTGGAAACAAGGATCATCCCATATGATCCCAAGGTTCTCTCCGGTTCACCTCCGAGGGAGTTCCCCCCTATACATGCAGAATCTGCCTAAGTGTAGGAACCCCATGTCTGAGAAGCCGGGTGTCGTTGCCTAATCGATGGTACCCCGGAGGAGGGATCCTCACGAGGGGGAGAAGAAGTAGGGGCCATAGGGCGGAGTGCTCTCGGGACGGTGGTACGCGAGTTACCCAGCTTCGGAACACCTGCACGATGACAGGGCCTACTGCTGCTTGTCTGGAATTATCTGGGCGCTTTCGCGTTGTTACAATGAGTTGTGGTTGTCCTCGTCTCGTCTCTAGCTCGAGATCTCCCCTCAGGGCTCCCGGGATCCGGCTTATATAGGCGCCCGGATCTAGGGTTTACATGGAGAGTCCTAGCCGGATTACAGGTCGCCTAACTACGGTACAAGGTCTTGCCGTGTACGTCAAGGATCTGCCTTCCTCCCTACGTCGTACTGGATCCGGGTTACTCCTGGGCCTCCATGGATCCGGGTTACTCCTGGGCCTCCATGGATCCGGGTTACTCCTGGGCCTCCATGGAGCCGGGTTACTCCTGGGCCTCCATGGATCCGGGTTACTCTCGGGGCCGGACTTCATCCTTTAGGATCAACAAAGAATCGGGCTGCCCGACGGGCCACACGCCACATCACCATCTATGGGCCACCCGGGCTTGCCGGATCTAGGCACTGTCGATGGTACACCCATGAAGTATACCCACAACAGTAGCCCCCAGAGTTCTCCGAGTTTCACCTGCTGTTTCCGCCTCACTAGTCCATCATGGTCTCCGGCAATATTGGTAACGCGGAGAAACTTGAAGAGCTCTAACTTCATCGGTGTAGCCCCCGAGCGCCAAGGTGAATTTACTTGAAAATCCGGCTTGGTGCTCTTAGAGTAGCTTTATCTTTATATGTGACTTAGGAATAGCGTAAATTCCAAGCATCTAGGCGGAAATTTCCAAAGCGATACCCGAAAGGAAACACACTTTTCACCTAAGATCAAACCGCAGCCCCCGAGGGTTGGTTCCGGCAAAGCATAGCGGAATCAAGACTCAAGTTGCTTTTCCAGCTGTGCACGCCATGGATCCGCCTAACCTCGGGAGACTGTTGTACGTCCAAGTGTCATGTACCTGATACATAAACATAAAAACATATTTGTATTAAATTGTTTCTTTGATCATGTTCAACGAACAAATGTAAGGCGGAACAAAAACGGCCTTTGAACAAATGTTTTAAAGCTGAAACTATGCAGCAGTTGAACAACATAAAACTGTCAAGGCGGAAACAACTCGACTATCTTGAACAGTTAATGTAATTTATATGTTTTAAGCAAGTGCTGGTTTATCCGTTCTTCTGGTTTATATGCTTGACTTTTCGCGAGACGGCAAACTTTAAACACGTAACATCTTTGAGGCGATAGCGCTTAATAGCGAAACAATCAAGAACCTCAAAAACAGAGGCCGGCTTTAAGTACCGAGATGTCACTACTAAGGAATCCACACATAAAACAACAGAAAACGTGTAGGCCAGAAAACTCAAGCTAACGCCCGAAGGCGGAAATTTTGCAGCGTACTGGAGCCTTAAGCGGCAAAAACAGTACAAAGTTTTTCACGAGCGCAAGGCAAATCGTGGGAAAGATATGACCAACAGCGAAAGCGGTAAAAGACTCAGGATATGAGTGAACCAATCTTAATCTCATGATCATAAAATATTAAAATATTAAATATAAATAGGCACTTAGCTGTTTGGAGCGGAGTCAACGTCGGTCGTGGTGGTTTTTCTTCAGCGTTCCGTCGAGCCGGTGCGAGATTGATTGTCGCAGTGGTGCAGATCCACCTACCAAAATTTAGGTGTGGATCCGACTTCCAAAAATTTAGGTGCGGATCCACATACCAAAATTTTAGTATGGATCCGGCTACAAAAATATAGGTGCGGATCCGACTACCAAAATAGGTATGGATCCGACTATCAAAAATTGAGGTGCGGATCCGGCTACCCAAAAATTGAGGTGCGGATCCGGTTACCCAAAAATATAGGTGCGGATCCGAGTACCAAAAACGTAGGCGCGGATCCGGCAACCAAAAACATAGGTGCGGATCCGTCTACCAAAAACGTAGGTGCGGATCCGAGTACCAAAAACGTAGGCGCGGATCCGGCAACCAAAAACATAGATGCGGATCCGAGTACCAAAAACGTAGGCGCGGATCCGGCAACCAAAAACATAGATGCGGATCCGAGTACCAAAAACGTAGGCGCGGATCCGGCAACCAAAAACATAGGTGCGGATCCGACTACCAAAAACGTAGGCGCGGATCCGGCAACCAAAAACATAGGTGCGGATCCGGCTACCAAAAACGTAGGCGCGGATCCGGCTACCGAAACCAGAATTTGAAATTTTCAGATCTAAGGCGGAGTCTTCCTTAGGAAGGTCCAGCAACTCAGATCGAATCTTTGCAGCTGCGTCCTGCTCGGCGGCGGTCGTAGCTACATTACTTAACAGTGCGTTTCCGTCGAAATCAACGGTCTCGCAGATGAAGATGTGGAACCCGCCCGGTTCCGGCCTTCAGACGCCGCAGGCCCCATGGTGGGCGCCAACTGTCGTTGCCTAATCGACGGTACCCCGGAGGAGGGATCCTCACGAGGGGGAGAAGAAGTAGGGGCCATAGGGCGGAGTGCTCTCGGGATGGTGGTACGCGAGTTACCCAGCTTCGGAACACCTGCACGATGACAGGGCCTACTGCTGCTTGTCTGGAATTATCTGGGCGCTTTCGCGTTGTTACAATGAGTTGTGGTTGTCCTCGTCTCGTCTCTAGCTCGAGATCTCCCCTCAGGGCTCCCGGGATCCGGCTTATATAGGCGCCCGGATCTAGGGTTTACATGGAGAGTCCTAGCCGGATTACAGGTCGCCTAACTACGGTACAAGGTCTTGCCGTGTACGTCAAGGATCTGCCTTCCTCCCTACGTCGTACTGGATCCGGGTTACTCCTGGGCCTCCATGGATCCGGGTTACTCCTGGGCCTCCATGGATCCGGGTTACTCCTGGGCCTCCATGGAGCCGGGTTACTCCTGGGCCTCCATGGATCCGGGTTACTCCTGGGCCGGACTTCATCCTTTAGGATCAACAGCAACTGGGCTGCCCGACGGGCCACACGCCACATCACCATCTATGGGCCACCCGGGCTTGCCGGATCTAGGCACTGTCGATGGTACACCCATGAAGTATACCCACAACACCGGGCACACCCGGATGGGGTAGCATTGGATATAGAACCATCTCAAATCACTTTTGTGCATGCCATGTGGACACACACAACTTTTGGGGCCATTCCCTAGGTCCGATGCTCGATTTCTGACGAAACCCTAGTTTTGTTGACCGCGCCGTCTACCCCTTTGACTGCATCCCATCGGGGTTCCCCCGGTGGGCGTATGCCTACGTTTGAGCTTGGTTAGGTCATAGGTACATGTGGAAACAAGTATCATCCCATATGATCCCAAGGTTATCTCCGGTTCACCTCCGAGGGAGTTCCCCCCTATACATGCAGAATCTGCCTAAGTGTAGGAACCCCATGTCCGAGAAGCCGAGCACACCCGGAGGGGGTAGCATTGGATATAGAACCATCTCAAATCACTTTTGTGCATGCCATGTGGACACACACAACTTTTGGGGCCATTCCCTAGGTCCGATGCTCGATTTCTGACGAAACCCTAGTTCTGTTGACCGCGACGTCTACCCTTTGACTGCATCCCATCGGGGTTCCCCCGGTGGGCGTATGCCTACGTTTGAGCTTGGTTAGGTCATAGGTACATGTGGAAACAAGGATCATCCCATATGATCCCAAGGTTCTCTCCGGTTCACCTCCGAGGGAGTTCCCCCCTATACATGCAGAATCTGCCTAAGTGTAGGAACCCCATGTCCGAGAAGCCGGGCACACCCGGAGGGGTAGCATTGGATATAGAACCATCTCAAATCACTTTTGTGCATGCCATGTGGACACACACAACTTTTGGGGCCATTCCCTAGGTCCGATGCTCGATTTCTGACGAAACCCTAATTCTGTTGACCGCGCCGTCTACCCCTTTGACTGCATCCCATCGAGGTTCCCCCGGTGGGCGTATGCCTACGTTTGAGCTTGGTTAGGTCATAGGTACATGTGGAAACAAGGATCATCCCATATGATCCCAAGGTTCTCTCCGGTTCACCTCCGAGGGAGTTCCCCCCTATACATTCACAAAATGCCTAAGTGTAGGAACCCCATGTCCGAGAAGCCGGGCACACCCGGATGGGGTAGCATTGGATATAGAACCATCTCAAATCACTTTTGTGCATGCCATGTGGACACACACAACTTTTGGGGCCATTCCCTAGGTCCGATGCTCGATTTCTGACGAAACCCTAGTTCTGTTGACCGCGCCGTCTACCCCTTTGATCGCATCCCATCGGGTTCCCCGGTGGGCGTATGCCTACGTTTGAGCTTGGTTAGGTCATAGGTACATGTGGAAACAAGTATCATCCCATATGATCCCAAGGTTATCTCCGGTTCACCTCCGAGGAGTTCCCCCTATACATGCAGACCGCCTAAGTGTAGGAACCCCATGTCCGAGAAGCGGGGCACACCCGGAGGGGGTAGCATTGGATATAGAACCATCTCAAATCACTTTTGTGCATGCCATGTGGACACACACAACTTTTGGGGCCATTCCCTAGGTCCGATGCTCGATTTCTGACGAAACCCTAGTTATGTTGACCGCGACGTCTACCCCTTTGATCGCATCCCATCGGGGTTCCCCTTGGGCGTATGCCTACGTTTGAGCTTGGTTAGGTCATAGGTACATGTGGAAACAAGGATCATCCCATATGATCCCAAGGTTCTCTCCGGTTCACCTCCGAGGGAGTTCCCCCTATACATGCAGAATCTGCCTAAGTGTAGGAACCCCATGTCCGAGAAGCCGGGCACACCCGTAGGGGGTAGCATTGGATATAGAACCATCTCAAATCACTTTTGTGCATGCCATGTGGACACACACAACTTTTGGGGTCCGATGCTCGATTTCTGACGAAACCCTAGTTCTGTTGACCGCGCCGTCTACCCCTTTGACTGCATCCCATCGGGGTTCCCCCGGTGGGCGTATGCCTACGTTTGAGCTTGGTTAGGTCATAGGTACATGTGGAAACAAGGATCATCCCATATGATCCCAAGGTTCTCTCCGGTTCACCTCCGAGGAGTTCCCCCTATACATGCGAGACCCGCCTAAGTGTAGGAACCCCATGTCCGAGAAGCCGGCACACCGGAGGGGGTATCATTGGATATAGAACCATCTCAAATCACTTTTGTGCATGCCATGTGGACACACACAACTTTTGGGGCCATTCCCTAGGTCCTATGCTCGATTTCTGACGAAACCCTAGTTCTGTTGACCGCGCCGTCTACCCCTTTGACTGCATCCCATCGGGGTTCCCCCGGTGGGCATATGCCTACGTTTGAGCTTGGTTAGGTCATAGGTACATGTGGAAACAAGTATCATCCCATATGATCCCAAGGTTATCTCCGGTTCACCTCCGAGGGAGTTCTCCCCTATACATGCAGAATCTGCCTAAGTGTAGGAACCCCATGTCCGAGAAGCCGGGCACACCCGGAGGGGGTAGCATTGGATATAGAACCATCTCAAATCACTTTTGTGCATGCCATGTGGACACACACAACTTTTGGGGCCATTCCCTAGGTCCGATGCTCGATTTCTGACGAAACCCTAGTTCTGTTGACCGCGACGTCTACCCCTTTGACTGCATCCCATCGGGGTTCCCCCGGTGGGCGTATGCCTACGTTTGAGCTTGGTTAGGTCATAGGTACATGTGGAAACAAGGATCATCCCATATGATCCCAAGGTTCTCTCCGGTTCACCTCCGAGGGAGTTCCCCCCTATACATGCAGAATCTGCCTAAGTGTAGGAACCCCATGTCCGAGAAGCCGGGCACACCCGGAGGGGGTAGCATTGGATATAGAACCATCTCAAATCACTTTTGTGCATGCCATGTGGACACACACAACTTTTGGGGTCCGATGCTCGATTTCTGACGAAACCCTAGTTCTGTTGACCGCGCCGTCTACCCCTTTGACTGCATCCCATCGGGGTTCCCCCGGAGGGCGTATGCCTACGTTTGAGCTTGGTTAGGTCATAGGTACATGTGGAAACAAGGATCATCCCATATAATCCCAAGGTTCTCTCCGGTTTACCTCCGAGGGAGTTCCCCCCTATACATGCAGAATCTGCCTAAGTGTAGGAACCCCATGTCCGAGAAGCCGGGCACACCCGGAGGGGGTATCATTGGATATAGAACCATCTCAAATCACTTTTGTGCATGCCATGTGGACACACACAACTTTTGGGGCCATTCCCTAGGTCCTATGCTCGATTTCTGATGAAACCCTAGTTCTGTTGACCGCGCCGTCTACCCCTTTGACTGCATCCCATCGGGGTTCCCCCGATGGGCGTATGCCTACGTTTGAGATTGGTTAGGTCATAGGTACATGTGGAAACAAGGATCATCCCATATGATCCCAAGGTTCTCTCCGGTTCACCTCCGAGGGAGTTCCCCCCTATACATGCAGAATCTGCCTAAGTGTAGGAACCCCATGTCCGAGAAGCCGGGCACACCCGGAGGGGGTATCATTGGATATAGAACCATCTCAAATCACTCTTGTGCATGCCATGTGGACACACACAAGTTTTGGGGCCATTCCCTAGGTCCGATGCTCGATTTCTGACGAAACCCTAGTTCTGTTGACCGCGCCGTTTACCCCTTTGACTGCATCCCATCGGGGTTCCCCCGGTGGGCGTATGCCTACGTTTGAGCATGGTTATGTCATAGGTACATGTGGAAACAAGGATCATCCCATATGATCCCAAGGTTCTCTCCGGTTCACCTCCGAGGGAGTTCCCCCCTATACATGCAGAATCTGCCTAAGTGTAGGAACCCCATGTCCGAGAAGCCGGGCACACCCGAGGGGGGTAGCATTGGATATAGAACCATCTAAAATCACTTTTGTGCATCCCATGTGGACACACACAAGTTTTGGGGCCATTCCCTAGGTCCGATGCTCGATTTCTGACGAAACCCTAGTTCTGTTGACCGCGCCGTCTACCCCTTTGACTGCATCCCATCGGGGTTCCCCCGGTGGGCGTATGCCTACGTTTGATCTTGGTTAGGTCATAGGTACATGTGGAAACAATGATCATCCCATATGATCCCAAGGTTCTCTCCGGTTCACCTCCGAGTGAGTTCCCCTATACATGCAGAATCCGCCTAAGTGTAGGAACCCCATGTCCGAGAAGCCGGGCACACCCGGAGGGGGTAGCATTGGATATAGAACCATCTCAAATCACTTTTGTGCATGCCATGTGGACACACACAAGTTTTGGGGCCATTCCCTAGGTCCGATGCTCGATTTCCGACGAAACCCTAGTTCTGTTGACCGCGCCGTCTACCCCTTTGATCGCATCCCATCGGGGTTCCCCGGTGGGCGTATGCCTACGTTTGAGCTTGGTTAGGTCATAGGTACATGTGGAAACAAGGATCATCCCATATGATCCCAA
This sequence comes from Lolium perenne, assembly GCF_019359855.2. NCBI lineage: Eukaryota > Viridiplantae > Streptophyta > Magnoliopsida > Poales > Poaceae > Lolium > Lolium perenne. The sequence continues at coordinate 221,079,578 of NC_067245.2, read as the reverse complement.
GGTTCTCTCTCGGTTCACCTCAGGGAGTTCCCCCTATACATGCGGGAATGCCTAAGTGTAGGAACCCCATGTCCGAGAAGCCGGGCACACCCGGAGGGTAGCATTGGATATAGAACCATCTCAAATCACTTTTGTGCATGCCATGTGGACACACACAACTTTTGGGGCCATTCCCTAGGTCCGATGCTCGATTTACGACGAAACCCTAGTTACGTTGACCGCACCGTCTACCCCTTTGATCGCATCCCATCGGGGTTCCCCCGGTGGGCGTATGCCTACGTTTGAGCTTGGTTAGGTCATAGGTACATGTGGAAACAAGGATCATCCCATATGATCCCAAGGTTCTCTCCGGTTCACCTCCGAGGGAGTTCCCCCCTATACATGCAGAATCTGCCTAAGTGTAGGAACCCCATGTCCGAGAAGCCGGGCACACCCGAAGGAGGTAGCATTGGATATAGAACCATCTCAAATCACTTTTGTGCATGCCATGTGGACACACACAATTTTTGGGGCCATTCCCTAGGTCCGATGCTCGATTTCTGACGAAACCCTAGTTCTGTTGACCGCGCCGTCTACCCCTTTGACTGCATCCCATCGGGGTTCCCCCGGTGGGCGTATGCCTACGTTCGAGCTTGGTTAGGTCATAGGTACATGTGGAAACAAGGATCATCCCATATGATCCCAAGGTTCTCTCCGGTTCACCTCCGAGGAGTTCCCCCTATACATGCGAGACCGCCTAAGTGTAGGAACCCCATGTCCGAGAAGCCGGGCACACCCGGATGGGGTAGCATTGGATATAGAACCATCTCAAATCACTTTTGTGCATGCCATGTGGACACACACAACTTTTGGGGCCATTCCCTAGGTCCGATGCTCGATTTCTGACGAAACCCTAGTTCTGTTGACCGCGCCGTCTACCCCTTTGACTGCATCCCATCGGGGTTCCCCCGGTGGGCGTATGCCTACGTTTGAGCTTGGTTAGGTCATAGGTACATGTGGAAACAAGTATCATCCCATATGATCCCAAGGTTATCTCCGGTTCACCTCCGAGGGAGTTCCCCCCTATACATGCAGAATCTGCCTAAGTGTAGGAACCCCATGTCCGAGAAGCCGAGCACACCCGGAGGGGGTAGCATTGGATATAGAACCATCTCAAATCACTTTTGTGCATGCCATGTGGACACACACAACTTTTGGGGCCATTCCCTAGGTCCGATGCTCGATTTCCGACGAAACCCTAGTTACGTTGGACCGCGACGTCTACCCCTTTGATCGCATCCCATCGGGGTTCCCCGTGGGCGTATGCCTACGTTTGAGCTTGGTTAGGTCATAGGTACATGTGGAAACAAGGATCATCCCATATGATCCCAAGGTTCTCTCCGGTTCACCTCAGGAGTTCCCCCCTATACATGCAGAATCTGCCTAAGTGTAGGAACCCCATGTCCGAGAAGCCGGGCACACCCGGAGGGGGTAGCATTGGATATAGAACCATCTCAAATCACTTTTGTGCATGCCATGTGGACACACACAACTTTTGGGGCCATTCCCTAGGTCCGATGCTCGATTTCTGACGAAACCCTAATTCTGTTGACCGCGCCGTCTACCCCTTTGACTGCATCCCATCGAGGTTCCCCGGTGGGCGTATGCCTACGTTTGAGCTTGGTTAGGTCATAGGTACATGTGGAAACAAGGATCATCCCATATGATCCCAAGGTTCTCTCCGGTTCACCTCCGAGGGAGTTCCCCCCCTATACATGCAAAATCTGCCTAAGTGTAGGAACCCCATGTCCGAGAAGCCGGCACACCGGAAGGGGTAGCATTGGATATAGAACCATCTCAAATCACTTTTGTGCATGCCATGTGGACACACACAACTTTTGGGGCCATTCCCTAGGTCCTATGCTCGATTTCTGACGAAACCCTAGTTCTGTTGACCGCGCCGTCTACCCCTTTGACTGCATCCCATCGGGGTTCCCCCGATGGGCGTATGCCTACGTTTGAGATTGGTTAGGTCATAGGTACATGTGGAAACAAGGATCATCCCATATGATCCCAAGGTTCTCTCCGGTTCACCTCAGGGAGTTCCCCCTATACATGCAGACCGCCTAAGTGTAGGAACCCCATGTCCGAGAAGCTGTGCACACCCGGAGGGGTATCATTGGATATAGAACCATCTCAAATCACTCTTGTGCATGCCATGTGGACACACACAAGTTTTGGGGCCATTCCCTAGGTCCGATGCTCGATTTCAGACGAACAACAAGTTCTGTTGTCCGAGCCGTTTACCCCTTTGACTGCATCCCATCGGGGTTCCCCCGGTGGGCGTATGCCTACGTTTGAGCATGGTTATGTCATAGGTACATGTGGAAACAAGGATCATCCCATATGATCCCAAGGTTCTCTCCGGTTCACCTCCGAGGGAGTTCCCCCCTATACATGCAGAATCTGCCTAAGTGTAGGAACCCCATGTCCGAGAAGCCGGGCACACCCGAAGGGGGTAGCATTGGATATAGAACCATCTAAAATCACTTTTGTGCATGCCATGTGGACACACACAAGTTTTGGGGCCATTCCCTAGGTCCGATGCTCGATTTCCGACGAAACCCTAGTTCTGTTGACCGCGCCGTCTACCCCTTTGACTGCATCCCATCGGGGTTCCCCCGGTGGGCGTATGCCTACGTTTGAGCTTGGTTAGGTCATAGGTACATGTGGAAACAAGGATCATCCCATATGATCCCAAGGTTCTCTCTGGTTCACCTCCGAGGGAGTTCCCCCCTATACATGCAGAATCTGCCTAAGTGTAGGAACCCCATGTCCGAGAAGCCGGGCACACCCGGAGGGGGTAGCATTGGATATAGAACCATCTCAAATCACTTTTGTGCATGCCATGTGGACACACACAAGTTTTGGGGCCATTCCCTAGGTCCGATGCTCGATTTCTGACGAAACCCTAGTTATGGTGACAGCCCCGTCTACCCCTTTGATCGCATCCCATCGGGTTCCCCGGTGGGCGTATGCCTACGTTTGAGCTTGGTTAGGTCATAGGTACATGTGGAAACAAGGATCATCCCATATGATCCCAAGGTTCTCTACGGTTCACCTCCGAGGGAGTTCCCCCTATACATGCGAGAATCCGCCTAAGTGTAGGAACCCCATGTCCGAGAAGCGGGCACACCCGGAGGGGGTAGCATTGGATATAGAACCATCTCAAATCACTTTTGTGCATGCCATGTGGACACACACAACTTTTGGGGCCATTCCCTAGGTCCGATGCTCGATTTACGACGAAACCCTAGTTCGTTGACCGCACCGTCTACCCCTTTGATCGCATCCCATCGGGTTCCCCGGTGGGCGTATGCCTACGTTTGAGCTTGGTTAGGTCATAGGTACATGTGGAAACAAGGATCATCCCATATGATCCCAAGGTTCTCTCCGGTTCACCTCCGAGGAGTTCCCCCTATACATGCGTAATCCGCCTAAGTGTAGGAACCCCATGTCCGAGAAGCCGGGCACACCCGAAGGAGGTAGCATTGGATATAGAACCATCTCAAATCACTTTTGTGCATGCCATGTGGACACACACAATTTTTGGGGCCATTCCCTAGGTCCGATGCTCGATTTCTGACGAAACCCTAGTTCTGTTGACCGCGCCGTCTACCCCTTTGACTGCATCCCATCGGGGTTCCCCCGGTGGGCGTATGCCTACGTTCGAGCTTGGTTAGGTCATAGGTACATGTGGAAACAAGGATCATCCCATATGATCCCAAGGTTCTCTCCGGTTCACCTCCGAGGGAGTTCCCCCCTATACATGCAGACCCGCCTAAGTGTAGGAACCCCATGTCCGAGAAGCCGGGCACACCCGGATGGGGTAGCATTGGATATAGAACCATCTCAAATCACTTTTGTGCATGCCATGTGGACACACACAACTTTTGGGGCCATTCCCTAGGTCCGATGCTCGATTTCTGACGAAACCCTAGTTCTGTTGACCGCGCCGTCTACCCCTTTGACTGCATCCCATCGGGGTTCCCCCGGTGGGCGTATGCCTACGTTTGAGCTTGGTTAGGTCATAGGTACATGTGGAAACAAGTATCATCCCATATGATCCCAAGGTTATCTCCGGTTCACCTCCGAGGAGTTCCCCCTATACATGCAGACCGCCTAAGTGTAGGAACCCCATGTCCGAGAAGCCGAGCACACCCGGAGGGGGTAGCATTGGATATAGAACCATCTCAAATCACTTTTGTGCATGCCATGTGGACACACACAACTTTTGGGGCCATTCCCTAGGTCCGATGCTCGATTTCTGACGAAACCCTAGTTATTGGACCGCGACGTCTACCCCTTTGATCGCATCCCATCGGGGTTCCCCGGTGGGCGTATGCCTACGTTTGAGCTTGGTTAGGTCATAGGTACATGTGGAAACAAGGATCATCCCATATGATCCCAAGGTTCTCTCCGGTTCACCTCCGAGGGAGTTCCCCCTATACATGCGAGAATGCCTAAGTGTAGGAACCCCATGTCCGAGAAGCCGGGCACACCCGGAGGGGGTAGCATTGGATATAGAACCATCTCAAATCACTTTTGTGCATGCCATGTGGACACACACAACTTTTGGGGCCATTCCCTAGGTCCGATGCTCGATTTCTGACGAAACCCTAATTCTGTTGACCGCGCCGTCTACCCCTTTGACTGCATCCCATCGAGGTTCCCCCGGTGGGCGTATGCCTACGTTTGAGCTTGGTTAGGTCATAGGTACATGTGGAAACAAGGATCATCCCATATGATCCCAAGGTTCTCTCCGGTTCACCTCCGAGGGAGTTCCCCCCCTATACATGCAAAATCTGCCTAAGTGTAGGAACCCCATGTCCGAGAAGCCGGGCACACCCGGAAGGGGTAGCATTGGATATAGAACCATCTCAAATCACTTTTGTGCATGCCATGTGGACACACACAACTTTTGGGGCCATTCCCTAGGTCCGATGCTCGATTTCTGACGAAACCCTAGTTCTGTTGACCGCGCCGTCTACCCCTTTGACTGCATCCCATCGGGGTTCCCCCGGTGGGTGTATGCCTACGTTTGAGATTGGTTAGGTCATAGGTACATGTGGAAACAAGGATCATCCCATATGATCCCAAGGTTCTCTCCGGTTCACCTCCGAGGGAGTTCCCCCCTATACATGCAGAATCTGCCTAAGTGTAGGAACCCCATGTCCGAGAAGCCGGGCACACCCGGATGGGGTAGCATTGGATATAGAACCATCTCAAATCACTTTTGTGCATGCCATGTGGACACACACAACTTTTGGGGCCATTCCCTAGGTCCGATGCTCGATTTCTGACGAAACCCTAGTTCTGTTGACCGCGCCGTCTACCCCTTTGACTGCATCCCATCGGGGTTCCCCCGGTGGGCGTATGCCTACGTTTGAGCTTGGTTAGGTCATAGGTACATGTGGAAACAAGTATCATCCCATATGATCCCAAGGTTATCTCCGGTTCACCTCCGAGGGAGTTCCCCCCTATACATGCAGAATCTGCCTAAGTGTAGGAACCCCATGTCCGAGAAGCCGAGCACACCCGGAGGGGGTAGCATTGGATATAGAACCATCTCAAATCACTTTTGTGCATGCCATGTGGACACACACAACTTTTGGGGCCATTCCCTAGGTCCGATGCTCGATTTCTGACGAAACCCTAGTTCTGTTGACCGCGACGTCTACCCCTTTGACTGCATCCCATCGGGGTTCCCTGGGCGTATGCCTACATTTGAGCTTGGTTTGGTCATAGGTACATGTGGTAACAAGGTTAATCCCATATGATTCCAAGGTTCTCTCCGGTTCACCTCCGTTGGTTTTCCCCCCCTATACATGCAGAATCTGCCTAAGTGTAGGAACCCCATGTCCGAGAAGCCGGGCACACCCGGAGGGGGTAGCATTGGATATAGAACCATCTCAAATCACTTTTGTGCATGCCATGTGGACACACACAACTTTTGGGGCCATTCCCTAGGTCCGATGCTCGATTTCTGACGAAACCCTAATTCTGTTGACCGCGCCGTCTACCCCTTTGACTGCATCCCATCGAGGTTCCCCCGGTGGGCGTATGCCTACGTTTGAGCTTGGTTAGGTCATAGGTACATGTGGAAACAAGGATCATCCCATATGATCCCAAGGTTCTCTCCGGTTCACCTCCGAGGGAGTTCCCCCCTATACATGCAGACCGCCTAAGTGTAGGAACCCCATGTCCGAGAAGCCGGGCACACCCGGATGGGGTAGCATTGGATATAGAACCATCTCAAATCACTTTTGTGCATGCCATGTGGACACACACAACTTTTGGGGCCATTCCCTAGGTCCTATGCTCGATTTCTGACGAAACCCTAGTTCTGTTGACCGCGCCGTCTACCCCTTTGACTGCATCCCATCGGGGTTCCCCCGATGGGCGTATGCCTACGTTTGAGATTGGTTAGGTCATAGGTACATGTGGAAACAAGGATCATCCCATATGATCCCAAGGTTCTCTCCGGTTCACCTCCGAGGGAGTTCCCCCCTATACATGCAGAATCTGCCTAAGTGTAGGAACCCCATGTCCGAGAAGCCAGGCACACCCGGAGGGGGTATCATTGGATATAGAACCATCTCAAATCACTCTTGTGCATGCCATGTGGACACACACAAGTTTTGGGGCCATTCCCTAGGTCCGATGCTCGATTTCTGACGAAACCCTAGTTCTGTTGACCGCGCCGTTTACCCCTTTGACTGCATCCCATCGGGGTTCCCCCGGTGGGCGTATGCCTACGTTTGAGCATGGTTATGTCATAGGTACATGTGGAAACAAGGATCATCCCATATGATCCCAAGGTTCTCTCCGGTTCACCTCCGAGGGAGTTCCCCCCTATACATGCAGAATCTGCCTAAGTGTAGGAACCCCATGTCCGAGAAGCCGGGCACACCCGAAGGGGGTAGCATTGGATATAGAACCATCTAAAATCACTTTTGTGCATGCCATGTGGACACACACAAGTTTTGGGGCCATTCCCTAGGTCCGATGCTCGATTTCTGACGAAACCCTAGTTCTGTTGACCGCGCCGTCTACCCCTTTGACTGCATCCCATCGGGGTTCCCCCGGTGGGCGTATGCCTACGTTTGATCTTGGTTAGGTCATAGGTACATGTGGAAACAATGATCATCCCATATGATCCCAAGGTTCTCTCCGGTTCACCTCCGAGGGAGTTCCCCCCTATACATGCAGAATCTGCCTAAGTGTAGGAACCCCATGTCCGAGAAGTCGGACACACCCGAGGGGGTAGCATTGGATATAGAACCATCTCAAATCACTTTTGTGCATGCCATGTGGACACACACAAGTTTTGGGGCCATTCCCTAGGTCCGATGCTCGATTTCCGACGAAACCCTAGTTCTGTTGACCGCGCCGTCTACCCCTTTGACTGCATCCCATCGGGGTTCCCCCGGTGGGCGTATGCCTACGTTTGAGCTTGGTTAGGTCATAGGTACATGTGGAAACAAGGATCATCCCATATGATCCCAAGGTTCTCTCTGGTTCACCTCCGAGGGAGTTCCCCCTATACATGCAGACCGCCTAAGTGTAGGAACCCCATGTCCGAGAAGTCGGACACACCCGAGGGGGTAGCATTGGATATAGAACCATCTCAAATCACTTTTGTGCATGCCATGTGGACACACACAACTTTTGGGGCCATTCCCTAGGTCCGATGCTCGATTTCTGACGAAACCCTAGTTCTGTTGACCGCACCGTCTACCCCTTTGACTGCATCCCATCGGGGTTCCCCCGGTGGGCGTATGCCTACGTTTGAGCTTGGTTAGGTCATAGGTACATGTGGAAACAAGGATCATCCCATATGATCCCAAGGTTCTCTCCGGTTCACCTCCGAGGGAGTTCCCCCCTATACATGCGAGACCCGCCTAAGTGTAGGAACCCCATGTCCGAGAAGCCGGGCACACCCGAAGGGGGTAGCATTGGATATAGAACCATCTCAAATCACTTTTGTGCATGCCATGTGGACACACACAATTTTTGGGGCCATTCCCTAGGTCCGATGCTCGATTTCCCGACGAAACCCTAGTTCATGACCGCGCCGTCTACCCCTTTGATCGCATCCCATCGGGGTTCCCCGGTGGGCGTATGCCTACGTTCGAGCTTGGTTAGGTCATAGGTACATGTGGAAACAAGGATCATCCCATATGATCCCAAGGTTCTCTCCGGTTCACCTCCGAGGGAGTTCCCCCTATACATGCGTAATCCGCCCAAGTGGAGGAACCCCATGTCCGAGAAGCCGGGCACACCCGGATGGGGTAGCATTGGATATAGAACCATCTCAAATCACTTTTGTGCATGCCATGTGGACACACACAACTTTTGGGGCCATTCCCTAGGTCCGATGCTCGATTTCTGACGAAACCCTAGTTCCGTTGGACCGCGCCGTCTACCCTTTGATCGCATCCCATCGGGGTTCCCCTCTGGGCGTATGCCTACGTTTGAGCTTGGTTAGGTCATAGGTACATGTGGAAACAAGTATCATCCCATATGATCCCAAGGTTATCTCCGGTTCACCTCCGAGGAGTTCCCCCTATACATGCAGACCGCCTAAGTGTAGGAACCCCATGTCCGAGAAGCCGAGCACACCGGAGGGGGTAGCATTGGATATAGAACCATCTCAAATCACTTTTGTGCATGCCATGTGGACACACACAACTTTTGGGGCCATTCCCTAGCTCCGATGCTCGATTTCGACGAAACCCTAGTTACGTTGGACCGCGACGTCTACCCCTTTGATCGCATCCCATCGGGGTTCCCCGGTGGGCGTATGCCTACGTTTGAGCTTGGTTAGGTCATAGGTACATGTGGAAACAAGGATCATCCCATATGATCCCAAGGTTCTCTCCGGTTCACCTCCGAGGAGTTCCCCCTCATACATGCAGACCCGCCTAAGTGTAGGAACCCCATGTTCGAGAAGCCGGGCACACCCGGAGGGGGTAGCATTGGATATAGAACCATCTCAAATCACTTTTGTGCATGCCATGTGGACACACACAACTTTTGGGGCCATTCCCTAGGTCCGATGCTCGATTTCTGACGAAACCCTAATTCTGTTGACCGCGCCGTCTACCCCTTTGACTGCATCCCATCGAGGTTCCCCCGGTGGGCGTATGCCTACGTTTGAGCTTGGTTAGGTCATAGGTACATGTGGAAACAAGGATCATCCCATATGATCCCAAGGTTCTCTCCGGTTCACCTCCGAGGGAGTTCCCCCCCTATACATGCAAAATCTGCCTAAGTGTAGGAACCCCATGTCCGAGAAGCCGGGCACACCCGGAAGGGGTAGCATTGGATATAGAACCATCTCAAATCACTTTTGTGCATGCCATGTGGACACACACAACTTTTGGGGCCATTCCCTAGGTCCGATGCTCGATTTCTGACGAAACCCTAGTTCTGTTGACCGCGCCGTCTACCCCTTTGACTGCATCCCATCGAGGGTCCCCCGGTGGGTGTATGCCTACGTTTGAGATTGGTTAGGTCATAGGTACATGTGGAAACAAGGATCATCCCATATGATCCCAAGGTTCTCTCCGGTTCACCTCCGAGGGAGTTCCCCCCTATACATGCAGAATCTGCCTAAGTGTAGGAACCCCATGTCCGAGAAGCCGGGCACACCCGGATGGGGTAGCATTGGATATAGAACCATCTCAAATCACTTTTGTGCATGCCATGTGGACACACACAACTTTTGGGGCCATTCCCTAGGTCCGATGCTCGATTTCTGACGAAACCCTAGTTCTGTTGACCGCGCCGTCTACCCCTTTGACTGCATCCCATCGGGGTTCCCCCGGTGGGCGTATGCCTACGTTTGAGCTTGGTTAGGTCATAGGTACATGTGGAAACAAGTATCATCCCATATGATCCCAAGGTTATCTCCGGTTCACCTCCGAGGAGTTCCCCCTATACATGCGAGAATCCGCCTAAGTGTAGGAACCCCATGTCCGAGAAGCCGAGCACACCGGAGGGGGTAGCATTGGATATAGAACCATCTCAAATCACTTTTGTGCATGCCATGTGGACACACACAACTTTTGGGGCCATTCCCTAGGTCCGATGCTCGATTTCGACGAAACCCTAGTTCTCGTTGGACCGCGACGTCTACCCTTTGATCGCATCCCATCGGGGTTCCCCGGTGGGCGTATGCCTACATTTGAGCTTGGTTAGGTCATAGGTACATGTGGAAACAAGGATCATCCCATATGATCCCAAGGTTCTCTCCGGTTCACCTCCGAGGGAGTTCCCCCTATACATGCAGACCGCCTAAGTGTAGGAACCCCATGTCCGAGAAGCGGCACACCCGAGGGGGTAGCATTGGATATAGAACCATCTCAAATCACTTTTGTGCATGCCATGTGGACACACACAACTTTTGGGGCCATTCCCTAGGTCCGATGCTCGATTTCGACGAAACCCTAATTCCGTTGACCGCGCCGTCTACCCTTTGATCGCATCCCATCGAGGTTCCCCGGTGGGCGTATGCCTACGTTTGAGCTTGGTTAGGTCATAGGTACATGTGGAAACAAGGATCATCCCATATGATCCCAAGGTTCTCTCCGTTCACCTCCGAGGAGTTCCCCCTATACATGCAGACCGCTAAGTGTAGGAACCCCATGTCCGAGAAGCGGCACACCCGGATGGGGTAGCATTGGATATAGAACCATCTCAAATCACTTTTGTGCATGCCATGTGGACACACACAACTTTTGGGGCCATTCCCTAGGTCCGATGCTCGATTTACGACGAAACCCTAGTCTCGTTGACCGCGCTCGTCTACCCCTTTGATCGCATCCCATCGGGGTTCCCCGGTGGGCGTATGCCTACGTTTGAGCTTGGTTAGGTCATAGGTACATGTGGAAACAAGTATCATCCCATATGATCCCAAGGTTATCTCCGGTTCACCTCCGAGGAGTTCCCCCTATACATGCAGACCCGCCTAAGTGTAGGAACCCCATGTCCGAGAAGCCGGCACACCCGGAGGGGGTAGCATTGGATATAGAACCATCTCAAATCACTTTTGTGCATGCCATGTGGACACACACAACTTTTGGGGCCATTCCCTAGGTCCGATGCTCGATTTCTGACGAAACCCTAGTTCTGTTGACCGCGACGTCTACCCCTTTGACTGCATCCCATCGGGGTTCCCCCGGTGGGCGTATGCCTACGTTTGAGCTTGGTTAGGTCATAGGTACATGTGGAAACAAGGATCATCCCATATGATCCCAAGGTTCTCTCCGGTTCACCTCCGAGGGAGTTCCCCCCTATACATGCAGAATCTGCCTAAGTGTAGGAACCCCATGTCCGAGAAGCCGGGCACACCCGTAGGGGGTAGCATTGGATATAGAACCATATCAAATCACTTTTGTGCATGCCATGTGGACACACACAACTTTTGGGGTCCGATGCTCGATTTCTGACGAAACCCTAGTTCTGTTGACCGCGCCGTCTACCCCTTTGACTGCATCCCATCGGGGTTCCCCCGGTGGGCGTATGCCTACGTTTGAGCTTGGTTAGGTCATAGGTACATGTGGAAACAAGGATCATCCCATATGATCCCAAGGTTCTCTCCGGTTCACCTCCGAGGAGTTCCCCCTATACATGCAGACCGCCTAAGTGTAGGAACCCCATGTCCGAGAAGCCGGCACACCCGGAGGGTAGCATTGGATATAGAACCATCTCAAATCACTTTTGTGCATGCCATGTGGACACACACAACTTTTGGGGCCATTCCCTAGGTCCGATGCTCGATTTCTGACGAAACCCTAGTTCTGTTGACCGCACCGTCTACCCCTTTGACTGCATCCCATCGGGGTTCCCCCGGTGGGCGTATGCCTACGTTTGAGCTTGGTTAGGTCATAGGTACATGTGGAAACAAGGATCATCCCATATGATCCCAAGGTTCTCTCCGGTTCACCTCCGAGGGAGTTCCCCCCTATACATGCAGAATCTGCCTAAGTGTAGGAAACCCATGTCCGAGAAGCCGGTCACACCCGAAGGGTGTAACATTGGATATAGAACCATCTCAAATCACTTTTGTGCATGCCATGTGGACACACACAATTTTTGGGGCCATTCCCTAGGTCAGATGCTCGATTTCGACGAAACCCTTGTTCTGTTGACCGCGCCGTCTACCCCTTTGACTGCATCCCATCGGGGTTCCCCCGGTGGGCGTATGCCTACGTTCGAGCTTGGTTAGGTCATAGGTACATGTGGAAACAAGGATCATCCCATATGATCCCAAGGTTCTCTCCGGTTCACCTCCGAGGGAGTTCCCCCCTATACATGCAGAATCTGCCTAAGTGTAGGAACCCCATGTCCGAGAAGCCGGGCACACCCGGATGGGGTAGCATTGGATATAGAACCATCTCAAATCACTTTTGTGCATGCCATGTGGACACACACAACTTTTGGGGCCATTCCCTAGGTCCGATGCTCGATTTCTGACGAAACCCTAGTTCTGTTGACCGCGCCGTCTACCCCTTTGACTGCATCCCATCGGGGTTCCCCCGGTGGGCGTATGCCTACGTTTGAGCTTGGTTAGGTCATAGGTACATGTGGAAACAAGTATCATCCCATATGATCCCAAGGTTATCTCCGGTTCACCTCCGAGGGAGTTCCCCCCTATACATGCAGAATCTGCCTAAGTGTAGGAACCCCATGTCCGAGAAGCCGAGCACACCCGGAGGGGGTAGCATTGGATATAGAACCATCTCAAATCACTTTTGTGCATGCCATGTGGACACACACAACTTTTGGGGCCATTCCCTAGGTCCGATGCTCGATTTCTGACGAAACCCTAGTTCTGTTGACCGCGACGTCTACCCCTTTGACTGCATCCCATCGGGGTTCCCCCGGTGGGCGTATGCCTACGTTTGAGCTTGGTTAGGTCATAGGTACATGTGGAAACAAGGATCATCCCATATGATCCCAAGGTTCTCTCCGGTTCACCTCCGAGGGAGTTCCCCCCTATACATGCAGACCGCCTAAGTGTAGGAACCCCATGTCCGAGAAGCCGGCACACCCGGAGGGGGTAGCATTGGATATAGAACCATCTCAAATCACTTTGTGCATGCCATGTGGACACACACAACTTTTGGGGCCATTCCCTAGGTCCGATGCTCGATTTCCGACGAAACCCTAATTCCCGTTGGACCGCGCCGTCTACCCTTTGATCGCATCCCATCGTGGTTCCCCCGGTGGGCGTATGCCTACGTTTGAGCTTGGTTAGGTCATAGGTACATGTGGAAACAAGGATCATCCCATATGATCCCAAGGTTCTCTCCGGTTCACCTCCGAGGGAGTTCCCCCCCTATACATGCAAAATCTGCCTAAGTGTAGGAACCCCATGTCCGAGAAGCCGGGCACACCCGGAAGGGGTAGCATTGGATATAGAACCATCTCAAATCACTTTTGTGCATGCCATGTGGACACACACAACTTTTGGGGCCATTCCCTAGGTCCGATGCTCGATTTCTGACGAAACCCTAGTTCTGTTGACCGCGCCGTCTACCCCTTTGACTGCATCCCATCGGGGTTCCCCCGGTGGGTGTATGCCTACGTTTGAGATTGGTTAGGTCATAGGTACATGTGGAAACAAGGATCATCCCATATGATCCCAAGGTTCTCTCCGGTTCACCTCCGAGGGAGTTCCCCCCTATACATGCAGAATCTGCCTAAGTGTAGGAACCCCATGTCCGAGAAGCCGGGCACACCCGGATGGGGTAGCATTGGATATAGAACCATCTCAAATCACTTTTGTGCATGCCATGTGGACACACACAACTTTTGGGGCCATTCCCTAGGTCCGATGCTCGATTTCTCGACGAAACCCTAGTTACGTTGGACCGCGCCTGTCTACCCCTTTGACTGCATCCCATCGGGGTTCCCCCGGTGGGCGTATGCCTACGTTTGAGCTTGGTTAGGTCATAGGTACATGTGGAAACAAGTATCATCCCATATGATCCCAAGGTTATCTCCGGTTCACCTCCGAGGGAGTTCCCCCCTATACATGCAGAATCTGCCTAAGTGTAGGAACCCCATGTCCGAGAAGCCGAGCACACCCGGAGGGGGTAGCATTGGATATAGAACCATCTCAAATCACTTTTGTGCATGCCATGTGGACACACACAACTTTTGGGGCCATTCCCTAGGTCCGATGCTCGATTTCTGACGAAACCCTAGTTCTGTTGACCGCGACGTCTACCCCTTTGACTGCATCCCATCGGGGTTCCCCCGGTGGGCGTATGCCTACATTTGAGCTTGGTTAGGTCATAGGTACATGTGGAAACAAGGATCATCCCATATGATCCCAAGGTTCTCTCCGGTTCACCTCCGAGGGAGTTCCCCCTATACATGCAGACCGCCTAAGTGTAGGAACCCCATGTCCGAGAAGCCGTGCACACCCGGAGGGGGTAGCATTGGATATAGAACCATCTCAAATCACTTTTGTGCATGCCATGTGGACACACACAACTTTTGGGGCCATTCCCTAGGTCCGATGCTCGATTTCTGACGAAACCCTAATTCTGTTGACCGCGCCGTCTACCCCTTTGACTGCATCCCATCGAGGTTCCCCCGGTGGGCGTATGCCTACGTTTGAGCTTGGTTAGGTCATAGGTACATGTGGAAACAAGGATCATCCCATATGATCCCAAGGTTCTCTCCGGTTCACCTCCGAGGGAGTTCCCCCCTATACATGCAGACCGCCTAAGTGTAGGAACCCCATGTCCGAGAAGCCGGGCACACCCGGATGGGGTAGCATTGGATATAGAACCATCTCAAATCACTTTTGTGCATGCCATGTGGACACACACAACTTTTGGGGCCATTCCCTAGGTCCGATGCTCGATTTCTGACGAAACCCTAGTTCTGTTGACCGCGCCGTCTACCCCTTTGACTGCATCCCATCGGGGTTCCCCCGGTGGGCGTATGCCTACGTTTGAGCTTGGTTAGGTCATAGGTACATGTGGAAACAAGTATCATCCCATATGATCCCAAGGTTATCTCCGGTTCACCTCCGAGGGAGTTCCCCCCTATACATGCAGAATCTGCCTAAGTGTAGGAACCCCATGTCCGAGAAGCCGGGCACACCCGGAGGGGGTAGCATTGGATATAGAACCATCTCAAATCACTTTTGTGCATGCCATGTGGACACACACAACTTTTGGGGCCATTCCCTAGGTCCGATGCTCGATTTCTGACGAAACCCTAGTTACGTTGGACCGCGACGTCTACCCCTTTGACTGCATCCCATCGGGGTTCCCCCGGTGGGCGTATGCCTACGTTTGAGCTTGGTTAGGTCATAGGTACATGTGGAAACAAGGATCATCCCATATGATCCCAAGGTTCTCTCCGGTTCACCTCCGAGGGAGTTCCCCCCTATACATGCAGAATCTGCCTAAGTGTAGGAACCCCATGTCCGAGAAGCCGGGCACACCCGTAGGGGGTAGCATTGGATATAGAACCATCTCAAATCACTTTTGTGCATGCCATGTGGACACACACAACTTTTGGGGTCCGATGCTCGATTTCTGACGAAACCCTAGTTCTGTTGACCGCGCCGTCTACCCCTTTGACTGCATCCCATCGGGGTTCCCCCGGTGGGCGTATGCCTACGTTTGAGCTTGGTTAGGTCATAGGTACATGTGGAAACAAGGATCATCCCATATGATCCCAAGGTTCTCTCCGGTTCACCTCCGAGGTAGTTCCCCCTATACATGCAGAATCTGCCTAAGTGTAGGAACCCCATGTCCGAGAAGCCGGGCACACCCGGAGGGGGTATCATTGGATATAGAACCATCTCAAATCACTTTTGTGCATGCCATGTGGACACACACAACTTTTGGGGCCATTCCCTAGGTCCTATGCTCGATTTCTGACGAAACCCTAGTTCTGTTGACCGCGCCGTCTACCCCTTTGACTGCATCCCATCGGGGTTCCCCCGGTGGGCATATGCCTACGTTTGAGCTTGGTTAGGTCATAGGTACATGTGGAAACAAGTATCATCCCATATGATCCCAAGGTTATCTCCGGTTCACCTCCGAGGGAGTTCTCCCCTATACATGCAGAATCTGCCTAAGTGTAGGAACCCCATGTCCGAGAAGCCGGGCACACCCGGAGGGGGTAGCATTGGATATAGAACCATCTCAAATCACTTTTGTGCATGCCATGTGGACACACACAACTTTTGGGGCCATTCCCTAGGTCCGATGCTCGATTTCTGACGAAACCCTAGTTCTGTTGACCGCGATGTCTACCCCTTTGACTGCATCCCATCGGGGTTCCCCCGGTGGGCGTATGCCTACGTTTGAGCTTGGTTAGGTCATAGGTACATGTGGAAACAAGGATCATCCCATATGATCCCAAGGTTCTCTCCGGTTCACCTCCGAGGGAGTTCCCCCCTATACATGCAGAATCTGCCTAAGTGTAGGAACCCCATGTCCGAGAAGCCGGGCACACCCGGAGGGGGTACACTAGTGGAAAACGGGGCAATAGGCCCGGTCCATTTGGGCCTTTAGACCCGGTTCTTGAACCGGGACCAACAAGGCGGGACTAAAGGGGGTACCCTTTAGTCCCGGTTCAAAGATAAACCGGGCCTAAAGGCCTCAACACGTGGTGCGACCAGGGAGCTCGCGCTGGAAGGGCTTTGGTCCCGGTTCGTGGTACGAACCGGGCCTATAGTTTCTCGCGCGGCAGAGAATTGCTATTTCTCTCGCCGCGGCACAGATTTAGGCTGCATCAGCTGCCGCGCGCAGAGAAACAGGCGTTTCTGCGCGGCAGAGTTTCAGCAATGCATATATATATCATTCAAGAAACCACAAAAAATCGTCATGAATATATATAGACATCGTCAACAGTACACGACATAGTCAACACAAGACACGTAATGCATGCATATTTACAATACAACTTTTCTGAACGAATATCGTCCGACGTCACGATCTTCCGATAGTGCTCTCCACCTGGGGTAAGGACCTCGGTAATAAAGAATCCCGCGATTTCCTCTTGAATTGCTTTTATTTGATCCGCTGTTATGAGAGTGTCTCAGTGCGTGTCATCTATATTTAAAAAGGAGATCAATATATGAATGGAACTCAATACAATAGATGGTACTAATTAAGATTAATTGTGAAAATTTGTTATCGTACACGAGTGTGGTGTATTTGGGCATCCCCACCCTTGGGACAGGACATGTCACGCATGAAGGTGCGTACGTAGTATCCACATAAGTTATTCCCTTTTTCCTGCCTCATACACTTTACGAAAAATAGTTCGATCAAACTAATAATCAAGCATCGTATTGAAAGTAAATATCATATATAAAGTTTCACGGACATAGCTATATATATAGTACTATTTACGTGGTAATCTCTAAATGTAAGCTCCGGTTTCCATTCACCCGGAACAGTATTGATGAACCGTTTCCAAGCCCTGCCCGGCAAAAAATAATGAGTAAATGAGTAATTGATTAGTTGATGATATCTTCGAATTAGAGCAGATGAAGATGCCAATACGAAATTGATTGAAACTACCTACGGAGGATGGCAGCCATGTCCGCCCATTCCGCATATTCTTTACGTTTCGAGTCCATGACGTTTACGACTCCAAGGTGAAGATCAATGATTAGGAGAATAAAATGGAAACCGCACAAGCATAGCTCAATGATTACGAGAATAAAGTGGAAGGTGCACAAGCATAATGTATGTTATATATAACACTCACTTGAAGTTGTAGGGAAAGAATATATCCTCTTTGTCTCGCTTGCTTCTCTAAAAACATTACGATGTTGTCCTCTCGTGTCCTTGGCGAAGTCTCGAACCGTAACTTCATGAACCGTGTTTGGGTCTATGAACCCCAGGTAGGAGCTTGCCTCTTTTGTATTCCAGCCTTCTTCATTCTCGCATAATTAAATGTATAGCGTACACAAAGAATATAATGAGGATAATTGTTAGTGCAAATGAATGAGCTACAAACTTAATTACACAAATAAATCACTTACGTGCAGTAGCAACCGATGACAGCTTTGTCGAGGGCGTCTTGATTGAATAACTCAAACAGCTTCTTCTACGTCAATGTTTATCTCTGTCTTCCCCGGAAGTAATGCTCATCTCTAAGATACAACGTGAGGTAGCGATCACCTCTTCGACAAAGCTTTCAGGTACCAAATATGCAACCTTCGCATCCGAGTCCCTAGACGCGCGAGCTCGCCAGTTTGACGAGATCAGATCCGTATCTATACTTGTTTACCATTTGAGCCGTCTGATAGTAATCTTCGTACTCAACCGATGCTCCCGAGCTCTAGCCGCCCGTTCGATCATCGATGCCGTCTCTGGATCATGATATGGCTCCACGATGAAGTGGGGTGCGGCCCGAATGTCCCGTCGTCCAAGCCGGGCGACTTTTTTTGCTTCTTTCATCGCTTTAGAGGACTCGTCCAAGAGAGCGGTCATAATCAGCTCTCACTCAGGTCTCTTCATTCTCGTCTCGGCAAAGTGCTTCACCGTCTGCGGTGGAATAAACATCTTCTTCGGCGCAGCTTGCAAGAAACGCCTTTTGCTCTTCGGGCCGCTTCATGTGGCAACAACTCTGAGTCTGTTCCTCATTGGAGTTGATGATCTCTTTCTGAGGCTGTAGGAGGTGCCGCGGACCGCTTCCTCTTTTGCTTAGGTGGAAGCGGCGGAGTCTCTTGACGAGGAGGAGGAGGCGGCGGAGTATTTTCACGCGGAGGAGACTGGTCATGGATAGGGGAATCATCATCGCGCAGAGGAGAATCATCACGCGGAGGAGACCGAGGTGGCGGAGGAGGCGGAGGTGGCCCGCTTGTTGGCTTCTCACCCGGAAACACAATGTTCTCCTTCCGCCATTGCACGGTGGTTCTACGGGCTTCTCCCGCTTCTTTGATTTCCCCATCTTCACCCGCAGGGTGCTCAAGCACCAACCCCTCATACTCTCTCAACACTTCATCCACCATCACAACAAAGAAAGTCGTCTTGGACCGGACGGCAATGGTAAGACCTTGTAGGTAAGAGGATGCCGACCGCCGCCTTGAAGGATAGGTTGAAAACTTTAACATGCAGCTCACAAGGACGGCTCTCGGTGAGATCATCCACGGGGGTAGCGAGGAGGCTCGACCACCTGGTCATCATTATCCACCTCGCTGAGAGGAAGCCACGCTGCTTTTCCGGTGTGGTTGAGATTGCAGGCGGGCGATGGCATTGAGCAAAGGCAGATCTACAGCCTGCCCCCGAGCCATCCGAGATGTAAGTACTTGGGTTACCATGGTTAATTGGGCTTGCATGGTGCTCATACCCTCCTCTAAGTTAGCCGTGCGGTCTGTTTCCCTTGCCTTCCTCCTCTCATGGCTTTTATCGGGAAATCTCTTCCTTTCCGCAGAAAGCCATACTTCCACGGAACGGAGCCTCGCGTGCCTCGTGTTCGTCCGCCGTGTTCTTTGTTCCCAAGGGCGCGTGTCAGCTCATCGTTCTCTCTTTCGGGCTGGAACAACCCCGCCTCCACGTCCCTATGTGCCTTTTCCAGGGCATCAATGGGAACCTTCGATGAGCTTTCTTATAGATGCACTTCCCCGTTTCTCGGATCCAACGTTCCCCCAATCCCGTAGAACCACTCCTTGCACCGTTCGATCCAACCGTGTGTCCCTAATCTGATCCCTTTATCGGTCGCTTCCGCCTCACCTGCCTCCCACTTAGGACGGTTAGCCCCGTATCCACCTCGGGACCCGTAACTTGGTGATATAGCTTCAACGCAGCATTTGCCTTATTTATTTCCGACCTTCTCAAAAATTCTTCCGACTCCGTGTCGTACTTCACGAATTCGTCCTGCTGATTTTTTACCTTCTCACCGTCCGGAGTCTTCTTTAACTTGATAAGGCGGCGCAATCTTTTCTTGTGGCTCTTGAATAGTTCGGCCATCTTCTTCTTGCCAAACTCGCGGAGGGCTGCTCCATCTTGGCCTTCTCAACGTCACCCCCTCTTCGGGTACTATGTTGAAATGTGCCATGAGCTTGTTCATAATGCTGTTTTTGGCTACATCATCGATATAAAGACCTTGAGCTTCTTCCTCTGCAGACAAAGCACTAGTCCCTTCGGCTTGTGCCATTCTCGAACGGTGATCGGGACGTGGTCCCTAACAAGCACTCCGCATTGAGCTATAAATGCCTTTGCACCTTTCTCTCGGAGCAATCGGTTTACCATCCTTGTCGATGTGGGTGATGTCGTGCCTAACACCGTCATCCAACTTTTGGCCGGGCCTCGCTTCCTCGACTTTACGGAAGAAGTGCTCGATCCGGAGGGCTAAAAAAGAAATAGTTCATAGTCGGTACAATTTCATTAGTTAATGCATCTAGTCGATCAACAGCGGCTTAATTAATTTATATACCTCGGTGATAACTACGGTTCGGGAGCCATTATGATGATCTTGTTCCTCACCGGCGCCACTAGGATCTTCTTCCTCAATATCCTCCGCTCCCTCACCGGAGTCATTCAAATAAGTTGCGGTGACATCGTCACCGCCATCATCCGGAATAACGTCGTCGTCGCGATCATCCAGAGTACCGTTTGCTATGAGTTCCTCCATGAAATTTTCTTGAATTTCATCTCTCTCCATGCTTTCTACAACGACCGCAAGCTATACATAGGAACCATCATATGATCAAATTAAGGATAATGCGTAAAACTGAAAATGGAGTTACATATGTGTAGTTCTTAACTAAGGATCGATAATATAGTGCTGAAAGCGTATACTGCAGCTTACATGCATACATAGATCGGGTTCATGTTTATTTAACCCTAATACATATCAATCACTACTACAACCACTCAACCGCGCAGACCGGGTCCTAGAGGGCGCCGACCGGGTCCCGAGCCGCTACTGGGTGTGCCCCCAAAGCCACGGAACAACAACGGGAGCATAGCTAACATGAGATCCCCGCATAACGCTCCATCCGGTCCTATACATGTTGTCTAACGCGTACATGTAACGGCGAACGTGCTGGTCCTCCGCTTCAATGCGCCGAGCTACCTCCTCCGGCGGGGCCGGCTCCTCTCGAAACGACCGTGGCCCATAAGACCTCCACCAAAGAATATCCGGGTCGACAACGGGACCCGGATTCCGCACCAAGGTGCGCGACCCGGAAGCTAAGACCTCCCGGTGCCACCCCCGGCGGAGCCCGGTCCCGGACCTCCCCATCCGCTCCATCTCCTCGGTGAGAGTCGACCACGGCCCGCCGCCGTCGCTGTCGCGGCATCGTAGCTACGAAAACAAATCATATATATATATGGTACCAACGTTAACATAAATTAAAAAATAAATTCACTACTTTTATGTTAGTCGGCGCCGGCACTACCGTTTGGGGGGCGCCGGCACTACATACTTTATTTTGGGCGTGCCGTGGGGCGTCGGCACTACCGTATTTGGGGGCGCCATCGCGAGCGTAGCGGTTACCGGCGCACCGGCACTACATACTCTATTTTGGGGGCGCCGGCAGGGCGTCGGCACTACCGTATTTGGGGGCGCCATCGCGAGCGTAGCGGTTACCGGCGGCTGCCCTCATAACTATTTTTGTAACAAGAATACTCAACTAAATTTCTAACTATTTTAACTAAATTTTACTAACTTTTTTTCTAAATTTCTAACTATTTTAACTAAATTTCTAACTATTGTTTTAACTAAATTTCTAACTATTTTACTAACTAATTTTACTAACTTTTTTTCTAACTATTGTTTTAACTAATTTTCTAACTAAATTTCTAACTAATTTTACCAACTTTTTTTCTAACTAAATTTCTAACTAATTGTACTAACTTTTTTTATAACTATTGTTTCTATATAATTAACCTAACAAATTAACTAATCTAACAAATAAAAAAAATAAAAAAAAGAGAAGATGGCGGCGCTTACCGCGGCGGAGGTGGGCGTGGCCGGCAGCCGCAGTGGCGGGGCGCGGCGGACGGCGAGGAGGCGGCCGCGGGCGGTGGGCGGGCGCGGGCGACGCGGTGGCGGACGGCGCGGTGGCGGACGGCGCGGGCGACGCGGCAGGCGCGCGCGGTGGGCGCGCGGGCGGCTCGGGCGGCGCGCGGTCGGCGGGCGCGGTGGCGGAGGCGGTGGCGCCCGGCAGCGGCGGAGACGGCGGCGGAGGCGGTGGCGCGAGGCGACGGCGACGGCGCGCGGGAGGGCGGCGGCGGCCGGCGGCGATTTCGGCAGCCTGGCGGCACAAAACTGCTTCGTCTCCGCGGGATTGATCTCCGCGGAGACGAAGTGTTTTCTTTTATACCCCCCCCCTTTGGACCCGGTGCGTGTTACAAACCGGGTCCAAAGGCCCCCCTTTGGACCCGGTTTTTAATACAAACCCGGACAAAAGGCCAATTTTGTTGCGTTTTGCTGCCACAAGAAAAAGGCCTTTAGTCCCGGTTTGTAATACAAACCGGGTCCAAAGGCCCCTTTTTTTAAAAAATTTCATTCCCGCCTTATTTCAAATGAAAAAAAGCCACCGCACTGCCACACGTGTCCACCGCCGCCACCGCCGTCTAGTGGCAACGGCCGCCACCGACACCGCCCGGCCACCACCGTCACCGCCATGTACGGGCCACCGCCGTGTACTCGGCCACCACCGCCACCGCCATGTATCGGCCACCACCGCCACCGCCACACGTGTCCCTTCCCCGTGCCACGTGTCGCCGCCGCTTCCACGTGCCTCGCCCCACCGCCACCGCCACACGTGTCCCTTTCCCGTGCCACGTGTCGCCGCCGCTTCCACGTGCCTCGCCCCGCCGTCACCGCCATGTACGGGCCACCGCCGTGTACTGCCCACCACCGCCACCGCCGTGTACTGGCCACCGTCGGCACCGCCGTTAACTGCCCACCACCGCCACCGCCACCGCCTGGCCACCACCGTCACCGCCATGTACGGGCAACCGCCGTGTACTGCCCTTCCCCGTGCCACGTGTCGCCGCCGCTTCCACGTGCCACGCCACGCCGCTTCCCCGCGCCACCTGTCGCCAAACTTGCCGCGTCGCTGTGCTATAAAGCGCCGCGTGCGCGCGGAACCACACGTCGCCGTCGCCAGACTAGTTGTTTATCTATTTTATTGTATTTTCAATAAAGTCGTTGTGGCAGACGCTGATGATGAGAAAAGTTTCCCGCCAGATTACATGTGGAATTAAAGTACAGAACTCAACTGAAAATTAATTAAGATACATGGCCAGATAGTACTCGTGCCTAGCCCTATAGTACTCGTGCCTAGCTCAACTGAAAATTAATTAAGATACATGGCCAGATTCGACTGTTCGAGTCATTCAGTCATACTCGTGCCTAGCCCTGTAGTACTCGCCACTGTAGTCGTCGTAGTCGCCGTCATCATCGTCGCTGGCATCGGGGTCGCGGTAGTCAAACCTCGGCGGGAGAGCGCGCGTGGGCTGGGATCGAGGGTAGCGCAGCGGGGGCCACGGTGGGCCATGACGCCCTGGAGAGTTCGGTCGCGCCACCACAGCCGACGGCCGGCCTCGTTGAAGTTCGAAGGAGGCGGGCCGCCCTCCTCGTGCCTGGCGAGCGCCCTCTCACGCCGATTGATGAAGAAGCTCTCCCAAGTCGGGCTGTAGTCGGGATGCCACTGGGGATTCCTCCGCTGCTCTGGCGTGATACTCATTTGTGCCATGAACATTCTTCAATTAACTTGATGATGGAGCATCTTCATCATTTAATTAATCTTCTTCGGCCGTAACCATGGAGCATCTTCATCATTTAACTTGATGCTTGGATCAATGTTCACTCTGAAGGGTGGAATTTCATCAAACTGATTATAATCTTCTGACATGTCTGTCTTGTCCTCCACTCCCACGATATTTCTTTTTCCGTAAAGAACTATGTGGCGCTTGGCTCATCGTTTGATGTATTTGTTTCCTTATGTTTCCTTTTTCTTGGTTTGGTAGACATATCCTTCACATAGAAAACCTGGGCCACATCCTTGGCTAGGACGAATGGTTCGTCTCTATACCCAAGATTGTTGAGATCCACTGTTGTCATTCCATACAACTTGTCTACTTGAACCCCGCCTCCTGTTTTGTTGACCCATTTGCACCTAAACAAAGGGACCTTAAAAGAAGGTCCATACTCAAGTTCCCATATATCCTCTATGTAACCATAATATGTGTCATTTGGGCCTTCATTCATTATTGCATCAAAGCGGACACCACTGTTTTGGTTGGTGCTCTTTTTATCTTGGGCGATCGTGTAAAATGTATTCCCATTTATCTCGTACCCTTGGAAAGTCACTACAGTCGAAGATGGTGTCTGGGCCAGCAAGTACAACTGATCTTCAATATGTTTGTTATTCAGGAGATGTTTTTGCAACCAACCGCCGAAAGTCGACATGTGTTCACGTCTAATCCAATCGTTCGACCGCCCGGTTCTCGGGAGCGTAGAAAGTTCTTGTGGTCACCGATATACGGAGCCACCAAGGTGGAACTTTGTAGGACTGTGTAGTGTGCTTGAGTCAAAGAAATCCCGTCCCTACATATCATTGATTTCCTTCCTAGCGTGCCTTTTCCACTTAGTCTCCCTTCATGCCGCGATTCAGGAACACCAATCGGCTTAAGGTCAGGAATAAAGTCAACACGAGAATTCAATGACCTCCTCTGCTCCATAGCCCTTGGAGATGCTTCCTTCTCGGCCTAGCACGGTTATGAACATATTTCTTCAAGACTCCCATGAACCTCTCGAAGGGGAACATATTGTGTAGAAACACAGGACCGAGAATGGAAATCTCATCGACTGTGTGAACGAGGAGATGTGTCATAATATTGAAGAAGGATGGTGGGAACACCAGCTCAAAACTAACGAGACATTGGACCACATCATTCTCGCAACCTCGGTAGAATTTCTGGATTTATTACCTTCGAGAAATTGCATTGAGGAATGCACATAGCTTCACAATGGGCAGTCGAACATTTTCCGGTAGAAGCCCCCTCAATGCAATCGGAAGCAAGCGTGTCATTATCACGTGATGTCATGAGACTTCAAGTTACGGAATGTTTTCTTCTCCATATTTATTATTCCCTTTATATTGGAGGAGAAGCGGACGGGACCTTGATACTGCTAAGACATTCAAAAAATATTTCCTTCTCTGCTTTTGTAAGAGCGTAGCTGGATAAATGACGTCCTTTAACTCTCTCATGCAGCTTTTTGGGGTCTTTCCAACGTTGCTGGTCCTCCCGTGCTTCTCGGTGTATCTTTTGTCTTCCCGTACACACCCGTAAAGCCTAGCAGGTTCACGCAAAGATTCTTCGTCACGTGCATCACATCGATTGAAGAGCGGACCTCTAAGACTTCCCAATAGGGTAGATCCCAAAATATAGATTTCTTCTTCCACATGGGCGCGTGTCCGGCATCGTCATTCGAATGCACCGTCCGCCAGACCCTTTCCAAATATTACATCTAGATCCTTGACCATACCAAATATATCAACACCATCACGATGGGGAGGCTTCCTCCGGTGATCAGCCTCACCGTTGTAATGCTTGCCTTTCTTTCTTACGGGATGGGTAAGCCTAAGAAATCGACGATGCCCTGTACACGACCTTCGACCTTTTTCCAAATAATCACCTTCGAGCTCATGTAAACAAGTGTGTGCATGCATTGTATCCCTTGTTTGACTGTCCCGAAATGTTACCAAGAGCAGGCCAGTCATTGATGGTTACGAAAAGCATCGCTCTTAGGTCAAATTCCTCCTGCTTGTGCTCGTCCCACACACGTACACCGCTAGGGACCACAGCCGTAGAAGTTCTTCGACTAATGGCTTGTGTACACATCAATGTCGTTCCCGGGTTGCTTCGGGCCTTGTATGAGCACCGGCATCATAATGAACTTCCGCTTCATGCACAACCAAGGAGGAAGGTTATATATACAAAGAGTCACAAAGCCAGGTGCTATGGCTGCAGCTCCGCTCTCCAAAAGGATTCATGCCATCTCGTACCGAGACCAAACCGTAAGTTCCTTGCATCCCGTGCAAAGTTTGGGAACTCTCTATCGATTTTTCTCCATTGGGAGCCATCAGCAGGGTGCCTCAACATCACGTCTTTCTTACGGTCTTCTTTGTGCCATCGCAACAACCTAGCATGCTCTTTATTTACGAACAAGCGTTTCAGCCGTGGTATTATAGGAGCATACCACATAACCTTGGCAGAACCCTCTTCTGGGGCGCTCGCCCTCAACATCACCAGGGTCATCTCGTACGATCTTATACCGCAATGCATTGCACACCGGTCATGCATCCAAATTCTCGTTCTCATCGCGTTAGAGGATTCAGTCATTAATGCATGCATGAATCTTTTGCACATCTAATCATAGAGGGCAGACAATCTTCTTCGCTTCGTACGCATCGGCGGGCAATTCGTTACCCCTTGGAAGCTTCCTCTTAATTATTGTCGGCAACTTTCCAAATCCCGAGTCGTTGACACCGTTCTCTCGCCTTCCATTGCAATAATTCAGCAGTGTCGCCTAGCTTTTTATGGCCATCTTCGCAAGTTGGGTATAACAATTTGTTGTGATCTTCTATCATCTTGTCGAAGGCCAACCTTTCCTTTTCAGTTTCACATTCTCTCCTTGCATCAGCAATGGCCCGGCCAAGATCATCATCAGCAGGCTCATCTCGGTGCCTCTTGATCTTCTACTTCATTGTCTTCATTGCCTTCTCGCAGTATCATCGT
Organism: Lolium perenne; assembly: GCF_019359855.2. Classification (NCBI taxonomy): domain Eukaryota; kingdom Viridiplantae; phylum Streptophyta; class Magnoliopsida; order Poales; family Poaceae; genus Lolium; species Lolium perenne. The sequence continues at coordinate 221,052,783 of NC_067245.2, read as the reverse complement.
ATCTGTGGAAATTGGGATAACCGTCATCATCCTCTTCCTCTTCGTCATTGTCTTCCATCATAACCCCTATTTCTCCGTGCTTGGTCCAACAATAGTAACTGGGCATGAAACCGGATCGCAGAAGGTGGCTGTGAATGAGACTCGAGCGAGCGTAATTTACGGTATTCTTGCAGTCCACACATGGACAATACATGAAGCCACCATGTTTGTTTGCCTCCGCCACGGCCATAAAATTATCCAGGCCCGCAGTGAACTCGTCAAACCGTCGGTCAATGTACATCCATTGCCGATTCATCTGCATGATATAATTAAGCTGATCAAAACCATTACAGAACATCACGATGTATATATACACATGCATTTTATCAATTGCAGATGAAAAGGATAAAGTTGTTAACCTCGATGAAGAAGAAAAAAGCAAGTTAAGTGTGGCTTGATTTGTGTAAACTCAAGTGGCAAATCCTCTTAAGCATTTCATCAAACACCTCTTGTGCATGTGAAGAAGAGAGGAGAGCAATACACCCTCTTGTGAAGATAGTGAAAAAATGGCTAAGTGTGGCTCACACTTGGGCAGGGGCAAGGTTATATAGCCAGAGGGGGCCTTTGGACCCGGTTTGTCATACAAACCGGGACTAAAGGGTTCCCCAGGCTGACACGGCCTGCCGCGCCCTGCGGGTGGACCTTTGGACCCGGTTTGTCATACAAACCGGGTCCAAAGGCCGCTACAGACAGGCGCGCCGGGTGGGGTCGTCCTGGGCAGAAACGAACCGGGTCCAATGGGGGCATTGGACCCGGTTTGGTTCAGCAGTGGGTCATTTGCTTGGGTCCAAAGGCCACTTCTCCACTAGTGGTAGCATTGGATATAGAACCATCTCAAATCACTTTTGTGCATGCCATGTGGACACACACAACTTTTGGGGTCCGATGCTCGATTTCTGACGAAACCCTAGTTCTGTTGACCGCGCCGTCTACCCCTTTGACTGCATCCCATCGGGGTTCCCCCGGTGGGCGTATGCCTACGTTTGAGCTTGGTTAGGTCATAGGTACATGTGGAAACAAGGATCATCCCATATGATCCCAAGGTTCTCTCCGGTTTACCTCCGAGGGAGTTCCCCCCTATACATGCAGAATCTGCCTAAGTGTAGGAACCCCATGTCCGAGAAGCCGGGCACACCCGGAGGGGGTATCATTGGATATAGAACCATCTCAAATCACTTTTGTGCATGCCATGTGGACACACACAACTTTTGGGGCCATTCCCTAGGTCCTATGCTCGATTTCTGACGAAACCCTAGTTCTGTTGACCGCGCCGTCTACCCCTTTGACTGCATCCCATCGGGGTTCCCCCGATGGGCGTATGCCTACGTTTGAGATTGGTTAGGTCATAGGTACATGTGGAAACAAGGATCATCCCATATGATCCCAAGGTTCTCTCCGGTTCACCTCCGATTGAGTTCCCCCCTATACATGCAGAATCTGCCTATGTGTAGGAACCCCATGTCCGAGAAGCCGGGCACACCCGGAGGGGGTATCATTGGATATAGAACCATCTCAAATCACTCTTGTGCATGCCATGTGGACACACACAAGTTTTGGGGCCATTCCCTAGGTCCGATGCTCGATTTCTGACGAAACCCTAGTTCTGTTGACCGCGCCGTTTACCCCTTTGACTGCATCCCATCGGGGTTCCCCCGGTGGGCGTATGCCTACGTTTGAGCTTGGTTATGTCATAGGTACATGTGGAAACAAGGATCATCCCATATGATCCCAAGGTTCTCTCCGGTTCACCTCCGAGGGAGTTCCCCCCTATACATGCAGAATCTGCCTAAGTGTAGGAACCCCATGTCCGAGAAGCCGGGCACACCCGAAGGGGGTAGCATTGGATATAGAACCATCTAAAATCACTTTTGTGCATGCCATGTGGACACACACAAGTTTTGGGGCCATTCCCTAGGTCCGATGCTCGATTTCTGACGAAACCCTAGTTCTGTTGACCGCGCCGTCTACCCCTTTGACTGCATCCCATCGGGGTTCCCCCGGTGGGCGTATGCCTACGTTTGATCTTGGTTAGGTCATAGGTACATGTGGAAACAATGATCATCCCATATGATCCCAAGGTTCTCTCCGGTTCACCTCCGAGGGAGTTCCCCCCTATACATGCAGAATCTGCCTAAGTGTAGGAACCCCATGTCCGAGAAGCCGGGCACACCCGGAGGGGGTAGCATTGGATATAGAACCATCTCAAATCACTTTTGTGCATGCCATGTGGACACACACAAGTTTTGGGGCCATTCCCTAGGTCCGATGCTCGATTTCCGACGAAACCCTAGTTCTGTTGACCGCGCCGTCTACCCCTTTGACTGCATCCCATCGGGGTTCCCCCGGTGGGCGTATGCCTACGTTTGAGCTTGGTTAGGTCATAGGTACATGTGGAAACAAGGATCATCCCATATGATCCCAAGGTTCTCTCCGGTTCACCTCCGAGGGAGTTCCCCCTATACATGCAGACCGCCTAAGTGTAGGAACCCCATGTCCGAGAAGCCGGGCACACCCGGAGGGGGTAGCATTGGATATAGAACCATCTCAAATCACTTTTGTGCATGCCATGTGGACACACACAACTTTTGGGGCCATTCCCTAGGTCCGATGCTCGATTTCTGACGAAACCCTAGTTCTCGTTGGACCGCACCGTCTACCCCTTTGATCGCATCCCATCGGGGTTCCCTCTGGGCGTATGCCTACGTTTGAGCTTGGTTAGGTCATAGGTACATGTGGAAACAAGGATCATCCCATATGATCCCAAGGTTCTCTCCGGTTCACCTCCGAGAGAGTTCCCCCCTATACATGCAGAATCTGCCTAAGTGTAGGAACCCCATGTCCGAGAAGCCGGGCACACCCGAAGGGGGTAGCATTGGATATAGAACCATCTCAAATCACTTTTGTGCATGCCATGTGGACACACACAATTTTTGGGGCCATTCCCTAGGTCCGATGCTCGATTTCTGACGAAACCCTAGTTCTGTTGACCGCGCCGTCTACCCCTTTGACTGCATCCCATCGGGGTTCCCCCGGTGGGCGTATGCCTACGTTCGAGCTTGGTTAGGTCATAGGTACATGTGGAAACAAGGATCATCCCATATGATCCCAAGGTTCTCTCCGGTTCACCTCCGAGGGAGTTCCCCCCTATACATGCAGAATCTGCCTAAGTGTAGGAACCCCATGTCCGAGAAGCCGGGCACACCCGGATGGGGTAGCATTGGATATAGAACCATCTCAAATCACTTTTGTGCATGCCATGTGGACACACACAACTTTTGGGGCCATTCCCTAGGTCCGATGCTCGATTTCTGACGAAACCCTAGTTCTGTTGACCGCGCCGTCTACCCCTTTGACTGCATCCCATCGGGGTTCCCCCGGTGGGCGTATGCCTACGTTTGAGCTTGGTTAGGTCATAGGTACATGTGGAAACAAGTATCATCCCATATGATCCCAAGGTTATCTCCGGTTCACCTCCGAGGGAGTTCCCCCCTATACATGCAGAATCTGCCTAAGTGTAGGAACCCATGTCCGAGAAGCCGAGCACACCCGGAGGGGGTAGCATTGGATATAGAACCATCTCAAATCACTTTTGTGCATGCCATGTGGACACACACAACTTTTGGGGCCATTCCCTAGGTCTGATGCTCGATTTCTGACGAAACCCTAGTTCTGTTGACCGCGACGTCTACCCCTTTGACTGCATCCCATCGGGGTTCCCCCGGTGGGCGTATGCCTACGTTTGAGCTTGGTTAGGTCATAGGTACATGTGGAAACAAGGATCATCCCATATGATCCCAAGGTTCTCTCCGGTTCACCTCCGAGGGAGTTCCCCCCTATACATGCAGAATCTGCCTAAGTGTAGGAACCCCATCTCCGAGAAGCCGGCACACCCGGAGGGGTAGCATTGGATATAGAACCATCTCAAATCACTTTTGTGCATGCCATGTGGACACACACACCGTGTGCGGCCATTCCCTACGTCCGAGGCTCGATTTCTGACGAAACACTACGCACTTCGACCGCGCCGTCTACCCCTTTGACTGCATCCCATCGAGGTTCCCCCGGTGGGCGTATGCCTACATTTGAGCTTGGTTAGGTCATAGGTACATGTGGAAACAAGGATCATCCCATATGATCCCAAGGTTCTCTCCGGTTCACCTCCGAGGGAGTTCCCCCCTATACATGCAAAATCTGCCTAAGTGTAGGAACCCCATGTCCGAGAAGCCGGGCACACCCGGAAGGGTTAGAATTGGATATAGAACCATCTCAAATCACTTTTGTGCATGCCATGTGGACACACACAACTTTTGGGGCCATTCCCTAGGTCCGATGCTCGATTTCTGACGAAACCCTAGTTCTGTTGACCGCGCCGTCTACCCCTTTGACTGCATCCCATCGGGGTTCCCCCGGTGGGTGTATGCCTACGTTTGAGATTGGTTAGGTCATAGGTACATGTGGAAACAAGGATCATCCCATATGATCCCAAGGTTCTCTCCGGTTCACCTCCGAGGGAGTTCCCCCCTATACATGCAGAATCTGCCTAAGTGTAGGAACCCCATGTCCGAGAAGCCGGGCACACCCGGATGGGGTAGCATTGGATATAGAACCATCTCAAATCACTTTTGTGCATGCCATGTGGACACACACAACTTTTGGGGCCATTCCCTAGGTCCGATGCTCGATTTCTCGACGAAACCCTAGGCTCGTTGGACCGCGCCGTCTACCCTTTGATCGCATCCCATCGGGGTTCCCCCGGTGGGCGTATGCCTACGTTTGAGCTTGGTTAGGTCATAGGTACATGTGGAAACAAGTATCATCCCATATGATCCCAAGGTTCTCTCCGGTTCACCTCCGATTGAGTTCCCCCCTATACATGCAGAATCTGCCTAAGTGTAGGAACTCCATGTCCGAGAAGCCGGGCACACCCGAAGGGGGTAGCATTGGATATAGAACCATCTCAAATCACTTTTGTGCATGCCATGTGGACACACACAATTTTTGGGGCCATTCCCTAGGTCCGATGCTCGATTTCCTCGACGAAACCCTAGTTCTCCGTTGACCGCGCCGTCTACCCTTTGATCGCATCCCATCGGGGTTCCCCGGTGGGCGTATGCCTACGTTCGAGCTTGGTTAGGTCATAGGTACATGTGGAAACAAGGATCATCCCATATGATCCCAAGGTTCTCTCCGGTTCACCTCCGAGGAGTTCCCCCTATACATGCAGACCGCCTAAGTGTAGGAACCCCATGTCCGAGAAGCGGCACACCCGGATGGGGTAGCATTGGATATAGAACCATCTCAAATCACTTTTGTGCATGCCATGTGGACACACACAACTTTTGGGGCCATTCCCTAGGTCCGATGCTCGATTTCGACGAAACCCTAGTTCTTGGACCGCGCCGTCTACCCTTTGATCGCATCCCATCGGGGTTCCTCTGGGCGTATGCCTACGTTTGAGCTTGGTTAGGTCATAGGTACATGTGGAAACAAGTATCATCCCATATGATCCCAAGGTTATCTCCGGTTCACCTCCGAGGAGTTCCCCCTATACATGCAGACCGCCTAAGTGTAGGAACCCCATGTCCGAGAAGCCGAGCACACCGGAGGGGGTAGCATTGGATATAGAACCATCTCAAATCACTTTTGTGCATGCCATGTGGACACACACAACTTTTGGGGCCATTCCCTAGGTCCGATGCTCGATTTCCGACGAAACCCTAGTTCCGTTGACCGCGACGTCTACCCTTTGATCGCATCCCATCGGGGTTCCTCTGGGCGTATGCCTACGTTTGAGCTTGGTTAGGTCATAGGTACATGTGGAAACAAGGATCATCCCATATGATCCCAAGGTTCTCTCCGGTTCACCTCCGAGGGAGTTCCCCCTATACATGCGAGACCGCCTAAGTGTAGGAACCCCATGTCCGAGAAGCCGGGCACACCCGTATGGGGTAGCATTGGATATAGAACCATCTCAAATCACTTTTGTGCATGCCATGTGGACACACACAACTTTTGGGGCCATTCCCTAGGTCCGATGCTCGATTTCGACGAAACCCTAATTACGTTGGACCGCGCCGTCTACCCCTTTGATCGCATCCCATCGAGGTTCCCCGGTGGGCGTATGCCTACATTTGAGCTTGGTTAGGTCATAGGTACATGTGGAAACAAGGATCATCCCATATGATCCCAAGGTTCTCTCCGGTTCACCTCCGAGGGAGTTCCCCCCATATAAATGAAAAAAATGCCTAAGTGTAGGAACCCCATGTCCGAGAAGCCGGGCACACCCGGAAGGGTTAGAATTGGATATAGAACCATCTCAAATCACTTTTGTGCATGCCATGTGGACACACACAACTTTTGGGGCCATTCCCTAGGTCCGAAGCTCGATTTCCCGACGAAACCCTAGTTCTCGTTGACCGCGCCGTCTACCCTTTGACTGCATCCCATCGGGGTTCCCCCGGTGGGTGTATGCCTACGTTTGAGATTGGTTAGGTCATAGGTACATGTGGAAACAAGGATCATCCCATATGATCCCAAGGTTCTCTCCGGTTCACCTCCGAGGGAGTTCCCCCCTATACATGCAGAATCTGCCTAAGTGTAGGAACCCCATGTCCGAGAAGCCGGGCACACCCGGATGGGGTAGCATTGGATATAGAACCATCTCAAATCACTTTTGTGCATGCCATGTGGACACACACAACTTTTGGGGCCATTCCCTAGGTCCGATGCTCGATTTCTGACGAAACCCTAGTTCTGTTGACCGCGCCGTCTACCCCTTTGACTGCATCCCATCGGGTTCCCCGGTGGGCGTATGCCTACGTTTGAGCTTGGTTAGGTCATAGGTACATGTGGAAACAAGTATCATCCCATATGATCCCAAGGTTATCTCCGGTTCACCTCCGAGGAGTTCCCCCTATACATGCAGACCGCCTAAGTGTAGGAACCCCATGTCCGAGAAGCCGGGCACACCCGGAGGGGGTAGCATTGGATATAGAACCATCTCAAATCACTTTTGTGCATGCCATGTGGACACACACAACTTTTGGGGCCATTCCCTAGGTCCGATGCTCGATTTCTGACGAAACCCTAGTTCTGTTGACCGCGACGTCTACCCCTTTGACTGCATCCCATCGGGGTTCCCCCGGTGGGCGTATGCCTACGTTTGAGCTTGGTTAGGTCATAGGTACATGTGGAAACAAGGATCATCCCATATGATCCCAAGGTTCTCTCCGGTTCACCTCCGAGGGAGTTCCCCCTATACATGCAGACCGCCTAAGTGTAGGAACCCCATGTCCGAGAAGCCGGGCACACCCGGAGGGGGTAGCATTGGATATAGAACCATCTCAAATCACTTTTGTGCATGCCATGTGGACACACACAAGTTTTGGGGCCATTCCCTAGGTCCGATGCTCGATTTCTGACGAAACCCTAGTCTCGTTGGACCGCGCCGTCTACCCCTTTGATCGCATCCCATCGGGGTTCCCCGGTGGGCGTATGCCTACGTTTGAGCTTGGTTAGGTCATAGGTACATGTGGAAACAAGGATCATCCCATATGATCCCAAGGTTCTCTCCGGTTCACCTCCGAGGAGTTCCCCCTATACATGCAGACCGCCTAATTGTAGGAACCCCATGTCCGAGAAGCCGGGCACACCCGGAGGCGGTAGCATTGGATATAGAACCATCTCAAATCACTTTTGTGCATGCCATGTGGACACACACAACTTTTGGGGCCATTCCCTAGGTCCGATGCTCGATTTCTGACGAAACCCTAGTTTTGTTGACCGCGCCGTCTACCCCTTTGACTGCATCCCATCGGGGTTCCCCCGGTGGGCGTATGCCTACGTTTGAGCTTGGTTAGGTCATAGGTACATGTGGAAACAAGGATCATCCCATATGATCCCAAGGTTCTCTCCGGTTCACCTCCGAGGGAGTTCCCCCTATACATGCAGACCCGCCTAAGTGTAGGAACCCCATGTCCGAGAAGCCGGGCACACCCGGAGGGGGTAGCATTGGATATAGAACCATCTCAAATCACTTTTGTGCATGCCATGTGGACACACACAACTTTTGGGGCCATTCCCTAGGTCCGATGCTCGATTTCTGACGAAACCCTAGTTCTGTTGACCGCGCCGTCTACCCCTTTGACTGCATCCCATCGGGGTTCCCCCGGTGGGTGTATGCCTAAGTTTGAGCTTGGTTAGGTCATAGGTACATGTGGAAACAAGGATCATCTCATATGATCCCAAGGTTATCTCCGGTTCACCTCCGAGGGAGTTCCCCCCTATACATGCAGAATCTGCCTAAGTGTAGGAACCCCCTGTCCGAGAAGCCGGGCACACCCGGAGGGGGTAGCATTGGATATAGAGCCATCTCAAATCACTTTTGTGCATGCCATGTGGACACACACAAGTTTTGGGGCCATTCCCTAGGTCCGATGCTCAATTTCTGACGAAACCCTAGTTCTGTTGACCGCGTCGTCTACCCCTTTGACTGCATCCCATCGGGGTTCCCCCGGTGGGCGTATGCCTACGTTTAAGCTTGGTTAGGTCATAGGTACATGTGGAAACAAGGATCATCCCATATGATCCCAAGGTTATCTCCGGTTCACCTCCGAGGGAGTTCCCCCTATACATGCAGAATCTGCCTAAGTGTAGGAACCCCATGTCCGAGAAGCCGGGCACACCCGGAGGGGGTAGCATTGGATATAGAACCATATCAAATCACTTTTGTGCATGCCATGTGGACACACACAAGTTTTGGGGCCATTCCCTAGGTCCGATGCTCGATTTCTGACGAAACCCTAGTTCTGTTGACCGCGCCGTCTACCCCTTTGACTGCATCCCATCGGGGTTCCCCCGGTGGGCGTATGCCTACGTTTGAGCTTGGTTAGGTCATAGGTACATGTGGAAACAAGGATCATCCCATATGATCCCAAGGTTCTCTCCGGTTCACCTCCGAGGGAGTTCCCCCCTATACATGCAGAATCTGCCTAAGTGTAGGAACCCCATGTCCGAGAAGTCGGGCACACCCGGAGGGGGGTAGCATTGGATATAGAACCATCTCAAATCACTTTTGTGCATGCCATGTGGACACACACAAGTTTTGGGGCCATTCCCTAGGTCCGATGCTCGATTTCTGACGAAACCCTAGTTCTGTTGACCGCGCCGTCTACCCCTTTGACTGCATCCCATCGGGGTTCCCCCGGTGGGCGTATGCCTACATTTGAGCTTGGTTAGGTCATAGGTACATGTGGAAACAAGGATCATCCCATATTATCCCAAGGTTCTCTCCGGTTCACCTCCGAGGGAGTTCCCCCCTATACATGCAGACCGCCAAGTGTAGGAACCCCATGTCCGAGAAGCCGGGCACACCCGGAGGGGGTAGCATTGGATATGGAACCATCTCAAATCACTTTTGTGCATGCCATGTGGACACACACAACTTTTGGGGCCATTCCCTAGGTCCGATGCTCGATTTCTGACGAAACCCTAATTCTGTTGACCGCGCCGTCTACCCCTTTGACTGCATCCCATCGGGGTTCCCCCGGTGGGCGTATGCCTACGTTTGAGCTTGGTTAGGTCATAGGTACATGTGGAAACAAGGATCATCCCATATGATCCCAAGGTTCTCTCCGGTTCACCTCCGAGGGAGTTCCCCCCTATACATGCAGACCCGCCTAAGTGTAGGAACCCCATGTCCGAGAAGTCGGCACACCCTAAGGGGTAGCATTGGATATAGAACCATCTCAAATCAATTTTGTGCATGCCATGTGGACACACACAACTTTTGGGGCCATTCCCTAGGTCCGATGCTCGATTTCTCGACGAAACCCTAGTTCCGTTGGACCGCGCCGTCTACCCCTTTGATCGCATCCCATCGGGGTTCCCTGTGGGTGTATGCCTACGTTTGAGATTGGTTAGGTCATAGGTACATGTGGAAACAAGGATCATCCCATATGATCCCAAGGTTCTCTCCGGTTCACCTCCGAGGAGTTCCCCCTATACATGCAGACCGGCCTAAGTGTAGGAACCCCATGTCCGAGAAGCCGGGCACACCCGGATGGGGTAGCATTGGATATAGAACCATCTCAAATCACTTTTGTGCATGCCATGTGGACACACACAACTTTTGGGGCCATTCCCTAGGTCCGATGCTCGATTTCTGACGAAACGCTAGTTCTCATGGATGCGCTCGTCTACCCCTTTGATCGCATCCCATCGGGGTTCCTCTTGGTGGGTGTATGCCTACGTTTGAGCTTGGTTAGGTCATAGGTACATGTGGAAACAAGTATCATCCCATATGATCCTAAGGTTATCTCCGGTTCACCTCCGAGGGAGTTCCCCCCTATACATGCAGAATCTGCCTAAGTGTAGGAACCCCATGTCCGAGAAACCGGGCACACCCGGAGGGGGTAGCATTGGATATAGAACAATCTCAAATCACTTTTGTGCATGCCATGTGGACGCACACAACTTTTGGGGCCATTCCCTAGGTCCGATGCTCGATTTCTGACGAAACCCTAGTTCTGTTGACCGCGACGTCTACCCCTTTGACTGCATCCCATCGGGGTTCCCCCGGTGGGCGTATGCCTACGTTTGAGCTTGGTTAGGTCATAGGTACATGTGGAAACAAGGATCATCCCATATGATCCCAAGGTTCTCTCCGGTTCACCTCCGAGGGAGTTCCCCCTATACATGCAGAATCTGCCTAAGTGTAGGAACCCCATGTCCGAGAAGCCGGGCACACCCGGAGGGGGTAGCATTGGATATAGAACCATCTCAAATCACTTTTGTGCATGCCATATGGACACACACAAGTTTTGGGGCCATTCCCTAGGTCCGATGCTCGATTTCTGACGAAACCCTAGTTCTGTTGACCGCGCCGTCTACCCCTTTGACTGCATCCCATCGGGGTTCCCCCGGTGGGCGTATGCCTACGTTTGAGCTTGGTTAGGTCATAGGTACATGTGGAAACAAGGATCATCCCATATGATCCCAAGGTTCTCTCCGGTTCACCTCCGAGGGAGTTCCCCCTATACATGCAGACCGCCTAAGTGTAGGAACCCCATGTCCGAGAAGCCGGGCACACCGGAGGCGGTAGCATTGGATATAGAACCATCTCAAATCACTTTTGTGCATGCCATGTGGACACACACAACTTTTGGGGCCATTCCCTAGGTCCGATGCTCGATTTCTCGACTAAACCCTAGTTTTGTTGACCGCGCCGTCTACCCTTTGATCGCATCCCATCGGGGTTCCCCGGTGGGCGTATGCCTACGTTTGAGCTTGGTTAGGTCATAGGTACATGTGGAAACAAGGATCATCCCATATGATCCCAAGGTTCTCTCCGGTTCACCTCCGAGGGAGTTCCCCCTATACATGCAGACCGCCTAAGTGTAGGAACCCCATGTCCGAGAAGCCGGGCACACCCGGAGGGGGTAGCATTGGATATAGAACCATCTCAAATCACTTTTGTGCATGCCATGTGGACACACAGAACTTTTGGGGCCATTCCCTAGGTCCGATGCTCGATTTCTGACGAAACCCTAATTCCGTTGGACCGCGCCGTCTACCCCTTTGACTGCATCCCCTCGGGGTTCCCCCGGTGGGCGGATGCCTACGTTTGAGCTTGGTTAGGTCATAGGTACATGTGGAAACAAGGATTATCCCATATGATCCCAAGGTTCCCTCCGGTTCACCTCCGAGGGAGTTCCCCCCCTATACATGCAGACCGCCTAAGTGTAGGAACCCCATGTCCGAGAAGCGGCACACCGGAAGGGGTAGCATTGCATATAGAACCATCTCAAATCACTTTTGTGCATGCCATGTGGACACACACAACTTTTGGGGCCATTCCCTAGGTCCGATGCTCGATTTCTCGACGAAACCCTAGTTCTCGTTGGACCGCGCCGTCTACCCTTTGATCGCATCCCATCGGGGTTCCCCGGTGGGTGTATGCCTACGTTTGAGATTGGTTAGGTCATAGGTACATGTGGAAACAAGGATCATCCCATATGATCCCAAGGTTCTCTCCGGTTCACCTCCGAGGAGTTCCCCCTATACATGCAGACCGCTAAGTGTAGGAACCCCATGTCCGAGAAGCCGGCACACCCGGATGGGGTAGCATTGGATATAGAACCATCTCAAATCACTTTTGTGCATGCCATGTGGACACACACAACTTTTGGGGCCATTCCCTAGGTCCGATGCTCGATTTCGACGAAACCCTAGTTCTCGTTGACCGCGCCGTCTACCCTTTGATCGCATCCCATCGGGGTTCCCCGGTGGGCATATGCCTACGTTTGAGCTTGGTTAGGTCATAGGTACATGTGGAAACAAGTATCATCCCATATGATCCCAAGGTTATCTCCGGTTCACCTCCGAGGAGTTCCCCCTATACATGCAGACCGCCTAAGTGTAGGAACCCCATGTCCGAGAAGCCGGCACACCCGGAGGGGGTAGCATTGTATTTAGAACCATCTCAAATCACTTTTGTGCATGCCATGTGGACACACACAACTTTTGGGGCCATTCCCTAGGTCCGATGCTCGATTTCTCGACGAAACCCTAGTTCTCGTTGACCGCGACGTCTACCCCTTTGATCGCATCCCATCGGGGTTCCCCTGGGCGTATGCCTACGTTTGAGCTTGGTTAGGTCATAGGTACATGTGGAAACAAGGATCATCCCATATGATCCCAAGGTTCTCTCCGGTTCACCTCTCGAGGGAGTTCCCCCTATACATGCAGAATCCGCCTAAGTGTAGGAACCCCATGTCCGAGAAGCCGGCACACCCGGAGGGGGTAGCATTGGATATAGAACCATCTCAAATCACTTTTGTGCATGCCATGTGGACACACACAAGTTTTGGGGCCATTCCCTAGGTCCGATGCTCGATTTCCGACGAAACCCTAGTTACGTTGACCGCGCTCGTCTACCCTTTGATCGCATCCCATCGGGGTTCCTCTGGGCGTATGCCTACGTTTGAGCTTGGTTAGGTCATAGGTACATGTGGAAACAAGGATCATCCCATATGATCCCAAGGTTCTCTCCGGTTCACCTCCGAGGAGTTCCCCCTATACATGCAGACCGCCTAAGTGTAGGAACCCCATGTCCGAGAAGCGGCACACCCGGAGGCGGTAGCATTGGATATAGAACCATCTCAAATCACTTTTGTGCATGCCATGTGGACACACACAACTTTTGGGGCCATTCCCTAGGTCCGATGCTCGATTTCTGACGAAACCCTAGTTATGTTGACCGCGCCGTCTACCCCTTTGACTGCATCCCATCGGTGTTCACCAGGAGGGCGTATGCCTACGTTTGAGCTTGGTTAGGTCATAGGTCCATGTGGAAACAAGGATCATCCCATATGATCCCAAGGTTCTCTCCGGTTCACCTCCGAGGGAGTTCCCCCTCATACATGCAGACCGCCTAAGTGTAGGAACCCCATGTCCGAGAAGTCGGCACACCCGAGGGGGTAACATTGGATATAGAACCATCTCAAATCACTTTTGTGCATGCCATGTGGACACACACAACTTTTGGGGCCATTCCCTAGGTCCGATGCTCGATTTCTGATGAAACCCTAGTTCTGTTGACCGCGCCGTCTACCCCTTTGACTGCATCCCATCGGGGTTCCCCCGGTGGGCGTATGCCTACGTTTGAGCTTGGTTAGGTCATAGGTACATGTGGAAACAAGGATCATGTCATATGATCCCAAGGTTATCTCCGGTTCACCTCCGAGGGAGTTCCCCCCTATACATGCAGACCGCCTAAGTGTAGGAACCCCCTGTCCGAGAAGCCGGGCACACCCGGAGGGGGTAGCATTGGATATAGAACCATCTCAAATCACTTTTGTGCATGCCATGTGGACACACACAAGTTTTGGGGCCATTCCCTAGGTCCGATGCTCGATTTCTGACGAAACCCTAGTTCTGTTGACCGCGTCGTCTACCCCTTTGACTGCATCCCATCGGGGTTCCCCCGGTGGGCGTATGCCTACGTTTAAGCTTGGTTAGGTCATAGGTACATGTGGAAACAAGGATCATCCCATATGATCCCAAGGTTATCTCCGGTTCACCTCCGAGGGAGTTCCCCCTATACATGCAGAATCTGCCTAAGTGTAGGAACCCCATGTCCGAGAAGCCGGGCACACCCGGAGGGGGTAGCATTGGATATAGAACCATATCAAATCACTTTTGTGCATGCCATGTGGACACACACAAGTTTTGCGGCCATTCCCTAGGTCCGATGCTCGATTTCTGACGAAACCCTAGTTCTGTTGACCGCGCCGTCTACCCCTTTGACTGCATCCCATCGGGGTTCCCCCGGTGGGCGTATGCCTACGTTTGAGCTTGGTTAGGTCATAGGTACATGTGGAAACAAGGATCATCCCATATGATCCCAAGGTTCTCTCCGGTTCACCTCCGAGGGAGTTCCCCCTATACATGCAGAATCTGCCTAAGTGTAGGAACCCCATGTCCGAGAAGTCGGGCACACCCGGAGGGGGGTAGCATTGGATATAGAACCATCTCAAATCACTTTTGTGCATGCCATGTGGACACACACAAGTTTTGGGGCCATTCCCTAGGTCCGATGCTCGATTTCTGACGAAACCCTAGTTCTGTTGACCGCGCCGTCTACCCCTTTGACTGCATCCCATCGGGGTTCCCCCGGTGGGCGTATTCCTACATTTGAGCTTGGTTAGGTCATAGGTACATGTGGAAACAAGGATCATCCCATATGATCCCAAGGTTCTCTCCGGTTCACCTCCGAGGGAGTTCCCCCTATACATGCAGAATCTGCCTAAGTGTAGGAACCCCATGTCCGAGAAGCCGGGCACACCCGGAGGGGGTAGCATTGGATATAGAACCATCTCAAATCACTTTTGTGCATGCCATGTGGACACACACAAGTTTTGGGGCCATTCCCTAGGTCCGATGCTCGATTTCTACGAAACCCTAGTTCTGTTGACCGCGCCGTCTACCCCTTTGATCGCATCCCATCGGGGTTCCCCGGTGGGCGTATGCCTACGTTTGAGCTTGGTTAGGTCATAGATACATGTGGAAACAAGGATCATCCCATATGATCCCAAGGTTCTCTCCGGTTCACCTCCGAGGGAGTTCCCCCTATACATGCAGACCGCCTAAGTGTAGGAACCCCATGTCCGAGAAGCGGCACACCCGGAGGGGGTAGCATTGGATATAGAACCATCTCAAATCACTTTTGTGCATGCCATGTGGACACACACAACTTTTGGGGCCATTCCCTAGGTCCGATGCTCGATTTCTGACGAAACCCTAGTTTTGTTGACCGCGCCGTCTACCCCTTTGACTGCATCCCATCGGGGTTCCCCCGGTGGGCGTATGCCTACGTTTGAGCTTGGTTAGGTCATAGGTACATGTGGAAACAAGGATCATCCCATATGATCCCAAGGTTCTCTCCGGTTCACCTCCGAGGGAGTTCCCCCAAAACCTGCCCAAAAATCCTAAGTGTAGGAACCCCATGTCCGAGAAGCCGGGCACACCCGGAGGGGGTAGCATTGGATATAGAACCATCTCAAATCACTTTTGTGCATGCCATGTGGACACACACAAGTTTTGGGGCCATTCCCTAGGTCCGATGCTCGATTTCTGACGAAACCCTAGTTCTGTTGACCGCGCCGTCTACCCCTTTGACTGCATCCCATCGGGGTTCACCCGGTGGGCGTATGCCTACATTTGAGCTTGGTTAGGTCATAGGTACATGTGGAAACAAGGATCATCCCATATGATCCCAAGGTTCTCTCCGGTTCACCTCCGAGGGAGTTCCCCCTATACATGCAGAATCTGCCTAAGTGTAGGAACCCCATGTCCGAGAAGCCGGGCACACCCGGAGGGGGTAGCATTGGATATAGAACCATCTCAAATCACTTTTGTGCATGCCATGTGGACACACACAAGTTTTGCGGCCATTCCCTAGGTCCGATGCTCGATTTCTGACGAAACCCTAGTTCTGTTGACCGCGCCGTCTACCCCTTTGATCGCATCCCATCGGGGTTCCCCGGTGGGCGTATGCCTACGTTTGAGCTTGGTTAGGTCATAGGTACATGTGGAAACAAGGATCATCCCATATGATCCCAAGGTTCTCTCCGGTTCACCTCCGAGGGAGTTCCCCCCTATACATGCAGACCCGCCTAAGTGTAGTAACCCCATGTCCGATATGCCGGGCACACCCGGAGGGGTTGCATTGGATATAGAACCATCTCAAATCACTTTTGTGCATGCCATGTGGACACACACAACTTTTGGGGCCATTCCCTAGGTCCGATGCTCGATTTCTGACGAAACCCTAGTTCTGTTGACCGCGCCGTCTACCCCTTTGACTGCATCCCATCGGGGTTCCCCCGGTGGGCGTATGCCTACGTTTGAGCTTGGTTAGGTCATAGGTACATGTGGAAACAAGGATCATCCCATATGATCCCAAGGTTCTCTCCGGTTCACCTCCGAGGAGTTCCCCCTATACATGCAGACCGCCTAAGTGTAGGAACCCCATGTCCGAGAAGCGGCACACCCGAGGGGGTAGCATTGGATATAGAACCATCTCAAATCACTTTTGTGCATGCCATGTGGACACACACAACTTTTGGGGCCATTCCCTAGGTCCGATGCTCGATTTCGACGAAACCCTAGTTCTCGTTGACCGCGCCTGCCTCCCCTTTTGATCGCATCCCATCGGGGTTCCTCTTGGGCGTATGCCTACGTTTGAGCTTGGTTAGGTCATAGGTACATGTGGAAACAAGGATCATCTCATATGATCCCAAGGTTATCTCCGGTTCACCTCCGAGGGAGTTCCCCCCTATACATGCAGACCCGCCAAGTGTAGGAACCCCTGTCCGAGAAGCGGCACACCCGGAGGGGGTAGCATTGGATATAGAACCATCTCAAATCACTTTTGTGCATGCCATGTGGACACACACAAGTTTTGGGGCCATTCCCTAGGTCCGATGCTCGATTTCTGACGAAACCCTAGTTCTGTTGACCGCGTCGTCTACCCCTTTGACTGCATCCCATCGGGGTTCCCCCGGTGGGCGTATGCCTACGTTCGAGCTTGGTTAGGTCATAGGTACATGTGGAAACAAGGATCATCCCATATGATCCCAAGGTTATCTCCGGTTCACCTCCGAGGGAGTTCCCCCTATACATGCAGAATCTGCCTAAGTGTAGGAACCCCATGTCCGAGAAGCCGGGCACACCCGGAGGGGGTAGCATTGGATATAGAACCATATCAAATCACTTTTGTGCATGCCATGTGGACACACACAAGTTTTGGGGCCATTCCCTAGGTCCGATGCTCGATTTCTGACGAAACCCTAGTTCTGTTGACCGCGCCGTCTACCCCTTTGACTGCATCCCATCGGGGTTCCCCCGGTGGGCGTATGCCTACGTTTGAGCTTGGTTAGGTCATAGGTACATGTGGAAACAAGGATCATCCCATATGATCCCAAGGTTCTCTCCGGTTCACCTCCGAGGGAGTTCCCCCTATACATGCAGACCGCCTAAGTGTAGGAACCCCATGTCCGAGAAGTCGGCACACCCGTGAGGGGGTAGCATTGGATATAGAACCATCTCAAATCACTTTTGTGCATGCCATGTGGACACACACAAGTTTTGGGGCCATTCCCTAGGTCCGATGCTCGATTTACGACGAAACCCTAGTTCCGTTGGACCGCGTCGCCTACCCCTTTGATCGCATCCCATCGGGGTTCCTCTGGGCGTATGCCTACGTTTAAGCTTGGTTAGGTCATAGGTACATGTGGAAACAAGGATCATCCCATATGATCCCATGGTTATCTCAGGTTCACCTCCGAGGGAGTTCCCCCTATACATGCAGACCGCCAAGTGTAGGAACCCCATGTCCGAGAAGCCGGGCACACCCGGAGGGGGTAGCATTGGATATAGAACCATATCAAATCACTTTTGTGCATGCCATGTGGACACACACAAGTTTTGCGGCCATTCCCTAGGTCCGATGCTCGATTTCTGACGAAACCCTAGTTCTGTTGACCGCGCCGTCTACCCCTTTGACTGCATCCCATCGGGGTTCCCCCGGTGGGCGTATGCCTACGTTTGAGCTTGGTTAGGTCATAGGTACATGTGGAAACAAGGATCATCCCATATGATCCCAAGGTTCTCTCCGGTTCACCTCCGAGGGAGTTCCCCCCTATACATGCAGAATCTGCCTAAGTGTAGGAACCCCATGTCCGAGAAGTCGGGCACACCCGGAGGGGGGTAGCATTGGATATAGAACCATCTCAAATCACTTTTGTGCATGCCATGTGGACACACACAAGTTTTGGGGCCATTCCCTAGGTCCGATGCTCGATTTCTGACGAAACCCTAGTTCTGTTGACCGCGCCGTCTACCCCTTTGACTGCATCCCATCGGGGTTCCCCCGGTGGGCGTATTCCTACATTTGAGCTTGGTTAGGTCATAGGTACATGTGGAAACAAGGATCATCCCATATGATCCCAAGGTTCTCTCCGGTTCACCTCCGAGGGAGTTCCCCCCTATACATGCAGAATCTGCCTAAGTGTAGGAACCCCATGTCCGAGAAGCCGGCCACACCCCCAGGGGGAAGCTTTGGATATAGAACCATCTCAAATCACTTTTGTGCAGGCCATGTGGACACACACAAGTTTTGGGGCCATTCCCTAGGTCCGATGCTCGATTTCCGACGAAACCCTAGTCCGGTTGACCGCGCCGTCTACCCCTTTGACCGCATCCCATCGGGGTTCCCCCGGTGGGCGTATGCCTACGTTTGAGCTTGGTTAGGTCATAGGTACATGTGGAAACAAGGATCATCCCATATGATCCCAAGGTTCTCTCCGGTTCACCTCCGAGGGAGTTCCCCCCTATACATGCAGAATCTGCCTAAGTGTAGGAACCCCATGTCCGAGAAGCCGGGCACACCCGGAGGGGGTAGCATTGGATATAGAACCATCTCAAATCACTTTTGTGCATGCCATGTGGACACACACAACTTTTGGGGCCATTCCCTAGGTCCGATGCTCGATTTCTGACGAAACCCTAGTTCTGTTGACCGCGCCGTCTACCCCTTTGATCGCATCCCATCGGGGTTCCCTCTGGGCGTATGCCTACGTTTGAGCTTCGTTAGGTCATAGGTACATGTGGAAACAAGGATCGTCCCATATGATCCCAAGGTTCTCTCCGGTTCACCTCCGAGGAGTTCCCCCTATACATGCAGAATCCGCCTAAGTGTAGGAACCCCATGTCCGAGAAGCCGGCACACCCGGGAGGGGTAGCATTGGATATAGAACCATCTCAAATCACTTTTGTGCATGCCATGTGGACACACACAAGTTTTGGGGCCATTCCCTAGGTCCGATGCTCGATTTCTGACGAAACCCTAGTTCTGTTGACCGCGCCGTCTACCCCTTTGACTGCATCCCATCGGGGTTCACCCGGTGGGCGTATGCCTACATTTGAGCTTGGTTAGGTCATAGGTACATGTGGAAACAAGGATCATCCCATATGATCCCAAGGTTCTCTCCGGTTCACCTCCGAGGGAGTTCCCCCTATACATGCAGACCGCCTAAGTGTAGGAACCCCATGTCCGAGAAGCGGCACACCCGGAGGGGGTAGCATTGGATATAGAACCATCTCAAATCACTTTTGTGCATGCCATGTGGACACACACAAGTTTTGCGGCCATTCCCTAGGTCCGATGCTCGATTTACGACGAAACCCTAGTTCCGTTGACCGCGCCGTCTACCCCTTTGATCGCATCCCATCGGGGTTCCCCGGTGGGCGTATGCCTACGTTTGAGCTTGGTTAGGTCATAGGTACATGTGGAAACAAGGATCATCCCATATGATCCCAAGGTTCTCTCCGGTTCACCTCCGAGGAGTTCCCCCTATACATGCAGACCGCCTAAGTGTAGGAACCCCATGTCCGAGAAGCCGGGCACACCCGGAGGGGGTAGCATTGGATATAGAACCATCTCAAATCACTTTTGTGCATGCCATGTGGACACACACAACTTTTGGGGCCATTCCCTAGGTCCGATGCTCGATTTCTGACGAAACCCTAGTCTGCTGGACCGCGCCGTCTACCCCTTTGATCGCATCCCATCGGGGTTCCCCGGTGGGCGTATGCCTACGTTTGAGCTTGGTTAGGTCATAGGTACATGTGGAAACAAGGATCATCCCATATGATCCCAAGGTTCTCTCCGGTTCACCTCCGAGGGAGTTCCCCCTATACATGCGTAATCCGCCTAAGTGTAGGAACCCCATGTCCGAGAAGCCGGGCACACCCGGAGGGGGTAGCATTGGATATAGAACCATCTCAAATCACTTTTGTGCATGCCATGTGGACACACACAACTTTTGGGGCCATTCCCTAGGTCCGATGCTCGATTTCTGACGAAACCCTAGTTCTGTTGACCGCGCCGTCTCCCCCTTTGACTGCATCCCATCGGGGTTCCCCCGGTGGGCGTATGCCTACGTTTGAGCTTGGTTAGGTCATAGGTACATGTGGAAACAAGGATCATCTCATATGATCCCAAGGTTATCTCCGGTTCACCTCCGAGGGAGTTCCCCCCTATACATGCTGACTCGTGAATCGTGTAGGAACCCCCTGTCCGAGAAGCCGGGCACACCCGGAGGGGGTAGCATTGGATATAGAACCATCTCAAATCACTTTTGTGCATGCCATGTGGACACACACAAGTTTTGGGGCCATTCCCTAGGTCCGATGCTCGATTTCTGACGAAACCCTAGTTCTGTTGACCGCGTCGTCTACCCCTTTGACTGCATCCCATCGGGGTTCCCCCGGTGGGCGTATGCCTACGTTCGAGCTTGGTTAGGTCATAGGTACATGTGGAAACAAGGATCATCCCATATGATCCCAAGGTTATCTCCGGTTCACCTCCGAGGGAGTTCCCCCTATACATGCAGAATCTGCCTAAGTGTAGGAACCCCATGTCCGAGAAGCCGGGCACACCCGGAGGGGGTAGCATTGGATATAGAACCATATCAAATCACTTTTGTGCATGCCATGTGGACACACACAAGTTTTGGGGCCATTCCCTAGGTCCGATGCTCGATTTCTGACGAAACCCTAGTTCTGTTGACCGCGCCGTCTACCCCTTTGACACCAACCCATCGGGCTTCCCCCGGTGGGCGTATGCCTACGTTTGAGCTTGGTTAGGTCATAGGTACATGTGGAAACAAGGATCATCCCATATGATCCCAAGGTTCTCTCCGGTTCACCTCCGAGGGAGTTCCCCCCTATACATGCAGAATCTGCCTAAGTGTAGGAACCCCATGTCCGAGAAGTCGGGCACACCTGGAGGGGGGTAGCATTGGATATAGAACCATCTCAAATCACTTTTGTGCATGCCATGTGGACACACACAAGTTTTGGGGCCATTCCCTAGGTCCGATGCTCGATTTCTGACGAAACCCTAGTTCTGTTGACCGCGCCGTCTACCCCTTTGACTGCATCCCATCGGGGTTCCGCCGGTGGGCGTATGCCTACATTTGAGCTTGGTTAGGTCATAGGTACATGTGGAAACAAGGATCATCCCATATGATCCCAAGGTTCTCTCCGGTTCACCTCCGAGGGAGTTCCCCCCTATACATGCAGAATCTGCCTAAGTGTAGGAACCCCATGTCCGAGAAGCCAGGCACACCCGGAGGGGGTAGCATTGGATATAGAACCATCTCAAATCACTTTTGTGCATGCCATGTGGACACACACAACTTTTGGGGCCATTCCCTAGGTCCGATGCTCGATTTCTGACGAAACCCTAATTCTGTTGACCGCGCCATCTACCCCTTTGACTGCATCCCATCGAGGTTCCCCCGGTGAGCGTATGCCTACGTTTGAGCTTGGTTAGGTCATAGGTACATGTGGAAACAAGGATCATCCCATATGATCCCAAGGTTCTCTCCGGTTCACCTCCGAGGGAGTTCCCCCCCTATACATGCAAAATCTGCCTAAGTGTAGGAACCCCATGTCCGAGAAGCCGGGCACACCCGGAAGGGGTAGCATTGGATATAGAACCATCTCAAATCACTTTTGTGCATGCCATGTGGACACACACAACTTTTGGGGGCATTCCCTAGGTCCGATGCTCGATTTCTGACGAAACCCTAGTTCTGTTGACCGCGCCGTCTACCCCTTTGACTGCATCCCATCGGGGTTCCCCCGGTGGGTGTATGCCTACGTTTGAGATTGGTTAGGTCATAGGTACATGTGGAAACAAGGATCATCCCATATGATCCCAAGGTTCTCTCCGGTTCACCTCCGAGGGAGTTCCCCCCTATACATGCGAGACCGCCTAAGTGTAGGAACCCCATGTCCGAGAAGCCGGGCACACCCGGATGGGGTAGCATTGGATATAGAACCATCTCAAATCACTTTTGTGCATGCCATGTGGACACACACAACTTTTGGGGCCATTCCCTAGGTCCGATGCTCGATTTCGACGAAACCCTAGTTACGTTGACCGCGCCGTCTACCCCTTTGATCGCATCCCATCGGGGTTCCCCGGTGGGCGTATGCCTACGTTTGAGCTTGGTTAGGTCATAGGTACATGTGGAAACAAGTATCATCCCATATGATCCCAAGGTTATCTCCGGTTCACATCCGAGGAGTTCCCCCTATACATGCAGACCGCCTAAGTGTAGGAACCCCATGTCCGAGAAGCCGGCACACCCGGAGGGGGTAGCATTGGATATAGAACCATCTCAAATCACTTTTGTGCATGCCATGTGGACACACACAACTTTTGGGGCCATTCCCTAGGTCCGATGCTCGATTTCTGACGAAACCCTAGTTCTGTTGACCGCGACGTCTACCCCTTTGACTGCATCCCATCGGGGTTCCCCCGGTGGGCGTATGCCTACGTTTGAGCTTGGTTAGGTCATAGGTACATGTGGAAACAAGGATCATCCCATATGATCCCAAGGTTCTCTCCGGTTCACCTCCGAGGGAGTTCCCCCCTATACATGCATAATCCGCCTAAGTGTAGGAACCCCATGTCCGAGAAGCCGGGCACACCCGGAGGGGGTAGCATTGGATATAGAACCATCTCAAATCACTTTTGTGCATGCCATGTGGACACACACAAGTTTTGGGGCCATTCCCTAGGTCCGATGCTCGATTTCTGACGAAACCCTAGTTCTGTTGACCGCGCCGTCTACCCTTTGATCGCATCCCATCGGGGTTCCCCCGGTGGGCGTATGCCTACGTTTGAGCTTGGTTAGGTCATAGGTACATGTGGAAACAAGGATCATCCCATATGATCCCAAGGTTCTCTCCGGTTCACCTCCGAGGGAGTTCCCCCCTATACATGCAGAATCTGCCTAATTGTAGGAACCCCATGTCCGAGAAGCCGGGCACACCCGAAGGCGGTAGCATTGGATATAGAACCATCTCAAATCACTTTTGTGCATGCCATGTGGACACACACAACTTTTGGGGCCATTCCCTAGGTCCGATGCTCGATTTCTGATGAAACCCTAGTTTTGTTGACCGCGCCGTCTACCCCTTTGACTGCATCCCATCGGGGTTCCCCCGGTGGGCGTATGCCTACGTTTGAGCTTGGTTAGGTCATAGGTACATGTGGAAACAAGGATCATCCCATATGATCCCAAGGTTCTCTCCGGTTCACCTCCGAGGGAGTTCCCCCCTATACATGCAGAATCTGCCTAAGTGTAGGAACCCCATGTCCGAGAAGCCGGGCACACCCGGAGGGGGTAGCATTGGATATAGAACCATCTCAAATCACTTTTGTGCATGCCATGTGGACACACACAACTTTTGGGGCCATTCCCTAGGTCCGATGCTCGATTTCTGACGAAACCCTAATTCTGTTGACCGCGCCGTCTACCCCTTTGACTGCATCCCATCGGGGTTCCCCCGGTGGGCGTATGCCTACGTTTGAGCTTGGTTAGGTCATAGGTACATGTGGAAACAAGGATTATCCCATATGATCCCAAGGTTCTCTCCGGTTCTCCTCCGAGGGAGTTCCCCCCTATACATGCAGAATCTGCCTAAGTGTAGGAACCCCATGTCCGAGAAGCCGGGCACACCCGGAAGGGGTAGCATTGGATATAGAACCATCTCAAATCACTTTTGTGCATGCCATGTGGACACACACAAGTTTTGGGGCCATTCCCTAGGTCCGATGCTCGATTTCTGACGAAACCCTAGTTCTGTTGACCGCGCCGTCTACCCCTTTGACTGCATCCCATCGGGGTTCCGCCGGTGGGCGTATGCCTACATTTGAGCTTGGTTAGGTCATAGGTACATGTGGAAACAAGGATCATCCCATATGATCCCAAGGTTCTCTCCGGTTCACCTCCGAGGGAGTTCCCCCCTATACATGCAGACCGCCTAAGTGTAGGAACCCCATGTCCGAGAAGCCGTGCACACCCGGAGGGGGTAGCATTGGATATAGAACCATCTCAAATCACTTTTGTGCATGCCATGTGGACACACACAACTTTTGGGGCCATTCCCTAGGTCCGATGCTCGATTTCTGACGAAACCCTAATTCTGTTGACCGCGCCGTCTACCCCTTTGACTGCATCCCATCGAGGTTCCCCCGGTGAGCGTATGCCTACGTTTGAGCTTGGTTAGGTCATAGGTACATGTGGAAACAAGGATCATCCCATATGATCCCAAGGTTCTCTCCGGTTCACCTCCGAGGGAGTTCCCCCCCTATACATGCAAAATCTGCCTAAGTGTATGTTGCCCATGTCGGAGAAGGGGGGCACTCCCGGAAGGGGTAGCATTGGATATAGAACCATCTCAAATCACTTTTGTGCATGCCATGTGGACACACACAACTTTTGGGGCATTCCCTAGGTCCGATGCTCGATTTACGACGAAACCCTAGTTCTGTTGACCGCGCCGTCTACCCCTTTGACTGCATCCCATCGGGGTTCCCCCGGTGGGTGTATGCCTACGTTTGAGATTGGTTAGGTCATAGGTACATGTGGAAACAAGGATCATCCCATATGATCCCAAGGTTCTCTCCGGTTCACCTCCGAGGGAGTTCCCCCCTATACATGCAGAATCTGCCTAAGTGTAGGAACCCCATGTCCGAGAAGCCGGGCACACCCGGATGGGGTAGCATTGGATATAGAACCATCTCAAATCACTTTTGTGCATGCCATGTGGACACACACAACTTTTGGGGCCATTCCCTAGGTCCGATGCTCGATTTCTGACGAAACCCTAGTTCTGTTGACCGCGCCGTCTACCCCTTTGACTGCATCCCATCGGGGTTCCCCCGGTGGGCGTATGCCTACGTTTGAGCTTGGTTAGGTCATAGGTACATGTGGAAACAAGTATCATCCCATATGATCCCAAGGTTATCTCCGGTTCACCTCCGAGGGAGTTCCCCCCTATACATGCAGAATCTGCCTAAGTGTAGGAACCCCATGTCCGAGAAGCCGGGCACACCCGGAGGGGGTAGCATTGGATATAGAACCATCTCAAATCACTTTTGTGCATGCCATGTGGACACACACAACTTTTGGGGCCATTCCCTAGGTCCGATGCTCGATTTCTGACGAAACCCTAGTTATGTTGACCGCGACGTCTACCCCTTTGACTGCATCCCATCGGGGTTCCCCCGGTGGGCGTATGCCTACGTTTGAGCTTGGTTAGGTCATAGGTACATGTGGAAACAAGGATCATCCCATATGATCCCAAGGTTCTCTCCGGTTCACCTCCGAGGGAGTTCCCCCTATACATGCGAGACCGCCTAAGTGTAGGAACCCCATGTCCGAGAAGCCGGGCACACCCGGAGGGGGTAGCATTGGATATAGAACCATCTCAAATCACTTTTGTGCATGCCATGTGGACACACACAAGTTTTGGGGCCATTCCCTAGGTCCGATGCTCGATTTCTGACGAAACCCTAGTTCTGTTGACCGCGCCGTCTACCCCTTTGTCTGCATCCCATCGGGGTTGCCGCGTTGGGCGTATGCCTACGTTTGAGCTTGGTTAGGTCATAGGTACATGTGGAAACAAGGATCATCCCATATGATCCCAAGGTTCTCTCCGGTTCACCTCCGAGGAGTTCCCCCTATACATGCAGAATCTGCCTAATTGTAGGAACCCCATGTCCGAGAAGCCGGGCACACCCGAAGGCGGTAGCATTGGATATAGAACCATCTCAAATCACTTTTGTGCATGCCATGTGGACACACACAACTTTTGGGGCCATTCCCTAGGTCCGATGCTCGATTTCTGACGAAACCCTAGTTCTGTTGACCGCGCCGTCTACCCCTTTGACTGCATCCCATCGGG
Source organism: Lolium perenne (assembly GCF_019359855.2). NCBI lineage: Eukaryota > Viridiplantae > Streptophyta > Magnoliopsida > Poales > Poaceae > Lolium > Lolium perenne. Next base: position 221,026,413 of record NC_067245.2, on the reverse strand, counting down.
GTTCCCCACGGGCGTATGCCTACGTTTGAGCTTGGTTAGGTCATAGGTACATGTGGAAACAAGGATCATCCCATATGATCCCAAGGTTCTCTCCGGTTCACCTCCGAGGGAGTTCCCCCCCTATACATGCAGAATCTGCCTAAGTGTAGGAACCCCATGTCCGAGAAGCCGGGCACACCCGGAAGGGGTAGCATTGGATATAGAACCATCTCAAATCACTTTTGTGCATGCCATGTGGACACACACAACTTTTGGGGCCATTCCCTAGGTCCGATGCTCGATTTACGACGAAACCCTAATTCCGTTGGACCGCGCCGTCTACCCCTTTGATCGCATCCCATCGGGTTCCCCGGTGGGCGTATGCCTACGTTTGAGCTTGGTTAGGTCATAGGTACATGTGGAAACAAGGATTATCCCATATGATCCCATGGTTCTCTCCGGTTGTCGTCCGAGGAGTTCCCCCTATACATGCAGACCGCCTAAGTGTAGGAACCCCATGTCCGAGAAGCCGGGCACACCCGGAAGGGGTAGCATTGGATATAGAACCATCTCAAATCACTTTTGTGCATGCCATGTGGACACACACAACTTTTGGGGCCATTCCCTAGGTCCGATGCTCGATTTCTGACGAAACCCTAGTTCTGTTGACCGCGCCGTCTACCCCTTTGACTGCATCCCATCGGGGTTCCCCCGGTGGGCGTATGCCTACGTTTGAGATTGGTTAGGTCATAGGTACATGTGGAAACAAGGATCATCCCATATGATCCCAAGGTTCTCTCCGGTTCACCTCCGAGGGAGTTCCCCCCTATACATGCAGAATCTGCCTAAGTGTAGGAACCCCATGTCCGAGAAGCCGGGCACACCCGGATGGGGTAGCATTGGATATAGAACCATCTCAAATCACTTTTGTGCATGCCATGTGGACACACACAACTTTTGGGGCCATTCCCTAGGTCCGATGCTCGATTTCTGACGAAACCCTAGTTCTGTTGACCGCGCCGTCTACCCCTTTGACTGCATCCCATCGGGGTTCCCCCGGTGGGCATATGCCTACGTTTGAGCTTGGTTAGGTCATAGGTACATGTGGAAACAAGTATCATCCCATATGATCCCAAGGTTATCTCCGGTTCACCTCCGAGGGAGTTCCCCCCTATACATGCAGAATCTGCCTAAGTGTAGGAACCCCATGTCCGAGAAGCCGGGCACACCCGGAGGGGGTAGCATTGGATATAGAACCATCTCAAATCACTTTTGTGCATGCCATGTGGACACACACAACTTTTGGGGCCATTCCCTAGGTCCGATGCTCGATTTCTGACGAAACCCTAGTTCTGTTGACCGCGACGTCTACCCCTTTGACTGCATCCCATCGGGGTTCCCCTGGTGGGCGTATGCCTACGTTTGAGCTTGGTTAGGTCATAGGTACATGTGGAAACAAGGATCATCCCATATGATCCCAAGGTTCTCTCCGGTTCACCTCTGAGGGAGTTCCCCCCTATAAATGCAGAATCTGCCTAAGTGTAGGAACCCCATGTCCGAGAAGCCGGGCACACCCGGAGGGGGTAGCATTGGATATAGAACCATCTCAAATCACTTTTGTGCATGCCATGTGGACACACACAAGTTTTGGGGCCATTCCCTAGGTCCGATGCTCGATTTCTGACGAAACCCTACTTCTGTTGACCGCGCCGTCTACCCCTTTGACTGCATCCCATCGGGGTTCCCCCGGTGGGTGTATGCCTACGTTTGAGCTTGGTTAGGTCATAGGTACATGTGGAAACAAGGATCATCCCATATGATCCCAAGGTTCTCTCCGGTTCACCTCCGAGGGAGTTCCCCCCTATACATGCAGAATCTGCCTAAGTGTAGGAACCCCATGTCCGAGAAGCCGGGCACACCCGGAAGGGGTAGCATTGGATATAGAACCATCTCAAATCACTTTTGTGCATGCCATATGGACACACACAACTTTTGGGGCCATTCCCTAGGTCCGATGCTCGATTTCTGACGAAACCCTAGTTCTGTTGACCGCGCCGTCTACCCCTTTGACTGCATCCCATCGGGGTTCCCCCGGTGGGTGTATGCCTACATTTGAGATTGGTTAGGTCATAGGTACATGTGGAAACAAGGATCATCCCATATGATCCCAAGGTTCTCTCCGGTTCACCTCCGAGGGAGTTCCCCCCTATACATGCAGAATCTGCCTAAGTGTAGGAACCCCATGTCCGAGAAGCCGGGCACACCCGGATGGGGTAGCATTGGATATAGAACCATCTCAAATCACTTTTGTGCATGCCATGTGGACACACACAACTTTTGGGGCCATTCCCTAGGTCCGATGCTCGATTTCTGACGAAACCCTAGTTCTGTTGACCGCGCCGTCTACCCCTTTGACTGCATCCCATCGGGGTTCCCCCGGTGGGCGTATGCCTACGTTTGAGATTGGTTAGGTCATAGGTACATGTGGAAACAAGTATCATCCCATATGATCCCAAGGTTATCTCCGGTTCACCTCCGAGGGAGTTCCCCCTATACATGCAGACCGCCTAAGTGTAGGAACCCCATGTCCGAGAAGCCGGGCACACCCGGAGGGGGTAGCATTGGATATAGAACCATCTCAAATCACTTTTGTGCATGCCATGTGGACACACACAACTTTTGGGGCCATTCCCTAGGTCCGATGCTCGATTTCTGACGAAACCCTAGTTCTGTTGACCGCGACGTCTACCCTTTGATCGCATCCCATCGGGGTTCCCCGGTGGGCGTATGCCTACGTTTGAGCTTGGTTAGGTCATAGGTACATGTGGAAACAAGGATCATCCCATATGATCCCAAGGTTCTCTCCGGTTCACCTCCGAGGGAGTTCCCCCTATACATGCAGACCGCCTAAGTGTAGGAACCCCATGTCCGAGAAGCCGGGCACACCCGGAGGGGGTAGCATTGGATATAGAACCATCTCAAATCACTTTTGTGCATGCCATGTGGACACACACAAGTTTTGGGGCCATTCCCTAGGTCCGATGCTCGATTTCTGACGAAACCCTAGTTCTCATTGACCGCGCCGTCTACCCTTTGATCGCATCCCATCGGGGTTCCTCTGGGCGTATGCCTACGTTTGAGCTTGGTTAGGTCATAGGTACATGTGGAAACAAGGATCATCTCATATGATCCCAAGGTTCTCTCCGGTTCACCTCCGAGGGAGTTCCCCCTATACATGCGAGAATGCTGCCTAAGTGTAGGAACCCCATGTCCGAGAAGCCGGGCACACCCGGAGGCGGTAGCATTGGATATAGAACCATCTCAAATCACTTTTGTGCATGCCATGTGGACACACACAACTTTTGGGGCCATTCCCTAGGTCCGATGCTCGATTTCTGACGAAACCCTAGTTTTGTTGACCGCGCCGTCTACCCCTTTGACTGCATCCCATCGGGGTTCCCCCGGTGGGCGTATGCCTACGTTTGAGCTTGGTTAGGTCATAGGTACATGTGGAAACAAGGATCATCCCATATGATCCCAAGGTTCTCTCCGGTTCACCTCCGAGGAGTTCCCCCTATACATGCGAGACCCGCCTAAGTGTAGGAACCCCATGTCCGAGAAGCCGGGCACACCCGGAGGGGGTAGCATTGGATATAGAACCATCTCAAATCACTTTTGTGCATGCCATGTGGACACACACAACTTTTGGGGCCATTCCCTAGGTCCGATGCTCGATTTCTGACGAAACCCTAGTTCTGTTGACCGCGCCGTCTACCCCTTTGACTGCATCCCATCGGGGTTCCCCCGGTGGGCGTATGCCTACGTTTGAGCTTGGTTAGGCCATAGGTACATGTGGAAACAAGGATTATCCCATATGATCCCAAGGTTCTCTCCGGTTCACCTCCGAGGGAGTTCCCCCCTATACATGCAGAATCTGCCTAAGTGTAGGAACCCCATGTCCGAGAAGCCGGGCACACCCGGAGGGGGTAGCATTGGATATAGAACCATCTCAAATCACTTTTGTGCATGCCATGTGGACACACACAACTTTTGGGGCCATTCCCTAGGTCCGATGCTCGATTTACCGACGAAACCCTAGTTCTGTTGACCGCGCCGTCTACCCCTTTGACTGCATCCCATCGGGGTTCCCCCGGTGGGTGTATGCCTACGTTTGAGATTGGTTAGGTCATAGGTACATGTGGAAACAAGGATCATCCCATATGATCCCAAGGTTCTCTCCGGTTCACCTCCGAGGGAGTTCCCCCTATACATGCGAGACCGCCTAAGTGTAGGAACCCCATGTCCGAGAAGCCGGGCACACCCGGATGGGGTAGCATTGGATATAGAACCATCTCAAATCACTTTTGTGCATGCCATGTGGACACACACAACTTTTGGGGCCATTCCCTAGGTCCGATGCTCGATTTCTGACGAAACCCTAGTTCTGTTGACCGCGCCGTCTACCCTTTGATCGCATCCCATCGGGGTTCCCCCGGTGGGCGTATGCCTACGTTTGAGCTTGGTTAGGTCATAGGTACATGTGGAAACAAGTATCATCCCATATGATCCCAAGGTTATCTCCGGTTCACCTCCGAGGGAGTTCCCCCCTATACATGCAGAATCTGCCTAAGTGTAGGAACCCCATGTCCGAGAAGCGGCACACCGGAGGGGGTAGCATTGGATATAGAACCATCTCAAATCACTTTTGTGCATGCCATGTGGACACACACAACTTTTGGGGCCATTCCCTAGGTTCGATGCTCGATTTCTGACGAAACCCTAGTTCTGTTGACCGCGACGTCTACCCCTTTGACTGCATCCCATCGGGGTTCCCCCGGTGGGCGTATGCCTACGTTTGAGCTTGGTTAGGTCATAGGTACATGTGGAAACAAGGATCATCCCATATGATCCCAAGGTTCTCTCCGGTTCACCTCCGAGGGAGTTCCCCCCTATACATGCAGACTCTGCCTAAGTGTAGGAACCCCATGTCCGAGAAGCCGGGCACACCCGGAGGGGGTAGCATTGGATATAGAACCATCTCAAATCACTTTTGTGCATGCCATGTGGACACACACAAGTTTTGGGGCCATTCCCTAGGTCCGATGCTCGATTTCTGACGAAACCCTAGTTCTGTTGACCGCGCCGTCTACCCCTTTGACTGCATCCCATCGGGGTTCCCCCGGTGGGCGTATGCCTACGTTTGAGCTTGGTTAGGTCATAGGTACATGTGGAAACAAGGATCATCCCATATGATCCCAAGGTTCTCTCCGGTTCACCTCCGAGGGAGTTCCCCCCTATACATGCAGAATCTGCCTAAGTGTAGGAACCCCATGTCCGAGAAGCCGGGCACACCCGGAGGCGGTAGCATTGGATATAGAACCATCTCAAATCACTTTTGTGCATGCCATGTGGACACACACAACTTTTGGGGCCATTCCCTAGGTCCGATGCTCGATTTCTGACGAAACCCTAGTTCTGTTGACCGCGCCGTCTACCCCTTTGACTGCATCCCATCGGGGTTCCCCCGGTGGGCGTATGCCTACGTTTGAGCTTGGTTAGGTCATAGGTACATGTGGAAACAAGGATCATCCCATATGATCCCAAGGTTCTCTCCGGTTCACCTCCGAGGGAGTTCCCCCCTATACATGCAGACCGCCTAAGTGTAGGAACCCCATGTCCGAGAAGCCGGGCACACCCGGAGGGGGTAGCATTGGATATAGAACCATCTCAAATCACTTTTGTGCATGCCATGTGGACACACACAACTTTTGGGGCCATTCCCTAGGTCCGATGCTCGATTTCTGATGAAACCCTAGTTCTGTTGACCGCGCCGTCTACCCCTTTGACTGCATCCCATCGGGGTTCCCCCGGTGGGCGTATGCCTACGTTTGAGCTTGGTTAGGTCATAGGTACATGTGGAAACAAGGATCATCTCATATGATCCCAAGGTTATCTCCGGTTCACCTCCGAGGGAGTTCCCCCCTATACATGCAGAATCTGCCTAAGTGTAGGAACCCCCTGTCCGAGAAGCCGGGCACACCCGGAGGGGGTAGCATTGGATATAGAACCATCTCAAATCACTTTTTTGCATGCCATGTGGACACACACAAGTTTTGGGGCCATTCCCTAGGTCCGATGCTCGATTTCTGACGAAACCCTAGTTCTGTTGACCGCGTCGTCTACCCCTTTGACTGCATCCCATCGGGGTTCCCCCGGTGGGCGTATGCCTACGTTTAAGCTTGGTTAGGTCATAGGTACATGTGGAAACAAGGATCATCCCATATGATCCCAAGGTTATCTCCGGTTCACCTCCGAGGGAGTTCCCCCCTATACATGCGAGACCGCCTAAGTGTAGGAACCCCATGTCCGAGAAGCCGGGCACACCCGGAGGGGGTAGCATTGGATATAGAACCATATCAAATCACTTTTGTGCATGCCATGTGGACACACACAAGTTTTGGGGCCATTCCCTAGGTCCGATGCTCGATTTCTGACGAAACCCTAGTTCTGTTGACCGCGCCGTCTACCCCTTTGACTGCATCCCATCGGGGTTCCCCCGGTGGGCGTATGCCTACGTTTGAGCTTGGTTAGGTCATAGGTACATGTGGAAACAAGGATCATCCCATATGATCCCAAGGTTCTCTCCGGTTCACCTCCGAGGGAGTTCCCCCGAAACATGCACCAACATCCTAAGGGGAGGAACCCCATGTCCGTGAAGTCGGGCACACCCGTTGGGGGGTAGCATTGGATATAGAACCATCTCAAATCACTTTTGTGCATGCCATGTGGACACACACAAGTTTTGGGGCCATTCCCTAGGTCCGATGCTCGATTTCTGACGAAACCCTAGTTCTGTTGACCGCGCCGTCTACCCCTTTGACTGCATCTCATCGGGGTTCCCCCGGTGGGCGTATGCCTACATTTGAGCTTGGTTAGGTCATAGGTACATGTGGAAACAAGGATCATCCCATATGATCCCAAGGTTCTCTCCGGTTCACCTCCGAGGGAGTTCCCCCTATACATGCAGAATCTGCCTAAGTGTAGGAACCCCATGTCCGAGAAGCCGGGCACACCCGGAGGGGGTAGCATTGGATATAGAACCATCTCAAATCACTTTTGTGCATGCCATGTGGACACACACAAGTTTTGGGGCCATTCCCTAGGTCCGATGCTCGATTTCTGACGAAACCCTAGTTCTGTTGACCGCGCCGTCTACCCCTTTGACCGCATCCCATCGGGGTTCCCCCGGTGGGCGTATGCCTACGTTTGAGCTTGGTTAGGTCATAGGTACATGTGGAAACAAGGATCATCCCATATGATCCCAAGGTTCTCTCCGGTTCACCTCCGAGGGAGTTCCCCCCTATACATGCAGACCGCCTAAGTGTAGGAACCCCATGTCCGAGAAGCCGGGCACACCCGGAGGGGGTAGCATTGGATATAGAACCATCTCAAATCACTTTTGTGCATGCCATGTGGACACACACAACTTTTGGGGCCATTCCCTAGGTCCGATGCTCGATTTCTGACGAAACCCTAGTTTTGTTGACCGCGCCGTCTACCCCTTTGACTGCATCCCATCGGGGTTCCCCCGGTGGGCGTATGCCTACGTTTGAGCTTGGTTAGGTCATAGGTACATGTGGAAACAAGGATCATCCCATATGATCCCAAGGTTCTCTCCGGTTCACCTCAGGGAGTTCCCCTATACATGCGAGACCGCCTAAGTGTAGGAACCCCATGTCCGAGAAGCCGGCACACCCGGAGGGGGTAGCATTGGATATAGAACCATCTCAAATCACTTTTGTGCATGCCATGTGGACACACACAAGTTTTGGGGCCATTCCCTAGGTCCGATGCTCGATTTCTGACGAAACCCTAGTTCTGTTGACCGCGCCGTCTACCCCTTTGACTGCATCCCATCGGGGTTCCCCCGGTGGGCGTATGCCTACATTTGAGCTTGGTTAGGTCATAGGTACATGTGGAAACAAGGATCATCCCATATGATCCCAAGGTTCTCTCCGGTTCACCTCCGAGGGAGTTCCCCCTATACATGCAGACCCGCCTAAGTGTAGGAACCCCATGTCCGAGAAGCCGGGCACACCCGGAGGGGGTATCATTGGATATAGAACCATCTCAAATCACTTTTGTGCATGCCATGTGGACACACACAAGTTTTGGGGCCATTCCCTAGGTCCGATGCTCGATTTCTGACGAAACCCTAGTTCTGTTGACCGCGCCGTCTACCCCTTTGACTGCATCCCATGGGGGTTCCCCGGTGGGCGTATGCCTACGTTTGAGCTTGGTTAGGTCATAGGTACATGTGGAAACAAGGATCATCCCATATGATCCCAAGGTTCTCTCCGGTTCACCTCCGAGGGAGTTCCCCCTATACATGCAGAATCTGCCTAAGTGTAGGAACCCCATGTCCGAGAAGCCGGGCACACCCGGAGGGGGTAGCATTGGATATAGAACCATCTCAAATCACTTTTGTGCATGCCATGTGGACACACACAACTTTTGGGCCCATTCCCTAGGTCCGATGCTCGATTTCTGACGAAACCCTAGTTTTGTTGACCGCGCCGTCTACCCCTTTGACTGCATCCCATCGGGGTTCCCCCGGTGGGCGTATGCCTACGTTTGAGCTTGGTTAGGTCATAGGTACATGTGGAAACAAGGATCATCCCATATGATCCCAAGGTTCTCTCCGGTTCACCTCCGAGGAGTTCCCCCTATACATGCGAGACCGCCTAAGTGTAGGAACCCCATGTCCGAGAGCCGGGCACACCCGGAGGGGGTAGCATTGGATATAGAACCATCTCAAATCACTTTTGTGCATGCCATGTGGACACACACAACTTTTGGGGCCATTCCCTAGGTCCGATGCTCGATTTCTGACGAAACCCTAGTTCTGTTGACCGCGCCGTCTACCCCTTTGACTGCATCCCATCGGGGTTCCCCCGGTGGGCGTATGCCTACGTTTGAGCTTGGTTAGGTCATAGGTACATGTGAAAACAAGGATCATCTCATATGATCCCAAGTTATCTCCGGTTCACCTCCGAGGGAGTTCCCCCCTATACATGCAGAATCTGCCTAAGTGTAGGAACCCCCTGTACGAGAAGCCGGGCACACCCGGAGGGGGTAGCATTGGATATAGAACCATCTCAAATCATTTTTGTGCATGCCATGTGGACACACACAAGTTTTGGGGCCATTCCCTAGGTCCGATGCTCGATTTCTGACGAAACCCTAGTTCTGTTGACCGCGTCGTCTACCCCTTTGACTGCATCCCATCGGGGTTCCCCCGGTGGGCGTATGCCTACGTTTAAGCTTGGTTAGGTCATAGGTACATGTGGAAACAAGGATCATCCCATATGATCCCAAGGTTATCTCCGGTTCACCTCCGAGGGAGTTCCCCCTATACATGCAGAATCTGCCTAAGTGTAGGAACCCCATGTCCGAGAAGCCGGGCACACCCGGAGGGGGTAGCATTGGATATAGAACCATATCAAATCACTTTTGTGCATGCCATGTGGACACACACAAGTTTTGGGGCCATTCCCTAGGTCCGATGCTCGATTTCTGACGAAACCCTAGTTCTGTTGACCGCGCCGTCTACCCCTTTGACTGCATCCCATCGGGGTTCCCCCGGTGGGCGTATGCCTACGTTTGAGCTTGGTTAGGTCATAGGTACATGTGAAAACAAGGATCATCCCATATGATCCCAAGGTTCTCTCCGGTTCACCTCCGAGGGAGTTCCCCCCTATACATGCAGAATCTGCCTAAGTGTAGGAACCCCATGTCCGAGAAGTCGGGCACACCCGGAGGGGGGTAGCATTGGACATAGAACCATCTCAAATCACTTTTGTGCATGCCATGTGGACACACACAAGTTTTGGGGCCATTCCCTAGGTCCGATGCTCGATTTACGACGAAACCCTAGTTCGTTGACCGCGGCGTCTACGCCTGTGACTGCATCCCATCGGGGTTCCGCCGGTGGGCGTATGCCTACATTTGAGCTTGGTTAGGTCATAGGTACATGTGGAAACAAGGATAATCCCATATGATCCCAAGGTTCTCTCCTGTTCACCTCAGAGGGAGTTCCCCCCTATACATGCGTAACCGCCTAAGTGTAGGAACCCCATGTCCGAGAAGCTGTGCACACCGGAGGGGGTAGAATTGGATATAGAACCATCTCAAATCACTTTTGTGCATGCCATGTGGACACACACAACTTTTGGGGCCATTCCCTAGGTCCGATGCTCGATTTCGACGAAACCCTAATTACGTTGGACCGCGCCGTCTACCCCTTTGATCGCATCCCATCGGGTTCCCCCGGTGGGCGTATGCCTACGTTTGAGCTTGGTTAGGTCATAGGTACATGTGGAAACAAGGATTATCCCATATGATCCCAAGGTTCTCTCCGGTTCACCTCCGAGGGAGTTCCCCCCTATACATGCAGAATCTGCCTAAGTGTAGGAACCCCATGTCCGAGAAGCCGGGCACACCGGAAGGGGTAGCATTGGATATAGAACCATCTCAAATCACTTTTGTGCATGCCATGTGGACACACACAACTTTTGGGGCCATTCCCTAGGTCCGATGCTCGATTTCTGACGAAACCCTAGTTCTGTTGACCGCGCCGTCTACCCCTTTGACTGCATCCCATCGGGGTTCCCCCGGTGGGTGTATGCCTACGTTTGAGATTGGTTAGGTCATAGGTACATGTGGAAACAAGGATCATCCCATATGATCCCAAGGTTCTCTCCGGTTCACCTCCGAGGAGTTCCCCCTATACATGCAGACCGCCTAAGTGTAGGAACCCCATGTCCGAGAAGCCGTGCACACCCGGATGGGGTAGCATTGGATATAGAACCATCTCAAATCACTTTTGTGCATGCCATGTGGACACACACAACTTTTGGGGCCATTCCCTAGGTCCGATGCTCGATTTCGACGAAACCCTAGTCTCCGTTGGACCGCGCCGTCTACCCCTTTGATCGCATCCCATCGGGGTTCCCGGTGGGCGTATGCCTACGTTTGAGCTTGGTTAGGACATAGGTACATGTGGAAACAAGTATAATCCCATATGATCCCAAGGTTATCTCCGGTTCACCTCCGAGGAGTTCCCCCTAGACATGCGAGACCCGCCTAAGTGTAGGAACCCCATGTCCGAGAAGTCGGCACACCCGGAGGGGGTAGCATTGGATATAGAACCATCTCAAATCACTTTTGTGCATGCCATGTGGACACACACAACTTTTGGGGCCATTCCCTAGGTCCGATGCTCGATTTCTGACGAAACCCTAGTTCTGTTGACCGCGACGTCTACCCCTTGATCGCATCCCATCGGGGTTCCCCCGGTGGGCGTATGCCTACGTTTGAGCTTGGTTAGGTCATAGGTACATGTGGAAACAAGGATCATCCCATATGATCCCAAGGTTCTCTCCGGTTCACCTCCGAGGGAGTTCCCCCTATACATGCAGAATCTGCCTAAGTGTAGGAACCCCATGTCCGAGAAGCCGGCACACCGGAGGGTAGAATTGGATATAGAACCATCTCAAATCACTTTTGTGCATGCCATGTGGACACACACAAGTTTTGGGGCCATTCCCTAGGTCCGATGCTCGATTTCTGACGAAACCCTAGTTCTGTTGACCGCGCCGTCTACCCCTTTGACTGCATCCCATCGGGGTTCCGCCGGTGGGCGTATGCCTACGTTTGAGCTTGGTTAGGTCATAGGTACATGTGGAAACAAGGATCATCCCATATGATCCCAAGGTTCTCTCCGGTTCACCTCCGAGGGAGTTCCCCCCTATACATGCAGAATCTGCCTAAGTGTTGGAACCCCATGTCCGAGAAGCCGGGCACACCCGGAGGCGGTAGCATTGGATATAGAACCATCTCAAATCACTTTTGTGCATGCCATGTGGACACACACAACTTTTGGGGCCATTCCCTAGGTCCGATGCTCGATTTCTGACGAAACCCTAGTTTTGTTGACCGCGCCGTCTACCCCTTTGACTGCATCCCATCGGGGTTCCCCCGGTGGGCGTATGCCTACGTTTGAGCTTGGTTAGGTCATAGGTACATGTGGAAACAAGGATCATCCCATATGATCCCAAGGTTCTCTCCGGTTCACCTCCGAGGGAGTTCCCCCCTATACATGCAGAATCTGCCTAAGTGTAGGAACCCCATGTCCGAGAAGCCGGCACACCGGAGGGGGTAGCATTGGATATAGAACCATCTCAAATCACTTTTGTGCATGCCATGTGGACACACAAAACTTTTGGGGCCATTCCCTAGGTCCGATGCTCGATTTACGATGAAACCCTAGTTACGTTGACCGCGCCGTCTACCCTTTGATCGCATCCCATCGGGTTCCCTCTGTGGGCGTATGCCTACGTTTGAGCTTGGTTAGGTCATAGGTACATGTGGAAACAAGGATCATCTCATATGATCCCAAGGTTATCTCCGGTTCACCTCCGAGGGAGTTCCCCCCTATACATGCAGAATCTGCCTAAGTGTAGGAACCCCCGTCCGAAGGCCGGCACACCCGGAGGGGGTAGCATTGGATATAGAACCATCTCAAATCACTTTTGTGCATGCCATGTGGACACACACAAGTTTTGGGGCCATTCCCTAGGTCCGATGCTCGATTTCTGACGAAACCCTAGTTCTGTTGACCGCGTCGTCTACCCCTTTGATCGCATCCCATCGGGGTTCCCCCGGTGGGCGTATGCCTACGTTTAAGCTTGGTTAGGTCATAGGTACATGTGGAAACAAGGATCATCCCATATGATCCCAAGGTTATCTCCGGTTCACCTCCGAGGGAGTTCCCCCTATACATGCAGAATCTGCCTAAGTGTAGGAACCCCATGTCCGAGAAGCCGGCACACCCGGAGGGTAGCATTGGATATAGACCCATATCAAATCACTTTTGTGCATGCCATGTGGACACACACAAGTTTTGGGGCCATTCCCTAGGTCCGATGCTCGATTTACGACGAAACCCTAGTTACGTTGACCGCGCCGTCTACCCCTTTGATCGCATCCCATCGGGGTTCCCCGGTGGGCGTATGCCTACGTTTGAGCTTGGTTAGGTCATAGGTACATGTGGAAACAAGGATCATCCCATATGATCCCAAGGTTCTCTCAGGTTCACCTCCGAGGAGTTCCCCCTATACATGCGAGACCGCTAAGTGTAGGAACCCCATGTCCGAGAAGTCGGGCACACCGGAGGGGGTAGCATTGGATATAGAACCATCTCAAATCACTTTTGTGCATGCCATGTGGACACACACAAGTTTTGGGGCCATTCCCTAGGTCCGATGCTCGATTTACGACGAAACCCTAGTTACGGTTGGACCGCGCCGTCTACCCCTTTGATCGCATCCCATCGGGGTTCCCCCGGTGGGCGTATGCCTACATTTGAGCTTGGTTAGGTCATAGGTACATGTGGAAACAAGGATCATCCCATATGATCCCAAGGTTCTCTCCGGTTCACCTCAGGGAGTTCCCCCTATACATGCAGACCGCCTAAGTGTAGGAACCCCATGTCCGAGAAGCCGGCACACCCGGAGGGGGTAGCATTGGATATAGAACCATCTCAAATCACTTTTGTGCATGCCATGTGGACACACACAAGTTTTGGGGCCATTCCCTAGGTCCGATGCTCGATTTCCGACGAAACCCTAGTTCCGTTGGACCGCGCCGTCTACCCCTTTGACTGCATCCCATCGGGGTTCCCCCGGTGGGCGTATGCCTACGTTTGACCTTGGTTAGGTCATAGGTACATGTGGAAACAAGGATCATCCCATATGATCCCAAGGTTCTCTCCGGTTCACCTCCGAGGGAGTTCCCCCCTATACATGCAGACCCGCCTAAGTGTAGGAACCCCATGTCCGAGAAGCCGGGCACACCCGGAGGGGTAGCATTGGATATAGAACCATCTCAAATCACTTTTGTGCATGCCATGTGGACACACACAACTTTTGGGGCCATTCCCTAGGTCCGATGCTCGATTTACGACGAAACCCTAGTTTTGTTGACCGCGCCGTCTACCCCTTTGATCGCATCCCATCGGGTTCCCCGGTGGGCGTATGCCTACGTTTGAGCTTGGTTAGGTCATAGGTACATGTGGAAACAAGGATCATCCCATATGATCCCAAGGTTCTCTCCGGTTCACCTCCGAGGGAGTTCCCCCTATACATGCGAGAATGTTTGCCTAAGTGTAGGAACCCCATGTCCGAGAAGCCGGGCACACCCGGAGGGGGTAGCATTGGATATATAACCATCTCAAATCACTTTTGTGTATGCCATGTGGACACACACAACTTTTGGGGCCATTCTCTAGGTCCGATGCTCGATTTCTGACGAAGCCCTAGTTCTGTTGACCGCGCCGTCTACCCCTTTGACTGCATCCCATCGGGGTTCCCCCGGTGGGCGTATGCCTACGTTTGAGCTTGGTTAGGTCATAGGTACATGTGGAAACAAGGATCATCTCATATGATCCCAAGGTTATCTCCGGTTCACCTCCGAGGAGTTCCCCCTATACATGCAGAATCCGCCTAAGTGTAGGAACCCCTGTCCGAGAAGCCGGCACACCCGGAGGGGGTAGCATTGGATATAGAACCATCTCAAATCACTTTTGTGCATGCCATGTGGACACACACAACTTTTGGGGCCATTCCCTAGGTCCGATGCTCGATTTACGACGAAACCCTAGTTACGTTGACCGCGCCGTCTACCCCTTTGACTGCATCCCATCGGGGTTCCCCCGGTGGGCGTATGCCTACATTTGAGCTTGGTTAGGTCATAGGTACATGTGGAAACAAGGATCATCCCATATGATCCCAAGGTTCTCTCCGGTTCACCTCCGAGGGAGTTCCCCCTATACATGCAGAATCTGCCTAAGTGTAGGAACCCCATGTCCGAGAAGCCGGGCACACCCGGAGGGGGTAGCATTGGATATATAACCATCTCAAATCACTTTTGTGCATGCCATGTGGACACACACAACTTTTGGGGCCATTCCCTAGGTCCGATGCTCGATTTCTGACGAAACCCTAGTTCTGTTGACCGCGCCGTCTACCCCTTTGACTGCATCCCATCGGGGTTCCCCCGGTGGGCGTATGCCTACGTTTGAGCTTGGTTAGGTCATAGGTACATGTGGAAACAAGGATCATCCCATATGATCCCAAGGTTCTCTCCGGTTCACCTCCGAGGGTGTTCCCCCCTATACATGCGAGACCGCCTAAGTGTAGGAACCCCATGTCCGAGAAGCCGGCACACCCGGAGGGGTAGCATTGGATATAGAACCATCTCAAATCACTTTTGTGCATGCCATGTGGACACACACAACTTTTGGGGCCATTCCCTAGGTCCGATGCTCGATTTCTGACGAAACCCTAGTTCTGTTGACCGCGCCGTCTACCCCTTTGACTGCATCCCATCGGGGTTCCCCCGGTGGGCGTATGCCTACGTTTGAGCTTGGTTAGGTCATACGTACATGTGGAAACAAGGATCATCCCATATGATCCCAAGGTTCTCTCCGGTTCACCTCCGAGGGAGTTCCCCCCTATACATGCAGAATCTGCCTAAGTGTAGGAACCCCATGTCCGAGAAGCCGGGCACACCCGGATAGGGTAGCATTGGATATAGAACCATCTCAAATCACTTTTGTGCATGCCATGTGGACACACACAACTTTTGGGGCCATTCCCTAGGTCCGATGCTCGATTTCTGACGAAACCCTAGTTCTGTTGACCGCGCCGTCTACCCCTTTGACTGCATCCCATCGGGGTTCCCCCGGTGGGCGTATGCCTACGTTTGAGCTTGGTTAGGTCATAGGTACATGTGGAAAAAAGGATCATCCCATATGATTGATGCACGTGGTTGACGTATTGTCTTTCCGTTCGACACGCGTCCGTTGGGAACCCCAAGAGGAAGGTGTGATGCGCACAGCGGCAAGTTTCCCTCAGTAGAAACCAAGGTTTATCGAACCAGTAGGAGTCAAGAAGCACGTTGAAGGTTGATGGCGGCGAGATGTAGTGCGGCGCAACACCAGGGATTCCGGCCCCAACGTGGAACCTGCACAACACAAACCAAGTACTTTGCCCCAACGAAACAGCGAGGTTGTCAATCTCACTGGCTTGCTGTAACAAATGATTAGATGTATAGTGTGGAAGATGATTGTTTGCAGAAAACAGTAGAACGAGTATTGCAGTAGATTGTATTTCAGTATAGAGAATTGGACCTGGGTCCACAGGTTCACTAGAGGTGTCTCTCCCATAAGATAAACGACATGTTGGGTGAACAAATTACAGTTGGGCAATTGACAAATAAAGAGGGCATGACCATGCACATACATATTATGATGAGTATAGTGAGATTTAATTGGGCATTACGACAAAGTACATAGACCGCTATCCAGCATGCATCTATGCCTAAAAAGTCCACCTTCAGGTTATCATCCGAACCCCTTCCAGTATTAAGTTGCTAACAACGGACAATTGCATTAAGTATTGCGCGTAATGTAATCAATAACTACATCCTCGGACATAGCATCAATGTTTTACCCCTAGTGGCAACATCACATCCATAACCTTAGAGATTTCTGTCACTTCCCCAGATTCACGGAGACATGAACCCACTATCGAGCATAAATACCCCCTCTTGGAGTTACTAGCAAAAACTTGGCCAGAGCCTCTACTAATAACGGAGAGCATGCAAGATCATAAACAACACATAGATATGAATTGATAATCAACATAACAAGTATTCTCTATTCATCGGATCCCAACAAACACAACATATAGAATTACAGATAGATGATCTTGATCATGTTCGGCAGCTCACAAGACCCGACAATTAAGCACAATGGGGAGAAGACAACCATCTAGCTACTGCTATGGACCCATAGTCCAGGGGTAGACTACTCACACATCACTCCGGAGGCGACCATGGCGGCGTAGAGTCCTCCGGGAGATGATTCCCCTCTCCGGCAGGGTGCCGGAGGCGATCTCTGAATCCCAGAGATGGGATTGGCGGCGGCGGCGTCTCACGGAAGGTTTTCCGTATCGTGGCTCTCGGTGCATCGGGGGTTTCGCGACGAAGGCTATTTGTAGGCGGAAGGGTAGGTCGGGGGCGTCGCGAGGCCCAGAGACAGGTCGGCGCGGCCAAGGGTGGGGCCGCGCCGCCTACCCTCCCGGCCACCTCGTGGCCCCACTTCGTTGACTCTTCGGTCTTACGGAAGCTTCGTGGCAAAATAGGACCCCGGGCGTTGATTTCGTCCAATTCCGAGAATATTTCCTTACTAGGATTTACGAAACCAAAAACAGCAGAAAACAAAGAATCGGCACTTCGGCATCTTGTTAATAGGTTAGTTCCAGAAAATGCATAAATATGACATAAAGTGTGCATAAAACATGTAGATATCATCAATAATGTGGCATGGAACTTAAGAAATTATCGATACGTCAGAGACGTATCAGCATACCCAAGCTTAGTTTCTGCTCGTTCCGAGCAGGTAAACGATAAACAAAGATAATTTCTGGAGTGACATGCCATCATAACCTTGATCATACTATTGTAAGCATATGTAATGAATGCAGCGATCAAAACAATGTAAATGACATGAGTAAACAAATGAATCATATAGCAAAGACTTTGCATGAATAGTACTTCAAGACAAGCATCAATAAGTCTTGCATAAGAGTTAACTCATAAAGCAATAATTCAAAGTAGAGGTATTGAAGCAACACAAAGGAAGATGAAGTTTCAGCGGTTGCTTTCAACTTATAACATGTATATCTCATGGATATTGTCAACATAGAGTAATATAACAAGTGCAATATGCAAGTATGTAGAAATCAATGCACAGTTCACACAAGTGTTTGCTTCTTGAGGTGGAGTGACACGCGTACAGCACGCGACCGTTGGGAACCCCAAGTGGAAGGTGTGATGCGTACAACAGTAAGTTTCCCTCAGTTAGAAACCAAGGTTTATCGAACCAGTAGGAGTCAAGAAGCACGTTGAAGGTTGATGGCGGCGAGATGTAGTGCGGCACAACACCAGGGATTCCGGCGCCAACGTGGAACCTGCACAACACAAACCAAGTACTTTGCCCCAACGAAACAGCGAGGTTGTCAATCTCACCGGCTTGCTGTAACAAAGGATTAGATGTATAGTGTGGATGATGATTGTTTGCGTAAAAACAAGAGAACAAGTATTGCAGTAGATTGTATTTCAGTATAGAGAATTGGACCGGGGTCCACAGTTCACTAGAGGTGTCTCTCCCATAAGATAAACAGCATGTTGGGTGAACAAATTACAGTTGGGTAATTGACAAATAGAGAGGGCATGACCATGCACATACATATTATTATGAGTATAGTGAGATTTAATTGGGCATTACGACAAAGTACATAGACCGCTATCCAGCATGCATCTATGCCTAAAAAGTCCACCTTCAGGTTATCGTCCGAACCCCTTCCAGTATTAAGTTGCTAACAACAGACAATTGCATTAAGTATTGCGCGTAATGTAATCAATAACTACATCCTCGGACATAGCATCAATGTTTTATCCCTAGTGGCAACAGCACATCCATAATCTTAGAGATTTCTGTCACTTCCCCAGATTCACGGAGACATGAACCCACTATCGAGCATAAATACCCCCTCTTGGAGTTAAGAGGAAAAACTTGGCCAGAGCCTCTACTAATAACGGAGAGCATGCAAGATCATAAACAACACATAGATATAAATTGATAATCAACATAACATGGTATTCTCTATTCATCGGATCCCAACAAACACAACATATAGAATTACAGATAGATGATCTTGATCATGTTCGGCAGCTCACAAGACCCGACAATTAAGCACAATGAGGAGAAGACAACCATCTAGCTACTGCTATGGACCCATAGTCCAGGGGTAGACTACTCACACATCACTCCGGAGGCGACCATGGCGGCGTAGAGTCCTCCGGGAGATGATTCCCCTCTCCGGCTGGGTGCCGGAGGCGATCTCCTGAATCCCCCGAGATGGGATTGGCGGCAGCGGCGTCTCTGGAAGGTTTTCCGTATCGTGGCTCTCGGTACTGGGGGTTTCGCAACGAAGGCTATTTGTAGGCGGAAGGGTAGGCCAGGGGGCGTCGCGAGGGGCCCAGGAGACAGGTCGGCGCGACCAAGGGTGGGGCCGCGCCGCCTGCCCTCCTAGCCACCTCGTGGCCCCACTTCGTTGACTCTTCGGTCTTCTGGAAGCTTCGTGGCAAAATAGGACCCTGGGCGTTGATTTCGTCCAATTCCGAGAATATTTCCTTACTAGGATTTCTGAAACCAAAAACAGCAGAAACAAAGAATGGCACTTCGGCATCTTGTTAATAGGTTAGTTCCAGAAAATGCAAGAATATGACATAAAGTGTGCATAAAACATGTAGATATCATCAATAATGTGGCATGGAACATAAGAAATTATCGATACGTCGGAGACGTATCAGCATCCCCAAGCTTAGTTCCTGCTCGTCCCGAGCAGGTAAACGATAAACAAAGATAATTTCTGGAGTGACATGCCATCATAACCTTGATCATACTATTGTAAGCATATGTAATGAATGCAGCGATCCAAACAATGTAAATGACATGAGTAAACAACTGAATCATATAGCAAAGACTTTTCATGAATAGTACTTCAAGACAAGCATCAATAAGTCTTGCATAAGAGTTAACTCATAAAGCAATAATTCAAAGTAAAGGCATTGAAGCAACACAAAGGAAGATTAAGTTTCAGCGGTTGCTTTCAACTTGTAACATGTGTATCTCATGGATATTGTCAATGTAAAGTAATATAATAAGTGCAATATGCAAGTATGTAGGAATCAATGCACAGTTCACACAAGTGTTTGCTTCTTGAGGTAGAGAGAAATAGGTGAACTGACTCAACAATAAAAGTAAAAGAATGGTCCTTCAAAGAGGAAAGCATCGATTGCTATATTTGTGCTAGAGCTTTGGTTTTGAAAACAAGAAATAATTTTGTCAACCGTAGTAATAAAGCATATGTATTATGTAAATTATATCTTACAAGTTGCAAGCCTCATGCATAGTATACTAATAGTGCCCGCACCTTGTCCTAATTAGCTTGGATTACCGGGATTATCGCAATGCACATGTTTTAACCAAGTGTCACAAAGGGGTACCTCTATGCCGCCTGTACAAAGGTCTAAGGAGAAAGCTCGCATTGGATTTCTCGCTATTGATTATTCTCAACTTAGACATCCATCCCGGGACAACATAGACAACAGATAATGGACTCCTCTTTTATGCATAAGCATGTAGCAACAATTAATTTTCTCATATGAGATTGAGGATATATGTCCAAAACTGAAACTTCCACCATGGATCATGGCTTTAGTTAGCGGCCCAATGTTCTTCTCTAACAATATGCACGCTCTAACCATAAGGTGGTAAATCTCCCTTACTTCAGACAAGACGAACATGCATAGCAACTCACATGATATTCAACAAAGAGTAGTTGATGGCGTCCCCAGGAACATGGTTATCGCACAACAAGCAACTTAATAAGAGATAAAGTGCATAAGTACATATTCAATACCACAATAGTTTTTAAGCTATTTGTCCCATGAGCTATATATTGTAAAGGTAGAGGATAGAAATTTTAAAGGTAGCACTCAAGCAATTTACTTTGGAATGGCGGAGAAATACCATGTAGTAGGTAGGTATGGTGGACACAAATGGCATAGTGGTTGGCTCAAGGATTTTGGATGCATGAGAAGTATTCCCTCTCGATACAAGGTTTAGGCTAGCAAGGTTATTTGAAACAAACACAAGGATGAAGCGGTGCAGCAAAACTCACATAAAAGACATATTGTAAACATTATAAGACTCTACACCGTCTTCCTTGTTGTTCAAACTCAATACTAGAAATTATCTAGACCTTAGAGAGACCAAATATGCAAACCAAATTTTAGCATGCTCTATGTATTTCTTCATTAATAGGTGCAAAGTATATGATGCAAGAGCTTAAACATGAGCACAACAATTGCCAAGTATCATATTATCCAAGACATTTTAGCAAATTACTACATGTATCATTTTCCAATTCCAACCATATAACAAATTAACGAAGAAGAAACTTCGCCATGAATATTATGAGTAGAGCCTAAGGACATATTTGTCCATATGCTACAGCGGAGCGTGTCTCTCTCCCACACAAAGAATTCTAGGATCCATTTTATTCAAACAAAACAAAAACAAAAACAAACCGACGCTCCAAGCAAAGCACATAAGATGTGACGGAATAAAAATATAGTTTCAGGGGAGGAACCTGATAATGTTGTCGATGAAGAAGGGGATGCCTTGGGAATCCCCAAGCTTAGACGCTTGAGTCTTCTTGATATATGCAGGGGTGAACCACCGGGGCATCCCCAAGCTTAGAGCTTTCACTCTCCTTGATCATGTTGTATCATCTCCCTCTCTTGATCCTTGAAAACTTCCTCCACACCAAACTCAAAACAACTCATTAGAGGGTTAGTGCACAATCAAAATATACATGTTCAGAGGTGACATAATCTTTCTTAACACTTCTGGACATTGCACAAAGCTACTGAAAATCAATGGAATCGAAATATCCATCAAGCATATCAAAACAGGCAATGCGAAATAAAAGGCAGAATCTGTCAAAACAGAACAGTTCGTAAAGACGAATTTTATTGAGGCACCAGAATTGCTCAAATGAAAATGCTCAAATTGAATGAAAGTTGCGCGCATATCTGAGGATCACTCACGTAAATTGGCATAATTTTCTGAGTTACCTACAGAGAATTTTGCCCAGATTCGTGACAGCAAAGAAATCTGTTTCTGCCCAGTAATCCAAATCTAGTATGAACCTTACTATCAACGACTTTACTTGGCACAATAAAAGACAAAACTAAGATAAGGAGAGGTTGCTACAGTAGTAAACAACTTCCAAGACACAAATATAAAAACAAAGTACTGTAGTAAAAACATGGGTTGTCTCCCATAAGCGCTTTTCTTTAACGCCTTTCAGCTAGGCGCAGAAAGTGTGTATCAAGTATTGTCAAGAGACGAAGTGTCAACATCATAATTTATTCTAATAATAGAATCAAAAGGTAACTTCATTCTCTTTCTAGGGAAGTGTTCCATACCTTTCTTGAGAGGAAATTGATATTTAATATTACCTTCCTTCATATCAATGATAGCACCAACAGTTCGAAGAAAAGGTCTTCCCAATATAATGGGACAAGATGCATTGCATTCAATATCCAAGACAACAAAATCAACGAGGACAAGGTTACTGTTAACGGTAATGCGAACATTATCAACTTTCCCCAAAGGTTTCTTTGTAGAATGATCAGCAAGATTAACATCCAAATAACAATTTTTCAATGGTGGCAAGTCAAGCATATTATAGATTTTCTTAGGCATAACAGAAATACTTGCACCAAGATCACATAAAGCATTACAATCAAAGTCATTGACCTTCATCTTAATGATGGGCTCCCAACCATCCTCTAGCTTTCTAGGAATAGAAGCTTCGCGTTCTAGTTTCTCTTCTCTAGCTTTTATGAGAGCATTTGTAATATGTTGCGTGAAAGCCAAATTTATAGCACTAGCATTAGGACTCTTAGCAAGTTTTTGTAAGAACTTTATAACTTCAGAGATGTGGAAATCATCAAAATTCAAACCATTATAATCTAAAGCAATGGGATCATCATCCCCAATGTTGGAAAAAAATTCAGCAGCTTTATCACAGCGGTTTAAGATTTTAGCGATTTAGCGGTTTCTCGCTTTGCATTAGAAGTGGAAACATTGCCAACACCAATTATTTTACCATTAATAGTAGGAGGTGCAGCAACTTGTGTAGCATTAGCATTACTAGTGGTGGTAATAGTCCAAACTTTAGCTATATTCTCTTCGTTTTCATTTTCTTCTTTTTCCCACCTAGCACGCAATTCGGCCATTAATCTTATATTCTCATTAATTCTAACTTGGATGGCATTTGCTGTAGTAACAATTTTATTATGATGATTTTTATTAGGCATAACTTTTGATTTCAAAAGATCAACATCAGCAACAAGACTATCGACTTTAGAAGCAAGTATATCAATTTTCCCAGCCTTTTCTTCAGCAGATTTGTTAAAAGCAGTTTGTGTACTAATAAATTCTTTAAGCATGGCTTCAAGTCCAGGGGGTGAATTCCTATTATTGTTGTAAGAATTCCCATAAGAATTACCATAGCCGTTGCCATTATTATAAGGATATGGCCTATAGTTGTTACTAGAATTGTTCCGGTAAGCATTGTTGTTGAAATTATTATTTTTAATGAAGTTTACATCAACATGTTCTTCTTGAGCAACCAATGAAGCTAACGGAACATTATTAGGATCAACATTAGTCCTATCATTCACAAGCATAGACATAATAGCATCAATCTTATCACTCAAGGAAGAGGTTTCTTCGACAGAATTTACCTTCTTACCTTGTGGAGCTCTTTCCGTGTGCCATTCAGAGTAATTGATCATCATATTATCAAGAAGCTTTGTTGCTTCACCAAGAGTGATGGACATAAAGGTACCTCCAGCAGCTGAATCCAATAGGTTCCGCGAAGAAAAATTCAGTCCTGCATAAAAGGTTTGGATGATCATCCAAGTAGTCAGTCCATGGGTTGGGCAATTTTTAACCAGAGATTTCATTCTTTCCCATGCTTGTGCAACATGCTCAGTATCCAATTGTTTAAAATTCATTATGCTACTCCTCAAAGATATAATTTTAGCAGGGGGATAATATCTACCAATAAAAGCATCCTTGCATTTAGTCCATGAATCAATACTATTCTTAGGCAGAGATAGCAACCAATCTTTAGCTCTTCCTCTTAATGAGAAAGGGAACAATTTTAATTTTATAATGTCACCATCTACATCTTTATACTTTTGCATTTCACACAATTCAACAAAATTATTGAGATGGGCAGCAGCATCATCAGAACTAACACCAGAAAATTGCTCTCGCATAACAAGATTTAGTAAAGCAGGTTTAATTTCAAAGAATTCTGTTGTAGTAGCAGGTGGAGCAATAGGTGTGCATAAGAAATCATTATTATTTGTGGTTGTGAAGTCACACAACTTAGTATTTTCAGGAGTACCCATTTTAGCAGTAGTAAATAAAGCAAACTAGATAAAGTAAATGCAAGTAACTAATTTTTTGTGTTTTTGATATAGCAAACAAGATAGCAAATAAAGTAAAACTAGCAACTAATTTTTTTGTATTTTGATTTAGTGCAGCAAACAAAGTAGTAAATAAAATAAAGCAAGACAAAAACAAAGTAAAGAGATTGGGATGTGGAGACTCCCCTTGCAGCGTGTCTTGATCTCCCCGGCAACGGCGCCATAAATTTTGCTTGATGCGCGTGGTTGACGTATTGTCTTTCTATTCGACACGCGTCCGTTGGGAACCCCAAGAGGAAGGTGTGATGCGCACAGCGGCAAGTTTCCCTCAGTAGAAACCAAGGTTTATCGAACCAGTAGGAGTCAAGAAGCACGTTGAAGGTTGATGGCGGCGAGATGTAGTGCGGCACAACACCAGGGATTCCGGCGCCAACGTGGAACCTGCACAACACAAACCAAGTACTTTGCCCCAACGAAACAGCGAGGTTGTCAATCTCACTGGCTTGCTGTAACAAAGGATTAGATGTATAGTGTGGAAGATGATTGTTTGCAGAAAATAGTAGAACGAGTATTGCAGTAGATTGTATTTCAGTATAGAGAATTGGACCGGGGTCCACAGTTCACTAGAGGTGTCTCTCCCATAAGATAAACAGCATGTTGGGTGAACAAATTACAGTTGGGCAATTGACAAATAAAGAGGGCATGACCATGCACATACATATTATGATGAGTATAGTGAGATTTAATTGGGCATTACGACAAAGTACATAGACCGCTATCCAGCATGCATCTATGCCTAAAAAGTCCACCTTCAGGTTATCATCCGAACCCCTTCCAGTATTAAGTTGCTAAAAACAGACAATTACATTAAGTATTGCGCGTAATGTAATCAATAACTACATCCTCGGACATAGCATCAATGTTTTACCCCTAGTGGCAACAGCACATCCATAACCTTAGAGATTTCTGTCACTTCCCCAGATTCACGGAGACATGAACCCACTATCGAGCATAAATACCCCCTCTTGGAGTTACTAGCAAAAACATGGCCAGAGCCTCTACTAATAACGGAGAGCATGCAAGATCATAAACAACACATAGATATAAATTGATAATCAACATAACAAGTATTCTCTATTCATCGGATCCCAACAAACACAACATATAGAATTACAGATAGATGATCTTGATCATGTTCGGCAGCTCACAAGACCCGACAATTAAGCACAATGGGGAGAAGACAACCATCTCGGGGGATTCAGGAGATCGCCTCCGGCACCCTGCCGGAGAGGGGAATCATCTCCCGGAGGACTCTACGCCGCCATGGTCGCCTCCGGAGTGATGTGTGAGTAGTCTACCCCTGGACAATGGGTACCCTTGGCCGCGCCGACCTGTCTCCTGGGCCCCTCGTGGCCCCACTTCGTTGACTCTTCAGTCTTCTGGAAGCTTCGTGGAAAAATAGGACCCTGGGCGTTGATTCGTCCAATTCCGAGAATATTTCCTTACTAGGATTTCTGAAACCAAAAACAGCAGAAAACAGCAGCTGGCACTTCGGCATCTTGTTAATAGGTTAGTTCCAGAAAATACATAAATATGACATAAAGTGTGCATAAAACATGTAGATATCATCAATAATGTGGGATGGAACATAAGAAATTATCGATACTTCGGAGACGTATCAATGATCCCAAGGTTCTCTCCGGTTCACCTCCGAGGGAGTTCCCCCCTATAAATGCAGAATCTGCCTAAGTGTAGGAACCCCATGTTCGAGAAGCCGGGCACACCCGGAGGGGGTAGCATTGGGTATAGAACCATCTCAAATCACTTTTGTGCATGCCATGTGGACACACACAACTTTTGGGGCCATTCCCTAGGTCCGATGCTCGATTTCTGACGAAACCCTAGTTCTGTTGACCGCGCCGTCTACCCCTTTGACTGCATCCCATCGGGGTTCCCCCGGTGGGCGTATGCCTACGTTTGAGCTTGGTTAGGTCATAGGTACATGTGGAAACAAGGATCATCCCATATGATCCCAAGGTTATCTCCGGTTCACCTCCGAGGGAGTTCCCCCCTATACATGCAGAATCTGCCTAAGTGTAGGAACCCCATGTCCGAGAAGCCGGGCACACCCGGAGGGGGTAGCATTGGATATAGAACCATCTCAAATCACTTTTGTGCATGCCATGTGGACACACACAACTTTTGGGGCCATTCCCTAGGTCCGATGCTCGATTTCGACGAAACCCTAGTTACGTTGACCGCGCCGTCTACCCCTTTGATCGCATCCCATCGGGGTTCCCCGGTGGGCGTATGCCTACGTTTGAGCTTGGTTAGGTCATAGGTACATGTGGAAACAAGGATCATCCCATATGATCCCAAGGTTATCTCCGGTTCACCTCAGGGAGTTCCCCCCTATACATGCAGAATCTGCCTAAGTGTAGGAACCCCATGTCCGAGAAGCCGGGCACACCCGGAGGGGGTAGCATTGGATATAGAACCATCTCAAATCACTTTTGTGCATTCCATGTGGACACACACAACTTTTGGGGCCATTCCCTAGGTCTGATGCTCGATTTCTGACGAAACCCTAGTTCTGTTGACCGCGCCGTCTACCCCTTTGACTGCATCCCATCGGGGTTCCCCCGGTGGGCGTATGCCTACGTTTGAGCTTGGTTAGGTCATAGGTACATGTGGAAACAAGGATCATCCCATATGATCCCAAGGTTATCTCCGGTTCACCTCCGAGGGAGTTCCCCCCTATACATGCAGAATCTGCCTAAGTGTAGGAATCCCATGTCCGAGAAGCCGGGCACACCCGGAGGGGGTAGCATTGGATATAGAACCATATCAAATCACTTTTGTGCATGCCATGTGGACACACACAACTTTTGGGGCCATTCCCTAGGTCCGATGCTCGATTTCTGACGAAACCCTAGTTCTGTTGACCGCGCCGTCTACCCCTTTGACTGCATCCCATCGGGGTTCCCCCGGTGGGCGTATGCCTACGTTTGAGCTTGGTTATGTCATAGGTACATGTGGAAACAAGGATCATCCCATATGATCCCAAGGTTATCTCCGGTTCACCTCCGAGGTAGTTCCCCCCTATACATGCAGAATCTGCCTAAGTGTAGGAACCCCATGTCCGAGAAGCCGGGCACACCCGGAGGGGGTAGCATTGGATATAGAACCATCTCAAATCACTTTTTTGCATGCCATGTGGACACACACAACTTTTGGGGCCATTCCCTAGGTCCGATGCTCGATTTCTGACGAAACCCTAGTTTTGTTGACCGCGTCGTCTACCCCTTTGACTGCATCCCATCGGGGTTCCCCCGGTGGGCGTATGCCTACGTTTGAGCTTGGTTAGGTCATAGGTACATGTGGAAACAAGGATCATCCCATATGATCCCAAGGTTATCTCCGGTTCACCTCCGAGGGAGTTCCCCCCTATACATGCAGAATCTGCCTAAGTGTAGGAACCCCATGTCCGAGAAGCCGGGCACACCCGGAGGGGGTAGCATTAGATATAGAACCATCTCAAATCACTTTTGTGCATTCCATGTGGACACACACAACTTTTGGGGCCATTCCCTAGGTCCGATGCTCGATTTCTGACGAAACCCTAGTTCTGTTGACCGCGCCGTCTACCCCTTTGACTGCATCCCATCGGGGTTCCCCCGGTGGGCGTATGGCTACGTTTGAGCTTGGTTAGGTCATAGGTACATGTGGAAACAAGGATCATCCCATATGATCCCAAGGTTATCTCCGGTTCACCTCCGAGGGAGTTCCCCCCTATACATGCAGAATCTGCCTAAGTGTAGGAACCCCATGTCCGAGAAGCCGGGCACACCCGGAGGGGGTAGCATTGGATATAGAACCATCTCAAATCACTTTTGTGCATGCCATGTGGACACACACAACTTTTGGGGCCATTCCCTGAGACTGCATCCCTTTCGTGCTACTTCTCTCCTGCCCTTTTTTTTCCCGCCCACCCTTTCCCGCTGCTTCTCTCCCGCCCTTTTTTCCCGCCCACCCTTTCCCGCTCCTTCTCTCCCGCCCTTTTTTCCCGCCCACCCTTTCCCGCTGCTTCTCTCTCGCCCTTTTTTTTCCCGCCCACCCTTTCCCGTTGCTTCTCTCCCGCCCTTTTTTTCCCGCCCACCCTTTCCCGCTGCTTCTCTCCCGCCCTTTTTTCCCGCCCATTCTCTCCCGCCATGTTTTCCCGCCGTTTCAGCCCCTCGTCGGCCTATATATAGCCATGGCTTCTCCACTAACAGCACCAGCAACATTTCTCCCTTCATCACTTCTCTCATCCAATAGAACCACAAAATCCTCTGAGCTGAGCTGCCGCTGAGATGGCTCCTCGTCGCCGTAGCAACACGGGCTTCATCGGCGTTCGCCTGCGGCCTGCGGGACATTTCGCTGCTGAAATCACCGCCGGTGGTACGCGTGTGTGGCTCGGCACCTTCTACACGAAGGAGGCTGCTGCCCGCGCATACGACGTTGCGGCTTGGAGGTTTGGCCGGCCGCGCCACGAAATGAACTCCCGGAGGTCAGGTCTCTGACGGAAGCTCAGAGTCTCTCTACTGAGCCTCTACTTCGCTCACAGGGTGAAGCGCGGCGGTACAGGGCTGGCCAGCGGCGGATTGATACCACCGAGGCGGACGAGCAGTTCATGGCACAGTGGCGCATAGACCATCCCGGAGACGTCGAGGCAACGCGCGCATTCTGGAAGGAGAAGCAGACGTACATGAGAGAGAGGAGGGCGGGAAAGCGGCAGAGGAAGGCCGAGGTTGAAGCAGAGTACGCCAAAGGAGAGGCGTCGACATGGGGGGAGAATGATGAACGGTGGTCGTGGAACCTCACAACCACCGCTTCAGAGGACACCCCCAGCGAGGATGAGGATTTCGACTTCTCTGATTAATATGTGTGTGTGTCGAGTCCGTGTGTCTAGCGGGTCATGTGTCGACCCAGTGTTAAGTGCTTTGTTCGTGTGTGGGTGTGGTTCTTTAAATGCTTTGGTTTGTGTGTGGGTCTAGTTCTTTAAGTGTTTTGGTTCATGTGTGTGGGTGTAGTTTCTTTAAGTGTTTTGGTTCCTCTGTGTGGGTGTAGTTCTTTAACTGTTTCGGTTCGTGTGTGGGTCTAGTTCTGTAAGCGCTTTGGTATGTGTGTGAGTCTAGTTATTTAAGTGTTTTGTATCGTGTCTGGGTCTTAAGTTCTTAAGTATATCACTTTTGTGCCCTTATACCGCCCTTATACATATATAGGTTTCCCGCAAAGGGGTTCGCCAAACTAGCAGTAAGAAAGAAATAAACAAATAAAAATGATTGGGATTAACAATTATATGTAGTAGAAAATGTTAAAAAAAGGTGGGGCATCATTTGCTGTGCCGACGGCCGAGGTTGTGCCGTGGGCCACCGTCGGCACAGCAGGGGAAGGGACCCAGTTGTCAGGCTCTGGGACCCAGTTGTCAGGCTCTGGGCCGACGGCCGCGGTTGCGCCGACGGTGACCGTCGGCATAGCCTAGACGGCGCCGTGACGGCCTAACGGCTGGGCCCACCTATCGTTGCCTGTGCCGACGGGTGAACCTGTGCCGACGGTGACCTTCGGGCGCCATATTCTTATGCCGACGGCCGCTGTTGCGCCGACGGTGACCGTCGGTAGAACGTGTAGTGTGCCGACGGTCCACTCCGTCGCCGGTCGACGAGGGTTTCTGTGCCGACGGCCCCTCGGGTGGCCGTCGGCACATGCCGGCTCTCCCGTAGTGAGGTTCACCTAAATGCACGCTTAATTAATTGCCACTGTACGTGCTTGAGATGTGGGTCGTCGGAGCATCGGCCTCCCATCTCTCGTCGTCAAGCGCAGTGTATGAATCGTCGAGACCGTTCGCCTTCAGTAGTAGGCTAGGAAATGACCACACGGGCCCAGGAAACAGATGTGTCTCGACGTCACCGGACGGCGACACGCTGCTCCACATTCAGACTCCTCGATCGCGATCCATCACGAGACAATCAGACGCTGCCAGCTCGGTACGCTGCTTAACTAGCTGCCACCGCGAGTTGATAATTTCTTTCATCCTACGATCCTAGTATAAGAATAACGCAACTTGCCCCACATGGCCACATGGCCACATGTACCATGTATATGATATGATGTTACGATGTCTGGTGTGCATCTGCGGGGTTACCTCGTATCTCTGGCAAATTAAACTCTGACCTCGTAGATCCATCGGCCCTCTGCCTCTTGTATATACGTACATGAATTGAACTTTCTTCTCTCTCACAAGGCTCCCGGCCATGTCACTGTCAATGCTTAATTTGACAAGGAGGCCGCCCCGTGATGTATGCAACCGTCGGGCTAATTCTCACATCCAATTCAGGCCGGTTCGTAGGATAGGGCGGTGCGTCCGGGTACTGTCTAGTGGTCGGCAAGCACAGTCGTAGCTCTGGACGTATCAAGCCGACCAGCAGGGGAAGAGATAAATAAGAACATCTCTAGCAGCAAGACGTGAACGGGACAACAGTGTTCGTTTTTGTCTAATTAGTTAAAATTAGGTTAAAATCCTAATTCAGAGGCCCGCCGCATAGTGGCCGGCGTGTCCGCACATTCGCGACTGAAATGTAATAACCACTGAATGCGGCGGTCGCTGCGGCGAGGACAACAACCCCCCCCCCCCCCCCCCTCCCCCAGGGACAACGAAACCGTTCGTGTCCCTCCCCTCCCTTTACAACCCTAGAGCTTGGTTGGCACCCGTTCGGCCCGCAAATCGCCAGAGGACAGCTTTTTGGTGGCAGTGTCGAGTGCATTGGCAGGCCTCGCCATAGCACCTACCCCGCCGACATCTCGCTCGGAACCGTTTGCTGGTCACGACGCCCACGACCTATTCCGCCAATTTCCGGTAAGAAATTCTAGACCATTTATGGCCATTTTTTGATATAGTGAGGCAATTGACCATAATTGTTGCCACCACATATGAACATCGGGGAGTTGATCGAGTTTTTCGTCGAAGACGTCCTAGACAGCTCGTCGGAAGACGAGTCGGACGCCTCTTCAAGGATCATGGTTACCGCGCCCTCCCTCATCCACGAGCATACTAAGATGGAGAGGCAGGTGCACAGAGGCTCAACGAGGCCTCCCAAGGCCAAATGTTGCGTGATCGAGGACCCAACCAATCCGGTCTTCACAGAAGCCATGTTCCGGCAGAGGTACCAGATGTCAAGATACTTGTTCTCGACTATTCTACTCATCAGCATGAGAGACTATGACACCTATTTAGGATACATGCCCGATGCCACCGGTAAGTTTTGCTTCACCTCTTATCAGAAGTGTTCCGCGGCTATTTCTATGCTTGCGTTTGGATTGGCTGGTGATCGCCTTGATGTGTACTTGCGAATGAGCGAGTCCACCTTCCTGGAGGCGATGTACATGTTCTCATGAGCTGTAATTGCGGTGTTCAATGATCTTTACTTGAGCTGTAATGTCGTTTATATGATGTAATAAATAACTTAGCATTAGTTTATTGCAGGACTATTATTCACTACGTCTATGAGTAATTTGAAGGAGATATGCCCAAGAGGCAATAATAAAAGTGGTTATTATATATCTTTATGTTTATGATAAATGTTTATATATATCATGCTATAATTGTATTAACCGAAACATTGATACATGTGTGATATGTAAACAACAAAGAGTCCCTAGTGTGCCTCTTAACTAGCTTGTTGATTAATGGATGATTAGTTTCATAATCATGAACATTGGATGTTATTAATAACAAGGTTATATCATTGTATGAATGATGTAATGGACACACCCAATTAAACGTAGCATAAGATCTCGTCATTAAGTTATTTGCTATAAGCTTTTGATACATAGTTACCTAGTCCTTATGACCATGAGATCATGTAAATCACTTATGCCGGAAAGGTACTTTGATTAAATGGGTGGTTATAAAGGTGGGATTAAGTATCCGGAAAGTATGAGTTGAGGCATATGGATCAACAGTGGGATTTGTCCATCCCGATGACGGATAGATATACTCTGGGCCCTCTCGGTGAAATGTCGTCTAATGTCTTGCAAGCATATGAATAAGTTCATAAGAGACCACATATCACGGTACGAGTAAAGAGTACTTGTCAGGAGACGAGGTTGAACAAGGTATAGAGTGATACCGAAGATCAAACCTCGGACAAGTAAAATATCGCGTGACAAAGGGAATTGGTATCGTATGTGAATGGTTCATTCGATCACTGAAGTCATCGTTGAATATGTGGGAGCCATTATGGATCTCCAGATCCC
This sequence comes from Lolium perenne, assembly GCF_019359855.2. Taxonomy (NCBI): domain Eukaryota; kingdom Viridiplantae; phylum Streptophyta; class Magnoliopsida; order Poales; family Poaceae; genus Lolium; species Lolium perenne. Next base: position 220,993,935 of record NC_067245.2, on the reverse strand, counting down.
GCTATTGGTTATTGGTCGGAGTGAGTACTCAACCATGTCCGCATAGTTCGCGAACCGTAGGGTGACACACTTAAGGTTTGATGTTGAAATGGTAGAACTTGAATATGGAATGGAGTTCGAATATTTGTTCGGAGTCCCGGATGAGATCCCGGACATCACGAGGAGTTCCGGAATGGTCCGGAGAATAAGATTCATATATAGGAAGTCATATTCCAAGTTTGGAAATGATCCAGTGCATTTATGGCAGGTTCTAGAAGGTTCTAGAAAAGTCCGAAAGAAATCACCATGGAAAGTGGAGTCCCGGAGGGACTCCACCTTGCATGACCAGCCAACCCTAAAGGGGAGGAGTCCAAGGTGGACTCCCCAAAGGGTGGCCGGCCAACCCCCCAAGGAAGGGGTGGGAGTCCCACCTTGAGTGGGATTTCCCCCCTTGAGTAGGTTTCCCACCTATGGGAGGTTTCATTGTTGGGGTCTTATTCGAAGACTTGGATACCAACACTTGGGGATTTCCACCTATATAATGAGGAGGAGAGGGAGGGGGCTGCCCACTCTTGGCCGCACCACCTAGGGCTGCCCTTGGCCGGCGCCCTAGCCTCCCCCTCTCCCCAAACCCTAGCCTCTCCTCCTCCACATAATACTCCCGCAGCGCATAGGCGAAGCCCTGCCGGAGTTCTCCACCACCACCGCCACCACGTCGTCGTGCTGTCGGATTCAAGGAGGAGCTACTACTTCCGCTGCCCGCTGGAACGGGGAGAAGGACGTCGTCTTCATCAACACCGAACGTGTGGCCAGAAGTACGGAGAGTCTTTGCCCGATCGTGGCACCGTGATCAAGATCTTCTACGCGCTTTTGCAAGCGGCAAGTGATCGTCTACCGCAGCAATAAGAGCCTACTCTTATAGGCTTTGGAAATCTTCAAGGGTTAGTCTTGATCATCCCCTCGTTGCTCCCGTCTTCTAGATTGCATTTTGGCTTGGATTGCGTTCTCGCGGTAGGAAATTTTTTGTTTTCTATGCAACGAATCCCTACATAATTTGCGTTGAAAATTTTACTACAAATGAATGAAAATGGCTCGCACGGACTAGAATGCGTCGGTCCACTGGAGCAACCCGAATCCAAACAGACATTTGTGCCAACCAGGGTAATTTGGTGTGTACAATTCGACCCTAACGAACTAGAACAAACACTTTTTTTTGTCGGAAATGAGGCAAGCCCGTTCGAGATGCACTAAGTTGACGTTAGAAAGAAATAAAGCCAAAGGGATTAATTTGTAGCCGCGGGTTTGCCGCGATCGCAGCCGTCCACCAGTCGGCGGGGTGCCACGGGAGACACGTTCCCGGGCAGGACAGCAGGTTCCACGTCCGCGCCATGATTTGTATGACGGATGGAGCCGGCCCCAGATGGAGCCGATCGAGTGCACGTCGGGGAAGGTATCTCCATCCCATCCAGCGCTTCATTCATTTAGCCCAATACTTAATCTAGCCTTCCATCTCCTTCTTCCCTGACTTGTCCCGCGCTCCTCTCCCTCCACTTTCTCCCCACGAGACGAGACTCCTTGTTGCCTTGCGGGTACGTCTCCTCTTCGTCTCCGCCGTCCTTGCTCACGAACAGAGCAGGGAGTCTGGTACCGGACGAGGGGAAAGGGCCTCGATCGATCGGCACTGTTCTTGGCCTCGGATCAGCTCATCTGCACGGCAGCGGGTCAACACCGCTACTCCGCTAGGTAATCTCCGGCTCCCTCCTCTGCATACTCAACCTGCTTGGCCTTGCTGTGCTTTCTACATTTCGCATTCCGTTCCATCTTCTCTGCATATTCATTCATTCATTCATTCCTTGGGTCGCGCGCGCTGCTGGGATGCTTGATCGATCGCCGCGCGCGCCGGTTGATCCCTAGCGTAGCGGCAGATTTCGGACGCTGGTAGCAGTAGATCGAGCGGCAGTGTTTGCCTAATTAGCGTCATCGAAGTTATGGGCGCGATTGTTGGCAGCTAGCTAGGTTGGGCATGGCGCCATGCTGGATGCGAAGCTTCTGCAGTAGCTAGGCGATTGGTGGCACATTAGCGGGCGGGCCCTACCAGCTGCCCTCATGCCTCAATCATGGCCTTCCTCTGACGTGAGATTGCCTGAAATTTAGGACCGAAAGAACCTTGACTAGTAGAAAATTACCGTGTGATCTAGATCATGAGCCGAAACCCAGGTAGAGAGACAGAGGGAACATGCGGTACGCATCTGCTACAATTAAACTACTAGTTTTGTTAACTGGTTTTGTTATTATCTGAGTGGAGCAGGAGGCGATTACTGGCTTACTGCACTCTGCTTTGCTTGCCCAGCTCGCTCTTCGTGTCCTCTTGTCCACTTGTAGGAGGACCAATTAGGATAAACATCGGTTGTCTATTACCACTGGTTCATTGGTTAATCTAGAAAGCTAACCATTATTGGAGGGGTTCACTAAAAAAGCAAGCATGCGTAGGTTGATTAACAATGGTCAGCATTTGAGCCGTGAGGGTGTTGGCAAAGCTGGCAGCGACGGTAGCTACGTCGACATGCGGATTCGATGCTTTGTTTATGTCTTTTTACTTTACCTTTTTGTGAACCTGATTTTGTCCTACGGGAGCGGGAATCTGTCGACTCGGTAGATAGGGCAGACCGACAGACGGAGACATACTATTGGTAGATGGTTGCAAATTTGAATTCGTTTCTGTATGCCCTCCTTGTGCTCTTTGTAGCAAGCAGTCATAATCCTACAGCTGATGAAACTCTTCGTGCACCAGCCAATTCTGGGCTTCAGCTCCGTCAGCAAAAAGGGATTGCCATCTCCGGCCCAAGCAAGAGCGTCAGGTCTCTCCCCGATCTCCGTATATGCCCTCAGAGGATCCCAGCGTTGTTCCTCAAAGTGCCCCCAAAAGGGGGCTGGGGCGCGCCAGATGTTTGACACTTCAGCCGCGCGCGTTAAAGCCTATTTTCATCCAGCGCAGTTTAATTCGATGTCCGGTGCATCCAGTTCGCCCCCGCTAAATAGTTGATGCCGCGGGGACGCTGGACAAAACGAAAATCCGCATTGGAGTGGTGGGCTAGCACCATCAGCCACATAGGGTTGCCGCACACTCGCCGCCTATCTCTGGCCATCACAATTTAATTTCCGCGTAGTGATATTGCAGTTTCCCCAAACACGTAGCGAGACGTCTCGTCACGCCTTGCCTTGCGTCCCGGCATTAATCCGCGCCACCACCCCCTCGTCTGCCTCCGGTGAATAAAACGCGATGCTTGTTCATCGCCCCTTGCACACAACCCTAGCACAACACATCCACAACCCTAAGGGCATCTCCAGCGGCGCGACGTAAGCGGACGCTGAGCAACCGTTTGCGTCCGCCTTGACCGAAAATGCGTTTGGCACCATCTCCAGCGGCGCGACACAAAGTGACCGGGCCATCCGCAAAGACGCAAACCTGGCGCATATTTGCGGCAGGTTTGCGTATCTGCGGACGCTGCGCGGACGCGCAAAGTGTCTTCTCGCGTCTCACCGAGCCCGCCTGGCAGCGAGTCTGCATCGAGGGCATCGCTTCGGCGGTCAGCGCTTCCGCGTCTGCACGGTGCGGGTGGAGGTGTGGGCTTTTGCGCCGCGTTCAATGGCATCGTATCCCGCGCGCGTCCGTCCTTAAAAGTCCACCGGTCGCGTTCCTCCTTCGCCCACACCTCCACTCGCACCACCACCGCCGTAGCGTCATGGGGAAGAAGAACGACTTCGAGGCCTCCGGCAGCGGCAGCAAGAGGGTGCCGCTCCCCGTCACGCTGGGGAGGCTCATGCACGGCAAATGGTTATTGTGCGAGGCCTGGTCCGGCGTGCAACTGCCTGGCGGCTGGCGGCTCAGCTGGCGCCGGGTGTCCATCCCTCTAGTCCCTGCGCGCGAGCCTGATCGGAGGGCGCGGAGATCCGGCGAAGGAGGCGGTACCTGCCATCGGACCTCCGCGCCGATCCGGCGTACGCCATCGACTCCGAAAGTTGGCGTATGTATCTGTCGACCGGAACGGATAAGAGAAGAAGGGCGGGCTTCATGGGCGACAAGGATTTTCCCTTCGCGGCTGCACCGCCAACTCGTCCACGAAGACAGGAGGCGACGACACGCGCAGTACAACGGTGACGATGACGACCGCGACGACCACGACGACGACGCCTACGCCGCCTACGACGACGAGGATGACTACATCGAGGCGCTCGCGTACCACAACGAGGAGGTGAAGGACGACATCGACGACTACGTCGCGGCCGTCTTCCATGAATGGCAGCAGGCCATGGCGGAGGGCGCAATTTCGAGTTCCCGGAGAACATGACGGACGACGAGATGGCGAAGCTCGGCGTCCTCGTCTCCGAGAACGACGCGCCTGTGCAGCCGTCGCTGCCCGCTATGCCACCGGCGTCATGCCGCCGGGCCTGTTGGAGGATGAAGCCCTTCAACAGGCGCTACAGGACTCGGCGGCGCCACAATCGCCGCCGTACAACCCCTGGGCTCCTCCTCCACAGCAGCAGCCCTTGGCGCCTCCTCCACCGCCGCCACAGCCGTATCCCTGGGCGCCTCCACCGCCGCCACAGCCGCAGCCCTGGGCGCCTCCACCGCCGCCACGGCCCGCGGCCCCGGGCGCCTCCACCTCCAGCACCGCCGGTGCGCTCGGCGTACGCTCCCCCGGAGGGCAACTGGCTGTGGGCGATACCGGAGCTCATCATGCTCGACAACGACGACGAGCAGCAGTAGGCGTTAGGTTTTTTTTTTCATGTTTAAACTATGTAAATTATATTTACATGTTTAAAAAAATGATTTGGCCAAAAAATGCGTCGTGCCGCTGGAGCCACCCGATGAAAACGGACGCGCGGTCGATTTCGGCATACGGAAACGGACGCGCGGTCGATTTCGACCATTTCGGCCGATGGAAACGGACGCGCGCGGACGCTAAAATGCGTCGCGCCGCTGGAGATGCCCTAACCGCCACCCAACTTTCTCCACATGCGCTACATGGCGGGATCCACTGGTCGGGGCCGTGGCAGGGTAGAGGCGGTTGTGTTGCACGCTCGGGGTCGCCTAAGGAAGAGAACTGCCGCTGCAACAAGTACTTCGACTTCCTTGGTTAATCTAGAAAGCTAACCATGATTGGATTCACCTAAAAAACAACTTAGTAACTATCTGATTAGGGTAAACAACAACGGGTCAGCATTTGAGCCGTGAGGGTGTTGGCAAAGCTGGCAGCGACGGTAGCTATGTCGACGTGCGGATTCGATGCTTTCTCCATGTCTTTACTTTGCCTTTTTGTGAAGCTGATTATGTCATATCCTATGGGAGCGGGAACCTGTCGACTTTACATTCTGAACTCGTGGATAGCGCAGAGGGAGACATACTATTGGTAGATGGTTGCAAAACTTGAATTCGTTTTTTTGATGCCAGCCTTGTGCTCTTTATAGCAAGCAGTCTTAATCCTACTGCTGCTGAAACTCTTCGTGCACACGCCAATTCTGGGCTTCAGCTCCGTCAGCAAAAAAGGGATTGCCATCTCCGGCCCAAGCATGCGCGTCGGCCTCTCCCCGATCTCCCTCTGTCCAAGCCTCATTTCCACGGAAATAATCGCGCGCGTTCGATCGTACCATCGGAAAGCCCTCATGATTAAAAGCTTGGCGCGGCCCTGATCCTTGCGTGATCCCATCTGACAATCTAGTTTGGTAGAAGCCATGATTTGACACGTACTAGTTCTCTTCCGTCGATTCGACGCTGCCGTCGTACCCGCTGCTTGGTGTTGCCTGTCGCACGCTTTTTTGTTAATCAGATCACATGTTCCTCGCCGCCGGACATCATGACCTCGCCGGCACGGCGGCTCCATGGCAGGAGCCAGCAGGAGGTCTGTCTGCTTCAACGCAGCTCCTTTCATCCACTTCTTTTTTTTTCCGGTGAAACACCAGAAGGGCATCTCCAGCTGCTCGACGCAAACGGACCGCCGTGATCGAAAATGCGTCTGCCACCGCCTCCAGCGACGCGACGCAAAGTGACCGGGCCGTCCGCGGAGACGCAAACCCGGCGTATATTTGCGGCAGGTTTACATCTCTGCGGACGCGAAAAGTGTCCGCTCGCGTCTTCACCGGGCCCGCCTGGCAGCGAGCCTGCATCGAGGGCATCGCTTCGGCGGCCATCGCTTCCGCGGTCAGGGCTTTCGCGTCTGCACCGCAGCCTTCGCCATCAATGGCGCGGCTTCCTGTTCTGCGCGCGCGCTGGCGGGCTGCGGTTGGGCTTCTGCGCTGCCTTCAATGGCATCGTATCCCGCGCGCGACCGGCCTTAAAAGTCCACCGCCGCCACAGCCGCATCCCTGGGCGCCTCCACCGCCGCCACAGCCAGAGCCCTGGGCGCCTCCACCGCAGCCAGAGCCCTGGGCGCCACAGCCAGAGTCCTGGGCGCCTCCACCTCCAGCACCGCCGGCGCGCCCGACTTACGCTTCCCCGGTTTCCAACTGGCCGTAGACGGTACCGGAGCTCATTGTGCTCGACAGCGACGACGAGCAGCAGTAGGCGCACACGTTTAGGGAGTCACCCCCGACACAAACGGACGCGCGATTGATTTTAACTATTTTAGCCGACGCAAACAAACGGAGACGGACATTTCCGGACGCTAAAATGCATCACGGCACTGGAGATACCTAATGATAAAACGGGACCAGGCGCGCGAGACAAAGGACAAATAGCCCGCTAAATCAGGGCGGATATTCAAGTATCGTGTGGCGAAAACTCCACGATGGGTCACCATGACAAGCAGGGCCGACCACCCATGGTGCGCCGCGCCTGTCATGTCGTCGTGCGGCGCTGCCGAAACTGCCTCGCCCTGTCCGTTTGCTGCCTCGTGTATCTCGTGCCCATCTTCTTTCGCGGACGAGCGGATTTCCTTTTTTTTTTTTACTCATGGGTTGCCAAACACATTATAGATGCAACACTACATACGACATACACTCATCCTTAGGAAAGTACACGCACACAATACCTTTATTAACATCCTCAAGAATTCTGAATCTAAGAAACTGCTCCGACGAGTCTTGCGATTGATAAAGTTACCACAAATGTCTTGTACTGAAGAATCTTTTTTAGCGAGACACCAAAGTATCAAATTTGGTATTGGATTGGAGACGCTACTGTCCTCCTAACGATCCAACCACATATTTGTCTCGTATATTTTTCATTTCGTATAACTTGAACTAGTTGATGTGATTTTTCCCATTCGGGAAAAAACGTGATTTTTCGCTAGATTACACAGCTTTTATAATTGAGATTTTTTTTGCACGTGCTGACGCAATTTTCGCTAAGAATTTACTTCCCAGATTTCCTTCCAATTATTCGTTCCTCTTTCACTGATTGCCATTTCTGTTGCTCACGCACTCCAATAAAACTGCAGGCGCCGAAGCGAGGGCCACCCGCCATGGACGGCAACCACGCGCCGCATTCCAACCAGCACCAGCCGTCGCCGGAGCGGGACGGCAGCTTCAGCTACGACATAGAGAGCATGGACGGCGGCGGGGGAGGCGGGTTGCGTGGCGCAGCGTCCGAGGCGCTGCTGCGGTTCGACGACGACGACGGCGGCCCGCGCGAACCGCTGCTGCGGAAGCGGACCATGAACACCACCTCCCAGATCGCCATCGTCGGGGCCAACGTCTTCCCCATCGAGAGCCTCGACTACGAGTAAGCGTCCCCCCGAACCCCCTACCCGTCCTTCTCACTCCATCAATTCCCCCCCCCCCCCCCCCCCCTTCCGCGATAACCTCCGAGCTACTGATTAATGGAACCGGGGCGATGCCCTGCTCTTCTGAACCTACTAGCTCCTCTAACAGCTCTTATTTTATCGCTGTGCTGATCTCGATGAATGATGAGCTGTCCTTACGCTTAGTTTATTGGTTGACTTGGACATGAAAAAAAGTCACAGCAGCATCTTCTGCTGAATTCGGGATCCTTCGGTGGAAAAAGGCGTCATCCTTTGTTGCTCTTTTTTTTCCAACTTTGTCAAGAACTCAGATACTGGCAGGCACCAAGATCAAGAACAATGCCAAAGTTGAGGTTTGGTCTTGTGCCGACTAGGGGAGAATACCAGGTTTAAGCAGGCTAACCTGTTACTATTATTAGGATTCTTATTACTGGTCCTGTTTTAAGGGAATCCTACGAATGTATTATTTGAATGGGCACTTGCTATACATAGTTACCAACTGTGGGACTGATTGTACAGAGCCGCTAGTAAAATGTTAATTATCCCTTGACACGAACTAGCAGTAATGTGTTTGCACGCAGTAGTCAACATCAAACTTCTGATGAATTCAGATGTTAATTAACTGAAAGCAAGATGCAAAACTAAGATAGCCAAGAAACTTTTTCTTTTAAAAAGTCCCACCTTCAGAGGATCTAGCATTTACTCTGTAAGCAAGTCAACGATCGAATTCTGACGAGAAATAGATACTAATGTAGCTACGCAAGATGTGCACTGTAAGCCACTAGGTGCACTTAAGTAGTTTCGATATTGAAATTTTCCGTTGCTTGTTTCAGAATCGTGGAGAACGATCTTTTCAAGCAAGATTGGCGGTCCAGAAAGAAGAAGCAGATATTTCAGTATGTTGTTCTGAAATGGGCACTGGTTCTTCTGATTGGCCTGTTGACTGGGCTTGTTGGTTTCTTCAACAATCTTGCGGTCGAGAACATTGCTGGGTTCAAGTTGTTGATCACGGGTGAACTTATGCTCCAGAACAGGTAAAGCTTCACCACCCATGGATTTGCTATTTTACCATAATGCATTCTACTGGTTCTCCGTACGTACAGCTTGTTGGTTTACAGCGATGTGGTAATGTGAAGTTGTCGATTGTGTGCTGCTTCCAGTGCAGGTACTTCGTAGCATTTTTGGCATATGGAGGCTGCAATCTAGTCCTGGGAGCCACTGCTGCAGCAATCTGCGCTTACATAGCACCGGCTGCTGCTGGTTCTGGAATTCCTGAAGTTAAGGCATATCTTAATGGTGTTGATGCTTACTCTATTTTAGCTCCCAGCACACTCTTTGTGAAGGTAAGTTTGAACCCAGAATAAAAATGTACTAGCATTTTCTACTGTCAAGCATACTAATTGATATAACCGGCTCTGGCTTTGGCTCTGGCTCTGCTGCAGAAACAAAATAACTTGGAAAATTAATCTAATTGACATGGAACTCGACACTACTACATCTGTTAAATGAAAACACTCATCATTATTTCATTTTCGTTTTATTTTGTCAGCAACTGCAGAAAATGTCTAGGGTTATTGAAATTTATTCAGATTTGTGATGCCAACGGCGACCCACAATGTCCCAAAGCATGTCCATGTGTGAAAATGCAAAGAACCTTTCATTTAGATTCAGTTGCACAGCATATGGTTGATAACTTCAGAACAAAATGATGTATAACCAACTCGTTTGTAGCTGGCACATCATTAGGCCGAGACAAATAGGTATTGCTAATTGCATGCCAAAGTCAAATTACGTTGTTCTTTGAAATTTCGTCAATTATGTTGCAGATATTTGGTTCAATACTTGGAGTTTCAGCTGGATTTGTACTTGGGAAAGAAGGTCCCATGGTACATACAGGGGCATGCATTGCAAACTTGCTTGGTCAGGGGGGATCACGCAAGTATCATCTTACCTGTAATTGGCTGAAATATTTTAAGAACGATAGGGATAGGCGGGATTTGATTACATGTGGTGCAGCAGCTGGAGTAGCAGCAGCATTTCGTGCACCTGTTGGTGGTGTACTCTTTGCTCTTGAGGAAGCAGCATCATGGTACCATCTCTGTCCCTTCTCAAGCTGTTCATTAGTACTTTAATGCAGATGATAATCTTGTTAGATTGCTCTTACTTATAACTGTGTTTCTACTTACCGCTTTGAAACTTCCAGTCTTAAGTAATAAAAAACATCTGCAGCATCCATAGACACTGGGTATGTATTATACTAACCTGCACAATCTGAAGTTCTAAATGGCATGAAATTGTTATAGACCACAGGTCAGTATGCTGATAAGGGCATAAGGCAACTGGTCAAAGATGAACAAATCTGTTTTTGAAATTAGTACGTGGGTCTGCGAGTGCAAACAAATCGGACGGTGGGCATTTGATCCATATTTTAAAGTCAAGTACAAATGTGATTCCAACTTTTACTGAATTTGGTTGAATTGTGTTATCTGCCTAAAGAATATGCAAGATGACACTTTCGCTCATGCTCATAACGACTATCTTTTGCAATTTTGAACTAACCCAACGAAACATCAAGTTTACACTATCTTGACCAATTGTCAAATTACATACAGATATGGTAGAAAATATGTATACAGATTTATTATCGCCTTCGAACTGGATTTCAGGTGAAATAACATTTCAGATGGAAAACTTGAAATCTTATCTGCATCCATAGTTTTTCATATGAATGCGAATGGGGGAAGGATCTACTGATTCGATGAGTTTCTAAACCTTATATTTGTCCTATTTAATATGGATAGGGTATTTTAATAATATGGAATTCGTGTTTCTTTTCACTTCTGCACGTGGTTAATATGATTATATGAACATGTTAATTTTACTGCGTATGTTTTTTGTTTTTTTCGTGACAAAGGTTCTGCTTTTATTTATTCAGGTGGCGAAGTGCTCTTCTGTGGAGAACATTCTTTACAACTGCTGTTGTTGCTGTCGTGTTGAAGGCCCTGATTGAGTTCTGTCGTAGTGGAAAATGTGGTCTGTTTGGGCAAGGAGGCTTGATTATGTTTGATCTTAGCTCAAACATCCCGACATACGGCACCCAAGATGTCATCGCAATTATAATCCTTGGAATAATTGGTGGTGTCTTCGGGGGCCTCTTCAACTTTCTCTTGGATAGGATTCTCCGTGTCTACAGTATTATCAATGAGTAAGTACATTGATGTAGTTTTCCAATTTTTATATTTCAATTTCAAAACGAAATCTCATTTACATTGTCATGCTTCCATGTAGGAGGGGTGCTCCATTAAAGATCCTCCTCACCATCACAATATCAATTATCACGTCGGCGTGCTCCTATGGGCTCCCTTGGCTTGCTCCGTGCACTCCATGCCCTGTTGGTTCCATGGAGGAATGCCCCACCATTGGTCGTTCTGGAAATTATAAGAGCTTCCAGTGCCCGCCTGGTCATTACAATGGTCTTGCATCACTCTTCTTCAACACAAATGATGATGCCATCCGCAATCTTTTCAGCCGTGGCACCGCGAACGAGTTCCACATGTCTAGTCTTTTCGTATTCTTCACCGCTATTTACTGCCTTGGCCTCTTGACGTATGGTATTGCTGTCCCATCTGGTCTCTTTATCCCTGTAATTCTTGCTGGAGCTACGTATGGACGCATAGTGGGGACACTTCTCGGCCCCATGTCTGATCTTGATCCTGGCCTCTTTGCACTGCTTGGTGCCGCATCCTTCCTTGGTGGAACAATGAGAATGACCGTGTCAGTCTGCGTAATCCTTCTGGAGCTTACGAATGAACTCCATATGCTCCCATTGGTCATGCTTGTCCTTCTGATATCGAAGACCATAGCCGATTGCTTCAACAAAGGTGTCTATGATCAGATTGTGGTGATGAAAGGTTTGCCATTCATGGAGGCGCATGCTGAACCATACATGAGGCAGTTGGTAGCTAGTGATGTCGTGTCCGGGCCACTGATCTCCTTTTCAGGCGTTGAGAAGGTGGGCAACATTGTGCAAGCTTTAAGGATCACGGGCCACAACGGATTTCCAGTGGTTGATGAGCCACCTCTATCAGAAGCTCCAGAGCTGGTTGGGCTGGTGCTTAGATCACACTTGTTGGTTCTGCTGAATGGCAAGAACTTCATGAAAGACAAGGTGAAAACAAGTGGTAGCTTTGTGCTGCGAAGATTTGGTGCATTTGACTTTGCCAAGGCTGGTTCTGGTAAAGGTATGAAAGTCGAGGACCTGGATTTCACTGATGAAGAAATGGAGATGTATGTTGATCTCCATCCTATCACAAATACCTCACCCTACACGGTGGTTGAAACAATGTCACTTGCAAAGGCTGCAGTCCTTTTCAGGTCACTAGGTTTAAGACACCTCCTGGTTGTGCCAAAGACCCCAGGGGTGAGACCTCTCTATCTACAGTCCTTCTATAATCAGTATTTTACTGCACTTTTTTTTGCATGATATGAAATTGATGATGCAGCTGGATTTTCATATATTCAACACCAAAATACACGCCTGTAACAGTTTTTCTTCTTGTTTTCATGCAGAGACATCCCATTGTTGGGATTCTCACCCGGCACGATCTCATGCCGGAGCATATCCTTGGGCTGTTCCCAAATCTCCGCAAGTCACACTGAGGGGGCAAAATCAGAGCACTCAGCAGATCATACAATTTTTTTGTACCTGGCTTGTCATTTCTCATGAAGATGCTTCATTGGATCATGGAATAAGCTGATATATGTATTGTAAAGAGTTGATTCCCCAATCAGCAGTTTCATTGGATTTCTTTTTGGTAGCTTATTATACTCTTGTGTAGTAACAAACAATACACCTGCCAGTACATGTTGTCTCTTTTTCCTCAGCTGTGCCTTTGCCGTGTTGTTCGGTGGTTCTCATCTGCCGTTCCTGTAGCTTGGATTGCAAAACTTTGTCGGTAGTGATCTTTTCTGAACAGAATGATGACGGCAGACAAGGTTCTGCAATCTGAATCGTAAGTATTCATGAAGGAAATGCAGTTGCTTCCAAACAAGCTGGCTGTCCAGGCGTCAGTGGGGAGGCCTCTCATTTGTTGCTGTCACATGCCGGTGTTGGTTCTTGCTTTGAAGGATCCACAAAAAATCGCCAGGATCCTTTCCACAGCGACCCTGGTGGCATCTACTGCTGACCTAATAATCACAAAAAATTTATTGGCCTACATGCCAGTGGCTGGTTAAACTCCAGACATGAACAGAAAGAGGGGGAACAGTGACAGGCAAGGCACCATGATGCTGCCCCTGTAGATTCCAGCATGTGTGGTCATTGCTTGCTAGTTGCTACTGTCTCACACCTCCCAGTCACCAGTGTAGGGTATTTTTTCAGTGTGTGATGCATGCATTCCAAATACCAAGAACTTTATGCACAAACTCTCATCTGCTTTGGCCCTATTAAATTAGATTTTGTGCCTGTGCAAACCTTTTGAGCTTTTTGGCCGGTTTGTGCTCTGCTGCTCTCTGTGACAGTTGCAAGAATTGTTACCTGCATGTTGTGGCAACAGGGCAACATGTTGTGGCATGAGATCATGTACACACTGTAGATACGGTGTGTTTTCAGGCGAGGATTTTGGGTTATGATATCGGAGTGAGGCATGTACCATTGCGTTCTAGCTTCCCTTCCAAGCAAGGTGGGCAAGCAAAAGAAAAAAGGAAGATCATGTTTTCCCCCTCTGTTATTCTCGCACTAATTATAGCTAGATCGACTTATTAGTGTGGACTAATAGATTTTGAGTATGTTTGGTTAGAGAGATATCTCTTGCTAGTAAATATCTCTCGCTTTATAATATAGTACAACAGAAAAATATTTTTATCAATGCTGGTTTATCTTAGTCACCTCTAAACATATGTTTAGAGAGGACGCTAACGGCAACAGAATGGGTCGCATGGCTCCATTTGTGTCAACGTTAGTGATGATAAATTTATCCGAGATAGTTTTCTTCGAAAGAACCTTTTTGGTCGAATCAATGGACAAGATTAAGTGAACGCACATAACCGTTCCCCACAACCTGTGGAAACATAAACTCCCACTAAAGATTTTTTTTGTTGCAAAAAGTATGCCTAACTATTAATAAACATCAATCATAGTAAAAACATCTTTAAAAGTAATAAAAATGCATATATATTTTTGGACCACCTACAGAAGACTACAAGCACTAGAGCGAGTCGAAGGGCACCATTGTCCTTACCCCTCCCTCATCAAGATGGGCAAAGCTTGTCATAGTAGACAAACGCGAAGTCGTTGTGCTAAGACCCCAAAGAACCAACACACCGGAGCAACAACCATCGCCAAATATGAGAACCATTAAATCGGAAGGGCTAGACTTGCAACCACACCAACTGACACGAAGACCGACCGAATCCTAGGAGGTCCGTGAAAAGACAACCCCACACGCCCTTCGCCGGCGCTGGGCGCACCACCGGTACGGAGATAGGGCGAGGAGAAACTTATTCTAACATCGGAATGTAGCAGCCACCTCACCATCCTAAAGAAGATACTATAAATACCTAAAAAAATACCGAAAACCTCGTGCTGGCGAGAGGTTGTGGTCCGCCATATCTCCAAGGCCCCCGGAGGCGGGGGAGGAGGGGCAGACCGGTGGCGTCACCGGCTAAGGGGACGAAGCCCTAGATTTCTTTTGGAGCGTCCACTGGTGGAAAAGGGCCTTTGGTCGCGGTTCGCAACTGCCATTAGTCGCGGTTGCGCAACCGCGACCAAATAAGCGCGACTAAAGGCCCCCCCTTTAGTCGCGGTTGCTTACGAACCGCGACTAAAGGCCTGTCCACGTGGGCGCCAGGCGACCGTCGGGGCGGAGGACCTTTAGTCGCGGTTCTTCTGGCCAACCGCGACTAAAGGCCGCCGCAGGTTTAGGGTTTTAGCCCCCCCCTAAACCTGTTTTCTTTTTAATTTGTATTGTTTTATTTCTTTTGTGCTTTATTTTAATTTTGAAGGAGTTTCACATATTCTACGGTACTACATACATGCATATGAATGTACAATTTGAAACAAATTTGAAATTAGAACCGAAAAGAATTCAAGAGGAATATACAATATATATATTCAATATCATCGGATGACCATATACAATTTTGAACAAGTTTCCATACATAATTTAATGCATATGAAGTTCTACGTCATCGTAATAGTGTTCTCCTTTAGGATCGATGACTTCCCTCGTGAACCATCCAGCTAGTTCCTCTTGAAATGGTCGGAAGCGAGCTTCTGGACTAAGCATCTTCCGGAGGTTATTCCTCTTCTCATTGTTATCACTCGGAACCCGCTCAGAGGTGTATCTCCGGATCATCTCACAGACATAGTATCCACATAGATTGGTCCCCGCTGGCTGAATATCGCCACCATTCTTAGCCGTTGACCGCATGAATTGTAGCTCTTTTTTGAATTCACCGACCGTTTCATCTGTGAACCGTCTCCAAACCCTACGAGGCAAAGAAAATTAAATGAACAAGAGAGTTATTAGTTACTTGATATTAGGAAATGAACGAAATAGGCCGATCGATATAGAGCGCAAATGAATGAAAATAATTACTTATGCAGCATTCTTCTCATGTCGCCCCAAAGCTTTGCATCCAGAGGCAGAGAGTCGTGGACGAGACATGTGGAGGTGTCAAATTTAATTACTAGCAGAATCCAGTGGAACCTGCGGACACGATACATGCACAGTCATGCATAACTCATCGATTAGCCGGCCACATACCATGCATGGAGTAAACAAAAGAGAATGTGCTCAAGACAGAAACACTCACCCAAAATGGTAAGGAAATAGAATATCACTTTTGAGTTCCTGCTTTTTAAGAAACCGCCACAGGTCTTCCTCCACGTCGGCGGGGTGATGCTCTAACACATATCCATTAACGATGTGTGGGTCAATGAACCCAACATCATGGATGTTCCTTACTCTGCATTCTTTAATCTTCATTCTGCATATATAATAGCGTACACAACAATATAGTTAGGACATATATATAGTGCAGGCAATATGAACGAGATGGGGTAGAAATAAATCACTTATAGAACGTAGCAACTGATGATAGATTTGTCGATCTCGCGCAGATTGAAAAGCTGGAACAATTCACTCAGATGAATTTGTACATAGTAATGTTTGAAGTGATGCTCATATCTAACTTCTGCATAAATATATTCTTTGGCGTTTTTATTTTTTATGTAACCCTTGTACCATTTCAGCAGACTTGTCATTTGTGGAGGTAGATCCTCTTCCTGCGCAGGCTCGACGAGAGGTCCATTCGGCACATATGTAATTACTACCTTCTTCACTGGCGCCTCATCAAGGCCTAACAGTTCACGAAGAGTCATACCTAAGTTGGCCGCTTGTTCTCTGGCACTCATTACAGTCAATCCATGTGCTGCCGCAGCTTCTATGATATCGGGGGCATCCGGACCGGCGGCTTTCACTATAAGCAGGGCAATCGATTGTTTACTTTGTTCCCCGAGCTGGGCAACTCGTTTCCCGCTTTTTTTACTTTCTAATTCTTTCTCAGCCTCCTCCAAGGCTTTCTTCTCCTGCTTCTCCGCCCGCTCTTTCTTCTCCTTGAACATGAGTGCCTGCCTACGAAGTTCACGTGCATAGTCGTCAGGCAGATTCTTCGCGGCTTGGGACGGTGTGCTCAAAAATGACTTAGCCCACTTCTTTTGCTCATCAGAAAATACTGGCTTGGGCTCGGGCTCTCTTTTCTTCTTGCAGTCCGCCTTCCATTTCTCATAATCAG
Source organism: Lolium perenne (assembly GCF_019359855.2). NCBI lineage: Eukaryota > Viridiplantae > Streptophyta > Magnoliopsida > Poales > Poaceae > Lolium > Lolium perenne. The sequence continues at coordinate 220,977,421 of NC_067245.2, read as the reverse complement.
CAGTCGCGGCCGCGTCGACTTCCTCGGCACTACGTTCCCAAGGCCTCGTGGGGAGAGGCTTCAGTGATGGCTCCGGTACCTTTGTTATCTTAGGTACATAAGGGTCCGGGTTAATACTCCACGACTGCTTCTGCTTCTTCGCCGGAGGTGGATTGGGGGGCGGCGTCTGCTTACCCGCCCGGGGCGAACTAGGGGGCGGCGGCTGCTTACCCGCCGGAGGTGAATTGGGGGGCGGCGTCGGCTGACGTGAAGGAGGTGTAGGTGAAGCACCACCACCACCACCGCCACCGCCACCACCACCGTAGGGGGGTGGACTTGTTGGCCTTGGCGCCTCGCCTGGAAACTTGATAAACTTCTTTTGCCATAGAATGATATGGCGCTTGACATCTCCAAGTCTTCTCGCCCCTTCAGGTGTAGCAATGTCAATCTCCAGGTCCTCAAACCCTTGGACTATGTCCTCCACCGTGACACGAGCATAGCCATCTTGAATGGGGTTGTTGTGGTGGAGTGCTCCAGGTAAACATGGTAAAGTATTGCCGATGGCTACCTTCATGGACATGTTCCCGATAGGATAATACAGATGACATTCTTTCATCTCCTTTACATCGTCCACGGGGTAGCGAGGAGGCTCCGGTGCAGTAATTTCGATCGCCGGAGGCTCCGGTGCAGTAATTTCGATCGTCGGTGCATGTGCACCAGCCGGTGGGGCCTCCATGGAAGCCACGCTGCTTCTCCGCTGCTGGCTTCCGAGATCCGCTGGATGATCTTCATGCTGCGCCCGAGCTGCATCTCTTTCTTGTACTAGTACATTCACGGTTTTCTTCATCTCATCCATTTCCGATGCCAACCGCGTCACAACATCTGCATCCCGATCCATCTTTCTCTTACGACTTCTGTAACCGTACGGGTCATCGTTCTGGGAGAACCCTATTTTCCACGGAATGTTCCCCATGCCTCGTACACGTCCTCCATGTTCAGGATTCCCGAGGGCTTTTGTCAGCGCGTCGTTCTCTCTGTTGAACTTGATCTTCCCCTCTTGAGCATCCCTCATTGCGTTAATAAGGGCTTGGGTGGGTTTAAACATTTTTCCCCGGTAAACACACTCCCCTGTCTCCGGGTGTAGCGTTCCCCCATGCCCGTACCACCAGCTTTTGGCCCTTGGGTCCCATCCCTCCGTACCTGGACGGATTCCTCGCGCCCTCAGCTTGTTCTCCATCTTCTCCCACCTAGGCTCCCAAAGGCGATACCCTCGTGGCCCCATAATATGATTGTACTCCTTCTTAGCCGCATTTTCCTTATTTTTTTTCGATATTTGAATGAACTGCTCCGATTTCTTTTGCTTCTCAAATTCTGGCCAATCATGTTTCAGTTTCTCATATTGTCCTTTGAAATCCGGAGTCTTGTTCTCGTTGACATAGTCACGGGCTAGATTTTGCTTGAATTTTCAGAATGCGTCGGCCATCTTATGAAGAGCGAACTGTTTGACTAGCCTCCTCCTCTCCTTGTTTTCCTCAATCTTGTTACCCTCCTCATCGAATTTGTTGTATTCCGGAGGTAGAACGAAATGTTCCATAAGCTTTTTCAAGCAATCTTTTTTTGTTCTCTTATCGACAAAAGTGAAACCAAGACGTGCCTTCTTTGGCTCATTCCACTCCTGGACGGTGATCGAGACGTTGTCTCTAACAACGGCTCCGCATTGGCTGATAAACTTGGTGGCATTCTTGTGGGGCTCCAGCGGCTTGCCGGTTGCACTGTCGACAACCTCGATGGTTGATGGCGTGTAACTCACACGTTCGTCGGGAACCCCAAGAGGAAGGTATGATGCGCACAGCAGCAAGTTTTCCCTCAGAAAGAAACCAAGGTTTATCGAACCAGGAGGAGCCAAGAAGCACGTTGAAGGTTGATGGCGGCGGGATGTAGTGCGGCGCAACACCAGGGATTCCGGCGCCAACGTGGAACCTGCACAACACAACCAAAGTACTTTGCCCCAACGAAACAGTGAGGTTGTCAATCTCACCGGCTTGCTGTAACAAAGGATTAACCGTATTGTGTGGAAGATGATTGTTTGCGGAAAACAGTAGAACAAGTATTGCAGTAGATTGTATTTCAGTAAAGAGAATTGGACCGGGGTCCACAGTTCACTAGAGGTGTCTCTCCCATAAGACAAACAGCATGTTGGGTGAACAAATTACAGTTGGGCAATTGACAAATAAAGAGAGCATGACCATGCACATACATATCATGATGAGTATAGTGAGATTTAATTGGGCATTACGACAAAGTACATAGACCGCCATCCAACTGCATCTATGCCTAAAAAGTCCACCTTCAGGTTATCATCCGAACCCCCTCCAGTATTAAGTTGCAAAGCAACAGACAATTGCATTAAGTATGGTGCGTAATGTAATCAACAACTACATCCTTAGACATAGCATCAATGTTTTATCCCTAGTGGCAACAAAGACAACACAACCTTAGAACTTTCTCACATCGTCCTGTGTCAATGCAGGCATGAACCCACTATCGAGCATAAGTACTCCCTCTTGGAGTTACAAGCATCTACTTGGCCAGAGCATCTACTAGTAACGGAAAGCATGCAAGATCATAAACAACACGTAGATATAACTTTGATAATCAACATAACAAGTATTCTCTATTCATCGGATCCCAACAAACGCAACATATAGAATTACAGATAGATGATCTTGATCATGTTAGGCAGCTCAGAAGATCCGACAATGATAACACAATGGGGAGAAGACAACCATCTAGCTACTGCTATGGACCCATAGTCCAGGGGTAGACTACTCACACATCACACCGGAGGCGACCATTGCGGCGTAGAGTCCTCCGGGAGATGATTCCCCTCTCCGGCAGGGTGCCGGAGGCGATCTCCTGGATCCCCCGAGATGGGATCGGCGTTGGCGGCGTCTCGGAAGGTTTTCCGTATCGTGGCTCTCGGTCCGGGGGTTTCGTCACGGAGGCTTTAAGTAGGCGGAAGGGCAAGTCAGGAGGGGGCACAGGGGCCCCAGATGACAGGGCGGCGCGGCCAAGGGGTGGGCCGCGCCGCCCTAGGGTTTGGGCACCCTGTGGCCCCACTTCGTTTCGTCTTCGAACTTCTGGAAGCTTCGTGGAAAAATAGGCCCCTGGGCTTTGATTTCGTCCAATTCCGAGAATATTTCCTTACTAGGATTTCTGAAACCAAAAACAGCAGAAAACAAAGAATCGGCACTTCGGCATCTTGTTAATAGGTTAGTTCCAGAAAATGCACGAATATGACATAAAGTGTGCATAAAACATGTAGATAACATCAATAATGTGGCATGGAACATAAGAAATTATCGATACGTCGGAGACGTATCAGCATCCCCAAGCTTAGTTCTGCTCGTCCCAGCAGGTAAAACGATAACACGTATAATTTACGGAGTGACATGCCATCATAATCTTGATCATACTATTTGTAAAGCATATGTAGTGAATGCAGCGATCAAAACAATGTATATGACATGAGTAAACAAGTGAATCATAAAGCAAAGACTTTTCATGAATAGCACTTCAAGACAAGCATCAATAAGTCTTGCATAAGAGTTAACTCATAAAGCAATAATTCAAAGTAAAAGCATTGAAGCAACACAAAAGAAGATTAAGTTTCAGCGGTTGCTTTCAACTTGTAACAAGTATATCTCATGGATATTGTCAACATAGAGTAATATAATAAGTGCAATAAGCAAGTATGTAGGAATCAATGCATAGTTCACACAAGTGTTTGCTTCTTGAGATGGAGAGAAATAGGTGAACTGACTCAACATTGAAAGTAAAAGAATGGTCCTCCATAGAGGAAAAGCTTCGATTGCTATATTTGTGCTAGAGCTTTGATTTTGAAAACATGAAACAATTTTGTCAAGGTAGTAATAAAGCATATGCATCATGTAAATTATATCTTATAAGTTGCAAGCCTCATGCATAGTGTACTAATAGTGCCCGCACCTTGTCCTAATTAGCTTGGACTACCGGATCATCACAATGCACATGTTTTTACCAAGTGTCACAAAGGGGTACCTCTATGCCGCCTGTACAAAGGTCTAAGGAGAAAGCTCGCATTGGATTTCTCGCTATTGATTATTCTTCAACTTAGACATCCATACCGGGACAACATAGACAACAGATAATGGACTCCTCTTTTATGCATAAGCATGTAACAACAATTAATAATTTTCTCATTTGAGATTGAGGATATATGTCCAAAACTGAAACTTCCACCATGGATCATGGCTTTAGTTAGCGGCCCAATGTTCTTCTCTAACATTATGCATGCTTAACCATAGGGTGGTAGATCTCTCTTACTTCAGACAAGACGGACATGCATAGCAACTCACATGAAATTCAACAAAGAGTAGTTGATGGCGTCCCCAGTGAACATGGTTATCGCACAACAAGCAACTTAATAAGAGATAAAGTGCATAATTACATATTCAATACTACAATAGTTTTTAAGCTATTTGTCCCATGAGCTATATATTGCAAAGGTGAATGATGGAATTTTAAAGGTAGCACTCAAGCAATTTACTTTGGAATGGCGGAAAATACCATGTAGTAGGTAGGTATGGTGGACACAAATGGCATAGTGGTTGGCTCAAGTATTTTGGATGCATGAGAAGTATTCCCTCTCGATACAAGGTTTAGGCTAGCAAGGCTTATTTGAAACAAACACAAGGATGAACCGGTGCAGCAAAACTCACATAAAAGACATATTGAAAACATTATAAGACTCTACACCGTCTTCCTTGTTGTTCAAACTCAATACTAGAAATTATCTAGACCTTAGAGAAACCAAATATGCAAACCAAATTTTAGCATGCTCTATGTATTTCTTCATTAATGGGTGCAAAGCATATGATGCAAGAGCTTAAACATGAGCACAACAATTGCCAAGTATCACATTACCCAAGACATTTATAGCAATTACTACATGTATCATTTTCCAATTCCAACCATATAACAATTTAACGAAGGAGAAACTTCGCCATGAATACTATGAGTAGAAACCAAGGACATACTTGTCCATATGCTACAGCGGAGCGTGTCTCTCTCCCATAAAGTGAATGCTAGGATCCATTTTATTCAAACAAAACAAAAACAAAAACAGACCAACGCTCCAAGAAAAAGCACATAAGATGTGATGGAATAAAAATATAGTTTCAGGGGAGGAACCTGATAATGTTGTCGATGAAGAAGGGGATGCCTTGGGCATCCCCAAGATTAGACGCTTGAGTCTTCTTAGAATATGCAGGGGTGAACCACCGGGGCATCCCCAAGCTTAGAGCTTTCACTCTCCTTGATCATGTTGCATCATACTCCTCTCTTGATCCTTGAAAACTTCCTCCACACCAAACTCGAAACAACTCATTAGAGGGTTAGTGCACAATAAAAATTAACATATTCAGAGGTGACACAATCATTCTTAACACTTCTGGACATTGCATAATGCTACTGGACATTAGTGGATCAAAGAAATTCATCCAACATAGCAAAAGAGGCAATGCGAAATAAAAGGCAGAATCTGTCAAAACAGAACAGTTCGTATTGACGAATTTTAAAATGGCACCAGACTTGCTCAAATGAAAATGCTCAAATTGAATGAAAGTTGCGTACATATCTGAGGATCATGCACGTAAATTGGCTTAATTTTCTGAGCTACCTACAGGGAGGTAGACCCAGATTCGTGACAGCAAAGAAATCTGGAACTGCGCAGTAATCCAAATCTAGTACTTACTTTTCTATCAACGGCCTACTTGGCACAACAAAACACAAAACTAAGATAAGGAGAGGTTGCTACAGTAGTAAACAACTTCCAAGACACAAAATAAAAACAAAGTACTTGTAGGTAAAAACATGGGTTGTCTCCCATAAGCGCTTTTCTTTAACGCCTTTCAGCTAGGCGCAGAAAGTGTGCATGAAGTATTATCAAAAAGTGATGCATTCTCAGCGGGGTGCGGAGTTTTCTCAACCAGGCATAATATATTTGATACATAAGTTTTAGCATCCCCCTTTTTATTAGTCTTAGGTGTGCTACTCTCATCAAACAAATTTTCAGGAACAAGCCAAGCATAGTTATTTTCTAGTGCATCATTCATAGCTAAGAGTTTACATGGTATTGGTGCTTTGATCTCCCCACCATCATCAATATTATTAGTGTATCTTATTCTATCCATGTCCATCTTTTCAAGGAGGCTAACAAAATTAGTATGAGAATCAAGCATATTAAATTTAGCAAAGACCTTTCTAGCTTCTCTTGCTAGACCACCAAATTCTCTAAGAAGGGTTTCTAAAACAAAATCTTTCTTTTCCCCTTCTTCCATATCACCAAGTGTGAGAAACATGTGTTGGATTATAGGATTAAGATTAACAAATTTAGTTTCCAACAGGCGAACTAAATGTGCAGCAGCAATTTCATAAGTAGGCGCAAGGTCTACCAAGTGTCTATCTTCAAAACTTTCAATGGTACTAACATGATTGAAAAATTCTTCTATATTATTTCTCCCAACTATAGACCCATGTCCTACCGGTATGTCTTTTGTGGTAAAATTAAAAGGAAACATGATGAGTAAAGTAAATGCAAGTAACTAATTTTTTTGTGTTTTTGATATAGCAAACAAGATAGCAAATAAAGTAAAACTAGCAACTAATTTTTTTGTATTTTGATTTAGTGCAGCAAATAAAGTAGTAAATAAAACTAAGCAAGACAAAAACAAAGTAAAGAGATTGAGAAGTGGAGACTCCCCTTGCAGCGTGTCTTGATCTCCCGGCAACGAGCGCCCGGAAAATATGCTTGATGGCGTGTAACTCACACGTTCGTTGGGAACCCCAAGAGGAAGGTATGATGCGCACAGCAGCAAGTTTTCCCTCAGAAAGAAACCAAGGTTTATCGAACCAGGAGGAGCCAAGAAGCACGTTGAAGGTTGATGGCGGCGGGATGTAGTGCGGCGCAACACCAGGGATTCCGGCGCCAACGTGGAACCTGCACAACACAACCAAAGTACTTTGCCCCAACGAAACAGTGAGGTTGTCAATCTCACCGGCTTGCTGTAACAAAGGATTAACCGTATTGTGTGGAAGATGATTGTTTGCGGAAAACAGTAGAACAAGTATTGCAGTAGATTGTATTTCAGTAAAGAGAATTGGACCGGGGTCCACAGTTCACTAGAGGTGTCTCTCCCATAAGACAAACAGCATGTTGGGTGAACAAATTACAGTTGGGCAATTGATAAATAAAGAGAGCATGACCATGCACATACATATCATGATGAGTATAGTGAGATTTAATTGGGCATTACGACAAAGTACATAGACCGCCATCCAACTGCATCTATGCCTAAAAAGTCCACCTTCAGGTTATCATCCGAACCCCCTCCAGTATTAAGTTGCAAAGCAACAGACAATTGCATTAAGTATGGTGCGTAATGTAATCAACAACTACATCCTTAGACATAGCATCAATGTTTTATCCCTAGTGGCAACAGCACAACACAATCTTAGAACTTTCTCACATCGTCCTGTGTCAATGCAGGCATGAACCCACTATCGAGCATAAGTACTCCCTCTTGGAGTTACAAGCATCTACTTGGCCAGAGCATCTACTAGTAACGGAAAGCATGCAAGATCATAAACAACACGTAGATATAACTTTGATAATCAACATAACAAGTATTCTCTATTCATCGGATCCCAACAAACGCAACATATAGAATTACAGATAGATGATCTTGATCATGTTAGGCAGCTCACAAGATCCGACAATGATAGCACAATGGGGAGAAGACAAGCATCTAGCTACTGCTATGGACCCATAGTCCAGGGGTAGACTACTCACACATCACACCGGAGGCGACCATGGCGGCGTAGAGTCCTCCGGGAGATGATTCCCCTCTCCGGCAGGGTGCCGGAGGCGATCTCCTGGATCCCCCAAGATGGGATCGGCGTTGGCGGCGTCTCTGGAAGGTTTTCCGTATCGTGGCTCTCGGTACTGGGGGTTTCGTCACGGAGGCTTTAAGTAGGCGGAAGGGCAAGTCAGGAGGGGGCACAGGGGCCCCAGATGACAGGGCGGCGCGGCCAAGGGGTGGGCCGCGCCGCCCTAGGGTTTGGGCACCCTGTGGCCCCACTTCGTTTCGTCTTCGGACTTCTGGAAGCTTCGTGGAAAAATAGGCCCCTGGGCTTTGATTTCATCCAATTCCGAGAATATTTCCTTACTAGGATTTCTGAAACCAAAAACAGCAGAAAACAAAGAATCGGCACTTCGGCATCTTGTTAATAGGTTAGTTCCAGAAAATGCACGAATATGACATAAAGTGTGCATAAAACATGTAGATAACATCAATAATGTGGCATGGAACATAAGAAATTATCGATACGTCGGAGACGTATCAATGGTACATGTTTCTCCTTGTTTCATCGTCTTGGTTGCGCCACGCTTTGACGACGTACTCGATTGTTTCGACGATCCGGCTGAGGGCTAAAATAAGAAAGAGAGTCGCGCGCGTTAGTACAAACATATTTATTTAAATCAGTTAGTTTGTATCACCAGAGGCTCAATGTATATATATACCTCGGCGCCGGAGGTGGTTTCTACTTCCAATTGAAGATCGTCGTTTATCGATGTTTGTTCGGCATCATCTTGCTGACGGCCTTCATCTTCACCGTCAAGGTTCAGATAAGAAGAGATCTCTTCTTCATCTTGATCGGTCGGCACATAAAGAATATCGCCGTTTATGAGGCCCATTATATGTTCTTCAGCGTCCGGATCATAGTTGGCCATAATCGGGTCAGCTCTATCGTCCGCCATATGTCAGTCCTGAAAACATGTAGTAAAAACAAATTAATTAAGTGAAGAAGGGGGGCGGTGGCGGTGGCGAAAGGGCGGTGGCAAAAGGAGGGGGCGAGGAAAGGGTGGGAGAGGGTGTCGCGGAAGAGCGCGAGATGGGGCGGCAGACGACGGCGTCACGGAGAGGGAGGCGAGGACGAGCGCGTTGGCGGCGATTAAAGGTTTTTTTAACGGCGTCACGGAGAGGGAGGCGAGGACAAGCGCGTTGGCGTTGGCGCGTTGGCGGCGTTACGTTTTTGTGACGGCGTTACGTTGGCGCGTAGGCGTTGGCGCGTTGGCGCGTTGACAACCGCGTTGGCGTTGGCGCGTTGACGGCGTTGGCGCGTTGGCGCGTTGACGGCGTTACGTTTTTGTGAAGTTAAATTTTTTTGTTAATAAGTTAAAGTTTTTGTGAAATTAAAGTTTTTGTTAAGTTAAAGTTTTTGTGAAGTTAATTTTTTTGTGAAATTAAAGTTTTTGTTAAGTTAATGTTTTTGTTAAGTTTACGTTTTTGTGAAGTTAAAAAAAAGGAGATGGAGGGGGCCGGGGCGCCGCCAGTACGTGTACTGTGTGTGTCGCCCCCGGCCGGCCGCCTTCCTCTTGCGCGTGTGGCGCGCGGCAGCGCCGGCGGCGCCGGCGGGAAGACGAGCGCGCGGTGCACCGCCGCGGGGAAAAGACGAGCGCGGTGCGCCGCCGCGGGGAAAAGATGGAGCACGCCGGCGGGGATGAAGACAAGAGCAGCACGTCGACGTACGGTGGCGTGCGTGGCGCGTCGGGGCAGTCGGACGGCGAGGGGCGACAGCGATGGCGTCGAGGGCGCGGCGGCGATTGGTGAGGGGCGCGGCGACGGCGACGGCGACGGCGTCGAGGGCGCGGCGGCGGTCGGACGGCGTCGCTGCAGAGAGTGTCGCGCGCGGATCGATCGGAGAAGAAGCAGAGTGGGGGCATCGGCGGTTCGGGCGCGGCGTTTTATACTGGGCGACCTTTGGTCGCGGTTCGGGACCCCAACCGCGACTAAAGAGGTACCTTTAGTCACGGTTGGCGACCCCAACCGCGACTAAAGGGTAATTTCGACGGGTTTTCGTTTCCCGCGGAAAAATACCCTTTAGTCGTGGTTGGCGAGGCCAACCGCGACTAAAGCTATTTTTCAAATTTCTTTTCTTTTTCAAAATGTTAAAAGTACATATAATATATCAATAAATTCAGAAAAATAAAACTAATTCAATTCAAAATCTTAAAAATACAATTAATATATCAAAAAATTCAGAAAAATAAAACTAATTCAATTCAAAATCTTAAAAATACAAATAATATATCAAAAAATTCAGAAAAATAAAACTAATTCAATTCAAAATCTTAAAAATACAAATAATATATCAAAAAATTCAGAAAAATAAAATTAATTCAATTCAAAATCTTAAAAATACAAATAATATATCAAAAAATTCAGAAAAATAAAACTAATTCATTTCAAAATCTTCCCGCCTCTTCTTCCCGCTATTTCTTCCTTGTCTTCCCGCCTCTTTCTTCCCGCCACTTTCTTCCCGCCACTTTCTTCCCGCCTCCTGTCTTCCCGCTCCCATTTTTCCCGCCATTTCTCACTACATATATGTAGCCCGGCTTGGCCAGCATTATCACATCTCTACAATCTCTCATCACTCTCTCATGGCTTCCACCGCACCCACTCTAACCTACCAGCAGGTGGAGGAGCTTTGCACCTCGAACTACCCTTGCCCACCGGGCTACTGCGTCCCCGCCGGCTGGAGCCTAAGCGCCGGCGGCGTGCCGGTCCCTCCCATCCCTCAGGGTACTGCGTGCCGGGCGGCCATCACGAACCACTACTACCTCGACCTCACGCCGGAGCAGCGGATGAATCCCCGCTGGCATCCTAATAACCAGCATACTTGGGACGCCTTCTTCATCAATCGTCGTGAGAGGGCGCTCGCCAGGTATGAGGAGGACGGTCTGCCTCTTGGGAACTTCCACGAGGTCGGCCGTCGTCTATGGTGGTACGGCCGGACTCTGCAGAGCGTCATGGACTACATCACGGCCGGCGATATCCCCCGCCTGCGCTACCCTCAGTTCGAGCCACGAGCGCCGCCCGACGACAGCGACGACAACAGTGACGACGACGGCGGCAACTTAGAAGGCGACGACTACCAGTACAACGGCGGCGGCTATGAAGACTACGAGTATGCATATTATACGCCTAGGCAGGAGTATGACTAAATCACTCCAAATTTCATGAATCATCAGTGTGGTTTCTCGAATCAATCGAATCATTCGAAAATGGACACCAAACACATCACGGGTAATATAATTCACATGATCCATTCAATAAAGTTTGGTACAATAAATTATTACACATCATTTCTTCCCTTGTGTCCCTGTTTGCTTACGATTGTGCCGTATCCATGGAGCATCCTCATCATTTAACTTAATGCTTGGGTCGGTGTTCACTTTGAAGGGCGGAATTTCAGCAAACATATTATAATCTTCTGACATGTCTGTCTTGTCCTCCACTCCCACGATGTTTCTTTTCCCTGAAAGAACAATGTGGCGCTTTGGATCATCGCATGATGTACTGATCGTTTTCTTATCTTTCCATTTCCTCGGTTTGCTACTCATGTCCTTCACATAGAAAACCTGAGCGACATCTTTCGCTAGGACGAATGGTTCGTCAAGGTAACCAAGATTGTTGAAATCCACCATTGTCATTCCGTATTGCTGGTCCACCTTTACCCCACCTCCTGTTAGCTTGAACCATTTGCACCGGAACAAAGGGACCTTAAAGGAGGGTCCATAGTCAAGTTCCCATATCTCCTCTATGTAACCATAATATGTGACCTTTTGCCCATTCTCGGTTGCTGCATCAAAGCGGACACCACTGTTTTGGTTGGTGCTCTTTTTATCTTGGGCGATCGTGTAAAATGTATTCCCATTTATCTCGTACCCTTGGAAAGTCGTTATAGTCGAAGATGGTGTCTTGGCCAACATGTACAGCTGATCTACAACATCATTGTCATTCATTAAATATTTTCTCAACCAACTGCCGAAAGTCTCCATGTGGGCCTTCCTAATCCAGGATTCAGGCTTCCCCGGGTTGTCCGAGCGTAAAATATTCTTGTGTTTCTCAAAGTACGGAGCCACCAAGCTGGAATTGGTCAGAACTGTGTGGTGTGCTTCAGTTATAGAATGGCCGTCCATACATATCGTTGATTTCCTTCCGATCGTGCCTTTTCCACTTAGTCTCCCCTCGTGCCGTGATCGAGGAAGACCAATCGGCTTAAGGTCAGGAACAAAGTCAACACAAAACTCAATTACCTCCTCATTTCCGTAGCCCTTGGCGATGCTTCTTTCTGGCCTAGTGACACGCGTACAGCACGCGACCGTTGGGAACCCCAAGTGGAAGGTGTGATGCGTACAGCAGTAAGTTTCTCTAAGTTAGAAACCAAGGTTTATCGAACCAGTAGGAGTCAAGAAGCACGTTGAAGGTTGATGGCGGCGAAGTGTAGTGCGGCGCAACACCAGGGATTCCGGCGCCAACGTGGAACCTGCACAACACAACCAAATTACTTTGCCCCAACGTGACAGTGAGGTTGTCAATCTCACCGGCTTGCTGTAACAAAGGATTAGATGTATAGTGTGGATGATGATTGTTTGCGTAAAACAAGAAACAAGTATTGCAGTAGATTGTATTTGATTAAAAGAATGGACCGGGGTCCACAGTTCACTAGTGGTGTCTCTCCCATAAGATAAATAGCATGTTGGGTGAACAAATTACAGTTGGACAATTGACAAATAGAGAGGGCATGACAATGCACATACATGATATGATGAGTATTGTGAGATTTAATTGGGCATTACGACAAAGTACATAGACCGCTATCCAGCATGCATCTATGCCTAAAAAGTACACCTTCAGGTTATCATCCGAACCCCCTCCAGTATTAAGTTGAAAACAACAGACAATTGCATTAAGTATGGTGCGTAATGTAATCAATAACTACATCCTCGGACATAGCATCAATGTTTTATCCCTAGTGGCAACAGCACATCCACAACCTTAGGGGTTTCTGTCACTCCCCCAGATTTAATGGAGACATGAACCCACTATCGAGCATAAATACTCCCTCTTGGAGTTACAAGTATCAACTTGGCCAGAGCCTCTACTAGTAACGGAGAGCATGCAAGATCATAAACAACACATAGATAATAGATTGATAATCAACATAACATAGTATTCTCTATCCATCGGATCCCAACAAACACAACATATAGCATTACAGATAGATGATCTTGATCATGTTAGGCAGCTCACAAGACCCGACAATGAAGCATAATTAGGAGAAGACGACCATCTAGCTACTGCTATGGACCCATAGTCCAGGGGTGAACTACTCACTCATCACTCCGGAGGCGACCATGGCGGTGAAGAGTCCTCCGGGAGATGATTCCCCTCTCCGGCAGGGTGCCAGAGGCGATCTCCTGAATCCCCCGAGATGGGATTGGCGGCGGCGGCGTCTCTGGAAGGTTTTCCGTATCGTGGCTCTCGGTACTGGGGGTTTCGCGACGAAGACCTTAAGTAGGCGGAAGGGCGGAGTCGGAGAGCTGACGGGGGCCCCACACGCTAGGGCAACGCGGGCCCCCCCTGGGCCGCGCCGCCCTAGTGTGGCGGCGCCCCGTGGCCCCACTTCGTCTCTTCCTCGGACTTCTGGAAGCTTCGTGTGAAAATAGGCCCCTGGGCGTTGATTTCGTCCAATTCCGAGAATATTTCCTTACTAGGATTTCTGAAACCAAAAACAGCAGAAAACAACAACTGGCTCTTCGGCATCTCGTTAATAGGTTAGTGCCGGAAAATGCATAAATATGACATAAAGTATGCATAAAACATGTAGATATCATCAATAATGTGGCATGGAACATAAGAAATTGTCGATACGTCGGAGACGTATCAGCATCCCCAAGCTTAGTTTCTGCTCGTTCCGAGCAGGTAAACGATAACAAAGATAATTTCTGGAGTGACATGCCATCATAACCTTGATCATACTATTGTAAGCATATGTAATGAATGCAGCGATCAAAACAATGTAAATGACATGAGTAAACAAATGAATCATATAGCAAAGACTTTTCATGAATAGTACTTCAAGACAAGCATCAATAAGTCTTGCATAAGAGTTAACTCATAAAGCAATAATTCAAAGTAAAGGTATTGAAGCAACACAAAGGAAGATTAAGTTTCAGCGGTTGCTTTCGACTTATAACATGTATATCTCATGGATAATTGTCAACATAGAGTAATATAACAAATGCAATATGCAAGTATGTAGGAATCAATGCACAGTTCACACAAGTGTTTGCTTCTTGAGGTGGAGAGAAATAGGTGAACTGACTCAACATAAAAGTAAAAGAAAGGCCCTTCGTAGAGGGAAGCATTGATTGCTATATTTGTGCTAGAGCTTTGGTTTTGAAAACAAGAAACAATTTTGTCAACGGTAGTGATAAAGCATATGTGTTATGTAAATTATATCCTACAAGTTGCAAGCCTCATGCATATTATACTAATAGTGCCCGCACCTTGTCCTAATTAGCTCGGATTACCTGGATTATCATTGCAATGCATATGTTTTAACCAAGTGTCACAAAGGGGTACCTCTATGCCGCCTGTACAAAGGTCTAAGGAGAAAGCTCGCATCGGATTTCTCGCTATTGATTATTCTCAACTTAGACATCCATACCGGGACAACATAGACAATAGATAATGGACTCCTCTTTAATGCTTAAGCATTCAACAATTATTAATTTTCTCATATGAGATTGAGGATATTTGTCCAAAACTGAAACTTCCACCATGGATCATGGCTTTAGTTAGCGGTCCAATGTTCTTCTCTAACATTATGCATGCTCTAACCATTCTAGCGGTAAATCTCCCTTACTTCAGACAAGACGGACATGCATAGCAACTCACATGATATTCAACAAAGAGTAGTTGATGGCGTCCCCAGGAACATGGTTATCGCACAACAAGCAACTTAATAAGAGATAAAGTGCATAAGTACATATTCAATACCACAATAGTTTTTAAGCTATTTGTCCCATGAGCTATATATTGCAAAGGTAGAGGATAGAAATTTTAAAGGTAGCACTCAAGCAATTTACTTTGGAATGGCGGAGAAATACCATGTAGTAGGTAGGTATGGTGGACACAAATGGCATAGTGGTTGGCTCAAGGATTTTGGATGCATGAGAAGTATTCCCTCTCGATACAAGGTTTAGGCTAGCAAGGTTTATTTGAAACAAACACAAGGATGAAGCGGTGCAGCAAAAATCACATAAAAGACATATTGTAAACATTATAAGACTCTACACCGTCTTCCTTGTTGTTCAAACTCAATACTAGAAATTATCTAGACCTTAGAGAGACCAATTATGCAAACCAAATTTTAGCAAGCTCTATGTATTTCTTCATTAATAGCTGCAAAGTATATGATGCAAGAGCTTAAATATGAGAACAAAAATAGCCAAGTATCACATTATCCAAGACATTTTAGCAATTACTACATGTAGCATTTCCTGATTCCAACCATATAACAATTTAACGAAGAAGATTCAACCTTCGCCATGAATATTATGAGTAATGCCTAAGGACATATTTGTCCATATGCAATAGCGGAGCGTGTCTCTCTCCCACACAATGAATGCTAGGATCCATTTTATTCAAACAAAACAAAAACAAAAACAAACCGACGCTCCAAGCAAAGTACATAAGATGTGATGGAATAAAAATATAGTTTCACTAGAGGAACCTGATAATGTTGTCAATGAAGAAGGGGATGCCTTGGGCATCCCCAAGCTTAGACGCTTGAGTCTTCTTGAAATATGCAGGGGTGAACCACCGGGGCATCCCCAAGCTTAGAGCTTTCACTCTCCTTGATCATATTGTATCATCTCCCTCTCTTGATCCTTGAAAACTTCCTCCACACCAAACTCAAAACAACTCATTAGAGGGTTAGTGCACAATTAAAATTTACATGTTCAGAGGTGACATAATCATTCTTAACACTTCTGGACATTTCACAAAGCTACTGAAAGTTAATGGAATCGAAAAATCCATCAAGCATAGCAAAACAGGCAATGCGAAATAAAAGGCAGAATCTGTCAAAACAGAACAGTTCGTAAAGACGAATTTCTAAGAGGCACCATACTTGCTCAAATGAAAATGCTCAAATTGAATGAAAGTTGCGCACGTATCTGAGGACCACTCACGTAAATTGGCATAATTTTCTGAGTTACCTACAGAGAATTAGGCCCAGATTCGTGACAGCAAAGAAATCTGTTTCTGCGCAGTAATCCAAATCTAGTATGAACCTTACTATCAAAGACTTTACTTGGCACAACAATGCAACAAAACTAAGATAAGAAGAAGTTGCTACAGTAGTAACAACTTCCAAGACTCAAATATAAAATAAAAGTGCAGTAGTAAAATCATGGGTTGTCTCTCATAAGCGCTTTTCTTTAACGCCTTTCAGCTAGGCGCAGAAAGTGTATATCAAGTATTATCAAGAGACGAAGCATCAATATCATAATTTTTTATAATGATAGAATCAAAAGGTAACTTCTTTCTCTTTCTAGGGAAGTGTTCCATACCTTTCTTGAGAGGAAATTGATATTTAATATTACCTTCCTTCATATCAATGATAGCACCAACAGTTCGCAGAAAAGGTCTTCCCAATATAATGGGACAAGATGCATTGCATTCAATATCCAAGACAACAAAATCAATGGGGACAAGGTTATTGTTAACGGTAATGCGAACATTATCAACTCTCCCCAAAGGTTTCTTTGTAGAATTATCAGCAAGATTAACATCCAAATAACAATTTTTCAATGGTGGCAAGTCAAGCATGTTATAGATTTTCTTAGGCATAACGGAAATACTTGCACCAAGATCACATAGAGCATTACAATCAAAGTCATTGACCTTCATCTTAATGATGGGCTCCCAACCATCCTCTAGCTTCCTAGGAATAGAAGCTTCGCGTTCTAGTTTCTCTTCTCTAGCTTTTATGAGAGCATTTGTAATATGTTTCGTGAAAGCCAAGTTTATAGCACTAGCATTAGGACTCTTAGCAAGTTTTTGTAAGAACTTTATAACTTCAGAGATGTGGCAATCATCAAAAATCCAAACCATTATAATCTAAAGCAATGGGATCATTATCCCCAATGTTGGAAAAAATTTCAGCAGTTTTATCACAGGCAGTTTTAGCAGTTTTAGCAGTTTCAGACAGTTTCTCACGCTTTGCATTAGAAGTGGAAACATTGCCAATACCAATTATTTTACCATTAATAGTAGGAGGTGCAGCAACATGTGAAGCATTAGCATTACTAGTGGTGGTAATAGTCCAAACTTTAGCTATATTATCTTCTTTAGCATTTTCTTCTCTTTCCCACCTAGCACGCAATTCGGCCATCAATCTTATATTCTCATTAATTCTAACTTGGATGGCATTTGCTGTAGTAACAATCTTATTATTATTATTTTCATTAGGCATAACTTTCGATTTCAAAAGATCAACATCAGCAGCAAGACTATCGACTTTAGAAGCAAGTATATCGATTTTCCCAAGCTTTTCTTCAACAGATTTGTTAAAAGCAGTTTGTGTACTAATAAATTCTTTAAGCATGGCTTCAAGTCCAGGGGGTGTGTTCCTATTATTGTTGTAAGAATTCCCATAAGAATTACCATAGCCGTTGCCATTATTATAAGGATATGGCCTATAGTTGTTACTAGAATTGTTCCGGTAAGCATTGTTGTTGAAATTATTATTTTTAATGAAGTTTACATCAACAGGTTCTTCTTGAGCAACCAATGAAGCTAACGTAACATTATTAGGATCAACATTAGTCCTACCATTCACAAGCATAGACATAATAGCATCAATCTTATCACTCAAGGAGGAGGTTTCTTCGACAGAATTTACCTTCTTACCTTGTGGAGCTCTTTCCGTGTGCCATTCAGAGTAATTAATCATCATATTATCAAGAAGCTTTGTTGCGTCGCCTAGAGTGATGGACATAAAGGTACCTCCAGCAGCTGAATCCAATAGGTTCCGCGAAGAAAAATTCAGTCCTGCATAAAAGGTTTGGATGATCATCCAAGTAGTCAGTCCATGGGTTGGGCAATTTTTAACCAAAGATTTCATTCTTTCCCATGCTTGTGCAACATGCTCATTATCCAATTGTTTAAAATTCATTATGCTACTTCTCAAAGATATAATTTTAGCAGGAGGATAATATCTACCAATAAAAGCATCCTTGCATTTAGTCCATGAATCAATACTATTCTTAGGCAGAGATAGCAACCAATCTTTAGCTCTTCCTCTTAATGAGAAAGGAAACAATTTTAATTTTATAATATCACCATCTACATCCTTATACTTTTGCATTTCACATAATTCAACAAAATTATTAAGATGGGCAGCAGCATCATCAGAACTAACACCAGAAAATTGCTCTCTCATAACAAGATTCAGTAAAGCAGGTTTAATTTCAAAGAATTCCGCTGTAGTAGCAGGTGGAGCAATAGGTGTGCATAAGAAATCATTATTATTTGTGGCTGTGAAGTCACACAACTTAGTATTTTCAGGAGTACCCATTTTAGCAATAGTAAATAAAGCAAACTAGATAGAGTAAATGCAAGTAACTAATTTTTTGTGTTTTTAATATGGAGATTGCAAACAAGATAGGAAATAAAGTAAAACTAGCAACTAATTTTTTTGTATTTTGATATAATGCAGCAAACAAAGTAGTAAATAAAAGTAAAGCAAGATAAAAACAAAGTAAAGAGATTGGAGGTGGAGACTCCCCTTGCAGCGTGTCTTGATCTCCACGGCAACGGCGCCAGAAATTTAGCTTGACACGCGTACAACACGCGACCGTTGGGAACCCCAAGTGGAAGGTGTGATGCGTACATCAGTAAGTTTCCCTAAGTTAGAAACCAAGGTTTATCGAACCAGTAGGACTCAAGACGCACGTTGAAGGTTGATGGCGGCGAAGTGTAGTGCGGCGCAACACCAGGGATTCCGGCGCCAACGTGAAACCTGCACAACACAACCAAATTACTTTGCCCCAACGTGACAGTGAGGTTGTCAATCTCACCGGCTTGCTGTAACAAAGGATTAGATCTATAGTGTGGATGATGATTGTTTGCAGAAAACAGTAGAACAAGTATTGCAGTAGATTGTATTTGATTAAAAGAATGGACCGGGGTCCACAGTTCACTAGTGGTGTCTCTCCCATAAGATAAATAGCATGTTGGGTGAACAAATTACAGTTGGGCATTTGACAAATAGAGAGGGCATGACAATGCACATACATGATATGATGAGTATTGTGAGATTTAATTGGGCATTACGACAAAGTACATAGACCGCTATCCAGCATGCATCTATGCCTAAAAAGTCCACCTTCAGGTTATCATCCGAACCCCTTCCAGTATTAAGTTGAAAACAACAGACAATTGCATTAAGTATGGTGCGTAATGTAATCAATAACTACATCCTCGGACATAGCATCAATGTTTTATCCCTAGTGGCAACAGCACATCCAGAACCTTAGGGGTTTCTGTCACTCCCCCAGATTTAATGGAGACATGAACCCACTATCGAGCATAAATACTCCCTCTTGGAGTTACAAGTATCAACTTGGCCAGAGCCTCTACTAGTAACGGAGAGCATGCAAGATCATAAACAACACATAGATAATAGATTGATAATCAACATAACATAGTATTCTCTATCCATCGGATCCCAACAAACACAACATATAGCATTACAGATAGATGATCTTGATCATGTTAGGCAGCTCACAAGACCCGACAATGAAGCATAATTAGGAGAAGACGACCATCTAGCTACTGCTATGGACCCATAGTCCAGGGGTGAACTACTCACTCATCACTCCGGAGGTGACCATGGCGGTGAAGAGTCCTCCGGGAGATGATTCCCCTCTCCGGCAGGGTGCCGGAGGCGATCCCCTGAATCCCCCGAGATGGGATTGGCGGCGGCGGCGTCTCTGGAAGGTTTTCCGTATCGTGACTCTCGGTACTGGGGGTTTCGCGACGAAGACCTTAAGTAGGCGGAAGGGCGGAGTCGGAGGGCTGATGGGGGCCCCACACGCTAGGGCCGCGCGGGCCCCCCCTGGGCCGCGCCGCCCTAGTGTGGCGGCGCCCCGTGGCCCCACTTCGTCTCTCCCTCGGACTTCTGGAAGCTTCGTGTGAAAATAGGCCCCTGGGCGTTGATTTCGTCCAATTCCGAGAATATTTCCTTACTAGGATTTCTGAAACCAAAAACAGCAGAAACAAAGAATCGGCTCTTCGGCATCTCGTTAATAGGTTAGTGCCGGAAAATGCATAAATATGACATAAAGTATGCATAAAACATGTAGATATCATCAATAATGTGGCATGGAACATAAGAAATTATCGATACGTCGGAGACGTATCACCTAGCACGGTTACGAACATATTTATTTAATACTCCCATGAACCTCTCAAAGGGGAACATATTGTGTATGAATACAGGACCGAGAATGGAAATCTCTTCGACTAGGTGAACCAGGAGGTGCGTCATAATATTGAAGAAGGATGGCGGGAACACCAACTCGAAACTGACAAGACATTGGACCACATCGTTCTGTAACCGTGGTAGAACTTCTGGATTGATTACCTTCAGAGAGATTGCATTGAGGAATGCACATAGCTTCACAACGGCTAATCGAACATTTTCCGGCAGGAGCCCCCTCAAAGCAATCGGAAGCAATTGCGTCATAATCACGTGGCAGTCGTGAGACTTCAGGTTTTGGAACTTTTTCTCCGCCATGTTTATTATTCCCTTTATATTGGACGAGAATCCAGACGGGACCTTCATACTGCTCAGGCATTCAAAAAAGATGACCTTCTCTTCTTTGGTCAGAGCGTAGCTGGCACGACCTTGAAACCATTCCGGATGCCGGTCATCAGGGTCTTTCAAACGTTGCTGGTCCTGCCGTGCTTCCTTTGTATCATTTTTCTTCCCATACAAGTCCAAGAAGCTTAGGAGGTTCACGCAAATATTCTTTGTAACATGCATCACGTCGATTGCAGAGCGGACATCTAGGTCTTTCCAATATTCTAGCTCCCAGAATATAGATTTCTTCTTCCACATGGCTGCGTGCCCGTCAGCTCCCTTCAGAACTAATTGTCCGCCAGGACCCTTTCCAAAGATGACTTTCAAATCCTTGACCATATCAAATACCTCAGCACCAGTGCATTCCGCAGGCTTCGGCCGGTGATCTGCCTTGCCGTTGTAATGCTTGCCTTTCTTTCTTACTGGATGAATTTTCCGAAGAAATTGACGATGCCCAAGGTACACGTTCTTCTTACAATTTGGCAAATGTACACTTTTAGTCTCATGTAAGAAGTGCGTGCATGCATTGTATCCCTTATTTGACAGTCCCGAAAGGTTACTAAGAGCAGGCCAATCGTTGATGGTTACGAAAAGCAACGCTCGTAGGTCAAATTCCTCTTCTTTGTGCTCATCCCACACACGGACACCAGGTCTGCCCCACAACTGTAAAAGTTTATCAACTAATGGCCTTAGGTACACATCGATGTCGTTGCCGGGTTGCTTCGGACCTTGGATGAGCACTGGCATCATAATGAACTTCCGCTTCATGCACAACCAAGGAGGAAGGTTGTAGATGCATAGAGTCACGGGCCAGGTGCTATGGCTGGAGCTCTGCTCGCCAAAAGGATTCATGCCATCTGTACTTAGACCAAATCTTATGTTCCTTGTGTCAGCTGCAAAATCTTTGAACTCTCTGTCGATCTTTCTCCATTGCGTTCCATCTGCAGGGTGTCTCAACTCCCCGTCCGACTTACGGTCCTCTTTGTGCCATCGCAACAACTTGGCATGCTCTTTGTTCCTGAACAGATGTTTCAACCGTGGTATTATAGGAGCATACAACATCACCTTGGCGGGAACCCTCTTCCTGGGTTTCTCGCCCTCAACATCGTCACCAGGGTCATCGCCTCTGATCTTATAACGCAATGCAGTGCATACCGGACATTCATTCAAATTCACGTATTCACCGCGGTAGAGGATGCAGTCGTTGATGCATGCATGTATCTTCAGAACCTCTAAACCTAGAGGGCAGACAACCTTCTTTGCTTCGTACGTACTGGCGGGCAACTCGTTATTCTTTGGAAACATATTCTTCAACATTTTCAGCAAGTTTTCAAATGCCGAGTCAGCTACACCTGCCTGTGCCTTCCATTTCAGCAAATCCAGTGTGCAACCCAACTTTTTCAGACCATTATCGCATCCGGGGTACAGCGACTTTCTGTGATCCTCTAACGTGCGATCCAAATTCTCCCTCTCCTTTTCAGTTTCGCAGCGTCTCCGTGCATCAGCAATGGTCCGACCAAGATCATCGACGGGCTCATCACGTGCCTCTTCTTCACCTTCCCCTTCACCTTCCCCTTCACCTTCAGCATCCTCCATGAAAGTATCACCGAAATGATCAAGATAGTTTTCATCGATGAAATCATCCCCTTCTTCATCTTCTTCCATTATAACCCCTCTTTCTCCATGCTTGGTCCAACAATAATAGCTTGGCATGAAACCGTGCCGAAGCAGGTGCAGGTGAACTTCTCTTGAGGAAGAGTAACCCTTCTGATTCTTACAGTCAACACATGGACAGATAACAAAACCCTTCTGCTTGTTCGCATTAGCCACTACGAGGAAATCTTTCAAACCCGTAGTGAACTCGCCGGAGAGTCGGTTACCGTACATCCATTGCCGATTCATCTGCATTATTATAATATAAAATATATAATTAACCATCATGCATTTGTTAAACTAACTAGCTATAAACAATAGAAATTAAACAATGAACTACACACATATGCATATTTTATCAATGACACATATGAAAGGTTCAAGTTGCTAACCGCGATCGAGGAGGAAAAAATAAATGAGGAAGCTCAAGTGTGGCTCCGACACTTCATATCATGTTTGTTTCATGCTCTTGGGGCATTTCATCAAACACCTTGTGTGCATAAGAGGAACCAAAAGCAAACCTACACCCCCTTGTGAAGCTTGTGAAAAGAAGTGGCACCAAATGGCTAAGTGCTGTGAGCTGAGGCCCTTTTATAGGGATGGGCCTTTAGTCCCGGTTGGCCTGGCCAACCGCAACTAAAGGCCTTCGGGCCAGGCCTGAGGACCTTTAGTCGCGGTTGGCCTAGCCAACCGCGACTAAAGCCCCTCCCGTCCACCAGCTGGCCACCGAGCGCGCTGGGCCCAGGTCTTTAGTCGCGGTTCGCCACCCGAACCGCGACTAAAGACCCCATTAGTCGCGGTTCCTATATTTTGGCGACTAATGGGGCTGGACGGAAGGCCATTTTTCTACCAGTGGTCTCCTCTCTCTCTCTCTCTCTCTCTCCATGTTGTAGCATACGACCACTAAATGTGGTTCCCCAATACAAAGGTATTACTCACAAAAGAAACTTGTTGAAGCGAAAATATAATAGGTGTTACAAGTGTTGCTTTTGTGAATCGAGGAAGGAAGAGTTAGTAGAACATTTATTTCTCGCATGTCTATTTGCAAAAATTATACAATGAATTCTTTTTTGTCTACAACATTCCACCACCTGCAATTATAAAAATATGTTTGAGAATTTGCTAAATGGAATCGATAAGAAAACCAAACCTAGAATACATGTTTCTCCTTTTATGCTGGTGGTTATGGAGCTGTAAGAATAATTTTTTTATAGCAAAGTTGGGGTTTTAAATTGTTTGCGGGTTATTGCTATGGCTACGCAGTGGATCCAAGTATAGTCCCTTCTTACAGAGTAGGAGCGGGAGCTCATGGTTATTAGATGCAATAGGTTTATAGATAGTCCCTTCTTCCAGAGTAGGAGCGGAATAGGTTTACACTACAGTCTAGCTGCTATATACTTGTGCTTTTATACCCATTTTGGGAAAGAATAATTATATCCCACTCTAGATACTTATCATGGATTTAGGCATAATATAGGCTCAAAATGCTAGTTCACACGTATTCAAGGGAGCAAGAATGTTTAAATCTAACATGCAAAGTAATATGCCCTTGATTCCCAAAGTATGTGTAGCAACTTTTGCTAGATATACAAATTTATCTAAAATAAAAATACATCTGTATCTAAATAAAATTGTGACATCTATTTTTGAAACGGAGGGAGTACTAAGAGCAAGTACAATATGACTTAGTCAGTAGGCTACAAGAAATTAAATATATTACTTATGCTTAGTTGAAGGGGAGAGAAGAAGAGAGAAGGTAAGTGGGTTCTAATGCAAGAGTCAGCTCCAGCACGTGTTCCTAGGCATATTGTGAGACTAAAACGTGAGCTATATATTGATAATGTAGTACATTACATTTTTAGAACCAACTATTATACGTACTAGCTATATACTACCTCCGATTCAAGGAATAAGACGCCATCGTTTTATGTGCTTTTCGTTTGACTAAGAATTACTTCAAATATATAAAGATTATTTTTATGAAATTAATATCATTAGATAGATACGAATCCAACTATACTAATTACATATAATATCAGCAAGATTTTGTTGCTCAATTTTTATGGTCAAAGTTCATCTTGGAATACGTGTACGCCTTATTTGTTGGGACGGAGGTAGTATTAACTATACATGAGATGTCATCTTGCTTATAGCCAGCAGGTGTCAATACTATTGAGCTTGCTCTAGACTAGTCACAATGGGAAGTATCATACACTAGTATAATGCACATGATACTAGTTTATGATACTACATCCATAATGCATAGTATCATAGTATCATCATATTTAATGTTCTCTAGAATCTCAATGCAAATTTGTGTACATAATGTGTTTGCTACTAAGTTTTCTAGTTTTACGTGCTATGTATCATATTATGATACCACTCTCATCTCTCACCTCATTAATTGGTGCGTCACATCATATTTTTGCCAACATGGCATGCATGATACTACCTAGTATAATACTTCCATTTGAACTATAGTCTAAGGAGCAGCTACATTCAGTGGTCGACTAGGCAGCAGGTAGTACTACTAGTAGCCTAGTAGGACCTCCATTGATGGCCGGAGAATCCAGCAAAGGATCCTCGAAGGCCGAAATATAAACCAGAGCTGCCAAACAGATTGGACATACACTCACCGAAGAAGAAGAAGCAGCCAAACCTACGACCATACACCACGTACTCCATCTCGCGAGGCCGACGGGGCAACCTCCGGTTCCGGTTCCGTGCCCTTGCCTCCCCGTGGTGAGGACGCCGAGGAGTACGGCTGTACGGGTCAAATCAAAGCGTAGTAGACTGCGTGCCGCGGCGGCGGACGGACAGATCCCCTCGCCGGTGACTGAACCGTCGTCCCCCGTACGCAAGGCAGGATCTCCCCGTACACTTGTACCAATCCGCCTCCCCTTTCGGCGCTTGAATGCGAGGCCGGCCGGAGCTGCGCACGCACCCACCGTACCCGCACCAGTACTCCCCGATCGATCGAGTCCCCCTGCGCACTGACGCCGGTGAAACCCTTGCCCCGGGTCGCGGTCTCGCTGGTCAAGCGCCGGGCGGCGCGGGATTCGGACGATCCGAGATCCCCTCCGTGGACCGTGCGTGGCCGAGGTGCACTGGCTATTTTCGGTGCCAACTGAGAAAAACCCCGAAGTTGTGCAAATCAGCATTGTTTCCATAGGCTGCCGTAAAACTACGATTTCAAGTTCGGCTCATACACAAAACCATCATCAATACACCCATACACCAGTGTTGTTTCGCAAAAAATAGAAAAAAACACCAGTGTTAGATACTCCCTTCGTCCTAAAATATAAGGACACAATGCATTTTGAGGTTTAACTTTGATCGGAAAAATATGAGTTATTTGTCATCAGAAGCATGTCATTGGATTTATGTTTGAAAGATGTTTCCAACAATACTCCCTCCATTTCAATGAACAAGACACCCTCGTTTTTCGTATTTTTTTTCTTTGATCAAAATCACTCCAAATATGAAAGGATTGTTGGTATGAAATTGGCATCAATTAGAGAGTGTTTTCAATACGAATCCAGCGATACTAATTACGCATAATACAATCAAGATTTTATTGCTCAATTTTTTCGATCAAAGTTCGTCTTGCAATACGTGTGTGTCTTATTCATCGAAACAGAAGTACTCCCTCCTTCTCATGAAGACTGTCTAATTTTTGTCAAAAATTTAGATGTATCTAGATATTACATACCATATAGATACATCCAAATTTTGACAAATCTCATAAAACCTTCATGGAACGGAGGGAATAGTATATTTTTGGTATCATGTGACGTATATTATATTGCTCAAATTATTGGAAAAAAATTGAGGCTCAAAATACAAAATGGCCTTACATATATAAACGAAGAGAGTACTAGTGATGTAATAGGACGAGGTCGAATTTTTTTCCATTACTATATACGAAGTACTATGCTATAATTTTTCGACCAATTCAAAACTGATCGGTAATGTGCGGTTACGAATCTAATACAGATACCCGAGATCTTGGATTCGGAAGGGAAACCAAACATAGTCGTGACAAAAAAAAAATCAATTAATCGAATATGAACGTGCATTAATAGAGTAGTAGTAGGTATGCAAACCATATCGCTGATGAATTAATAAACGGAGTTTAAGAAAACACACATAAAATAATTAAAATAACAGATAGAAACATAATCTCATCACCAAGGTAGGTTCATATGGATGTAATAACACAAACATAATGACTAGGATAACACCGCCGCATGCTTTAATAGCTCAATATCTTAACAAGTTTGGGCTCCGTATTTAATTGAGTGTCTATGTGGGTGAGCTATATATTGTTTAAATGATGAAATTAGGTTAGCTACGAGGTTCGAAGAAAAACTACCAAATAATCTACTCACCCAATCTGTACAAATTCCCTCAAATACTCACCCCCAAAATATACTAGTATGACCAGAGTTTTTAATCTAAGCAAAATATTTCAGAATTATTTTATCAAAACCCAGATAAATAAACGGCTCATTGGGGAATTTTCAGGATCGAGAATAATCTCCTCTGATCCCTAAAGTACACTAGAGGTAACCTAGCATAGCTTAGCTGGTGCGGTTGCAGGTGAGAACAAATCATGAATCCATGTGACGTGCGTACTACCATCGCCAGGCGTGGCAGCCTGCATGGTGGGGTCATCAAGGACGAGCTAGGATCTTTCTCGGATCTCCTAGCTACACCCTCGGGGCTGGGGCTTAACCCCACACATTACCATTCTGCCGCACGTTACCACAGCTAAGAGCATCTCTAGTGGATGGTGTATATGGTGGTCCAAAGCAAATATACACGGTGTGAGGCAAAAAAAGCTCTCCAGCGGCTTGTCTAAACGGGGGTCTAAATTTAGACGACCACCCAAAACTGCTACCCATCGTCCAAAGCTGGACGACCGAGCCACGACGTCGAAACGCCAACCGCCCGCGCAGGTGCTAGCTCCCGCCCCCGTCCGGAACCCTTGGAGAGGCACCACTCCCGCAAGCTCGCCGGCGCGCCTGCCCGCCGTCACGAGGTATGCCCCGTCCCTTGCTCAAATGATTGAGAGATGGTGAGGAGAAAGAGAAAGATGGTCAGGACGAGATCGATCTGGCCGCCGTCGCGGCCTTTGTCGCCTGATTCGTTTGATCTGGCCGCCGTCGCGGCCTTTGTCGCCGGATTCGTTCGATCTGGGGCAACGCGTCGACGGCAGCCCGGCCCCGCGCAGCGCCCTCACCTGCCTGGCCCGCTCGGCCATAGGCCGTCCGCCGCTCACCACCACTCCCCACACGCAGCCGCAGCGCCGCCGCATCCGCTCCCTCCGCTCGCCTCGTCCTCCCGCCGCCCACGCGCCCGGCCCGACCTCCTTGGCCTACCGCCACCGCCCGGCCGCCTCCACTCCCTCAGCAACCACCGGCTGCCACCAGCGCACGCGCTCGCCGCCAGCAAGCTCGCTCCTTCCGCTCGCCCGCAAGCCGCGCTCAAGCCTACACGCCAGCATGCGCGCGCGGCCGCGCCTTTCATTGCTGCTGCAGTGCGTTCGCCTCGGCCGCGCCTTTCATTGCTGCTGCAAATGCTGCAAGAATGAGTTCGTCGTCGTCGGATGAAGATGACGACGAATTCATAAGCATATCTAAAGAGGAAATGTTTCCACTCATTGTGTTGTGTGAGAGAGAACAAAGGAATCTGGAAGAGAGATGAGTGAAGGCACAACCAAGAATGATGGATGAGAGGTGGGAGAGGGTGGTATATGTAGAACTGAAAACTAGCCGTTGGAAAACTAGCCGTTGGAAAACTAGCCGTTGAAAATATAGCCATTTGAAATATTGAGTGATGGTTATAAGATATTATTAAAATATAGGAGAGAGATTATAGACCTTCTAAATATAGACCATCCACTGAAAAACTGGGAATGTCTAAAAGAGAATCTTTTTAGACCATTGTCTATATGAACATATAGACAACCAAATATAGACCATCCACTAGAGATGCTCTAAGCCTCGCTAGCTCGAGATTTGGTTCTTGTTCCCTTCTTCCTTGCTGCTGAAACCTTCGTACACCCGTCTTCAACAGCCCGCAGGCGACGTCACCCGCACAACAACGTAGCCAAGACAGTGAGGGAGCATTTAATCTGTCCCGCGCAGGATCGATCCAGGACACTGATACAAGCGATTTGGTTGGTAATGTGTCGCGTCAAGGATATCTGGATATATGCATACATAGATTCTTGGGAAGAAAATATACATGAAAGAGATCGCATCAACACCCCTTTGGTCTTGTTTAATTCAAAGGATTTTTAAAAGAATTGTGTAGAACTTTTACTAACAGGAATTTTTCTACATAGGCTGTTTGATTTAAAGGATTTTACACTCCAAAAAAAATTATGAATTTCCTTCCTACACTACAGTCCCATTGAATTTTAAGAAAGGGGTTAGACCTCTTGGAAAAATTCCTATGTATTTATGACAATTACGACATGTATATAATCTCTATAGAGATTTCTTGGGTTTTTTTTTGTGTGAAATCAAACGACTTATGCAATTTATCCTTGCATTTTTTATTACTGTAGGATTTCACATGTCATGACATACTATTTCAGTGTTTTTCTCCTCGTGTGCTCTTTAAATCCTTTAAATCAAATAGATCCTCAGTTTCAGTCACTAACAAGGTCACCATAAATTGTGATTTCACGAGACAATATGCATGTGTAAATAATGGATACCATATATACGATCTTTTTTTTGACGTGACCATATATATGATCTTAAAAGCAGTCAAACTGAGGTACATGGCAGCACACAAGAACACGCAGGACAATGCCGGTCATCATTCTTCAAGATGTGTGTGGCAGATGCACTTCATTTTCTCGTGGAATTTCTAGAGTGCACTACACTTCCGGTCAATTCAACAAGATCCAGCTCGATCATGCATGTGTGCACAATTATTGCTCCTACTGTTTTTGTACCGCTAGATGTCTTTCACTCTCTTCCGGTGCCTCTTGCTCATTCAAGAATCCTTTTATCTAGGATTAGATGCTTTCATTTCGTTGGGTGTTTTGATGAAAATGTAGGAGAACATGATTATCGGCCAACTAACAGAGCCTTGTTTTTGGCAATGCCCTTTTGTTTTCAGAATCTGTACCACCACCAATCTTGTTGTAATCTGTGGTTGGCCCCCCGGTGGGGTGGCTCAAATCTTGGCAGGGCCACTCAAAAGTTCAAACCCATCTCTGTGTTATCTACCTCCTCCTCTACCATCGAGTTGGTAGGCCATGTTATGTACCCCATGCTCAGCTCCCATTGTACCATTCCTTCCTAATAAAGCTAAAAGATTTCTAGGGTGATATGCAAGCAACATGCATCAGAGAGAGAGATGCACAATCGCCGTGGATATCTTCTGGCTGTTATTGATTCACAGTCGGTGGATCGGTCAAAAGAGAGTCAAGTGGAAATCTTTAAAGGGTTGCTCAATTATCAAAACGGTGAGATCTTAAAGCATGGTTTGATGGCGCATCTTGCCCTCGATTGACTTTATCACAGCCTTTTCTAGTTCCTCTGCCTATCCATCATTCCTTCCTGATGCAGGCTCGACATGTGCCATCAATCTATGATTGCGCTTTCGAGGAACATCGTCAACAGAAAGTTTTAAAGGGAGGCTCTCCTTTGCATGCATGCGTCATTAGCAAGTACTTCGATCCTTAGACTAGGAGAGGGGACACTTATTTTAAGAGCATCTCCAGCGGCGCGACCCATTTTAATCTCCGCGAGCATCAGTTTGCGTCGCGCTGCGGACGCAAAAATGACCGTTTTGTCCACGCGTCCGTTTGCGTCTGGGGTCTGCTCCAGAGGGGCGACACATTTAATTTTTTTTCCTTTTTCCCTCTTCTCTATTTAAACATAGTTTTAAATATAACATTTTGAAACATGATTTTACATAAACTAACACATAGTTTTGAACATGGTTTACACAAACTAACACATAGTTTGAACCATGGTGGACACAAATATAAAAATTTTTGAAAAGGAAGCCAGTTGTGTTGATTTCCGTATGTTCGCTGCCAAGAAAGAACATTCGAGGGCACACCCAATCACCCAAACTGGAAAATCCAGCGGGAGGAGATGGTGCCCTTGTTGGTTCTACCGATGAGGCGAACATCCAGAAACCTCGACTACTGGCTTCGTATGGCCCGTAGCCACATTCGCTGCAAAGAAAGAACACTCAACGTTCTAACTATCGGTGTCGGAGCCGGAGTCGTCGGTGTGGTAGTGCCTGCGGCAGGCTGTGTCGTCGAACACCTTGACGATCATCTCGCCGTCCCCCTCGTAGAGGAAGGTGAGCTGGCAGCCGGGCTCGAGGTCGAGGTCACGGGCGAACTTGTCCCAGCCCGTGTGCAGGTACATCTTGCCCTGCCCGTCGAAAAGGACCTCCACGGTCCAACGGCAGCTACGGGAGGCCAGCTGCAACTACGCCGACTCGACGCCGTCGATGAACTCGGCGAACTTGTCTGGTAGCCGCTTGATGGCGAGTGGGTCGTCGTCGATGCGGAGGAGGAACTCGAAGCAGCGCTCCTCCTGCGAGGACGAGGAGGGCGCAGGCGACGGCGAGCGTGGGGCCGTAGCTGCTCCACCACGGCGGCCCCTGCCCGGCCACGGGGGCCCCCAGGGCCGCGGCACTAGTAGGAAAACCCTTATAGGCGGAGCTTAGTTCTGTGGCGCACCACGAAAAATGCGCCACAGAAACTTTTTTTGTGGCGCACCAGGCAAGGTGCGCCACAAAAATAGCTTAATTTTGTGGCGCACCAAAGAACCGTGCGCCACAAAAACTTGGTGGGCCCCACCAGCTGACACCCCCAATCATTGGTTTTACTATTTCTATGGCGCACGTACCACGGTGCGCCACAAAAATAAGATATTCTGTGGCGCACGGCCACAGTGCGCCACAAAAATAAGCTATTCTGTGGCGCAGCTTGGCGCGTGCGCCACATAAATAAGGTATTCTGTGGCGCATTTGTTCAGGTGCGCCACAGAATTAGCGAACCAGATATACAAAAGTGAGCCAACCTCCCACCTACCACACTACACAAGCCATTCTTCTTCCTCCATCTAGCTCGTCCCCCCCTTCTCTCTCATACCATTTTGACTCTACTTTTCACTTGCTTGGGTATTTATTGCACTTACTTTGGTTGATACTTAATTGGAGTTGAGGAGAAGGCTCTCCATACTCTCTCCTCCTCTCGAACTCATCGATCGCGGTCTCGTCTCGGTATCGAATCTAGAAGGTGAGTAGTTGGAGGAGACATACATATGCTTGGAGGAGATATGCATATGCTTGTAGATCTTGTGTGGCCGTCGTGTGTATGGATGCTTGTTGCAGGTGAAGCGCTTGTGTGTGCCGGTGTGGTGCATGGATGTTTGCCGAAATGTTGATTCATTTCCGTTTCGGCAAGTTTTGCACTACCCATATGTCCTACTTTGAGGAGAGGTCATGCCGATTTTTTCCGCTCCATGTAATACCTTGAGGAGAGGTACGGCCCATGCATGTGTGTGCATTTGGTGCGGTTCTAATTTCCTGTTCTATGTATACCATTTGCAGGCAAGCATGGTCCTCTCGATGAGTTCCGCTCGAATCTCTAGATACAAGATAGACGCGAAGGAGGACATGATTCGGAACAATAGGCGCCAGATAAGATGTCCGTGTCGATCATGCAAACTCGAGCGCTGGATCAACCCTGATTCCGGACAACTGGA
The DNA here is from genome assembly GCF_019359855.2 of Lolium perenne. Classification (NCBI taxonomy): domain Eukaryota; kingdom Viridiplantae; phylum Streptophyta; class Magnoliopsida; order Poales; family Poaceae; genus Lolium; species Lolium perenne. Next base: position 220,945,208 of record NC_067245.2, on the reverse strand, counting down.
GGAGCACCTGTTGAGGCGCGGTTTCATGCAAGACAACCAGGCGCGGCCGGCCCCATCAAATGGTGCGCATGAAGACCACGTCGAGCGAGATGACTATCATCATGAAGAAGACTATCATCATGCCGACGGGGACTATCATCATGAAGAAGAAGTCGGCGGAGAAGATCATCATGAAGAAGAAGATGCCGGCGGAGAACATCATCATGATGAAGAAGAAGATTCCGGCGCGACCCCGCTAATTTCGGCCTTGCGGGACTCTCATGTTCAAGATCTTCTCCTCCAGAGACGAGCAACGATAGAGTTGCGGCTAGAGAGAGAGCCAAGTCAAGCCGCAAATGGAGAAAGACGGGATGACTCCGATCTTTCCTGGGTGTCGTCCGCAGGATACGCGCTTGCATGTAACGCTTGATTACTGCAGATGAAGACGCAGAACAAGTGGACCGATTCCACTTCAAAGAAGAACTTAAAATTCTGGCACGATCGTCTCCCGAAGGGGAACACATTGCCAAGTAGTACCGAGGAGGCCAAGAAAGTCGTGTGTCCCCTTGACCTACCGCATGAAAAATACCACGCCTGCATTAATGATTGTGTGATTTATAGGTGCGAGTACAAGGACAGAACCACATGTCCGGTGTGTGGCCACGGACGGTACAAGGTTGGGAACAAGAAGGTACCTCGAAAGGTGGTATGGTACTTTCCTATCACTCCCCGTCTGCAGCGGTATTTCGTGGACCCTAAGGAAGCAAAGCTCATGCAATGGCACGCGGAAAGGCAGAAGCCCGAAGAAGATCCGGAGATGGGGCTATATGCTGACACACCCTTCGTACGCCGGACGATGGCAAGCATTGGACATCGCCTTCCCTAGGTTCGGGGCGACGCAAGGAACATCGAGCCGGGTATGAGCACCGATGGACTCAATCCGTTCGGCAACCAGAGTAGCACGTATAGCACTGCCTGTGTTTGTATGGCCTTACAACCTACCCCGTGGCATGCACCAAGCAAAGGTACATACACCTGAGTATTCTCATTCAGGGGCCGAAACAACCAGGTGTCGACATACATTTGTATCTCGGGCTGCTGAAAGAGGAGTTAGACACGTTGTGGAAGACGCCACCCCGTACGTGGGACGCCTACACTAGAACTTATTTCGATATGAGAGCCGCGTTGATCACGAAGGTCACGGACTATCCTGGTTACGCATATGTATCTGCCCAGGTGGGCCACGGATTCAACGGTTGTGTGAAGTGCATGGACGATACCCCGCATCTACAACTACCAAGGGATCCCGGGTCCTCGAAAACCGTCTACCCAGGTGCTCGAAGGTGGCTTCGCTTGGATCACCCGTGGAGAAAACGCGGTGATCTGTTCAATGGTAAAGATGAGCCCGATGGACCCCCACGCCCGAGGAGCGGCGCAGAAATCGATGATCTTCTGAAAAATTGGAAGGAGTGCCCAGTACGGAAAGAAGCGACCGAAGCCTGAGCCGCTGCTCGGTGTATGGAAAGCGAGGTCTGCTTTCCACGACTTGGAGTCTTGGAAGGTCCTCCACACGCCCACAGCCTCGATGTCATGCACATTACGAAGAACGTTACCGAGAGTCCGCTTGGCACTCTTTGCAACTCGTAAAAGTCCAAGGATGGACCGAAAGCAAGATACGATCTTAAACATTTTGGCATCGGAAAGATCTTCAAGCCCCGATACCGACGATGATGATGATGATGATGATCAGACGGAAGGGACTCAACGTCTCCGTAAAAGGGCTAAGAAGAACGCGGTGCAGCTTCCCGCACAGCTTCACAACGAGTCCGGAGGAGCTCGAGCAGTTTTTCAGGTGCCTCCTAGGCGTGAAAGTTCCTCACGGTTACTCGGGGAATATAAGCAGATATCTGGACGTAGCGAAGAAGAGGTTCACCGGGATGAAGTCTCACGATTGCCCCGTGCTAATGACGCGAGATACTTCCGTTGCGATCCGAGGCATAATGGACGAGCACGTCCGTGATACGCTGTTTGGCCTATGCAACTTTTTTGACGTTATCACCAGAAGTCGATCGGCGTGAGGCAGCTCAAGATGCTACAGGATGAGATCGTGGTGATACTATGTGAGCTCGAGATTTACTTCCCGCCTCGCATTCTGTGATATATGCGTCCATCTCCTTCTCCATGTCGTTGAAGACATCAAGCGCTCGGCCCAACGTTCCTCCACAACATGATGCCTTTCGAAAGGCGTAACGGTGTCATGAAAGGATACGTTTGCAATAGGGCCCGTCCTACGCAAGCATGGCCAAGGGGTTTCTAACCTACGAGTGCATCTCCTTCGCCGTAATTATCTAAGCACCGAGGACGACGAGGATCATGTTGGTCTACCCCCGGGACGCACCTCGGGAGGCTCGCCGGAGTCGGTCACCGCGAGGGCTACCGCTCGGTCCATGTCGGCATTGAAAATCGACGCGACGACTTTGACAGTGGCTCACCGGGTCGCGCTACAACACTTAAAACTGACCGAACCTTTCGTGCAAGAGCACAAAAGCATGGTCGAGCAGAATTACATCGATATGGGCCGGCCGAGGAAGATGGGAGACGTAACCAAAAGCACAACTCCAGCCTTCACGCGTTGGTTCAAGCAAACTCAACTGGTTGAAGCACGTAGAAATACGCCTTCTACCGAAGATGAAAAACTCATATACACCTTATCACAGGGACCCGCGCATAACGTAAGGACCTATCAGAGTACGACATCAACGGTTACAGATTCTACACCGAGGAAAAGGACAGAAATAGTGAAAATCAAAACTCGGGAGTGACTATGCTGTCATACGCCGATGACGAGACTAATGTCAAGGAAAGATTTTTGGAAGGATCGAGGAGATATGGGAGCTCAATTATCTGTGGAGAGACGGTGCCAATGTTTCGTGTGAGATGGGCCAAGAAGGTCGAAAAAGAAGGCTGATATTTCACAACCATGGTTATACCCGATGCAAAATCGAAGAACGCATCCGCGAAAAATGAGCCATGGGTACTCGGTAGCCAAGTTGACCAATGCTTCTTCATCACCGATCCGTCGAGGCCTAGCCGTGTTGTCGTGAGGAGGGGCAAGAGGAGCATCATAGGAATGCAAGGAGACGCCAACGAGGAAGACTTGGACAAGAACGGTGACCCGAAGATGGAGGAGGAATTCGACAGGCACTTCGACATGCCTACTACTAGTAAAGTAAGAAGGAAGACCTCCCTACCCTCTAAAGGTTGTCCGTTCACGCGAAGAAATCTCAAGGTGGCCGGCATAAAGTATTCAACCGCCAACAACCGAAAGGGCAAGAAGATTGCGAAGAGACGCTAGAGCTCGTTGCCAGGACGAAGAAGATCTTTTTTTGGTCTATCACATGTGTGTGAGTGTGTGTGTTAGACAAGTACATGCATGTGTGTGTGAGAGAAACAAGAACATGTTTGTATGAGACAAGTAATTTATAATTCTCTCTACTAATTACTAAATAATGTTGTGTTATTTATTGAAATGTAACTAAAATATGAAAAAAAAGGAAGAAAAATTGTGTGGCAGCCAGGGTTCGAACCTGGCTACTAATGGCCTAACATTGGCCTTAACCACTAGACTAGTACTATGTATCTGTCAGGACACAGCAGTAACCCGTTTTGTTTTGCTAAGTGTCTAAATTATGTGGCGCATGCCACTTTAGGTGCGCCACAGAATTAAGGAATTCTGTGCGCCACAGAATTAAGACACTTGGTGAAATAACTTGAACCTTTCTTCCCCACTCCCCACACTAGCAGTTTCTTCCCCGACAACGAGCCAACCCTAGCGCAACCACCGCCACCGCCAAGCGCCACCACCAAGCGCCGCTGCCGCCGAGGAGGAGGAGGAAGGGGACCGCCACGCCGCCACCGAGCAGGACGCCCAACCCCGAGCCGCCGCCGCAGATCAAGGAGGAGGAGGACCGCCACGCCGCCGCCGAGGACGTACCCGAGAAGGAGGCCGCCGCACATCGAGGAGGAGGAGACCGCTGCACCTCGAGGAGGAAGAGGAGAGGCCACCGTCGTCGCTACCGTCACCATCGGTGAGCTTCCCTCTCTCCTTCCCTCCACCTTCCCCCTCCCCTCTTCCCTCCCCTCTCCCCTTCCCTCCACCTTCCCCCCTCCCGGCTAGGGTTCCTGCTAGTTAGGGTTCATTGGAGTTCATAGTCTCTGTTTGCAAATTGAAATGCTTTAGGGTTCCTGCTAGTTAGGGCGAATTCTCATAGCGTTCGAGGACGTCTTCAATCTATTTCACTCGAAACGGCTCGACTATAACTTGGTCCGCCTATACGCGATCAATCTTCAGATGAAGATCAACAGAGAGAGACCCCGCCACATCGCGGTAGCGGATCCCTACTACATGCGCGATAGCCAGCTCCAGGACGGCTCAAGGACACGGACCAAGGCGGTGCGGTACCTCCAGAACTTCATGCTCATGCACAAAGAGAGCAACACCATTCTTACGCTGTCTTTCCCGAGTAAGTACACATCCGCTCACGGCCGTCGTAACTTATGCTTTCTTATATATTTCTTCCATTGCCGATCATTTCCAACATTCCATTTCAATTGCATGTGTTGAGCAGGGACAAATACTGCACACTCATCATCCTAGATCCAAAGTGGTCACTAGCCCAGTATTTCGACTCGTCGAGTACGACGACGAAGAAAGACTACACGAGAATAAGGGGTGTTCTCGATGAGGCTATCCTTGGCTACTCCAAAAGTGGAGGCACCTTCGACAAGAATGGGCAATATATCAGGCCGGACACTAAAAAGATCGGGTTCAAGCACGTGATCAACTTCCCTTGTATCAAGCAGCCAGCTGGCAGCATTAAGGAGGCCTTCTATGTCCTCCATCACCTTAAAGGGTTTGTCGAGGATGCAGAGATGATGTCTCTGCCACCTAGTAAGCGAGACCCCATTAAAATGTCGGGGGAAATCAGTGATGATGATCTTAGAGAAGACTTCCATCGCATCCAAGTAAAGCTCTCGGAAATTATCTTACAAGATGTATCCAACGGATCGGGGTTCTTACACGCAGCCAGAGCGTTGCCTAAGAGGGATATCGAAGAACGCCTACATAGGCAGGGTGATGGAACGACGTGGACGACGAAGGACGTGTACAAGCCGGTCCCGGAGCCGCTCAAGAAGACGTCTCGTTGACCGAGGCCGGTGTGCCTAGCATTACTTTGAATCGATAGACAATTTGTACCGTGTTGTAAACTAAACTTGCTTAATTTGCTCGAAACGGTGGTCGTCGTTGTTGGACTTCAATTTCTATTGTAGTCGTTATCGTTGAACCATATTACTTATGTGATACCGATGCTATATTTCTTTTAGGTTTATTATTATTTCCTTGCTTTAATTCTTGTGAATATGTATGCATGTGAACCCTCTAACTCTTTCCATTGCGTTATATACTAATATGCCTTGTGTCCATAGAGATGACGTACTACGTCGTGTTCGAGGGGCGGGTTCCAGGAGTGTACGAGGAGTGGGAGGAGTGCAAGAAACAGGTGCACAAGTTCAGCGGCAACTGCTACAAAGGGTACCCGACTAGACACGAGGCGGTTGCCAAGTGGAGGGCGCACCAAGCGAACAAGAGCAAGATGAAGACCTTCCTTGTGCTCTCGCTCTTGCTCACCATCGTCGCGGCGGTACTCTATTTCATCCTAGTGTAGGCGGCGGCCGGTGTCACTTCGTTTGTATCTAGAGATGATGAGAACTTTCTTAATTTGCATGGATTATGAGTTGTATGGAGCTATATGTATAACTCGATCGGGCTCTAAGTAATGTGATGATGATGTGATGATTATATATGTCCATATTATATCTGTCTATATTATATCAGTATATAACCTATATACGGTGTATAAAACCAGTATAAAACCTGTATAATACATCAGGGAGCACAAAATCGAGTATACCTATAGATAGTTCTGTGGCGCACCAAAAAATAATTCTGTGGCGCACCTATTTCTGTGGCGCAGCTATATCACATGCGCCACAGAACTACTTATTTCTGTGGCGCACCGGCCCAAGTGCGCCACAAAAACCTTAATTCTGTGGCGCACGGCCAGATGCTCCACAGAAAGCTTATTTTTGTGGCGACGTTTCTGTGGCGCACCTCCCATGCGCCACAGAATCAAATTTTCGTGCGCCACTGATGAGGCTTTTCCTACTAGTGCGGCCTCGACTGCCTCGCCGGCCACCAGGACCGGCCATGGACTTCCTCGCGGGCTTGGCTGCGTCGCAGGAACACTTAGGCGGCGGTACGGTCGAGCTTTGTGGCGGCTAGGGTTTCTTTGAAGGAGTGGATGTGGAAGAAGAACGCGCGCCCCCTTTATATAGGCCGGCGGCATGCGGTGGCCGCGGGACGCGTGGCGTCGCCATTAACGTGGTTGGCGGAGATAGGCGGCCGCTCGGCAGCCGAGGCATCGTCGCCATTAACGTGGCGCAGAGTGCCGAAGCGACACAACTTTGCAATTGCTGGCGCGTTTGAGAAGACGCATCGACGCGGGGTCACTGCCAGGCGGGCCCACCAGACGCGAGCGGACGTTTCCGGACGTCCGCAGAGACGCATATTTGAGCCAGATTTACGTCTCCGCGGACGGTCCGGTCACTTTGCGTCATCCCGCTGGAACAAGCCCCAGACGCATTTCCGGTCACGGCGGATGAAAACGGTCGCTCACGTCGCGCCGGGAGATGCCCTAACACTAGAGAACCCGGTAAATGCTTATCTCTATCCACTTGAATCTCCTTCCTATATTCGTTTTCATCTCTTTGCACTCTTAAAAAATATGATTTTCTTGGAAAGAAGCATGTATGTTGTAACATGCACATTTGTAACACTTTGAACAAAAAAATATGTTCGTATGTTCCCTGCATGCAAAGCAAATTTTGCATGTCCGTGGCAGCTTATTTGTATTGTGCAGTGCATATACGGTCATATTTTCACAAATACTTTTGTAAATCTAAATCTTATGAATGAATTCATGAAGTGCAACAAAAGAATGAGAGGATATACGTAGGAGACCAAGCGGGTGAAGAGACCTCGTATGCTAAAGAACCTCCTTTGTAGCAATCACTTGGATCCTACTACCTCCATTCCATAAGGGTCTGTTCGGTTTTGGAACGAGCTGGAATGGAATGGAACGGTTCCACACCTGGAACCCATTCTCGTGTTCGGTTAGACAAAAGGATGGAACGGACTGATTCCTCAGAATGGAATATGCTGCCTAGATGCGGAACGCACCCGTCCGGCCAAATCGGCCGGACGAGGTGGAACGGCTCGTTAATCTCTCTCAGGCGTTAACCCCACTCTCTCTCCCGTGGCCCTCCCTCACTGCAACGTGCTGAAGCCGAGCGATGCGACGGGGCCGGCCGGAGCCAAGGCGCGGCCGCCGGCGGACGGAGCAGCGGCCAGGACGGTCACCAAGGCGCGGCCGCCGGCGGATGGAGCAGCGGCCGGACGGCGCCAAGGCGGCGGCCAGACGGCGGACGGAAGCGGCGGCACGGACGGCGCCAAGGCGGCGGCAGGACGGCGGACGTAGCAGCGCCCGGACGGCGCCAATGCGAGGAGGCCAGGGCGGCGGCTAGGACGGCGGGTGGGGGCGGGCGGCGCGGCGGCCTGGATGGCGGGCGGGGGCTGGCGGCGCGGCGGCCAGGACGGCGCGGGGGCCGGGCGGCGCGGCAGCCAAGACGGCGGCCAGGACGGCTGCACTCCTCCAAGGGCGGCGGCCGGCGGGGCTGGCGGCTAGCAGGCCAAGACGGCCGGCGGGAGCTAGGGGCGCGACGGCCATGGCGGAGACGAAGCCATCCCAGGCTAATTAATTGTAAATCTCTTTAAATTAGGCTAATTAATTGCATATTTAGATTAGTTACATCCGGTTCCATTCCAAGTTTCTCTTTTCAACCGAACAGAAAAATGGAAGGGGATGGAATGTGATGGAATGGAATGGAATGGAACCATTCCATTCCATTCCACCCGGTCTGAAAAACGAACACACCCTAAAAGAAGGCATATAACTTTAGTCAAAATTTAAAATACTCTAAGTTTGATCAAACATTTAGAAGAATATATCAAAATCTACACTGTTGAATAATTATATTATGATAATATATTTTATGGCGAATCTAGTGATATTGATTTTGTATCATGAATATTCGTATGGTAGTCTGTATTATTGGTCAAAGTTTGTAGACATTGAATTTTGAAAAAAATTATATGTATTGTTTTATGTAATGGATGTAGTAGGAGAGAGAACACTCAAACACAACAATCAAAACATAAACCACACGCTAACATCACTAGCGGCATTTTGTGGAAGGCTATGGCATCCCCGCAGTGCGCAGGTCCTAACATGATGGGAGATTTGGAACGAGGAAAACTCTAGACTATCAAATGGGGCAATATTAAGGATATGGGTGTCATATATACACCATTTTTCTTCTTCTGAAAATAGGAACGCCCAATTAATTATACAATTATGTGTAGAACACTAAGCTTCAAACCAATCCAAAAATACGGCGAGAGTAATCCTTGTAGTTCCTTTTATTGTGCCTTTTCAGTACAATGTAAGTAGATTCTCTTTAGTTAATATGATCACGCAAAGAGGCTTGCATCTGTTTTAGGGACTTGTAAATATCTCTAAATTTAGGCTACGTAGGATTTTCCTGGGCTCGCCGCTGGAAAACCTGGTCACCTCAGGCCGAAATTTATATCATCCAGCTCTATTTAGGGTCGGATTTCGAGTGGGAGCTCTAATTACGGGAGGTGCTCTTATCCAGCGGTTATCGGCGGAGCTGAGATACATTCCCGGTTCCCCACGCACGGCAGTTACGAATGTCTGCGTCGAAAATGAATCCTCTGCGGATTGATCTTCTCCCTCTGTGTGCTCTCATTCATTCAAGACAACCATGCATCAGAATTCAGAAGCAGATTTGGTCTGTCCAGCGCTACGCACACAGCTCTGTACCAGCAGCGGCAGCGGATATCTTGCCAAACCAGGCGTCTGTGCGCCATATTCCCGCGGTTCGCAAGCGGACATGCGCATGTCGCCAAGGCCCCGAGCAGAGTAGAGCTCCCCCACCACAACTCTGCTGCTCCTCGCCGCCGGCAGGCCGGCCGGCCAGACGCGCGCTGAGGAGTGAGAGAACCTGAACCCCGCATTGAATTTCTTGAAGCCAGCCAGCCATTTGATGCAGAATTGATTTCCGGTAGCTGCCTGCGATCCAGGATACGATGCTCGGCCTGGAAGAGACCGCGCACCCAGCGCGCGAGATTTGATCGGATTACACGAGGATCGATCGGATTTGGATGTCGATCGATCGTCTCAGACTGTCATTTGCGATCGGATTTGGTTTTATTGCGTGATTGAGGCGATCTTTCTTGCTGGAGGTGCGTACGTGCAGGGTATATTGATGTATTAATGGATGGATGGATGGATGCCAGTCAATCGTAGACCGGTTGCTGTCCGAGAGATCGCCTTCCTCCGTTCGGTCGCCGTCCGGCGGTCGCGTCGGTCGAGATCTTCTTGGGCGCTGATTCGGTGCAACTAGGCGTGATTCGGAGAGGAGAGCGCCTGCCTGCCTAGTCATGTCGGAAATCTTCCTCTGACCTCTACTACTACTGAAAGTAGTAGACTGGAATACTCTACTACGAGTCTGTTACACACTGTTTAACTAGCCGTAGTCATTGCTGGTCCAGGACAGGAGGATGCCCCTGCGACACGCCAACGCTCAGACATACATGTATTTCCACCTCTCATCTACTACCACGAATCCACTTGACACCACACCACTGCCCAGCCCCGTTCTGCTCCGACGCCTTGGTCTTCCGTCGACCAAACTGCAGTAGTTTTTCCACGTCTGCTGGTTTCAGTTTAGGCGAGAATTAAGTTAGTTCTATGTCTGGCTGTAGAAGCGTTACATTCGTTTACACAGGGGTGTGGAATTGCTCACCCAAAAATTAAACATTTGTTTTGCGATTGTACATAAATTGCGTGAAATTGGCTAACGTCATCTGGCCAACAATTAATTTAATTCTCGGTCGAGTGAGATCGACCTAGCGGCGTTCTTTTTCCCCACAAAAAAAAGATACAGTCTTCCAAACCAGGAGAGCATATCAGCTACTCCAAGGATTGGAGCACTTCCGGTACCCCACGTTTAGAGCATCTCCAGCCGTTTGAGCTCCCCACGTCTAAATCCAGCGATATTATCGTCCGGATTGCAGGAAAATTTGGCCTGGGGAGGCCCATTTTCCCAGCCGCGAGCCCAGGATGGATGTAACGTACTACGGCGAATTCAGACAAAATTGATGAGTTCGTTCAAACATAAGCGAAATTTAATAATATTTAACATATAGAGGCGAGTTCGTCCATAAATAGGCCGAATTCGTACATATATTTGAATTCGGCGATTGGCAAACTAAAACTTAAACTAAAAAGCGGCCTCCTACATGACGAAATGGCGGTAGAACGTCGTGTAGTCGCCGTCGTCGTCGTCGCTCGAGCCGGCGTCGTCCTGGGGCGGCGGCGCCTCGTACCAGCGGCTCGTGCCCTGGCCAGCGTCGCCGGCGCGTGGCGGCGACGAACGGTAGATGTCATCGTCGCCGCTCTCCTCGAGCTTGACCACCTCACTGGGCGCGGCGTTCTGCCGGCGGATGGTGCGGCGGCGCGGCGGCGAGTTGAGGCGCGGCGGCCAGATCCAGCAGCCGCCGCTGTTGCTCCGCCTCCTGGCGCTCCCAGTCGCGCCTGGACCACTCCAGTGCAGCGTCGATGGGGAGGCTGTTGTCGGCGGGCACCAGGTCCTTCAGCGACCTGGCGATCGCCTCCGCCACCGCGGCGTCCTCCGCGCGCTTCGCCTCCTCCTCGGCGAGCTGGTTTGCGCTGTTGTTGATGGCGGCCGCGGCGGCCTCCTTCTTCGACGACTTCCTCTTCCGCCCGCGCTGCGGAGAGGAAGGCTGGTCGCGGATGACGAGGGCGCCGCTGCTGCGCCCTCTGGTTGGCGGTGGCGACGCCGGTTCCTTCTTCACGGTCGAAGGAGACGCCCACTCCTGCTTGACGGTGGCCGGCGTCGACCCGCCGGACCTAGACGCCGACCGCGAGCCAGACGAGGACGAGGATGGCGCCATCCTCCTCGGCATCCAGGAACTACCGTGTCGGCGCGACACGGTAGCCGCCACCTGCGGCGGCGGCATCCCCAGGACGGGGGAGTTCCCAGCCTCGATGTGCGCGAGCACATTCTCGAGGGTGCGGCCAGTCGCGCTCCACCATCGGCGGCGGCCGGCGGCATTGTTCCTTGCCGGAGGAGGAGGAGGGCCGTCGTACGCCGCGAGTTCGCATTCATACCTTCGCCGGAAGAACGCGGTCCACGCTTCGTAGTTGTCGGGGAAGAAACGTGGATCCACGCGCTGCTCGTCACTGAGAGTGACGAGCACCTCGTCGATCGCCGCTTCGAGTAAGGGCCCACCCGTTGGCGGCGGTGGGATCGGCACGCCGCCTGCGCTCAGCCTCCATCCTCCCGGCGCGCGGAAGTCCGGCGGCGCCGGGTAGCCCGCCGCGTGGAGGAGCCGTCCCTCCCATTGGTGGAGAGAGCGGCGGCCGAAGCCTTTGTTGGCCGCACCGTCGTTCGCCATTGCTGGTTCGTTCGAGTTCGGGGAAGATTTGGGGGAAGGCGAGCGAGGTGAATGCGGGGCAGACGCGGTAGTTCGGCGATAATAGAGGTAGGCGCGCGTGAAACCGAGGCGACGACATTAACTCGCCGCGTGGAAGCTACGCGGCCGGCGAATACTGACCGGCGGCAGGCTTTTACAGCGCGCGGAAGACGATGCGATGAGGACGACGATCGGTGTCTCTCGCCGACAAGTTGGGGCCACCAGACGCGCGGGAAGTTTCCTCGACGTTTCGCGCGCTTTCGTTTCGTCCGGAGTCCCCAAGCGCTCCCCGGGGGGGGGGGGGGGGGGATGGCATGGGCTCGCCGGATGAATTTAGGCCCAAATCCGCACGAAATCGAGGAACCGGGGGCGCGACTGGGCCGAATAACGTCGTCCGGATTGGAAAAACGTCGCTCGGGGGCCTGATACGTCTCCAACGTATCTATAATTTCTTATGTTCCATGCTAGTTTTATGACAACCTACATGTTTTATTCATACTTTATATCGTTTTGATGCATTTTCCGGAAGTAACCTATTAACAAGATGCCGAAGTGCCAGTTCCTGTTTTCTGCTGTTTTTGGTTCCAGAAAGGCTGTTCGGGCAATATTCTCGGAATTGGACGAAACAAAAGCCAAACATCTTATTTCACCGAGACGGACCAGAACACCGAAGGGGAGACGGAGAGGAGGCCCAGGGCCCCCACACCATAAGGCGGCGCGGGTGGCCCCCTGGCCGCGCCCAGATGTGGGGAGGGAGCCCCCTGGCTCCCCCGACTCTGCTCTTTCGCCTATATATTCCCTCGTGACGGAAAACCCTACAACAATTGACGAAACTCCAGAAAGAGTCCAGGGACGCCGCCGCCATCGCGAAACTCCGTTTCGGGGGACAGAAGTCTCTGTTCCGGCACGCCACCGGGACGGGGAATTGCCCCCGGAGTCATCTCCATCGACACCACCGCCATCTTCATCGCCGTTGCTGTCTCCCATGATGAGGAGGGAGTAGTTCTCCCCCGAGGCTGAGGGCTCTACCGGTAGCTATGTGGTTCATCTCTCTCTCCCATGATGTGATCTTTATGTGATCGTGAGCTTTGTATCACTATTAATCTATGTGCTACCCTAGTGATGTTATTAAAGTAGTCTATTCCTCCTCCATGATGTAATGTTGACAGTGTGTGCATCATGTAGTACTTGGCGTAGGTTATGATTGTAATCTCTTATAGATTATGAAGTTAACTATTACTTTGATAGTATTGATGTGATCTATTCCCCCTTTCATAGATATCGTTGACAGTGTGTATGCTATGTTAGTACTCGGTCTAAATTGCAACGGTCTATTATGCACTCTAGAGGTTACTTTAATACGAACTTCGGAAGTTGTGGAGCTTGTTTACTCCGGCTTGAGGTGTGATACGTCCAAAACGTATCTACTTTCCCGAACACTTTTGCTATTGTTTTGCCTCTAATTTGTGTATTTTGGATGCAACTAACACGGACTAACGCTGTTTTCAGCAGAACTGCTCTGGTGTCTCGTTTTTGTGCAGAAATCCAACTTTCGGGAAAAACCTCGGAATTTATGCAGAAGGCCCTATTTTCCCAGGAAACTAACGGAGCCAGAAGGGCAATTGAAGTGGAGGCCCGAGGGCCCCACACCATAGGGCGGCGCGGCCCAGGGGGGCCCGCGCGGCCCTGTGGTGTGGCCCCCTCGGCCGGCCTCCGACGCCCTCCTTCGGACTATTTATCGGCCTCGACCTAAAAACGCACAGAGAGAAGTCGAAGTCGCCAGAAACCCTCCAGAACACCGCCACATCGCGAAACTCCGTCGCGGGAGCCAGAAGTCTCCGTTCTGGCACTCCGCCGGGACGGGGAATTGGAGGAGATCATCGCCGCCATCACCGCCAACGCCTCTACATCAACCAGCAATGTTTCCCCCATCCATGTGTGAGTAATTCCCCCGCTGTAGGCCGAAGGGGATGGTAGGGATTGGATGAGATTGGTCATGTAATAGCATAAGATTGTTAGGGCATAGTGCCTAGTGTCCGTAATTGGTACTTTGATGATATTGTTGCAACTTGTTATGCTTAATGCTTGTCACTAGGGCCCGAGTGCCATGATCTCAGATCTGAACATGTTATTGTTTCATCATGATATTCATTGTTTATGGTCTTACCTATAAGTTGTATACACATGTCGCTGTCCGGAACCGATGGCCCCGAAGTGACAGAAATCGGGACAACCGGAGGGAATGGTAGCGATGTGAGGATCACATGTGTTCACGGAATGTTAATGCTTTGCTCCGGTACTTTATTAAAAGGAGTACCTTAGTATCCAGTAGTTTCCCTTGAGGCCCGGCTGCCACCGGCTGGTAGGACAAAAGATGTTGTGCAAGTTTCTCATTGCGAGCACGCACGACTATATATGGAACACATGCCTATTGATTGCTTTGTACTTGGACACCGTTTTATTATTATCTGCAAATGCCCTGCTATGATTGTTACATGAGTTTCTCTCATCCATGCAACGCCCGTCATCCGTCCCCGTGCCTACAGTATTTTAATCCTGCTGTTTACTAAAATCACTACTGCTGTTTACATTTACTCTGTCTTTGTTATTTCACTACGGCTACTGCTATAAAACTGTTACTACTGATAAACTCTTGCGAGCAAGTCTGTTTCCAGGTGCAACTGAATTGACAACTCCGTTGTTAAGGCTTCCAAGTGTTCTTTGTCTCCCCTTGTGTCGAATCAATAAACTGGGTTTTACTTCCCTCGAAGACTGTTGCGATCCCCTATACTTGTGGGTCATCAAGACTATTTTCTGGCGCCGTTGCCGGGGAGCATAGCTTTATTTGGAAGTTCACTTGGATTGATATTATTCGCTGCAAATTCTCCATCATGGGTAAACCTCGCGATACTAAGATCGCCATATTACCATCCACTACAAGAAAAGGTACAATTCTGAGTACCTCCGCTACACTTGATTCACCATCTGTGATTGATAAACTTGTTTCACCGCCACATGCTTCACATGCGGGTACTTCTGCTGAATCTGAACACTCTCATAATATTGATAATATTTCTACTGTGCTTGATGATAGTGGTTCATTGGGATCTTTTCTAGATGCTACAATTGCTAGGTCTAGACAAATTGAAAATACTGAAACTCCTAATGCTACTACACCTGTTAGTTCACCTGAACTTGGTTATTTTAGTGATGATCCTGAGGAAGATTATGTGGAGCTTAATGATGATTTTATTGAAAAATGCAATGCTACTACTGATGCAAGAAAAATTAAAAAGTTGCTTGCAGAACATGCTGTTAGATATAAACTGTCTCCTGATCCTAAATTTGCCACATCTCCCATAAACATTAGGGATAAAGATTATGATTTTTCTCTTGATCTATCTCATATAGCTATTGTTGAGAAAACACCCTTTTGTGGTACTGAAAAAGAAAGTGCTGTTGAACACATGACTGAATTATCTACTCTTAGTAGCTTGTTTTCTGATGATGTCAAGATGCGTACTTACTTTGTTGCTAAAATATTTCCATTCTCATTAAAGGATGACGCTAAAACTTGGTATAATAATTTGCCACCAAATTCTATTAAAAGTCCGAAAGAATTGCTTGATGTTTTCTTCCGCAAATACTTTCCTGCTAGTGCTCAACATATTGCTTTGCAGAGAATTTATAACTTTAATCAGGAAGATGAAGAGAAATTGCCTGAGGCTTGGTCGAGATTTTGCTCTCTTATTAGAGCTCGACCTGAGCATGATTTGGAAAAGCATGATTTACTTGATATATTTTATAGTGGACTAACCATTGAGTCTAGGGCATACCTGGATAGTTGTGCTGGTTGTGTTTTCAGGAAAAGAACTCCAGACGACGCTGAAGAATTATTGGCTAAAATAAGCCGGAATCATGATGAATGGACTACGCCTGAACCGACTCCAACTCCAATATCCTCCTATTGAAGATATATGTGAGATAATTCCCCCTTCATCCATGATTGAGGTAAACTCCCTTCAACGCTTTACTAGGGAAGATATTCCGTATTCGAAACCTCCTGCACAATGCTTAGATGAGTTTGATAATTATATTGTTAAGCAAGAAAATTTTAATATGAGAGTAGAGAATCATTTAATGGAAAATTCTCAAGCTATTAGTGAATTGCATGATATTGTGGAGAGAACCTCCAATGATGTTAAGATGCTTGTTAAACATTTTCAAATGATTCAAACTCAAATTGATCAACTCACTAAAGTGCAAAATGACTTGTTAGGGAATAATTCTAAAGAGAAACATGCTTATGAAGTAACAACTAGAGGTGGTGTCTCTACCCAGGATCCTCTATATCCTGAAGGGCATCCCAAAAGAATTGAACAAGATTCTCAACGCATTGAACCTAGTGCTCATTCTAGGAAGAAAAAGAAGAAGAAACATAAAAATGTTGTAGAATCCTCTGAACCTGTTAATGATCCTAATAGTATTTCTATTTCTGATGCTGAAACTGAAAGTGGTAATGAACATGATAATGATAAAGATAATGATAAGAATGATACTCCTGATAAAGAAGAGGTTGAAGAAGAACCTGAAAAGCATGCTAAAAATAAAAAGTACACTAAAGAAGACTTTATTGCTGAGAAACATGGTAATGAAAGAGAACCTTGGGTGCAAAAGCAAATGCCTTTTCCTGCTAAGAAACTAAAATCAAAGGAAGAAGAACACTATAATAAATTTTGTGATTGGATGAAACCTTTATTCTTGCAAATCCCTTTGACTGATGCTATTAAATTGCCTCCTTATTCAAAGTATATGAAAGATATTGTTACTAACAAAAGGAAAATCCCCAATGAGGAAATTTCTACTATGCTTGCTAATTACTCTTTCAATGGCAAAATTCCAAAGAAGTTGGGCGACCCAGGTATACCTACTATTCCTTGTTCTATTAAGAATAATTATGTTAAAACTGCTCTATGTGACTTGGGAGCCGGTGTTAGTGTTATGCCTTTTTCTCTTTATAAGAGACTTTACTTAGATAAGTTGATACCTACTGATATATCTTTGCAAATGGCTGATAAATCTACTGCTATTCCTGTTGGTATATGTGAGAATGTTCCTGTTCAAGTTACTACTAACTGCTTGATATTAACTGATTTTGTTGTGTTGGAAATGCCTGAAGATGATAATATGTCTATTATTCTTGGGAGACCTTTTCTTAACACCGCAGGGGCTGTTATTGATTGCAACAAAGGAAAGGTTACTTTCAATGTTGATGATAGGGAGCATACCGTTTATTTTCCCAAGAGGAGTGAGAAAGCGTGTGGAGTTAATACTATCTCTAATGTGAGAACTATCAAAGTGGGAACTATTGATTGTCCTATATATGAGCCTAAGGAAGAATATCAAACTCTCGTGATTGGATCCATATCAATACAATTCAAGGTAACATGATTGATTTGAGGTTTATTTCTTCTTATGCTATGAAAAAGTTATTTGGTGACAAGACTTGATCAACCTTGTTAACGAATACTTTTTATATGCATAGAGAGGGTAAACAACATCTCTTTCTTCCTCCACTTGCTCTAGTTGCTGTAGCACTTTTAGTTTGCAAAGTTCTTTAGTTATTTGAAGATTTCGAAATTTTTCCTGGCCAGTAATAATAAATTAAATACCCAGAAATGTGCGTTTTTCAAAGTTTTCAAAAATTCACAAAAATTATACCGTTGGTCCTATTTTTCCACGAGGCACCTGGGAGCACCAGAGGATGACCTGTGGGGCACCAGAGGGCGCCAGACCACAGGCCGGCGCGGCCAAGGAGGTGGCCGCGCCACCATGTGGTGTGGGTCCCCCTCTGCCCCACTTTGCCATCTCTTCCTCCCAGACTCTTCTCTCTCCCGAAAAAATCGACACCAAGTTCCTCTCACTCGCGTTTTTGCTCCAGAGCTCCAGAATTTTCGATCTCTTTGCTCAGCCCAGATTTCTGTCTGAAATTTGGCACATTTGCTCTTCGGTATGTGACTCCTCCACCCATCCAAGTAGAATTTCGTTTGGTTGAGTATATCTTGAATATTTTGCTGCTGTAGGTAACATGTTTAGTGAGCTTGCATGCTTGTTCTAAGTGGTAGAAACTAGTTTTGATGCATGATTAGTACTCTAGCAAGTTCCTTTGGTAGTTTCCCTCAATTATATGTCACCAAACCAAATTTTTATGTCAATTGTTGAAAATTTCAGAGAAGCTATGAAGAAGTTTAGCTTTGGAGAGTTGTTCAAGAAGGGGATAACCAGCACCGGGAGGCCTTCTAGGGCCGCCACCCGGATTAGGCAATCATACAATGAAGACATCCTCGCGCCTAGCTTCGCGCCTGAAGAGGACAACGGTCCTCCTAATGCTTCTACTTTTCCATGTTATGATTTTCTAAGGAATGCAGGGATCTTTGGAGGATTTCTTAACCCTTGTCAACAGGGCAGGGTTAACCACTTATATGGGCGATGAAAGGGAGCAATACTACTTGCTCACCAAAATCTTCGTCGAGAGTTTCCAGTTCAACAACAAACACTATGAGCCAACGGTTGCATTCAGGATCTACGGTAATACTGTGACTATGCCATTGAAGGATTTTTGTTGTGCCTTGGATATTGCCCCTGTAGGTACAGCAAGTAGGATTGATGACAACCCCCGGGACTTGCTGGAGCTCTACCGAGGGATCACCGATGATGATTGTCGCACCATTCAGCGGGGCAAGATAAGGAACATTCAACTCCCCGCCATTAAGTATTTTGCATACTACATTGCTACTAGCATTCTTGGTAGGGAGAACACTAGTAATATCTCTAGCTACCATCTTGCTTTCCTGAATATTGCACTTACTGGTCAAACCTCCTATCACCTTGGTGCTCTTATTGCTCGCCGCCTGACTACCAGGGGGCCTATTTTTGGAGGAACTATTGCGCTGCGTGTTTTAACTTTTCTTAATCTTCCTATTGATCCTAATGATGTGCCATTGGCCCCTAGGAGACTCGATATTACTGCTATGAAGAGTCATCATTTTGTTACTACTGACTCTACTTTAGATAGTATGGTGTATAGAATGTTGTTTTCTGACGGGGAGGAGAAGGAAATCCCTCTTCCCCAACCTGGTTTGTTGAGTATTGACAGGCAGTCATGGTCGTGCACTAAGGAGGAGGTGGATGAACATTTGAAGATAAGAGACTTCCACCAGCAACATGACTCCGAGGACGTCGGGACCTCCTACGACCACACCGTCACATATCCGGGTGCTTCTTCTAGCACATACCCGGAATACGACCCATCTTCATATTACGGAGACACTACTTCATGGGATCGATGGGATTGAACTCCACTTAGGCCAAAAGCCTAAGCTTGGGGGGAGGTATACCGGCATCACTCATTCTTTGCATATTATGGTTGCTGGATACTTGCACATACTTGTTTTGTTCGTTTGAGTGGTTTTCTAATGAGAGGAAGATGATATTTGGGGAAATGCTGCCTGAAAACAGATTCTGGAATGTTACAGTAAAAATTGTCAAAAATAGCCAGAGCGTCATTTTGAGCTGCCAATTTTTGTGCAGGTTCCCCAGGTTGTTATCTAACTTTCATTAGTTGAACACTTTTCGATCTGAGCAACGTAAGATTTTTGTAAAAATCGATTTCTGTACTGCTGTCAGGTTTTGGCAGATTTCTGCCATCTTGCTTTTCTGTGTTTCTTTTAGTTTGCTATTTCTTGATTTCGCTTTGTTTCTTCCCCAAAACACAAAAAGTCCAAAAATATTTCTGTTATTTCTCTTCACCATTTGTTTGCTTTGGTTTCTTGCATTTGTTTCGCTTTATTTGCTATTACTAGTTTGCTATAAGAAAACCCAAAAAGATTTTGCTTTGTTTGTTTGTTTCCTTTTGTTCTTGTTTGCAATTCGAAAACACCAAAAATATTTGCTGTTCTTCTTTGGTTTGTAAAGTTCTTTATGAGTTCAATGGTCTTCGGTGGCTGGAGCGTGGTTTTCATTTCATATTATCCGAGCTACACAAGTGAAAAGGCAATAATGACGATCTACGACAATCTGATTGTGGTGAGAGGCTGGTATGAACTCTATTTGTTTTCATTTTTGTACATATACTCATCCATGTGAGCATGCTTAGTTGGTTCATGTGAGGTATATGTTATTTGAGAAAGTCTAGTAGTTTATGATCTCTCATGTTTAGCTCCAATCTATTAATATGAGTAGCATGTCATGGATGTTTGCTTGCATTGTTTTATTCATAAGTAAGTATGGCATTGTGGTATCCTCCTCTGAATAATTCATTTATATCGACTTGGCACATGCTCACGCATGCATATGACTGAACAAAAAGTCAATTAAGCCTCGATGATTTATATTGCTTCAGAGTTCTTGTATCACTTTTATGCCTCCGTTAATATATTTTGCCGCAAGCATGATTGTGACAGTTACTGCTCTCTTGATTTGTCGCTTCCTAGTCTTTTGCTAGCCTTCACTTGTACTGAGCGGGAACGCTGCTCGTGCTTCCAACCACATGAAAACCAAGTTATTCCAGCGTGTCCACCATAAATACCTATGCATGGCATTTCAAACCATTCCAAGTAAATTCTCATGCGCTACCTTTAAAACCTTCAAAATGCTTCTCAATTAGTGTTTATGTTTCATAGCTCATGAGGAAGTATGTGGTGTTTAGCTTTCAACCTTGTCATTTACTTTTGACGGACTCTCATATGGACTAGTGGCACATCCGCTTATCCAATAATTTTGCAAAAAGAGCTGGCAATGGGATTCCCAGTCCCGAATTAATTAACTTAAATAGACACTCCTCCATGGTTTGTGATTGTTGGACGGCACCCGAAGGATTCGGTTAGCCATGGCTTGTGTAAGCAAAGGTTGGGGGGAGTGTCATCATCATAATAAAACTAAAATAAAAAGGCACTCCTTCATGGTATGAGATTGTTGGCAGGCACCCGAGGATTCGGTTAGCCATGGTTTGTGCAAGAAAGGTTGGAAGGAGTGCCAAATAAATATGCAATAATTCATGGGAGCCGCTCTTGAAAGTCCGGTTGGCGAGGTAGTTAGTGTACCCATTACCATTCGTTGACAACAACAAACACCTCTCAAAATAATTTTACTCCTGTCTTTATAAAAATAAAAAGCTCTAGCGCATGTTAATCCCTGCTTCCCTCTGCGAAGGGTCAATCTTTTACTTTTATATTGTGTCTCCATTATTTCTTTGAGCACTATCTTGAGAGCACAACTGTCATTCTTAGTATAATATGCTTGTCTCAAAATATGATTGATTGTGGTATAACTTTGATGCATTTATCTTTTGACAATCACTACTTCTAGTCTTTCTATGAACTCCAGAGGTGCCCGGGCATTTATGTTTTGCCAATCAAATACAGGCAAGCGAGATACCACTTTATCATGCTCTCTTATGAACATTGCAATTCTGCTTATATGCATGATTCATGATGCTTATTATTAATTGTTGGTACCTCTCCATGATTGACATAGCTGTTAGATGATCTCATTTGCATGTATCTCATTATGAACTGTTTGAGTATTAGCCATTGCATGAGAATATATACATCATATGAGCAAATGTGTTCGTGAAAGTTCTTTTATCACTCAGTTGTTAACTGAATTGCTTGAGGACAAGCAATAAGCTAAGCTTGGGGGGAGTTGATACGTCCAAAACGTATCTACTTTCCCGAACACTTTTGCTATTGTTTTGCCTCTAATTTGTGTATTTTGGATGCAACTAACACGGACTAACGCTGTTTTCAGCAGAACTGCTCTGGTGTCTCGTTTTTGTGCAGAAATCCAACTTTCGGGAAAAACCTCGGAATTTATGCAGAAGGCCCTATTTTCCCAGGAAACTAACGGAGCCAGAAGGGCAATTGAAGTGGAGGCCCGAGGGCCCCACACCATAGGGCGGCGCGCGGCCCGGGGGGCCCGCGCGGCCCGTGGTGTGGCCCCTCGGCCGGCCTCCGACGCCCTCCTTCGGACTATTTATCGGCCTCGACCTAAAAACGCACGAGAGAAGTCGAAGTCGCCGAAACCCTCCGAACGCCGCCACATCGCGAAACTCCGTCGCGGGAGCCGAAGTCTCCGTTACGGCACTCCGCCGGGACGGGGAATTGGAGGAGATCATCGCCGCCATCACCGCCAACGCCTCTACATCAACCAGCAATGTTTCCCCCATCCATGTGTGAGTAATTCCCCCGCTGTAGGCCGAAGGGGATGGTAGGGATTGGATGAGATTGGTCATGTAATAGCATAAGATTGTTAGGGCATAGTGCCTAGTGTCCGTAATTGGTACTTTGATGATATTGTTGCAACTTGTTATGCTTAATGCTTGTCACTAGGGCCCGAGTGCCATGATCTCAGATCTGAACATGTTATTGTTTCATCATGATATTCATTGTTTATGGTCTTACCTATAAGTTGTATACACATGTCGCTGTCCGGAACCGATGGCCCCGAAGTGACAGAAATCGGGACAACCGGAGGGAATGGTAGCGATGTGAGGATCACATGTGTTCACGGAATGTTAATGCTTTGCTCCGGTACTTTATTAAAAGGAGTACCTTAATATCCAGTAGTTTCCCTTGAGGCCCGGCTGCCACCGGCTGGTAGGACAAAAGATGTTGTGCAAGTTTCTCATTGCGAGCACGCACGACTATATATGGAACACATGCCTATTGATTGCTTTGTACTTGGACACCGTTTTATTATTATCTGCAAATGCCCTGCTATGATTGTTACATGAGTTTCTCTCATCCATGCAACGCCCGTCATCCGTCCCCGTGCCTACAGTATTTTAATCCTGCTGTTTACTAAAATCACTACTGCTGTTTCTGTTACTCTGCTGCTGTTATTTCACTACTGCTACTGCTATAAAACTGTTACTACTGATAAACTCTTGCGAGCAAGTCTGTTTCCAGGTGCAACTGAATTGACAACTCCGTTGTTAAGGCTTCCAAGTGTTCTTTGTCTCCCCTTGTGTCGAATCAATAAATTGGGTTTTACTTCCCTCGAAGACTGTTGCGATCCCCTATACTTGTGGGTCATCAAGGTGTGCTCTTGTAGCCCTACACAATGAATGGTGTTTGTTATCCAACAAGAGAGTGTTTGAGAGTAGCACAAGTGAGGAGAAGTTATTTATTTATTATGTGATCATTGTTGAGAGTGTCCACTAGTGAAAGTATGATCCCTAAGCCTTATTTCTAAGCATTGAAACACCGTTTCCAACAAGTTCTGCTACATGTTCGCTTGCTGTCATCTTTATTTCAGATTGCAATTGTTACTTATAATCATCCATATCACTTGTATTTCACTATCTCTTCGTCGAACTAGTGCACCTATATATCTGACAAGTGTATTAGGTGTGTTGGGGACACAAGAGACTTCTTGTATCTTAATTGCAGGGTTGCTTGAGAGGGATATCTCTGACCTCTACCTCCCTGAGTTCGATAAACCTTGGGTGATTCACTTAAGGGAAACTTGCTGTTGTTCTACAAACCTCTGCTCTTGGAGGCCCAACACTGTCTACAGGAATAGAAGCGTGCGTAGACATCAGGGCCTAGTCGGGGAGACGAGTGGGGATGCTCTTAGAAACACCATCCTCAGTGTCAAAGGTAAATCCCCTTGATCGCGAAAAGTCATTTTGGATCCTAGGCATTAGTGCTCTTATTGTATTTAAAAATTCGAAAATTATATGTATGTGTTTTAAAAGTATGTAACAAAATTTTAAAAGGAGTTGACGATGTATCCAACTAACGTACAAAATCTCAATTACAAATGTTTTTTATTAGCTACATAAAAATAACAAATGTGTAGGATTTGTTATTTTTGTGCAGCTCAAAATACACGTTATTTCAAGTTGAAAGTTTACATGTTTGTGGGATACAATATTAGCTACATCATAATTTATTTTTATATTTTTCTAAACCCGTAGTCCAGAGGTGAACTACTCCCCCTTGATCATGGTATTGATGAGGAAGACATTGGAGAAGGTGGAGATCCTTCCGGCGGCGGCTCCGGCGGATTTCCCCCCTCCAATCTTCGCTCGCGCGGTCTCTGTTTTTGTGTTTCTGTGTTTCTGTGGCGCTTTCTTCCGTTAATCCTCGGAGGTTATATATATGGGTTTTTAGGTTAAAAGAAGTCGGTTCGCGAAAGAATTAACTGAATCAGACGATTGACGATGAAAAGAGGTAGGGTGGTGCCCCCCACTGGGTGCGCCACCTACCCTCTTTTGGCCCTCCAGGCCCTCCAAGTCTAGTGCAAGTGCCCATGTTGCTTCTCTTGATGAAAAAATAACATCTCCGAAATCCTAGCTCAATTTGACTCCGTATAGATCTCTGAAAGTGAAAAATACACAAAACAAGAGTTTTCTGTTCTGCAAAGTTATAATCCAAATAAAGAGAAACATTGGTAAATTCCCATAAATCAATATAAAACATGGAAATAACATCATGTATATTGCAAATATGTGGAAATATGTGTTAATAAAGTACAAAGTTGTTGCCTGCCAAAACCCACCGGCGAGCAGCGGCGAGCAACACGAAGAGCCGGGAGGCTGCCAAGACTGCTGGTGGGCCCTGGTCCCTCGACGCCGTCCCGCAAATGCTCTGGCACACGTCCTGACGGTCGTAAGGGCGTGCCACCTGACCTATACCTGGTCAGGGAGGTGTCGGATTGCTTCGACTAGCTTCCTGCGTGGTAGACACGTAAACATTAAATACGAGCCCGATCGGCTCTCAGGTTGCCCTGTGGATCGGCTCGAAGAGCCGATTGCCCCATAGTTCACGTTGGATTTACGATGACATGGGGATCCTGCTTGATCAAAACAAAGCTAAACCAATCTACGACAGTTTAGGGTTTTCACCGCATAACCGGAACATCCTACACGTAGTTGAGCCTAACAGATACGACAGATGATGGAAAACTACTCCTAAAAGAGGCCTAAAAACCAACGTTAAGTCAATTCCCGGAACATCCCTTCTAGGAACGGCAAACCACACCTTACGCACTACCGGATCATCCAACCCCAGCGTAAGGCCTAACCATACGGATATCAAACTAATCCTTGAAGAACAAGGAGCAACTATAACAGATTGGATCTACTAAGTAAAGAACAAGCAAGGTGCTGCCCTTACACCTAAGATAGGTGCAAGGACAGCTAGATATCGAGGGATGGCATAGCTAAGCAAATATGTATAAGAAAAGCATCCATGCAAGCCCCAAAACACCTACGATAAGTAGTGTTACTCGCCATCAACAAGGCTTCAGTACGAGCAACACAAGATAACGAATAAACCTATACTGCCTAGATCGCAAGATGCGATCTAGGCAGCATGATGCTTACCCGGAAGAAACCCTCGAAACAAGGGGTGGCGATGCGCCTAGATTGTGTTTGTTGTGAACGTGATTGTCCTCCTTTCTCAATAACCCTAGATACATATTTATAGTCCGTAGACTTTCTAATTCAGGAATAAACCCAACCGTGTACGGGCCAAACTCTATCTCTTGATTCTAATCTACCATAATATACAGATACACGGGCAAACTAGCCCAAACTCTCGTGCAAGGCCGCTTCAGATACGCTCCACGTGTATATCCTCCAAGTCCATCTCCATCGCGGCCCATCTCCTGATTTGGCCAAAATCTGGTGATAACACATGCCCCCTGGTTTTGGTAATGATAATTTCAAAACCACTCTGTTTTTCCTTCGTAGGGTCATGTCGTGGCAGAGCAGAACCGCTTCAGTATCTTTCCATCATGATACCCTGTCTTCTCAACTTCTGCACGATTGACAGTTTTGGCACCGCATCCTCGAAAACTGCTCAAGCATTAAATTTCCACTATATCCCCTTTTATTTAACCGCATTGAGCAGTTCATCTCCTCATTCCCCTGCTCCGTACTAGCCATCGGCAAAAAAGCCCTTCTCTGCATCTATGGCTTCCTCTTCCTCCTCTGCCTCTTCCGGCCTTTCCTTCGACTCCTCCTCCTCCAGCGAGCTAGAGCCGGAGGTCAACCTGATGGCAATCTACGAGGCCCTCGCCCCCGAGTACTGGGACGCGAGAGATTGGGACTCCTCCATCGAGTCGAAGGATGTCGAGCCCCTCATCGACGGGGAAGAAGACCTCCGGTTCCTCGTCGACGGGGAGCTGGAGGCTGCGAGCGACGACGACCTCTTCTCATGGGAGGTGGACCTCTCCTCCGACGAGGAGGACGAGGAGGTGGAGGAGACGGAGGAGGACTCCTCCTCCGCGGGGTACCCACCGGCCAAGCGCTTCCGCGTCGGGTCGGACGACGACGACGACGAGGAGGAGGAGGATGAAGCCCCTGCCGGCGGCTTCATCAGCAGCGACGAGGAGCCCGCCGGCAGCAGCGCCGACGGCAGCTACGACGGCGACGACGAGGGCAGCGACGGCCCGTAGATTAGGAAGTAGTGCAGGGCTAGTAGTGGTAGTGCATTAGGCATCGGATGATCCTTTTGAGAGCCATCGGCTCTTCCTTGTAAGAAACCCCTCTTCGAATCAATGAAAATTGTTCTTCCGATTTGATTCTTCAATTGTCCAATTTCAAATCTTCCGATTATCAAAACAGGTCAACGCACCAAGAACCGATAGCAACGTATCGGTCTTTCACCATCAAACACCCATAAGGCCAAACTCAAATACCAAATTAGACAGATATCCGAGCAAACACTCCTCGAATTCAGACTGTATCTTGATATCTGACCATAATATTTTGTAACTCTAAAGTCGATGGCTGTGCATCGGCTGTTTTGTTCTCAAGTCGATGTCCGTGCATCGGCTGTACTTAACATCCTGTTGCTTTGCACGTATATTTCTTTTTACCGGCCGATTTCATACATCGGCCCCCATATCCCACTGTTCATCATCCCTATACTTGGGAAGAAAATTGTTTTTTTTACTGGCCGATTTGTGCATCGGCCTCCATATTTTACTGGTCATTATCCCACATACTTGGGAAATACTTCTTGAGATGCTGGCCATTTACAGCCACTGGGAACTTCACACCATCCAACTGCTCGAGCATGTATGCATTACCCTTCAAAACTTGGTCGACTTTGTACGGGCCGTGCCAATTTGGAGACCATTTACCATACACTTTATCCTTAGTCCCCAACGGCAGTACAGCTTCCCATACCAGATCACCAACTTGGAACTCCTTTGGTTTCACCTTCTTATTATATGCGCGAGCCACCTTGGCTTTATTCTCCTTGATTTTCTCAAGAGACCATAGCCTGAGTTCCGTTACATCCTCAATGCTGTCACTCATCAGGGCTGCATATTCTTCAGTAGTTAAATCATTCTGAAACGTAATCTGTCTCGACCCAGCCTTGATTTCCCAGGGCAGCACAGCTTCTTGTCCATAGACCAGATGATATGGCGAGGTTTTTATTGCTCCGTGACACGACATGCGATAAGCCCACAGCGCTTCTGACAACACCTCATGCCAACGTCTAGGATGCTCGTCGATTTTCCTCTTAATCAGCTTGATCAGACTCTTGTTGGATGCTTCAGCCTGCCCATTTGCTTGAGCATAGTATGGAGACGATCGGATCAGCTTGATTCTCATATCTTCGCAGAACTTTCTAAACTCCTTAAAAACGAAGATCGAACATCCATCGGTCGTGATAGTCTGGGGAATCCCGAATCTATGAATGACATGCTCCAACACGAAACTGATGACATCTTTCGATGCTACCGACTTCATAGGGACGGCCTCCACCCATTTAGTGAAGTAATCTGTAATGGCCAGAACCCATTCATGGCCTTTGCTCGATGCAGGATGAATTTTGCCAATCATATCCATGCCCCAACCTCGGAATGGCCAAGGTTTGATGATGGGATTCATTGCTGATGCGGGTACCATCTGAATGCTCCCAAACTTCTGACATGCTTGACACCCTTTATAGTACTTGAAACAATCTTCAAGCATGGTGGGCCAATAAAATCCCGATCGCCTGATCAGCCATTTCATCTTATGAGCCGATTGGTGAGTTCCACAGGCACCTTCATGCACCTCATGCAAGAGCCGATTGGACTCGGCTGGTCCCAAACATTTGAGAAGTAACCCTTCCAAGGTCCTGTAGAACATGTCATCCCCAATCAGGACGTACTTCATGGCCTTGTATCTTTTCCGTTTAGGTGCCCCCCGAGCCAAATCTTTCAAGTAATTGAAAATATCGGCTCTCCAGTCATCTGGTTCCATGAACTGCACTTGAACATCGGTCCCATCTGCTACGTCCTGGTATCCTGATGCCATCTGTGCGAGATCGTTTGCCTCGGTATTTTGCGATCTTGGGATCCAATTGAAATTTATATACCTGAACTGTGCCATCAGCTCACGACAGTGCATCCATAATGGGAAGAGCGACTCGCTCTCACATTTGTATTCCTCCGTGAGTTGAGAAATCACCAATTTGGAATCTCCAAAAATCTCTACTGCTTCTGCCCCGGCTTCCAATAGCAATTCCATTCCCTTGCAGATGGCTTCATATTCAGCAACATTGTTGGTGCAAGGGGTAGGTAGCCTGATGGAGAAGGAATATTTTGCCCCCCGAGGCGACACGAGTAGAACGCCGATGCCGCAACCATCCTCACAGACCGATTCATCGAAGAACATGGCCCATGCACGCACAGACAGTGCTGCTACATCCGTGTTTATTCGTTCAGCAATAAGATCGGCCAACGCCTATCCCTTGACTGCTTTCGCAGGCTGATATCGGATATCAAATTCCGATAGTGCAAACATCCACTTACCAAGTCGGCCTTTCAACACAGGAGCCGACAGCATATGCTTGATGACATCCGATTTGCATATGACGATAATTTCCGCTGACAGCAAGATGTGATGAAGCTTGGTGCAGGTGAAAAAAAAACAGAGGCACAACTTCTCGATCTCAGGGTACCTTGTTTCTGCATCCAACATCCTTCTGCTGAGGTAGAAAACCACTTTCTCCAGACCATCATAAACCTGCAGCACCACTGACGCGATGGAGGTGTCAGCTACTGACAAGTAAATGTAGAATGGCCTGTCTTGCTGAGGCGGAACCAACACAGGTGGCTTCGTTAGGTACTCCTTAATCTCGTCAAATGCTCGCTATTGCTCTGCCCCCCAGCGAAACTCCTCATCAGACTTGATTTTGACCAATCCCATGAACGGCTCGATTCGTCCTGACAGGTTGGAGATAAACCTTCTGACGAAATTGATTTTGCCGATGAGACACTGGAGTTCTTTCTTCGTGGTAGGTGGCTTCATCGTTCGCACTGCCTCCTAACTTTTCAGGCCGATCTCAATTCCATGTTCATGAACCAAGAAACCCAAGAAT
Organism: Lolium perenne; assembly: GCF_019359855.2. Lineage (NCBI taxonomy): Eukaryota > Viridiplantae > Streptophyta > Magnoliopsida > Poales > Poaceae > Lolium > Lolium perenne. Next base: position 220,916,138 of record NC_067245.2, on the reverse strand, counting down.
TGACCGGCCGTTACACCAAAAGCACACTTCTTTGGATTCATTCTTAGTCTGAACTTTCTAGTTCGGTCCAGGACGTCTCGCAAATCTTTCAAGTGTCCTTCCACTGGGACAGATTTGACCACCACGTCATCGATGTAAATTTCCACCAATTTGCCGATTAGATCATGAAAAATGTAATTCATGGCCCTTTGGTATGTTGCGCCGGCATTCTTCAGTCCAAATGTCATGACCACATATTCAAACAAGCCTACCGAGCCTGGTACTCTGAATGCAGTCTTGTGTATATCTTCTGGAGCCATGAAAATTTGGTTGTAGCCGGCATTGCCATCCATGAAACTTAAAACTTTATGACCAGCAGCTGCATTGATCAATGTCTCTGCTACTGGCATTGGGTATTCATCCTTTGGAGTGGCACTATTGAGATTCCGAAAATCTATGGCGACACGCCATCGGCCATCCTTTTTTTCCACAGGTACGACATTGGAAATCCACTCAGCATACCTGCATGGCCTGATGAACCCGGCGTTCAACATTTTCTCTATCTCTTTTTTGACTTCTACTAAAATTTCGGCCTTCATCTGTCGTGCTCGCTGCTGGAACGGCCGAAACCCTTTCTTCAGAGGGAGCCGATGCTCAATGATGCTCCTGTCTAACCCGGGCATCTCTGTATAATCCCATGCAAAACAATCTGGGTACTCTTTCAGCAAAGCTATCATCAGGCCCCTGAGATGCGGATCTAACTTTTTGCTGATAAATGTTGGTCATGGCTTATCCCCAGGACCAATGTCAATCTCTTCTAGCTCATCAGCTGATGTAAACCCGTATCCCAGCTTTCCGTCGCCTGCTAGATCAATGCTGAACACAGGCAAAATGCATGTTGAGGATAATTTTGGCCGATTGCTGGAATCGGCCTCCTTTATCATTGTAATGCTCAATGAGGGTTTACAATTTATTGGTGCTCTACTATGACTACGTGACATGCTTGAGGTAAGCTCATTGCTTTTTTATTTTTTGGGGCCGATCGTAGGGATCGGCCTTGCCACGTACGTCCATTGACTTGGATCTTGCTACTCTGTCAGGCCGGTGGATAAGACCAGCCTCACCCCGTTTTTTGAAGCTTCGATACGCTCACAGCCGTCCAAACTGATTCCAGAGAGCGGCTCTTGGTCGTCTGCATCCCAAATATTCATGCCAGCTAGTGAGATCTCGATTGAGTCATCTGCATGAACGACCTCTACTTCATCTCCATCCCACTGTATGATGCATTGGTGCATTGTGGATGGGATGCAACAGTTAGCGTGAATCCAATCCCTTCCTAGCAGGACAGCGTAAGTGCTTTTGCTGTCGACGATGAAGAACGACGTAGGGATGGTTTTTCGGCCCACGGTTAAATCTACGTTCAGAACACCTTGTGCTTCTGACGCTTGGCCGTTGAAATCGCTTAATGTGATGTTGGTCTTGATCAGATCTTCGTTAGAGCGTCCCAAATGTCGTAGCATGGAATACGGCATTATATTGACTGCCGCTCCCGTGTCAACCAACATCTTGCTGACAGGTTGCCCATTGATGTAACCTTTCAGGTATCGAGCTTTCAAATGCCTGTAGCTCCTCTCTCGTGGCTTCTCAAAGATGACTGGCCGTGGACAGCAGTCAAACTGTGCTACTGACACTTCCTCGTCCTTTGGAGCACAAAACGCTGACGGGAGTATGAACACCATGTTTGTATCAGCCGATGCCTCTGCATCGGCTTTTGTCTGCTTGGGGCGCCACACTTTCTTTGGCGGGCGCGTCTCCGTCTTCAACGTTTGCTGAATTTTTACGGCCAGATCGGGCCGTGCTTTTCTCAATGTGTATAGGTACTGCGCCTCGGCTTCTTCCAAGTTTCTTAGCCGCTGCACCCTACGTTTCTGGGAATGGCTGAGTCCATCAGGGCACCACCTTGGCCGGTGGTATCTATCTTCTTCTTCATCTTCTGACTCCTCGAAATCTTCATCTCGAGATGACTCAACTCGTCTGCTCTGAGGTGGGAGGGGCCCTAGACGCTTGAACACTAAAACTTCATTTGTTCCCTTCCTCTGCTGTCTACATTCTGGGCAGTTGTCGATCGTAGGCAATCGGCTCATTCCTGAGTCCCAGCAGTGCTTAAAGAAAGGACAATCCCAGTGTATGTCCACGTCTTCCTGCTCTCTTGACCTCCCCTTTGCGTGACGCTCATATCCTTCGTCGTCACTATCATATCGATGATACTTCCTGTCGTCTGCATCAGACCGACGATATCTCTCATCATCCATGTCATATCGCCGACGTCGGTCATACTGATGCTCATATTTGTTAAGGAGATGCGCGGAGAGTGGTCGTTGATACCGCACGCTTCTCACTTCTTCCTCGGTCAGGTACCGTCTGTCATCATATTGGGGCCGGTCGCGTGGATCGGCCTCCTCTTTATTCTTGCCACGGGAGTGACTGGCTTCTGCTTTATCCTTGCCATGGCGGTTCACAAGCCCTGCCATGTTGATATCGTACGAGAAACCTGGCTGACGCTTCGTGGCATGGTTGAGCTCCACCATGTTGACGCCAGGAAACGGCTGCGTGTCCACTTTCATGGCAAACTGACCGAAGATTAATCGGCCTTGTTCTATCGCCATTTGAATCTGTCCGCGCAATACCTTGCAGTCGTTGGTGGCGTGGGTGAACGTGTGATGCCATTTGCAGTATGGTCTCCCGTTCAACTCTTGCGCCGTAGGGATTTTATGGCCTTCGGGTAACTTCAGCTGTTTTTCCTTCAGCAGCAAATCAAAAATCTGCTCAGTTTTGCTTATATCAAAGTCAAACCCTTTTGCAGGCCCTGGTTGCTTCACCCATTTGCAGGACACGGGTACTGCCACCCGAGTCCATTCAGCTACGGCGACTTCCTGATCTTCTGCAGAGTCTTCAACTTCTTCTGCCTCGACCAGGCCTATCGGGCGCTTGAACTTGTTTTGGTACAATTCTGGATGGCGCTGCTCATACGATGTCAGCTTCTGGACCATATGCGCCAGTGAATTGTACTCCACTTGGAAAGTCAGATCCTTGAGTGGCGCTGCGAGGCCTGCCACTGCCAGCTCGACTGCTTCTTTCTCAGATAAACGAACCGAATAACATCGGTTCTTCACGGTCCTGAAACGCTGAATGTATTCAGACACCGTCTCTCCCCGTCTTTGCCGCACCTGCGTCAGATCGGCAATGCCAGCTTCGGTAGCTTCTGAGTGATATTGTATGTGAAACTGCTCTTCCAGCTGCTTCCATGTCCGAACTGAATCTGGTGGCAACGAGGTGTACCACCCAAATGCTGGACCTGTGAGAGATTGTGCAAAGAACCTTACACGCAGCTGGTCTGATGCTGAAACCATGCCCAACTGTGCCAAATATCGGCTCACGTGCTCAATTGAGCTAGACCCTTCTGATCCACTGAATTTTGTGAAGTCAGGGAGCCGATACTTGGGCGGCAGTGGGATCAGGTCATACTCGTTGGGATACGGCTTGGAATAGCCGATTGTTCTCTTCTTCGGCAGGATACCGAACTGGTCTCTCAAGATTGCACTGATTTGATCCACGGTATGAGCTGCAGGGGTTGAGCTATCATGACTCGTTCCGGTGGCATATTTAGCTAGCCACGCCTGTTTCTCAGCATCTGCTCCAGAACTTCCTCCTACTCCAGCAATCCCTCCTGCTGTAATCTGGTTCGTGTGCGCCCAGTTGTTGCAGTCCGGCACGTATGTGCACACGTATCCATGCGGGATCTCCTTGGGCGGCTCATACAGGAATTGGTAATCGCCAGGATCACCTCCAACCTTGTAGACGACGTATGCCGGTGAACCTTGTTGCTGTGGAGCTGCGAACGTGAATGGCAGTTGCGACTTGGTGTGGAACGGTATTTCTCCTTGGTGAGTCCCCAGGGCAGGTCCTGACGGAGAATACTGATGCTTCATGATCTCCTGAACCACACGAAGCGCAACACGCTCGAAGGCGTTCACCAGGCTCTCCGAATGACGATGTAGAGAATGAGCCACCATATAGTTAACTTCCTGGCGCAGGGCTCTGGTGCGTTCCTCCGAAGGGAGAGACAGATCTAGTCCCTCGAGCACGCCTTCGGGTGTGAATCCTTTGAACCTAATGCCATGTGAACGAGTTTTCTCGAAAGAGCCAATGAGATCGGCTTCGAAGACGGCCTTGAGCTCATCATACTTCTTCTTGTGCTCTTCAGGCAGATCTTCGTACTTGACTGGTTCGTCCGACATCGCAGCTGTAGATGTTGACGTGGTTGTTGCAGATTGTCCCACCGGGCGTGCCAGAATGTGTTGCCTGCCAAAACCCACCGGCGAGCAGTGGCGAGCAACACAAAGAGCCGGGAGGCTGCCAAGACTGCTGGTGGGCCCTGGTCCCTCGACGTCGTCCCGCAAATGCTCTGGCATACGTCCTGACGGTCGTAAGGGCGTGCCACCTGACCTATACCTGGTCAGGGAGGTGTCGGATTGCTTCGACTAGCTTCCTGCATGGTAGACACGTAAACATTAAATACGAGCCCGATCGGCTCTCAGGTTGCCCTGTGGATCGGCTCGAAGAGCCGATTGCCCCATGGTTCACGTTGGATTTACGATGACATGGGGATCCTGCTTGATCAAAACAAAGCTAAACCAATCTACGACAGTTTAGGGTTTTCACCGCATAACCGGAACATCCTACACGTAGTTGAGCCTAACAGATACGACAGATGATGGAAAACTGCTCCTAAAAGAGGCCTAAAAACCAACGTTAAGTCAATTCCCGGAACATCCCTTCTAGGAACGGCAAACCACACCTTACGCACTACCGGATCATCCAACCCCAGCGTAAGGCCTAACCATACGGATATCAAACTAATCCTTGAAGAACAAAGAGCAACTATAACAGATTGGATCTACTAAGTAAAGAACAAGCAAGGTGCTGCCCTTACACCTAAGATAGGTGCAAGGACAGCTAGATATCGAGGGACGGCATAGCTAAGCAAATATGTATAAGAAAAGCATCCATGCAAGCCCCAAAACACCTACGATAAGTAGTGTTACTCGCCATCAACAAGGCTTCAGTACGAGCAACACAAGATAACGAATAAACCTATACTGCCTAGATCGCAAGATGCGATCTAGGCAGCATGATGCTTACCCGGAAGAAACCCTCGAAACAAGGGGTGGCGATGCGCCTAGATTGTGTTTGTTGTGAACGTGATTGTCCTCCTTTCTCAATAACCCTAGATACATATTTATAGTCCGTAGACTTTCTAATTCGGGAATAAACCCAACTGTGTACGGGCTAAACTCTATCTCTTGATTCTAATCTACCATAATATACAGATACACGGGCAAACTAGCCCAAACTCTCGTGCAAGGCCGCTTCAGATACGCTCCACGTGTATATCCTCCAAGTCCATCTCCATCGCGGCCCATCTCCTGATTTGGCCAAAATCTGGTGATAACAAAAGTTCATGTATGCATTTTACATGCATCAACGATTTGATGATGACTTTGTGTCCTTGATCCAGCAAGAGAGAGGAAGTGGTAGATGAGATCTATGACTAGTAGGGCTACGGTGGTGGTGGCTACAATGGATAACTCCATGGGCATGGCTTCGCCTACGCTCATGATAGGAGGAAGAGAGAGGCACTAGAGGCATGGCCGGCTAGGGTTGAATGCCCCTACGCGCCTCAACTTATATATTGGTAGGGAGGGGTAGCCAGCCTTGCCCCTCCAAGCCCTAGGGCCGGTGAACAAGTGGGGGACATTTCTTCCACCAATCGGTGGTCTCTAGACCCCATTCCCTTTGGGCCAACTGCATGGCCAAGTGAGCCAGGTGTGCTTCGCCATGTAGGCCTGTGCACAACCCCTTGGTCTATGTGGGCCCTCCATGATAGGTGGGGCCCATTGTGGGACCCTCTACAACCTTCTAGAATTTTCCTGATACAATACCAAAATAATCTTGAACTTTTCCGAAACCCTAAAATGAATTTCCCATATATGGTTCTTAATCTTCGGACCATTCCAAAACTTCTCGTGATGTCTTGGATCCCATACGAAACTCCGAACAAACCTTGGTCTCACCATCATTAAAATATCATTTCTACCCTAGTAAACATTATCTACCTCTCCAGCTGACAACCATTCATCTTAAATTCAGAAACTTGGAAAAATGTAATATTGCATTTTCTAGGTGAAAATTAGCTAAATAAAATATATTAATAAATATTTTCAGAGGAAGTAGGATCATATAAAGATATACTTAAAATGGGATTTACGAAAAATGTAGATATGGAGTAATATAAGAATTATAAAAGCCCATGAAATTTAGAAAACTCACAAGTATTCCAAAGAAGTTAAAAGATCCAAGAATTTAAAACTCTTTGAAAAGGGGATCTAATGGTTTGGTAAAAAAGAAATTGTATTCCACGATAAATGCGAACTTGATGCATTTTCCAAAAATTACAAGAAGCTTTAGTAACTTCTTATAATTTCAGCTTCCTTTTTTCCAGTTTTTCATTGTCACTTTAGTTTTTTCCTACAATTTTTGTGATAACTAGGTTGTCATGTGTGTGTGAAATTGCTGGTACAGCCTTCTCGGAGCCTGATTTTAGTGAGTCGTATGAGAAAATTTAAACAATATTGACAAGCGAGAGTCTAATAAGACGTGTGTTATTGGAGTTGAGGACAAATGTAATTCTTCGCAATAATAGGGGAGTGATGTTTTGGAACATGGGAGCATATGCTTCCTATATTTTGAAATGCATCTTACACATATTTTAAATTTTTAAAAAATAGAAACAAAAAATGCTCACGTACATCTTCATGTGCTACGCACACACAAGGTCGTTTCATAAAAAATGAACTTATCATGTGACGTGCGTAAAAAAGACAAAATTCAGTGCTGAAAACAATGCTTTTCACAGGATAAATTTTCTCTTTTTTACATAGGCCACAAAAAATATTTTTTTTTTGAAACTTGACGCATACACATATATTATGGAGATGTACATGTAGAATTTTTTGTCAAAATATTTCCACACTTCGAAATATGTTTTGTTGGTAGAGGGAGCATACGCATCCGGGAGCCGAATTGAATTTCCGGTGGACTAGAGATGTAAGTTATGTTTTATTGAAAGGTACTTGCTAAAACTTGCGTACCTACGAAGTTAAGACTCTTCTCAGGTACGGGGTCAAAGATTCGCTAAAATACCTACAGTTGCCATCAGCTGCTGGCACTGGAGTATTGTACGTAGGATCAGATTTAGTCGTATAACCCAGGACAGCAACATGATAGTTCCGGACACGCAAAAAAAAAAAAAAAAAAAAAAAAAAAAAAAATGATAGTTCCGGTTTAACGTGCAATACAAAAAAAAAATCAACTGTATCGGTTTTGCTGGAAGTTCATTAATACGGGTGCGCCGGTGGAAATAAAGTGAGCTCCCGTGACTAGGGTTTCGCGCGCCCCGCCCCACGCCCCCGCCGACCCCGCCTCTGTCCCCAACTACTTCCTCCCCCTCGGCCCTCGTTGTCGCTCCCTACGGGTGACAGGAGGGCCCCCAGACCCTAGCGCCCCCTCGAACCCCTCCTTCGGCCTCCCCTTTCGTCGCTGTCGGCGCAGGCCGTCAGGGCTAAGCCCCGGGCAGTGCCGGCGGTGGCGGAGCTGCTTTTCCCCGGGCGTTTGGAGGTGGGGCGCGGGGCCTTATCCTCTGGTGACGGTGCTCCTCGGGTCGGGAGGGTCCATGGCGCCGCGGCTCTTCGGGCAGCACAGCGACGAGCGGTGGGCTGGTGATGGCACGACTGCTTGGCAGTGGGGCGGCAAGGTGGCGCGCGGAAGGGCTCTCTCAGCCTAGAGCCAGGCCCTCTGGGGCTAGGCAGGCCGGGCTCGGGCGCAGCGGGATTGCTTTTGGCGGGTAGGGGAGGTGGCCGGAGCTGATGTCGAGGGTACTCTTCGGCAATGCCCTTCGATTGGGCCTTAGGGTTGATGGAATCCTGTAGGCTGACACGAGGCATCGGTTAACAGACAAGCGGGGAGAGCGATTTACCCAGGTTCGGGGCCCTCGATGAGGTAAAACCCTTACGTCCTCCCTGTCTGATCTTGATTATGAAAATATCGGGTTACAATGGGGTGCCGAAGGTTTCGGCTGTGATCTCGTCGAGAGGCTAAGTGCTACGGCGACCTAGCTCTGGACTTATGGTGGCTAAAGTTGCTAAGATTTATTGTGTCCCTCGGCAGCCCCTCTCCTGGCCCTTATATAGGAGGCCAGGTCTCAAGAGATCTGTCCGGGTACGACTAGGTTTACGAAAGACCTATCTCTAAACTTTCCTTGTTCGGCTCCTCTTCGTCTTGTTCTTCAAGGAATCCTCTCCAGCACCGTCCTAGTAGCCCACCTTGCCATCGGGTATCTTCATGGGCCTCCAGTTGGGTCGTACAGGATAGGGCAATGTCTGTTACCCGAAGGGTAATGCCCACGTCAGCTGAGGTGGGTGAGGTGGAGGCGCGGGTCCAACAGCATCCCGAGGGGGGCTTCACGAGCATGGACCAGGTGGGTCTGTGCTCGGCCGGGCCAGGAGGGCCCGGTGTGCCCCTTGCCGGCATGTCCGGACAGGTACCGCCATTGGCGGTGGAGGCGGGTCCCTCCCACGTGACCACTACCTCATTGCTGGCTTTGAGATCCTCCTTCAGCTCGCTATCCTCGATTCGTTGGTCGCGGTGAGGCGGCGATAGTGGTTCTGCAGTCGTGGTGGGGCATGTTGGTGGGCGTTGAGTTTGGTGGAGCACAATGGAGTGTCCGGGGCGAGGATGCGAGGGTCGGGAGAAATCTCTGTCGGTTTGGCCGACACCAACGCGGTGATGCTCGCGGGTGCCACCTTTTCCTTCCTGAAGGGCGTTGGGTGAAGCTCTCCTTCCTTGCCATTGCGTACCTGGGGAAACCCTAGGAGCAGTCCGGGTAGCAGCGTCATCATTGTCGCATGCCTTCTTGAAAGTGCTACTTGGTACGCGGCGTTGCAGAGTGCTAGGAGGGTGCTGGGAATTATCCGGAGGGCGCAACGGCTACGGAACACCTTCGTTTTCGTCGATCCGATCTTTTCAGCTTTCTTTCTCTTTTCTTTCTTTTATGTTTTCTCTTGGGCATGCTTGTATTGATGCCCAACAGTTGGTTGTACCGTGCGGTTGCAATATTAATATAGCGGACCAAAACATATTTCAATAAGGAAGTTCATTAATACATGTACGTCGAGATTTCACATAAATGGCTTGTGTTGCACACGTATTTTTTGGAATTCTGTCAGATGCCCTTACCTACTGGTTGAAAGTTGAAACCACCCTCAAAGATCAATACCAGTTATGCAGATATAGATTGAAGAGTCTGAGCTGTGCATATTTGCATCAACATAAACAAGGCGGCAAGTGGAAGAGCATGTCAAACATTGTCTCATCTATCGTCGCATACACATTACCACTATCCACTGCATATCAAACCATATCCGGGCCACTCGATCGCAAAGTATATAATCATCAAGATACGCATCCAGGTGAGCACGATTTAGTTGGCACAGACATGACGCGAATAAACATCCGCTTGGACGAGTGATGAGAACGGTTGGGACGTATCCTGAACCGAATCCACGTGCTGACTTTTCTAGTCCCACCGCAACCAAACGCCCGTCGTGTCATCATCAAGGTTATGCTAAAAGAAATAGCGTCAACCTTATTTAAATGCAATACACGCTATATTATGCTAATATTAGCTCTAATATTATCCTATATTTTAAATAACATATTTAAAAAGTACAACATATAGGCTAAAAATAATGGATTTTAGAAAAAAAAAGATATATATTGTCTAAAGTGACACAACCATACATACATAACGATATATGCGGAAAATGTTTCGTGGCCCCGCACCTCCCCCAACCCCCCTAGCGCCGCCTCTTCACGTCCCCTCCTTGCTTCCTCTTCTCTCCGCCACCGCTTGCGCGGGCCAGCGGCAGTGGCCGGCCATTCCCTGCAAGCATGGAGTTGTGGAGCGCCGTGCGGCGACCCGTGGCGGTGTTCTTCGGCAGATGGCGGTCCAGCGCGTCCGGGTGGTTTCGGTGGCCGTGGCATAGCTTCTTGGCGGCGAGTCGGCGTGTAGCTTGGGGCAGGCCAGCAGCGCCTTCCTGGCCCAGATCTGGGCCCGTCAGGCTCCATCTGGGTCTAGGCGGGCCGCACTAGGCGTGGTAGCGGTGCCCCCTGGGGGGAGAGGATGTGTGTCAACGGGATGGGTGGTGGTGACGCTGTCATCTGGCCTGCTGCAACGCGGTAGTGGGGACTTTGCGGGCCAGTTTGGGTCAGCCTAGCCAGTACGGCCTGGTGTGTCTCTGCTGCAACGTTCGGTTAGCTACCGCGAAGGTGGTGGAGGTAGTTCCCTCCCACGTGAATGCGGTGCTGCTACCCCCGGAATTGTTGTCCTCCTTTTCGTTCCTCTAGGCCTTGCAATGGCGACCACAATGAGACGGCGAGAATGGAGCCAAGACCATGGTGGTACGTGCTGGTAGACGACATGTTGTATGGAGCACTTTGAATCGTTCGTGATGGTGTTGTTGGGGTTGAGAGAATCGGCACCGACACGGTGACGCCTGTGGGTGCCATCTTGCCTTCCTGGAGGGTTTCGCTTGTACCCCCTCCTCACCCTCCTCCGCGTACCGGGAAAAACCCTAGAACTAGTCCGAGCAGCAGCCGTTGTCATCCTCGCTTTCCTTGTTGAAGGTGTTGCTTTTGTATGTGGCTATTCGGTGTGCTAGGAGCATGGTGGGACTTCTCCGGAGGGCGCAACGGTGACCAGTCATCTTCGTTTTTCGTCGATCTGCTGATGTCGGCATTTGTTTCTCTTTGTATTTCTTTCTTTTCTATTGGGTTTGGTTATGCCACGACTCCAATATGCTCGTTGTATTATGTAGTTGATATATTAATATAGCAGGCCAGAAGCTTATTTCAAGGAACCATGCATACATAACCACATATAGTTTCCTAAATTTATAAAAGCTTAACATCAACATTTGAGGAGGCAACACTATAGTATAACTTATTTATTAAGGATCACCGGCACTAGAGATATAGTAGTATCTTTTAACACAACAAACAAAAAGCAACTTCTTTTTTCTTAAGAAGATAATCTCGGTCCTTAAACTAATAGCATGATAAAATAGCATGCTAAAGCTATAACACTTTAGCATGATATAGCACGATATTTCTTATATAGCCCCATAGAGAGCAAAAGCGCTAAAATTTAGCTTGAATATATACATATGCTAACCTTTGTCATCATGCTGGCGACGCGCGCGGACTAGCAGAAAGGATCAAGCGAGATCGGACCCGGGCGCAGGTCAAATGGTTCTTAATCCCGGCGCACCACCGGTGCGCATAATTACAAGAGAGACGCTGCTAATGATACTACCAGTAATTAGCGAGATTTTATGTGATACGCACGCGTCGCTCCACGACGTGGCCGATCGCCGTCGTTCGTACTGGCAAAAATCCTCGCTTCTGTGCGGAAAGGGCCGGGGGTGGAGGAAGAAAAGGGAAAAAGGAGAAATGCAGAGGAGAGGAGGTGGAGAGCGAGAGATTCCCCGACAGCAAAATCTAGAGGGGAAAAGCATTCCTTCCCCCGTGCCCCACGAGCTGGCCACCGCCGGCGGGACCCACCGGCCGGCGCCTTCTCTCTATCTCTCTCCCCCACGCTCGCGGTCACCCCTTCTCTCCCCTGAAGAAGAAGAGGAGGGAGAGGGAGCCTTCATCACTCGGCTGCAGGTGCACCGGGTCATCAAATGCTTGTCCTCCTCCCCAGACCTTCCACCTCCTTCTTCCTTCCTGGCTGCTTAAAAAGGCAGCCGCGGTGACCTCACTTGGGTGCAACAACAACCTGCTGTCACAATTCTAGCATCTTACCATTAGTAGTAGGGGGAGCTTCTCCTGCTGGACTGGTTCTTGTTTGGTAAGAGAGGAAGAAGGAGCGAGAGATGGAAGGAGGAGGAGGAGGCGTGGAGGAGGGGGTGATGAGGGTGCTGCTGGTGGACGACTCACCGGTGGACAGGAAGGTGGTGCAGCTCGTGCTCGGCAGCAACACCTTCGCCGGCTCCTTCCACGGTCAGTCTCAGTCTCACTCAGCCAGCCCCCTCCTTCCTCCATTCATTCCATCTTTCTTCCATGGCTACCGGCCGTTCAGTTTCCCTTTTGCTCCCTGCCCACCTATGTTGCGATTCCCCTTTCACGTTTCTTGCTCTGTTTGCTCGTCCCGTTTCTTTGCTTCCCGTCTTCCGAATAGCATGTCTGCCCTGTTTTTCGTCACATCATTTTCATCTTGCCTTCTCATTGCTGTCCCTTCTTGCGTGCTTCCATCACCATGATACTGAATGGGATTCTTTCCAGAACCTGAACGTCATCTTTATTGTTTTCATCCAGTTACCGCCGTCGACAGCGCCAAGAAGGCCATGGAGTTCCTCGGCCTCAAGGACGGCAAGGTAAAAAGAAAAACTTAGCCCGCCCTTTCATGAGCTTTCTTTCCATGGGATCCCCCCTCGCATTCAGCACACAGCAATCATCAAACCGCAAAGCAAGACTTGCTACTATTACTTCTTTTCATATTTTTGCTTCGCCATTGGCGGCACCACGGCGGTGTGCGCCACTTGTCGGTGGCACGCCGGCCGGCCGCCGTACCGTACGGGGTGGACTCGCGCATGCGCGCGTGAGGGTTTTGTGTTCTTGGCATTGGGAGGAGCACAGAAAAGGTCGACACTTTTTCATGGGGAGAAAGGGATAAAAACTTGCCATGTTTACAGCGGCCTGCCCCGGCTGTCTGCTCTGCTAGCTACATGACACCAAACCTCTAGTTTAAAGCATGGTTAAAAAAAAGCTGTTCCTTGGATTAGGCCCTTAGGGTAACTAACTTAAATAAACTAGTATCACCAACTAACCCGTGGTGTTTGTTTGCAGGAGCAGGCCATCGACATGGTGCTCACCGACTACTGCATGCCCGAGATGAACGGCTATGACCTCCTCAAAGCCATCAAGGTACATCTCACCTGCCTACCAAGTTTGTGTTCAGACTTGTAATCTGATAGATGCTCCCTGAATTTGCTTTTGCAATTCCATAATTTCCATGATGAATGTTTTCAGGCGATGAGTTCTCTGAAGCCGATCCCAGTGATAGTCATGTCGTCGGAGAACGAGCCCCAGAGGATCAGCAGGTGAGCATTTGCCCTTTCCCTTTCCTTCACATTGAGTACCCATTTCTGTGCAAACAAAAGGCTGTGTCTTTGCTGTAACAGTAGGCGGTAGTACACCATCATTCATTCATGGGGTTAAAAGGCCGGTTAAAAACACGGATTCGCGACCACGTTGCTTTGCTTCAGTAAATACTCCTGTCAGTCGGTTCATTATGCTGCCTGTACTTATCCTCACAATTATGCGCCGCTTCAGTAAATCGTCCCACTGAACTTTGTTTGAACTAGCGGTAGTACTCTGATGGAGATCTGGCTTTCCATGCGCATTCATTGTGTCTTCGTAATCTTCTGAACGTACTATAGAATCCTGCAGCTGATACCTTGTGATAGTAACCGGTATAACCTATTGTTTGGAGCAGGTGCCTGAAAGCCGGTGCTGAAGATTACATCGTCAAGCCTCTTCAGACAAAGGACGTGCCGCGCCTGAGGAGCTGCTCGAACGTGAAACCGAAGGACGCCTCCTGCAATACTGTGAACAACAGGAAGCTGCCTGCAGACCATATCGTCGTCGACGGCGCATCGTCGCCGGGGCGGCGAGCGCACATCACCGAGATCGCCATGGCACGTCACCGCTCCCGCCACAGTTCATATCGAAACATCATCTAACCATCCGATGTTCAAGAACTCATCGTCTTTCTCTTGCTGTTTTGCCTTTTCAGATTCTGCATTCGTCAAGTGCTGGGCTCTCGCACTACTTCCCGTTCCTCTTCAAGTTCATCCTGCTGGTCTACACCATCCTGTGCCTGGGCGAGCTCCTGCACAGATGGTCGAACGGCTCCTTCCTCTCCATGTGGTGATGGTGCTGCAGTGCATTCCAACGACATGCCGCAGCTCAGCAAGGAGTTGTAGCTTCTGCAGTGAGCAGTGAACACCCCAGGTGTTCAACAACCATGGATAGAGAGCTTTTAGGTAGAATTTGTTTGGTTTGAGATGATGCTAACCGGGCGTTGGTTCTTGGCCTTCGGCTGATGAGTGACTTGAGGAAGAACCCCCTGTACTGTATCCTTGTACAAAACGCACAATGAGGCAGGCAGTATCTCATGTCCCTTTTGGCTTGGATCTTGGCCGATCTGATGATGTGACATTCAGGGATCTTTTCTTCGCCTTTCGCTTGGCTGACGCCGACTTCTCACCTGTTTCATAGTAGTAGTCCAGATCAGATCTCGTGAGAAAATAACAGCACAAGTTGACCTTAAAGTAGCATCAGATACTTCTTCTGATGGAAAAAAAGAAAATGCAGACACTATTAGAAGGTTCGCCTCAAAGTTTCCTAGTCGTAATTGCGCTTATACAGTAGTTGACAGCGAAGTTGCATCATAGAACGGATGTTTCCTTTCAGACACGACCTTTCAAATGGACGACTTCAGATTAAAATACTTGCTATTTAAAATGAAGCAGAATATTTGCTATTTACATGCCCAGTAATGTACAATGGTGGGGATCCGAGTCTTTGATATCACAATATCGCCTCCTGGGGCAAGGGATCATCCGTATTCCTATTGCTACTTCATTCGTACAGTATAGTCATATGCATAGCTGCACTTCACTGTCCTACATTTCATCATCTTGTTGAGCTGCAAATTCCTTCATTATGTCTTCCTTGTATGGACCTGAATCGCGCAGGACATTGATGACATGCTTAACCTGATACAAACGCAAAAAGACAAGCATTAGTTGTAACTGTGGGCAATGGCACCAGGTAGAAAAGCACCTTTTGGAGAATAACAGGATTCTATAAAACTGGAGTGGGATAAAAATCAGCTTTCTCTAATATTTGTCCCTATATTCAAAAGCGTGGACTTAGCAAAGAGAAAGTAAATCCTGCAAAGGTGTGGAGATAAAAGTAAAGAAGTGTTTATTAGAAAACATGGAAAAACTCACGGCATCATGAAATGGAGGTATTCAGTACTGGTTAATACATTTCTAAGATGGAAATTCTAAAATATTTCAGACAGCAAAGTTGCGTGATAGAATGAATGTTTGCTTTCAGACCGGACCTTTCAAATGGACGACTTCAGATTAAAATATTTGCTATTTAAAATGAAGCAGAATATTTGCTACTTACAAGCCTAGTAATAATGTACAAAGGTGGGGATCCGAGTCTTCGATATCACAATATGGCCTCCTGGGGCAAGGGATCACCCGTATTCCTATTGCTACTTCATTCGTGCAGTACAGTCATATGCATAGCTGCACTTCACTGTTCTACATTTCATCATCTAGTTGAGCTGCAAATTCCTTCATTATGTCTTCCTTATATGGACCTGAATCGCGCAGGACATTGATGACATGCTTAACCTGATACAAACGCAAAAGGACAAGTATTAGCTGGAATTGTGAGCAATGGCACCAGGTAGAAAAGCACCTTTTGGAAAATAAAAGGATTCTAATAAAACTGGAGTGGCATAAAAATCAGCTTTCTCTAATATTTGTCCCTATATTCAAAAGCGTGGACTTAGCAAAGAGAAAGTAAATCCTACAAAGGTATGGACATAAAAGTAAAGAAGTGTTTATTAGAAAACATGGAATAACTCACGACATCATGAAATGGAGGTAGTCAGTACTGGTTAATACATTTCTAAGATGGAAATAAAATATTTATTAGTTCATTTCTCCCTTTGCGCGTGAGTGACAAGTTGGAAAATAAATGACAAGAGTCAGCACAGAGCGTCAATATTCTTTTCTGTGGGAATGCATATTTAGACAAATGTTATCATTTCAATGAATTCTAGTTAGTATATTAACAATCATCTTTTTTAAGTGTGCAACAAAGCATGCAGTCCTTCGCAGTAGCACTAGCCATTATCATTTAGCATTTAGCTTCAAAAGGTGATGATCATGAACAAAAACATTAAATTCCTTGGCCATGTGTACATAACTCAGCGCACAATGCGAGAGAGGGAGTAAAATGCAAAACTGTGGGCCAGTGAACTATATGAGCTTTAATGATGATGTCTGCTCTACACAGTGCAAATTTGAGCACTCAATCTGCAAACTAACATGAGGTCATTGTTAAGAGTGTGTATATATGAGTATAAGGACCTAGAGCTATGTATGACATATATGCGCACTCCTATCAGCCATAAACACTTGAGTAGTAGTCTTTGGCTATGAGTTTGGTTTTCAGATGACAACATCACACTAAGTAATTGCAGACTATGCATGCAAATGGGTGAGTACCAATTGTGGATGCAATATATCTAAGAAGACACATTAGAGAAGATCTATATGATGCACATATTGAAGCGAACAGAAATACATGGCCCATCCACATTTAAAAGAATATACTTTTGAATAATCCCTAGAAATTGATTGAATATTCATGTGGAATACCTGAGCTGTCTCATGTACAAGAAAATTTCCTATAGCTGTCGCAAAACCAGGTTCTAAGAAGTAGTGGCAGCTGTATGTGGTCACTGGGAGGTAACCACGCTGGATCTTGTGCTCTCCCTGAGCACCTGCTTCCACCTTACTCAGGTTTAGTTCTATTGCTGCTTCAATTGCCTGAATACGTAAATATTCTATAAGGACCATATGACCATATTGTTCAGAGTACCACTCATATATAATATGATTATTACAAATACAAGATACTTCTGAATTCAAATGAATGATTCTTATGCCCAGATGAGATGCATAAGTGCAATTAATGGATAATTGGACAGCCCACCATTTTTACAGAATGGTCGAGTCAGGGTGTCCAATAAAAGTTGGGAACAGTATTGTAATGATGCATTAGTTCTCATTTAGTACAATACATATTCTTGTGCAAAGATGCGTCAATTACCTGGTAATAGCAAGCTTCAAAATGCAAATTGGGGAAATGAACATCTGGTAGGCATCCCCATAAGCGGCCATATAATGTATCGCCTCCAATAAGATTAAGAGCTCCAGCGACTAGTTTATCATCATGTTCAGCAACAATAAGCATTACCTTGTCACCCATCTTTTCTCCCAAAAGGTGAAAGAACTCCCGTGTCAAGTACGCTCTGCCCCAGCTGCAAACGGAAATATCCTTTAAGTGAAAAAATCACAGCACAGCAAATTATATGCAAGTACCCCAGATTCAAATAGAAACTATGGGAGAATTCTATCAAAGTACAAAGGATATTCAACTTTGTGATCATTCTTGTTATTGATAAAGATGTGTTACTCAGTTAGCAAAGTTTGGTTTAATACAATGTCAATAGAACAGACAACTATTTCAAGAAGCCCTTGTGATGTTTTTAGGACAGAACCACTTGGGAATTGTTTATTATGAAAAAAATACGGAAAGTAAGTTACAAGGGAAGAGTGTTATTGGACCGAACTGATTATCAGTTGTGTTGCGGTAGAATTTATAGAAGGTGTCCCAGTGGCTGCTCTGCAATGCGAGGGAAAATCATTATAAATTAATAATATATGTAATTATTTTGTAAAGTACACTTAAAAGCACCTCAGATAGAAAGGAGGCTGAGAAGGTATTAATGAAAGTATATGATGATTTCAAGAAAACTAATATCGAGTACAAATAAGCAGTTGACCATTAAGTACCTTTATTTCATCTCCGCGGAGCCGCTTCATTTTTAAGTTCTGAGCAGGAATCTGGAAAGTGGGACAAAAAAAATATAGATGTTATTTACACCGAAGATTGAAACCAGGGGATCCAAAACAAAGGCAAACCTTTTTGCGTTCTTGTCTGATATTCTTCCGTTTGGGCTGCTTCAAATCCATTAAAAAATCGTCAAAACTGAAGGGGTGGGACAAAGAGATATCAGTTTATATTGATATATCATAATCACATAATCAATAACATGTCAGCTCATAAAATTTTAAAAATAAGCACATGAGGGCAATGGCTCCATCATAAAGTCCACAAGGTATAATGTTTACGCTTTTCAAATGGCAATTTCTGTTTCTGGTTATGGTCAACAAGATTAGATGTAATAGGTTCTCTTCTCTACAATTATCTATCCAAATAAACTCCACCACTAAAAGGAAACAAAAAGGTATGTCAAGTTATAACCAACCTGGCATCATGATATGTTAAGGTGTTGAAGGTTATTGTAAGGTAAACCCTGGAGTTTGCGTTATTTTGATTAAAATTATAGGTACCCCCAGTATGCGAGCTTGTTTGTGCTGTAAATATGTCTACCAGTCCGTTCTTATGACACAAAGTGAGCCTTGACTTATAGTCTTATATGGTCAGAAGGGCACTTTAAAGCATTATAATCCACAAGTACTATAGATCTCATCCCATGTTAGCAAACCTTTTGTAGTTCCGGTTTCTCCAATGGTATTGCAACCCAATTCTTTGCAACAACCCCCTATCCTTCAACTTGCTGAATTCACCTTCTGATGGGAAAGTTATATGCAGTGATGACGCGTTCAGCTGAAATGCAGCAGAAAGTAACAAGATTGTCAATTCGTTCAGTAGATCTGCAGGCTGTCCACCTATTCAATTATCACAGAAACAATCAATGAAACCAAGAGCGGATAGGCAACTTACATGCTATTATTACATCGTGACAACACAAACTCAAATCTAAAGAGGTCAGACTATAAAACTTTTATCACTTTTCACATTAACTTAGAGCTGTTACATGATTCAATAAAGACGTAGCATCAATTTGAAAACATTAGCTGCAAGCGGACAACAGAATTATTCTAATTCAGCGAAATAAACTTGGTGCCCTGTAGGGGTGTGCAAAACTGAAACCGGTTGAAACCGTTTTAAACCAATTAGTGGGAGTAGTTCATTTCCTTTCACAAATTAAATCTTCACTTCTACTTTAGTGCACAAAAAACTAACGACTAAGCTAAAACCGGTTAAACCGTGTTTGCCCACCCGTAGTGCTCTGCTATATTCATTGAAAGTGCAAACAGAACTAGAGTAATAAAAACAGTACCAACATACAGTAGCATTATTCGGTAGCCAAGAGATTGTTGACTTAACAAAATATTACTAGTACTCTGATTTCAATACCTTGGTAGCCAAATTCTTCAAAGCTTTTACTAAAGCATCAAAAACTTGATCCCGGTAGGATGTATCTCGAAGTAATATTCTTTGACCAGTTACTGGAGTAAAAGGCACACAAGACTGCAACTTTGGATAATATTCAAGTCCATAACTGTAGTAAGCTTCTGCCCATGACTGATCAAATACGAACTCGCCCCTAGAATGGCTGAAATGCACATTGCAAATGTTCAGCCAATAAACAAGATGAAGAGAAGTTTACAGCAACTAGGCAAACAGTAGATGATATTTTGTTAATTATATTAAACCTTTTAAGGTAAAGCGGAACAACACCCACAATATCTTCATTCCCGTCCCGTGCAACAATATGCAGAGGTAGCCACCCCGTTTCCTGAAATCAGTCCAGAACATGACGTTTTCAAGGAGGGTCATGATTATTTAACTGTAGCACCTGTGCTTATTGGTACAGAACAAGGGTTGGTGCTAATACTAGGTATTGAGATATCGGGAAGTACATTAACACGGATAAAATGAACCATGCATTAAGTATAAAGTCTGATTACGGAGGTAAGGAATCAAGAAATGGTGCTTCATGACTTTATGTGCTCACCTTCACTGCAGAACCTGATTCTTCTAAGCTTGAGAGAAATGCATGGGTAAGGAAAGGATTTAGCTTTTCAGGCTCAGCTGAGTCAACTGCACAGGCATCCCACTCTGCTGGAGGTATGTCCATGATAGAAGAGACAACAGAAATTGATACCTCGTGTGGCTTCATGTCCACCTAAAATCAAGAAATGGTTAAGAAAGCCATGAATCAGGAGCACAATTCCTGGAAAAGAAATTCACATAAGAAACACAAAACACCTCTGAGTCTGACCCTGTGAGAGTGTACGATTCAGCAGAGGGGATCAATTCGCGAGTCCTCGCCAGTTTATCTCCCTTAATCCACCCAAAAAGTGCAGTGACTTTTAACCGTGAGGCCAAGCTTGGGGAACCCAACTTGGAAGGTGAGTACTCCTACAAATCATTGTGGATGGAAAGAATAATCAATGGCCCGAGAACAGAATTTGGCACAAGATAAGAAACATTACACAGAAAACACAAAAATGAAGTTACACAGATTCCAGAATGGATATCATTTGTAGACACGGGCAGGAAGTTAGTGTAATGACAGATTTGAGTGCATATATGATTCATTTCTCCCATGTTTATCGAATAATGTGGTCTGTGGGTTTCGTCTAGATACTTAATTGCACGAACCGGCACAGCTTTATCGAAAAACGACTGGCACTGGTCTTAAGCTTACCAAGTTACCAATAAGACGTCCGTATTATGCTACAGAACTAAAAAAAAGATAATGTGAAATATAGCTTAGTTATATGTCAAATTAATTCATTTTGATGCTTCCATTGATCGGGGGCAGTTAGTGGATACAGTAGGTTGCTGCTATGCTCATAGAACTGTATGGTCGTACTTGTCAGGGTTAAGCCGAGGAAGGCTAGAAAAGGAGTGAGTAGACGACCACCAGCTCAAATCTATATAAGTACAAAAGACATTACAACGGTGGCTGCTCTACGCATAAATTCTTACAGGCCAAATCATACCAACCTCAACCCTAAACCTAATGCTGCACGTCAAGTGGAGCCAATTCATTTTTTGGAAAACAAAAATAGTGGAGCCAATTCATGGGCAAAGAATTCCCCTAAATACTTCTATTTCGCCTACAGTACGGCAGTCAAACTCCGGAGCGCTGGCTAGACTAGCTGATGGATTCCACAATCCACAAATCGAAGTGCAGGGTTCATCCATCAAAGCGCAGCAGGTAAGGGCTACAATTTCAACCGACGGAGGAGGGGGCACGAGATGAACGAGAGTGGGCACTCACGTGACGACGGAGACGGTGGCGAGGGCCGGAGGCCAGGAACGTGGGGGACGTGCGCCGCGTCGCCACCGCCGGCGAGGCCATGGCTGTCTAGTGCCTGCCTCCCAGACCTCAGAGTGGAGAATTTCGGGGAGGGGCCGAGCAGTGGGGACTGACACCTGGGACCCAGCACGCAAGGCTATGGCCAGGCCCGGGCATCAACGGCATCAACAGAGCTTGTCGTAGAAACAGCAGCCACGTGGCAAATTCTGGAACGATGAATCGTTTCTCCACATTTTATCTTCTCTTCTTTTCTTTCTCTTTAACTTGTTTTTTCGTAAAACATACTACTCGGCAAGTTTGACAGAAATAACTCTTTGAACGAGAGTGTTGTGGATATACTTCATAGGTATACCATCGACATGGTCCGATTCCGGCAAGCCCGGGTGGCCCACAGATGGTGGTGGTAGCATATGGCCCACCGGGCAGCCCAGTTGTTGTTGATCAAGATGGAAGATGTCCAACCCAGGAACAAGGAGCCGGATCCGAACCGCCCTACGAAGGTAGCCGGATCCGAACCGCCCTGCGAAGGTAGCCGGATCCGAACCGCCCTACAGAGGTGCCGGATCCTAACCGCCCTACGAAGGTAGCCGGATCCGAACCGCTCTACGAAGGTAGCCGGATCCAAACCACCTACAGAGGTACCCGGATCCGAAGAGGTCTATGCCAGGAGTCAGATCCGTGAAGGCCCATAAGGAACCCGGATCCAGTACGACGTAGATGGAAGGCGGATCCTTGACGTACACGGCAAGACATTGTACCGTAGTTAGGCAACCTGTAATCCGGCTAGGACTCTCCATGTAAACCCTAGATCCGTGCGCCTATATAAGCCGGATCCGGGAGCCACGAGGGAGATCTCGAGCTAGAGCGAGACAACCACAACTCATTGTAACAACGCGAAAGCGCCCCGGATAATACCGGACAAGCGGCGGTAGGCCCTGTCATCGTGCGGGTGTTCCGAAGGCTGGGTAACTCGCGTACCACCGTCCCGTGTGCACTCCGCCCTATGGCCCCTACTTCTTCTCCCCTCGTGAGGATCCCTCCTCAGAGGTACCGTCGATTAGGCAACGACGGTTGGCGCCCACCGTGGGGCTGCGGCGTACGGAGGCCGAAGGCGGGTTCCACATCTTCATCTGCGAGACCGTTCATTTCGACGGAAACGCAGGGTAAGTAATGTAGCTACGACCGCCGCCGAGCGGACGCAGTTGCAAAGATCCGATCCGAGTCGCTGGAGCTTTCCACGGAAGAATCCGCCTTAGACACGGAAATTTCAAATTCTGGATTTGGTAGTCGGATCCGCACCTATTTTTTGGTAGCCGGATCCATACCTATTTTTGGTTGCCGGATCCGCGCCTACGTTTTTGGTAGTCGGATCCGCACCTATATTTTTGGTTGCCGGATCCGCGCCTACGTTTTTGGTAGTCGGATCCGCACCTATATTTTTGGTTGCCGGATCCGCGCCTACGTTTTTGGTAGTCGGATCCGCACCTATATTTTTGGTTGCCGGATCCGCGCCTACGATTTTGGTAGTCGGATCCGCACCTATATTTTTGGTTGCCGGATCCGCGCCTACGTTTTTGGTAGTCGGATCCGCACCTATATTTTTGTAGCCGGATCCATACCAAAATTTTGGTACGTGGATCCGCACCTAAATTTTTGGAGGTCGGATCCACACCTAAATTTTGGTAGGTGGATCCGCACCGACAGGACCACTGCGACAATCAATCTCGCACCGGCTCGACGGAACGCCGAAGAAAAACCGCCACGACCGACGTTGACTCCGCTCCAAACAGCTAAGTCCCTATTTATATTTCATATTTTAAAATTTTATGATCATGAGATTAAGATTGGTTCACTCATATCCTGAGTCTTTTACCGCTTTCACTATTGGTCATATCTTTCCCACGATTTGCCTCGCGCTCGTGAAAAACTTTGTACTGTTTTTGCCGCTTAAGGCTCCAGTACGCTGCAAAATTTCCGCCTTCGGGCGTTAGCTTGAGTTTTCTGGCCTACACGTTTTCTGTTGTTTATATGTGGATTCCTTAGTAGTGACATCTCGGTACTTAAAGCCGGCCTCTGTTTCTGAGGTTCTTGATTGTTTCGCTATTAAGCGCTATCGCCTCAGCAGATGTTCTGTGTTTAAAATTTGCCGTCTCGCGAAAAGTCAAGCATATAAACCAGAAGAACGGATAAACCAGCACTTGCTTAAAACATATAAATTACATTAACTGTTCAAGATAGTCGAGTTTTTTCCGCCTTGACAGTATTATGTTGTTCAACTGCTGCATAGTTTCAGCTTTAAAACATTTGTTCAAAGGCCGTTTTTGTTCCGCCTTACATTTGTTCGTTGAACATGATCAAAGAAACAATTTAATACAAATATGTTTTTATGTTTATGTATCAGGTACATGACACTTGGACGTACAACAGTCCTCGATTTAAGGTGTTTTCAAGCAGATCTAGCATCGCGCGAAGCCCCAGGTGAAGCTAGCCGGATCCAATGAGAGAAGGTTAGGCGGATCCATGGCGTGCACAGCTGGAGAAGCAGCTTGAGTCTTGATTCCGCTATGCTTTGCCGGAACCAACCCTCGGGGGCTGCGGTTTGATCTTAGGTGAAAAGTGTGTTTCCTTTCGGGTATCAGTGCTGGAAATTTCCGCCTAGATGCTTGGGATTTACGCTATTCCTAAGTCACATATAAAGATAAAGCTACTCTAAGAGCACCAAGCCGGATTTTCAAGTAAATTCACCTTGGCGCTCGGGGGCTACACCGATGAAGTTCTCTTTGGAGCAATAGGCCGAAAAATTTCCACCTTGACGCTTGGGGGCTAAGTTTCTGAGCATCGAGTCTCCTTGGAGCAAGCCGACTCAACGCTCGGGGGCTACATACATATGGTTATGTCAAGCAAAATTTCAAAGATGGCGAAAATCTGGCTAACTAGTCGGATCCGCACCTAATTTTTTGGTAGCCGGATCCGCACCTAATTTTTTGGTAGCCGGATCCGCACCTAATTTTTGGTAGTCGGATCCGCACCTTAATTTTTTGGTAGCCGGATCCGCACCTAATTTTTTGGTAGCCGGATCCGCACCTAATTTTTGGTAGTCGGATCCGCACCTCAATTTTCGGTAGCCGGATCCACACCTAATTTTTTGTGTTAGTCGGATCCGCACCTATATTTTGGGTAGTCGGATCCACACCTATATTTTGGCTAGTCAGATCCGAACCTACATTTGGCTAGTCGGATCCATACCGAAGATTACGTTGGATGGTGTCTCTGAAGAATCTGACCATTGGATCATGAAGTTTCCAGCCAATACTTGGTTGGAGATATGAAGTTTGGAGTCCTTCAAGATTCTCTATTATTCGTTCCAGCCAAAGGATGAACATACATGCGCAAGCTGAGCTGGACGGAAGGACGGTGAATCTTGGAGAACTCCGGGGGCTACTGTTGTGGATATACTTCATAGGTATACCATCGACATGGTCCGATTCCGGCAAGCCCGGGTGGCCCACAGATGGTGGTGGTAGCATATGGCCCACCGGGCAGCCCAGTTGTTGTTGATCAAGATGGAAGATGTCCAACCCAGGAACAAGGAGCCGGATCCGAACCGCCCTACGAAGGTAGCCGGATCCGAACCGCCCTGCGAAGGTAGCCGGATCCGAACCGCCCTACAGAGGTACCCGGATCCTAACCGCCCTACGAAGGTAGCCGGATCCGAACCGCTCTACGAAGGTAGCCGGATCCAAACCACCTACAGAGGTACCCGGATCCGAAGAGGTCTATGCCAGGAGTCAGATCCGTGAAGGCCCATAAGGAACCCGGATCCAGTACGACGTAGATGGAAGGCGGATCCTTGACGTACACGGCAAGACATTGTACCGTAGTTAGGCAACCTGTAATCCGGCTAGGACTCTCCATGTAAACCCTAGATCCGTGCGCCTATATAAGCCGGATCCCGGGAGCCCTGAGGGGAGATCTCGAGCTAGAAGCGAGACAACCACAACTCATTGTAACAACGCGAAAGCGCCCAGATAATACCAGACAAGCAGCAGTAGGCCCTGTCATCGTGCAGGTGTTCCGAAGCTGGGTAACTCGCGTACCACCGTCCCGTGTGCACTCCGCCCTATGGCCCCTACTTCTTCTCCCCCTCGTGAGGATCCCTCCTCCGAGGTACCGTCGATTAGGCAACGACAGAGAGAATCCACGAAATGACATCCCAAAAAACTATTTCACTCCACTAACCTTTTTATATGTGATGTCTATGTGGCGTCCTGTGTGACTTGCAGCTGCCACACTACTCTTTATATATGTGTTTGGCTAGTGTTGATAGAATTATGCTACATGTTGTAGTCCAAATGGTAGGTTAGCCTGATTTTATTTTTATTTTTAAGAATTGTGCTACATGTTGTAGTCCAAAACATGGAACCCGGCCTCTTATTGGTTTGTAGAGTTTTTATCATATATTTTCTACCACTCTTTAATATAGTGTTTGTCTAAACGTATAGACGTCGCATAAAGGGGTTAGTGAAGTAAAATAGTTTCACCGGAAGATCATTTCATATTTCGTGCGTTCTTTGCAAAGGGTTATTTTCTGTCAAAATCGTCCTTACTACTCCGTACTTTTTCTCATGGAACTGAGAGCTTTATTGACTAACTAGAAACAAAGTTTCAATCCCAATTTCCTCTGCCATTTCTTGTACGTAGTAGTTTTAATTTAGTTTTCTTCTAATAACTTTCATGATGCATGTACAGTTGGATATCAAGGGCTACATAATAAAAAAAAAAGTGCATTAGAATTGGAAGATAAGGACTGTCAATGCAATGTTTTATGAAGCCAAAGAAAGGAAAAAGAAACGCACAAGAGAAACTCTGAGGCATTCGTACCATAGATGAACCACACATCATGTTCCAGCACTGAGCAAAATAATATTACAACGTGACCATATTGTCATTCTGTACAGTTTGCATCTCTCATTAGGTGGCTACAACATAATATTAACATCTGTATAAATTTGTTACATGCAAGATACATGAACAATGAATAGCCAAATCTCTATTATTTTGTTTTGCTGGCAGCATATTTCACAGATATTTATTTGCAGAACTAATACAACTTGATCTAATGGTTCAGTCTTCCCAGGGTTCAGCGGCGGCGAAATTTAGGACGAACATTGAAGACACCAGGCCTCAGCTCATCAAATCGATACCCATTTTCAATAAGGAAGCCCCTAACTGCGGCAGGCAGTGAAGCCTGTCCTTTGCTGTGCTTGCCAATCCCTGTATAACGCAAAGCAAACAAGTTCTCACTAAGTTCAGTGTTGCTCTTACCAAAGGAACAGCTAAAAAGAGTAGGGGGAGCCCTCATGTGCCAAAGACAGCGGTAATAAGAAACTATGAAGATAAACCGCAAAGCTTGATAAATACAAAAAGAATAGAGAGGCATGTATTACCTGTGATCACCTCTAACACAGACTGTCTAGGACGAAGAAGCACCACCACCTTATCTGCAGGAACCTCATCTGAGCCAGCAATTGTGGGTTCTGACTTATCTAATTCATCAGTTGAAGCTGGACTATTTCCTTGTGGCTGGAACTCTAACATGTGCAGATGCCTCTCTAATGCAGCTACGGCCTCTGATGCATGTAGACCATGCATGTCAATCTTCCAGATCCCGTTGTTGCTGTTCCTGAGGTGAAATATTTCTTCTGCTGCCTTATTATTAAACTTCTCAGCAGCGGACCGCTCTTCTTGAGCTCGGAGGGAGAGCTCCTTAGCAGCAGCATGGTCACCTCTCAGAAATGCGTTGCTGGCAGCCTGAGAATGCCTTGTGGCAGCCCTATACCAAAAGGAAACACAATGGGTCAGTTACACAGAAAAAAACTAAACCTCTTTTGGTCATAACATTGAATCTCTTATCGTTGGATGATATACACATCGTTTGGTTGTAACACATTAACTTTACATATGTGTTATATCTAAGTTTTAAGCAATGTATTTTCAAAAAAGTTAACTCTTCCTTCTCTAAATCAACTAAGAATTAAGATGCTGCGGACATCATCGACAACCATCATGATCATGCAAGATATAAATTACAAAAGTAAGCCTGTACACAAAGTCTGCATTCATTAGACCTACATTTGTCTGAGTATGCAGGAATGCACTTATTGCCCATGAGATCTTACTTAAGATGTCAAATGCATACTAAGTGGAAGAAATTAGGTTTGATATATAATTTTATTTGAATTAGACCTTTTTTATCGTACTATTTGAATTAGACTGATATGCATATAACCTAGTTAAAGTCATACCATGAACAGGAATTTGGAGTATACCTCATAATCTTCAATGCATCTTTCCGGTGGTTTAAGTAATCATCATCAAACTCTTCCAATTCAGGTTCCAGGGGTATAGGGACAACATTTTGCATTGGTAACAACTTTGATTCATTTGGATATTTACTCCCCGCTGTAGCATTTTCCGACGCTAAACCGTGTGCTTTATTCATCTCAAAAGCAGGCTGACAAGTTGTTCTACCCTCTTCTGGTAACAAATCAGGAGAGACCATAGCTTTCAACAAAACAGATGCTTGGCCTACATCATTATTCACACCGGCCAATACATCCTCAATTAAATTACTGTCGGCCCAACTATGAGCATCCTTCAGGAGCTTAATGTTGTCAGATGCAGAGTTTACACCAAAGTTTGTTTTCTGTGTGTGGTCAATCGGATGCTTATTTCTCTTGTCATTACTAACAGCTGCACATTCAACAGGGGGGCGAATCACTGATGCAAAAGGTTTTGCCTTTGGCATATTATTACTTTCTGCAACTGAGCTGCTAGCCAAACTGGAGCCCCTCGAACCCGCGAGAGCAGGAAATTTGTTGGCATCAACATCTTCCCCTCCATCAGCTGTGCCGCGCAACCTGCGATCGAAAGCAGCCCACCCAGAATTGGAGATCTTTTGCCTATGCATGTTTACAGTTGACAGTCTTCTTCTAATGGTCTTATTTTAGCTCAAAAATAGATAAGACCCCAATGCTCGCCGAAAGGATGCTAGGTTGCCTTTGCTTTACTTCCTTGAATCAATCAAGAATTGCTCCAAACCTTTCATATAATGTGGGCAAAGATGTCAAATCACTTAATCTAATGCAGTCTTTTAATATAAGACATTTCATCAGTGGGTAAAAGTGGAATAGAACACATGTCTACTAACAGATAGATAAATCCAACCCAACATTTTTAAAATTTCATAACAAGGTCTTTCGGAGCCTAATATGTTTTTCTGCATTAGATCATACTAGTACCAAAAGTAGCAAAAGTAGTAGTGTACTAGTTGTAATTTAAACTTTGACTTGAATGTGTGGGAATTAGCCCAACATTTATTTCAAAAGGGCTGATGCTTATCTAGTAGTGAACACTGAGCCAGCTTTATAGTAGAAATAAATAAGATAGTGATGTATGCGTGCGTGTTTGTTGACTAAGGCACAAAACTGTCACACTGCAGAGTACAGGAAACCACTGTCATGTACATAAGTACAATCTTGAAGTTATTTTCAGTTGATATTGCCTGTTTCCGTTTCCAGTGCTTTATTGATCGAAAATTTAGGCCATGGAACGAAGTAATATCATAAGGAATTGGGGAAAAGTCCCGCTGAATGGGTCCACATTTATTGTGATGATACCTACTCCTAACAACTACTACAACACTGCAGCAACTACGGCCGTCCTGAAGCTTCTGCTGATATGTACAGTCGTTCTTTATCAATTTGGAGCTCTCCTTTTTTCACAGCAATTCACAAACAAGTAGAGTAACAGACAAATAAATCTACAGCGCGCCTTTTTTTCCCACTGGATCCACTTTTCCGACAGTCCAACTCTTATGATTTATCCCAAATAACCCGCGCTCAGAGATTTAACAGCCCTCCCGACAGAATTTACACAAATAGCACAGTCAATCAAGCATCAACCGAAGCACAACCTAAGACTGCATAATCTTTACCCATAATAATTCAAACAGAACTGACATATCCGTATGCACGTACGTACATCTGCAGAGCCTGTTATTTTGAGGCGTTGACCCACAGCTCCCGGAACCACGGCGTGGAGGGGGTCGCTGGAAAGGGCAGGCCGAAGGGGCGTAGGGATGCACTGCTCTTCAATTCGTTCTTGCTGGTTTTTGCGGCGGTTCTTCCGAAATCCATCAACTGCTGCGGCGGCTGTGTGGCCGGGGGGAGGATTCCGGCGAGCAAACGTGCGAGACTCTTTCTTTTCTCTGTCTGTCCGCGCGGTGGCGAAGGGGAACAGATTCGTGGGTAGGAGGCGAAGGCCGTTATTATATGGCCGTCTAGGCTGGTAGGTAGGTGGCGTCTTCCGACACGGACGGTGGGCATAAAAAGCGCGTGCCAGCAGCGTTCCTGAGGTAAAGTTCGCGTGCTGAACTCGGTCTCCGTTTCCGTTACCCGCAAGGCCGCAAGTTTTCTATTTCTCGAGGGCCCGTTCCCGGTCAGGCTGCTGGGCCTATGTGTTCTGGGCCGGGCTGTTCAGGCTGGCCGATCCAGGCCGGGCTGCACCTGCCTTGCAGCGAGTGTAGGCTAATCTGTCTCTTTTCTTCAGCCACCTGACGATGATGTACCTGGAGATCCGGTAGAAGGGTTTCTCATTGTTAAACAGTATATGTACAGTACATATACAAAATTTTCATTGATTTATATGTAAGGAAATCGACACAAGCAGCAAGGTGAGTTAACTGCACAAAGATATCATCGACAGCGAGCGAGTGGAACACAAGATCTTACTCTGATTCCTTCTGCTTGTGGTGTTTCATCAGCCAGACTAACACCGGTAGCAGAGGTCTAATCAGGTTTGCTCAAATAGATGACATTGCTGACATTCCTGATGCCAGAAACTGTTACCTAGACTTCCACCTGTCATCAAGGAGCAAAGTTTTTTTCTTTCAGGACCTTGGTCACATTGGGCTCCTTAGTCTATTAGTTTGAGTAGAGAGATATTATATCTTGTCACGTAAGAGTTGTATACTAGGAACAGTTAGAACTATCAAGAAAATAATGCCATTGTCTGACATGATGGCCATGACAATTTTACTGATTTACAAAAGTAATGATTATCGGAATTCGGAAATGTAGATCTGTAAGGCGTGCAGGATTTAGGTACAGGTATTAAGGATAAGGACGCAGCCAGATGAACAAGAACGCTTTCTCACGACTCACACCAAAAGAAATACATAGTTGAGCTTTCTCTGGAGCTAAGGTAAATCAGCAGGAACCCTTGTCTCATACTACTTCAGTATCATAATTAAAATATTAACAAGATGCCAAAAACAAACAGCATTTGTGATGAAAGGCATGAATAAAATGAAATGTTACTGAACCTGGTTTTGTAGAAAACCAAAAAGAGAGTTCCAATGGAGATAGCACATGATTTAATTTCCTCCTGCTTCAGTTACAAGATGCATGCTGTGATCCGGTGGATGGCAGCATGTTACTTATTTACCTCAAATCTGCCAGTTGGATGAATTTGTCAGTATAATTAAGCACCAATGGATACAAAGTTAGGAAATTCATGCACGGTTCAACTACACGGAGATGTCACGAGACAGATGGGAATGCACAAAATGCATATCAAGTAATGTGCTTAGATAACTGCTTATTTGCATACTTTAGGAAAATAAATATTATGGATGGCAAGCAAGCTATCAAAGAAACGATTGGCAAGAAAAATTCAGATTCAAGATTCTGCAACCTGTGACCACTTTGATTGCATAATGTTGAAACCGATAACTGAATGCTCTGTGCATGCATCTTTCATTTGCTGATACAGAGTTCCTCACATAAAAGACCTACCTTTGTGTTTAACATTACTGGCTATATACAAGTGCCTGGCTGCATCCTGCAGGCTTCTTCATATCCTTGGACGTCAACAGTTTCCTGACATGCTCAACACCGTCCCATTTCTCATCAGCTGCATAGATGTTTGACACGCTAATATAGTTCCCCATGTCCCCACCCTCCATGGAGAACAACTGATCAGCTGCGAGCTGGCCGATTCTGACCTCTCCATGGACATTGCACGCACCTAGCAGAGAGCCCCATGCATTGGCATTGACCAAGTGAGGGGGAATATCCAACGCAAAACTGTATGCATCTTGGAGACGCCCACCACGGGCAAGAAGATCAACCATGCATGTGTAGTTCTCTGCTGTCGGTTCAAATCTGTAAGTCTCTCTGGCGAACTTGAAAATCTTGATTCCTGCATCAACAAGCCCAGCATGACTGCAGGCTGACAGCAGAGCAGTTAGAACTACATGGTCTGGTTTGATGCCAAGTGTAAGCATATCAGAAAACAGCTCTACTGCCTCTTCTGCCATTCCATGCATTGCATAACCTCCTATCATGGCAGTGAATGTGACAATGTCCTTGTTAGGGCTGATTTGAAATAGGTTGAATGCATTGGCTATATTCCCGCACTTCGAGTACGCGTCAAGAAGAGCTCCTTCAAGATGAATGTCTTCTAGGGATGCTCTGAGCATGTAGCCATGACATTCTCTCACAAGCTGTACTGAACTCAACTGGATGCAAGCTAGGAGAATATTTGTAATGCTGACAGCATCAGGACACTGCAACTGATGAAACAGACTGAAAGCTTGATCGCACATGTTATTACGTGCATACAGCTGGATCATGAGATTCCATGTTGTCTGATCTTTCTCAGACATCTGGCGGAAGATTATCTCAGCTTCCTCTACGCTGTTACTTTTCAGGTAGCAGGAAATCATAGTATTGTCTGTTACAATGTTCCGACCTGCAAGGTTTCTGAAAAGCATATCTGCATCCTGTGGGTGGCCACACTTTGCGTATGCATCAATAATAGCGTTTGCAACAGAAATATCACCAATATAACCAACTCGCAAGGAACATCCATGAGCTTCCCGAACCATCTTGATCCCACAGGAGGTACTCACACGGATAACATTCAAGATCGTGATCGAGTCCCAACGAGTTACCTTGCGGCACATTTGACTGAAGAGCCTGACGAACTCCTCAATATGGTGTCCTCTGTTAGCACAGGCTGATAGAATTGCATTCCACGATACAGAATCCTTGTCCAAAATATCGTCAAAAGAATTAAGAGCCTCATCAAGCCTGTCACACTGGCTATAAAAACTAACAAGAGCATTCATTAAGGATGTTTCCTGATGAAGCGTTGGACGTCGAAAAATATAGCCATGAACCCCCATCCCTCCTCTCACATCACCTCCCTGAGCACAAGCAGTGAGCAGGCTGATGAATGAAACTGAATCGGGGGCCATTCCTGTTGACAGAAGCCTACGGAACAGTCCTAGCACCCTAGAGTGATACCCGTTCATCGCATACCCAGCCATCATTGTGTTCCACGTAACTATATCTCTTGAACCCATACTTCTGAATATTGATTCCACGACCCCCATTTCACACACCTTGGAGTAGTGTGCCATCAGCGCGTTGCAAACAGATACGTCCGTGTGTAAGCCAGACCGGAACACGAAACCGTGTACCTCTCTGCCGTAGTGCCTGCCGCGCTCCATGAATGAGCACACAGGGAGAATATTAGCCACCGTTGAGTAATTCGGAAGGTAGCCCTCTGAGATCATCTGGCCGAATAATGTGAGCGCTTCCTCGAACGACCCGTTCTCGGAGCATCCTGCGATGATCGAGTTCCATGAAACAACATCCTTGCAGCGAATTGAAGAGAACGCGTTGCGGACGTCGTCTGTGTTTCCGCTTCCACCGCCGCATTTTGCGTACATGGAGACTAATGCGTTCCCACAGAGAGTATCGGACTCCAGCCCGGTCTTAACGACGTAGCCATGGACAGTCCTCCCGGCCCTCAGATGTCTCAGCTTCGCGCACACCGGGATGACAACGGCCACCGTCACCGCGGTCGGCATGCTCTCGTCCGCGCCGCACGCAAGCATGGACCGGAAGAGGCCGAAGACAGAGTCGGACAGCCCGGCGCGGGAGGAACCCGTGATGAGGATGTTCCAGCACACGGCGTCGGGGCAGCCCATTTCGTCGAACACCCGGCGGGCGTCGGCCAGAGCCCCGCGCCTCGCGTACATGTCCATGAAGGCCTTGGCCACCGCCGCGCCCGCGGCGTGCCCGGCCCTGACGGCGAACCCGTGGAGGCAACTCCCGAGGGCGGCGCCGTCCGGGAGGGACGAGGCGGACTTGATCGCCGCGGCGAGCGCGAGCCTGTCGGGGCGGAGGCTCTGTCGGAGCATGCCGCGGAGGAGGGAGGCGGACCCGGCGTGGTCCCCGCTCGCGGTGCGCGCCCTGAGCAGCGCGCTGCACTGCCTGTGGTCCGGCGCGGGCGCCGCGTCGAACAGGTTGTGGGCGTCGCCGGCGTGGAGGTGGAGGTGGAGACGGTTGCGGCGGAGAGCGGCATGGGCGAGACGGGAAGATGTTGGTGGAGAGCAGCATCCGGGTTTGGCCAGCCTTGCGAGGAGGAGCATAGGAGAGTAGCTCGGCGGGAAGGTGGAGTGAGGGTACAGTGGGGCGTGGGCATAGGACACTCTCGTAACGAGAGTCTCGTTGAATCCTTGGATGGGAGCTCCTATTCCTATACACCGGGTCGGTGCGGACAGGGTGCCGCACACCCCCGAACCGACGGCTGTGAAGTGGGCCCCATCAGGTAGGCTCGTTTTTTTCTTGTTTTTCTTTTATATATTTTCGTTTTTTAAAAGATGAAATATTTTTTAATCTCATTTTTTAATTCCAGAAGTTTTAATTTTTATCGAAAAAAATTCTTATTTTTTCAAAAAAATCAAATTTTGAACATTTTTTGAGATCGAACAATTTTCCAATTTTTTTCAAAGTTTAAACATTTTTCGAAGACCAATATTTTTAAAATTTGAACACTTTTAAAATTTGAACATTTTCAAATTTGAACTATTTTCAAATTACAACTTTTTCGATTATGAACAGAAAAGAAAATAGAAAAACAAACAAAAGATAAAAATAGAAAACGAAAATGGGCCACACCTGATACCCGACTAGCGAAGAGATAAAGACGCAGGGCTCATGGCCCACATCCACACGCTCTAGGACGTGATGAAATGGGGCCAACAGGGGAACGCCCCGGGTTCCGGAGCTAACGTGGAACGCATCCAGTGAGGGTGAAGTGTTGCAACCCACTGACATGCCCGTAGATGCAAACACACGATGTTTGGTTATTTACCGTCCTCTAGTTGGTCTTGGTTAGCGCGTCGACGCGCACCTTGCTAACACAACTGGACCGGCCCATCATGGTTGGGAGGCGACTTTGGATTTTGCCGGAGACGATGAAGATAGACACGCCATCGATCGGGACAACATCGCGAAGACGGGGACTGGTCGTAACATCGCCGGCGGAGTCAAGGAGTAGACTTACCTATGGGTGGGGTGTAGGGAGCTCGCCAACGACTTAGGGTTCAAGGTGTGGGGTTCTCGCCGTAGCTAGAGTTGGGAGGGGTTAGCAAGAGGGAGGCCAGGCTGGCGACTTGAGTAGGACGGGGCGACGAGGCGGCGCTTAGCGGGCTATAAAGCTGGCAATGGTTTGCGAGCATGGTTCGAGTGCAATCTATCGGTGTTGAAGATGGTGGGTTTGGCCGCCATGTGTGGTCTATTGCATGCATTGGCACGCTCCACGATGCAAACGACGTCAACTAGGAGGACCTATTGGATCCCTCCCCTTTTAGTTAGCGAGGAGCTCTTGTTCTTTGATCAACTTGCGGGGTGGAGTAATTGTCGCCTGCATCCTTCACGACCCAATAACAAGTAGTGTTTCTCCTTTTCTTTTCTTATTTTCTTCTTTTCACGCCTTTTTTTTCCTTTTCCTTTTTCCTTTTTACTTTATTTTTATTTTTATTTTATTGGAACGATTTTTAATGAGAACATTTATCTTATTTGACCGATTTTCAAAAATTAATCTTTATGTTATTTGAACTATTTTTTCAATATAAACATTTATGTTACTCAAACAAGAAAAAACTATGTTTTTTGTAAGAAGATTCTTTATTTGAATGCGAAAAAATACATATGCAAACTTTTACAAATACATGCATAGACCCACTCCTATAAATGCACGAACACCCTACCCCCTATGAGCATCTTTGAGAGACTTTGTCGAAAAAAAACTAATTTGGCGGGTTTTAAGATTGACGAAGTTACCACATGTGCCTCGTTGTCGACTGAAACGTCGCCTCCCACCGAAAAATATTTACCTATTTTGAACGGTTTTTTTAAGAGCCAACAGATGTACAAACGACACGGCATGGCCATTTTCTAGTTTTCCCTTCATCATACTTTGATTTCTATATTAGTAATGGAAATACTGAAAGATCCCAACTTCTTTCATAAAATCCCAACCTAAGCCGATCGATCGGCCTCTCCTCCACCCCAATCCGACTCGGCCTAGGGTATCGTTCAATTATTGGTGATCCACTCTATAAATAAATAGGACAGGCCAACAAAGACCATAGAACCAATAGTTCATCACCATCTAGCATTGCGCTGCATGCACTTGCGGAACAGAGAAGCGATGGATCCATCCGAAGCGGAACACGCCAACAACCACGCAAGTGCTCCGACCGAAGGCGTCCATGGGTCGCAGCTGTCAATGGCGGCGGGCGGTGAAGGCGGCCAAGCTCCCCGAGGGAGCAGCAGCAGCAGCAGCGACGAACCGGCGGCGGCGGGCGTTGGAACCGAGAACGGTTCCCAAGATGACGCCGACATTGTTTTAGACGAGGACTCGTTGGCGGAGCTCTACGAGCGGTTCTATCTGGCGACGAAGATCGTGGACCTCAAGTTCGATATCTTGGATATGGTGGAGGCAAACTTCAACCCCGCCTTGCCCATGGAAGCGCAGCACGACGCGATGCGGAGGATGCGCGAGGAAGTAGAACGGAAGGAGGCGAGAAACAAGCTAGAGCGCGGAGGCGACGAGGTGAACTGCGGTGGCAATGCTAGCGGTGTCCCCGGCGACGAGGACTTCGTGGAGAAGTTCGTCCGCGCGTCCGGGTACTGGGACCGCATGCAGGATGTCAGGAAGATGATCGATACCTACTTCGACGAGGATCTAGACGACGAGGAGTGCAAGGCTACCATTACCGAGCTATGCAGCAAGCTCGGGCAGGACCTGGATGCCAGGGCCAATGCAGTCTCCACCGGAATATTTAGATTATAGTTGTAGCACCTAAATTGTGAGGCCCCTACAGAAAAAAAAGAGTGTTATACCATTATCCTATTAATAATTTAGTGTTCGCCCGGTCACTACAGGAGCAACTGTTAACGGTTATTATGGTGAATTTTTTTACAAGGGCGATAGGTTAGTTACATTTATATATGAAAAATCGAGATCTAGTGACATAACGCAAGGTCTTCTAAAAATGGAACAAACCTTTGAAACACGTTCAATTAGTTAAAGTAAGCATGAAAGGGTTAAATTCCTTTTATTTTTTGTACTACATATGTTGGTAAAGCACTCACCTAAGTTATGAAAAATTCATCAGTTATTTTAGATAATACAAAAAAAAAACAAGATAGAGTGAGATATTTTAGTGTAAAAGAAAGTAGATTCATCAGATGATACACGAGTCCCTAATTCCGAATCAAGAGACTGTTATAGAATTTTTCAATTTGAGTAAGAATCCCGTTGAAAAAATGGAATTCAATTTAAGGTGAATTTTGGAATAATATAATAGATAAATAAACGATTGAATTTGAAAAAAAACTCTATTTTGGATTATTCCTTTTTCAAACTCCAACCAAAGTGGATTCGAAGACGGGGCCATTATTATTTTATGTTCGTATCTTTTCATATGTAACTTGCTATAAAAAAGATTATGGCTATGTTTGGTAGCGTAAACTTTAATGGACGAAATATTCTAAAAAACGTTTTTATGACTATGTCCCCAGTCCTAGCCAATATTATGGTCTTGCCACTGCGATTCAGAGAATTTCATTGTCGCCACTAACTTGAGTGACTTTATTGTTTCTATGCCATTAGATTACCTTGATGGCAGCTATCTATCGTTAGGTCTAGCTAAATCGTTGTCTGTTTGACTCATTATCTTATATGTCGGTCCTACTTGCTCGCTTCTTCATTGCGACTGTTATCCTTGTAGGCGGGCCCAACGTGTGAACAGAAGACGGCTAGCATCCTAGGTTTGAGGGTTCATTCCCTACTATGTTCCCCTACTCTGCTCCTCCCGCCGCCAGTATTACACCGCCGTGCACCTACCTAGACCTTACCTTAGCCCATTGTACTCTGCCGCAGACGGCTCGATCGATGCTCTAGTGAGCTCCCTCTTGGTATTTGTCCTCTTCTCTGTCATGCTCTAGAGACTGGAAACAAAGTGTGTGAACCCAGGTCATCACTGGCACGGCTTTAAAGCCAACATGGAGCTAATGATGAAAGAGCTGCCGAAGTATCAAGATGGGCAAGCTATCGACCTCAGCCTTTTCAAAGTATTAGCGCGCAAATGCGCACTGCAGCTTCTTGAATTGGTATCAGCTAACAAATCAACTGCTGGAAAAGCTGGCCCAAGTTTATCGACCCAGACCCAAGCTCCTTGATTTTCCTTTTGTCAATGTGTAATCTTCATCGTTTGATTTAAACAATGCCTTTTCAAAAGGCCTTTTGATTGTAATGAATTCCATGCTGGCAGCGTTGCCAATATTTTCCTGTTTTAATTATGATGTTCCTGGCTTTTAAATGTATGCTCCCGATGGGAGTGAGATCAATTGATATCTATAATCTATACTATCTATAAAGTTCATCCCCACTAAAAATCATTTAATGTTTGCAAGCTCATAGCTACGTCACCTCAATTGTTCGTGTCCGTTCGATCCAAATCGGTAAATTACTACTTATCTGACACAATCTATCATTTTGGTCGTGGCTTCCAGCTCCCTGCAGCTATGCTGTCTCCTGTGGCCTGCCCGCTTATCTCCCAACACCTTCATTAAATATTCAGCCGAACCGTCGTAGCCCACTATGAGTCATCCTATCTCCCGGCGGTCTTCCACTTCCTATAGCGGTTCTTTTTCTTCTACCGGCAGCTTACACCATTTTTATGCCCTGCTTTCATAGCACCTGCACCGAGCGTCCGAGCCCCACCTGACTTCTCTTGATGTTCTCTTGATGTGCAGATAGTTTTGCCGTCGCTAGGGAGATATAGCAAAAAGGAGCGCCTGTCGCCAGGGAAAGTGGCCGGCTTCCACGAGCTCCAGGACTGAGTTCATCCGGCCATTCGTGCAAAGTTTAAAGGAGGCGAATCACTGGGTGCCGTTGCACCTTCGGTTCTGACCATGGAACGGCAAGAACCTCCAGGTCTGCCTCCATTTTTATCTACCTCTGCCTCTCTACGTGGCCTTGAGCTCAAGACAGATCAACACCATGTAATTAAGTAAGTAGATCAACAATGTGGATGGAACGGAGATCTAGAAAGACGCAGAGATAGCAGCGGTTAGGCTAAGATTTTATTTCTTACTTTAATCGGTGTCCTACCCTTGACGCTCCTTTGTTGTATATTCACATGTCTCCGTCCGGTTTTTCATCAACACAAGGGCACCAATGATT
The DNA here is from genome assembly GCF_019359855.2 of Lolium perenne. Classification (NCBI taxonomy): domain Eukaryota; kingdom Viridiplantae; phylum Streptophyta; class Magnoliopsida; order Poales; family Poaceae; genus Lolium; species Lolium perenne. The sequence goes on along the minus strand of NC_067245.2, from coordinate 220,877,350 downwards.
CTGTAAGCAAATATATATTGCTGAAAATTTATCTCAACTCTATTAGTTCTTAGTTCACCTAATTTCTTTCTTCAATTTTGTACGGCTTTTTCTGCCTCTCCAGGCTGCAACATGAGTCACTTAATATTGTTGGTGTGTGTGTTGCAGGTTTGCTGAACTACTAGGAACAATAGAGAGTTCATATTGACTAGGCTTTCCATTGAGTCTTAAACCCCGCAGTTGGATCCCTTGGTTCAGCACATGCGCATGGCGAAGGCGAATAGATGACTCAGTCTCGCAGTATTTAACATATTTTAGTAAGCTCAAATCTTAACAGAGCCGAGGGCTGCGGATTCAACCCTTACTAGGCGATAGCTCTGATCTATACCTTTCCTAGGAGAGACCACTTCGGCGAGTTGGCTAGAGACTAAATACTTCTTTCTAAGGTTCCTTTATCACCTGGTGGGCGCTGCTTTCTCTTCGAATGGGGTGGTACACACTCATTGGCCCATTTCCTTTAAGATATTTCATTTTTCGTTGTAATTATATACATATTTTCAACAAGCTTCATATTTTAAATATATTTTTATCATTGCTCTATTATCTTACATATATTCCCGCAGCAACACATATAGAAGCATGGATTTACACAGAGAAGAATACTCTCTACATCTCTTAGTTTTGTTCGGTCCAGCGAACGTATTCAAAATAGTACGTCTTCAACACATATCTGTTAACAGTCCTCATTGTTGATGCGAGAGATTCATAACAATCACTTGGTGATGAAAAATTCATCATATTTTGTTACGGTGCTATTGTTCTGCTATTAATTATGCAAGAGCCTTTTATCATCTAAATTTCATTGGTTAACTTCTGCCTAGCCATTTTAGTCTTCCACATGAACAAAAAAAGCACTTCATATTTCTGGATTCAGGACCGTCCATGCTATTGTTTTCATATATAAAAACCATCTTGCATTTTCGCAGCAACGCGCGGGGTGTCCACTAGTATCTATAAAGTTCATCCCCACTAAAATGCATTTAATGTTTGCAAGCTCAAATTTTATGCAGCCACGTCACTCCAATTATCCCTATCCGTCAGATTTGAAAGATGTGGCCTTAATTACCTGTTCCACTCTTAATCTCATGCACTTCGAGGCGTGTCACTCAAAAGAACCTAGCGTGTTCGGTCTGCCGGTCCACCTGGACCCGAGTGCCCACTCGCTCGACTGGCCCAGCTCACGCGGATATCCCTGTATAGCTAGCCCACACTTGGCTCTTCTCGAAACTGGAGCACAAGGAAAAAAAGAAGTCCGTTCAGTCGGTCGGCACTAGAGACTCGACGCCGGCTGTGCCTCCCGATCTCCCAGTGAAAATTAATTAATTAAAGCATGCCTCATTGCCTTCCACCAGAAACTGCCGGATGCATCCCGCTCTCCCATGAGCTGCCGCCTTCACTCTTCCCTCTATTTGGCTGGTAACGCTCACTGTCCCAGCATCTTCCACGATGTGTTCTATCGACTTCAATGGCTCCCGTCTACTCAGTGTTGCGGTCGGTCGTGTATTTGAACACCTCGGTTGCCTCTTCTTCAAGCCCTCTCGAGCAACCTACTCGCTCTGTCATTTGCCTGCGTCTGCCGGTGTCACCCGAAGTGAACACATCCGTCCAGCTCGCTACAGGAGTACGGTCTTCATCCCATCCGTGCTGCTCATCTTCTCTTTGATTTCATTATCTGCTCTATGTATTTTGTGCAACTCTAATTAGAGTGCTTTTATCTAAATTTCCCTTGCAGCCATTCTTTCAGAGAAGAAGGTTTCCTGCTTGAGTTAAATTTATTTGTTCTAGCAAGCCTATTCCAAACGGTATCCTATTTTAGCTGAATTTGGTTGTTCCAGCGAGACTATGTCAAACGGTATGTGTATCCAACATTCATCTGCAAGCTGTCCCATTGTTGTACTTTACATGCTGTTTTTAACCATAAATTTTGTTGTTTCCCATGATTAAATAATTGGCAAGCTTACCTAGAATTTTGTTGTTTCCCAGTCTTCTTAATAAGAGGTAAATCTGCGCCTGAAACCTATCTGCAATATTATTTCTAGCCAGCAAGCTACTATGACCGTATTTGGTCAGAGACAATGGCAAAAATTGCCCGGCCTGGACGTTCTAACACTGGCCTCGCCTGGAGCATCACTCGTAGTCATTAGCCTACATATGGAACTTGGCATAGTAGATGCTACTCATGTTGGTTGCTCGCAAGCATTTTGCCGGCACAGGTATAGCAGATTTCATTGGTTACTTTCTACACTCAAGATAACATGGATAGGTAAAAGGGGCCTGAACACTACGTGCCTGCTTGAAGATAGCATAGCATACAAACTGACACCCCATAATACATACTTCTTTTTCCAGAAAATTGTTAATTGGTTTCATTCTTTGCAGGTTTTATGTTAAAACAGCGGTTCATACTGTTAGGGGTTCTCTGCATAGCTGGGGGACTGAAATTAAAGTACTCTATCGGCCATATATTTAAGTTCACTGTCTGCATCTCATATCCGGAAGCCAGATGTATATATAGGCCTAGCTCAGGAAAATATATGAAAACATATTTCCACATTGTAAATCAAGACACTATGATTTATGAGAAATGTTGTTGACACTTCTTTTGAAGTTTTCTTTCATCGGCCAGACTCCTTTTCTCCCAGGCATGGAGCCCAGTCCTGCAACCAAACTAGCTCTATGTGCCACATTACTGAACAACATACAGTATATCAGTTGTCTGTCCACTTTCAAATATGCCGTGTTTATTAACATTGCAGATACCCAAACATTTTCTAATGAATAAAGGCCACCATGATGTCAAGCGAGTTGTACAGACCCCTGAACATGTCCTTTATGAATATTGTTTTGACCCTGGTCCTTATGAATAAAGGCTTGCCAACGATGGATTATTCCAATATTCAGTCTTTTTTGTCAAATGTTTTACATTCTCCTTCTACATGTTTTGGAGATAAGCATATTTTCCGACCGTGCTATTGTTGTGCTATTAATGATGCACATGCCTTTTATTACCTAAATCATAGTTGTTTACCTCCGGCCATGCGTTTATTGTCTTCATACATACCAACCAAAGAAGACTTAATCTTGGAATTCAAGGCCGTTCGTGCTATTGTTTTCATATATGATTCCCCCCACAACGCAGAACCAAAGCCAAGTTAACAGCTATATGCTTGCACTTCATGCCACTATATGCAAATAAGCATTATTTTCAAGATTTGTTGATGCCATTTTTTATACAAGAAAATCATCTTTAATACCCGCCGCAACGCGCGGGGTATCAACTAGTTATATATATTCCTTGACACACTTGACGAATGTATTTTGCAGGTGACTCCCATACCATTTTTTACCGAAGGTTCTTCAGCTAATGTTTCTGAAAATGATCGGCTTCAACGCATGAAGGCTCGCATTCTCCAGATGGAAAAAAGATATGCGTGGTATCCATGCCATGGCTGCTATTATAAAGAAGAAAGGCGAGCTAGCCATTGATGCAGAAAAATATGCACTGAGTGAATTGCAAAGGGCAACAGAGAGCTTGAACTGTAAGTGCTTGTTTCTTCCTTAGTTTCTTTGATGCCGTAAATAATTTCTTTCTGATTTCATCTTTGCCATTGCTTTTGACAGTCATAGATCTTAATTTATCGAAAGGGAACAAGCCCGTTCACGAACGTGTAGATGCTTTGACCAGTCTGACATATTTTGATGAAGTCTTCTGGAAGAATCAATCGAAGGCTGCTACTATCGTAAAGTTTCAAGATCGGGTGCAACAGGTGCACCGATTCTTTGACAAGTGTTATACTGGCTTGAGGATGATATGGAAAACGATGTTTCCACTGATTGAAATTCCTCCAACATTGCTAACTTTGATGTCGAAGTTTAGTAACACCAAAAAGATCCGTAAGTTAATTCATTCCCAACTTCTCGCAGGAGCTGAATCTGCTTTTGCCTTTGTGCTGTCGAAACATCCTTCCCTGAATTTGATGGCAATTGCAAACGCTGATGGCGATGTAAGCCGATTTTATCCTGCTGTGAAAGTCCCCGCTTTCATTGTAATTGAGAGGCTCGAAGATAGCTCGAAAGTAGATGTCCAAGTAGAAATTCCGTAAGAATAACTTTGATGATGTTTGTACTCTTATTGTAATGATAACTTTATGTATCCGATGTTTGTTGCAGTCGAATATTCGGGTGCATTAGGTGCAAGTTTATTCATGTGTATGATGTAACTTTACTTAATCTTAAATCTTTTGGAGATGTCATATTTGCCACTTTTGGCTAAATATCACTTCCTCCTAATTTTTCTTCAGATGCCGGTGGCAAATATTTGTTGTCTAAGAAGCAAATCTTGATGCTCTTAGCTTTTTTTTAGGCATCGGCATTGTGATGCTATTGTACGAAAGTTATCGGTGGCGAATTCTTTGAGTGATCAGCTCATGTTGCGGGTTCGATGAACCCGTAGTAATCGCAACTTCGCCTCAACATGATGTATGTTTTGGCGACAGCCCCCGAGCGAATCGAGGGAACTATGTCTGTCGTCGACTCCGTCGCTCTTTAGTACTTCTTTGTTCGATGTACCGACATGGGTCTTTTTGTAAGTAGTTTTATCCTTGCCATCAGCAGCACTCGCATGTTCCCTGAGGCTTCGGCAAAAGATAATTGTATATTGTTGTAAGTCATGTTGATTGCCATCCATTGCAGCGCTCGTATTTTTTCCGAGGCTTTAGATGATAATTTCGGGTATAATCATTGGAAGCGACTCTCGATCTTTTTATCGAGTTCACTTGTTGAAGTCAATGTTCGCGGTATTATGCGAAATAGTGTTGAAAAAATTGTTCGGGTGTCCCTAGTCAATTCAATACTCGAATAAACGAAACTTGGGTCTTTATTAATAAGTCTATGACGATAAGATAAGCTAATACTACTATGACTAGAAAAGTCTTATTGAAAGAAAATTTCTATGAAAAATAAAGATGCATGACACCGCTCGTCTTCTTTATGCAAGAGGAGGGTCCTTCTTGTCTTGATTCGTGCCTAGGGAGCCGGTAGCTCTGGAGGTGCCGATGAATTCTGGAGCGGTGCTGATGGTTTCCTTAGGAGTACTTGCGAAAATTGCCAGAGCATTAGCGTCTTCGGCTGAGGCCCTATCATCAACTTCCGAAGGCGCAATAGCTGGAACTGCCAATGCAGAGTCATTTGGTTTCTTTTTCGACTTCTTGACGTTGTCATCCTCTTTGAGTTTGAAATCTTTATCTCGAGAAGCTAATTGCTTAGAGGGAAAGTCGATAGCTTCCTGCTTTACTCCAAACTTAGCAGCGATCTTCTGAAACTCGCGATCGCAATTATCCGAGCGAGAGAAACTTTCATGGACTATGACATTGGTCCCATTGTTGCCTGGAGTTTTAAGCTTTAGATATGCATAATGTGGCACAGCCATGAATTTGGCATAAGTTGGTCTCCCGAGTATAGCGTGGTACCGTGATTCCCAATTCACTACCTCAAATTTGATTCTTTCTTTCCTGAAATTATCGAGTTTTCCGAAGACGACATTCAAGGAAATCTTGCCAAGAGGATATACTGGCAAAGTAGGGACAATGCCATCGAAACATGTATCAGATTCTTCTAGCATTTTGGTTGTGATAACCATGTTTTTGACTGTATGCTCATACTGAATCCTCCAATTTGTGCTTCAACTACCAAGGTAGCATGACCTGATTTTGGGATAGACATCGGATGGTTAGCCCTGCTAAACAGGATGCTCTACGACGACTAGTCGACATACTCTGAAATATTCGCCATGGTACTTTCTGCGAGGTTGATTTCTTGCGTGAGCTTCTTCATCTCTCTTCTGGAAACACCAGTTTTGTGAATCATTCTCATCTGTCCCCGCGGTAGGAGGAAAGCTTCATTAAGATTACGAGTTTGAACTTACTGAACTTGGTGCTGAGGCGGGGGTGGTGGTGGGTTCGGCTGATGCGGCTGCCCCCTGCCTGTCTCGTAGAACTTCTACATTTCAATAAACTGTCAACAGTCTCTGAGCAGATGACTCGACTTCTTAGTGTCATCCATGGGATCGATATACGCATGTATGTAACAGGGAGCATTTAACTGCTCAGCAAATGGTAATTCCGGGACCCTTGAAGGCCGCTCCTTGTAATTGCCGCGATTTCCTCCTGAGTTATTGCGATTGTTATCTCGTCGATCATCACGTCTAAGATGATCCAATCATCTCGCCGATCGGAATATCCAGCAGCTACAATGTTAGTATCATCGTATCCGTGGTCTTTCCTCTTCTTGCGGCGATCTCATCGATGACCCGAATCATGCTTCGGCTGGTCATCATCTTCGTCGTCACTGCGCGGAAATTTCAAGCCTGGTATCGTGCAGGTTTTGCGATAAGAAAGAGAAATTATGAACTTGCAAAGTTGGTCGATCTTACTCGACTTCTTTAATTGCTCGAAAATGTAAAGTTGTTTTACGGTACAAGTTTTGCTAACTCTCACCTGACACTTAATATTAGTGCTTTGTCAAGTCCTATACACCACACCCCATCACGATTAGTGTATTTACGGGCTGCGGTTAAATGATGACTGATATTTTTCATAGTTGCAGATTCTGACTGACCAAAATGTTTCGAAGCGTATTTTTTGTTTTGTGATTCAAGTAAGTCATGAGTTGCAACATATATTTTGCTAAGATTTGATGGTTGCTGGATGGAAAGAATTAGCCACACCTTTTGCTTACTATGACATGAGTAACTAGTCAACGTCAGAAATTGTAATGACTTGTCACTCCCAATACATCTCATGGCTCACTCTCGGTCCAGTCCGGAGGCACCAATGCATCCAACAGAAAAAGACACTTTCCCCGCCATCCTAATTCTCCTCTAGCTGCTGGAGGAGGACGTTCGACATCAGCGGCAAGACTTCTTCACACATCTCTTCTTCCACTCGGCCGATCATGTTCCTTCTATATTGTGCATGTCATGTCCTCTCTATATGTCACATTTCCACCCGACGCATACCCTCTTAGTATCGTTGGCCTGCCAGCCTCAACCTTGGATACAGACTTGTTAGGCTCCCCGACTCGTCGGTGAAATACACTTGCCTTGGTGGATTTCCGCTAGTTACATCCACTGCTACGGATTTCAAGACTCCAAGCAAGTTCGTAGCCGAAGCCGTAGTGGCAGCGGGGGAGGGGGTGGAGAGGTGTTGGGGGGCTCGGGGGCGGCTAGGGTTTGCCCCTCCCATCGCCTCGAGGGGACCAGAGGAGACCGATATGTTGCTATCGCCATACGAGACATATGGAACATATCCTAAGCCTATGCATAGTTGTCACCGTAGGTATAAAATCCACATTGATGTATGGATAGAAGCTGATCTCTAGGTTGCAACGGAAAATCTATGAAGACCTGCAAAGGAAAAAAGAAAAAAGCTTGGAAGGAAGACCTGCCTCTCACCTTAAGGCTTCCTTGAACATATACAATTTCCAAACAACAGATTTGTATCCCGTGTACATTGGTCGAACTCATTATGATGAAGAACCGGCAATAAGATGACCTCAGCTATATCTATACTCTTTACTGTTTGTTAAATGATCCCAACGCAAGACACCAGGAAAAAGTGCTGGATATTCAGATGGCTCCTCTTCAACCATGAGCTAGGAAACATGGTTCAGTTAAGTATGTACTGAGCAGTTCACCTAAGTCCAAACTGATGGAGAAGGACAGGAACCTTGTAAGATAGTAGTAGATCACTCGTGACGGAGGGAGTGTTGGAAAGGAATGTGTTGAGCACGGAGCTTGCAAGAGGGAGGGAGCGCGTCAACGAAGCACGGGCGGTACGGGAACACACCCTCGACGCGGCTATCAAGCACGGCTACATTGCCAAGGAACCGCAGCTTGGAGCTGACGAGATCGTACGCCACCACCAGGGACGATACGGTGAGGTAGAAGATCACCTCTTTGCTCGGGTGGAACCCAAGGATCCGGGTACTGCTCCACGGCGTGATGCCGGGCTTGTAACCGAGAGCCTGCAGCCGCTCCTCGTCCGGCTCGGGGTCGAGCACGCCTCCTCTATCCATGGCCTCGTCCCAGCTGTTGCACGCGCCTGCTTCTGCTTGGCCTGGGCCTGGCCACCTCCAGCGAAGGCCGCACGCGAGTCGCTGAATGGCCAGCGCGTACAGGTGCGGTTCGTGGTCCTTGTCGTGCGTCGGCGTCCACTCCAGCTGGTCCTCCGTCGGTTCGCGCAGCCGCCATACCCTGACGCGACACCTGTTCATGCTCGCGTACCGCAAGACGCCCCCCGTCTCGGGGTCGGGGCTCAAGAAGATGGAGCCCCTGGGCATGACGCCGATTGCTGCCCCGGTGGCGACGCTGGGGAGCTCGGCCATGTCGTACGTGCCCTCCGAGCAGCGCAGCGCCAACAGGACATGACTGTCACTCTGCACGTAGAGCGAGCCGCGCCGGTATGCCGCCGACCGCCAGGTCCGCGCCCGCACTTCCGGCGACGTCACCCTGTCATAGAGGTGGCCCGGGGAACAGCGCCCCGCCGCGAACACCCGGCGCGTCCACCGGCCGTCCTCGGACGAGAACACCAGCACCGGGACAGCCTTCTCGTCCCGTTCCTTCTTCGTGACGAGAAGCTGCTTGTGCGGCTCCACCCGATCCCGGTACGAGCATGCCCAGTATCACCATCGCGCTGCGTAACGGGACCTTCGGGGCCGGTGCCGCCGGGAGGAGGAACACCCGGTAGTGCGGCGAGACGGCCGGGTCGAAGGCGAGGAAGAGGCCGTCCTGGTCGCGGGGCAACTCCGTCGGAGGGCGCGGCAGGCGGGCCCACCGCTTCGTGGCCGGGTTGCACACGAACCCAGCGCTGCCCTGGAAGCAGAGCACGAGGCCGTTGCAGTGGTCTCGGACGGCGGCACGGGAGGTGCTAGACAGGAGGTGCGGGCGGAGGAAGTCGAGCTTGTCAACCTCGGGAGCCAGCCGCATCCGGGTAGATGGCGGAGACAGGAACAGGGGGCCGGGAGGAGGAGGAGGCCATGGGCGTCCACCAGCGTGCGCCATGCCTTGCACACGCACCGGCACCTGGCGATGGCGCGGGCGCCGCCGAGGCCGCTGAGGATCTCGACGAGGATGTCGTCGGGGAGGATCGTGCCGCGCTCAGCCTCCATGGGAACCCGCCGCGCGCGCGCGCCGTGTTTCGCAAGTTTGTGGCGCAACATGTGTCGATTACACAAGGTGCTTGCGTTTAAATACGAAACGAGGTATCCGATTATACGCGAACTCTGCTGCCGGAGTTTGCCTACCATCATGCAACCGAGCTCTTATTCCATCCTCTTCTATTTTTTCTTTTCAAACAGAGCTCTCACCACATCTCTACCTTTTCGTCCGCCGTGATCGGAAATGTGTCTAGGTCCTCCTTCAGCGAGGCGACCCAAAGTGACCGGGCCGTCCGCGGCGACGCAAACCTGGCCCAAATATGCACCTCGGATGTGTCTCTGCGGATGCTGCGCGGACGCGCAAACTGTCCGCTCGCGTCTGGTGGACGTTTCGTTTGACCCGCATGGCAGTGACCTAGCGTCGATGCGTCTTCTCCGCCAGTACTGGAGCCGAGGCGTCGCTTCGACAGTCTGCGGCCGCGTAAATGGCGATGCCTCGCGTGGCGCACGGCCGTCGCCTACCTCTGCGTACGAAGTAATGTCGATGCCACGCGTGCCGTGGTCCTCGCCCTGCCTTCGATCTATATAAATAGGGGCGGTAGCATCTCATCTCCTCCTCACTAAACTCTAGCCGTCACACAACCTCCATCGTAGCGCCGCTGCCGTTCAGACTCCGTCGCAGCCACCATGAGCAGCGCCGGCCGCGGCCAGGCTGCTGCGCCTCCACCTTCCACTCCACCTCCCCCGGCCTCGAGCTCCGACGAGGAGTTCGACTCCAACGACAGCAGGGCGACCTCCTCGACCCGGTCAGGGACGCCAAGTACCTGGCTGACGCGGAGAAGGAAGCAGAGAAGGAGCGGGCGGCCCACGCGGCGTTCGACGTCGAGATGGGACAGCGCAGGCTGGTGGCCGCCGCAGCCGCAGAGGAGTCCGACTCCGACATATCATGGTCTTCTGATGACCCTGATGCGCCTACCTCGGAGGAGAGGGCGGCGGATCAGAGAGCTATAGTCGAGTCCTTCGAGACGCTCAAGGACGACACCGCCAATGCGAGGCTCCAGCAGTGCTTGCAAGAGGACGCGGCGGCGCACCAAGCCATAGCGACCGCACGGGAGGCGGCGGAGAAGCCGGCGAGGGAGCGACGCAACGACGGGGCCGACCCGTCAGGCAGCAAGTAGTATCTTAGGTTACTTTGTATAGTTTCTATGCTATCAAATGTACTAGTATATTTGCTCTCAAATATGTTGCAAATCTAAAAATAGGTCGCCCCGGTGAACGCACACCCAGACGCAAACGGACACTCGGACAAAATATGTCCGCGAGACGATGCAAACGGACGCTCACAACCATTTTTGGGCTTCCAAAATGCGTCGCTCCGTTGGAGATGTCCTTACTCCCCAACAGACGCCGCGGCCTCCAGGAAAAAACCGTAGCCGCCGCCTTCACCTCCACCTCCACCTCCGTTTTCACAAGTCAGCTTCCCATCCTCTGGCCGGTCTGTCGGCACGGAGAAGTGAATAACTTGATCTATAAGTGGAGTTTATAATAGTAGTTTAGTTTAGAGAAAAAGGCTACATGACACAGTTATTTTTTTATGTTAAACACATCGCCCAATTGTGTTTCAATTAGGTACCATTATAATTTTGCGTCATATTTGTTAGAACAGAAAACATGGCCAAAAACGAAAAGTTTGGCACATTATTTTCAAAACTGGTCATAGCATGGTCATTTGAGCCAAAAGTGCCAAACTCTCCTTGTTTAGTCATGCGGTGTGATCTGGCAAATGTGACACCAAATTTTAGTGGTACATGGTAAATACACAATTGAGCGTTGTGTTTCGGCAAACATCTAGAAAACCAGGGACTTCTTTTTGGCCTTCACGTCAATGAAGATGGCATTGTATACAATAATGATGTTCAACTTCTCCTTTCACGGGAAGATCTTTTTCCCGGTGTTAATGGTGGTGTTGGAAGGTTAAATTTCTCTAGGATGATTCTTTAGAACTTTGATCGATTTTGGACTTTGTCTCATCATTGTCGCGAGGAGTATTGTGCTTCTAGTATTTTGTTTCAGTTGTTATGTCCTCAACAGTGGTGATTCGTATTCTCAGCTCTACACGATGTTGACCAAGCTATTCAGTTGATTTTCTCTAGAATATTGTAGTTGGTACTCCTGCTGATATTGCTTGATTAATTTAATGGTTGCACGTATGCAGATAGTCTTGGTATTTTGGAAGAAGTAGTAGTTTGAAGACATCAAAAATTTGCTCATTTTTGTTCACTTTAGATAGCCAATTTAAATATATGTGGATTTGATTGTCAAAAAAAAAGGAACTACGATGCCATCCAGTTTCTGGAAGGTGCAGTTGCGACTGGATTATTGGACCTAGAAGTTAGACCGTTAGAAACAAGTTTTAAAAGGTTCCTCATACATTTGTTGAATCCCATGTAAATTCGAAAAAATAAATGTATTTGAAGAAACGTGATAAGCTTATCTCGGTCGGTTTCACCAAGTACGGTGTTTTTTTTTTCCAATATTTCAAATGCTTCAACCTATAGCAAGACACTGTGGGTCACTCCTGTTGTTGTTTCTTTGCGTCGAATCTCTAGATTTTATTCAGACCAACACAATATCAAGAACTATATGAGACATCGAGCGCAAACACTTGCTCTCCAGTTGCCGTAGAGACAAGTTATGGCGGTCTAGCTATTGTCAGCATAGGCCCCTCTCCATCCCTGATTTCCCATCCTTGGCATGATGAAAATTTCTCACAAAAAAGTTTCTTAGATATATACAGATCACACTGGACCTCTGGAACCGAAGGAACAAAGACCAAAGAACAGAAAGCACAAGTTTCTTAGATATATACAGATTGCTTCCACAAGGAAGAAAGGTAAATGCTGCAAGAAACATACTAATACCACCACCACCACTACCTAAATTGCATCAATTCATACAGATACTCGAACATCAATATACATACATACGCCTATTTACTAGTAGCAAGCAGTGAAGGCGGGGGCTGTTCACCAGTTATCTCCTAAAACCAAGCAACTGGCAGCAAAACGGCATGAAATGACAGAATACCTCTTCTCCGCATTCCTTGTTGACACACGACCAAAGGCCACTACAGTTCAAGAAAAAGGCAGTCGACACCCTTTAGTCTGTGAACCAATTATGAGTAGCTCTTCCCACCAGAGTGAAGGATCATGGACATTTTCCCGAATGATCCAGTGGAAGAACGAACAGAATTAGAGCAAAGTTAGCATTCAGCAGTCTGTGTTGGTAAATGAGGCCCGGTAGTCTAAGCCGCTCCGTGGAGTAACTGATTCATGAGATGAACTAACGCCACTGAGCTTCATGGTGTCAGCGATAACTGATGACTTAGCCTTAGGTGCCAACTGTTTCGCCTCCTCGTACGAATAAATATAAATTCTTTTCACCATGCTGCAAAACTCGCTGCAATAACATGAATTACAGAGGGATTAGGACTTGGATATAAGAAATTTGCATCCATTCAGCAACAGTGACATAAGGGTTCTTACTCCCAAGGATCGTCCCCAACAAGCATCATATCATCCTCTTCATCGGCATAAACAACCTGCCATTTCTTGAGTGTGAAACATAGCTCCCCCTGTATATCAAACATCTCCTCCAACTTGCGGTGAAGATTGCCATACCCATCTAGCTTTGTTAAGTCCACTGCTCTTCCAACAGCCATTCCTTTCATAATTACCTATAGGAACAAAAAATGTTGTAAGCAAAAAACTAGAGGAACAGTAATTAATAACTCTGCAAGTTACAAGATTTCAAAGTCGGGCATCTTTAAAATGTGATGATCTATCACCTTTGTACAGCTTCTAACTTGGCGACTTTGGGTCTCGAGAAGAGCACGTTCACTGCTTGCTGCTTGGGCATTGGAGTTGTTGACATTGGATGGCTGCGAGAGCTCAGCAGAGTCAACGTCTACAGATGCAGCCATTTGGTTATAATCATCACCAGAAAAAGTAACCACAGGCTGTTTTTCTTCCACAGCAGATCTTATCTCAATTCCAAATAATCTGCAACCACCAGTAGTTGGTTCAAGCTTTCTTTCAGCTGTGACTTTGTTAGTGCTTCCAGCATAAGAGTCTTCTCTTGATTCTCTTGCTGGCCAGTAGAACTGATTGAATGCAACATTTGATGAGGATGAGAAGATTGAAGTAGGAAATAACTCGCATTGTGGTTCCGAAAATGAGAGGGTTTGGCTTGGTTCAGTTGGGGACTTCCATAGTCCTGATATAATAGCACCAGCTTAGATATGTAAAGCAAAAGGATACTGGGGGAGGCACTAAGTAATATCAAAATACAATATTCATGACTATGAGCTGAGCATTGTACCCGTAAACCAGATCACTACTTGTAACTTAACAGATGCTAAGGAGTTCATATATCTTACCAAATTTTGGAGGAAGTTCTGGAACCACGGCAGGTGAAGCTGGAGGTCGTGCGCGCTTATTCCTTAATGGAAGTTGTGGGGGTTGTGGATTAGCTGCATCCAGTGGTTCCAATTCCCATGGTGAAACTCTATCTGGACGAAGAATGGATGAAGGTTCGTCCCATTGTACCTAGCAGTAATTACAGGAAAGAATCAGATCTGAAAAGCAAACATGGAAACATCACAATGAACCACTACAAGCACGCCAAAGAACACCCATTTCTAGTTGAAACCATAAAAGTCAGTATCTTCATACCTTCAGAGATTTCCAATCAGAATCTGCCCATGCAGATGTTGGCATTGTCGCTGTGCTCCCAATACCAGTAATTGTTCCACTGAACCTGTAATCACAGAAAAGCTTGTCAAATTCACCTAGATGGTTGTAGTAAAGCCAACATCATGTCTAAAGCGGTCTCATATTACCTTCTTTCAAGAGCTTCATCGCCTTCAAATTTCATCTTAAATCTCATTCCAACAGAAATATTCTGCTTCTTCGCTTCAAGGTACTTGTTAACACTCACTACAAATTCAGATCGACTTGTTCTGGGGGAAGAGAATCAGAGACACCCATTAGGTGTTTTAGAATAGATAGTATGGAGAATATAAAATTCGCCAATTTTCATACACGTTAATGCTATCTCGCTTCAGCAATAATAAAGGATGGTTGAAAGGGGTAAATTCTCAGATGTAAATGCACAACAAGGTATAAGAATTAACCTTAAGGGCCTTAATGAGCAATAATTATCTCTCGCACCTAAGTGGAATGTACAATACACAGGGAATTGCTATTTGAAATGAATAAAATAGGCACAATAATCTTCTTTATTTATCATGCATCTGGTAACTCTTTATTAGCTTGCATTACTGGTGAAGAGGTGATGCTTTAGTTATCTTGCATTACTGGTTGGTTGCCGCAAATAAACATCACTATGCAAAAAGGGCACAACTAAAAGGAAAATTGGTTGAATCTTACCTGGGTTTGTAGAAAACAGAAAAGAGGGTCCCAGTGGAGATAGCATGGGAGGCTGTTGCAAGAACTCCGAGATGCATGCTGTGGCTTGATATGACAGATGACGGCATGTTATTTACTTGTCTCATATGCCTCCTTACTCCAACCCGTAACTCACCATTTTCACCTCTGCAAATTATACCAATACTACTTAGTACTATTCATGAGAACTGAACCAGGAGAGAGGTGCAAATGCATCAGAAATATGCCACCAAGTGACAAGATTACAGTATCATGTACTCCCTACCTCAGAAAAATAAATGCATCACCAGCAACCAATCTCTTTGAGCTAACAAAGACACTCCAGCCAGTTGTAAGTAGGTGCCGTCTAGGTTGTCCTGAAAATAAAACACAAGGAGACATGAGATAGAACCAAAGAGAGAGATCACACAAATAGGCATTAACTAATGAATTAGCAAACGTTGCATGTTTCTACAGTGGTAACACTTCAGCATTCAATATTGACATTAATTGCTACAACACCAAAACAATAGGAGAATAGCGTCAGGAAGTTATAGGGGCTTCGTGCTGAATGCTAAAATTGTAAACTCACCGCGAAATATGTGACGAAAATGCCACTCAGTTCCATGGAGATCTTTGGCAACTAGTTCTTGACATGGGGGATTCTGAGACATGTCCTGCAAAGAAACAAACCATCCAATAAGCCAGAAATCGTGTAGACATCAACTGGAGTAAAAACATGCTTTCGATGCTAACCAGCGGAGGAAGACACTCTTCAGCATGTCTCCTAAGAACAGAAAACCCACCATGGGTACTCGTATCTGAAGCTGTTAATGTCTTGCAAAAGGAATGTATTGTGCCTTTCTCAAGTTCTTGTGGCTCAGGACCTGAGCTTGTGAGCTCACTTTGCTGATCAAGAGAAATCAATGGAGAAAATTAATGAATGTAAATGTAAAGAAAAAACATGAAACACAGCTGACAAAGTAAACTGCATCACAAAAAGAGAATATGCCATAAGATTGTAGATTGCACAATAATATGAACGATTTGAATGTTAGCAATGGTTAAAACAGGAATACTCACGTCAGCTTCTGGTTGCAGCATGATTTGAGCGTAAACTTCATCTGAATCAGCTTCTGTCTGCAATACAGAGTTCAGCCGGTTAGGTAGGTATAAGCATTTCTAGCTCAGTGTGTAGATTAAGTAGTTCCTGGACACTAGGATGGAAGAAGGTTCCAGCAGAAAGATATAGAAATACTGACCCGGAGTTCTACGTTGACCACGCGGCATAGGATTTTGGATGGGAGATTGAACATCGGCAGGTACTGGTCAAGCTGCTGGCTCGTAGATGCCTCAAGCTATAGGGCGAATCGTGGTCAGATTGAGGAGAAAATATATATCGACAAAAAAAGAATTAATCAAGTGAAGAAATATGCAGAGAAGAGTCATAGACCAGCAAGTACCTGCTCCATATGGCCCTGTGGAAGGTAATAGACTCGTTCGCCTTGTCTAGGCACCGTGATCAGCGGCCCGGCACACGCATGCCACAGCTCCCGGAATAGTGCATCGCTACAGGTTCCTACATTTCAGCAATCGATTTACAATATCAGTTCATCAGAAGTTGGGTAGAGCGGAGACAAAGGATACATGGTAGTAAAACGCTGGTTGTTCTCTGTATCAGAATTAGGCCGCTCGGACAAACATGGCGCACAAAATTCTACCCAGCTCAAGTGTCCGACAGTTGGATTTACGAAGAGCACAACAGTAGTAGGTGCTAAGATTAGCAATTGGCTTGGCACCATAAATAGAAATCAAACATATATAGAAGACTGAAGACTGGCTACAAGAATATATTCCAATTGGGTACATAACTTTATTTCCAATTGAGTGGATCACGCTTTTGAGGGAAAATGAAAGAAAAAAACAAGTGGAGCAGATCGACTCGAAGTAGAAGAACTGCAGAAGCGTCGTTATGGGAGTAGCCCATCAGATGTGGCGCTATACAGAGAGAATTGCACAAGCATCGGTATGTGAGCAAGCCATCAGATGTGGCACCAAACAGAGAGAATTGAGCAACCGTCGGCATGGGAGCAACCCATCAGATGTGGCACCAAACAGAGAGAACTGCGCAAGCATCGTGGATACAGGATACTCTCAGCAGACGGCAGCACATACGGATCGGGTCGACAAGAGCGAGTGCAGCCCAAATACTCGAACAGAAGCCTAATACTAGTATTGTGCTTATGCGCATCGGCTCAAATTCGCAGAAGAACTCGGCTACTTTTTGTACACGAAGGGCGAGTCAACCAGGTGAGTCCACTTCATCAACCAACTACCGACACAGTTTGTCGCCGAAGCGTAAAACTTACTACCACGCGAAGGCAGACCAACTACTTCCTCAGTTTCTGACCAAACCAGTTCCTCCCCAAACGGCAAAAACCGCGTGGACGGAAATCGCGACTAACAGCAGAGGGATGGGGGCGCGAGACGAGATCGAACCTGTGCCGGCAGCAGCAGCCGCGGGGGGAGTCCCGGTATCCATCGCCGCAGCCATGGTCCGGGGACCGAAACGGGGCGGAGAAGGGGGTTCGGTACCGGTGCGGACGAGGGAAGCAGGAGGTCGTGGGGACGTGCTAGTTCTGACGCCGCGGCCGGGTCAGCTCCTCCATGGATCTGCCTCCGACGGTCAGAGGCCGTACGGCGGCGCGGCGACGGAATTCGCGTGGAATTCGGGCGCCCGTGGACGGGAACCTCGGTTGGTGCGGCGGGGGCTGCGTGGCCGGGTTGGGGGCAGGAGGGAGGCCGCTCCGGTGGAAGGGGAGCGGGGCGGGGCGGGGGAGCCGGCGAGGAGGTGGCGTGTAGCGTGTGTGGTGAGGGGGAGGAGGAGGAGGTTGTGAGGTGCGTTAGCTTGGTAGGAGGAGTATTTGGGTGGTGTCGGGCGGGTGGAGTGGTGTGCTTGGTTTGGTTTGGTTTTGACAGCGAGCGGCGGTGGCGGTGGAAGGGAGCTGCACGGGGCGGAGGAGGCAGGCGGGTGGT
The DNA here is from genome assembly GCF_019359855.2 of Lolium perenne. NCBI lineage: Eukaryota > Viridiplantae > Streptophyta > Magnoliopsida > Poales > Poaceae > Lolium > Lolium perenne. Next base: position 220,859,675 of record NC_067245.2, on the reverse strand, counting down.
GGGGGAGGAGACAGGCGGATCACGGGTGGATTCGTGCACTGGGTGTGGGTGGATAGGACTTGCTGCCTGCCTCGTGCGGCGCTTGCTTGCTTAGTTTCACCCGAGTTTTCCTTGTTTCGCCCGTGTTTCTCGGTGATGGGGATGGATCACTGGCACTGTTGTTGTTTTTTTCTGCGAAACACACACTCTCTCACAAATACAACACGTATACACACACCATATCAACGCACACGGGTATATCCTTAACCCTTGAGTACCTTCAAAAATGGTTAAAAAAATGGTGATACTAAATATTCCGTCTTTATGAGACACAAAAATATTAAACCTGATGTTTGAATTCTGGTAAGCTGTGATGGCGGCACGGCACCAACAACATCTTCCTTACGACACGGGGTGCTTGTTTTGCCAGTGAGAAATTGCGCAAACCACCAACCATCGATTTCATTCGGTAAGCAAACTATTCAGTTTACATTTTTTTTTCTTCTTTTCACATATCATCAACTATCCATGTAGAGTAAGTAATAGGTTGTACAGTACAAAGCTTCAAGACTCACATTAAGCAGATCAGAAGCAAAATCTAACGTAGGTCTGACAACTTCAGTCCACGAATCAGTGATGAAACCGGTCATTATGGTGAAATCTAGAGTTTCCTGAAATCTATCCATATAACATATTTTATAAAGATCGCCCCCAAAAATACTCGAAGATGGCCTCAAACAAAAAAAAAGTTCTAGATTTAGAAGGTGTGGATAATTTTCAGAGTTTTCGTTTGACATAAAGAACATCTCAAACGGAGTTCGTATGAAAAATCGGCGCCCATTTTACTGAAGGGTAGTGAGACAGTTATGGGAACCCGAAAATTGGTGACGCGATTGGCACAAACTCTTGCCATTCTTGATGGATTTGGCCAAGCCACGACTTTATGGACTCATAAAGGACATGGGGGAGTGCTAGGAAGGTTCTAGAGGTGTCCAAGAGTCCTTCGATCATTCACTAGTGGCGTATTTGCTCATGTTTATGGCTGCACCAATCTATGGCTCCTCTCTAGAAGAAACACTAAAAAGACTATACTAAGTTTCGCTAATTGTGACAACCGCATAAGTGAAATAGCAATTTGTCTGAACAATTACTCCCTTAAATTACTTCATCTTACTCCACTTCATGTCACTTTATTTATCTTGCATTAGTTTTACTTCTTGCATTTTATTTGTAGCACTTATATAGTTTATAGCAAAAATCACTTCACACACATACCGTATTTCCTAGCTTTCCATAGAAGATCATATAAGTGGGTTATAGGGCTTTAGAGAATAGATAGGTTACCTTCATCTCCTCGTGGGTTGGACACTGAAATACTTATCGAATTCTATTCGGTGATTCCCTACACTTGGGGGTTATCACTGGGCACCGAGACATTTTTAGGACCCTCTCACTGTACACACATCTCATATGGTTGTGTCATGGGGTCGTCCAAGTTCGTAGAAGGCTTAAGATCTACACTTCAAATATCTAGCAAGAGACGACGAGGAATGGGGTCCAAGTTGGATTTTGCGAAACGGCACCGGCGGGGGAAATCCATTTTTGCTCACACGTGCGTATGAACCCAGTTTATGGAAACACATTTCAAAATGTTAAAAAGTCCAGAAATAAAATTCCTCGCATACATCTAGACATTCTATGTTGGCACATAATTTTTCGGAAAAAGGAACATTTTCGGTCTTGTGTCTTGTGTTTTAACATAAAATGTCTAGATATACACGCGGTATTTTTTCCAAACTTTTATGTCATTTTTAAATTTAAATTTTATGCCTCTTATATAATATGTTCACGTGCACCTATGATCGAAACATCACATCCGGACGGGGAAATCATCGGCAGCTCCTTCTCTCTCTCCCTTTCCTGCTGCTCATATGTGTCCAAATTATTCCTCAAATCCTTGCATCAACTGCTACTCGAAGTTACTGATCGGATCCGAATATGTGGGTGCTGCTGACAGGCGCCGTGGTAGCCGCCTAGCCTAGCCCCATTAGCATGTCCCTCACCGACCCGGCATGCAACCGCACCCACCACAACACAAAGCCAGGCATGTCGCGGCGACGAAAGAAGAGTACGCACCTTGCCGTACGTACGCTTCCTTTCTTTTCTCTACCTATATACGGAGCCCCAAGCTGCATCTCGATCGATACGGCCAACCAGCCATGTGATCGAGACGAGCGGCTGCAACTGCAATGCAATGCAAAGTCCAGCAACGCGGCTGGACCGGTGCTTGCTGCTCCGGCTCCACCCGAGTAGCTAAAGTTGAGCGTGAGTTCAGATGAGAGCTGGAGTAGTTGGTTTTATGCGATTTTAGGGTACGTTTGGTTTACAACCAATGGCTACCATACCAAAAAATTGGCGAGCCAACAAGAATTGGCTGTGGTTTGGATGGACACCAAATATTTGGCGTGCCTGGTCTGCCGCGCCCGCGCCTTTGCTATTCTTGCCAAATCGTTGGCAACTTGAGGGCGACGAAAACCTGCGCCAACAAATTGGCAACGCCCACGCCCGCGATTCTTTAAGGTAGGTCCCAGTCCAGCTACTCTACTTCTTCTTTGTGAACGAGTTGCTTGCTGGGCAGATCAGGTTCCGCTCAAAAACAAAGGCTGGGCCGTTCAGATCTCTTGCAGCTTAAGGCATCTTCAACGGGACAACGTATTTCGGGCATCCAAAATATCCGCACGCATTCGTTTGCGTCGGTTCAAATGGTTAAAATTGATCGCGCGTCCGTTTGCGTCGGGTGGCTCCAGCGGCACAACCATTTTTTTCGATTTTGCATTTTTTAACATAAAAATATAATTTACATAGTAATAGAAAGAAAAATAAAATATAAAACATAAGAACGCATGCGCCTACTCGTCATCGATCACAATGAGCTCCGGTATCTGGAACGACCAGTTGGCAACCGGCGGAACATACGCCGGTGCCGCCAGCGGTGGTGAAGGTGAAGCAGCCCACACCGGTGGTGGAGATTGAGCAGCCCACGCCGGTGGTGGAGGTGGAGCCGCAGGTTGTACGGCGGAGGTGGAGGCGGCGGTTGCACCGGTTGCGGGGCTGAGTCCTCGAGCGCCTGTCGTAGTCGATGGCTAGGTGAGATCGACGTGGAGGTCCGGCGGTAGGTACCGCCGCCTGCGCCAGATCTCGGCGCTCCTCTCTGGCTCCCACGCAGGCATGAACGGGATGCCCTTATATTCTGTAATATACATATTTCCTCCGGACCCTTCTCTACTATCTATGGTTTTCAGTTTGCTAGAAATCCTTTGTTTTAACAAGCTAGAAATCCAATTAACGTCCATTGGAAAAGCCAGTCCAAGTTGTTAGATGTATCAATTTGGCTACAAACCAAATGGAGGCCCAAGATATTGCCAAAAAATTGGCAACGTACAATGGCTATAATCCAAACAACAATAGTGTACCAAAATTTTGGTCGTGCCCTTGCTTTGGTCATGCCAAAATTTTGGTTGGGCTAGTCTTGGCTTAAACCAAACACACCCTTAGTCCCACGATTGGTCGTACTCTGGTGTGCGGCCAAATTTGGTGCAGCACAGTACCAACTTGGTGGTGTGTAGTCCGTGGACTGGTGCAACCTATTTTGAGAAAGTGATGTCCGACGGATATGCAGCACGGACACGATGTGCTGTGTTGACTTGGTAATATTAGGCGACCCGACGCAAAACAGATGACAAAGTGATCGCGAGAGTTCGTCACGATGGCCCTCGTCCCTTTCGTGTGAAGAAAGAACACACAATCACTTAAACTAGAGTTCTGGGCATCCACACCTTCGCTACGATGGAAAAAACAACATACACTAGTGGTTTCATGTGCATCTGCAAAGAAAGAACACCCTAAAACCTACAGCTGACCGTGGTTGTCATCGTTGGAGTCGTCGTTGTCTTCGCCGAAGTCGTTGCTATGGTAGTGCATGCGGTAAGACGAGTCGTCGAACACACTTACGTGCATGTCGTCATCACCTTCGTAGTGGTATAGCAGCAGACATCTAACCTCCAGGCTATGGGCGCGGGCAAACTTCTCAAAGCTAGCGTCAAGGTACATCGAACATGACCTCGACGACCCACCGACACTGGCTACAGCTACCTTCCCGCAGGTTCACGGTAGCCAGCGAGAAACTCCACGAACTTGTCCGGGAACCTCATCATCATCAGGCTCGGGTGGCTGGAGGGGGGAGTTCGCCCTCCTTATTCACGACCGCTAGCTGCTTGGGCAACCACGCGAGGAGGCTGAGGTAGTCTGCGGTGTTGTCCCGTGGCTCCTCGCCAGGGATGTCGTCGCCGCCCACGATCGGCTCCTCCTCCTCCACCTTCACGACCGGGGCCTCGCCGTAGTCGCACTCGTCATCGTAGTGGAAGTCGGCGCGGGTACCACTCCCGGGGCCAAAACGTGTGCCGTGCCATGGAGTTGAGGGCGTAGGCGGGGTGTGCCAGCAGATCCGGCTGCAGGAGCTCTCGACAACGCTTGACCTCATTGTGTCGTGCCCTTCTCTTGGCACCGGCGACAGAGGCACCCGACGATCATTTAGTGCCAGCTGTGGGGAGATGGACGTCATCCCACCCCGTCGGCGTCCTCTTTCGGTAGTGCCAACACACCATGTCCACGACAACGTATTGGTGGTTTCCCTCATGCTTGGTTAGCAAGGACCTGACCTCGTGGTCGTTCTTCGTCTTCTTCCATGGCCATGCCTTCCCCATGGCCTCGTTGCGGGGACTTGTCGGTGTACTGGAGGGCATGTTTGGTTGGGAACGGCAACGACAGGCGCAGTGTTTACTCGTGAGCATGGCTTGTTGCCTTAAAAAGGTCCAGGACGCGGCTATAGTTAATATCGGCGTTGGACTACAAACATGTGTCGCATTGCTGACCTCGAAGAAGGCCAAGCTCTCATTGACGGTGGCGCAGAATGCCAGCATCGTCCGCAAGTACTGGTGCGCGTACAATAGATGAAGCGAGCATCCAAAAGACAAAGCGGATATGGAGACACTGTCAGGTGGGACCGGCGAACGCAGAACGACACGCGCGGTCCGTGCCTTATCCGTCAGACATATTCCAAGCCCAAATTTGATCCTAGAATAGGTCGGTCCAAGCCCAAATTTGATCCTAGAATAGGTCGGTTCGCACGTATGTCAGTTTGCATCCCTGGCCGCTAAATTAGGATTTTTGTGTCATTCTATCCATGTGGACCGAAAGTTTGATTCATTTGCATCGAGGCGCTGAAAATGTAAAAAGAAAACTGCTCGCAGACAAATGGAACAATCACGGGCAAATCGGCGTTGTGTGGACATCGCTAATCTTGCCATGCGTGGTGCTCTCCAACAGTAAATTCGACGAGATACGTGTGGAAAAACGAATGACAAAGGGAAGAAAAAAGAAGAAAAGAGCTACGCACTGTACTAGCAAATGGAGCTGGGACGATGGTGCCAGGGGTAGTGTCCACGTCGTTGTCCGTCGGAATCCCACGGCCTGTCTATCTGTCTGTATGTTTCCCCGTGTTCTTGCGTTCCTCGTCCCGTCGATTCTCATTGATCCGAGATTTTGAAAGCGAGAGCGACGTCCGGTTTGGTAGCTGTCTCCCTGCCGGCCGGACCAACCGCACGCCGAATGCCTTCTTCTCTTCTAGAGAAGCTCTCGACGTGGGTTCGTTTGACCGTTCGTTTCGCCATTTTTGTGAACCTGATGTGACGTGCGGTACAACCCAACCAACCGGGCACGCTCATGGCGTGACCCCGTGCACGGACATGAATGGACAGCCACCGATATTGCCTTCGGAAGAGCACCGATAATGCAGTTCTGAACAATAGCTGGTTTATGGTTCAGTCTTTGCTTGACCGCAACCAAGTGCTCACCATACCGTCTCTCTGCAGTCAAGCTCCTTTTAGTCAGCTATCTCACACTCCTAATGCAGAATCCTTAATCTATCTTGAAAAATCTGGATGTCCACTCTTTTATTAAAAGTGGTATTTGCTGAGTTTACGATAAATATCCACTTCTTAATCTATCTCTTTTGCTAGCTCAGGAGCGGATGTAGTGAGTAGCTCCTGCCTTGATTACTGGCAGGTCATCACGTCGACCACTCCCTCTTCTTCCAAAGATCTGCGGACTGCGGTCATTCTCATCACTTGGGAGATATGGAAGGAGAAGAACGAACGCGTCTTCAACAACAAGTCCTCGCCGCCATCGGTAATCATGCACAAGATCCGGGAAGAAGGAAAATATTGGATCCTTGCAGGAGCCAAGAGCCTGGCAGATCTGGTTAGCTGATTTGTTCTTTTGTGGCCCTTGCCATGTACCTGTTTGCTTCTCCTATATCAATATAAGGCAAAAGCTTTTTTGCCCGTTTCAAAAAAGAGTAGCTCCTGCCTTCATGTCATCATGTGTAGTCTGACTAGTGACTACCTTGTCTGTGCAATACGAGCTTAGGCTAGTAATAGTGCGGAGTAACTTAGAGTAGTAACATAGCATATGTTACTAGTCTAAGTTATTAAGTAACTTATACGTGGTGTTATGCATTGTGTCATTTATCATGTTATACACTCATCTTGTCTTGAAAGTAGCTAGTTATCACTTCACTCTCTTTCTTCATTCATTGTCATGTCATATCACCAAATGTCTTGGTTTGTGTGATGTTACTAGCTACTATGAGTAGTCTTAGTGAGAAAAAAAACACATGTCACTGTCCATTTCATATTGGTTATTGCAGATTCGAATATATCTATATGCAAAATTCTCTATATACATTCAAATCGGCGACAACTATGAAACCGAAAGTACAATTTAACTAAACTGAAATTGCATTTTTGAAGTCAATAAATCTATATCTCTTATAAAGCAAAACCTCACTAGAAGGTCATTTAAGTTGTCTATCTCAACATGCAAGTTATCCACATCATCCATTCTATTAGCCATCCAATTTTCCATGTCATCTCCCACTAACATTCATTAATACTCTACATACAAGTCACATCATCTATTTTTTAAGTCATCCAATTATCCACATCATCAACTTTTAGCCACCAACTACATAACCATTTCAAGTCAGTTTTTTTTAAGTTAGCCTCTTGAATATTTACGCATCCTGCATATTCCTACAAATAATATCCTATTCCAATCAACTTATACTTTTTTTTTATAAAATAGAGTTATCGGAGAAATTCCTGCTGCAAGGCGCGGGGTATCCTTCTAGTATTTAAGACAACCTCGGCCTAGTGAGGCTTAGGTTGCCATTGGCATTACGTTGGATTATCCTCGTCATTTCCGCCCCACTCCCTCTTTGCCTATTTTCGTGCTACTCTTTTCTGTAAGAGGTCGTTTGGTATCCATCATTTGGGCCTGGAATCCTGGAATTCATTTTGGAATTCCATAGGTGGGCTGTTTGGTTGCTACAGAATTGGGCCGTCATTTCATTTAGGAATTCCAGCAAAATGATGCCATGGGTAAACACAATTCCATGCTGAAACCTGTCATTTGCGTTTCTCTATAGAAGCCATTTACAAATTCAATATTGAATTCTGCTGTCATTTGCAATTCCTGTGGCAACCAAACAAGTGTTCATTTATGAAATTACAATGTAAATAAAATGAATACATGTATTCATTTTAAAATGCTACAAACGAAATGAAAGCCTGGCTTCCAAACGACTTCTAACGGATTTTCGTCCTAATTTGACCCCTCCTTTTACCTACTTTCATTGCTATCTCTTAACAGTAATTTTTTTTTTTTTTTTGACATAGTTCGCAGTACAACAACCACAGACTGAGCATTAGCAAAACAGTAAGAAGTATGCAAACGGAGCTTTCGCTCCTATTCACGTGGAAGTCTCCCCTATTTCTCCGACTCGTGTGTTCAATTTGTATTTTAGATTCTGTGAGAGAGGATGCTACTTTATTTCTTACTAGCTTGTACATGAAATTTTCTTTTTTTTTCTTCGAGGTCTTGAAGTTGTATTAAATGATAAATACGTCTGGTGTGAAGCACAAACAAAACGGTCACATACCAAACATAGCTAATCAAGCGATTATATACTATATTTCTTGGCTAACAGTGATAGAACGATTAGGCAAGCTGTAAAGGAGGACTAGGCCGTGTGTTATCACGCTTTACATCGAAGTTTCAGTCGAAGAACGTGAATCCTGGTCACAAGTCAAGTTAGGCGAAAGCTAAACTAAACCAGGCCAATTACCAAGGACCAGCAAGTTTTCTAATCCCGCCTTCTCACGACTATGTGTATTAGTATAACCAAAGGCAGCGTCAAGGATTACTTTCATTCATGCTGCATTATTGCACTAACTAATCTAATCCGGTGGTGGACTCTCTCCTATCTGTGCGTGGTTGCTGGTGGGGAAGCTAGGGAAACAAGGCACAGGAAAAGGGGGCAGGAAACAACAGACCGAAATTATATTGCAGCCAGACCAAGCAAGCAACCCCTGCCGGCTCGACGATTGGCAGATTGTGCCGCAAGCGTCGTACCAATACTATGCTCCACTAATCAAACAATGTTTACTTAATCCATACCAAGAACATAAACTATGCTAATGCATGCCGGCTGTTTCCTGGCAATGGCCAAGGGCCAAGATTCCAGTTTATTCCTCCTTGATTCTGTCTTTGTAATGTAATCAAAGCTTGCGGGTTAGTTTAATCCCAACTTGCATATTAGCGGTAACGGGTTTCGGACTTTGATATATTAGACCCAGACTTGTTCTAGGAGATTCTCAGAAGTTACGCTGAAGCTAGTACACCCTTGCAAGGAAAATAGTAAGTGTATTTCTCTTGTCAACTTACTGCAAGATATATCCCGATATCCCCAACTGAGAATTCCAGGCTGTAAACCGCAACCTTGCATTTGATATAAGGTCTCATTCGAAGAAAAACAAGCTTTCTATATACTCGTCTGAACAATTCTATATACTGAGCATAATTTGTTCAGAAATACACCAGAGCTAATACACGTTTGAACAATTCTATACTAGCTAGATGTAGTGCATCTGTATTGTAGTTAGGCACTGGAGTTCATTGTTTTCTCCCTCCCCCTACCTGTGGAGCATACCAAGGAGATCGAGAAGCGCATCATATCTTCTTCTTCATTGTCTTCCTATTATTCCCCGGGTCCAAAGTTGTTGAAATTGAGGGATTGAATAACTAGATGGATGCTCGTTGATATCTATGCAAATCAAGAAAGGGAAAGGTAAAGAACTCAAGGGTGTCTTATATTGTGTTAGTGTGCGTGTAGTGCACTCTGCATGAACTGTCAGTGCTAGCGCTGATATCATAGTCAATGTAGTTTCTAAGCATCGACAAGAAAACCAACTGGCATGGCCACTCACGCCTTTAAACAACTGTGCAGGATAAGATGCTATGCTTCACCAGCGCCATAATGGCATCGGCCATTTACTTAAATCAGAGAAATGCTCTTCGGTGCTGTCCGGAAGATTTCTTTCAACAAAACCTGAAGCATACCAATGGCTGACAAGATGTATTAATTAGGTAGGGAAAGGGTGTTGATAATTCCCTATAGATTTTTTAAGCAGTATAATTCCCTATAGGCTTGCATTATTACACATTAATTAATAACAGTGGCCTGCCCTAGTTTTTTGGTCTTAACTAGTGTGCTGGAAAAACTGGTATTTGGCCTGCAGTCTACTCTGTTGCTGGGCTTCAGGCCTTCAGCGACGTATGGGGAGGGAGACCCAAAAAAATAAGAAAAGAAGTGAAAAGAGAAAAGATGCACTTATGTGATTCTGACTCAGAAAGTGAAAGAGCCGAACAAGATGAAGGTCCATAGGCCAATCAGCATGTGCAACAGCTGATTTTCCCAAATCAATCCACGTTTCTGCCGAGGAGGATAATAAAGGACAACATTCTGCTAGCCTATGAGTGTACCATACCCATTATATGCAACTAGGAAAAAGGGAAGCAATGGTTTTGCACTAGTAAAACACGATATGAGCAAAACATATGACATGGATGAATGAAATTTCTTGGAAGTGATGACAAGGAGGCTGGGTTTCCATGATAGATGGATTGAACTGATCATGAGGCGTGTGAGCACCGTCCACTAAAGAGCAAAGGTGAACCAAACACTCACATATGTCCTTCTACCGGAGAGAAGACTTTGGCAAGGTGATCCTCTCTCACTATATCTCTTACTCCTATGCGCTGAAGCTTTCTCGGCGTTTCTCAATAAAGCCGAGGAGGATGCCAGATTTGAAGGAATAAAAGTGTGGCAAAATGCCCCGAGTTTTAATCATTTAATATTTTACATATGATTCGATAGTGCTACTGAAAGCTAGTGAACAGTGTGCAAAACATCTGCAAGGGATCCTTAACTTCTATGAGAATTGCTTAGAACAAACAATAAACCTTGAAAAATATGCACTGATGTTCAATCATAATACCCCAAGGACTAGTAGGGGCGGGTGCTGAGAGCTCTCAATATCACCTCACATTGAGTGAGAATTATCTTGGGCTGCCGGTGTTATATCCCCTGGATCGACTAGGCTAGACTTAATTCGGTAGTATCAACTATATCATAAATCTACTTGCATATGTCCGTGGAAACTGAGAGAGAGAGAGAGAGAGAGAGAGAGAGAGAGAGAGAGAGAGAGAGAGAGAGAGAGAGAGATGAGAGGGAAGAAGTACCTTCTCCCTGTGAGGAGGAGCCGCGGTCGTCATGGTGGTGACGGTGACGGCGTGAGGTCGAGGCAGTGGCGACAGTGGAGCTTCCCGTCGGCACTGCGTGAAACCCTAATCGGTGGGTATGTCGGTGGGGCGTGTGGCAGCTCAGGCAACCTCGTACCGAGTGCCACCGGCCCCCAACACTCTATATAGCGCAGGCGACAAGGGCCCACCAACCAGATGTGGTTGGGCGCCCCTGATCAGGGCGCATGTCAAAAGGGGCTCGGTGGTTAGGCCCACTCGGGAAGAGATCACTCTAACAGTCTCCCCCTTGATCTCAACTTTACTTTATACTTTCACTTTATTCGTTCCATTTTGGATCTGTACATAGGGAATGTTTCATCGTCACAACTCTATTCCCGATAGAATCAGACAGCCACAATACACTTCTCTGTTTTGAAACAAATTCTTTTACTTTTGGGCCTCTTATGATCCAGGATAGGTAAGACTTTCCCTTAAACCCATGCCAGCTACTTGTTCCTTGAACACACTGGGTGGTAAGCCTTTCATTAGTGGATCCGCAAGCATATCTTTTGTCCTTATATGCTTGAGACTTATAGTTTGATCCCGGACCTTGTGTTTCACAACATAATACTTTACCTCAATCAGTTTCGTAGCAAAGCTGATTGTCGCCGTACATCTTTAGTGGTTTGTCAATTCTACCTACCACTTTCAAGTCGGGTATAAATTTCTTTAACCATAATGCATGCCCCGTGGCTTCATAACATGCTATAAATTCTGCATACATCGTGAATGATGCAACTATTGTCTGTTTGGAGCTTCTCCATGAAATAGCTCCCCCTACGAGGGCTGGGCGTTCGGTTTTTTTGGAAAATTCGGTTCGGTTCTTTCGGTTTTTGTGTATTTCGGTTTATAGGAGATGGGCACCGAAATTATCTCGGTTTTTTAATTAAATGGCAGTTCGGTTAATCGGCAATTCGGTTCGGTGTTCGGTTTTTAACCGAACCACACAAAATGACAACACCAGACAAACAATTTACATCTCTACCTTAGCTCCACACAGGAAAAACCCGTCAACTCATGATGTTCAAAGTTCTGCTAAAATGCATGATTATGTTCCAAACAGTAACACGACTGAAAGTCTTGTAGCAAAAATCAAAAACACACTTGACAGTTCATACGAACGAAAAAGGTAAAACTGATAAAATGAAACTGCAAACAGAAGCAGCTCAAGAACTTCTATTTTTTCTTGCGATTGGCTGTAGACTTGCGTGTGCCAGACTTTGGTCCTGACTTGTTTGGTCCTGACTTGCTTGTTCCTGGCTGGGAAGGTTCAGTACTTTTGCTTTTGCTAGGGATCGTTGCTTTATTTTTGAATTCTTGGATCAGCTCTGAAATAAACAAACAAGGGAAGCAATTCATTATTGCAGATTATTCGTATGTGTGTAATTAAATAGGAGTAAATAATTATATGCTTTATAGACTCACCTTCCTCGAGTTTGGCTAATTCTTCCGTGTTCTCTTGAATATTGATGGGAGTGGACCTTCGAAGCCAATCTTGTGTACAGATAATACCTTCGACCATGAAAGGCGTAAGTGATGTCCTGAAGTCATCTAGGACACGTCCGCCCGTGCTAAAGGCACTCTCAGATGCTACCGTTGAAATTGGAATAGCAAGGATATCACGAGCCAACCATGCCAATACCGGAAATCTTGAAGAGTTTGTCTTCCACCAAGCTAGGATATCAAAATTTGTGCTCTCAATATCTTCACAATCTTCAGCTAAGTATTTCTCTAGTTCAGATTTGCTACTGTTGCTTGCACCAGTATTCAGCCTCATCCTCTTGCCAATTAGTTCCTTCATCAGACTTGCAGCACCTCCTTTTCCACCTTCTGTACGTGGAGCATCAGTTGATTGAGGAGCTGAATCAGTCGCTACAGGAGCATACATAACCCTGTATTCCTCAAACAACTCATATAGACACTTGTTAATTGCAGACCAAACTTTCTGGCCATTTCCATCACCATACATTTCCCCAATAGCTATCTCCGTGTACTCAGAAAGCTTGTACCTTGGATCAATAACAACAGCCATAAAGATCATCATGTTGATGTTTTCCTTCTCTTTTCCCTTTCCTTTCTCCTTTTCTTTCCCCTTCCCTTTCTCCTTCTCTGTGTCCTTCTCCAAGTCCTTCTCATGCCACTTCCCCCAATACTTGTCATATTTATCCTTCATTCTCTTCCCCATTTCTTTTTGGAGAGGGTCCTCACTCTCAAGCCAGTTGCGCACCAAAAGGTTGACTTCTCCAATCTCGTGAAAGAAGGTGTTAGCCGTCACATTAAGTGATGCTGAAACACGGACAGTTATATGGGCAAAATATCCAAGGAATTCATCCATCTTCTTAGCATTATCCCAATCTTGCTCCTCGGGAACCCCTGGCCCTTGAACCTTACCATTTTTCTCCCTGTTTAGATCAATGGTGAAGCATGGATCTTCGTCTGCATACCTTGCAAACACTTTTTCATAGATGATTGCAGCCTTTAACATATCGTGTGTCGAGTTCCACCTAGTGCAAACATCAAGGTTTAAAAATGCCTTGCTGTCCACTTTCTCTAAATCAGCACATTCCTTAAATTTATCCAACCTAATACACAAAATGCAAATAGCCAATCAGTAAAGTATTTACTCCCAGCAATGAAAAAACAATTTAGAATGTAAGAATTAAAAAATAAACTCACCTTGTTATACCATTCTTGACGTATCTCACAGCAGCACGTACACGCTGTACAGAAAGGTCAACCTCTTTCAGACCATCACTAACAATTAAATTAACAATGTGGGCTGCACACCTCATGTGAAGATATTTGCCTCCTGCTATTAAAGTTTTCATGTGCTTCCTTACATAACCAATACCTCCGTCGTTTGAACTAGCATTGTCAACTGTTATTGTCATTACTTTATCTAATCCCCACTCCATCAAACATGTAACTAAGTGTTTTCCAATGTCCTCTCCTCTATGACCCTTTATCTTGAAAAAACCAATGATCTTCTTATGCAGTTTCCAATCCTTATCAATAAAATGGGCAGTGACAGTCATGTAACTATCTTGTTGTTGTGAAGTCCAGCAATCAGTTGTGATGCAAACACGTTCACATTGCTCTTGGAAAAATAATTTCACCTTGGCTTTCTCCTCATAATAAGTCCCTACCGCATCCCTAGTACAGGTCCTTCTAGATGGCGGTTTGAACCGTGGGCAAGCTATAGCCATAAATTTTCTAAAGCCTGATTTTTCTCCAAAAGCAAATGGGAGCTCATCTTCTATGACCATTTGAGCGAATGCAGCCCTAAGTTTATCGGGATCAAATTTCCAACACCCTATAAAATCTGTTACTTGCAAAACACCTTGCTTTTGATCTTTAAGATGTACGTGAGGATTTCTTTTGCAAACTTTAAAATGCTTATTGAGGGCAGTGGTACCATTGAAAACTGAATGTGCTTTGATCTCACGCTTGCAATACTTACACTTGCCCTTCATCAAGACACCTTCCACAAAGACTTTGTTGAAGTGATTCCACATATCAGATCTAGGTGCCATCTCTTTTCTTTGTGTCTTAGCATCACCACTCTCCTTGTCCTTGTTAGCAGCAGTTGGCCCCTCTTCCTTCTTTCTCTCTAACCCATCCATAGGTTCGTCATCCACCTGCACAATCTCCTTACCATGGCCGTCGCCATCCTACATAGTAGAAAAAATATGCTCACTTGTTAGACTAATTGTAATATGTGGTGCGCACAGAACTTAGTTTATAAGATCTACCTGCGGAACATCATTCCCCTGGTTCTGGACATCAAGGTCGGACGACTCACTTTCCGTGCCCATCTCAATGTCTTCACTCGACATCTAAACAAATAGGCATTCAGAAAATGTCAACTCTTAATAATCATCTACGTAAACACTAGATTGCCGGCGCTGGTGGCCACCACGGCGGCGGCGCTCGGACAAATTCATGTAGCCGTGTTGCACAAAAACAAGGAACGACCAAAGAACGATCTGCATCGGAAAGGCTGTCGGGCGTCGGCCAGCGAGGATGCGGCAAGCCAGCAACGGAGACTATACAGGCGCACGAGAAAATTACCTTACCAGCGTTGCTGTAGTGGGCTTGCCGCGTCCGCCTCGCCGGCCGGAGTCGATCCACGCGACGGTGCACGTCAGCTGGCTAGGGTTCTCACTTCTCACGTTACGTTACGGGCGGATGCAGATGCAGATGGGAATGACGAATAGGGAATGGTGCCCCTAATCGCGCCTGCCGTGATTACATACGATGAACTGATGAAGGATCGATTGTTGATGGATGTGTACGTGCATGGGGCTGCTAGGATACGTGCATGGATCTGGCCTGATGGGCTTTTGTATACATTTTGGCCCATATATTGGCAGTCTGTACGTACATCACACGGTACTGAACACATATCTCGGTTCTTTCGGTACTTTCGGTTAACACAGGGTCAAAACCGAATTAATATTTTAGAATTCGGTTTATCACATTTACTAACCGGGATTAGTCTCGGTTAATTCGGTTTCGGTGAGTTCGGTTTCGGTCCCGGTTTTTTCGGTTTCGGTTTTCGGTTCCGGTTTTTTATGCCCGCCCCTGTACGAGAGTGAATACATATCCAGATGTGGATTTTCTATCATCTTTATCTCCCGCAAAATCTGCATCTGAATACCCTCTTATCTCTAGAGAATCAGATCTTCTGTATGTTAGTATCTAGTTCTTTGTGCCTTTCACATAACGCAACGCCTTCTTTACCATTTTCCAGTGTTCTATACCTAGATTTTCTTGATATCTACCGAGAACCAAGGTGATAAAAGCTAAGTCAGGGCGAGTGCACACTTTCCAATGGCCGAAGCATATGGAACCGCTTTCATTTGATCGAGCTCGTATTGATTCTGGGGACATTGAAGTCTCCTAAAACTGTCGCCCTTGACTATAGGGACAGGTGTGGTATTGCTCTTATGCATATTATACTTAGTTAGAATCTTTTCTAAATAAGCCTTTTGCGATAATCTAGTACTCTATTTTTCCTATCTCGATGAATTTCTATGCCCAAAACATATGATGCTTCACCAAGATCTTTCATATCAAAATTTGAGGACAAGAACTTCTTTGTCTCTTGCACTAGACTAACATAACTGCTGGCAAGCAGAATATCATCCACATACAGGATTAGGAAAATATATTTCCCACTTTTAAACTTTGCATAAACGCAATTGTCCTCAATATTTTCATTAAATCCAAATCTCTTAATTGTCTCATTAAACTTTAGATACCACTTTCTAGAGGCTTGCTTTAATTCATAAATGGATTTCTTTAAGCGGCATCCCATTTCTTCCTTGCCTTCGATAATTAAACCCTTGGGTTGTTTCATGTAGACATTTTTCTTCTAAATTCCCGTTTAGAAATGCCATCTTTACATCCCTTTGATGCAACTCTATCCTCCCCTTCGAAATATGGCCTAATCGACAATGACATAATTTTGATGATTCATCAGTTCTTTTTCTTTTCTTTTGTTCTTTTTCTGACGCGGATACTTGCTCATTCATTTTACATACAGACAATACTTTTCACGCAGGGATAATAAATAAAGTTCATCGTGGAGTAAAGCAACCCCCACATAAGTATTATTACACCATATGGCACACTTGCCATGTCCAAAATAACACTGATAACTGTCTTTATCCAAACGTGAAACACTAATCAAATTTCTGTGTAAAGAAGGAACAAATAAAACATCTTTAAGCTGAATGGTTAAGCCATCAACTAACTCCAAAAGGACGTCGCTAACAGCTTCAACTTTTGCTTGAACTCCATTCGCGACTTCAATGCATCTTTCGCTTCTTTGCGTAGTCCGCGTCGAATGGAATCCCTGTAAAGAATTTGCAACATGAATAGTTGCACCTGAGTCAATGCACCAAGTAGATTTCGAAAACTGTGTATACAGGGATTCATTTACAAAGGAAACTACATTGTTACCTCTCTTTGCCATTAGTTCCTTTAGCCAATCGGGACAATCTTTCTTGCAATGTCTAGTCTTCTTGAAGTGAACACACTGATCTTTGTTCACTAGCATTAGCTTGTACAGCTGCATTTCCCTTTTGCATATGGCTTAGAAGGAGAGCCATTGTCACATAATTTAGAGAACCTCCATTCTATGCTTTGAGCATATCCTCCTCTTGCACACACATGACTATAGTCTTTTCTATGTCCCACTTTTTAGGATTCATGTTGTAATTGACAACGAAATTGTCAAACTTTCCTGGCAATGAAGCCATGACCAAATGAACAACAAGTGCAGGATTTAGCTCCAGGTCATCATCCATGGGCTTTAGCTTTGCAGCCATGTTGCTCATCCTAAGGATGTGCTCACACTAGTGTACTTCTCTATTACCAGCTGCTTCAGCAACTGGGTTGCATATGTCTTTGAAGAACCAGTGAACTGTCTATTTATCTTTTCCAAGTACTCCCCAATGGAAGCACACTTTGCAATAGAGCCCACGATGGCGTTCTCAATTGTGTTCTTTATAATGCCATGCATTTCTTATTGGTTGTCTGCCACTTTTAGTTCTCTGGGTGTATCTCATCTCCACTGGAGCATGATCCCTTTTCTTTTTCTGCCATGCATCATCATCATCCTTGTCATCTCTGATAGGATCAGCAGGCTTTGTGGGTTGCGGTGTTTCAATCACCCAGCCCACCTCAGCACATACGAAGTCGAAATCCACCTTCTTCCTGCACTCAGTGTAGTTGTCCCCTCTTAGGGTGGGAACGTCCTTATGCAGCTCATCAAGTACTACCCTCTTTAAAACCATAGATAACTGAGAACAGTACAATTGCATATTACAATCGAGCGTTGGTCCAAATTAAGACATGCAACTGTTAGTGTAAATAAAACTATATCGCCATTGGGCAGAAAATAGAGATAAGTGCACATATCATTGCAACAAAACATGATCATGTCATTAGTAACGTTGGTCCAAAAATAACTGAACCATAATTGTCACAATAATTGCTTTAATAATCGCTTTAAAATATTAATGAACACTTTCGCATTTTTCAAATTTAAAA
This sequence comes from Lolium perenne, assembly GCF_019359855.2. Taxonomy (NCBI): domain Eukaryota; kingdom Viridiplantae; phylum Streptophyta; class Magnoliopsida; order Poales; family Poaceae; genus Lolium; species Lolium perenne. Next base: position 220,841,876 of record NC_067245.2, on the reverse strand, counting down.
TGCACTTTATAACTATTTGCAGTGGAAACTTTGAATTTAAACTATTAACTTTGAACTTTTCAGAGGCATAACTCTCACTTTTAATTTCTCAAGCAAATATTACGTTGGTCCTATTTATTCAGAAAAATACTAGACAAAATTTGGCCAAAAAACTGCCCAAAACTTCCTAAAAAGCCTTTGGAAATAATTAACAGGAAAAAAGCCCATGGGCCATGGGCTATATTGCTGTGCGCCTAGCCTGCACAGTTTGTTTCTAAGGCATTTTTTGGGATGGTTTTTGGCCAATTTTTGTCTAGTTTTTTCTGAATAAATAGGACAAACGAAATATTTGTTCAGAAAAAAAAGTGAAAGTTCATGCCTCTGAGTTTCTGCTGCAAATAGTTAAAGATGCATTTTAAATTTTAAATTTTGAAAATGCAAAAGTGATAATTAAAATTTTAAAGAGATGATTAAAGTAATTATTGTGACAAATTATGGTTCTGTTATTTTTGGACAAACGGTTATTAATGACATGATCAAGTTTTGTTGCAATGATAATTTCTCTATTTTCTGCCCAACGGTGGCATAGTTTTATTTGCACTAACAGATGCATGTCTTAATTTAGACCAACGTTAGATTATAATATGCAATTGTACTGCTCTCACGTATCTGTGGTTTTCAGGAGGGTACTACTTGATGAGTTGCATCAAGGATGTTCCCATCCTAAGAGGGGGTAACTACACTGAGTGGAGGAAGAAGGTGGATTTCGCCTTCGTATGTGCTGAGATGGACTAGGTGCTTGAAACATCGCAGCCCACAAAGCCTGCTGACCCTGTCAAAGATGACAAGGATGATGATGCATGGCAGAAAAAGAAAAGAGATCATGCTCCTGTGGAGATGTCCTACACTTTAGAGAACCAAAAGTGGCTGATAGCCAATAAAAAAATGCATGGCATTTATAAAGAACACAATTGAGAACGCCATCGTGGGCTCAATTGCAGAGTGTGCTTCCGCTAGGGAGTACTGTTGGAAAAGATAAAGAGCCAGTTCACTGGTTCTTCAAAGACATATGCAACCAAATTGTTTAAGCAGTTGGTAACACAGAAGTACATTGGAGGTGCACATGGCATCAGGGAGCACATCCTCAAGATGAGCAATCTGGCTGCAAAGCTGAAGCCCATGGATGATGACCTAGAGCTAAAGCCTGCACATCTTGTTAATTTGGTCATGGATTCATGGCCTCAACAGTTTGACAATTTTGTTGTCAATTACAACATGAACCCTGAAAAGTGGGACATAGAAAAGACTATAACCATGTGTGTGCAAGAGGAGGATAAACTCAAAGCACAGAATGGAGGTTCTCTAAATTATGTGAAGGACAACAAGAAAAGGAACTTCACACAAAGCAACAATTGCTCTCCTTCCAAGCCATATGCAAAAGGCCAAGTGTAGCATCATCATCAGTACCGACAGGACACTACAAAAAAGATTGTCCTAATTAGCTAAAAGAATTAATGTCAAAGAGAGGTAACAATTTAGTTTCCTTTATAAATGAATCTCTGTATACACAGTTTTCGAAATCTACTTGGTGGATTGACTCAGATGCAACTGTTCATGTTGAAAATTATTTACAGGGATTCCATTCGACGTGAACTACGAAAAGAAGCGAAAGTTCCATTGAAGTCGCGAATGGAATTCAAGCAGAAGTTGAAGCTGTTGGCGACATCCTTTTGGAGTTAGCTGATGGCTTAACCATTCTGCTAAAAGATGTTTTATTTGTTCCATCTTTACACATAAATTTGATTAGTGTATCTCAGTGTTATTTTGGACATGGCAAGTGTGCCATATGGTGTAATAATACTTATGTTGAGGTCACTTTACTCCACGATGAGCTTTATTTATTATCTTTGCGTGAAAAACTATTATATGTGTGTAAAGTGAATGAGCAAGTATCCGCATCGTAAAAAGAACAAAAGAAAAGAAAACGAACTGATGAATCATCGAAATTATGGCATTCTTGCTTAGGCCATATTTCGATGGGGGAATAGAAAGACTTGTTAAAAATGATATTCTTCCTCCATTACAATTCTCAGACATAGAACAATGCATAGATTGCATTAAAGAAAAATTTGTAAAACAAATTAAAAAGGGTGCAACTCGAAGCACCGCAACACTAGAAATAATTCACACTAATATACGTGGACCATTTCCTATGGAAAGTGTGGATGGGTATGATTCGTTCATAAAATTCACGGATGATTACTCCCGATATGGTTATATTTATCCAATCAAAGAAAGAACAGAAGCGTTGGATAAATTTAAAATGTTCAAAGCTAAAGTTGAAAATCAGCATGATAAAAGAATAAAGATAGTGAGATCTGATCGTGGAGGGGAGTACTACGGTCGACATATTCTATATGGCCAAGTCCCTGGACCTTTTGCAAGGTTCTTACAGGAGACTGGAATAGTTGCCTAGTATTCTATGCTGGGCGAAACTCAGCAGAATGGGGCAACTGAAAGGCGTAACCGTATCCTTGTGGATATGGTGCACAGTATGATGAGATATTCCACCCTACCATTGGGATTGTGGATTGAGACGTTAAAAACCGCTATTCACATTCTAAACAGAGTACCAAGCAAATCAGTGCCCAAAACACCGTATGAGCTATGAACAGGGAGAGTGCCTTCTCTAAACCACCTGAAAGTGTGGGGGACCCCTGCTGAGGCCAAAGTATTTAATCCAAATTTCTCAAAGTTACATACCAAAACAGTCAGCTGCCATTTTATTGGCCATCCTGGAAAGTCAAAAGGTTATTGTTTCTACTGTCCAATAAATACACAAAGTTTGTGGAAACGATACATGTTGTGTTCTTAGAGGACGAAATGATGAGGGGGAGCATGGTAGCTTGGAAAATTGATCTTGAGGAGAAGAGGGTGCATGCACATAATCCGATGACTCAGGAGCCATTTTTTGCGCTACCATGTGCACCAAAACCGATAATCCATGCGGTTGTGGTGCACGCGTCTGTTGTGACTCCACCCATGACAACGATGAGTGAAAATTTGGAGCATGTCCATCAAGAGCCGAATGAACCATTTATTATGCATGAAAGAGAGCAACAACAGCCACCTCCAGAAGCTGAGCCACAAGTTGAAGAATAGAATGCTCAAGAGAATAAGACCCTTAGAAGGTCTACAAGAGCTAGAAAATCAGTCATTTCGACTGATTACAAAGTTTACAACACAAAACAGTTCATATGGAAGGTGATCCCACTTCATATGAAGAAGCCATGAGAAGCCCAGATTCATCAAAGTGGGTGGAGACCATGAAAAACGAAATGAGATCGATGAGTGCTAATAATGTTTGGGTCTTAGAAAATATATTCCTAAAGGAGCCAAAACAGTGGGATGCAAGTGGGTCTACGAAATAAAATATGACTCCAACGGGAATGTAGAAAAGTACAAAGCATGACTTGTGGCAAAAAGATTTACACAAAGAGAGATTACAATGAGACATTTTCTCCAATCTCATGTAAGGATTCCTTCAGAATCATGGACTAGTTGCACATTTTGATTTAGAGTTGCATCAAATGGATGTAACGATAACATTTCTAAACGGGGATTTAGAAGAAAATGTCTACATGAAACAACCCAAGGGTTTTATCATGAAAGGAAGGAAGAAATGGGATGCCGACTAAAGAAATCCATTTATGGATTAAAGCAAGCCTCCGGATAGTGATATCTAAAGTTTAATGAGACAATTAAGAGATTTGGATTTAAAGAAAATATTGAGGACAACTGCGTTTATGCAAAGTTTAAAAGTGGAAAATATATTTTCCTAATCTTGTATGTGCATGATATTCTGCTTGTCAGCAGTGATGTTAGTCTACTGCAAGAGACAAATTTCTTATCCTCAAATTTTAATATGAAAGATCTTGGTGAAGCATCATATGTTTTGGGCATAGAAATTCATTGAGATAGAAAAAAATGGAGTACTAGGACTATTTAGAAAAGATTCTAACTAACTATAATATGCATAAGAGCACTGCCACACCTGCTCCTATAGTCAAGGGCGAGAGTTTTGGGAGATTTCAATGTCCCCAGAATCAATACGAGCTCGATCAAGCGAAAGCGGTTCCATATGCTTCGGCCATTGAAAGTCTACAGTATGCACAAGTGTGCACTCGCCCTGACTTAGCTTTTATCACCGGGGCACTCGGTAGATATCAAGAAAATCCAGGTATAGAACACTGAAAAATGATAAAGAAAGCATCACGTTATGTGAAATGCACAAAGAACTACATGCTAACATACAGACGATCTGATTCCCCGGAGGTAAGAGGGTATTCAGATGCAGATTTTGCGGGAGACAAAGATGATAGAAAATCCATATCTGGATATGTATTCACTCTCGCAGGGGAGCTATTTCATGGAGAAGCTCCAAACAGACAATAGTTGCATCATCCACGATGTATGCATAATTTATAGCATGTTATGAAGCCACGGGGCAGGTATTATGGTTAAACAAATTTATACCCGACTTGAAAGTGGTAGATTGTATTGACAAACCGCTAAAATTGTACTGCGACAATCAACCCACAGTATTTTATGCTCACAACAACAAGTCAAGTACTGCTACGAAACCGACCGAGGTAAAGTATTATGTTGTGAAACACAAAGTCCATGATCAAACTACAAGTCTCGAGCATATAAGGACAAAAGATATGCTTGCGGATCCGCTAACGAAAGGCTTACCACCCAGCGTGTTCAAGGAACACGTAGCCGGCATAGGTTTAAGGAAAAGTCTTACATATCTTGGATCATAAGAGACCCAAAAGTAAAATAATTTGTTTCACAACAGAGAATTGTATTGTGGTTGTCTGATTCTATCGACAATAGAGATGCGACGATAAAACATGTCTTATGTTCTGATCCAAAATAAAACAAATAAAGTATAAGTATAAAGTTAAAAGAAAAGTTAAGATCAAGGGGGAGAATGTTAGGATGATCTCCTCGCGTCCGAGCCCAACGGCTCTAACACGATCCCTTGACCTTGTCTGCGCCCTGATCGGGGGGCGCCCAACCTTATCCTTGGTTGGTGGGCCCCTATCGCCGCACTATAAATGGAAGTGGGGGCCGGAAGCACATGGTATGAGGTTGATCGTGCGTGCCAACACCCCACCGACAAAATCCCTACCGATCTAGGGTTAAGCGCGTGTGATGTCTACTTCCCCCTCCTTTTCCTGTAGACAGTGTTGGGCCTCCAAGAGCAGAGGTTTGTAGAACAGCAGCAAGTTTTCCCTTAAGTGGATACCCAAGGTTTATCGAACTCAGGGAGGAAGAGGTCAAAGATATCCCTCTCATGCAACCCTGCAACCACAAAGCAAGAAGTCTCTTGTGTCCCCAACACACCTAATAGGTGCACTAGTTCGGCGAAGAGATAGTGAAATACAGGTGGTATGAATATATATGAGCAGTAGCAACGGTGCCAGAAAATAGCTTGCTGGCGTGTAGTTGATGGTGGTAGTATTGCAGCAGTAGTAACACAGTGAAACAGTAAACAAGCAGTAGTAACGCAGCAGTATTTAGGAACAAGGCCTAGGGATCAGACTTTCACTAGTGGACACTCTCAACATTGATCACATAACAGAATAGATAAATGCATACTCTACACTCTTGTTGGATGATGAACGCATTGCGTAGGATTACACGAACCCTCAATGCCGGAGTTAACAAGCTCCACAATTTGTTCATATTTAAGTAACCTTAGTGTAAGATAGATCAATACAACTAAACCAAGTACTAACATAGCATGCACACTGTCACCTTCATGCATATGTAGGAGGAATAGATCACATCAATATTATCATAGCAATAGTTAACTTCATAATCTACAGGAGATCATGATCATAGCATAAACCAAGTACTAACACGGTGCACACACTGTCACCTTTACACACGTGCAGGAGGAATAGAACTACTTTAATAACTTTGCTAGAGTAGCACATAGATAAATTGTGATACAAACTCATATGAATCTCAATCATGTAAAGCAGCTCATGAGATTATTGTATTGAGGTACATGGGAGAGAGATGAACCACATAGCTACCGGTACAGCCCCGAGCCTCGATGGAGAACTACTCCCTCCTCATGGGAGCAGCAGCGGTGATGAAGATGGCGGTGGAGATGGCAGCGGTGTCGATGGAGAAGCCTTCCGGGGGCACTTCCCCGCTCCGGCAGCGTGCGTGGGAACAGAGACTCTGTCCCCGGATCTTGGCCTCGCGATGGCGGCGGCTCCGGAAGGTTCTGTGGTTTTCGTCCAACGTATCGGGTTTTCGATCCGGGGCTTTATATAGGCGAAGAGGCGGCGCGGGAGGGTCGAAGGGGCGACGAAACCATAGGGCGGCGCGGCCGGGGGGGTGGGCCGCGCCACCCTATCATCTGGGGGCCCAGTGCCCCCTCTGGTCCTTCCGGGTGTTACGGATGCTTCCGGTGAAAATAGGAACTTGGGCGTTGATTTCGTCCGATTCCGAGAATATTTCGTTACTAGGATTTACGAAACCAAAAACAGAAAACAGAGCGGCACTTCGGCATCTTGTTAATAGGTTAGTTCCAGAAAATGCACGAATATGACATAAAGTGTGCATAAAACATGTAGATAACATCAATAATGTGGTATGGAACATAAGAAATTATCGATACGTCGGAGACGTATCAGCGTGCCGACGGGAAGCTCCATCATCGCCGCCACTACCTCACCCACGCCACAGTCGTCATCAGCATGTCAACGTCTGCAGGATCCTCCTCATAGGGAGAAGGTACACATTCCCCTCTCCCATCTCTCCGTTTTCTATCGCATATGCCAAGTTAAACTATATAAACATATAGTTCTACCGATTACATCTAGCCTAGCTGATCCATAGTTTAACACCGACTGCTCATGTTTTTTTCATATAGATGTTCACCTGAAGACACAGACAGTAGATGTTCCACTTCCCCTGAACTATGAGCAGCTAGTACAATATTCCCTATTTTGATACGAGAATCTTCAGATAAACAGAGGTTAAATGCATGGTAGGTAAAAAAAGGAGGGCGTACCGTTGCGTGTAAACCAATCTGCTCCAAGTTTTTCACACTGAGAAGCAAACGATGTGGTCATTGAAATCTCAGCACGAAGGAGATTAAGCAAGAAGATGCGCGGCGATAGCCATCGGCTCGGGAGCTGTTGGCGCATTGCAGAACCGCCAGTTTCTTGTGCGTTCGGTTCGGCAGGAATCCTACATCCTACATCCTCGGAGCCGGAGCTGTAGGCCTTGCAGCAAGGGGCCACACGGAACGGAGCTTGCTCTGGTAAACGGCCGTGTAGGTCCAGGGACACGCGGCGAAGGTGCAGCCTCGTGAGGAAGAAGGGGATGGGATGGAGTAGGCCATCCGGCAGGGCCTAGCGGCGGCGTAGCCGGCGTCCATGATACAGATTTGCGTAGTTGCGTTTCTGCGGAGAAGAGTTCTGGAATTCTCACGGGTCATGGGTCGGAATCTAGGTCAAAGCGTCAAGTCCCCTTGGGCCTAGTCCAGCTCAAGCGTTTTTGGATAAAAGGGCCTAAAATAGTGGCAGAGATGTTTCGAGCCCATCTTATCAGGTTCTCCTGGTGTTGTTCGGGCGAACACAAATCCATGGGTCCCTTTCATTCTCCACGTCATAGAGTTTTTTCTTTTTCTTTTGAGAGCTCCACGTCATAGAGTAGGTCGGGGGTCCCATCGGCTGAGAGGCTCGAAAAATATCTCTCTGCCCAGCACCAGATTCGCCTTTTAATGTATCGAGCGATACGTTTGATGAGCAACTCAAACGAATAAAAAAAAAGATTCACCTTTTAATGTGGTCCTGCTAAACAAGAGAAATCTGGTAGGAGCACCCCACGCACGAAGGGGGCTACCGGCTACATGTTTTTTTGGTGGCTTGAACAAGGATGACACTATAATTTAGCTTTACTCGAGTTTCGGCCCAACACGAGCTAAATAGCAATTACAAAGGGAATGAGTGCCATTAGCTCTAGAATAGAAGTCCTAAGTTGGTAGTACCTTGGTTTATATTTTGGACCAGAGTAATAATTTCTAGCCATACATGTAAACATTCTAAATATTTAAACTTTCTCGTCTATATATGGATAAAATACATGGCCCTTTGCAAGATGGAAAGACATCATGAAATGAGTTACTTGCGAATACATACACTGAAAAAAAATACATACAATACATCACAAGTTACATAACTCATTATATGTCAACTTATCTTGTGAATTTGCACCATTGTATTTATTTATAATTTTGTACCAAAAATCACATCGACATGTTTATTAAATTATTTACACGTGTCAGTATTTGTCTAAGAGCTTGCATTTTTCTTAGTCAAAGAAGTATCAACAGGTGCTTAGAAAGTTTTTTAAAAATAAAGGTTAAGTAGTATTTGATACGTAATTTGACGTGTTGTCAATGTATATAGGCACAAGGTGGATATTTGGAAGATGCACAATGTTGTGTGGTTCAAGCAAAGGTTCCCTAATAATCATTTCTATTGTAATCTTTAATTTTTGTAGTCGCAGTTAATTGCTGACAATTTTCTAGACAAGCAAATAACAAAGAAAGTTTGAGCTGGGAGCATTGCTACTCAAGAAGGTGATCAACAAGGTGCGCACAAAGGCGTCACGAAGGATCCTATGATATTTTAATTGAGAGTACGCGAAAGCGTATCTTAATTTTAATTTTATAGAAGGCAACAATTTTTTTACAAGAAACTTCAAAACCCTGCGAATAGAGCTTGAAGAACTCCACTCACTCTGCACACTATGGCTACTCTCTTACATCATGTGGTCTCCCTCCTACACTCACACTTAGCCAAATAGAAAATTCTTGAAGATCTAACTAGCTAACCGCTCTGCCATGCATTACGGCCTCACATTGTTAAAAACCCAAGCATTCATGTGTTTCCACAACTTCCAACATCTAAGGATGGTGAAGGAGTCGAACTTTTCCTTATCTCTGCCGTGGAAGTGAGCTCTCGAAGACTCCCACCATGATTCAAGCCGTGACTCTTGGTGTGGTTCATGGATATGCAGAGGTTCATGGATATGCAGATGTAGATCATGAATACACCTGAACCACACCTCATGAGCGTAGAGGCACTGCATTAGCAAATGATCCTGTTGAGGGTATACTTTATGGGTATATCAACGGCATGGCCTAGATCCGGCAAGCCCGGTGATACGTCCAATTTGCATCACTATTTTGTATCATAATTTGCTGCTATTCATTGATATATTTCATATTTGGACACAATACTTATGTTATTTCATTTATTTTGCATGTTTCATCATTATTGGAGGATCGAGCACCGGAGCCAGGATTCTGCTGGAAAAAGCACCGTCAGAACGCAATATTTCGGAAGATCAATTGTGGAAGGAAATTATACCAAAAATCCTATTTTTCCAGACGACGAAGGAAGCCAGAAGGGGGAGCTGAGAAGGCCCAAGGTGGGGCCAGACCACAGGCCGGCGCGGCCCATGGCCTGGCCGCGCCACCTGGTGGTGTGGGGGCCCCACAGCCCCTTTCGCCTCCTTTTTTTCGCGAAACCCTTCGTCCCGAAGACCTAAGCCACAGAGGGTTCCTCACGAAGAGTTACAGCCGCCTCTGCGGGGCGGAGAACACCAGATTTGAAGGGAATTTCTCCCTCTATTTGCCAACACGCCATTAATATGGAAGATGATGCGAAGCCTGTTGTTGAACCCCAGCGTCGTCTAATTCCTAAGATGAAGGATGTGGTAAGAAATGAGGTATTACGACTTCTTGAAGCTGGTATTATATATCCTATTGCTGATAGTAGATGGGTTAGTCCTGTTCATTGTGTTCCTAAGAAAGGAGGAATGACTGTTGTGCCTAATGATAATGATGAGCTCATACCTCAAAGAGTAGTTGTAGGTTATAGAATGTGCATTGATTATCGAAAAGTTAATAAAGTTACTAAGAAAGATCATTACCCTTTGCCTTTTATTGATCAAATGTTAGAGAGGTTATCTAAAAATACTCATTTTTGTTTTCTTGATGGTTATTCTGGGTTTTCACAAATTGCTGTTAAAGCTAAAGATCAAGAGAAAACCACTTTCACTTGTCCCTATGGAACTTATGCTTATAGACGTATGCCTTTTGGTTTATGTAATGCTCCTGCTACTTTTCAAAGATGCATGTCTGCTATTTTTCATGGTTTTTGCGAGAGTATTGTAGAGGTATTTATGGATGATTTTTCTGTCTATGGTAATTCTTTCGATAATTGCTTGCGGAACCTTGATAAAGTTTTGCAGAGATGTGAGGAAACTAACCTTGTTCTTAATTGGGAGAAATGCCACTTTATGGTTAATGAAGGAATTGTATTGGGACATAAAATTTCCGAGAGAGGTATTGAAGTTGATAGAGCTAAAGTTGAAGCAATTGAGAAGATGCCCTATCCTAGGGATGTTAAAGGTATTCGTAGTGTTCTTGGTCATCTTTGGGTTTTATAGGAGGTTTATTAAAGATTTCTCCAAGATTTCAAAGCCTCTTACTAATCTTCTTCAAAAAGATGTACCATTTGTTTTTGATGATGATTGTAAGGAAGCTTTTGAAACTCTAAAGAAAGCCTTAACAACTGCTCCTATAGTTGAACCTCCTGATTGGAACTTACCATTTGAAATTATGTGTGATGCTAGTGATTTTCTTTGTAGGCTATTGTTCTTGGACAATGAGTAGATAAAAAATTGAATGTTATTCATTATGCTAGTAAAACTCTTGATGCTGCTCAAAGAAATTATGCTACTACTGAAAAAGAATTGTTAGCTGTAGTCTTTGCTTGTGATAAATTTAGATCTTATATTGTTGATTCAAAAGTTACAATACATACTGATCATGCTGCAATTAGATACCTTATGCAAAAGAAAGATGCTAAGCCAAGGCGCTTATTAGATGGGTACTTCTGTTGCAAGAATTTGATTTACATATTGTAGATAGGAAAGGTCTTGATAATCCTGTTCTTTGATAATTTGTCTAGATTGGAAAATATTGCTTATGATCCTGTTCTGTTAATGATAGTTTTCCAAATGAACAATTGGCTGCAATAAAGGTGAGTTCGTGAGGCAGTCCTTGGTATCTTGATTATGCTAACTTTATTGTTTCCAAGTACTTGCCTCCAACCTTTTCAGCTTTCGGCAAAGGAGGAAATTCTTTTATGATTTGAGGCATTATTTCTGGGATGACCCACACTTATATAAAGAAGGAGTGGATGGTATTCTGCGAAGATGTGTTCCCGAATATGAACAACAAGAGATATTGAGTAAATGTCATGGTAGTGCTTATGGAGGACATCACGCAGGAGAAAGAACCGCGCAAAAGGTTCTACAATCAGGTTTTTATTGGCCAACTCTCTTCAAAGATGCAAGAAAGTTTATTTTATCATGTGATGAATGCCAAAGGGTTGGTAATATTTCTAGACGCAATGAAATGCCTATGAATTATACTCTTGTTATTGAACCGTTCGATTGTTGGGGATTTGACTTCATGTGACCATTTCCCACTTCAGAAGGTAACAGTAATATACATGTTGCTGTTGATTATGTTACTAAATGGGTGGAAGCTATACCTACGAAAAGTGCTGATGGTGAGACCTCTTTAAGAATGCTTTTAGATATTATTTTTCCTAAATTTGGAGTTCCTAGATATATTATTACTGATGGAGGTTCTCATTTTATTCATGGCGGTTTTAGAAAAACTCTTGCTAGATATGGTATTAATCATAGAATTGCCTCCGCTTATCATCCTCAAACTAGTGGGCAAGTAGAATTATCAAATAGAGAGATTAAATCTATCTTGGAAAAGACATTAATAAAACTAGAAAGAATTGGGCTAGTAAATTGAAGGATGCACTATGGGCTTATAGAACTGCTTATAAAAATCCCATGGGAATGTCACCTTATAAAATGGTTTATGGGAAAGCTTGTCATTTACCTTTAGAACTAGAGCACAAAGCTTATTGGGCAGTTAGAGAATTAAATAAAGATACTAAACTTACTTGGTGATAAGAGGTTGTTGCAATTAAGTTCTCTAGATGAATGGAGAAGTGAAGCTTATGAAAATGCTAAACTCTTTAAAGAGAAAGTTAAAAAATGGCATGATAGAAGGATCATCAAAAGAGAATTTAATATTGGGGATAAAGTCCTATTGTATCGGTCTCGTCTCAGATTCTTTGCGGGGAAATTACTCTCGAAGTGGGAAGGACCATATGTTGTTGAGGAGGTGTATCGTTCAGGAGCAATCAAAATTAGCTCTCTCCAAGGCAATGCCACACAAGTGGTGAATGGACAAAGACTCAAGCATTATATCTCAGGTGATTCCTATAATGTTGATGTTGATATTATTCGAGTGGAAACACCGGAAGCTTTCATTAAAGGACAAATTGACAGTCCGCCAGAACTCGACTTTGAAGAGGTACTTGATCTTGGTAATGAAACGTTCGCAATTTCCTTTCCGAACACTATTTGTGCTGTTGTTGGAAAATAGGAAAAATTACGAGTTCGAAACGGAGTGGAAAGGACGCACGAGGGCGTGCCACCATAGGCCGGCGCGGCCTGGCCTGGGCCCGCGCCGCCCTATGGTCTGGCCGCCTCGTCGCCCCTTTCCGACTCTGGTTCGATCTGGTACTTTCCTTTTGTCGAGAAAATTTTTGCTATATAATCCCCCGGACGCCTGGAGGTCCGTATATCGTTTTCTCGACGTGTTTTGTTTCGAGCTGTTTCTGCCAGGATCTATTTTCAGTTTAGAAGCACCATGGTCTCCAAGAACAAGGGCAAGGAGCTTCCGGATGAAGATAATCAAGAGCTTGAGTGGAAAGAGGAGGACAAGAACGTCAAGGAAGAGGATGAAGAAGAGGTGGAGGAAGACTTGCGCGCACACCCGCGTGCCACCGTCGCAAGCATCAATGTGGTGGATAACCCTCTTAGTGCAAACAAGAGTGCAAGAATTCGCACCGAAGGAAGGGTTCCACGTCATTACCTAGCTCCGAAGACATCTTTATCAGGCACTCACCATCCCTTCCACAATCTAATTTTCAATAATCAAATTGAAGGGACTCCCAGGGCAGCATTGCCTAGCAATTGGGATATAGATCGCTCTAACACTGCAGGAAGGAGGAAGCCTGAGGGTGAAGAGTGGGGAAGTAACTCCAGGAGTTGGGACTCGCCGTCGGACAGACTTCTTAACCGCGTCGAGCACAATTCGGAGATGATTCGCAACCTCACATACAAGATTGATGAGCTTCAGGAGCTTGTTGAGAAGCTTGTCAGGAATTCATCACCACCATCGCCGAAGGAGTAATTCATCATCGGTATTGGCATCCCCTTGGTTTGTTCCAAGCTTGGGGGAGTGCCGCGGTATCACATCATCACTACCTTTTACTTTTTATTGTCAAGTAGTGTCATATCATGAGTAGGGAAGTTATCATATAAGATGGGTTGCAGTTTGGAAGTATCTCTCCTTTAGTTGGTTATCTATGTATCCCTTGGTGTGAGTTATCGTTATGGAATATTAATGAGAAGTCTTATCATTTACATATTGCACATCTTATTTTAGTTTGCAATCTCTATTATATGATTTACCTTGTTGTTAGTATTGGTATCACTTTGGGAGCATTGAATAAATCTATTTGGTTTTGGCAAACTTAGCATTGGTCAATAGCAACAACACTTTGAGGTTTAAGTAGAAAAGAGAAATACATGTAGTTGTTTCATTGTCTTTCTTTCTTGTTAGCTCATAGCTTATTATTCTGAAGTTAAAATTGTTTGTGCTTACAAGGAAGATGCATGATTGTTTCTATCACATGTATATTTGTTTGTTTCCTTCAACTCTTATGCTTGCTAATTAGCCTTGCTAGCCAAAGACTTGTACTGAGAGGGAATACTTCTCGTGCGTCCAAACCTTAGCCCAAACCTATGTCATTTGTGTCCACCATACCTACCTACTACATGGTATTTTCTGCCATTCCAAGTAAATACTTCATGTGCTACCTTTAAACAATTCAAAACTTAGTATCTCTTATTTGTGTCAATGTTTTATAGCTCATGAGGAAGTATGTGGTGTTTTATCTTTCAATCTTGTTGGGCAACTTTCACCAATGGACTAGTGGCTTCATCCGCTTATCCAATAATTTTGCAAAAAGAGTTGGCAATGGGATTCCCAGTCCCAAACTAATTAACCTAATTAGACACTCCTCCATGGTATGTGATTGATGGATGGCACCCGAAGGATTCGGTTAGCCATGGCTTGTGTAAGCAAAGGTTGGGGGGAGTGTCATCATCATAATAAAACTAAAATAAAAAGGCACTCCTTCATGGTATGAGATTGTTGGCAGGCACCCGAGGATTCGGTTAGCCATGGTTTGTGAAAGAAAGGTTGGAAGGAGTGCCGCACAAAATGAAAATAAAATGGGAGCCGCTCTTTGAAGATTTGTCTGGCAAGGGGGTTAGAGTACCCGCTACCAGTCGTTGACAACAACAAACACCTCTCAAAATATTACTTTTATTCTCTCTATATGATTTCAAAACTGAAAAAGCTCTAGCACATGATTTAATCCCTGCTTCCCTCTGCGAAGGGCCTGTCTTTTACTTTATGTTGAGTCAGTAAACCTATTTCCCTCCATCTTGAGCAAGCATTTGAGTAGTTGTGATCAAACCATTATATTGTGATTTACTTCATCATGTTTTTACTTTTCCTTGTTTAGTACAAGTTTTATCTGAATGAATATAGCTTTGCAAGTTATCAATGATTATGAGGAGACTATTATGATTGGGTATGTAAGTTGTGCAATATAAACTTTAACATGAGAGCATTGCTCGATAGATAAGTATAACCTGTTAATTGTTCTCTGACCAAGAATGAAGTTTGCCATCACCAATTACGATTTCTTATGCACCTTTATTTGTGATTACTTTATACTTGTTTCAAGTTGAGTTATATGGGGAAGTTGTTTACTATAATGTCTTGTGTGAATGAATATGATACTTCTTGTCCGTATTTTATTTATCGACTCTTCACTCCATAAACATGTGGTCCTGTTTACCGAGTTCAGTTTCGCTTGGGGACAAGCGAAGTCTAAGCTTGGGGGGAGTTGATACGTCCAATTTGCATCACTATTTTGTATCATAATTTGCTGCTATTCATTGATATATTTCATATTTGGACACAATACTTATGTTATTTCATCTATTTTGCATGTTTCATCATTATTGGAGGATCGAGCACCGGAGCCAGGATTCTGCTGGAAAAAGCACCGTCAGAACGCAATATTTCGGAAGATCAACTGTGGAAGGAAATTATACCAAAAATCCTATTTTTCCAGACGATGAAGGAAGCCAGAAGGGGGAGCTGAGAAGGCCCAAGGTGGGGCCAGACCACAGGCCGGCGCGGCCCATGGCCTGGTCGCGCCACCTGGTGGTGTGGGGGCCCCACAGCCCCTTTCACCTCCTTTTCTTCGCGAAACCCTTCGTCCCGAAGACCTAAGCCACAGAGGGTTCCTCACGAAGAGTTACAGCCGCCTCTGCGGGGCGGAGAACACCAGAGAGAAAAGAGCTCTCCGGCGGCTGAAATCCGCTGGGAAATTCCTCCTCGGAGGGGGAAATCGATGCCATCGTCACCGTCATCGAGCTGGACATCATCTCCATCGCCATCACCATCATCTCCACCATCATCACCGCCGTCTCCACCGCTGGACATCGTCACCGCCGTAGCAATTTGGGTTTGATCTTGATTGTTTGATAGGGGAAACTCTCCCGGTATTGATTTCTACTTGTTATTGATGCTATTGAGTGAAACCGTTGAACCAAGGTTTGTGTTCAGATTGTTATTCATCATCATATCACCTCTGATCATGTTCCATATGATGTCTCGTGAGTAGTTCGTTTAGTTCTTGAGGACATGGGTGAAGTCTAAATGCTAGTAGTGAACTATGGTTGAATAATATTCAATGCTATGATATTTAAGTTGTGGTGTTATTCTTCTAGTGGTGTCATGTGAACGTCGACTACATGACACTTCACCTTTATGGGCCTAGGGGAATGCATCTTGTATTCGTTTGCTAATTGCGGGGTTGCCGGAGTGACAGAAACCTAAACCCCCGTTGGTATATCGATGCAGGAGGGATAGCAGGATCTCAGAGTTTAAGGCTGTGGTTAGATTTATTCTTAATTACTTTCTTGTAGTTGCGGATGCTTGCAAGGGGTATAATCACAAGTATGTATTAGTCCTAGGAAGGGCGGTACATTAGCATAGGTTCACCCACACAACACTTATCATAACAATGAAGATTAATTAGCCATATGTAGCGAAAGCACTAGACTAAAATCCCGTGTGTCCTCGAGAACGTTTGGTCATTATAAGTAAACAACCCGGCTTGTCCTTTGTGCTAAAAAGGATTGGGCCACTCGCTGCAATTGTTACTCTCGCAATTTACTTACTCGTACTTTATTCGCTTGTTATATCAAAACCCCCTGAATACTTGTCTGTGAGCATTTACAGTGAATCCTTCATCGAAACTGCTTGTCAACACCTTCTGCTCCTTGTTGGGATCGACATTCTTACTTATCGAAAATACTACGATATACCCCCTATACTTGTGGGTCATCATGTTCCATATGATGTCTCGTGAGTAGTTCGTTTAGTTCTTGAGGACATGGGTGAAGTCTAAATGCTAGTAGTGAACTATGGTTGAATAATATTCAATGCTATGATATTTAAGTTGTGGTGTTATTCTTCTAGTGGTGTCATGTGAACGTCGACTACATGACACTTCACCTTTATGGGCCTAGGGGAATGCATCTTGTATTCGTTTGCTAATTGCGGGGTTCTTAGGAGTGACAGAAACCTAAACCCCCGTTGGTATATCGATGCAGGAGGGATAGCAGGATCTCAGAGTTTAAGGCTGTGGTTAGATTTATTCTTAATTACTTTCTTGTAGTTGCGGATGCTTGCAAGGGGTATAATCACAAGTATGTATTAGTCCTAGGAAGGGCGGTACATTAGCATAGGTTCACCCACACAACACTTATCATAACAATGAAGATTAATTAGCCATATGTAGCGAAAGCACTAGACTAAAATCCCGTGTGTCCTCGAGAACATTTGGTCATTACAAGTAAACAACCCGGCTTGTCCTTTGTGCTAAAAATGATTGGGCCACTCGCTGCAATTGTTACTCTCGCAATTTACTTACTCGTACTTTATTCGCTTGTTATATCAAAACCCCCTGAATACTTGTCTGTGAGCATTTACAGTGAATCCTTCATCGAAACTGCTTGTCAACACCTTCTGCTCCTCGTTGGGATCGACATTCTTACTTATCGAAAATACTACGATACACCCCCTATACTTGTGGGTCATCACCCGGCTGGTCCACAGACGGTGATGTGGCATGTGGCCCATCGGACGGCCCAGTTGCTGTAGATCCTGGAGGATGAAGTCCAGTCCAGGGACAGGAAGCCGGATCCCAACCGACCTACGGAGGAGGCCGAATCCGTGAAGGCCCATGAAGTATCCGGATCCAGTACGTTCTTAGAGGAAGGCGGATCCTTGACGTACACGGCAAGATATTGTACCGTAGTTAGGCGACTTGTATTCCGGCTAGGACTCTCCATGTAAACCCTAGATCCGTGCGCCTTTATAAGCCGGATCTCGGGAGCCCTAGAGGCACAACCACAACTCATTGTAATAACGCGAAAGCGCCCAGATAATTCCAGACAAGCAGCAGTAGGCCTTGCCATCGTGCAGGTGTTCCGAAGCTGGGTAAATCACGTACCACCGTCCCGTGTGCACTCCGCCCTATGGCCCCTACTTCTTCTCCCCCTCGTGAGGATCCCTCCTCCGAGGTACCGTCGAATAGGCAACGACAGATCCACCCGGTCCTCCTCCCGGAGGCAAACAGACCAAGGAGAGGTATGATCTTCAAGATGTGTAGTAGTTGGAAATGAAGTTCTCTGAAGCGGTGTATCTCTGATATCATTGATGATGAAAGTTTGTTTTGTTCTTGTAACAGTTGAGATAAGTAGACTCTTTCCTTTTTGGTTTGTTTACGTATGCACTTGGTTATATGGTGGTGTCTGTGAATAATATCACTGGAGAAACCTGTTGTTCAAAGAAAATGTCGTTTTGGCCTCATCTTTGGTCTATCTCAGCTCCCCATTGGCCACTGCAAGTATTACCTCCATTTCCATGAATAAGATTTATATTATTTTTAAAAAATAAAAAATGTAAAGTTTGATCTAGTTTTTGCAAAAAGTTATTAACATGCAAAATACAAAAGCAATATCATCAGATACATCATATTCACATATGATATATAGCTGTTTTCAAAAAAAACTACTATAATGCACCAGTTTTAAAATTTGAATTGGATTCTCACTCCAGACTCGTGCTAGGAACTGCAGATTCGTTTTTCACCGTTGATTTCGCCCCATCGAATGGTTATAAACAGCTGGATTCGCTCTACTCCCTTCCCGCTCACTCTTCCCGCGCACAGCTTTTGGTAGCTTCTGGACCCTTTCCGACAGCTCCACAGCCCATGCGCTTCTGATTTTTTTATTTGCAAAATAGAACATGTTGCCCGCGGCCCGCGTTTTTGCCTTTCATCCCGCTCAGTGCACACCATCTGCTCCATTCATCAGTTGCAATCCCATCAGTTGCGTCTCGCCATTCTTATCTCATACTCACTACAATTCTATTTTCGTCTCCCTTACACCGTTCCTTGCATCTTCAACGATCTTGCTAGGCTTGGTTGAGCTGAAGTGTCAGCCGTTACTCCTATCTGTAGCATAATACATCCGGATTGGCACCTCTTCGGGATCTCCAGGCTCCAGCAGCGCCGTCGTATACGTAAGTATACAATCTGTACGTAGACAAGCCTGCCCTGTAC
The DNA here is from genome assembly GCF_019359855.2 of Lolium perenne. Classification (NCBI taxonomy): domain Eukaryota; kingdom Viridiplantae; phylum Streptophyta; class Magnoliopsida; order Poales; family Poaceae; genus Lolium; species Lolium perenne. The sequence goes on along the minus strand of NC_067245.2, from coordinate 220,822,920 downwards.
AAGACACGTTCTTCGTGTGGAAGGCCAACCCGTAGGAGGAAACCACATGTGAGTCGCTACTTATCTTTGCTTTTTAAGTGATGGCTATGGGTTTGTACAGCTCATTTAACTGCACATGTCATGCTTCTTGTTACCACTGACAGAAGAATCAGTTGGTTAACCTCTGTGATGTAGGAGTATCTGTTACTTTTTGCACACAAGGTGTTTGTCCATTTGTCCAGTCCAGTTTCAGTTACAGATGGTTTGAAATGACAACCGGGTGCAGCTACTTTTTAATTTCCATGGTTTTTTTTTTGGTTTTCATCAGCAGGAAAATGCACAAGCAATTAACGCGATTCCTTTTTTTTCTTGTGTGTCTTAAGTGTTGACATTGCAGAGCGAAATAATCACCATTTGGTTCAGCTAAGTGGTGCAGTACCAATGGATCCTTCTCAACGCAAACGTTGCCGTGACCGAGCTAGGTACATGAAGATGACACCACATCAGAGAGAAATTTATTTGCAGAGGAATCGGGAGTACAAACGAATGAAGCGAGGTGACAGTGCAAGCAGTGGCAATAACAATGCACGGTCCATAACAGAGGATACCAGTACGAGTGCCAATGGCAATATCCACTTGCCAAATGAATCTTCTACAATGACAGAAGGTGCCATGCGCTACTAAAAATATCATCTTCGTTGTACATAATTATGTGATGATATTGATATATAATTGTGTGCCAGGAAAAGAAATAGCAGTCACTTCGTTACAGGAACCATCTTCAAGCTCTAAGATACACAGTTCATTGGTCCATCAACCAAAGTGCTCGGCAAAAAGGAAACGAGGTTGATGAAAGTATACTAATTTAGTACTAATATTTCATATTTACTGATATTATGGTCTAACTTTGTCTTTGCCATATGATAAACAGTGACCGCAGTTGGTAGGTTTGATGTGTCGGCATCTGAGCAACGCACCCTTCTTCAGCCAAACATGTGCCGTCCAAATAATGGTACTCGAGTGAAGATCAGTCCATCTGGAGTATATGTGTCTTCTATTTCTTCAGAGAATCAAGCTGCAGCGGATGCACGAATATGCAACAGAAATAGTGGCCATGGTGGATGTAAGCTCCGATGCACCACTAGCTGCTGTTCCCTGATGACATCTGAACAAGGAGAGGCATACTTACAAACAAGCCGTGAGTACAAGAGAAGAAGAAAGTCGCAAGGAGCAACTTCCAGAGGTGCACAACATACATCTGATGGAGTAGTTGTTAGTAATGAACAAACAACTAGACATACTCTTGTGAAACTACAAGATCATACCAGCCCTTCACATGAAGATCTTATCTACATGCCAAGTGATTCTTTTCCTGTCACCATTCGAGGTAATTTCAGTACCACCTTGTTCTGATTTTACTTAGTATGCTCAAAAATAAAATATTATGTTATCTGATTTTTATGACTCAAAATCAACAGATAATATTGGGGACACTAGGGAGGGGCTTGAATATGACGACCATGATGATGAAAGTTATATGCCTAGCGGACAAGGTAGGTATTTACTAAACTTAAGTCTACAATAACACTTCTAAATATAAACTGTTTTTCTTATATTTTTCAAATAAACAATGCAGGTTTTGAACTCCAATCATATCTAGAAAGGAAAATTGTCCCGAGTTGCCTACGGATGGATCCATATGATCGTATATATCAAAATTTACCCACCAATTGCCATTTTCTAGATCAAGTACCTAACTGTAAACATTGCAATGCAAAAAGGTTCCACTATGAGAGACCAACGTTTTGTTGCATGGGTGGAAAAGTTAAAATAGTAACTCCATCAGTTCCCGATGAATTACGTCGATTGTACACGAGCCAAGATCCAGATGCAAAGTACTTCCGGGATAACATACGTTACTTCAATTCTCACTTCTCTTTTACCTCTCTTGGTGTTGTCTTGGATCAACGATTCTGCAATAATAGATCTGGAGTTTATACATTCCGCGCACAGGGTCAGATTTATCACCCAATCGACCAATTAGTGCCCAGAGATGATGGTCCCAAGCATCTACAACTATACTTTTATGACACTGATGCTGATCTACAACAGAGATTTCGTCATTCACCTAACCTTAATAAAGGTCTCATCAGAAAGTTGGTAGATATACTTTCATCTAATCCTTATGTCCAGATCTTTAGAAGTCTTGGTTCTATTCCAAACCTTCGTGAGTATAGGATTGAGCTCAACACAAATATTGCTTTGGACCAAAGAGTATATAATGCTCCAACAGCATCACAGGTGGCAGCAATTTGGGTTGAGGGAAGTGACCCTCGAGGCCATTTTGACAGGAGTATAATGGTTTATGGTATATCAGACCGTCCACAATATATAAAAGCATACCACGGGTGTTATGATCCGCTATCATATCCACTTCTTTTCCCAAATGGAGAGGTCGGATGGAACTTCAACCTGCCTAGAGTGAGTTGGCGTGCAAGGACATCTATAGACAATCAGTTAAATGCTTTTGACGAAGAAGGCAAGTTCATTATCATACGATAATTGGTTAACTGCTCTATGTTTCAACTTTAGAATATCTTACTAACCATATGTTATTTTGGAATAATATGTAGGAATGCAGGAACATAGGTCCGGTTCTTGTGTCTCACCGCGAGAATATTATTGCTTTAAGCTGCAAATTAGACCCGGGGAATTTAACATCCTACTGTTTGGAGGCCGGTTGACTCAACAATATATAGTTGATATGTATATTAAGATTGAATCAATAAGGTTAGCATTCTTGTTACGACCATCCACTCAGATTCTCATAAGAGCAGATTTATATCAAGGATTGGTAGATAGCATTGTTGCTGGTGAAACACGAGCATGTATGACTGGTAAGCGCATTGTGCTCCCTCCATCATTTATTGGAGGACCAAGAGATATGCGTCGCAGATATCTGGATGCAATGGCTTTGGTGCAACGGTTTGGAAAGCCAGACATATTCCTTACAATGACTTGCAACCCACACTGGGAGGAGATAACTAGGGAACTCGCACCAGGCCAATCACCACAAGACCGTCCTGACTTGGTAGCCCGAGTCTTCAAGGCAAAATTAGAGGATTTAAAAGCTCTTCTGTTCAAGAAGAAATTCTTTGGTGAAGTTGCTGCACATGTGCATGTAATTGAGTTTCAGAAGAGAGGTCTACCACATGCCCATTTCTTGATAATTCTAAAGTCAAATTACAAGATAACTAACCCAGACCAATATGATGAGATAATATCGGCTGAAATTCCTGATAATGATAAATATCCTATGTTGCATGCTTTAGTTATTAAGCACATGATGCATGGCCCGTGTGGAGTTCTCAACATAAATAATCCTTGTATGGAAAATGGAAGTTGTAGGTATCATTATCCTCGGCAGTTCGCAGAGACTACACTGCAAGGAGAGGACTCTTATCCAATCTATAGGCGCAGGAATGACGGCCATCGAGTATGCATTAGGGGTGCAGTTCTGGACAATAGATGGGTTGTGCCTTACAATCCCTATCTACTTATGCGATACAATTGCCATATCAACATTGAAGTTTGCTCTAGCATCAAGGCGGTGAAATATTTATTCAAGTACATCTACAAAGGTCATGATCGTGCCTCCTTTGTGATCGAGGCCATGGGAGATGGTGCAGTTGTTAATGAGATTCGTGAGTACAGAGATGCAAGGTTTATATCACCTCCAGAGGCAATATGGAGGATTTATTCTTTCAATCTTAGTGAGATGTGTCCATCAGTTATACAGTTACAAGTCCATTTGCCAAATATGCACCACGTGTGCTATAAAGATTCTGAAAATTTGGAGTATGTGGTCAGCAATGGATTGGCTTCGAGAACAATGCTTACTGAATATTTTAGAATGAATTCTATTGATAGTTATGCCAGGAATTTCTTATACAAGGAATTTCCAGAATATTTTGTATGGGAAAATGGTACTAAGAGTTGGAGACCTCGCAAACAGAGAAAACAAGTAGGGAGACTTGTCACTGCAAACAGAGAAAATGGTACTAAGAGTTGGGGTCTGATTGAGGCTGATCGTAGTGTTTCTGATTGTCTGAGCGAGGCTGCGACATTCGAAATGCCTTCTGCACTTAGAAGGCTTTTTGCAACAATATTGGTATTCTGTGAGGTAACAAGTGTTCGTGAACTATGGGAGGAACATTTTGAGGCCATGGCTGATGATTTTCGGCAGGAGAGTGTAAATAATAAAGAATGTCTTGAGCAGATGGTACTTAGAGATATTAGTGCCCTGCTATATTCAATGGGTAAGGATATCAACTGCTTTGATCTTCCGAAAATGACAGATGACACTGGTTTGGCTAGCTCAGTTTGTAGAGAAGTAACTGAAGAGTTGTCTATTCATGCTGATCAAGAGCACCTGGACCTCTATGCAACATTAAATTGTGAGCAAAAAATTGCCTTTGATGAGATAATGAATCATGTTCTGAAGAGAAAGAGTAAGGTTTTTTTTATTGATGGTCCAGGAGGTACAGGAAAGACGCATCTGTATAAGGCTTTACTCGCGAAAGTGCGGTCCATGGGACTAATAGCAATTGCAACTGCAACATCTGGAATTGCTGCATCTATATTGCCCGGTGGTAGGACTGCACATTCCAGATTTAAGATACCAATAAATATTCACGATGACAGTATGTGCAGCTTCAGTAAACAGAGTGGGACTGCGGAACTGCTTCGCAGAGCATCTTTAATCATTTGGGACGAAGTTGCCATGACAAAACGTCAGGCTGTGGAGGCACTTGACAAATCCTTGCAAGATATTACTGGTGTTGGGTCTCCTTTTGGAGGAAAAGTGATAGTATTGGGAGGAGATTTCAGACAAGTTCTTCCAGTGGTGAGGCGAGGCACAAGGGCGCAAGTAACAGACGCTACACTGAAGAGATCGCATCTCTGGAATGATATAAAACAAATAAAGCTATGGCGTAATATGAGAGCACGATTTGATCCATGGTTCTCAGATTTTCTGTTAAGAATTGGTGATGGTACAGAAGCATCAATTGGCCAAGACTATGTGCGCCTACCTGAAGAAATAGTGGTCGCTTACACAGATTCAAAAAACTCAGTTAGTAAGTTAATAAATGATATATTCCCTTCACTTGGCCAGAATGGAGTATCACCGTCTTATATTAGTAGTCGTGCCATTCTCTCCACTAAGAATGAATATGTCGATGAACTAAATGCAATGCTCATTGACCAGTTTCCCGGGGAAGAAAAGATCTACTATAGTTTTGATTCAGCAGTTGATGATCCACATAATTACTATCCACCTGAGTTTCTAAACTCACTCACACCCAATGGTCTTCCTCCACATGTTCTTAGACTGAAGATTAATTGTCCTGTCATTTTACTTCGGAATCTAGATCCGTTTAACGGACTGTGCAATGGAACACGCCTTATCATTAGAGCATTTCAAGAAAATGCTATTGATGCAGAAATCATTGGCGGCCAACATATTGGAAAAAGGGTATTCCTTCCACGAATTCCTTTGTATCCTTCGGAAGATGACGTGCTCCCCTTCAAGTTCAAGAGAAAGCAATTTCCAATTCGTCTTAGCTTTGCCATGACAATTAACAGAGCTCAGGGACAAACTATTCCAAATGTTGGCATCTACCTTCCAGAGCCAGTGTTCTCTCATGGTCAACTCTATGTTGCTTTGTCGCGAGGGACATCAAGACAAACAACAAGAATACTTGCAAAACCAAACAAGGAGGTTGATCGGTCTGGCAAAAGCACCAAAAATATTGTCTACAAGGATGTTTTGATGTAATTCACATACATGTACAGGTATATTGGTCATTGCTATTTCTAATATTGCATTTTTTATTTGATACTGTGTTTACAATTATCATAAGTACAAATAGTGACCTAGGTGCTATACCATTCTGCAGGTATGTACCTAGAGCTGATGATGCCTATGCCGGAGAGATGTTGAGAGTTAATTATCTCTACAATTGCAATATAAAATGAGATGGCAGGCCATGTCACTAATGAATGGGAGAGGATAGTTGTCTAGGGAAATCCCTTTTGCAGAAGAAAGCATAGTTTAATCAGATCAGAAAGCAATACCCTAGATAATGTTCTGTCGTAATTTCTATATACTCTATTTACTCTTAAAGTATTTTTTTTATCTTGTTGTGTGAACTCGGATTAGTACAGTATGTCCGATCTCTATGAGATTGCTATAATCTTCAATCTACGATGTTGGTTTATATGCACAAAACCATACGTGTGGGGCACATGAAATAATTTTAGATAGCAAGTACCCATGATCAAAGAAGGTAACCCCGTTACTGCTAAAATTAGATCAGATGGTACAATCAATGACTAAGTTTTGGGTCATTCTGTAATCGAAATTGGGGGAAAAAACTTACAAATGGAAAGTGGAAGCAACCGTGCAGGGTGAGACTAGAGGCTGGAGCAACGAGGCATGTGCCGCCTTGCGCGCCGACTGCGGGCTGTAGCTGTCGCCACGGAACAAGGGCGACGCGAACGGCGAGCCCAGCCCCGATTGCCGCAGCGGGAACAGCCGGTGGCGCCGCGCGCCGCGTTGCGGTCTTCAGACCGAATCGTCGGGGGCGGACGCGGTAGCGCTCCACTCGGCTCCTGTTACAGTGGGGTTGGCGCAGCTGCGCCCTCCGCGGTCAACCTGCCGGCAACGCGGACGTTCCCGGCATCGCTGGCCGAGCTGCGGGCCACCGTGCGCCTCCGCAGCGGCGGCCACAACTGCGAGGCCCTCTCCTACCACTCCAAGTCAGCGACGGTGACTAGCGGCCTCGCTGATGGGCAACGCCATATGTGCTGCTCCTGTGCGCGCGCTCGGCCTTGGTCAAGGTTTGCCTCCTAGAGCATGGCCCGGCAAGCTTTGGAGATGCACGGAAGAGCCAATGGATTAGGGGATTTGGGTAGCGTCAGCCCACAGTCACAGCTAGACAATAGAAAAGGAGATTTTTCTTAACTTACCGTGCTTCCTTTTCACAAGATAGAGATCAGTGTGGCTGGTCCCCATGATTTACTCTTAATTTTTCTCTGTGCGTGATTTACTCATAGATGGACCGACCATTGACAATGGTATTTTACCGTGTGAACCAGGAGCATGAACTGGACAAATAAGTGAGAAAAATGGTTGGATAAATTACGAGTAAGATGTATGGAATGAGATTGGAAAAATTAACCATACCTACATATCAAATATTGAGGTAATAAATTTATATAAAGATAATGGATAATGTATTTTGAAATTTAAAAATTATGGCAGCAAAATATAACATACGCTCGCCGCGAAATGTGTAGGCCACACAAGGTAAGATGGACCTTAATATAACATCTAATCCCAAAAAATATACATACTCCCAATGAGGTGTCCACGAAGAAGTGTCATTTCATATTAGGATATATTGCTATTTCGTACTTACTAAAATAATAATTTCAGCAATCTCACATATTGCTCCTTCATTCCTTCTTGTATGGTGTATTAGTTTTCTATAAAAACCAAACTTTGGTCTTTGTGACTAATTTCAACGAAAAATATTATCAACATATGCATACTAAATACATAAATTATGGAAGTATATATATGTCTCAACGTGCAAAGCACGGGCTACTTACTAGTCAAAAAAAAAAGTCAGTAGTGTGGCGCGTGAACGCATCCTTTAGCCGATCCCGGGTGCATCTAACAGTTTGTTTTCTCTAAAGACGGCAACTCGCCTCGTTGGGCAAATGCCAGCATCATTCACCTTATTATTATTATACTCCTACATCACCGCCTGCACCCCCCAAAGTCTCCAATAATTACGTCTCTATCCAGATCACGAAGCCAGAACAGTCCGGCGTCTGCACGATCTGTCGATCCGGGACTCGAAACGCAATTTCTCAACAACCCACGTCCCTATCGGCAAAAGAAACCTATAAAATCCTTCGTAAAACCACCCCAGAGCATCAATCACACAGAACTCCTCCCCAGAAAACTTTCTTCCCTTCGCATCTCGGCGGCGGCTCCCCTCACCCCGATCCAACTCGCCGGCGGCCATGTCGCAGCCGGCTGCCGCCGCCGTCGCGGCGCAGCCGCAGGGGCAGGCCCCGGCCGGGCGGCAGGGAGGCGGCATAGGGCAGAGCCTCGCCGGCATCGTGCGGATGGCCGTCTTCTGGTACTTCGCCTCCAAGTTCTTCGGGCCCAAGCGCGCCCCCACGGACCCCGGGATGGTCATGTCCAACCTCTTCCAGAAGGGAGAGCCCATGGTGAGAACGACCCCCCACCCCCCAGAAACATCGATTGTGGCTAGAGGAGGCGTGTTAGGTTTCTCTGGCGGTTTTAGAGCGGTTTATTGTAGTGTTCCAGTAAGCGGATGGTGGCTTCGCGCTTATGCAATCAGGACAAATTGGGTTCTGTTTGCTCAGATGCTAAAATTTTGTAGGGTTTTATCAGTACTTTTTACCGCGATCTGGAACTTTCCTTTTTTGTTCATAGCTCACGGATACTTCAGCACATGAGAGCGTGTTTGGGCTGTTTAGTATACTTGCGAGGAGCTGATTTTGTCAGGACTGTGCGCAGACACTGTTGTTTGTCTCTCTGTGTTGGTGGCTGTCCAACAAGTAGTATCTCAAGTTTGTTCTAAAAACAAGCAGATCACGTAGCACAGTGGTGCTCCACAGCAGTGCGATTTGATTTGCTCTCAATATAAGGTCATGTGTTTCGGTATGTTAGTTTGGTGTTCTAATTGTGTGGATCTCATCTCACGAAGCCATGGGAGTCTAAACTTTTTCAGAACTAGTATAGAGTATGCAAAGGATAAAAAAGGAAAGGTATATGAAGTGTCTGACAATTTAGACAATGTGGTGTAGCCGTGTAGGGTGTGCTTCAAAATTTAGCTGATGTGAAGACGTTTGGTGTTTGAATTGTGTTGCTGTCTATGATAGGGACTTGTTTTTGAAGCTTTTGTCCACGATGGAGTTGAGGATGTCACAGTATGCTTAGATGGTATGGAAAGTAACTGTATCTCTGTAAGGGAGTTGAAAACGTCACAGCCATCCTTGGACAATATCTCTTTTGGGTCTGTAGTGTGGAGTTTGGTGGGTGAATATTGTCTGGACTAGGTGTTTCGAATCAAAGCAACTGTATATAACTTGTACAGTAATTGCCAGGTTATTTATTTGGTAGGGAAGTGATTTTCTGGTTTTTAGCGTGCACACTGATCTTATAACTTGGCGTGTCTTATTATTTCAAATATTTGATGAAGTTGGTCGAAACCCTTTATTGGTCAGATTGATGAGTCAGTGGCTTGTGGTAATGTTTTATGCAAGTACTAATATACTCCCTCCATTCCATAATTCGTGTCACAGATTTGGATGTATCTACACACATTGAATGTGTCAAGATACATCCAAATCTGCGACAAGAATTATGGAACGGAGGGAGTAATTAAGTTATAATGATTTAAATGTGGTGTCACCCAGTTAATTAAACCAAACTAACGGAAATTACTGGATTAAGTTACATTCCTTGGTAGTGCCACCCAATCTTTTTTTACACTATGGAAGCGGTTGGAATCAAACAGTAGTCTTAGCTATTTGTGTTATCCTAAACACAAATTGAATGGTGGTTATGTTGCTGCAGGATATGTGGATGTATTTATCTGAGAACGATAAATTCAACGACTTCAGCAATGAAGAAGCACTCGTCTGGCATGAAACAAACATACCATATGCAGTCTGGAGTCCTACCAGTACCAGAACACACTCACTGACATACTATCCATCAGAGGTAGGATATTACTTGTTGTAATTTACAAATTATGTTATAGTTATATGTTGTTCCCTTGCCTAATTTTGTCTCGGTGTATATTACTTCCATAGGCTCTCAAGCACAATGGATCTCTGTATGCTCATGTTTACTTTGCACGTTCGGGTTACCCTGTGGACCCTACCGATCCTGAATATGAGCAAAAATCTGCATTTGGAAGGACACATCGTAAGCTTATTTTTCATCTCAACTGTGCTTTTTAACAATTGCATGTTTGTGTGAAATTGCTCACTACATTATTCATGTTTAGCTATTGTGGCATACTTGCGGAAATCAAAAACTGGTAATAAGAAGAGCTTGCTTGGAGATTCTAATGAGTCCGAGGAAATACCACAGTCGAAGGTCTTCGACCCCATCCTTTGTTATTAAGACGCTATGAACTAAAGATTCTAGTCCAGCAATAACAGAATACAACATCTGATTTTTGCAGGAGAACATAGAATCCGAAGACAAAGAGGAGGGCCCAGTCGAATATATTTCTTACTGGAAACCAAATGTGACAATAAATCTTGTCGATGACTTCACACGGTATGCACAAGATCATATATACTTATCAGTTCCAAGTGTACTATATTGAGAACCATGTTTGTTTCAAAAGTTAATTCCCATTGGCATGATTACCTATACCTCCTCGTCAAAAAATGTGTATTAATTATTAACTTCTTGTATAAGGAATTGCATTGCTTCATTAGTGTGCATTCTTTCAACACTGGTATAATTAGATGACATGCCTCAGTTTAGAGTCAAGAGAATCTGATCCATTTTGAGTGTCTCCTATAAGAAGAGGGAGAAGGGGAATGCAATATAGTTGATTAGTTGGTGCATTTGAAAGAACCATATATTTGATCAAACTAGGAGAAACTTTCAGTGCGTCCGCATGTTTTTTGAAGTAAGGGCATGCGGTTCGGCATATATCAAAAATTCAAAATGCAATATGCATGCTGATACAGTTGATGTGAATCACAAACAAGCACGGCTAAGCTATGTGGTCAGATATATTTTTAAATTCTGCTGAAACTGGCGCTACTAAATTATGCGTTGGCTGTGTTTTAGATCTTTGCTTAATTAATTTATGTGCGTGTATCCTCATCCCAGCTTCTTATTTTGCACCACAGCCATTCTTTTGGTATATCTTTTTTTCTTAAAATAAAGAAACTCTTGCGAAACTTTTTGTTCCTAATGTCATGGTTTGAGTTTTTATTGTTGTTCATCCTTCTTACGATTTTTAAATTATATTTGCCCTTTACATTTTACAGGTATCCCCAGAACAATATTCCTCCAAATGTTGCTCCATGTATCCTTCAACTGTAACAGTTATAGTATGTGTTATATATGTTTTGCTACAGCTTTATATTGAAGGCACATGTTTTATGCTACTTTGTTGTCATTAGCATGTATTACCTTTGTTCCGAAATACTCCCTCCGTTCCTTTTTAATTGACTCAAATTTGGTACAAAGTTGTACTAAATCCAAGTCAATTAAAAAAGAACGGAGGGAGTATAAGCCAGTTTAGCTTTCTAAAAAGGCATATATTTTGGAACGGAGGTAGTATTTAAACAATTTTGTACACATGAAGACCAATTGCAAGTATCCAACTTCAGATGGAGCTAAATCGTTGTTCAGTATACTTTAAATGATTAACAGCTGCTTGTATTGAGGTAGGATTGGTATTCCTTGACAATAGAGGTACAGATTTGAATGTGGATCCAACTACAAGCAGCTACTATCCCACTGTATTCTTCAATGAATTTTGGCTGCTGAGAGACAAATTGACAGCACTCAATGAGACTGTGAAGGAACTGGCCTTAAACCTTGAAGTTAGTCCTATTAGCATGACCAAGTGGCAATTATTTCTACAGATTGAGCAGTCTTTCCAAGTTCATCGTAGCTATGGAAGTATGCTTGAAGGCGAGGCTGATGAACTCAAGGTACAATATTGATATTCTAAAATTTACCCATTCAGATTCTGGCTTTTTTAGATATGTTGTGCCCTAGTTTGTTCTGGAAGTGAAGACCCTCACTGCCTTTATTCTTCGTGAGATGCCATCAGTATATGTACTTTTAGTACCTTGGAAACAGTTGCTTCTGTCATAAACCTACTCTGCTAGCCAGTCTCCTGGTTACATATTTTTACTGACCTTGGACTTCTTCATAAACTGCAGAGGGTTTTCCTTGAAGGAAATCCATATCTCCTTGGATTGACCATGATTGTATCTCTGTTCCACTCTCTGTTTGATTTCCTGGCTTTCAAGAATGGTAAGTGCATTGCATGTTTTTCTTTTATATCGTAAATATCGTTTAATCCAACCCTGACTCCACATGTATTGATGATGTTTGACATTGATCAGATATCCAGTTTTGGAATAAGAACAAGTCCATGGAAGGTCTATCGGCAAAATCTGTTGTTCTGAACTTCATTTGTCAGCTGATTATTTTCTTGTACCTGCTTGACAATGATACTTCATGGATGATCCTTGCTAGCTCTGGAGTGGGTGTGTGCATTGAATTTTGGAAGATCGGGAAAGCGATGCATGTCGAGGTAGACATTTATGATATTGTCATCTATCCACTATCCTGTTATGGCCATTCTATTATTTGGTTCTGTCAGTATCTTACTAGTGTACAAACAGATGCAGTCTGCTTAACATGTAATATTATGCATGAAACGGAACCTATCTGATCCTAGTTGTCTTCACCTGAAAAGCAAGTACTTTAAACAGTGAACTAAGCGCTGAACATTAATTGAAATTTCAAACTCATGAATAAATGTGTTAAGAAGCAAATTATGTAGCATTAATTCACTGCGAGTTTCTTTCTCCTCATTCGACAAAATTATTAATATGGGATTAGTGTTGTTTGAGCATTTGCCAATGTGCATTTATTAAAAAACCCTTGTCTTGGTGATCCAGAATCATGTTTCAGCTAACTCAGGATTAGTGCCAGCATTGATCCTTGACTTTTGATGGCAAACAGATATCATAAAACCAGTGTATTCTCTGCTATGAGATACAGTTTGTGACAAGCTACTCTTTCCTGATATAGATATGCAATTTACATTTCTTATGAGCTCATTGATATAGAAATCTGTTACATTTCTGATGATTTTTTCTTTTCTTGGGTTGATTTGTGAAAATATTTCTTTGTTTGAGTCCAGATCGACAGAAGTGGAAAGTTTCCCATGCTGAGGTTCCGGGACCGTGAGTCATACGCACAGAATAAGACAAAGGAGTATGATGCGATTGCAATGAAGTACCTTACCTATGTACTTCTCTTCCTTATGGTTGGCTTCGCTCTGTATTCACTGAAGTATGACAAACACAAGAGCTGGTACTCATGGATACTCTCTTCCCTCACAAGTTGTGTTTACATGTTTGGTAAGCAATTATTTCAGCATTCCACTAGTTCTACGCACAAATTCACTAGGCTAATTAGCAACGGAACTTACATATGCGCCTCTAAATTTCTCAGGTTTTATCATGATGTGCCCACAATTATTCATCAACTACAAGCTACAGTCTGTCGCTCATATGCCATGGAGACAGATGACCTACAAGTTTCTCAACACTATAATCGACGATCTTTTCGCATTTGTTATTAAGATGCCATTGTTGCATCGTCTCTCAGTTTTCAGAGATGGTAAGATGAACTATCATTGCTGGTAACAATGGTTGTACATGCCAGCAATCTAGTCTTTTGACAGATAATTCATGTGGTTGCAACCATAGGCCGTTAATTGACAATTTCTGCTTGCTATGCAGATATTATCTTCTTGATATACCTCTACCAGAGGTGGGTATACCCAGTTGACAAGAAGCGTGTCAACGAGTTTGGCTTCGGAGGGGAAGAAGAACCAGCAGCGCCCCAAACTTTGGAAGGAACAGATTCAGCAGGGGCAACCCAGCAGATCGAGGGCGAGGCTGAAACCAGCACAGAGGACAAGAAGACGAAGTGAGCATATGTCGGCTCCGCTCGACACAGACACATCTTGGCAGCACTAGCCATTTCTGACACCGGGCACAAGTTTTCGGTCTGCCAATTCGGACTGGCTTCACGCGTTGCTGACCATAAGAAAAAGATGTAACAGGTTTAGAGTGGGCGCATCTACGCAAACACACACGTAGTCTTTGTGCCATTATTATTTATTTTTTTGAGTTTGTTTTTTATGCTTAACAACAGCAGTTTCTAGATGGATCTTCAGGATGCTTGTTTAGACATGTTCATGTATAAGTTTTGCCTGGCTGGAAAAATCCTATAACACCAGTGAACTAGTTGAATTTTGTCGTTCCATGCTTATTATCGCTGTAATGTGCCTGCCCAATTCATGCCGAATGACTGAGTGTCTTCGGTGCACCACCACATTCCACCGTGCATAAAGTTGCGGGAAGGAGACGATGGAATATCCGTGGACATGCGGCGTGGTTCCTAGCATGATGGGTGACTAAACAAGGCTATTTTAAAAAAGTGCCCGGGCTTGGTTGCTCCGGATAAACGAGTGGAGGAGGTTAACCCACTAGCAATTTTTTTACTATGATACGTTGCCTCGAATTCGTAAAACTGGTGTATATTTGCGGGTCTATTCGTACAGGATTAAATGGATCTGGTTGGCTGCTGGAGCGACACTTGATTGCCCGTCTAGCTGGTGTCCTGTACCGAGCACTTAGAATCCCGTCCATGGCACATCATGTTCCGGGTTCATTAGGGGTTGTGAGTGTGACTAACTCTGGATTACTAATAATGTATTTCCGAATGTTTTTTCTTGCAGATTTAGGGCTTAAATTCTAGATAACATGGTTGTCGTTTCATCAAATTCAAATGCCACAACGAAAAAATCGATTCAAATTACATCAAATGCAAATACTAGAGTCTAAATCACAAAGAATTCTCAAGAAACTCTACAGCACAAAACTATTTTTTTCGAAAAACATAGTATCAACAAAATTCTCAAGAACATCATGCATGTAGATTTGAATGTGAGTCCCCTCTTGAAGCCACAGGAGGAGGTGATGTCGTGCGCGATGCCGAAGGACATCCCATTGTCGATCTGGCGTTGTTGGTATTATTTTATCTTTCTTTCTCTATTTTTCTCTTTTGCTTGATTGTATTGTTAGGCCATCTCCAACGGGCTGACGCAAAACAGACGCCAAAAGTGACCCACGCTTTCGTTTGCATCGGCTCGCGAACTGCCGCGTACGCTGCCAGACCGACCAGCTCGAGGCGGATGTGGCGGCGGTGGAGGAGGCGCGACTGCGAGTAACCCCGGCCATAGTAAGCCGCGCAACGGCAAGTAGGTACAACCGTCGTAGTTTTTGGTTAACTCGACTAACTATCTTTGTAAAGATGGTCTTTTTGGCCAATCAAAAGTAATGGGAATTTTTTTCTTATCTATGTCACTGCCAATGCGGACGTGTAGCGTGACGCACAGCGTCCGCGCAAATGCAAAATATTTTGGCCACGTTTGGGCCTCGGTGCAGAAGCATATTTCGACCACGCGGTCCAAAATGGTCGCTTCGCGTCCGTTTGCGTCAGTCCGTTGGAGATACCCTTATTGTAACAATTGTCTCGTTTTTATATCATGTAGTTGCTATATTAATATAACGGGTCGAAAGCTGTTTCGAATCGAGAGCAGAGGGCGTAGCAAAAAATTGCATCCAAGTGTTTCAAAATTTGAATTCCTTCCCCCTTGTTTGAGTGAATTCTGAGGGATTTAACAAACAAATTGGCTGGTGGTTAGCAGTTGTCACGGTTCCGGGCCTGAACCATATGGTCCTACTCCTACCTGGGCTGCACCTCCCAAAGATCGTACGGCATGGTAGTTGCATGGGTCCCGTTGTGTATTCTTCCCTAGGATTACAGATTTGACAATACACATAGCTATACCAGCTGAGCGTCTGAAGCGATGAACGTGCACCACACATTTATCAGGAGCAGGCAAGCTCGGGCAGACTATGGAGTTTCCGATTTTTAAAAATGATTTTGAAACTAACTATTTTTCATGATGCCTTGTTCAAATATTGATTTGACATGACATGTGGTTGTAATTTGGTGGCACAAATCTTGGCTGAAAGTGTCTTGAGTGCACCAACATGGTCCATAGCCCACATGACTAGGGGTTTTAACATATAGGGTAATTTCTTGTTTTACAAAACCATATCTGATCTGAAGAAATTCAACGAGTAATAAGGATATCTGATTCAGAACTTTTCACCGGATATGGAATAAATAGCACCGAATATCTGCATTAGAGAATTACTACATTAGAGAATTACTCCCAGTTCATAGGGCTTAAGTGTATCCCTAGTTCTCAATTTTACCAACATAATATTAATTGTACAACATAAAAATTATATCATTAGAAAGTAGAACACGTGAGCTTTCTAATGATATATATTTTGTAATATTTTTTTTATTGTCAAATTTATGACCTAGGGAGACGCGCAAACCCTATGAACTGGGACGGAGGGAGTATTCAGGATTATTTGATGATTATTATAAGAGAAATCTAATTTTCATCCGAAACGTCTAAACCAATAGAGCCTATTTGCTAGTTAGGGAGTCGTGGGTTCCTAGGTCAAAACAGTAGCTCACTTACATAGTCACTATGCAAAATATAAAGTCCAAACTTATTAAGATACTAGGCTATAGAAGACTGCCTCGGTGTTATCCTAGCCTTTATGTTTACTCTATTGCATCCATGTGAACCTACTTTGTTCATGTTGTTAGGTTATATTTCTATCGCGTTAGATTATTAATTTTATGAGAGTTTTGTTAAACTAGTTCTGTCAATTATTTTTGATTGTATGGCTTGCCGGCCTAACTTGTGCTTATACATATCCAATTAGTTTTGTTTTCGCTCCGAGTCCGCTCTATTTTCGTTTCGAATCTGCTATCTTGTATATATTTATTTGAACCTGCAATCGAAATTCGCTTCATTTTTTTTAAAAAAATGCACCTGATACGGTAACGACAAAATCCAATTCAATCCGATCTGATCCGATTACATCTTCTCCAGGACAGGATGTTCCTATACGTGCGGTGTGGTTTCTTGCATGGTGTGTGACTAGTGACAAGTGACACTACCTTAGAATGACCGCACCCGAGCACCACCCCGTGCCGCTGGTGGTGTGGATTGACCGATGGTAGATAGAGTGGCATGGATGAGGCAAGGTGCCGCAGTGCGCGGCGGAGGTCGCCTCCGTGTAGGAAGGGTGGCCGACCCCCTCGTCGTGCCCGCGCCCTTTGTAGATCTCTCGCCTTGGTGCCATTGACCTGAATGGCGTAAAGCAGCAACTCCACGGTTACAATTGGAGTCACAAACGCTAGCTCCGTAGTGGGTTGGCACCCAGACATCGCCGGTGCGACCAATAAGGCCGATGACAATGTGATTTTTAAGTACAGATCTCCAACAGAGGAGAAGGCGATCGTGCGTAAGCAATTTGGCATGCCCGCAGGCTATAGTAGGGACCGACGGCCGGCGATTCACAGCCAAGATTTTGCTTCAGCTTATCTGAATTTTCTGGGTGCGCCTCCAGTAGGCAAGTTGAAGGAGGTTCCTAAGACAAGGGTTCGTTTGTCTGTAACATTTTTATGTAGTTATTACTCCACTATTATTAGTCACCACTAGCTACACAAGAGACGGTTCCTCCGAAGAAGTAACCAATAATGCAAGGTCGACAATAGTACAAGACACGATCAGCCCTTCTAGTACTTGGGCTAGCTGCACCACACATCTCTCGTGCTGCATGTTTTCAAAGCGAGCATGATTTTCTGCACTAGGATTAGGACATAAAGAAGGCCACAAGAATCGGGCACATGCCGCGCTGCTGCTCCGTTCCGATCGATCGACGGATGTTGTTGGCGCCCATGCCGCGCTGCTGCTCCGTTCGTGGACAAGCCGATGCGGCGCGGCACACAATGCACCGTCCGGCTCGCCGTCGGCAGACCGGCCCGCCGGCTGTGTGCATTGTACAATGCATGCATCTGAGGTTTTGGTCGTTAGGGAGAGATACCTTATTGCGTGCATCCATGGCCTGTGAGCATGCCTAAGTGGGAGACCGGCTGCCTGTCAAACCCAAGCGGCAAGCTAATGCTGTCACCACTAAAGCTTAATTTCGTAATCATTCTGCTTACTATGAATCGGTTTCGTATGATATGACATGTGAGTCGGATGTTTGCCGGTTGGAACAATTTTTGTATTATTTTCTTTCTAAGTAATATGGAGTTGCCATTAGTTGTCTTAGACAATAAGATCCTCGATGGTCTCTGCACATGATGCACATATACACGTACATGGTCAAAATTGGGCAGGCCACATTCATGTCTGTAGTGTCAAATTCAGCTTACACTATGCTAACAAATGACACTCCGTGGCAGCAGAATGCCACAATGGGCACGCAGGATGCATGTACTGACAACGACCACACGAGTACATGAGACATCATGCTACTCTCACAATCACAAGCCGTACGTCGGCGGATCCATCGAAAGGAAGACACGTATGTAATATTTGTACAGGGATTTGGCGCTAGTGGCGGTCGAATTATCCAATTGAACAAGTGGCCAAGAGGCCCAAGACTGTTCAGGTGCTCCTGCCGATTTGCAATGCATGGGTACACATATGAGCCAGGTTAATCCGCTCGTTTCAGAATCAGAGGTCGTTTTCTCCGGCCTTCGCATGCGATTTCTGTAGATGCTTTGTCGGCACATTAATACTTCCTCAACGGGAGGTTCTCCGTTTGAGAGGAGCTAAATCAACCTTCGTATTTCGTTTTTGGCCACGCAATGTCATGTTGGTTTTGCGTCCCACTTGCCAAGGAATGTCAAGGCGCAACGCCGTAAGGGTCGAATGGTCGATCGATATGTTCCCTGTAACCCATGAAACGTAAAATCAGCATAAATTTGCGGCTAAAAGAGGCTGGTGGATTTGTTCCATCCCGTGTGGTGCAGACTAAACCAGCAGGTAGCCGGTGTGACACAAGATGCCAGTTTCCATTAGTACTGAATAATGAAAATCGCAGTATATGAATCATGGGTTGGTGCTGGAGACGGATAACTATGGTGCTGGGTTAAAGCTGCTGGGGAATGATGTGGATCGCTCGGTGCAGGGACATACATCTCGTGAAGGAGGTCAGATCTATTCTCAGGAGTTTTGACGGTTTCGAAGTTCGTATGGTGCGGCGTACTGCCAATGAAGCTGCTCATTTGCTAGCAAAAGATAGCTGCGATAATAAGGTTTCTAGGTGCTGGTTGGGTGATCCACCGGTTACAATTGTATTTGTATCACGTCTAGACTTGGACCTGTTTGCTGTTTAATGAATTCGCAGCGATAATTTCTCAAAAGAAAATCAGCATACGTTTGCTGCTAAAAGAGACTGGATTTTGGACTGGAGTGAGGTAAGAAGGTAGCAAGAATTAACACTCGATGACCAGCTAGATCGATCGCCCTGATTCTCGCCCCTGCTTTCTCTGCAGCTTGAAATGAAATGTTCAGATACCAAGCAGCCAATGGAAAATATTTGAAGCTTGTCAATGGATTAACCAATGCCTGCGCCCCACTCGGCAGGCATCAAATCAATCGCGAGTCTACTCGCTGTTCACTTGTCAAACGTCGGATTCCCTCGACACTACCAACATGGCAACATGTCACCTCACCAACTGGTTGTTCGTTGCTTGCTTGAGAGAAAAGATGAGGGTGGGTTCTGAAAGCCCTCAACAGTGAAGCCACCAGTTCCCGGAATCCAAATTGTCATGCCGAGGTATGAAAGTCTCCTGCGTCTCAGGGCGGAAAGGATCACGTCCTAGTTTGTCTTGAGCCATTACTTTCATGTAGCTGGCGCAGCTCTGGTACCTTTTTCTCTTGTTTTTTTCCCGGTTCTGTTTTGCCAATGCATGCAAGTGCTCAAGCTAAGTGTGTGCGCGTGTGCGCGAGTGCATTAATTTTCTTCCATTGCTGTTACGGAAGAAGACGAACAAGACAACAAAACCCTACAGTGTTCGACTGTATCATTGAAGGAGCTTCTACGTTGCTTTCAGATCAAGTGAGCCGTTTTTTTTATCATGGTTTTCCAATAAAATTTAGATCAAGAAGGAAATGACATATATAATTCCAGGCATAGAAAAAGATAAGAATGCGAATAATCCATCAAGTGCTACATATTTTAGGACAAACCCAATAGAAGATAATATTTTTTATTTTTAAAAATGGGGAATTACCCCGACATCCGCATCAAAGAGATGCATATAAAATATATTTCTATATTTTAGGATGCTATCACTCTTAATGGAATTAACGGACATAGTAACTGCTTCTTGTGGATGATTTTGTAGCATAATATCGAATAACAAATTACTCTTCCCTGAAGATGCGCATAAGTTTAGCATGATATTATTTTTCCAAACAATGCAACTATTGACCTCGGCAACCTCGGTGTGGAAACACGTGGCGAATTGGCTTTGTATTGTCCTAGCAATATTTGAATAGTAAATTTTCTGCAATTTGAAAATCCCGCAACCAAAAATAAATACTTAAGGGTATCTCTATGAGATCTAGATATTACGAAAATAATGAATTATGTAACATGTGGTTATGTTACCTAAGTTTCTTATATTATGTGATTAAATTGTTGATTGCTTGTTCATCTTAATTCTGGCAGCTGACCCCAAACTCTATTCTCCATCTCTCCATCTTCATTACCGTTTGCGAGGCCTTCCTTGGCATTGAACCCCACTGGGGTCTTTGGAGGAAGATCTTCTACGTGAAGCGTCACAACGACAACAATGCCCCCCCCCCCATCGTCGGTGGCGTTGTCTTCGTCATCAGGAAGGAGGTCGACTACTTCGACTACCCAATGAAGGAATCCGTCCAGGGTTGGCGCAACAAGTGGTTCTTCCTGCGAGATCCCGTCGTTCCTAGGCGGCGTTCGAACCTCCCTTCCTTTGATGACGTCTTGGTGGCTCACAAGTAAAAGTCTTGGTGAAACGCCCTTTCTCCCGAAGAGAGGGCGACAGCCGACAAACTGTTTGAGCAGATTATCGTTTTGAAGAATACGGGAGGCTTGACGATGTGCGGCACTGAAGTAGTTTCAGTGTTCCTGCAACGTCGAGTGCAGCCGCTAATGTCTCGACCCCACCAGTTATGGCTTTATACTGGCAAAGGCGACAAGTCAAGGATCAATTCTGCCGACCTGTCGGCTGATGAGCTTCGGGACGAGGTTCGTCGCCTAACATGCCTCAGTATGAAGGACAACATCGTCTTGACATCGGCTCGTCCTCCTTTTGATTTTGACCACCTCCCGTCTGAGGTAATTTTTGCTACTCCTTGTTTGCTTTCACTTCTTTTTTGCTTTGTTGCGTTTTACAAACTTCTTTACTCTTCTTGATAGGCCCCCTCCGTCGTTCGATGCTATCCTCCTACACCGGAAAGCGGCGTGGAGCCAGAGGATGATGACGACGATTCCGAAGGGACTGAAGACGCCCATCAGATCTTCGAGGACAGCGATGTCCAAGAGGGCGACACTGTCGAGGAGGTCGCTTTCACCAGGAGCAAGCGCCGCTTGCAGATAGACGAGGATTTCATCACGACGGCTGAATCTAGTCCCAGTGACCAAGATAATGATGCCGTTGGAACTCCTCCGCCTTCTCCTGTCGACAAGGGGCCATCAGGCTTTTTCGCTGCTGAGGATAACTTGGAACTGTGAGCATCTTCACTCCTTTATAATTTGACCTTTGTTATCTTGTATGCTAATCATTTTATTTTCTGAAGTAGCTCTGACGATGACCTCGTCCCTCTCGCAAAGAGGGCTAAGTTAACTGCCGAGAGAGCATCATCGGCTGAAGAGCCAAACCCTTCTTCTGCCAAGTCGACACCTCCTACAAGGACGGCCGTGGAGAAGATTCCAGTGTCGAAGGTTATTCCTCCTGGCGATGCTCCTACTTCGTCGGCT
This sequence comes from Lolium perenne, assembly GCF_019359855.2. Lineage (NCBI taxonomy): Eukaryota > Viridiplantae > Streptophyta > Magnoliopsida > Poales > Poaceae > Lolium > Lolium perenne. The sequence goes on along the minus strand of NC_067245.2, from coordinate 220,801,134 downwards.
TCTCGTGATCACGTAAGTATTTATTTTGCCTTGTTTTGCTGAATTTTCTTCTTATCGACTGAGTCTCCCCGACTTCCTTGCTGCAGCCGATTTATGCCACAGTCGATGCTGTGGTAGATTTCGCCGAGCAGTTTACCCGACTGGAGGCTGAAAACGCCCAGCTTCGGAAGACCGTCAAGTCTTCGGCTGATCAGGTGCTGGAGGCCAACAGGCTTGCCACCGATGCCAAGAAGGAAAACGTCTCGCTAAAGGGGGAGTTGTCGAAGCTGAAGCAGCAGTTGAAGGATGAACAGGAGGCCAGGCGTGCAACAGCGATTGCAGTTGATAAGAAGGAAGGCGTCCTCCGTGAGTCCATCAAAGACTTATTGGGTAAAATTCTCGACACATAATTTCTTTTTTGGTATTTCTTTACTGGCTGCTGACCTGTCTTTCTTTCAGAGGCCGCCAATATAACCGTTACTCGATGCGATCAGCTCCGGGAGGACTCCACATCCGATGCCTTGTCGCTTGCCGCTGAGTCAAATGTCCAAGTCCTTGGCCTTCTTCAAAAGACCAAAGGAGCACTGTCGAGGTTGTACTCGATGATCTTCCCGAAGGCGAAGCAGGACAAGACCCTTGGCGAGATGGCGGATGCTTTTCTTGTCGACTCTTCTGAGCCTGTGGAGGTATTGAAACGCCGCTCTCGATTGTTTGGGGCGGTTCTTACTTTCCAGCTGCTAATGGGTCATGGGCTGGGGCCCGACTTGGAAAAGTTATCTAAGGCACTGCCTGTGGATGATGACAACCACTTAGTCGACCTTGAACCCTTCAAAAGGTCGGCAGTAACTTGTGCCAATCAACTGCTGAAGTTGGTAGACGAAGCACAAGCCAAGCCTACTCCTGAAGCTGCCCCTGGCGCATCATCAGTGCCTCCTTAAACTTGTTTCTTCATTAATTTGTAAATAAGACCAGTCATAACTTGACTTAGTCCCATTTACTTCGGCTCTATTGCCAGTTTGAACAATCTTTTGGATGTAATATATATGCCAGCACCTCCCGATGGGAGTTTTATATTAATGTCTTTCTGAATCGAAGATTGACCTGCAGATTCCTTCATCTTCTTCCCGTGCCGAGCTTTTCTTGAACCCTTCAACTGATGACAATTCTGCCCTTGTTCGCCGCTTACGTGACCAAGTGTCTCGTTTAAACAAAGACATTGCTTCTCTTCGGGCCATGGCGGCGTTGGTGAAGAAAAAAGGGGAAATAGCAACCGTTGTCGAGCAATATGCTCTCGATGGTCTTCATGTTGCCACTGAAAGTTTGGGCTGTGAGTGTTTTCCCCATCTTCTAACTCGTGACGTAGCTCGGATGTTCTTTTTAACTGATATTCGTTCCTTTCCAGTTGTATCTTCAGATAAATCCGAGGAAGATAGGAAGATCCATGAGAAGGTCGAGGCGATGACTGATACTGCTCATCCAAAGCACGATCTGTGGCTGCATCGTCCGAAGGCCATTATTATGGCGAAGTTTGAGCATCGGGTGGAGAAGGCACATTACTACTTCGATAAATTCCATGCCCATCTTACGATGGTCTGGAATACTCTGTTTCCTCTGGAGCAAGCTCCCGAAACCTTATCTGCCCTGTTCACATGATTCAAGTCGCCAAAAAGGATTCGGCAGTTGGTGCGGAAAGAGCTTCTAGCCGGTGCTGAACTTTCCTTTGCTTCGGTATTGGCGTGTCATCCATCCTTAGATTAAAGGGCCGTAGCAAACACTGATAGGAGTTTAGAGCAATATTATGACATTGTTAGAGGCCCCGCATATACCATTGTCTCTCGGATGGAGTCTTGTCTTGAGAAGGAAACGAGGGATCAAGGGAGCCAGGGAGCCTAGCCATGAACGTAGCCCTTGTATCTGCATAAGATTGTTTTGTACAAGTTTACTGCGTGCGCTACACGCTATACTAGTTTGATTGATAATTTATTGTCGAGGGCGGCTGAGTGATCAGTTCAACCTGCTCTCTCGATGACTTCGTTGAATTTTGCAATGTTATTGCGAAGCTGATATGTAAGTTTCTGTAAGAGTGAGACCCATCGACTTAGTCGAGGGAATCAGACGCTTGGCTTCGTCACGCGGTGCACCGGTTTGAGCCTTATTTTGGGATAATGTAACCATCGACTGCAGCACTCAAAGCTTTTTTGAGGCCTGGATTGGTTGTTTTGGTGCGTCATCAATCTTAGCTCTCGTTGAGAGTATTTAATCAATGACGCTATGTAAGCGTATTCTTCAGGCCAACGCTCCCGATGGGAGTAAGAGCCGGTTGCTTAGGGCCCCAAACGATATGGTCGGGTGATAGGGCCTGAATTAAGAAAAAAGGTAAAAAACCTGATTAGAACTTTATTCATAATGCAAAAGTAACCTTAAAGGCTGTCGAGTAAGTAAAAACAATTGTATCCTAGGTGTAGAACCGTCGCAACTGTGCGATGTTCCATGGATTCCCAACGTCTTTTCCTGAAGCTGGATTTTTGAGCCGATATGCTCCTCCTGGTATCACTTCAGTGACGATGTATGGTCCTTCCCACGGGGATTCAAGTTTCAGGGGTCTTTCTTGCTTCAGCCGAAGCACCATATCCCCAACATTGAAGCTTCGGCTGCGTATTCGTAGGCTGTGATAGTTCCTCAACGCCTGTTGGTACACCGTCGTTCTTGCCAAGGCAATGTCTCGTGCTTCGTCGAGAAGGTCCACAGCGTCCTGCAGCGCGATGTTGGAAGAAGATTCTGTGTATGCTTTCACCCGAGGAGCTTCGAACCGAACGTCGGCTGGTAGGACTGCTTCGGCTCCATGCACCAAGAAGAACGGGGTGTACTGAGTTGACCTGTTAGGCGTAGTGCGCAAGCTCCATAGCACAGATGGTAGCTCCTCTTCCCAGGCTCCAGCCGCACCTGTAATGCGTTTCTTGAGGCCATCCCCTATTAGACCATTGATCCTTTCTACCTGCCCACTGGTCTGTGGGTGGCTAACTGATGCAAACTTCAGTTTGATTCCTCCGTCGTCGCAGAACTTCCGAAACTCTTTGGAGTCCAAGTTAGATCCGTTGTCTGTGACGATACTGTGGGGCATACTGAACCGACAAGTTATTCCTCTGAAAAACTGAACAGCTGTTTCGGCCTTTTGGTTTCGAATGGGCACTGCCTCGATCCACTTGGTGAACTTGTCGACTGCGACCAGTAAATACGTGTGCCCCCCAGGCGACGACCTCGGCAGTGGTCCGACTTGGTCAAGTCCCCACTGAGCAAAGGGCCAGGCTAGAGGTATTGTCATTAGATCTGTTGCGGGGGCGTGCGGTTTTGGGGAGAAGCGCTGGCAGGGGTCACATTTCATGACTAGGTCTCGAGCATCCGATGCTGCTGTTGGCCAGTAAAATCCTGCCCTGAAGGCTTTTGCTACGAGGGCCCTGCTTCCTGCGTGGTGTCCGTAGGTTCCTTCATGTATCTCGCGCAGTAGTGCTTTTCCATCGTCAATGGCGATACACCTTTGGAGGATACCCGAGATGCTGCGCTTGTAAAGCTCACCATTGATCACGGTGAAGGCCTTTGACCGCCTGACGATCCGCCTTGCCTCCACAGAATCTTCTGGCAACTCTTGCTTCGTTAGGTACGCTAGTAAAGGTTTGGTCCATAGCGGCCCAAGGAGGAGGACTTGCTCCGCTGATGATTCTGGTGACGGTTCTTCGGCAGTTTGCTGCTGGTCCGCCGCTGATTCATCAGTCGATGGTTTTGAAGATGCTGAAGTTTTCTCCTTTATCGATCGCTGGGCAATGACTTCGTAAAACACTCCGTCTGGAATGAGGGATCACGTAGACCCTATATTTGCCAGAGTATCGGCTTCTTCATTGCTGGCTCTGCCGATATGTTTGAGCTCGCATCCCTCAAACTTGTCTTCCATATTTTGGTACAACTGTCGATAAGCGATCATGTTGCCGCTGACCGCGTCGCATAAGTTCATCGACTGCTGCACCACTAAGTTTGAATCTCTGTAGATTTCTAGGCGAGTTGCCCCGCATGCTTTCGCCATCCTCATTCCATGCAGCAACGCTTCATATTCTGCTTCATTGTTCGTCGGCAGAGGGAAGTTCATACGTAGTATGTATTTCATCTTATCTCCCTGCGGTGATATCAATATCACCCCTGCTCCTGCGCCTGTACTCCGTTTCGACCCGTCGAAGTACATTGTCCATGATCCCGACGTGTCGGGTGTTGCTGGTGTCTGCGAATGGATCCAATCTGCCGCAAAATCTGGGAGGACTTGGGATTTTATCGCCGTTCTGTTAACGTAAGTTATGTCGTGTGGCGCTATCTCGATGGCCCATTGGGACACCCGACCTATGGCTTCTGGGTTAGTCATTATGTTCTTCAACGGCGCTTCACTTACGACCACGATCGGGTGCTCCGTGAAATAATGACGCAGCTTACGAGCCGACTTCCAAACTGCATACGCCAGCTTCTGATGATGAGGATATCTCTGCTTTGCGGGCGTGAGTACTTCACTGAGGTAGTAGACGGGCCTTTGAACACCGTGGACATGTCCTGCCTCTTCCCGCTCGACAACTAGGACGCTGCTAAAGACTTGTGCTGTTGCGGCTATGTACATAAGCAGCTTTTCCTTTTCGCGCGAAGTGACAAGGACTGGGGACGTCAACAGGATTTTCTTCAGGTTGTCGAAAGACTCTTACGCTTCTTTGGTCCACTCGAACTTTTCTGACTTTTTCATCAGGTTATAGAAAGGCAAAGCTTTTTCTCCCAGCTTGGCGATGAATCTGCTAAGCGCCGCCAGTCGTCCTGCCAACTGCTGCACTTGGTGCAGGTTCTTTGGCGGAATAGCTTTGATCTTCAAAGGGTTAGCTTCAATCCCCCTGGCCGAAATGAAGTACCCGAGTACTTGCCCCCCTGGCACTCCGAAGAAACATTTTTTGGGATTCAGCTTAATTTTATACTTGTCCAAGTTGTCGAAGGTTTCCCGTAAATCATCGATGAGAGTGGCGACGTGCTTCGTCTTCACCACAATGTCGTCGATGTAAACCTCGATGTTTCTCCCAATCTGCTCTCCAAGGCAAGCCTGCATGCAACGTTGATACGTTGCTCCCGCATTTTTCAACCCGAAAGTCATGACGTTGTAACAGAAAACGCCGTGTGGGGTGATGAACGCGGTTAGCTCCTGGTCTTCTTTCTTCAGCTTGATCTGATTATACCTGGAGTATGCATCAAGGAAGGAGAGACGATCGCATCCAGGTGTAGAGTCGACTATCTGATCAATGCGAGGCAGCGGGAAGTGGTCTTTTGGGCAGTGCTTATTAAGGCTGGTGTAGTCGATGCACATGCGTAGAGCGGTGGTGTCCTTCTTATGTACCACGACGGGGTTAGCCACCCACTTGGCGTCCTTGAGCTCCTGAATGAATCCTGCTTTACGGAGTCGACTGATTTCCTCGCCAATTTCTCTTCTCTTTGGTTCGGAAAACTGGCGCATTGACTGCTGCACCGGTTTGACTGTCGGGTCAACATTAAGGGCGTGCTCAGCGAGTTCCCTGGGGATACCTAGCATGTCGGATGGTTCCCATGCAAATATCTCCCAGCGCTCATGGAGGAACTCGATGAGCGCGCCTTCCTATGCGCCAGTAAGATCAGCCGACGTGTTGACCATTTTCTTCGGGTCTGTAGGATGCACCTGTAGCTTCTTGGTTTCCTTTGCAGCGTCAAACTCATCGGATCTCTCGTTTCGATTGTCGGCTGGTGGTTGCGTGTGATCTGTAACGGTGTCAATTGCGTTGAGCTCTTCCTTGACTCCGAACTTCGAGGCTATCTTCTGGAACTCCCGGTCGCAGTTGTCCGATCGAGCAAAGCTTCCATGGATAGTAATTTGGGTCCTGTTGTTACCTGGCATCTTCAGCTTCAAGTAAGCATAGTGGGGTACGGCCATAAATTTGGCAAACGCGGGCCTGCCGAGGATGGCGTGATACTGAGACTCCCAGTCGACTACTTCGAACTCGATCTTCTCTTTCCTGAAATTTCTAGGTGTGCCGAAGACCACATCCAATGACGTTTTTACAAGAGAGTAAGCGGGTCGAGTCGGTATAATGCCGTGAAATCCTGTATCAGATTCTCTTAACATATCGACTGTTAAACCCATTGCTCTCATGGTGCTGGCAAACAATAAGTTCAAGCCACTTCCTCCATCCATGAATACCTTGCTCATATTGTATCCTCCGATCTGGCCGGCTAGGGTTGGTGGAGTCCATCCGGGACTCCACCTTCCATGGTGATTTCTTTCGGAAGGTTCTAGAACATTCTAGCGCCTTCCATAAATGCACCAGATCATTTCCAAACTTGGAAAGTGACTTCCTATATATGAATCTTCTTCTCCGGACCATTCCGGAACTCCACGTGATGTCCTGGATCCCATCCGAGACTCCGAACAACATTCGAACTCCATTCCATATTCCATATCTACTTATAACGACATCAAACCTTAAGTGTGTCACACTACGGTTCGAGAACTATGCGGACATGATCGATACTCCTCTCCGATCAATAACTAATAGCGGGAGCTAGAGATCCATAATAGCTCCCACATATTCAACAATGACTTCGTGATCAAAAGAACCATTCACATACGATACCGATTCCCTTTGTCTCGCGATACTTTACTTGTCCGAGGTTCGATCATCGGTATCTCCATACCTAGTTCAACCTCGTTACCGACAAGTATTCTTTACTCGTACTGTGGTATGTCATCTCTTGTAACCTAGTCACATGCTTGCAAGCTAATTAGACGACATTCCACCGAGAGGGCCCAGAGTATATCTATCCGTCATCGGGATGGACAAATCCCACTCTTGATCCATATGCCTCAACTCACACTTTCTGAATACTTAATCCCATCTTTATAACCACCCATTTACGCAATGGCGTTTGATGTAATCAAAGCATCCTTCTGGTGTAAGTGATTTACATGATCTCATGGTCGAAGGACTAGGTAACTATGTATCGAAAGCTTATAGCAAGTTGAACTTAATGACTTGATCTGATGCTATGCTTACTATGGGTGTGTCCATCACATCATTCAACTAATGATATGATCTTGTTATTAATAACATCTGATGTTCATGATCAAGAAACAATGATCATCTATTAATCAACAAGCTAGTTAAATGAGAGGCTTACTAGGAACTCTGGTTGTTTACACAACACACATGTATTAATGTTTCCTGTTAATACAATTATAGCATGGAGTGTAAACATTTATCATGAACACTAAGATATAACAATAACTATTTTATTATTGCCTCTCGGGCATATCTCCAACAGTCTCCCACTTGCACTAGAGTCAATAATCTAGTTTACATTTGTAAAGATATAACACCTTGGCCTTCTGGTGCTTATCATATTTTGCTCACGGGAGAGGTTTCAGTCAACGGATCTGACACGCTCAGAAACGTATGTATTTTGCAATTCATTTGCGTCTCAGCGCATCACTCATTTTCCAAATGAGTCGGTATTAATCATATATGTTCAGTCTTCTGGTGGAACCTTAATTCCGCGGCTGAAATATGTCACTAATATTGTCACACACAATATAGCTTCATAGTTCTGACACTATCGGAACTACACCAAGTTCTCAAAGAACTCCTCGAGTTAAAACTCCTCAGTCATTGTCAAGACAATGACATACTCTACCTTCATTTGAAGAATCCGTCACAATATTTAGAACTCATCTAAATCTAGCATAGACTTTTTCTACCTCATTGTGCTACCTTTTAAACAACACTTAGCCTAATTGAGATTGATTTTTTTGTAGGTGACCAAACTAATATCGGTGCAACACCTTACAGCGATTTGTTTGTCATTACCCATACAAAACTATATATATATCCTTGGTTCTTCTAAAGCACTCAGGGATATTCTTACTATTGTCCAATGATCATTACATGAATCATTCTGGTATATGCTCTTAACACTTTAGAGCACAGGACATCTGATTTTGTACATATTATTCGTGATCTAAAATCACTCATGTGTTTTTACTCATCGAGTGTCAAATACACTCAAGTCTTGTTTAAACCTCCACATGAAAAGAACACCTTCTTAACGTTTTCATATTGAACTACTTCAATATTCATTCTATGTACTTTGACTTAAACTTATTATGCGTTTCAATCTATCTTCATAGATCTTGACGCTAAATATGTTTTTAGTCCATATCCTTTCATTGAATTTGATTTTCAATGAAACCTTCTAATCATATCAAGTACATGATTACATTATTTATAATCAATGATATGTCATCTACATAAAGTATTATAAATAAGTCTCAACGCTCCCACTTAATTTCTTGCAAATGCAAGCTTCTTCATTGTTTCTGATGAAATCATAACTCTTTGATTATTTCATTCGGTGAAGATTCCAACTCCGTGATACTCACTTCATCCAGTGAAGTTTGTATACCTTTCTAGTATTCTAAGTACTAGCAAAACTCTCAGTTGTATCTTGTATACACCTTTAATATACACTTCTGTTAAGTAATGTATTTTGCCATCCTACTAGCATATCTCATAAAAAGAATTATGTAGTGATTACTAGAACAATCCGCATAGACAATAAGCATCGCTGCTGAAGATCTAATCTTATCGCAGTCAACTCTTTGAACTTTGTCGTAAAAAATATTTTGACTAGTCGAGCTTCTTTAAGGATATTATATCCAAGTCTATTAATTTTATAGATCTATTTACTTTCAAAAAGTTTATCAAGCTCCAAGATTGATTTTTAGATACTATCTTAGATTTCATGGCTTTTAGCCATTTTAACGGAGTCAGGGCCCATCATAGCTTCTTTGTATATAGTTGGTTTATTATTGTTCAAAATCAATCCTTTGTTCACAAAACATTTATTTGATCACAAAGTAAACCATACCTACAAGGTTCAATAGGTACTTCGATCTCCATGACTATAACACTTTGTAGACATGGGAGCCATGATCGTCGTGGCTGCTTCCGGAACAACTTCCGATGTTGCACTACTCTGATCATCATGCTCATGTTTATCAACCTTATCAAGTTCCATTGCCCTCCCACTTAAATACTTTGCTATAAACAATTTCTTGTAAATAAGCAAGTAACATCGACAAACACTTTTATCTTTGACTTCATAGTGGAAAGAATTCCCACATTGGCCATTGGGATAACCAACAGAGTGTCAACACCCGGATTTTAAAGTCCAGATGCCTATTATGCCATACATCGCAATCCCAGGAATATTGTGTTTGTGAAACATAATAGATTGATATCACAGATCATCATTCATTACAACTCATAATTGTCTTACAACAAAGGATCACATGATCCAGTCCTACAATAATAGTTGATCTAGTGATCAATTACAAAACACATAGCGGAAGCGAAATAGTGGTTGTGGTCCATCTGTTCCACAGACAACTGTTGACGTCAGGAGTAGTCCTAGTTGTCGTAGACATCCTACTGTCCTTCATCCTGGTACTGGGGCTCATCTTCATAGTCTGGCCATTTGAATAGCCAGGGACACAGCCATGAGTACTTTAAAGTACTCGCAAACTAATACTAGTGTAAGCATTATCAACTATAATAAGGGGGTTCTAAGCTCTAGGTTCATTTGCATAAAGCCAATTTTATTTCTTAAGCATTTAGTAAACAAAAACTCCTCATTTGCCTAACTTAACTCAAGTGGGAACATTAGTGTCAATCCCACAACTCTATTGTGATTCAACGTCAAAGTCACCTTTCAACTCATGTCACAAGTCACCATTCATATTTTGGAAAAGTTCTGATGACGGAACAGTATGGCCTTTCCAACTGTCCATGACCGCGGACGCGGATATTCGAATAGTTTAAACTCTGCAGAGGTCGTACACTTGTGCCACAATAATTGCAATAGTCCGTCAGGCGTAACTGGCCCTGATTTATCGCACTCAGTGCGCGAACTACCAATCATAACCTTTCATTTACATACCCTAGTATAGGCACCTCTTCCCATGAGCTTGGCCTCCCAGTGAAGACAAACCGTCAGCCTGGGAACTGCATAGGGCTTGGGTAGGACATTCACCTCATTTCACGTCATTTCACTTTCAACGGAGGTAGCCTCGGCATAACCCCTATGACGCTTGTTCAGTGGGATCCCATACTAAAAATACATAAGTTTCCAGTTAAGCCTTACCCAGATTCAGGTATTGTGGGGGTATTTGAAATTGGAATGGTATCGCATCCAAACCCAACCATCGGTTTTTGTAAAGTTCACCATGTCATTCACAAGTCATATTCACCTTCAAAATCTTTCAATAGAATGACTCATCATTCCAAGGTTTTCAAAGTCATTGGTTTTCATAAGTTCCCATCTAGAGTAGTCACTTTTAGTTTTAGCACTAGCAACTAGTCATGAGGGGTACTAATAAACCTGTAGCTCTCTAGGCTAAGTATGATGCTCTTGTACTACTCCATATCTAGACCAAGTGAATCATGAATCAAAAATAAACTTTGATAAACCAAATTCAAAAACTTGTAAGGTAAAAACTTGGGATGGAATTATTAAGCAAAAAGTAGAAGGTAATGGTGCCTTGCTCTTGTAGAGCTTTGCACTAAGGCAACTTGCAAGAATATTAGCTTGCCTTGATTGGGGTAGTGATCAAAGTTCTCTTCTTCTTCCTCTTGGTAGAAGACCTACTCCTCCTGATAGTCTCCGGTACTAGCGTCTATAAACGAATACGAGGATACAATCACCAAACAATACTTAAGTAGACTAATTAGCCTTAATGGCTCACACAAGATGATCTATCATCATCCCAATCATTACTCAACATTAGACTAGGGTTTCTTCTTTAGGGTTTGGTAAATAGTTTCCTCTTATTGAAAAAAAATCTATTAGGGTTTATATTTATTTCCTTTGGAGAAATAATTTCCTCTCATTGAATCTTATGGTTGATTTTTAAGAATTGTTTGAAATCTGACAAGTCCCTGCCTTGTTATTTTTGCTATATTATTTCTATAACAGATATAGGGCTCAAACCAGTGGGGTTGGATAGAGCTTTTCATAAGCTTTCCAACAATACCAAATTCAAAAAATTGGCCCAGTGGATTTGGAGTTATTCAAATTCTAATTAGGCACCAGTATTGAATTTGACTGAAAAGATTTAAATCGAATTCAAACTTCTGGGCCTAGGTGGGAAAGGTAAGCGGGCCAAGAGGGAGAGAAAGAAATGGGCTGGCCCAGCTACGCGTCCAGCGCGAGCAGGCCGCCTGACAAAGTGGGTCCTAGGCGTTAATCTCTCTTTAAACCCGAAGCGGTATGATCGACTGGGAGCCACGTGATTAAAAGGTGATCGGACGGTCGTGGTTCGTCGTCGTCTCCGACGAGAACCAGAGTTACTGGCGGCGAGGGTTTGGTCCCGGCGAGCTCATCGGCGGTCGGCGAGGCTTGGCGTTGACGCGGTTCGACATTGTCGATGACGACGAGGCGAACGATGGTCGTGGGAGGAGCTGAGGTGGCGCCAATCGCCGTCTTCATCTTCGGCGGTGCTGCGGGCTCTGACGTGCAATTGGAGCTACTCCGGCTAAATTGGGGAGTGGGAAGTGGTCGAGGCTGCTCAGTAGAAGGAGGGGAGGCGACTGGTGTGGAGATTGGAGGCGGGAGCGTCCTCCTTTTATAGGGGCGAGAGGTGACCGTGGGGCGCGGGGCAGGTCGATGGTGACGACGGCGATGGAGGTCACGCGGGGCCAGGGGAGTAGGCGTGTCGTGTAGGCGATGCCATGGCGGTCCTGGGGAGCGTCCTTGTGCAGCAGAAGGAGGACGGGGGCGTGCGGGCGACGTCCTTGTCCTCTCAGTACCGTGGCAGAGGTCATCGTCGTGGGCGTCGGCTACAGCGCGCCGGCGAGCCAATGAGGATGTCCGGGAGGTAGCTGGTGACCTGGTGATGGCGTAGGAGAGAGGAGGGGTCGAGGCGAGCGTTGACGCGGCGAGGCGAGCGTGCGCTCTGGCGCGTCCAGTGTCGTGTCTGGGCGCGTCCTGGCATGACCTGGGCGTGACTGGGCGTGTTCGTGGCAGCTCGTGGCGTGCTCCATTTCATCGACCAAGGTGTCTAACAGATGCAGGAGAGTGAGAGGGAAATGTTTGAAAAGGTTTGACACGTTAGAAAAGGGTAGAGAGAGGAATGGCATGATGGTGTGCATGACATGCTCGGCGTGGCTCAAAGGTGATGAAATCATGTACTGCAAAGTGTCTCTGGTGGTTGGAGTGGAGCAAGGGGTACAGGAGGGTACTCAAGATGACCTAAGGTGGATGGTTTAGGCAAAAATCTGATGGGTAATAGAGTGTATGGACAAGATAATTTGATGCCTGCCAAGTGTTTGATGTAATGGCCGAAATAAGGGAATTTTTGAATTTTTCATTTTTTTTGGTGGGAGTGATTCAAATAATAAATGGGACACAATGGTGGTGGTGGGGTGCAAAATGGGGTTGATTTGTGAAAAACCAAAAAGGGTAGAATCTAGAATCAGTTTCAATGTCACCACTTTGCATCCTTATAAAAATCAATAGAAAAGGAACTGGTCAAAGTGGTCAACATCAAAAGTGTTCATCTTGATGAGGTATTGGATGAGGTGCAAAGATTTGTGAGGGTTTGGTTTGAAAATCTCTTAATATAGAGGCTCAAAGAGGGTAAGATATTAAAAGTGTCACATGTGACCACTATCACATGTAACTAGTTTTTGATTTTTCCTTTGATTTGATTTGATTTGATTTTCTTTGATTCCAAAAGTGTTCTTAAGTGTTTAGTAACATTCTCCAACCAATGGCTCAAGCCAAATTGGCCTAGGTTAAAGATTTTCAAAAATGGCCAAAACCATATGTGTGGGTTTTTGTGATTTCTCAAATCTTTTCTTGCTTTCTCTTTGATCCAAAGGACCATTGTTTTGGGTTAAAAAGAGGTTGGTTGGGTGGATGGAGGGTTTCACCATTTGGGTAAAGTAAATAGGGCATAGGCCCTTATTAGAGAAATGGCCATAAGCCCACATATGCCTCACCCTTTAATTTGTTTTCTTTCTAAAAGTTCATCTTTGGTTTTAAGAAGGGTAGGGTTAGGGTTTAGAAAACATTTCAAAATACTTCACACAAGCATCTTAGCAAAATTCACAATAATTGTGTAGGAGCACTATGCACCAAACTCAATTGAATTAAAGTTTTTGTTGGCTCCAATTTTTTTGGAAAAAGGAAATTCATTTTCTTCTTTGTTTGAAAATTTGGGATGTTACAAACCCTTCCCCCTTAAACAAATCTCGTCCCGAGATTTTAAGAAAAGTTAGGTTCCTAGGAGAGATTGAGCAATTGGATTAATAGGAAAAGATACTTGGCATGGCCTGAGGGGCTTCCTGGGCTTCTGTTGCACTCAGGTGATAGAGACGGCCGTTGCGGTTGTTCGGGTTCCTTCTAGCTGCGAAGCGGCGCTGTTGCTGGGCAGGTGCAGTGGTATTGGGGGCTGTCTTGGCTAGTTTCTTGGGGCACTCATTGGAGTAATGTCCAACAGTTCCACATTCATAGCAGGTTACCGTTGACTTGTCCTTTGGGGCAATGGAGGTAGCGTTGCTTCCAGTCCTCGGGCCAATGTTGGTGTTGTTGTTGTTGTTCCCATTGTTGCTGTTGCTGTTGTGGTGGTTGTTGTTGTTGTTGTGGCTGTTGTTGTTGTTGCCTCCGGGCTTCGGGGGTCCTCCATTGTTGTTGGTGTAGTTTGGGCGATACGTCTGAGCAGTTGGCTTGTTGTGTCTTGGGGTAAATCCTACAGATGAATTGTTGCGGTACTTCTGTGTATGGTGGGGTCCATTCTGATTCAGCATTCTCCGCTTGCGGTTCTCATTGGCTTGATGCAGCTTCCCTTCCATCTGTATGGCTGAGTCTACAAGGGCATCCAAGTCAGCGAATGGAATGTTCACTAACACAGTTTGCATCTCATCACGCAGTCCGTTCAGAAATCTTTCCTTCCTCTTCTCGTTGGTGTCGGTCTCATCTGGGGCGTACCTTGACAGAGTGAGGAATCTGTCACGGTATTCCACCACGGACATTCTGCCTTGCTTGAGTTCCCGGAACTCGTCTCTCATCTTCTTGATCAGTCCTTGGGGCACATGGTACTTGCTGAATTTGAGCTTGAAGTCTTCCCAGGTCATCATTTGTCCCGCATTCATTGCACAGGCACTTGTCCACCAGGCTCTTGCAGGTCCTGACAGGTAGTGGGTGGCGAACAGTACTTTCTCCGCGGCTTCGACTCCCGCAACTTCCAGGTTGTTCTCCATTGTCTGGAGCCAGTCATCTGCATCAAGTGGCTCTTCTGTCTTGCTAAACATCGGAGGGTTGGTGTTCTGAAAATTCTTCAGCTTTTATCCTGGGTGATCGTGGTTTCCATGGCCTTGATTGTTCTGAGCTATTTGTTGCAGTGCAGCTATATTGGCTTGTCGTTAAGCTCTCTCAGCTTCTCGGTCTGCTATCATCATCTGCAGCATCTACAGCATTGCATCCTGATTGGTGTTGCGGGTTGGAGGGGCCATCTGAACATTGAGATAGATGATAAGATAAGAGGGAAATTTCTATGGTTTGTTTGGTTCAAAGTTCAAAAAGTTTCAAAACTTGAGTAGTGTTGAGGGGGTAAAAACCAACAACACTTTTTCATTCATTCCAAGAAACACATATTACAAAACTAACACACCGTTGGTTTTAAGAACCATTCATTCATTCTACGATACAAGGGATCCTGATACAACTCACACCTACGAGAGTGCTCTAGTGATACCACTCTTCAGAGTGGGTTCTTCGTCTTCACGGGTAATGTGCTTGGCGAAAGGCGCGGGCGTTTTCCAACTCCTTGCGGGTCTTGTACAGCATGAAGTCCAGGTATGCAACATGGTGGTTCATCTCCGAGTGCGGGGGCATGGTTATGGGTCTTCCCATGGGGTCATGTCTTGGGTAGTAAATGAAGCGAGTGTTCTTGATCTTGTTCACATTTTGTCCACACAGATGGGCAATTTCTTCTTGCATGGCTTTGACTATCCCTTCCTTCCAAGTGTTCCCCGTCACAGAAAATCAGATAGTTTCCAAAGTTGGGGCTCCAAGCTTTCCTCTCAGATCTGCAGTAGCTTCCCACCGAGGTTGTCTTCCTGACTGATTATTAAGTGGTATTACGAAGAACTCGGGATACGGGCATCCTAAATATTCAACAAGTTGCTTCAAATCCTTCTCGAACATTAGGTTCCCTCCATGGCTCAGCTGATAGGACTCACAGTTGTACTCCATCTATGAGCAATTAGGATGAGTAAGTTAGAGAAGTGGTCAAGTGTGCCAAATTTTAGGTAGGATTACAAGGAAAAGTAGAGCATGGATTTCTCATTTCGAAAAGATCTCAAGGTAAGAGTGAGAATAGGTTTTCATAAATATTCACTTCATTGGTTTTGAAACTAAATTTTTTTTCAGACGACCATTCTAACTAGGGTCTCCTAAGGTCAAACAATGGCTCTGATACCAACTTGTCAACACCCGGATTTTTAAGTCCAGATGCCTATTATGCCATACATCGCAATCCCAGGAATATTGTGTTTGCGAGACATAATAGATTGATATCACAGAACATCATTCATTACAACTCATAATTGTCTTACAACAAAGGATCACATGATCCAATCTTACAATAATAGTTGATCTAGTAATCAATTACAAAACACATAGCGGAAGCGAAGTAGTGGTTGTGGTCCATCTGTTCCACGGGGAACTGTTGACGTCAGGAGTAGTCCTAGTTGTCGTAGACGTCCTGCTATCCTTCATCCTGGTACCGGGGCTCATCTTCATAGTCTGGCCATTTGAATAGCTAGGGACACAGCCATGAGTACTTTAAAGTACTCGCAAACTAATACTAGTGTAGGCATTATCAACTATAATAAGGGGGTTCTAAGCTCTAGGTTCATTTGCATAAAGCCAGTTTTATTTTGTAAGCATTTAGTAAACAAAAAAAATCCTCATTTGCCTAACTTAACTCAAGTGGGAACATTAGTGTCAATCCCACAACTCTGTTGTGATTCAACACCAAAGTCACCTTTCAACTCAAGTCACAAGTCACCATTCATATTTTGGAAAAGTTCTGATGACGGAACAATATGGCCTTTCCAACTGTCCATGACCGCGGACGCGGATATTCGAATAGTTTATACTCTGCAGAGGTCGTACACTTGTGCCACAATAATTGCAATAGTCCGTCAGGGGTAACTGGCCCTGATTTATCGCACTCAGTGCGCGAACTACCAATCATAACCTTTCATTTACATACCCTAGTATAGGCACCTCTCCCCATGAGCTTGGCCTCCCAGTGAAGACAAACCGTCAGCCTGGGAACTGCACAGGGCTTGGGTAGGACATTCACCTCATTTCACTTTCAACGGAGGCAGCCTCGGCATAACCCCTATGACGCTTGTTCAGAGGGATCCCATACTAAAATACATAAGTTTCCAGTTAAGCCTTACCCAGATTCAGGTATTGTGGGGGTACTTGAAATTGGAATGGTATCGCATCCGAACCCAACCATCAGTTTTTGTAAAGTTCACCATGTCATTCACAAGTCATATTCACCTTCAAAATCTTTCAATAGAATGACTCATCATTCCAAGGTTTTCAAAGTCATTGGTTTTCTTAAGTTCCCATCTAGAGTAGTCACTTTTAGTTTAGCACTAGCAACTAGTCATGAGGGGTACTAATAAACCTGTAGCTCTCTAGGCTAAGTGTGATGCTCTTGTACTACTCCATATCTAGACCAAGTGAATCATGAATCAAAAATAAACTTTGATAAACCAAATTCAAAAACTTGTAAGGTAAAAACTTGGGATGGAATTATTAAGCAAAAAGTAGAAGGTAATGGTGTCTTGCTCTTGTAGAGCTTTGCACTAGGGAAACTAGCAAGAATATTAGCTTGCCTTGATTGGGGTAGTGATCAAAGTTCTCTTCTTCTTCCTCTTGGTAGAAGACCTCCTCCTCCTGATAGTCTCCGGTACTAGCGTCTATAAACGAATATGAGGATACAATCACCAAAAAATATTTAAGTAGACTAATTAGCCTTAATGGCTCACACAAGATGATCTATCCTCATCCCAATCATTACTCAACATTAGACTAGAGTTTCTTCTTTACGGTTTGGTAAATAGTTTCCTCTTATTGAAAAACAAATCTATTAGGGTTTCTATTTATTTCCTTTGGAGAAATAATTTCCTCTCATTGAATCTTCTTAAGATTTAATCTTCTCAATTAATAAGTGTGAGATCATGTTGACCAAGGTCAATACTTCACATTTATCATTTGAGAAAAATGATTTAAATGAGGTACTACACCTCATGCAATTTAAATCCTACTTTGATTTAATATCCTCAAGTAAGCAATGATGAGACCAAGCAACTAAGGTCATCACTTTATTTCACTACTTGGGAAGATAATTTAAATGAGGTGCTACACCTCATAGATTTAAAATCCTAAATTTGAAAAAAATTTAAATGGGCTAGTATTGACTACATAGCCAATTTTTGATTCTATCCCATGATCATGCACACAACTAAGTCATGTTTTTACATAATCAATTAGAAAAAGTGAAATGTGATTTATGAGAGTTGGAATCAACTCAAAATCACTTATGGTTGATTTTTAAGAATTGTTTGAAATCTGACAAGTCCCTGCCTTGTTATTTTTGCTATATTATTTCTGTAATAGATATAGGGTTGAAACCCATGGGGTTGGATAGAGCTTTTCATAAGCTTTCCAACAATACCAAATTCATAAAATTTGGCCCAGTGGATTTGGAGTTATTCAAATTCTAATTAGGCACCAGTATTGAATTTGACTGAAAAGATTTAAATCGAATTCAAACTTCTGGGCCTAGGCGGGAAAGGTAAGCGGGCCAAGAGGGAGAGAAAGAACAGGGCGGGCCCAGCTACACGTCCAGCGCGAGCTGGTCGCCTGACAAGGTGGGGCCCAGGCGTCAGTCTCTCTTTAAACCCGAAGCGGTATGATCGACTGGGAGCCACATGATTAAAAGGTGATCGGACGGTCGTGGTTCGTCGCTGTCTCCGACAAGAACCAGAGTTACTGGCGGCGAGGGTTTGGTCCCGGCGAGCTCATCGGCGGTCGGTGAGGCTTGGCGTTGACGCGGTTCGACGTTGTCGACGACGATGAGGCGAACGATGGTCGTGGGAGGAGCTGAGGTGGTGCCAATCGCCGTCTTCGTCTGCGGCGGTGCTGCGGGCTCCGACGTGCAATTGGAGCTACTCCGGCTAAATTGGGGAGTGGGAAGTGGTCGAGGCTGCTCAGTAGAAGGAGGGGAGGCGACTAGTGTGGAGATTGGAGGCGGGAGCGTCCTCCTTTTATAGGGGCGAGAGGTGACCGTGGGGCGCGGGGCAGGTCGATGGTGACAACGGCGATGGAGGTCACGCGGGGCCAGGGGAGTAGGCACGTCGTGTAGGCGATGTCATGGCGGTCCTGGGGAGCGTCCTTGTGCAGCAGAAGGAGGACGGGGGCGTGCGGGCGACGTCCTTGTCCTCTCAGTACCGTGGCGGAGGTCATCGTTGTGGGCGTCGGCTATAGTGCGCCGGCGAGCCAATGAGGATGTCCGGGAGGTAGCTGGTGACCTGGTGATGGCGTAGGAGACAGGAGGGGTCGAGGCGAGCGTTGACGCGGCGAGGCGAGTGTGCGCTCTGGCGCGTCCAGTGTCGTGTCTGGGCGCGTCCTAGCATGACCTGGGCATGACTGGGCGCATTCGTGGAAGCTCGTGGCGTGCTCCATTTCATCGACCAAGGTGTCTAGCAGATGCAGGAGAGTGAGAGGGAAACGTTTGACAAGGTTTGACACGTTAGAAAAGGGTAGAGAGAGGAATGGCGTGATGGTGTGCATGACATGCTCGGCGTGGCTCAAAGGTGATGAAATCATGTACTACAAAGTGTCTCTGGTGGTTGGAGTGGAGCAAGGGGTACAGGAGGGTACTCAAGATGACCTAAGATGGATGGTTTAGGCAAAAATCTGATGGGTAATAGAGTGTATGGACAAGGTGATTTGATGCGTGCCAAGTGTTTGATGTAATGGCCGAAAGAAGAGAATTTTTGAATTTTGTAATTCTTTTTGGTGGGAGTGATTCAAATAATAAATGAGACACAATGGTGGTGGTGGGGTGCAAAATGGGGTTGATTTGTGAAAAACCAAAAAGGGTAGAATCTAGAATCAGTTTCCATGTCACCACTTTGCATCCTTATAAAAATCAATAGAAAAGGAACTGGTCAAAGTGGTCAACATCAAAAGTGTTCATCTTGAGGAGGTCTTGGATGAGGTGCAAAGATTTGTGAGGGTTTGGTTTGAAAATCTCTTAATACAGAGGCTCAAAGAGGGTAAGATATTAAAAGTGTCACATGTGACCATTATCACATGTAACTAGTTTTTGATTTTTCCTTTGATTTGATTTGAATTTATTTGATTCCAAAAGTTTTAGTAACATTCTCCAACCAATGGCTCAAGCCAAATTTGCCTAGGTTAAAGATTTTCAAAAACGGCCAAAACCATATGTGAAGGTTTTTGTGATTTCTCAAATCTTTTTCTTGCTTTCTCTTTGATCCAAAGGATCATTGTTTTGGGTTAAAAATAGGTTGGTTGGGTGGATGGAGGGTTTCACCATTTGGGTAAATGATACGTCTCCGACGTATCGATAATTTCTTGTGTTCCATGCCACATTATTGATGATATCTACATGTTTTATGCACACTTTATGTCATATTCGTGCATTTTCTGGAACTAACCTATTAACAAGATGCCGAAGAGCCAGTTGCTGTTTTCTGCTGTTTTTGGTTTCAGAAATCCTAGTAACGAAATATTCTCGAAATTGGACGAAATCAACGCCCAGGGTCCTATTTTACCACGAAGCTTCCAGAAGACCGAAGAGGAGACGAAGTGGGGCCACGAGGTGGCCAAACCACAGGGCGGCGCGGCCCAAGCCCTGGCTGCGCCGACCTATGGTGTGGGCCCCTCGTGCCGCCCCTTGACCTGCCCTTCCGCCTACTTAAAGCCTCCGTCGCGAAACCCCCAGTACCGAGAGCCACGATACGGAAAACCTTCCAGAGACGCCGCCGCTGCCAATCCCATCTCGGGGGATTCAGGAGATCGCCTCCGGCACCCTGCCGGAGAGGGGATTCCTGCCATGGTTGCCTCCGGAGTGATGTGTGAGTAGTCTACCCCTGGACTATGGGTCCATAGCAGTAGCTAGATGGTTGTCTTCTCCCCATTGTGCTTAATTGTCGGGTCTTGTGAGCTGCCGAACATGATCAAGATCATCTATCTGTAATTCTATATGTTGCGTTTGTTGGGATCCGATGAATAGAGAATACTTGTTATGTTGATTATCAAAGTTATGTCTATGTGTTGTTTATGATCTTGCATGCTCTCCGTTATTAGTAGATGCTCTGGCCAAGTTGATGCTAGTAACTCCAAGAGGGAGTATTTATGCTCGATAGTGGGTTCATGTCTCCGTGAATCTGGAGGAGTGACAAGAACCTCTAAGATTATGGATGTGCTGTTGCCACTAGGGATAAAACATTGGTGCTATGTTCGAGGATGTAGTCACCGATTACATTACGCGCAATACTTAATGCAATTGTCTGTTGTTAGCAACTTAATACTGGAGGGGGTTCGGATGATAACCTGAAGGTGGACTTTTTAGGCATAGATGCATGCTGGATAGCGGTCTATGTACTTTGTCGTAATGCCCAATTAAATCTCACAGTACTCATCATAATATGTATGTGCATGGTCATGCCCTCTCTATTTGTCAATTGCCCAACTGTAATTTGTTCACCCAACATGCTGTTTATCTTATGGGAGAGACACCTCTAGTGAACTGTGGACCCCGGTCCTATTCTTTACATCACATACAATCTACTGCAATACTTGTTTCTTGTTTTCGCAAACAATCATCTTCCACACAATACGGTTAATCCTTTGTTACAGCAAGCCGGTGAGATTGACAACCTCACTGTTTCGTTGGGGCAAAGTACTTTGGTTGTGTTGTGCAGGGTTCCACGTTGGCGCGGAATCTACGGTGTTGCGCCGCACTACATCCCGCCGCCATCAACCTTCAACGTGCTTCTTGACTCCTACTGGTTCGATTAAACCTTGGTTTCTTACTGAGGGAAACTTGCCGCTGTGCGCATCACACCTTCCTCTTGGGGTTCCCAACGGACGTGTCAACTACACGCATCAAGCAAATTTCTGGCGCCGTTGCCGGGGAGATCAAGACACGCTGACTCGCTGCAAGGGGAGTCTCCACTTCCCAATCTCTTTACTTTGTTTTTGTCTTGCTTTATTTTATTTACTACTTTGTTTGCTGCATTATATCAAAACACAAAAAAATTAGTTGCTAGCTTTACTTTATTTACTGTCTTGCACTCTATATCAAAAACATAAAAAAATTAGTTACTTGCATTTACTTTACTTGATTCATCATGTTTCCTTTTAATTTTACCACGAAAGACATACCGGTAGGACGTGGGTCTATAGTTGGGAGAAATAATATAGAAGAATTTTTCAATCATGTTAGTACCGTTGAAGATTTTGAAGATAGACACTTGGTAGACCTTGCTCCTACTTATGAAGTTGCTGCTGCTGCTTTAGTTCGCATGTTGGAAACTAAATTTGTTAATCTCAATCCTATAATCCAACACATGTTTCTTACACTCGGTGATATGGAAGAAGGGGAAAAGAAAGATTTTGTTTTAGAAACCCTTCTTAGAGAATTTGGTGGTATAGCAAGAGAGGCTAGAAAGGTCTTTGCTAAATATGATATGCTTGGTTCTTATACCAATTTTGTTAGTCTCCTTGAAAAGATGGATATGGATAGAATAAAGTACACTAATAATATTAATGATGGTGGGGAGATCAAAGCACCAATACCATGTAAGCTCCTAGCGATGAATGATGCACTAGAAAATAATTATGCTTGGCTTGTTCCTGAAAATTTGTTTGATGAGAGTAGCAAGCCCAAGACTAATGAAAAGGGGGACGCTAAAACTTATGTATCTAATATACTATGCCTGGTTGAGAAAACTCCGCATCCCGCTGTAGATGCACCATCTCTTGATAATACTTGATACACACTTTCTGCGCCTAGCTAAAAGGCGTTAAAGAAAAGCGGTGGGAGACAACCCATGTTTTTACTACAGTACTTTGTTTTTATTTTGTGTCTTGGAAGTTGTTTACTACTGTAGCAACCTCTCCTTATCTTAGTTTAGTGTTTTGTTGTGCCAAGTAAAGTCGTTGATAGAAAAGTTCATACTAGATTTGGATTACTGCGCAGAAACAGATTTCTTTGCTGTCACGAATCTGGGCAAAATTCTCTGTAGGTAACTCAGAAAATTATTCCAATTTACGTGAGTGATCCTCAGATATGTACGTAACTTTCATTCAATTTGAGAATTTTCATTTGAGCAAGTCTGGTGCCCCAATAAAATTCGTCAATACGAACTGTTCTGTTTTTGACAGATTCTGCCTTTTATTTCGCATTGCCAGTTTTGTTATGTTCGATGGATATTTCGATTCCATTGACTTTCAGTAGCTTTGTGCAATGTCCAGAAGTGTTAAGAATGATTATGTCACCTCTGAACATGTATATTTTGATTGTGCACTAACCCTCTAATGAGTTGTTTTGAGTTTGGTGTGGAGGAAGTTTTCAAGGATCAAGAGAGGAGTATGATGCAATATGATCAAGGAGAGTGAAAGCTCTAAGCTTGGGGATGCCCCGGTGGTTCACCCCTGCATATTCTAAGAATACTCAAGCGTCTAAGCTTGGGGATGCCCAAGGCATCCCCTTCTTCATCGACAACATTATCAGGTTCCTCCCCTGAAACTATATTTTTATTCCGTCACATCTTATGTGCTTTGCTTGGAGCGTCGGTTTGTTTTTGTTTTTGTTTTGTTTGAATAAAATGGATCCTAGCATTCACTGTATGGGAGAGAGACACGCTCCGCTGTTGCATATGGACAAGTATGTCCTTAGTTTCTACTCATAATATTCATGGCGAAGTTTCTTCTTCGTTAAATTGTTATATGGTTGGAATTGGAAAATGATACATGTAGTAATTGCTAAAATGTCTTGAATAATTTGATACTTGGCAATTGTTGTGCTCATGTTTAAGCTCTTGCATCATACACTTTGCACCCATTAATGAAGAAACACCTAGAGCTTGCTAATTTGGTTTGCATATTTGGTCTCTCTAAAGTCTAGATAATATCTAGCATTGAGTTTTGAACAACAAGGAAGACTGTGTAGATTCTTATAATGTTTACAATATGTCTTTTATGTGAGTTTTGCTGCACTGGTTCATCCTTGTGTTTGTTTCAAATAACCTTGCTAGCCTAAACCTTGTATCGAGAGGGATTACTTCTGATGCATCCAAAATCCTTGAGCCAACCACTATGCCATTTGTGTCCACCATACCTACCTACTACATGGTATTTCTCCGCCATTCCAAAGTAAATTGCTTGAGTGCTACCTTTAAATTTCCATTCTCCACCTTTACAATATATAGCTCATGGGACAAATTGCTTAAAAACTATTGTGGTATTGAATATGTACTTATGCACTTTATCTCTTATTAAGTTGCTTGTTGTGCGATAACCATGTTTCTGGGGACGCCATCAACTACTCTTTGTTGAATATCATGTGAGTTGCTATGCATGTTCGTCTTGTCTGAAGTAAGGGAGATCTACCACCTTATGGTTAGAGCGTGCATATTGTTAGAGAAGAACATTGGGCCGCTAACTAAAGCCATGATCCATGGTGGAAGTTTCTGTTTTGGACATATATCCTCAATCTCATATGAGAAAAATAATTGTTGCTACATGCTTATGCATAAAAGAGGAGTCCATTATCTGTTGTCTATGTTGTCCCGGTATGGATGTCTAAGTTGAGAATAATCAATAGCGAGAAATCCAATGCGAGCTTTCTCCTTAGACCTTTGTACATGCGGCATAGAGGTACCCCTTTGTGACACTTGGTTAAAACATGTGCATTGCGATAATCCCGGTAGTCCAAGCTAATTAGGACAAGGTGCGGGCACTATTAGTATACTATGCATGAGGCTTGCAACTTGTAAGATATAATTTACATAACACATATGCTTTATTACTACCGTTGACAAAATTGTTTTATGTTTTCAAAATAAAAGCTCTAGCACAAATATAGCAATCGATGCTTTCCTTTTTGAAGGACCATTCTTTTTACTTTTATGTTGAGTCAGTTCACCTATTTCTCTCCACCTCAAGAAGCAAACACTTGTGTGAACTGTGCATTGATTCCTACATACTTGCATATTGCACTTATTATATTACTCTATGTTGACAATTATCCATGAGATATACATGTTATAAGTTGAAAGCAACCGCTGAAACTTAATCTTCCTTTGTGTTGCTTCAATACCTTTACTTTGATTTATTGCTTTATGAGTTAACTCTTATGCAAGACTTATTGATGCTTGTCTTGAAGTACTATTCATGAAAAGTCTTTGCTTTATGATTCACTTGTTTACTCATGTCATTACCATTGTTTTGATCGCTGCATTCATTACATATGTTTACAAATAGTATGATCAAGGTTATGATGCCATGTCACTCCAGAAATTATCTTTGTTATCGTTTTACCTGCTCGGGACGAGCAGAACTAAGCTTGGGGATGCTGATACGTCTCCGACGTATCGATAATTTCTTGTGTTCCATGCCACATTATTGATGATATCTACATGTTTTATGCACACTTTATGTCATATTCGTGCATTTTCTGGAACAAACCTATTAACAAGATGCCGAAGAGCCGATTCTTTGTTTTCTGCTGTTTTTGGTTTCAGAAATCCTAGTAACGAAATATTCTCGGAATTGGACGAAATCAACGCCCAGGGTCCTATTTTGCCACGAAGCTTCCAGAAGACCGAAGAGGAGACGAAGTGGGGCCACGAGGTGGCCAAACCACAGGGCGGCGCGGCCCAAGCCCTGGCCGCGCCGACCTATGGTGTGGGCCCCTCGTGCCGCCCCTTGACCTCCCCTTCCGCCTACTTAAAGCCTCCGTCGCGAAACCCCCAGTACCGAGAGCCACGATACGGAAAACCTTCCAGAGACGCCGCTGCCGCCAATCCCATCTCGGGGGATTCAGGAGATCGCCTCCGGCACCCTGCCGGAGAGGGGATTCATCTCCCGGAGGACTCTACGCCGCCATGGTCGCCTCCGGAGTGATGTGTGAGTAGTCTACCCCTAGACTATGGGTCCATAGCAGTAGCTAGATGGTTGTCTTCTCCCCATTGTGCTTAATTGTCGGGTCTTGTGAGCTGCCGAACATGATCAAGATCATCTATCTGTAATTCTATATGTTGCGTTTGTTGGGATCCGATGAATAGAGAATACTTGTTATGTTGATTATCAAAGTTATGTCTATGTGTTGTTTATGAGCTTGCATGCTCTCCGTTATTAGTAGATGCTCTGGCCAAGTTGATGCTAGTAACTCCAAGAGGGAGTATTTATGCTCGATATTGGGTTCATGTCTCCGTGAATCTGGAGGAGTGACAAGAACCTCTAAGATTATGGATGTGCTGTTGCCACTAGGGATAAAACATTGGTGCTATGTTCGAGGATGTAGTCACCGATTACATTACGCGCAATACTTAATGCAATTGTCTGTTGTTAGCAACTTAATACTAGAGGGGGTTCGGATGATAACCTGAAGGTGGACTTTTTAGGCATAGATGCATGCTGGATAGCGGTCTATGTACTTTGTCGTAATGCCCAATTAAATCTCACAGTACTCATCGTAATATGTATGTGCATGGTCATGCCCTCTCTATTTGTCAATTGCCCAACTGTAATTTGTTCACCCAACATGCTGTTTATCTTATGGGAGAGACACCTCTAGTGAACTGTGGACCCCGGTCCTATTCTTTACATCGCATACAATCTACTGCAATACTTGTTTTACTGTTTTCTAGAAATAATCATCTTCCACACAATACGGTTAATCCTTTGTTACAGCAAGCCGGTGAGATTGACAACCTCACTGTTTCGTTGGGGCAAAGTACTTTGGTTGTGTTGTGCAGGTTCCACGTTGGTGCCGGAATCTCTGGTGTTGCGACGCACTACATCCCGCCGCCATCAACCTTCAACGTGCTTCTTGACTCCTACTGGTTCGATTAAACCTTGGTTTCTTACTGAGGGAAACTTGCCGCTGTGCGCATCACACCTTCCTCTTGGGGTTCCCAACGGACGTGTCAACTACACGCATCAGTAAAGTAAATAGGGCATAGGCCCTTATTAGAGAAATGGCCATAAGCCCACATATGCCTCACACTTTAATTTGTTTTCTTTCTAAAAGTTCCTCTTTGGTTTTGAGAAGGGTAGGGTTAGGGTTTAGAAAACATTTCAAAATACTTCAGCCAAGCATCTTAGCAAAATTCACAACAATTGTGTAGGAGCACTATGCACCAAACTCAATTGAATTAAAGTTTTTGTTGGCTCCAATTTTTTTGGAAAAAGGAAATTCATTTTCTTCTTTGTTTGAAAATTTGGGATGTTATACAAAGACACTCATCCGATCTTGGTTGTAAACTCATTTACTTATGCTATGCATACGAAAATTCTAAGAAAGGACTATTAGGGTTTATACCCATGCCATAACTCATATGGTGTCATTTCAATGGATTATGATGGTGCTCTATTTAGTGTAAAAGCGGTAGTCTCTAAAGCGTAATCTAAAAAAGTATAATGGCATCATTTTATTTTACATCATCATTAATCCAAGAAAGTTTGGATACGTATCTCGAATACTCCATCATAACTATGGTGTTCCGAAAAACGTGAGTTGTGGAACAATTTCGTAACTCTCTTAGATGTTCTCTAAAAACTCGTAATTCAAATATTTTCACCATGATCCAATCATAGATATTTGAATTTCCTATTACGATGATTTCTACTTTATGCTGAAATTTATTTTAATCTATTCAAATGTTTCAGACTTCTTCCTCATTTAATAAATATATCCGTATATACACTCAGTTCATTGTTGGAAGCTTTCATGATGTTGAAGAATCTTCCGCACACAACTATGCCCAATGAACCGCATACATCATCATGTATGTTTTCACTAAGATAGTTGCCCGTTCAACTCTTGGCCTATGAACGGTATTTCAGTCATTTTATTTTATAAAAGAGTTGCAATTGCCAAACGATTCAAAAATCAAATGACTCCAAAAATCCATTTGCATGGAGTTTCTTCATGCGTTCCTTTCTAACATGACCTAAATGGCGGTTCCACAAATAAGTGGAATTCAAATCATTTGCCTTACGATATTTTAGCGTCAGTGTTATGTATGTGTGTTTAACCATTAAAATTTATAATAACTTATCCATCGTACATGGAGTAAGGTCATAATTTGAACAACTCATTGTTTTTATTTGACCAGAGCAAAATAACCATTATTAAGTTCTTTATTATAAATCTGAAGGGCTGGGTAGAATGCCAACGACAAACATAATAACACTTTATTTTGTTCCAGACGTGCATTATTACCATATTCCTTATCAGTCACTTAGGCCATTATATTCTTGTATTGCGTTTTATTGTATGACATCTCATACCAACCAATCTGGTACAAATACCCAAGAACTTCATTGTGTGACCAATCAAAGAATACATTCATAACATGTATATCATCTATATACACCCGAGCAAGACTTTCTAGTCTTTTCTTTCTTTCTGCCAAAATACTTTTTTAGTTTCTCTTTCGACTTTCCTCGTATTTCTGAAAACACTTCAACATCAATAACTTCTAGGCTTGTTGGTCAAATACCAATAACCTTGAGGTTCACACTTTGAAGTTGATCATCACATGACAAGTGTTTCGGATTTCACTATTAGTAACTTCTTAATGTGATGAACATTCACTCATTATTTTACCCATCAAATCATGACAACTTCATGATGAAGCTACTGTGGCTTACATGATTATGCGAATAATGTTAGTGCCCAACTAGTTGGAGGATCTGGACGCCTAACGTCTTCAACCTTCGTACATTCCCATAAAACTTATGAGTTTATGTAGTCTCACTAAATTATATTCTATTATCTTGTATTAAGGTCTTAGATATCACATATATCTCACACCTTGCTTATTCTGGAAAAAAACTTTTCAGCTCCTTACTTTTCAAACGGATTTGAACATCAAGTTTCACGGAGACAAGATAATTTTTAGATACTAATTGAAACCATTGCTTTTTGAATCAGCAATTTGAGGATTACCAAAAGTTTGCTATAAGATTTAATCATTTCTTGATTCTTTAACGATAGTACCAGTCCGTAAAGTTACTTGTCAGACTTAACAGTATTTCTATCTCAATTACAAGCCTAGCGCAAAGTAGAAAACGGATGCCAATTCTACAAAATTTAATTCAAATACAATTTAGATTTTGTTCAGGATAAATTTGAGTTTACTATTAATTCTTAAATTAACTAGGTGAACTCCCACTCAAAAAAATATCCCTCGCATTGTCTTAGTGAACACACAAAACAAAATCCACTACACCAAGTCCGATCTTCACGAGAAAAGATGTAGCTTCAAAGGCAAACACTCAAAGTGTTTATCATATCATTCATATGACTCATGCTCTACCTTTCGGTATCCCGTGTTACGAGACCATGACTGTACATGCTAGGCTCGTCAAGGCAACCTTAGTATCCGCGTGTGCAAAACTGGCTTGCACCTGTTGTATGCACATGTAGAATCTATCACACCCGATCATCACGTGATGCTTCGAAACGACAAGTCTTAGAAACGGTGCATACTAAGGATGAACACTTTATTATCTTGATATTTAGTGAGAGGGATCATCTTATAATGCTACCGTCGCGATCTAAGCAATACAAGATGCATAAAAGGATTAACATCACATGCAATTCATATGTGATATGATATGGCCCTTTAGTCTTTGCGCCTTTGATCTTCATCTCCAAAGCACGAACATGATCTCCATCATCAACGGGCATGATCTCCATCATCGCCGGCATAGCGTCAAGGTCCATGGCGCCGTCTTCATGGTTGTTCACCACATGTAGCAACTATTACAACTACTTTGAAATAATACTACTACATGAAATATAAAGACAACCATCAGGCTCCTGCCGGTTGTTACAATACAATAATGATCATCTCATACATATTCATCATCACATCATGGCCATATCACATCACCAAACCCTGCAAAAACAAGTTAGACGCCTCTAATTTGGTTTGCATATTTTATGTGGTTTAGGGTTTTCGAGTGAGATCCAATCTACCTATGAACATGAACCACAACGGTGATACTAGTGTTGTCAATAGAAAGAGTAGATTGAATCTTCACTATGGTGGGAGAGACAGACACCCGCAAAGCCACTTATGCAATACAAGTTGCATGTCAAGCGTGGAGCAAGTCTCATGAGACGCGGTCATGTAAAGTTAGACCGGGCCGCTTCATCCCACCATCCCGCAAGATGCAAACTACACTCACTAAAAACAACAAAAGCATCAACGCCCATAAAAATCATTGTGTTCTACTCGTGCAACCAATCTATGCATAGACACGGCTCGGATACCACTGATGGGATTCGTACGTAGCATAGAAAAAAATCCTACCGCAAGAACGAATAACAAGCCAAGATCTAATCTAGTAGATGGTAGCAACGAGGTGAAGATCAACATACCCTCGAAGATCACAAAGCGTTAACGAGATAAATCTCGTGGTGGATGTAGTCGATCACTTGCCGCTTTCAAAAGCGCGTAGAAGATCTTGACGGTGCCATAATCGGGCAGCACCTCCGCACTCGGTAACACGTACGGTGTTGATGATGACGTCCTTCTCCCCGTTCCAGCGGGCAGCGGATGTAGTAGATCCTCCTCGGAATCCCGCCAGCACGACGGCGTGGTGACAGTGGTGGTGGAGATCTCCGGCAGGGCTTCGCCGTAAGTGCTGTGGGAGAAGAAGGAGGAGGGAGTAGCTAGGGTTTGCGAGAGAGGGGGGCTTGGGGCGCCGACTAGGGAGCCCTTGGTGGTGAGGCCAAGTGGTAGCCAGCCCTCTCCCTCTCCCTCTCTTTATATAGGTGGAACGCCCAAGGGTTTGCCCAAAATCCGAATAAGAGTCCAACTCAAAAGCTTCCATATGGGTGAAACCTAAGGGAAGTGGGATTGCTCCCTTTCCTTCCCCTATGGCCGTCCATGGAGGTGGAGTCCACCATGGAGTCCACCTTCCCCTTTGGCTGGCTGGCTAGGGTTGGTGGAGTCCATCCGGGACTCCACCTTCCATGGTGATTTCTTTCGGAAGGTTCTAGAACATTCTAGCGCATTCCATAAATGCACCGGATCATTTCCAAACTTGGAAAAGTGACTTCCTATATATGAATCTTATTCTCCGGACCATTCCGGAACTTCTCGCGATGTCCTGGATCCCATCCGAGACTCCGAACAACATTCTAACTCCATTCCATATTCCATATCTACTTATAAGGACATCAAACCTTAAGTGTGTCACCCTACGGTTCGAGAACTATGCGGACATGATCGAGACTCCTCTCTGATCAATAACTAATAGCGGGACCTGGAGATCCATAATAGCTCCCACATATTCAACGATGACTTCGTGATCGAAAGAACCATTCACATATGATACCGATTCCCTTTGTCTCGCGATACTTTACTTGTCTGAGGTTCGATCATCGGTATCTCCATACCTAGTTCAACCTCGTTACCGACAAGTACTCTTTACTCGTACTGTGGTATGTCATCTCTTGTGACCTAGTCACATGCTTGCAAGCTAATTAGACGACATTCCACCGAGAGGGCCCAGAGTATATCTATCCGTCATCGGGATGGACAAATCCCACTCTTAATCCATATGCCTCAACTCACACTTTCTGAATACTTAATCCCATCTTTATAACCACCCATTTACGCAATGACGTTTGATGTAATCAAAGCATCCTTCCGGTGTAAGTGATTTACATGATCTCATGGTCGAAGGACTAGGTAAGTATGTATTGAAAGCTTATAGCAAGTTGAACTTAATGACTTGATCTCATGCTATTCTTACTATGGGTGTGTCCATCACATCATTCACCTAATGATATGATCTTGTTATTAATAACATCCGATGTACATGATCAGGAAACCATGATCATCTATTAATCAACAAGCTAGTTAAATGAGAGCCTTACTAGGGACTCTGGTTGTTTACACAACACACATGTATTAATGTTTCCGGTTAATACAATTATAGCATGGAGTGTAAACATTTATCATGAACACTAAGATGACTATTTTATTATTGCCTCTCGGGCATATCTCCAACATACACTTTATGTAAGGATCTCCAAAGTATAAGACCTAAAAATTATCTTAATAGTAGTTTCTAGTTTATGACAAAAAACCATATTTATTGAATGACCTTGAGTTTAAATCCAATATCTAGAATGATTCTTTACATGATTTTTGTGTCAAAATATTTCTTATAGGTTACAGAGGTTTCGATAGTAAGTTAACAACCTGCACATGTTTTGTAGTTGGTACTAAAATATCATTTCTCATAGTAATCACTAATGATCGTAAAATCATGCAAACATACTATTCTTGTATGCATACAATTTAATTATCTCCGGCTCCTCCTCTTCCATATTCATACAAGCATTTTAATTATCTCATACAATTGTATCTATCTATAAAATGTTACAACTGTATGAATATAAAGTTATATCTACCAATATAAACATTTTAAATCATATCTAATTGTAATCTTGTAACGGGCTTTGCTCTATTATGTTACTTTTCACATAATGGCAATCATAACTTACATGTTTAAATAACATGGCAGTTGTTTGGATGAATTATTAACGGGTAAAAGCCATTATAGAGTCACAACTTATTAAGGAGTAAAAAGTAGAGGATTTTTTAAATACTTATATGTGTATTAAAATATTTATAGGGGTTATGTTTTACTAGTAGTACATGCATGTAGTACCATAGCGTGTAGTACATGCATGTTTAAATCGTTACCAGACTGGGTCCACATGATTAATCGGATAAGATTAAACATACTTTTTGTTGGAATTTCCTTTTAATTTTGTATAGTGATTTTAGGCTGTACACAAGAGATAAACAACATAGTAGATACGTGATGTATGTAGGAAACTTAATTACGTGACACTAAGTTATTTCACTTATTTAATTAAATCTTAACTGTAGATTTTAGATCTAACTATTGAAAATAATTTTAATGAGGTGGACTAACGTGGTGTCTTGCAAACATAACCTTGTATTATGCTTTTAGTATAGTAGAAATAGATGGCAATCATAACTTGCATATTTAAATAGCATGGCCGTTGTTTGGACGAATTATTAAGGGGTCAAAGCCATCATAGAGTCACAACTAATTAAGGAGTAAAAAGTAGAGGATATTCTTAATACTACTTATATGTGTATTAGAATATCTATAGGGGGTAGGTTTTACTAGTAGTAGTACATCGCAATGTTCATTAATGAGGGGGCAAGTGTTGATTGTGCCCTAACCACTTAGCGGTAAGCAATAAATCATTTTATTTAAGGCACTCACTCATTGTATATATTGGATTAGAACCAGTTGGATCATGTTATGCCTGAATTTTCTCTCGCCTCTTTCTACCTTTCTGTTCTCTTTTATGTGGACATGGTAGAACCACCGATGACAACGAACCTTAAAATCCCCAATAAAGTAGTAATTTTTAGGGCGTGCAAGTATATATCATTAAATAATTCATTCGGTGGCAAACCAGCAGCACTTCACTGATCATGAGGTCAACAAATGTTGCTCCCATTTTGTGCATTCCCAAAGGTAAAGGTGAAGGCTGCTCTGTTGTGCCAAACGGATCATATCAGGCAAAGACCCCAATATGTATGCACTTCCTTTTGGCGTGGGTTGTTTTGAAGTGGTATCATGTCTCTTTTTTTCAAGAAACCACGGCTTCCTTTGACAAAAGTAGACACCGTCGGCAAGTGCAGAAATGACGCTGCAGTGCAGAGTTAAAAGGATTTTCACCTTCTTTCGCGCCTTGTTTTCTACCCCTTACCTGAAGAAGTCAACCTCTTGCACTCCCCAAATGTTGGTGGTTTCTGTGACTGCTTTTGCTTGACATCCAGTCAAATGAGAGTGCTGGTGCGTGCCGATCCCGAAAGCATGTGGGATCTCTAGTGTGATTTGCTGATAGCCTCGGCTTTTCTTCCACCGACTGGAAATGCACTGACATGGTAATTCACCTCCTGATCAGTAATCACAAAGCAAACGGTGAAAGCATGTTGTAGTTTCCCCCCACTCATATCATGTAGCAAATGGCTGATAGCAACACAATAACTACTGCACCAAGTTTTTATCCACAAAAAAAAAACTACTGCACTTGGGTGTGAGAACAAATAGGCCACCTGCAACTCTCTGTACTTAAAGCAAATGGGATGTTGGAGCAAGATAATTAAGCAGCAACCAATCAGCGTACAAGAAGGCGATTTGATTGTGATTGTGACGCCGCACTACAAAAACTTGCTAAGTAGATTCTTATCAAAGAAGGAACATCCCTCGTGGTCGAACAAAGACTGGGTACTGTTCCCTGTGTTTTCTGCCGTAACCGTCTGCAGTGCCACACATTGTTCTTCAAAGCTCAGACCATGATTACGAGAGCATCATCAAAGACGCTGGACTGAATCCCAGCGACGCATTCTGGTCACTCACCTAGCTCGGCTCTGGGTGCTCGCCACTGTTGCCATTACCGGCCGCCACGATCGAGCGACGGGAGGAGACGAGGAGGTAGATAGATGCTGCTAACCTCGCGGCCGATGCGCGCAGCTTAGCTAGCCTGCGTCTTTCGTGACCTAATAAGGCATCGCCTTTCGTCCAGACCCCCCTTGCAACTTCGAGGAAGAAACGAGCTCGAGCTAGCATGCACGCACGTACTGAGGTGGGAGTGGAGGCCAGCCGTGCCGTGCCCCCGGCCGGGAACCCGTAACTGGCTTCCACTTGTCGACGAGAAGGGGTGACTTGGTGAGACGGGACCCCGGCCGCGTGCGTGTGCTGAAAACGACGCGACTTTGTGGCTGTGGTTTGAGTTTTTTGATCGATCGGTCGTCGCCTCCTTTACATTTTTCAATACGGTCGGAAAGCCGCAATACCGTGGCAGGCTGGCAATGTGGATCAGATAGATAATCCTCTATTGCAGCTGACACGATTACAACGTGTTGCTTCATCGACATACAGGTTTATTGCATCATACACGTAGTAGCAAGTAGCAACCAGCTCAAAAGGAGGATGTTCTGAGCTCCATTTGCCAGGGGCTGTGCTTGGTTGGTTGTGTGCCTATTTTGGAGCTCCAGGGCGCCAGTCTCTCTAGGGGCATGGTCACGCAGAAATGGGCCAAAAGCCACGTTGAATTGCCTGCATTTTTAGGACATCTATGACCACATTGTTTGGGTCACTGCACGAATAGTTTTGTGCAAAGCTGATGCAATAGAACGTGTTTCGTTGTCTACATTAGTATGCATGTGGTTACCTCGTTCAAACTTTGGTGAGGTTACCATTACATCAGATTAAACAAGAAGATCGTAGAGAGGGATCAGAAAACGAGTTGCTTGACGATCACCACGAGTAGGGTGACGACTAGCTTACTCTCCCGGGCCTGATCAGGAATTGCCGCATCCATACCTTGAACAACATACGTTAATCATCCATACTTTGAACAACCATTGCCTCCTCAGCCAAGATCGAATTTGTGCTACTCCTCCTTCGCTTCCTTGTAGTTTCATACCCTCTATAGTTGTTGTTGGGGAAATCATTGACTTGATCTTCGCAGATCCTTCAAAAACTGTAGAATCCTAAGTGCCTCCCTCTGACCAAATAGCGCTAACATGGAACAGAAATAACAAGTTAAGTACAACATCACAAGCATGACAAGTTCACAACAGAAACTAAGTGGAGCATGCATGATCATTACTAAAAGGGGATCACAAGTTCATCCTAGCACTATGGTATGGTGTTAACTTACCACCACATCAAAAGTGGGTGTCATCCTACCACCGCACACGAGGGGTTAGTATATAAATTCCATAACAAGTTTGTAAGCCTTAGCTACCACCAAAATACACACCATCAACAACTTCATCATCATTCTCACCATCACCAACAAGCATGCATGCCCATCCCCGAGAAACCCTAGCACTAGTAGTAGTTCTTGCCTAGGTAGGTCCTAAGAGCATCTCTAACAGAGCCCGTAAACTGGGCAAAACCGAAAAATAACTGCCATTTTATGGGTTCAGTTCAGAAAATGGCGCAGATCAGTCACCGTAAACGAGCCAAAACCGAAAATAGCTTTCATGTCGAGACCGAAAACACAACTCGGCCTGTATTTGTAGGGGCTGAAAGAGCGAACTGAACACCAAATCCCTACTCGTGGCGCGCTGAATTTTCAGCTCGAGCCAACTGCTTCCGCCGGTACAGTCGCCGGAATTCAACTAAATTCGTCGGAATCCAACCAAATTCCGGCGAGCTCGCTGCGGCGTGGGGCGGCGCGGGGCGGGGCGAGCTCGCTGCGGCGTGGGTGACATAGGCATCCCTAATGGGCCTGCCGAAGATGGTACACGGGGTTTACTGGAGGCCCACAACCCGAAGTTTATGAAGCCCGGAAGCCCAGTTAAGAGATAGTTTGGAAAGATAGAGTTGTATTAGGAATAATGACTTGTAACTATTACGGGACGGACTCAAAGAGTCTCCCGATCTTTGTAACTTGTACATCACGAAACCCTCGGCTCCACCTCCTATATAAGGGGGAGTCGAGGGAGGAAGATAGGATCGATTTCATTGTCAACACAACCCTAGTTTCTTAGTAGTCGAGTACTTTTCCAGCTGAACCCTCGAGATCTACTTGCCCTCTACTTCCTTTAAAACCCTAGTCTACAATCTGTCGGCATAGACAAGTCGATACCTTGTCAATTGGCGCCGTATGCTATTTACAAGAGTAGGGGTCCATTACAAAAGGTCAGCTCCTAGTGAGTCGACGAAAATAGACGTATATCATAAGGATATCGACATCTACCAAAAGAAAGATAGCAAACGGAGGAGTGAGTTGGTCTACTTGACCTCCGGCTTGGCAGAACTGGAGGAAGCAGCTGGCTTGTATCCGAGGAAGGAGAGAATCTTCTTCGAGTGTGGCTTGGCAGCCTTAATCAAGGACTGCCACCTCTCCTTGTTTATCCCCTTTGTTTCACCAGCTTTCGCCCAGTCGATGTTCTGCTGGCTTTCGGCAACCAGGGCTATGGTAGCTTCAACGCCAATCTTCAAGTTTTCCTGCAGGAAAGCCAATCCGAGATTCTCCTAAGGAATGAAGCGCTTGACAAGATCAGAGAAGGTATCTGGTTGGGTTTTCTTCGGGAAGAAGTAGGGGAAGAGGCGTGTAAACGCGGTCCGCGCATCAGCAATACTGCGGCGCGCCAGATCCCCGTGAATTTCAAGAAGGGAAAGGGCGTCGAGAAGACGATCCCCTTCAGATTCCTGAAGTTCAAAATTCTGACCCATTTTCCCTGCTGAAACAAAGTTCGGGTTATCAACAAATATAAGGAGAGCTAATCTTGGAAGAAACTCGATCAAAGTGATCAATGAACTTACTGACAAAACGACGATTCTGCGATTCCAGGCGGGCAATGACATCCTCTTCATGAGCAATCTGTTGAGTTGTTTTCTCACTCAAAGCAGTTTCAGCTTGATGGAGTCTCTCTCGAAGATCTCCAACAGAGGCAGCGTCCTACTCGGCCTTCTCGCGAGCTTCTTCACTCTACTCCAGCTTGAGGGCGAGATCATCGGCACGCTTCTTAGCCTTGGCGAGAGCCTCTAGCGGAAGGAAACAAAGCAGCAGTCAAGATAAAGATGGCAATATAGTTTACTTGATGAAAAACAATATATCTTATTCACATGACGATGTACCTTTCAAACCATTGACAGTGTCACGGTACCCAATAAATTGAGTGCCGAGACTGATGAAGTGTTGCATCAGAGGCTGTAAAAAGAAAGACGACAGAAAGGTTCAGAACAGCAAAAACTCGACAAACAATACCAAAAAAGCTGCAAGGATCCTTACATCATCCAAGGGAGGAGCCGACGAACTCCCGATCAAGTCGTGTTCCTCGCCAAGCTCAATCCTCGCTCTCTTTGGCGAGGGGGCTCGGGGGCTGACGACAGGAGTCGACGTTTCCAAGTCCTGATGAGGAGGAGGTGAGGTTTCCTCCGTTGCTCGGTGAGCTTCCGAGAGAACTAAAGTTTGCGACGTGCTCGTCGGAGCAGTCACATTGGCGGGTGGTTCTTCTTCTTCCTCGCCACTACCCGTAAAGATATAATGAGAAATAGTTACAAGAAACATATAAAAGAAAAGAGGAGGCAGATTAGTTTACGAGCTAACGATGGCATCCTCGTAAGGACAGAAGGCACCCTCTTCCTCGGGAGCAGTTTCTTCGGCAAGAGATCCGCCGGGTTTGGAGGTGCCGGAATCTTCGACATCACCCCTCTTCCTCTTGCTCCTTGGGGAAGCAGCGGAAGGGAGAGAGTGTCTGATTCGGAGGCATCGGATTCTGTCTCTTTTTCAGAGGAAGCCGCGGATTTGTGAGATCCTGCGACTTCACACTCAGGGCGAGAAGTACCCTGCGAGTCGTCGGTAACGATGGCTCGTTCGTCGACCTCCCCACCTTCAGGAAGGGGAGGCAGGGAGGATAAAACTTGATGTTTCTGAAGAAGGAAAAGTTATACCAACAGAAAGTTCAGCAATACAACAGTGGAAAAAATATGAATCAAAGAAGACAAGTTCAGCAAGATAGGAGTCGAAAACAAATAAATTCGAGAGGACAAGTAGTTTACCTTGGGGAGGGCGTTGGTGCCGCTATACGGCTCCAAGCGACACGAGGTTGGAATCGCGTCTTTCTTGCTCAACGATGAAATACGCCGGACAAGCTTTTCCAAATCCTTCACCGAGAGATCTTTGGATATGCGGTCCGCGTCTTTATTGCCAGCGTACATCCAGAGGGGGGTTTTGCGAGCCTGCAGAGGCTGCACCCTGATCCTAAGGAAATATGCGGTGATCTGAATACCCGACAATTCCTTGCCACGGGTATTCTGAAGCTCGTGGATGCGCTTCATCAGTGCATCTGTCGCCACTTTCTCTTCGTCGGTAGCTTCAGCATCCCATGACCAGCGTCGAAGGATTTTTTCGCTACCATCAAAAGGCGCGATATTGTAATCTTGCAAGTTGATGTGCTCCTCGCGGATGTATAGCCATCTTCTGCGCCACCCTTGGACAGAATCAGGGAATTTGATATCGAAATATTCGACATCAGGACGGACGTAGATAACAACACCACCTACATTGTAGGCGATGTTGTGGGAGTTGTTGCGGCGAACAAGGAAGATGCGTTTCCACAGGCCCCAATTTGGAGGAGTCCCGAGAAAGCACTCACATAGAGTGATGAAGATGGAGATATGGAGGATAGAATTGGGAGTAAGCTGGTGTAGCTGCAGCCCATAAACAAAGAGTAATCCACGGAGGAACTCATGGATAGGAGTGGACAAGCCGCGGATGAGATGGTCAACGAAGGTTACCCGGTATCAGATGCGGGGCGTCGGGAAGCTTTCTTCACCAGGGAAGATCAGCGTCTCGTCCTTCTTCGCCAGCCCAAGCTTCTTGAGCAGGTTCACGTCTTGGTTCGAGATCTTGGATCTCTCCCACTAAGAGAACTCCAAATCTTCCGCCGCCATGCCGGTTCTTGGAGAGGTGTGTCTTGAGTCTTGGCCGCGGTGGCATCAACGTGAGTGTTGGCGAAGTTGGGGAAGAACAAGGGCACAGAAGCTTTGCAGTAGCAATGGAGGTTTTTGGAGAGTGATAGAGCAGGAGCGCGGTGCAGCGAAGGGGATAAAAGGAGGAAGAAGAAGGTCATTTTTAGCGAGCCAACGAATCGCCGCGCCGTTGGATGCAGGAGAAATGGATCCAGGACCTTACATGTGTCTCCAGGGGTAAAACAATATTTTTACTATGAAGTAACTAGACAGGCGCTACAGCGCGCGTGCCAGGGAAAGTGGAGGACGTGTGTCCCCCACTTGCGTAACGTGTCAAATACCGCAGAGTTTTGGGCCCACAAGTCAGTGACAGGACATAACTCGCGTCTTCCCGATACATCGATCGTGGCTATTGTCAGCGCTGATGTCACTATAAGGTAAACTTCTACTGCGGTGCTTCGAGGATTGGCGACAGAAGATTATTATTGGTAACTTCGGGAGCTTTTGATCAAATACAAGTTTTTGTTCAAATGCTCGGGGGCTACTTTTAAAAGGAGTTCGATAAAGGACTTGATTCAGAAAGACAAACATTAGCCTACAACCATCATCAGCAACAATGTCATTAAAAGAGAACTTCGAGTAGCTTTATCAAGGATATCGACAGGGAAATTTCGAGTGTTTCAATAAAGAAAAGACGAGAGCCTATGATCAAATACAAGCATTTGCTCATATGCTCGGGGGCTACTCTTATCAAAAGTATTGTTTATACTTCTGATAAGAGGGTAATGTGGATGATAAAAACATAGAGTTGTTCAAAAGTAACGCAAGTTGAGCCTACAACCAAGTATAAATACTCGACTGTAGCCTCGGGGGCTACTCCCATCGGGAACGCTGTTCGCGTACCCGATGAAATTGAAGAAATCATGGTGAGCATATTTTGAGTTATGAAACAACTCTTCATATACTCCCATCGGGAGGACAAGATAAAAATATAAGTCATCGTATGACTCGAACAACTGTGCTATTCCAGCAGCTGAAAAAGGAACTCAACAATATATTCTTAGAGCGCTCTGAATGCCGCAATACTTTGCGAAGGTAAGACCCCAGGATCCGTCCTGCGCGCCGTGGCATCGCCTCTGAATGCGCTCTGCTACTTTTTTCCGTATCAACAGATACGAAGAAAAATCCTAACGGTCGCGTTAGGTACCCGGTAAAACATGACTGGAATTCGACATCTGGTAAGACCTTAAGTGGCACATGTTGAATTACGCCAGTATCCCGAGATCATGTCCAGGGACGTGATCTTGAAGTAGATTTTGCGGGATTGCCACAAGAGCAGTTAACTGGTACCTAATCCGTCAGATGAACCAGCCCTAATTACCGATATCCCTGCATAATATATGATTGCTTTATGAAATATTTTTATTAACTCGAAGAAATACTGTGATAATTGTAATGATAGAGATTTTCCCTGATTCTTCGATTCAAGCAAAATCTCGGGGGCTACTGACATAGGCATCCCCAATGGGCCTGCCGAAGATGGTACCCGGGGTTTACTGGAGGCCCACGAACCGAAGTTTATGAAGCCCGAAATCCCAGTTAAGAGATAGTTTGGAAAGATAGAGCTGTATTAGGAATAATGACTTGTAACTATTACGAGACGGACTCAAAGAGTCTCCCGATCTTTGTAACTTGTACATCACGAAACCCTCGGCTCCACCTCCTATATAAGGGGGAGTCGAGGGAGGAAGAGAGGATCGATTTCATTGTCAACACAACCCTAGTTTCTTAGTAGTCGAGTACTTATCCGGCTGAACCCTCGAGATCTACTTGCCCTCTACTTCCTTGAAAACCCTAGTCTACAATCTGTAGGCATTGACAAGTCGATACCTTGTCTGACATAGGCATCCCAATGGGCCTGCCGAAGATGGTACCCGGGGTTTACTGGAGGCCCACAACCCGAAGTTTATGAAGCCCGGAAGCCTAGTTAAGAGATAGTTTGGAAAGATAGAGTTGTATTAGGAATAATGACTTGTAACTATTACGGGACGGACTCAAAGAGTCTCCCGATCTTTGTAACTTGTACATTACGAAACCCTCGGCTCCACCTCCTATATAAGGGGGAGTCGAGGGAGGAAGAGAGGATCGATTTCATTGTCAACACAACCCTAGTTTCTTAGTAGTCGGGTACTTTTCCGGCTGAACCCTCGAGATCTACTTGCCCTCTACTTCCTTGAAAACCCTAGTCTACAATCTGTAGGCACTGACAAGTCGATACTTTGTCAATTGGCGCCGTCTGTGGGAATTAGGGGTGACAAGGAGCTGATCTCGATGGCACACTCGACATCATCGACTTCTTCGGTGGCAAGCCACGCGATGGACAGAGGTAAACATATCGAAACTGATCTAGTCGATTTTGTTTCTCACCCGCCCTCCCGTGTGGATGCATATGCGTATCTGGAGGAGCCTATGGAGATGACGTTCGGAAGGTTTCACTTTCGCGTCGGAAAAGAGGGATCGCATCGTCTCGAGATTCCGGTTCCGTCGGGATCGTCGGGGGCCGACTCCGATCTGTCGAAATCGTCGTCATCGTTCGAGATGGGTGCCGAGGAAATCTCGCCGCCACGCTTCGTCAAGTCTGCGACAAGCGGAAAACTCGTCAAGATCTTCGGCAACATGTCTGTCGGGTCGTCTGCAGACTCCAATATAAGCAGCGACTCAGACAGCGTCGACAGCTTCGACTTCATCGACAAATCTACTTCTGTTCGGGAGGTCTTCGCCGATCTATGCGACGGTGTCACCAACCCCGATGAAAGTCAAGCTCCAAAATATCATCAAGTCTATGTAATTGGAGAACCAGGTCGCCCACAGGAGGAGACATCAGAGGCTTTCGATGATGTGGGAAATCCATACGTCGATCCCGCTGATCTTATGCGAGGTCTGGGCACCAAGTACGTCGGGCCTGCGACGCGACAGATGGTGCAACTTCCGCAAGCAGCTTGGGACAGAGCTGCAAAATCCATGGACGGTACAGAGCCAATGACTACGACTACCACGACCGAAGAGTTGCAAGCGTACCAATATAAACTTGCCCGTGCTGGACGAGAACTTGAAAAACAGACAGTTGAGCTTGATAGGAGGAGAGCTGCAGCTTCTACGTCAAGCCGAAGAAGGGCAGAGCTCAGCCGACATTCAGGAACTTCGGAATCTCATCATAGAGCAGCCCGTAATAGAGCAAGGTCTAGGCTGCAGAACGTACCTGAAGGCGAGAGGGACAATTTGATCCAAAATCTCGATATGTCCTTTATGTCAATAGATACAAGGGGAAACATTATTCCCAAAACGCCGGAAGCTGGGTACATGGCGACTCAGGCTTTCTTACTGGCAAATAGGCCACCTCCCGGAGATCCGAGAGAAGCATTGTACAACATGGCTATAGTAGGAGTTGGAGTCATGGGAACAGCGTTTGCAAGCACAAGTACACCTCCCGAAG
This sequence comes from Lolium perenne, assembly GCF_019359855.2. Taxonomy (NCBI): domain Eukaryota; kingdom Viridiplantae; phylum Streptophyta; class Magnoliopsida; order Poales; family Poaceae; genus Lolium; species Lolium perenne. The sequence goes on along the minus strand of NC_067245.2, from coordinate 220,758,710 downwards.
GTGCCCCAAGGCAAAATAGTCCACGACCTACAGTGGTACTACAGGACCCTCCAAGAACAAGCGCGGCAAGAGATACATCGACACAGGCGCGAGTCGATAGGGCGCGGCAAGAAAGGAGAGAACATCGGCAGTCACCAGAAGTCGACGAGGAGGAGATGTGTGGGCTCCCATGCTTCACTCGAAAAGTTCGCAAAACACGAGTTCCATTTGGTTTCAAGTTACCCGACAACTACAAGAAGTTGGATGGCCTGCAAGATCCCGAGAATTGGTTAGTTGACTATCTGGAGACAGTAAAATTAACAAGAGGAACCAAAGCAACTGCCATGCAGAGCATCCAGGTGCACCTAAGTGGAGCAGCACGGTCATGGATAAAAAAGTTACCACGTGGATCTATCGGCAGTTGGTAAACTTTTGAGGACATGTTCGTGAAAAATTTCTTATCTATATGCAAGAAACCTGCGTCAATAGAGCAGCTACGGGATTATAGACAGAAGTACGATGAGTCGATGAGGACCTACATCCAGAGGTGGAACATTATCAAAAATTCGGCAGAGAACATATCTGATGAACGAGCAATAGACGTGTTTGTTGCTAGGATCCAAAGAAAGGACTTAGTCGAGGACTTGGGACGGACTAATCCGAAAACAATAGCAGCACTCATGGAAATAGAGAATCGCTGGGCAGATGGAGAGGATGCTGTCCACAACAAACGACATAGGTCGCCTGAGGACGATCGTAATCGAAATATTCAAAATAGACGACGATTTTCTCGCCAATTCTCTGACTATGACGGTCCCGGCCAAATATCGGCTGGTTTCCGAGGAAATAGTGGAGGTAATAATCGTGATGATTACCAAAAAAGTGGTGAACAGCGCAACGATTACAGGGATGGTCCCTGTCCCAGCAGGCAAAACAATGGACCGAGGTTTCAAAGGCCATATGTGTCACCCGAAGATCTCTTGAACGGCTCATGCCAAATGCACTTTTTTCTCGACAACAACGGAAAGAGCCAGTCGGGGCATCTGCAGAAGGATTGCCGAACTTTCCAGGCACTGCATAGATACGCGGGGCATGCCAACGCACAGGCCGCAAACAGGAACCCTCAGGGACCAAGGAGTGAGATCCATCTTCCACCTCCTCTCGCAATCACGGACGAAAATCGACACCAGTTGCAATTGGAGGCAGCTCCACACCCTGGTCCTTATATCGACACCAATGGTGCGGTCTCGATGATTTAGAAGGTCAGGCCATCCAATAGAGCTCAAAAAGTAATTTCGCGACAAGTCTTCATGGCAGAAAAGATGCCTCCACCAACAATCGAGTACCTGAATTGCTCGGGACAGGACATTGGCTTCACCATAGCGGACCACCCACAGCAAGTCCCTCGACCAGGGCAATCAGCTTTGATCTTACCAGCGGTGATCGCAGGATTCGACGTTTCACGAGTGTTCATAGATGGAGGCAGCAATTTAAACCTCATGTATGCAGATACATTGAGGAAGGTGAATATATCCTTGGCAAACTTACCACCAACCGACACGCGTTTCCATGGTATCACACCGGACAAGCCAAGTTATCCCTTGGGAAAGATCAATCTCGACGTTCAGTTTGGAACCCGAGAGAATTACAGAAGAGAGAGGCTGGAGTTCGAAGTCGTGGATTTCCCATCACAGTACCATGCTTTACTGAGACGACCCACGTATGCCAGGTTTATGGCGGTACCACATTACACATACTTGTTGTGGAGACTCCCTGGACACAACGGTCCAATCACAGTAAAAGGTAGTTTCGAGCTAGCGGATAAGTGCGACAAGGATTTTCATCGACTGTCAGAAACTTTCGGGATGCAAGCAGAGTATATGGCGTCAAGGCTAACAAGTGATTATGACATGTTGCCTGATGGAGGGAGGCCACTAAAGGACCAACCTTTGACACCACCAAAAACTCAAAGGAAGTGCAGATCCACCCGACAGATCCCAAGAAGACGATAGCTATCGCAACAAATATGGATCTCGCATAGGAAAGCGTGCTCGTCGAGTTCCTCCGTGAGTGCTGGGAAATCTTCGCATGGTGTCCAGCAGACATGCCAGGAGTACCCAGGGAACTTGCCGAGCACCCTCTTAACTTGGATCCAATGGCTAGACCAATCAAACAACCTTTGTGGCATTTTTCGGAACCAAACTGCAAAGCTATGTTGTCAGAAATTAATCGACTCAGAGAAGCTGGATTTATCAAAGAGTTACATACAGAGGCCACGTGGGTAGCTAACCCAGTGCTGGTCCCAAAGAAAACACAGAGGTCCTTCGCATGTGCGTCGACTTCACGTGTCTCAATAAACATTGTCCAAAGGATCAGTTCCCCCTCCCAAGGATCGATCAAATTATCAACTCCACGGCAGGCTGTGAACGTCTTTCCTTCCTGGACGCATATTATGGTTACAACCAGATTTGATTAAAAGAAGAAGATGAGGTCAAAACAGCTTTTATAACATCCTATGGCGTGTTCTGCTATAGAACAATGCCTTTCGGGTTAAAAAACGCGGGAGCAACATATCAGCGGATGATGCAGAAGTGCCTTGCCACACAGATTGGCAAGAACGTTCAAGTATACATTGACGATGTTGTCATAACGACAAAGAAGGGGTCAACATTGATCGAGGATCTCAAGGAATCTTTTGACAACCTCGATAAATTCTGCCTCAAGCTGAACCCGACGAAATGCTCTTTTGGCGTCCCTGCGGGAGAACTTCTCGGGTTTCTGGTGTCAGCAAGAGGAATCGAGGCTAACCCAAAAAAAATTCAAGCCATTGTGACGATGCGGAAGCCAACAAAGTTAAAGGAAATACAACAGCTAACTGGGTGAGTCACAACTTTAAGCAGATTCGTCGCCAGGCTGGGGAAAAGGCGTTGCCTTTATACGCCTTGATCAAGCAGGGAGAAAAGTTCGAGTGGAACGAAGAAGCAGACAGAGCTTTTGAGGACCTCAAGCGCACAATCTCGACACCACCAATACTGGTGGCACCCAAGGAAAAGGAACCTCTCCTGTTATATATCGCAGGCACGCCTCAGGTGGTTAGTACAGTACTTGTGGTCGAAAGAGAAGAAGAAGGGAAACTCCATGGAGTCTAGCGGCCGGTATATTTCATCAGCGAAGTTTTGTCGCCTTCAAAACAGTGGTACCCGCAGTACCAAAAGTTAGCATATGGAGTGTTCACAACTGCAAGAAAACTGCGACACTATTTCTTGGCACATCCGATAATAGTGGTCAACGAGGCGCCTTTGTCCAATATATTAAACAACCCGGAAGCTACGGGTCGTGTCTCCCTTTGGGGAATAGAGCTTTCCCCACGGGACATCACGGAAGAAAAAAGAAAAGCAATAAAATCGCCGATCTTACCAGACTTCGTCGCAGAGTGGATGGAGCTGCAAAATACGGGATCCCCGAATTTGTTGAGAACCTAGACTATGAACTTTGACGGGTCCAAGAGGTTAGAAGGAGCTGGAGCAGGCGTGATATTAGTATCACCTCAAGGAGACAAGCTGAAATATGTGCTGCGGATGACATTCCCAAACGCATCTAATAACGAGGCAGAGTATGAAGCACTCATACATGGGATGAAGATGGCGAAGGCTTGCGGAGCAACCCAATTAAATTTTTTCGGTGATTCACAACTCGTGGCTCAACAGGTGATGACCCTGTGCGACACGGTCAACAACAGTATGATAGCATACAAGGAGGTATACAATGAACTCGAAAAGCTCTTTGACGGGTGCAAAGTGAATCATATTAGCAAACTTAGCAACGACGAAGCCGATGTTCTGGCAAACATCGGGTCGCGGTGTTTAGCAATACCACCCGATGTATTTTGGGAGGAGATAAGTGAAAGATCGACTAAGGCAAAGAAATAGTCAAAGAAAAAGGATAAGCTCGAGAAAGGCTCGGGGGCTACAGGAATATCAGAAGCAAGCGCATCGGGAGATGAAGAGGAATCACATGAGGTGATGGTGGTGCAAGTTCCTTGGATGCAGGTTTACATTGCATATATCTTAAGGAAAGAAATACCCGAAGATCCAGTAGAAGCAAGGCGAGTTATTCGACGGTCCAAGGCCTTTACCGTGGTTAAAGGAGAGCTGTATAAGCGTAGTATATCGGGAGTATTGAAGCGATGCGTTACACCCAAAGAAGGACGAGTAATCTTAAAGGATGTGCACGAGGGAGTATGTGGACATCACACAAGCAGTCGAGCCATAGCAGCAAAGGTCTTCTGAGCAGGTTTCTACTGGCTAACGGCAATAGAAGACGCAAAGGACATAGTTCGTACCTACGACGCGTGCCAGAGATTTGCGGCAAAACCTCATTCTCCGGCAGTAGAGTTAATGCCAATACCCTTGTCATGGCCTTTCGCTCAATGGGGCATTGATATGGTGGGGAAGTTGCACAAGGCGTGGCCAGGAGGATACGAGTATATGCTCGTAGCTGTCGACAAGTTGACTAAATGGATTGAGGCAAAGCCAATAAATTCGCCAGATGCAGCAACGGAGTTTAGCTTCATCAAAAGTACCGTCTTTCGATTCGGAGTTCCTCATAGCATCATCACGGACAACGGCGGCAATTTCACCTCCAAGGAATTCAAGGCATATTGTGCAGAGGTAGGCATCAAACTACATTTTGCGTCAGTTGCGCACCCGCAGACCAATGGTCAAGTCGAGAAAGCAAACGGTATCATCTGCAACGGCATCAAAAAACGTCTGCTCACACCACTAGAAAAAGCTCGACATACCTGGCCAGAGGAGTTGCCTAGCGTGCTATGGAGTATACGGATGACACCCAATACAGCGACACAAGAAACTCCGTTCTTTCTGGTTCATGGAGCTGAGGCAGTGCTCCCGATAGAGATAGAACACAATTCCTCGAGAGTGGCGGAATTTGATGACGAAACCTCGAGAAAAGCACTGGAGGATGATATCGATGCACTCGACGAAGCTCGAGACGAGGTGCTGTCAAGGGTCACCAAGTACCAGCAAGATATGAAAAACTACCACAGTCGACATCTGCGACCAAGGTCCTTCCAAGTAGGCGACCTAGTCCTTCGGCTTACGCAAGATAGCCATGAAAAATTCGAGTCACCATGGATAGGCCCGTACATTGTCACCGAGGTAATCGAAGGAGGAGCATATAGAATAAAGGACAAGAAGACAGGGGTTGCAGAGCCAAATCCCTGGAACGTGGCACAGCTTAGGCGTTTTTACGCTTAAGTCAAAATATAGTCATATATGTAAACGTACAATGTACTGAAAAGCCCGCGAGTTTTTAGACGCACTCTTTTCCTTTCAGGGCACCGAGTGGGGCTGGAAGGTTTTTAATGAGGCGGGCTCGCGATGTTGCAATATAGTAAAGATAATAGTGATATATATATATCTTTTTCTTCGACAGGCTCGGGGGCTTGCAACCCGTAGATTCAATATACACATAAATCTTCGCAATATACAATCTACAAGTTATTTGCCTTGGTTCAAACACCTCGCAAAGCAATAAACATACCAAAATATAGCAACCGAAACACTCGGGGGCTAAACAAATATAGACTCAATTATATACAGCCTTCGCAACATACAAGATTTTTCAGAAAACAAGCTCGGCAACAGAGATAAGTCTTCAGTCAAGTCTCATATATATCATCTAGGGATTTCTATTTTTGTGCCCTCGGTTCCTTAGTTGTGCTCAGTTTTCCCCAGCCCCTTAGTTTTTCCTCACTTTTCCCCAAGTCCTTGTTTGAAACCCGCAGAAGGCAGCTCAGACGGCAGGATTCCCGTTAAGTTGACCGCTCCGTTCTGATGTGTGGGGCCGCGTCGTGTGGGCCCGCGTCGCGTGGGGCTGGTAGAAAGGGACCGCGTGGGACAGGACGAGAAGCGTTTGGTTGCACGTGAGCAGGAGCTGGGTTTTGGACGTTCTGTGCTGACGTGTTGCGCCGCGTCGTCTGTGGGGCCGCGTCGTGTGGGGCTGGTAGAAAGGGACCGCGTGGGATAGGACGAGAAGCGTTTGGTTGCACGTGAGCAGGAGCTGGGTTTTGTCTCTCTCGGCCCAAATTGGCATTTTTAAGAGCACCTTTTCCCCTCTTTCTCTCTCTGTCTTTTTCACCAAATTAGTATCAAATCTAGAGAAGCTTCTATTTCTGTCTTTCTTCAATATGGCAGCAAATCTAGTAGCAAATCTAGTAGCAAATCTCTGGGGTTATTTATGCCTTTTGGCCCTCGTTTTTTGCCCAATATGGCAGCAAATCTAGAAGCTAGTATATGATAAATTCACAACAGCATAATCAGAAAACTAAGTATAATACATAAACTGCATACAGCAGCCAAAAGCAGCCAATAATGTTGTTAATGTTCACGACAAACTAAGCTGAAAAATATACAAGACGCACGCAATGTATGGACAACAAGAAGATTAGGATAGGGACCCCAGGATGAATGAATTTGTTCTTCAATCCTCCCCATATATTTCTTCGTCCCTCCATTCGTGCATTACCACAAGGAAATATTCATTGAACTCCTTCCGTCTGCAGTGTGAGGCCAATACATCCTCCAAACGGTATGGCCTGTGTTCATTTCTCAAACCGTAGAGTCCTATTCTATCCACACGTAGTGGCCACTCATCCCAGGCCTTTGTATCATGAGAGTACTCTACGATATAACCCAAATCCGTGTAGTAGATGCTTTTGCCGAGGTTGAAGTGTCGGGTACACTACGGTGTCGACGGAGATACACCGGGTATAATTCACGAAGAAGGCATTACTGCCAATGTTACTGACCGGATGGAGAGAGCGGCTCTGAGTGTCCACAAGGTACACCAATGGTCTGCCCGCCAAAGCCTCGCTGACCAACAACACAAGCAGCAGATCACCATCCGACTTCACAAGGTAGAACTTCTGACGTCCAAGTTCTGGAAATGAAATTAGTGTCTCCATCTTGACAGTGCTCGCGCGCTGCTGCAACTGTACATTGGTGCACACTATTCTTCCGATCTCAAAATTGTCCGCAGCTACTGCATACAGTTCACCATTGAACGGGGTAATGCAACGCAGACAATGGTTCTTGATCGAAAATCTTCCTTCTCCCCAATCTTCATTTATATCCTTAGTTGGAGTGCTCTCATCGACCCAACCAATTTCCGGCGGGTAATGTGCGGCAACGAAGACCATAGTCGGGGATTTGATAACAGCGGCGATTTCAGAAAAGCAGATGGCATCTGCGCCTCAAACATCGTGTTCGATTTCTTTGTGAGTGGGTTCAGCAGCCGTATCTTGTGCGGCGGGTTCTTACAGGCAAGCACGATGACGCCACGGGAAAAGCCGACGAAGTAGAATCTAAAATATATTGAAAAGATAACATTCAGCACTAAGATTGAAAATAAGATCTATGGTGACGCCACGGGAAAAGCCGAGGAATTTGAACCTTGCACGAACTGCAGATAGATCTATGGTGACGTAGCGGGATGTGCCGAGATGGAGGAAGGTGAACTCAGCGGCGCGTGGAAGGGCATGGTGTAGCATGATCCATTCGTGCAGGTGCACGTCGGGATCAGGTAAACCAGAGCGCCAATTTCTACAGACTTGCCTCATAGCAGAGTAGCTGTCCACGTACTCCTCTTTCGCCAATAAGCATTCGCCGATCTTGTGAAGTGGTCCGTCAGCCGTGAGACCGGCCCAGTTCACGGAGGCGCCGCGCTTGGATGCGCCGCCCTCGGATGCGCCGCCCTCGGCGGCGACGGGCTCGGCGGCGACGGGCTCGGCGGCGACGGGCTCGGCGGCGACGGGCTCGGAGGGGACGGGCTCGGTGGCGAGGGGCTCGGGGGCGATGGCCGCCGGCGTATTCTTCTTCTCCATCGCCGGCGGGGAGGGCTCGTACGGCGGTTGGGGTTTTTGGAGAAGTTGATGGGACGTGAAGGGGTGGTTTCGTGCGTGAGCGATAATGAGATGTACGTGTGCGAGAGGGAGGGAGAGAGGGGCTTACGCGTCCTAAATGCGACCCGCGTCAACAATGGCACGTCTTCCACGTACGCACCGCGACACGCGTCAACAATGGCACGTCTTCCACTTCTGCACCGCAACACGCGTCCTCGAGTCTAACCCTGGAAATTTAGATATACTCATGTATACCCTCGAGTCATATACTAGCATTTTTTGTATGCTCAGTTTTCACCTTGAGTGCTAATACTGGCTAGTGCAATATACTCAGTTTTACCCTCAAGTGGCTGGTCAACAGAGAGTCAACAAATGGGATTAACTAGTTAAATGAGTTATTTAATGTGCAAAAAATTCCGAAAAGGAGTGGCACTTACTCATGGAGTCTTTACCACAAATTTCCACTTCTCAAATCATAGATAAATCGTAGATAAATCAAGTTTCACCACAAATTGCCACTTCTCAAATCACCTAGTAGCTATGAAGGTGCATGGTTTTCCATAATAAGCCCTACCCAAAACAGCTTTCCCCAAAACATACTTTGTCTGAATGAGACCATAATTTTCACACTCATGTAGATTTGTATTGCAAATAGTTTGAGGTAGGCCAAGATGGGTTTCATTGTACAAAACACGCATTTTCCATTTTTTAAATCTCATATTTGAATCCCTTAGTCTGTTTACTACTCACTTGCCCTTGGTTTCTTGATACTACTCAGTTTTGCCCTCTCCCTTCACAAACTCTCACAGACGCCCAACATTGCCCTGATTGGTCTAGCCCATGTCACGCGGATCGTGCCCGACGACCGTTGATCGTATGATCTAACGGGCAGGATAACCCCTATCTCTCTCTCTGGTCGGGGCCACCACCCTCTCTCTCTCTCTGTCGTCGGTTAGCTTCACGCAAAGTTTGGTTTTCTGCATTATTTTTCACGAGCTAAATTATAAACTCTTTTTAGGCATTACTTTTCACGCAAAAAATGATAAACCATCACCGATTTGTTGTAGCCATTACTTTTCACGCACAAAAATGATACACCATCACCCATTTCGTGTACCCATTACTTTTCATGCAAAAAATGATAAACCATCACCGATTTTGTTGTAGCCATTACTTTTCACGCACAAAAATGATAAACCATCACCGATTTGTTGTAGCCATTACTTTTCACGCACAAAAATGATACACCATCACCGATTTCGTTGTAGCCATTACTTTTCACGCACAAAAATGATAAACCATCACCGATTTTGTTGTAGCCATTACTTTTCACGCACAAAAATGATAAACCATCACCGATTTGTTGTAGCCATTACTTTTCACGCACAAAAATGATACACCATCACCCATTTCGTGTAGCCATTACTTTTCACGCAAAAAATGATACACCATCACCCATTTCTTGTACCCATTACTTTTCACGCAAAAAACGATAAACCATCACCGATTTCTTGTAGCCATTACTTTTCACGCACAAAAATGATACACCATCACCCATTTCGTGTACCCATTACTTTTCACGCAAAAAAATGATAAACCATCACCGATTTTGTTGTAGCCATTACTTTTCACGCACAAAAATGATAAACCATCACCGATTTGTTGTAGCCATTACTTTTCACGCACAAAAATGATACACCATCACCCATTTCGTGTAGCCATTACTTTTCACGCAAAAAATGATACACCATCACCCATTTCTTGTACCCATTACTTTTCACGCAAAAAACGATAAACCATCACCGATTTCTTGTAGCCATTACTTTCCTTTTAGGCATTACTTTTCACGGTAAAATGATAAACTATACCCCCACAACGGTCGACTCCTCCTTAATTTATTGTGTATAAACCCCCACAACGGTCATCTCCTCCTTATTTTATTGTGTAAACCCTACAACGGTCATCTCTCCCTTATAAACACCCACACGGCCATCCCTTGTGTCAATAGGTTCTGCCTCTCTCTTCTTTTCGTTCACATACACTTTATCCATTGCCATGGCTTCCACGTCTCGGACGCGGACCGGAAGGGGAAGGGGAAGGGGAAGGGGAAGTGGATCATCATCATTGCCACCACCACCGTCAACACTGCCATTGATCATAGAGGAGTTCTTCATCGTCGTCCATGAAGACCCTTTGGTCAAGAAGGTACGTACGCGTTCCCACATATATGATGCATGTGATTAATTATGGGCATGTTCTAAAAAACCTTTAATTTCAAGGGTTCCCTAATTTCAAACGATCGGCGCTCGATCTCTTTGCAGGAACTCCCAAAAAAATTTGCAGACTATCTTGACGGCAAGGAGCCAGCTAAGGTGTATCTGCGAGCAGCTGACTGCGGTCCTCGTCTCTGGACCGTGGAGGTCCTATTTGACGGACAAGGCCGGATGTACCTCGACAAGGGCTGGGAGAAATTCGCCATCGCGCACGGTGTGGATTTCGGCTGGTTCGTACACTTCAAATATGAAGGCGATGATGTGCTCACAGTGAAGGTGTTCGACGGAACAATGTGCAGGAGGTACTACTACTCAGACGACGAAGATACTGACGATGAAAGCGATGACGACGTGAAGCCATGCATCCATCCCCTTTAGATAATTAAGGGGATTATGACCAAGAATATATATGTAGCTTCATATGCATCGATTTAGAGATCTAGCTATTTTCTATATATTATGCATGTAAAAAATAATATCGCATTTCCACTATTATTCGAGCACCACATCCTCCAAACGATGCCGATGCCGATGCCGATATCGGCATGGTCAGAACGGCTATGCTCGCCGCCACTGCTAGGTCAACGTCGGGATACACAATGTTTAGCATAAGAGTCACTTTAGATTAAGCTGCGAAAATGGGCTGAGGCGACCCCTACAGAGCGGCTCTATATTATATTCTCTAAATAAAATAGACGACCACAGCGGTCATTGGCTGCGGAGGCCCCACAGAGCGGCAATATATAATTTTCTATAAATAAATAGACGACCCACTGGTCATTGGCTGCGGCAGCCCCATAGAGCGGCCCCATTTGTCATTGGCAGCACCGCGTATACAATCAGGAAATAAAACGGCCCACGCGTCAGCGGTAGATGGATCCACCCGTCAGCACGAGACGGTCAGCGAGGAACTGACCTCACGGTAACGGTAAGGCCTCTGACCTGACGGCAACCCGCGTCTTCGAGGGGTTTCAAACTAGAGGGAGGGGAAAACTGAGGAAAAACTAACGAGCTGGGGAAAACTGAGTACAACTAACGAAGCAGGGGCACGAAAATAGAAATCCCTATCATCTATGTTTATTCTTTCACCTTCTGTAGAGGCACCCATGAAATCAGCATAATGGCCTTCCAAGAAGAAGTCAGCATCCATCCGAAGTAAATAATCAATCATATCTTCGGCTACGGGTGTCACCACATCGTTGATTTTGTCGACATTTCTTCTTCGCCTCCTATGTTTAACATGACAAGCTTTGACAATGTTGGTCATATCCAACTTCGGATAGCGGATCTGCAGCATGATCATGGCAAACCTGGCGCCAGCCATCAATTGAGCTTTCACAAATCCATAGACCTGATAGGCACTTTTAAATTTTTCCATCAAGTCAGGAAGTGTCGTGGGCTGAAGATTCCGAGGAAACATAGCATTATAGACCATAGCTAGCACCTTGGTACAGAACTCGAGATACTCTCGAACCTGACCCGAACGGTCTTGAAATCTGATAATTTGTCGGGTCCGATCTGGAGAAGACCAAAAACTGGAATCATTGTCCAAGGCAAGATTAACAAGAAGACTGGATCTCGCATCAACTCGTTGATCTTCGGCATCAGCATCCAAAAAAAGAGCCTATTCAGGGGACATGGCACAATAAGATGAAAAGATAGTAACAGACAAAAGAGGATCCAGAATCATGAAACATACCCGCCATATCCAGACTTGCGTCAGCCATCAAGTCAAGCATATAATTTTCTCGGGATACAGCTTGTGCAGCTTCGGTAGTCGCAATTTCTTTCAATGCTAAGGCGTCTTGGGCCTGTTGGAGAGCTATTTTTTCCCGCTCGGACGATTTGCGGGACTGGGCCATGACGATAAGGGATTGTTTCTTCATGGCTTGGAGTTGTTGGAGAAGTTCGGTCAATTCCAATTGATCCAAGACAGCACACGAAGAATCGTCAGGGAAAACGTCGTCAGGTATCCGGTTCGCGTGAGAAGTAGCAGGGGAAGCAACCGATGTTCTAGCAGTCTTAGAGTAGTTATCAAATACCAACTGGAAGAAAGAAAAGGTCGACAATCAATTACCAAACAATGGATCATTCCTTCTCATTGATAAGATGGGATATTTACAAGAGTAGGGGTCCATTACAAAAGGTCAGCTCCTAGTGAGTCGACGAAAATAGCCGTATATCATAAGGATATCGACATCTACCAAAAGAAAGATAGCAAACGGAGGAGTGAGTTGGTCTACTTGACCTCCAGCTTGGCAGAACAGGAGGAAGCAGCTGGCTTGTATCCGAGGAAGGAGAGAATCTTCTTCGAGTGTGGCTTGGCAGCTGATACGTCTCAAACGTATCTATAATTTCTTATGTTCCATGCTAGTTTTATGACATTACCTACATGTTTTGTTCACACTTTATATCGTTTTGATGCATTTTTCGGAACTAACCTATTAACGAGATGCCAAAGTGCCAGTTCCTGTTTTGTGCTGTTTTTGGTTTCAGAAATCCTACAAAGGAAATATTCTCGGAATTGGACGAAATCAACGCCCAGTATCTTATTTTTCCCGGAAGCTTCCAGAGCACCGAAGAGGGGCCAGAGGGGAGCCAGGGGGCCCCACCCCACAAGGCAGCGCGGCCAAGGGGGGGGGCGCCCCCCTATGGTGTGGCCCCACCAGGACCCCTCCGAGGCTGCCCTTCCGCCTATATAAAGCCTCCGTCGCAAAAACCCTAAAAGAATAAGCCACGGGACGAGAAAAGTTACGCAGCCGCCACCATCGCGAAGCCAAGATTCGGGGGACAGAAGTCTCTGTTCCGGCACGCCGCCGGGACGGGGAATTGCCCCCGGAAGGCATCTCCATCGACATCACCGCCATCTTCATCGCCGCTGCTGTCTCCTATGATGAGGAGGGAGTAGTTCTCCCTCGAGGCTAAGGGCTCTACCGGTAGCTATGTGGTTAATCTCTCTCTCATGTACCTCAATACAATGATCTCATGAGCTGCTTTACATGATGGAGATCCATATGATGAGCTTTGTATCACTATTAATCTATGTGCTACTCTAGTGATGTTATTAAAGTAGTCTATTCCTCCTTCATGATGTAAAGGTGATGGTGTGTGCATCATGTAGTACTTGGCATAGGTTATGATTGTAATCTCTTGTAGATTATGGAGTTAACTATTACTATGATAGTATTGATGCGATCTATTCCCCCTTTCTTAGCTATTGTTGACAGTGTGTAGGCTATGTTAGTACTCGGTCTAAATTGCAATGATCTATTATGCTCTAAAGGTTACTTAAATATGAATGCCGAATGTTGTGGAGCTTGTTAACTCCGGCTTGAGGGAGCTCTTGTAGCCCTACACAATGAATGGTGTTTGTTATCAAATAAGAGAGTGTATGTAGCACAAGTGAGGATAAGTTATTTATTTATTATGTGATCAATGTTGAGAGTGTCCACTAGTGAAAGTATGATCCCTAGGCCTTGTTTCCAAATACTGCAAACATCGCTTGTTTACTGTTTTATTGCATCTTTACTTCCTGCAATATTACCACCATCTATACCACCTGTGTTTTACTATCTCTTCGCCGAACTAGTGCACCTATACATCTGACAAGTGTATTAGGTGTGTTGGGGATACAAGAGACTTCTTGTATCTTAATTGCAGGGTTGCTTGAGAAGAATATCTCTGACCTCTACCTCCCTGAGTTCGATAAACCTTGGGTGATTCACTTAAGGGAAACTTGCTGCTGTTCTACAAACCTCTGCTCTTGGAGGCCCAACACTGTCTACAGGAATAGAAGTGTGCGTAGACATCAGCAGCCTTAATCAAGGACTGCCACCTCTCCTTGTTTATCCCCTTTGTTTCACCAGCTTTCGCCCAGTCGACGTTCTGCTGGCTTTCGGCAACCAGGGCTATGGTAGCTTCAACGCCAATCTTCAAGTTTTCCTGCCGGAAAGCCAATCCGAGATTCTCCTCAGGAATGAAGCGCTTGACAAGATCAGAGAAGGTATCCGGTTGGGTTTTCTTCGGGAAGAAGTAGGGGAAGAGGCGTGTAAACGCGGTCCGCGCATCAGCAATACTGCGGCGCGCCAGATCCCCGTGAATTTCAAGAAGGGAAAGGGCGTCGAGAAGACGATCCCCTTCAGGTTCCTGGAGTTCAAAATCCTGACCCATTTTCCCTGCTGAAACAAAGTTCGGGTTATCAACAAATATAAGGAGAGCTATTCTTGGAAGAAACTCGATCAAAGTGATCAATGAACTTACTGGCAAAACAACGATTCTGAGATTCCAGGAGGGCAATGACATCCTCTTCACGAGCAATCTGTTGAGTTGTTTTCTCACTCAAAGCAGTTTGAGCTTGATGGAGTCTCTCTCGAAGATCTCCAACAGAGGCAGCGTCCTGCTCAGCCTTCTCGCGAGCTTCTTCACTCTGCTCCAGCTTGAGGGCGAGATCATCGGCACGCTTGTTAGCCTTGGCGAGAGCCTCTAGCGTAAGGAAACAAAGCAGCAGTCAAGATAAAGATGGCAATATAGTTTACTTGATGAAAAACCAGATATCTTATTCACATGACGATGTACCTTTCAAACCATTGACAGTGTCACGGTACCCAATAAATTGAGTGCCGAGACTAATGAAGTGTTGCATCAGAGGCTGTAAAAAGAAAGACGACAGAAAGGTTCAGAACAACAAAAACTCGAAAAACAATACCAAAAAAGCTGCAAGGATCCTTACATCATCCAAGGGAGGAGCCGCCGAACTCCCGATCAAGTCGTGTTCCTCGCCAAGCTCAATCCTCGCTCTCTTTGGCGAGGGGGCTCGGGGGCTATCGACAGGAGTCGACGTTTCCAAGTCCTGATAAGGAGGAGGTGAGGTTTCCTCCGTTGCTCGGTGAGCTTCCGAGAGAACTAAAGTTTGTGACGTGCTCGTCGGAGCAGTCGCATTGGCGGGTGGTTCTTCTTCTTCCTCGCCACTACCCGTAAAGATATAATGAGAAATAGTTACAAGCAATATATAAAAGAAAAGAGGAGGCAGATTAGCTTACGAGCTAACGATGGCATCCTCGTAAGGACAAAAGGCACCCTCTTCCTCGGGAGCAGTTTCTTCGGCAGGAGATCCGCCGGGTTTGGAGGTGCCGGAATCTTCGACATCACCCCTCTTCCTCTTGCTCCTTGGGGGAGCAGCGGAAGGGAGAGAGTGTACCGATTCGGAGGCATCAGATTCTGTCTCTTTTTCAGAGGAAGCCACGGATTTGTGAGATCCTGCGACTTCACACTCAAGGCGAGAAGTACCCTGCGAGTCGTCGGTAACGATGGCTCGTTCGTCGACCTCCCCACCTTCAGGAAGGGGAGGCAGGGAGGATAAAACTTGATGTTTCTGAAGAAGGAAAAGTTATACCAACAGAAAGTTCAGCAATACAGCAGTCGAAAAAATATGAATTCAAGAAGACAAGTTCAGCAAGATAGTAGTCGAAAACAAATAAATTTGAGAGGACAAGTAGTTTACCTTGGGGAGGGCATTGGTGCCGCTATACGGCTCCACGCGACACGAGGTTGGAATCGCGTCTTTCTTGCTCAGCGACGAAATACGCCGGACAAGCTTTTCCAAATCCTTCACCGAGAGATCTTTGGATATGCGGTCCACGTCTTTATTGCCGGCGTACATCCAGAGGGGGTTTTTGCGAGCCTGCAGAGGCTGCACCCTGATCCTAAGGAAATATGTGGTGATCTTAATACCCGACAATTCCTTGCCACGGGTATTCTGAAGCTCGTGGATGCGCTTCATCAGTGCATATGTCGCCACTTTCTCTTCGTCGGTAGCTTCAACATCCCACGACCGGCGTCGAAGGATTTTTTTCGCTACCATATTCTGCGCCACGGGTATTGTAATCTTGCGAGTTGATGTGCTCCTCACGGATGTATAGCCATATTCTGCGCCACCCTTGGACAGAATCAGGGAATTTGACATCGAAATATTCGACATCAGGACGGACGCATATAACAACACCACCTAAATTGTAGGCGATGTTGTGGGAGTTGTTGCGGCGAACAAGGAAGATGCGTTTCCACAGGCCCCAATTTGGAGGAGTCCCGAGAAAGCAGTCACATAGAGTGATGAAGATGGAGATATGGAGGATAGAATTGGGAGTCAGCTGGTGTAGCTGCAGCCCATAAACAAAGAGTAATCCACAGAGGAACTCGTGGATAGGAGTGGACAAGCCGCGGATGAGATGGTCAACGATGGTTACCCGGTATCCGATGCGGGGCGTCAGGAAGCTTTCTTCATCGGGGAAGATCAACGTCTCGTCCTTCTTCGCCAGCCCATGCTTCTTGAGCAGGTTCACGTCTTGGTTCGAGATCTTGGATCTCTCCCACTCAGAGAACTCCAAACCTTCCGCCGCCATGCCGGTTCTTGGAGAGGTGTGTCTTGAGAGTCTTGGCCGTGGTGGCATCAACATGAGTGTTGGCGAAGTTGGGGAAGAACAAGGGCGCTGGAGCTTTGCAGTAGCAATGGAGGTTTTTGGAGAGAGATAGAGCAGGAGCGCGGCGCAGCGAAAGGGATAAAAGGAGGAAGAAGAAGGTCATTTATAGCGAGCCAACGAATCGCCGCGCTGTTGGATGCAGGAGAAATGGATCCAGGACCTTACACATGTCTCCAGGGGTAAAACAATATTTTCACTATGAAGTAACTAGACAGGCGCTATAGCGCACGTGCCAGGGAAAGTGGAGGACGTGTGTCCCCCACTTGCGTAACGTGTCAAATACCGCAGAGTTTTGGGCCCACAAGTCAGTGATAGGACAGAACTCGCGTCTTCCTGTACAACGATCATGGCTATCGTCAGCGCTGATGTCACTATAAGGGAAACTTCGACTGCGGTGCTTCGAGGATTGGTGACAGAAGAGTATTATTGGTAACTTCGGGAGCTTTTGATCAAATACAAGTTTTTGTTCAAATGCTCGGGGGCTACTTTTAAAAGGAGTTCGATAAAGGAGTTGATTCAGAAAGACAAACATTAGCCTACAACCATCATCAGCAACAATGTCATTAAAAGAGAACTTCGAATAGCTTTATCAAGGATATCGACAGGGAAATTTCGAGTGTTTCAACAAAGAAAAGACGAGAGCCTATGATCAAATACAAGCATTTGCTCATATGCTCGGGGGCTACTCTTATCATAAGTATTGTTTATACTTCTGATAAGAGGGTAATGTGGATGATAAAAACATAGAGTTGTTCAAAAGTAACGCAAGTTGAGCCTACAACCAAGTATAAATACCCGACTGTAGCCTCGGGGGCTACTCCCATCGGGAGCGCTGGTCGCGCACCCGATAAAAGATGGAAGTACTAGAAGAGTTGACAATATAGCGACAAAGATACTAAAAAGGTGAGCCTACAACCAAGTACAAGCACTTGGCTGTAGCCTCGGGGGCTACTCCCATCGGGAACGCTGTTTGCGTACCCGATGAAATTGAAGAAGTCATGGTGAGCATATTTTGAGTTATGAAATAACTCTTCATATACTCCCATCGGGAGGACACGATAAAAATATAAGTCATCGTATAACTCGAACAAATGTGCTATTCCAGCAGCCGAAAAAGGCACTTGACAATATATTCTCAGAGCGCCTCAGTAGCGACTTAAACTCTGAGTGCTGCAATACTTTGCGAAGGTAAGACCCCAGGATCCGTCCTGCGCGGCGTGGCATCGCCTCTGAATGCGCTCTACTACTTTTTTCTGTATCAACAGATACGAAAAAAATCCTAACGGACGCGCTAGGTACCCGGTAAAACATGACTGGAATTCAGCATCTGGTAAGACCTTAAGCGGCACATGTCGAATTACGCTAGTATCCCGAGATCATGTCCAGGGACGTGATCTTGAAGTAGGTTTTGCGGGATTGCCACAAGAGCAGTTAACTGGTACCTGATCCGTCAAATGAACCAGCCCCAGTTACCGATATCCATGCACAATATATGATTGCTTTATGAAAGATTTTTATTAACTCGAAGAAATCCTATGATAATTGTAATGATAGAGATTTTCCCTGATTCTTCGATTCAAGCAAAATCTCGGGGGCTACTGACATAGGCATCCCCAATGGGCCTGCCGAAGATGGTACCCGGAGATTACTGGAGGCCCACGACCCAAAGTTTATGAAGCCCGGAAGCCCAGTTAAGAGATAGTTTGGAAAGATAGAGTTGTATTAGGAATAATGACTTGTAACTATTACGGGACGGACTCAAAGAGTCTCCCGATCTTTGTAACTTGTACATCACGAAACCCTCGGCTCCACCTCCTATATAAGGGGGAGTCGAGGGAGGAAGAGAGGATCGATTTCATTGTCAACACAACCCTAGTTTCTTAGTAGTCGAGTACTTTTCCGGCTGAACCCTCGAGATCTACTTGCCCTCTACTTCCTTGAAAACCCTAGTCTACAATCTGTAGGCATTGACAAGTCGATACCTTGTTAGTGGGGCAGTGATACGTCTCAAACGTATCTATAATTTCTTATGTTCCATGCTACTTTTATGATGATACTCACATGTTTTATACACACTTTATGTCATTATTATGCATTTTCCGGCACTAACCTATTGACGAGATGCCGAAGAGCCAGTTGTTGTTTTCTGCTGTTTTTGGTTTCAGAAATCCTACAAAGGAAATATTCTCGGAATTGCCCAGGGTCTTATTTTTCCACGAAGCTTCCAGAAGACCGAAGGGGATACGAAGTGGGGCCACGAGGGCCCATACCCATAGGGCAGCGCAGCCAGCATGGGGCCCGCGCCGGCCTATGGTGTGGGGCCCCCGCTCCGCCTCCAACCCTGCCCTTCCGCCTACTTATAGCCTTCGTCGCGAAAATCCCTGTACCGAGAGCCACGATACGGAAAACCTTCCAGAGACGCCGCCGCCGCCAATCCCATCTCGGGGGATTCAGGAGATCGCCTCCGGCACCCTGCCGGAGAGGGGAATCATCTCCCGGAGGACTCTTCATCACCATGATCGCCTCCGGATTGATGTGTGAGTAGTTCACCCCTGGACTATGGGTCCATAGCAGTAGCTAGATGGTTGTCTTCTCCTCATTGTGCTATCATGTTAGATCTTGTGAGCTGCCTATCATGATCAACATCATCTATTTGTAATGCTACATGTTGTGTTTGTTGGGATCCGATGAATATGGAATACTATGTCAAGTTGATTATCAATCATATATGTGTTGTTTACGTTCTTGCATGCTCTCCGTTGCTAGTAGAGGCTCTGGCCAAGTTGATACTTGTAACTCCAAGAGGGAGTATTTATGCTCGATAGTGGGTTCATGCCTCCATTGAATCTGGGACAGTGACAGAAAGTTCTAAGGTTGTGGATGTGTTTTTGCCACTAGGGATAAAACATCAATGCTTTGTCTAAGGATATTTGTGTTGATTACATTACGCACCATACTTAATGCAATTGTCTGTTGTTTGCAACTTAATACTGGAAGGGGTGCGGATGCTAACCCGAAGGTGGACTTTTTAGGCATAGATGCATGCTGGATAGCGGTCTATGTACTTTGTCGTAATGCCCTGATTAAATCTCATAGTAGTCATCGTGATATGTATGTGCATTGTTATGCCCTCTATATTTGTCAATTTCCCAACTGTAATTTGTTCACCCAACATGCTATTTATCTTATGGGAGAGATACCACTAGTGAACTGTGGACCCCGGTCCATTCTTTTACATCTGAAATACAATCTACTGCAAACTCTGTTCTTTACTGTTCTTCACAAACAAACATCATTTTCCACACCATACGTTTAATCCTTTGTTTATAGCAAGCCGGTGAGATTGACAATCTCACTATTACGTTGGGGCAAAGTATTGTGATTGTGTTGTGCAGGTTCCACGTTGGCACCGGAATCCCTGGTGTTGCGCCGCACTACACTCCGTCACCAACAACCTTCACGTGTTCCTTGACTCCTACCGGTTCGATAACCTTGGTTTCACACTGAGGGAAAACTCGCTGCTGTACGCATCACACCTTCCTCTTGGGGTTCCCAACGGACGTGTGTCAACTGCACGTCAGCAGGCAGCGCGGGACAAGGCGAGCTCACTGCGGGGCGGGATGAGCTCGATGTGGGGCTGCTCGGGGCGGAGCGGGCGAGATCGGGGAGGGGCGGCCTGGGCGCGGGCGTGGCGGGGGAGGGGTGGCGCGGCCGGGGTCGGGCCGGGGCGGTGCGGGAGGGCCGGGGTGGGGCGGCGTTGCGCGGGCGGGGCTAGGCCGGGGCCAGGGCAGCGCGGGCGGGGCCAGGGCATGGCGGAGCCGGGGGCGTGGGGCGGCCGGGGCAGGGCCGGGGACGGGCGGACGAGGCCGGGGGCGGCGCGGACGGGGCGTGGCTGAGCCGGCGCTGGGGCGGACAAGACCGGGGGCGGCACAGCGCAGGCGGGGCCAAGGTAGGGCGGGGCGGAGCCGGAGCGGGCCGGCCGGCATGGACATGCGTGGTTGGGTGGATGGACAGAGCTAGAAGAAGAAGGAGGAGGAAAGAAGAAAAAAAGGAGCTCTGACATGTGGGTCTAGTGCCATATTTAGGAATATGCTTTTTTACAGTTTGAGTTTACGGGTTCTGATCTGCGCCGGCACATTTTCGAACCGTAAACTCGAGTTCGGTGGCCTGAACTCGCGTTTTACAGTTTGCATTTTTACGGGCTCTGCTAGAGATGCTCTAAGCCACATGATCTTGTGTGCCTTGGCCATACCAACAAAGTTGGTACCCTAGGCCTTGTGTTCGACAAGGTGGCCGAGAGCCGGCATAAGAGTTTTATGGGAGAACTCAACAACTTTCATGATGGCCTGGTAGAGGTCAGGGTGCACGTCAGTTGGCTTGTTGTCCCTGGTCGCTTGAGCGTCATACCTGACGACTTTGGTGATGCTGCTGAAGGCCTAGAGCTCATCATCTGACAGGACACCCATCTTCCTCTTTCATGCAGCCGATGCATGGACATGGAGGGCTTGTTAGGGCCATTGAAGATGATCGTTTCGGACTCCTATGTGTCAGCTGCTTCCTCAGGTGAAGGTGTAGGTGTACCGAGAGGCGCTTAGTGCCCATGGAAAACTTGCCGATGGCGAGATCTAAAGAGAAGATGATGTGCATTTCATTGTAGCTAGCGATGGAATTGTTGAGGAACTCGACATCCTTTGGGTGGCCCTAAGGATGAAGACAAACACTCAGTTAGGTGTTCAAGGTAGTCATGGATGATCAATTGACACAAGTGCAAATGAGTGTGCTAACCATGATGTGGCCCTAATAGTGCTCAGCCTCTAAGATAAGAGCTCCGCTGAGGTCTATGAGCTTGCTAATCTGGATCCACCTGACCCTACACTTTCTCAGGTGGTTGTACACCTGAAGTCACCTCAGCTCCAAAATGCTCAAATAGTGCCTTCAAAACAACAGTAAGATGGACCTTCTTGAAGTCTTCGTCAGTAAAGATGCTGCTCTTGATGAGCTCGCACATCTTATCTAGCAGAAACATGGATTAGAAGGGCAGCCACTTCATGGTGCCCTTCATTTGATCCAGCATGCGCTTTGTGCACATTCCGAGCATCGTGCACCTCCTGCGCCTTCCTTGCGCCTTTGCAAGCTTGACGGCCACCTTGGAAGCAACACCATGCGCAAGGCTATGCATAGAACTCTATGACATGGATCCAAGCATGGATCCAAGATGTGCATGTTGAGGCAACTAACATTTCTAAGACACGTCAACATTCACAAGGGTTCTCACCCAAGGACCGTGAATTGTTGACATAGGAAGGGATCCACGACTCACCAACGGGGACCAGAGCCTGACTAAGAAACTCGTCGTAGAGCGATTCCTAGATTTACCAATATATTACAAGCCAGTTAAACTAGGCATGCGCATGAACAGTATACAACTACAACTAACTACAAGCATTGACATACATTTGAGTATTCTACCATGATAGAAGCTAGGTAAACAATCAAGGAATCAGCACACACACATTCTTAACATAGAACCAGGTCATACTACAAGCAGCTTGTGCCATAGCTTTACCTAACCTACCATGCTACAAGCTAGGTAAAAAATAAAGGGAAACATGACATGCACATGCTAAACATAGAGTACTCACAGATATAACATTCTAAGTCACACATCTGCCCTAACTAGGGGGAGCTGATGTTGCTTACAATCATCTACGGAGGTGTAGGACAAAGCAAAGAGATCTAAGAAATGGACGTAGTCGCCTTGCCGCCATCGCCCTCACCGCCGACAATGGAGAACTGAGTCATCATCACTTCCTTACCTATTCACTGACCGGAGAAGAGAGCTCGAAGGTGGGAAATGTTGCTTTGGATTTGGCGGCGAAAAAAGAGAGTACATATAAGGGGAGGGTTTTGGCGGGAGGTGACCGAAATACTCCCACACCCTTTTTCACTGCACCGCGGGAGCTCACGCCATCTCCATAAGCACAACATCTCATGCAAACAGTGCTGCATTTTCGCTATAGGGAGACAGCCGCCAGGGTGGCTCCGAGGAAATGGTCAATTTAGGTGTTCCTGCTGGGTCTAGCCTGGAAGTGGTTTCACACACGCTTGCGACAACATGGAGTGAGCCCAGTCAACGAATCACCCAGGATTTTATCTCGCGGGGGCCTGGTTGGACTCCATCAGTGCAACCAATCACACCCTAGACAACTCGAGCCATGCTTGCGCTTAAATACAAGTTTTTTCGGATAATGGAATTGAAAGAATTTATGTGCGCTATATTCTCATAATGAAAACAAAGCATTTTTTCAGTTACAAGGATTTGCGAAAGCTAATAACGAAGTGGAAAAATGTTTTGTTTTGTTTTTGCAACCTCGGATATATTGATCAAAGCAACAATGCAAACGTCCCTGAAAAAATAGACCATGGGGACCTGAACGTCTTCTTGCTGAACTGGCCGATGGTGCACCGCCGCTCCTGCCCCTCCCTCATTGGAGTCAGCTTGTCATTGTTGGTTACAAACAGGAAATCATCAAGGTCACGGTCCTACCTTACCATACAAGAGCTTTGGGGAAGATTTTTTAGTTTCAGTTTAGAATTGTACCCATGCTCTAATCTAGAATCCTAAAATTGTTTGTTTCAATTTTCGAAATTCCAGAGACGAGAATACATCAAAGGTATATGATGATATTTTATGTTTCATCTTAAATTATGTCCCATTTCATATGTTCTGAAATTTTAGGATGCCTACTTTTCAATTATGCCTGCAATCAACATATTATGTTCACAATAAAAACAATAATGAATATTAATGTTTGTTCACTACAAGAAAAGTTGCCATGGCCGACGAAGTTGAAGTCGCGCCGTGGTTGCTGGTGTACCATGGCCGACGATTTTGGGTCTGTCCGTTGTGCATGTCAAAACGTTTTTTTTCTCGTTTTTGAGGCCACCTAGCCCAACGAAAACGGCCAAAACGTTGCGTATGGTGGCCCGGGACGTGGTGCATCTCGAATTCTCGGGTTCGCCGGCCGAGTCAACGCAAACCGCACCGCCGAGGGATGTAGGGCCCAGATGGCAGCCTCTCTGGCATTGTTTTTTTTCTTGATCGCGCCATCTCGTTCAACGCTCTCCGATCGAGCCGTTTACGATGCAGGATCATGGGTCCCGCATGTCATCCTCTATGAACCAAAATTCTTTCTATTCTTGGATTTTTTTGACCCCCTGATTTCTGGCTACTTCCTTTTTCTTTTGATCCCTTGCCGCCTTGGAAACGTTGACACCGCTGCTGCTAAATAGGACCCGCATGTCATCCTCTATGTACAATCAAGTTTCTTTTCTTGGAGTTTTTTTTGGCACCTCAAATTTGGTCACTTGCCTTTTTCTTTCGATCCCCTGCCGCCTCTCAAACGGTGATACCGCTGCTGCTAAATGGGACCCGCATGTCATCCTCTATGTACTATAAAACTTTCTTTTCTTGGATTTTTTTTGGCACCTCATATTTGGTCACTTACCTTTTTCTTTCGATCCCCTGCCGCCTCTCAAACGGTGAGACCGCTGCTGCTAAATGGGACCCGCATGTCATCCTCTATGTACTATAAAACTTTCTTTTCTAGGATTTTTTTTGGAACCTCATATTTGGTCACTTACCTTTTTCTTTCGATCCCGTGCAGCCTCTCAAACGGTGATACCGCTGCTGCTAAATGAGACCCGCATGTCATCCTCTATGTACAATCAAGTTTCTTTTCTTGAATTATTTTTGGCTCCTGATATTTGGTCACTTGCATTTTTCTTTCAATCTCATGCCACGTTGAGGACCCTGCAGGCTCATGGGACCCGCATGTCATCCTCTATGTACTATAAAACTTTCTTTTCTTGGATCCTTTTTGGCACCTCATATTTGGTCACTTGCCTTTTTCTTTCGATCCCCTGCCGCTTCTCAAACAGTGATATCGCTGCTGCTAATTGGGACCCGCATGTCATCCTTTATGTACAATCAAGTTTCTTTTCTTGAATTATTTTTGGCTCCTGATATTTGGTCACTTGCATTTTTCTTTTGATCTCATGCCACGTTGAGGACCCTGCAGGCTCATGGGACCCGCATGTCATCCTCTATGTACTATAAAACTTTCTTTTCTTGGATTCTTTTTGGCACTTCATATTTGGTCACTTGCCTTTTTCTTTCGATCCCCTGCCGCTTCTCAAATGGTGATACCGCTGCTGCTAATTGGGACCCGCATGTCATCCTCTATGTACAATCAAGTTTCTTTTCTTGAATTATTTTTGGCTCCTGGTATTTGGCCACTTGCCTTTTTCTTTCGATCTCATGCCACGTTGAGGACCCTACTGGCTCATGGGACCCGCATGTCATGCTCTATGTGCTATAAAAGTTTATTTTCTTGGGTTTTTTTTCACCCTCTGATTTTTGGCTATTTCCTTTTTCTTTTGATCCCCTGCCGCCTTGGAAACGTTGAGTAAGCTGCTGACTCATGGAACCCGCATGTCATCCTCTATGTACAATCAACTTTCTTTTTCTTTTGATCTCAAGCCGCATTTGAAACGTTGAGACCACTGCTGCTAATTGGGACCCGCATGTCATCCTCTATGTACAATAAAGTTTTTTTCTTGGATTATCTTTGGCTCCTGATATTTTGTCACTTGCCTTTTTCTTTCGATCTCATGCCGCCTTTGAAACGTTGAGTAAGCTGCTGGCTCATGGGTCCCGCATGTCATCCTCTACGAACAATAAAAGTTTCCTTTCTTGGAGTTATTTTTGACACCTAATTTCTGGCTATTTGCCTTTTTCTTTTGATCTCCTACCCCCTTTGAAACGATGACGACGCAGCTGGCAGGTCGGTCCCACATGTCATCCTCTGTGAACAATAAAAGTTTCCTTTGATGGATTTATTTTGAACCCCTAATTAATTTCGGGATATTTCCTTTTTTCCTTTGATCCCCTGCCGCCTTGGAATCGTTGAGGATGCTGCTGCCTCATGGGTCCCGCATGTCATCCTCTCAGAACAGTAAATGTTTCTTTTCTTGGATTTTGTTGACCAAACGATTTTTGGCTTATTTTTTCTTTCGATCTCCTGCAGCCTTTAAAACGTTCAGGGCGCTGCTGGCTCACGGGTCCCACATGTCAACCTCTATGAACAATAAACGCTGAGGATGCTGCTGCCTCATGGGTCCCGCATGTCATCCTCTCAGAACGAAAATGTTTCTTTTCTTGTATTTTTTACCAACAGATTTTTGGTTTATTTTTTCTTTCCATCCCCTGCCGCCTTTAAAACGTTGACGACGCTGCTGGCTCATGGGTCCCCGATGTCAGCCTCCCCGTACAAGAAACATGTGATATCTTGATTATTTTGCAGACAATAAACATTGTATTTCGCTCTGAGCTATTGCAAACGGATAAATTAAATCTTTATTTTTACATAAACAAACTTATATGTTGAATCTCCTTGTTTTGTGTTTTTGCGAAGCATAGGACTTTCCTGTTTTTTTAGAAAAATCCGAACTTTCCTGTTTTGGAGTGGGCTGAAATTGTACGAGTCAAAAGGCCCAGCAGGATAGTTCGAAGGCCCAGATGTCTAGATGCAGCCCAATTGAAATCATTCTTTTCTTGGATTTTTTTCACCCCCTGATTTCTGGCTACTTCATTTTTCTTTTGGTCCTGTGCCGCCTTGGAAATGTTGAGACCGCTGCTACAAAATGGGACCCGCATGTCATCCTCTATGTACAATAAAATTTCTTTTCTTGGATTATTTTTGGCTCCCGATATTTGGTCACTTGCCTTTTTCTTTCAATCTCATGCCGACTTTGAAACGTTGAGGAAGATGCTGGCTCATGGGTCCCGCATGTCATCCTCTATGAACAATAAAAGTTTCCTTTGTTGGATTTATTTTTTACCCCTAATTTCTGGCTATTTGCCTTTTTCTTTTGATCCCCTGCCCCCTTTGAAACCATGACGACTTGGTGGCAGGTCGGTCCCACGTGTCATCCTCTATGAACAATAAAGGTTTCCTTTGATAGATTTATTTTTTACCCTAATTAATTTCTGGCTATTTCCTATTTTTATTTTGATCCCCTGCCGCCTTGGAATAGTTGAGGATGTTGCTGCCTCATGGGTCCCGCATGTCATCCTCTCAGAAAGGTAAAAGTTTCATTTCTTGGATTTTGTTTACCAACTGATTTTTGGCTTTTTTTTTGTTTCGATCTCCTGCCGCCTTTAAAACGTTGACGACGCTGCTGGCTCATGGGTCCCCAATGTCAGCCTCCCCGTACTGCAAATCCTCTTTCTGCAAAGGTTGTATTTCTAGCTAGATAGCTAAGGTGGATTCGAATCTGCCGTGGTTCAGGCAGCTCAGGTAAGCCTTCTTGCACTGATTAATGGAACTAGTGTATAGCAAGGTCAAGACATGTGGCTTGGTGTAATGAATCTATTTGAATCATGTTGTGGATTCAATCTGATAGTTCTCTAACAGGTCAGCCAAAATAGAAATTAAGTTTTTTTCTAAAACGGAAATGCAAATTAAGATGAACACAAACATTAGTTATCATAATAGCTGATCATACATACATACTTGCTAAGAGCAAAAGCTTGCCAGAGTTTTACCACCCATACAATTAATTAGCAGTTCAGATAAGATAACCTTATATAAGTATAACTACAAATGCATTTGCTAAGGGCTCATGGGACAATAGAACTAGACAACCGCAAACTTGATGACCAGCATGTCACAGCGGCATCGAAAGATCTTGACCTTCAACTTTGATCCAATGCGAAGTTTGGCACCGTCAATGAACTTTTTCCACCTGGAAGTAACAGCCAAGCGGCCATCTGTGGGACTGACGGAGTACCGTCCCTCCACGGTGAGACCTTCACTCTCCATGACGAGGGAAATCTTGCCCCTTCGGCCAGCATTGAGATCCTTGGCGATACTTTTAGGCAATTTCTGATTCAAAGCAAGAGATACCAACAAAAATTAGTCAATGGCACCAATGCACTGAAGACTGAACCATGTGAGACTTTGAGCAGAGAAGACATCAAGATAAGAGCAGTTATGTTGTCATATACTCACGAACATAGCCTTCAGATGCGTCCTGGTCACCACACGGGTGGCCACAGCAATGAGCTGAGACCTCGGTGATCTGGCTGGGGCAGGTGCAGGAGCCTGGGCTGGTACACGAGCTGGTGCTGATGCAGGAGACTGCTGGGCAGGTGCAATAAACGGTGCCTCTAGAGGAACCGGTGCTGATGCAGAGAGGCTTGTTGGGCAGCTGCGAACGGTGCAGCTAGAGGAACCAAGTCTTGATGCGTGAGGCTGCTGGGCATGTGTAGTATATGGGGCCTCTACAGGAACCAATGCTGATGTAGGAGCCTCTTTGGGTAGATGCAATAAACGGTGCCGGTACGGGAACCGGTGCTGATGCGGGGAGAGTGGGAAGCGGTGCCGGTTGTGGTGTGCGTGCCCTTTGTGACATCCGCTCCTGTTCCATCAGGGGATCTGCAGCTTTGATCATGTTAAACCCAGCAAGCTAGAACAGAGGGAATGGTTTAGAACAACTGCTCAGAATGTAGTAATCAAAGGATATGAGTACAAAAAAGTTACATATTATATATTTGGAAGTGTCTCCAACTCTGTAAGCAGTTATGTATATCTGCCCGTTTGAGTTTCTGATCCTCAGCTCGTCGCCCTTCTTCAGACCGTAGTCAAAAGCAAACTTTCTCCAATCATGTCCATATAAATATGTGATGGCCTGCGTCTTGTAGACATACACCTCATACACCGTGTAGGTGTTCATCAATTTGCCATTGCCATGCATAGTGAAAGACCCTTCATGCGGACACATCTGGTTAATCATTGGACGAAGTTCACAAGGTACAGTCTGCAGGTGAAAATTGATACTAATGTAAGAAGCAGGAAGACTAAAAACAAGACTTTACTATATGCCAATTCATGCTAAACCACGAGAATACATACCTGTAACTCTGTGAAGGAGTTATTAGAAAGGTAGATAGAGCCATAGGAGGTGTTATATGCGGGGTATGTACATGGGCCCGCCATATTCCCGCAAGCTCGGCATCGGGATGGTGAAGGAAACATGGGAGGTACTACTGGTGCGTAGCGCTGAATGTAAGTGGAAGAATTAGGTTGTGTAAAGTGCATAGTTCAGAGCAATGCAAATGTTGACAAGCGAGTGCATAACACTATGTTACAAACTGAACAGTCAAAATTTAGTGTATGATGAATATAAGCATGCTAATTTGGCGTTTCCGAATTCCAAGAAGCGATGAGATGAGCCGGTGATAATATCAGAAATAAATCATGGCATGTATATGTGGCTTAAGAAAATATACCCGAACCCTTGGATGGTTACGGCCCGGCTGGTCCTTGGACTTGAGCTTATATAAGCATCCAGAAGGTGGGCCTGACAGTAACTTGGTGGCAGCCTCTGCAGATGCCTCATCAGCAGCAGTTGCAATCCTTTTGACCAATGAAGGCTTAGCAGTTTCAGTCTGCATATGAAAATTGAAGAGCAACAGACATCAGCAGTGATATATAAAATGAATCTATGAGACACTGATGCATATAGTGCTGGATGTAAGTGGAAGAATAGGGTTGTGTGTGTTTCTGAACTATTGGTAAGCATAATTAGACAAAGCCGGCAATAAACAGACAAATCAAATCATGTATGAGGATTAAGAAAATATACCTGCTTAAAAAGGATACCACCCAGCTGGCCCGTGGCCTTGTGCTTGAGGAGGTTTTCAGAAGATGGTGGCGGCACCATCATCTTCACAGCAGCCTCATCGGGATCATTTTTATCCATTTGAGTAGAGGCACAGAAGCTTCATCCTGCATATGAATAGCAATAGAACTCATCATTGATATTTAATAAATCTATGAGATGGACTGATGCAAAAAGTGCGGGATGTAAGTGGAAGAATAGGGTTGTGCATAGACAACAGTTGACAACAATGCAAATGATTACAAAAGAAGCCAACGGAACTCAACAGTTTATATACTGGATGAGACAGACTGAAAAGTGAAAAATTAGTGTATGATGATTGTAAGCAAACGCAGTGTTTCTGAACTTTTGGTAAGCATTAGGCAAAGCCAACAGTAATTAAACAGATAATAATAAAATCATGTATGTGGATTAAGAAAATATACCAGATTCATTAAAAGGTCACCACCCAGCTGGCCCATGGCCTCGTGCTTGTAGAGGTTTTCGGATGATGGTGCCGGCACCATCGTCCTCACAGCAGCCTCATCAGCCTCATTTTGCATCCACTTGAGTAAAGGCGCAGCAGTTTCAGCCTGCATAAGAATGGGAACAGATCTCAGCAGTGATATTGAATGACTCTGAGACAGACTGATGCATATAGTGCTGGATGTAAGTGGAAGGGTATGGCTGTGTATGGACAACAGTTCCCAACAATGCAAGGGTGTGTTCGGTTCTGAAACAGCGTGGAATGGAATGGAATGGAATGGTTCCATTTCAGAGGAATGGAATGGTTACATTTTTTTGGTTGGGAAAAATGGAGAGCGGAACAGATCAAGGTTAAACTAATAATTTGCCTCAAAATTGTAATTAGCAATTGCAAATGACATTTAATCTCAAAATCGTAATTAACAGCGCCTAATGGTGCTCTTTTAATCTAAAAATCATAATTAACATCATTTTTTGTTGGGTTAGGGGAACTGGAGAGTAGATGAACATTACTGTATGATGATTGTAAGCAAACGAATTTGGTGTTTCTAAACTTTTGGCTTCGAGATCTTATGGGCTTCAACTATAGCCTACCCCAACTTGTTTGGGACTGAAAGGCTTGGTTGTTGTTGTTGTTGTAAACTTTTGGCAAGCATTAGAAAAAACCGACAATAAACAGACAAAAAATCAAGGCATGTTTTGTGGATTAAGAAAATATACCATATTCATTAAAAGATCACCACCCAGCAGGCGCGTGGCCTTGTGCTTGTAGAGGCATTTAGAAGATGGGGGCGGCATCAACATACTGGCAGCCTGATCAGCCGCAGTTTTGATCTTCCTTTTGAGTAAAGGCCCTAAAGTTTCAGTCTGCATATGAATAGCAAAACAAAAGGCAGACCTCAGCAGTGATATTGAATTACTGTATGAGATAGACTGATGCATATAGTGGATGCTCCTACCCTTTTGCACCATGAACACTAGCTATGGACAGACAAAAAAAACTACTCCAGTTGACTCAGCTTTGTCTAGATACCTCCATCCCAAAGCTTAAGGCTTATTTATTTTTGAGAAATCAAAACAAGTAAAGTTTGACCAAAATTTTAGAACATTCTATCAACAAATATAATATTGTGTAGATACCGTAGGAAAATATATTTCACAACCTATTTAATGATATTAATTTTGTATTTTGCATGTTAATGATTTTTGGTAAAAGCTTAGTCAAACATGGTATAGTTTGACTTTCTAAAAATAATATAATCCCTAAGCTTTGGGATGGAGGTAGTAGTATCTAGAGCTAAAAACACATCTAGATACATCCATATCTACAGATAGTTGAGTCAATTAATTTGGATCTGAGGGAGTATCAGATTCAGACTACATCATGGTAAGTTGGTTAAAAAAAATTACCCCTCGGCGGTCCCTGCCCAGCTCGGCAGTGACATTTCGCTTCTTGTGCTGCAGATCGGGCCATGCTCCTGCAGCAGGTGGGGCGCTATTCTCGTTATCCATAGCCTCAGCACGGAACCTGGAGGTACCAACCTGATACAGAGAATATATAGCATGGTGTCACAGAGGCTTTATGCACAAACAGCTGAAGACATGTGCTACTTTAAGCATCTTCCAGAACAGGAACAGATTGAGGATGTAGACAGACAGAGTGGATAAGCAAACGGAGTACCTGCTTTGCGGGGCTGGGGACGCAGCTCAGGCTCAGCCAACTGCCCACATGCGTGGTGGCCTTACGCTCCATTGCCCCCCCACCACCACCGAGGTATTTCCTTTCCTGTACAAGCTGACAAAAGATACATTGAGGATCTGCAGAAACTACAAAGGTTGCAAATGTCGACAAATAAAGGAAGAACACCCCAATCCAAGCAAAGGTAGCCCCCGCCCCCCACCCCCATCAATCACTCCCAGCGCGAGGGTGACCAGAAAGACACCCCTTTGCCTAGAATAGGAAATAGTAGATGCGCAAGATATCGAGGTGAGGAAAAAAGAACCGATCTCGAGAAAGGAAAGAGCATTACTAGTACTACCTAATCCGCTTGGTCTAGATGCAGCTTGCCCCTCCAAGCTGGATGCCTGGACGGTGGAGGCGAAAGGAGGGGATCGAGCTAGCGGCTTGCATCCGTCGGCTGTCGGCACTCGATCGGGAGAGACAAAGGGAGCTACATAAAGGGGAGGGGTAACATATTTTATTACACAGTGAACTTACTGATGTGACTAGTCATTACATGTCTCACTGAAACTGGGGCCCATAGTGTGGCACCCCAAATTCACTTGAACCTGCACGGCGGGACGCATTGGCGCGTCAAGAAAACCCCTGAATTGTAGCGGGGAATTGAAACATTTCACAAAAATTTGAAATTCAAGCACACTGCCACGCGCCAAGCACGCGGGCTGTTCCTTCCTCTTCCTCGGTTCCTCCTCCCCTATTCGAAAAAACCCCAAATCCCAAGCTCAAACAACAACAAAAAAACCCAAATCCCCTGGCCGCCATGCATGTCCTCGTTAACCCGCTGGAGATCGTTCCCGGACGAGGCGGACCCCCCGCCCTGAGATCCCGAGTTCGTCCGTTCTGTCCACCTCGAGGCACTGCGTGCTGTCTCGCAGCGGCGGCTTGAGGGCGCTGCAGAGGAAGTTCCGCCGGAAAGTGCTCATGGCAATCGTGCAAGCTTACCGGCATGCTGTATCCCGAGAGGAACTGGTCAAAGCTTTGCTATTCGCCAAAAAAAAAAGCGGGCCAAGATCTGGTCAAAGCTTCGTCGATGGCTTGCCGCGAGAGGCTTGGAGTCCAGAGTCAATAAACTAGCTGCTGGAGGACTTGGGCGGTTTACACCGATTCATATTAACTGACTCAAGTTTGTTAGTCTAGTTAACAAATGCATCTAGATACATCCATATCTAGACAAAATTGAGTCAATTAATATGAATCAGAGGGGAGTGCCTGAAAGTGTTTCATGCTACCAATTAATGCGCTGGCAGGACTGGCTGTAGAAGTAATTGTGCTACTACTCATACGATGGTGGGTGTCAAATTTTGCAACGCGATCATCCACTGAATGCTTAATTATAGTTCTAGCGCCAAAGGCGTACAAATCATAACAAAGATAGTACATACTACAGCACCAGAACATAAGAGTACGAATCATAAAGTAGCTCAACATTTTGCATCAGGGCTAGGTGGTCCTGAGACTACCGGGACGCCCCTGATGATCTCCGGGCGTGCATCCGCTTCAACGCAAAGCTGTGTACTCGGTCCACGGCCTCCTTCTGTAGGCTGGATAATCTCAGGTGCAGGACCTTCGTCTATGAAAGGCTCGTCATCAGTACCATCCACAGGTGCATCAGGGCTGGATGGTCTTGAGACTACCCGGACGCCACTGATGATCTCTGGGCGTGCATCCACTTCAACGCAAAGCTGTGTACTCGGTCCACGGCCTCCTTCTGTAGGCTGGATAATCTCAGGTGCAGGACCTTCATCTATGAAAGGCCCATCATCAGTACCATCCACAGGTGCATCAAACTGAGATTCATCTTCAAATCTCTCATCAAACTGAGAGACCTCTTCAACTCTATGCTTCTGCAATTAGTACATCAACAGATTAGACAAACATCTAAGGGATGCAACCTGAACAAATGCCGTTTTACATATTTACCTTCTCATCTGGCACAGCACATGTCCCAGAGCTGAAACCCGGTTCCTGAAGCAAGCGCTTTTTCTCTCCTTCCCGTCCATCCATCTGCAACAAGGTAAATTTGAGTACAGAACCTTGCACAGCAATGCAAACTATTGATCGAAACAGCGGCAGCATCAATATAAATAATTAACTACATATGCCAGCACACATACAGTGTGAGCAAGATCTGCTTCTCCCGCTGAAGGATCATTATGTGGTTCACCATGATAAACCCACCTAACATATGTGCGTTCCATCCCAAAAATGTGTAAATGATCTTCCACTACATGGTGAGGCCTCTTCTCACCATTCATACATGTGCAGCGCGGGCAATACACGTCCAGGTCGTGACCTTCATGAGCTCTAATAAACCCCATAAAGGGGAACATAAGTGTCCATGCAGTATCCAAGTTCTGTCCATCTGTTTAATTATGAGATACAATGGTTGGTGATTAATTTAAGGCGAAGTAGGAAATATATATCCATCGAGTACAAAACTATACTAGTACATGATTATGCATTTCAGCAATCATGTCGAGTACAAAACAAAAAATGCCCATCGACATTTTAGCAAACAGATCGTGTACAAATCTCTGCCATGGCATTTCAGCAAATTAACGGATCGAGTGCAGAACTGACTCTATATGCCCACGCAAATGAACAAATTGATCGAGGACAAATCGAGCGGAAAACTATAAAGTGCCAATTAGTTCGAGCATACTGACGATTTTTTTAGCAGCATCAAGAAAATATAAATCGTTAGGCCGTCTTGCCCGATGCATGATTGAGCTAGAGATAGCAACCCTACCGTGGATCAACTTGACCGCCGGTGCGTCTCGAGAAGAACGACGGGGAGGGGAAGCTTCTTCTTCGCACGGACGGGACGGGGAGGGGAAGCTCTTCGCACGGATGGGGATAAGTTGTGTAGCGGTGGGTGGGGGGTCATGCGGCCGGGCCGCCCGGTAGGTGGTGTTTAATGGAGTTGCGTGTGTAATTTGCCGTGCACAAGGTTGAGGAATAGGCGGTTCCCTTTGCCGCGCGCACAATTCAAACTATCCCGCCCATGTAGTTTAAATTCGCCCTATTTTTGTTAAATCGACATAAAGTCATGTGAGTGGGTGGAAATTAGCAAAGTTGCTTGAAAAATAGTAAAACTATGGAATTATCCTTTAAATATGCTCTACTTCCTGTGAAAATTGGGGTGTGGAGGCATGTTGAGCTGTTTTATTTGTACCTTCTTCATTAAAACTCCCATTTTATGCACTTTGGATGGAAAGAAATCATTTGTACATAAATTTTGACAACGCCATTTGCAAACATTAATTGTTTTACATGCCAAGATGCACCCATCCACCAAATATGGGGCAAAAGTTTATCACAATCTAGATATATATGTATAATTAGTGAGGGACCCCTTTTGATTTTGTGCAATTTCCACTAATTAGCTAGAGAGAAGGGGTCAGTTAATTAGGCCATGTTAGGGGCTATGTGTTTTAGATTAGGGTTGTGTGGATTCAAATACAACTTCTATATTTGTGTGCTATGATTAATCAAAACTAGACCGATCGACTGCGCACACATTATTAGAGGCACATGCCTTTGCGCACAAAGTGCATGTGTGTGTTGTTGGCCACCAACGAGAGAGCGGCGAGAGAGCAATTGAAATCTCCAAATTAAACACATATATAAGCATACATGGTTAGGCCATGCATGCATATTTATTATATATATTGTGAGGCAAATAAATTAAAGTACATGTGTATATATATAAGTGTGTTTCTTGGCCATCAACGATATATAGATCGAGAGAGAGAGATTGAAATATATATATCCCCAAGAATATCTTCAAACATGTATTGAAATATATGCACGAATGATAAGCAAGGTATGCCATGCGCACGTGCACACTAATTATATATATATTATGAGACAACTTAATCAAATGTGTTTTCATTCGAGATCGAGAACTTGTCAAAAATCAAGTTAATTAATTTATCAGCGCTAATTAGTTGGTCGCCTACTTGATGAGCAATTAAGTGTCGTTGGCCTATATATATATATATGTAGGGTTTAATTAGGGTTTAGGGTTTAGGGTTAGCTAGCTAGGGTTTTAGGGTTAGGGTTTACGGTCTAGGGTTTAGGGTTTAGGGTCTAGGGTCTAGGGTTTAGGGTTTAGTGTTTAGGGTGTACATTTAGGGTTTATGGTCTAGGGTTTAGGGTCTAGTGTTTAGGGTGTTTAGGGTGTACGTTTAGGGTATAATTAGGGATTAGGGATTAGGGTTTTAGGGTTTAAGGTTTAGGGATCAACGATCGAGTGCACACACACATTATTAGAGGCACCCGCGCCTTTGCGCATAAAGTGCATGCGTATATATATAAGTGTGTTTCTTGGCCACCAACGATATATAGATCGAGATAACAGAGAGATTTAAATATATATATATATCCCCAAGAATATGTTCAAAAATATATTGAAATATATGCACGAATCAAGTTAATTAATTTATCAGCGCTAATTAGTTGGTCGCCTGCTTGATGCGCAATTAAGTGTCGTTGGCCTATATATGTAGGGTTTAGGGTTAGCTAGGGGTTAGGGTTAGGGTTAGGGTTTAGGGTTTAGGGTTTAGGGTTTAGTGTTTAGGGTTTAGGGTTTAGGGCTTTAGGGTTTAGGGTTTAGTGTTTAGGGTGTTTAGGGGGTGTATGTTTAGGGTATAATTAGGGATTAGGGATTAGGGTTTTAGGGTTTAAGATTTAGGGATCATCGATCGAGTGCACACACACATTATTAGAGGCACCCGCGCCTTTGCGCATAAAGTGCATGCGTATATATAAGTGTGTTTTTTGGCCACAAACGATATATATATAGATCGAGAGAGAGAGAGATTGAACTATATATATTTATCCCTAAGAATATGTTCAGATATATATATATATTGAAATATATGCACAAATGATATGTGCAAGGTATGCCATGCACTCATGCACACTAATTATATATATATTATGAGGCAACTTAATCAAATATGTTTTCATTCGAGAGAACTTGTCAAGATTCAAGTTAATTAATTTATCAGCGCTAATTAGTTGGTCGCTTGCTTGATGCGCAATTAAGTGTCGTTGGCCTATATATATATATGTAGGGTTTAATTAGGGTTTAGGGTTTAGGATTAGCTAGCTAGGGTTTTAGGGTTAGGGTTAGGGTTAAGGTTAATTAATTAGAGTTTAGGGTCTAGGGTTTAGGGTTTAGGGTTTGGGGTTTGGGGTTTAGTGTTTAGGGTTTAGGGTCTAGGGTTAGGGTTTAGGGTTTAGGGTTTAGGGTTTAGGGTGTAGTGTTTAGGGTTTAGGGTCTAGGGTTTAGGGTTTAGTGTTTAGGGTGTTTAGGGTATACGTTTAGGGTATAATTAGGGATTAGGGATTAAGGTTTTAGGGTTTATGGTTTAGGGATCATCGATCGAGTGCACACACACATTATTAGAGGCACCCGCGCCTTTGCGCATAAAGTGCATGCGTATATATATATAAGTGTGTTTTTTGGCCACCAACGATATATATATAGATCGAGAGAGAAAGATTAAAATATATATATTTATCCCAAAGAAATATGTTCAGATATATATTGAAATATATGCACAAATGATATGTGCAAGGTACGTATGCCATGCGCGCATGCACACTAATTGTATATATATTATGAGGCAACTTAATTAATCAAATGTATTTTCATTCGAGAGAACTTGTCAAGATTCAAGTTAATTAATTTATCAGCGCGCTAGCTAATTAGTTGGTCGCCTGCTTGATGCGCAATTAATTAAGTGTCGTTGGCCTATATATATATATGTAGGGTTTAATTAGGGTTTAGGGTTTAGGGTTAGCTAGCTAGGGTTTTAGGGTTAGGATTAAGGTTAATTAATTAGGGTTTAGGGCCTAGGTTTTAGGGTTTAGCAGGGTTTGGGGTTGGGGTTTAGGATTAGGGTTTAGGGTTTAGGGTGTAGTGTTTAGGGTTTAGGGTCTAGGGGGTTAGGGTTTAGTGTTTAGGATGTTAATTTAGGGTGTTCGTTTAGGGTATAATTAGGGATTATGGATTAGGCCGGGTTTTAGGGTTTAAGGTTTACGGATCATCGATCGAGTGCACACACACATTATTAGAGGCACCCGCGCCTTTGAGCATAAAGTGCATGCGTATATATAAGTGTGTTTTTTGGCTACCTACGATATATATATAGATCGAGAGAGAAAGATTGAAATATATATATTTATCCCCAAGAATATGTTCAGATATATATTGAAATATATGCACGAATGATATGTGCAAGGTATGCCATGCGCGCATGCACACTAATTGTATATATATTATGAGGCAACTTAATCAAATGTGTTTTCATTCGAGAGAACTTGTCAAGATTCAACAAGTTAATTAATTTATTAGCACTAATTAGTTGGTCGCCTGCTTGATGCGCAATTTAGTGTCGTTGGCCTATATATATATATAGTTTAATTAGGGTTTAGGGTTTAGGATTAGCTAGCTAGGGTTTTAGGGTTAGGGTTAGGGTTAAGGTTAATTAATTAGGGTTTAGGGTCTAGGGTTTAGGGTTTAGGGTTTGGGGTTTGGGGTTTGGGGTTTTGTGTTTAATTAGGGTTTAGGGTCTAGGGTTAGGGTTTAGGGTTTAGGGTTTAGGGTGTAGTATTTAGGGTTTAGGGTCTAGGGTTTAGGGTTTAGTGTTTAGGGTGTTTAGGGTGTACGTTTAGGGTATAATTAGGGATTAGGGATTAGGGTTTTAGGGTTTAAGGTTTAGGGATCATCGATCGAGTGCACACACACATTATTAGAGGCACCCGCGCCTTTGAGCATAAAGTGCATGCGTATATATAAGTGTGTTTTTTGGCCACCTACGATATATATATAGATCGAGAGAGAAAGATTGAAATATATATATTTATCCCCAAGAATATGTTCAGATATATATTGAAATATATGCACGAATGATATGTGCAAGGTATGCCATGCGCGCATGCACACTAATTGTATATATATTATGAGGCAACTTAATCAAATGTGTTTTCATTCGA
Organism: Lolium perenne; assembly: GCF_019359855.2. Classification (NCBI taxonomy): domain Eukaryota; kingdom Viridiplantae; phylum Streptophyta; class Magnoliopsida; order Poales; family Poaceae; genus Lolium; species Lolium perenne. Next base: position 220,720,100 of record NC_067245.2, on the reverse strand, counting down.
GAGAACTTGTCAAGATTCAACAAGTTAATTAATTTATTAGCGCTAATTAGTTGGTCGCCTGCTTGATGCGCAATTTAGTGTCGTTGGCCTATATATATATATATATATATAGGGTTTAATTAGGGTTTAGGGTTTAGGATTAGCTAGCTAGGGTTTTAGGGTTAGGGTTAGGGTTAAGGTTAATTAATTAGGGTTTAGGGTCTAGGGTTTAGGGTTTAGGGTTTAGGGTTTGGGGTTTGGGGTTTGGGGTTTAGTGTTTAATTAGGGTTTAGGGTCTAGGGTTAGGGTTTAGGGTTTAGGGTTTAGGGTGTAGTGTTTAGGGTTTAGGGTCTAGGATTTAGGGTTTAGTGTTTAGGGTGTTTAGGGTGTACATTTAGGGTATAATTAGGGATATAGGGATTAGGGTTTTAGGGTTTAAGGTTTAGGGATCATCGATCGAGTGCACACACACATTATTAGAGGCACCCACGCCTTTGCGCATAAAGTGCATGCAAATATATAAGTGTGTTTTTTGGCCACCAACGATATATATATATAGATCGAGAGAGAAAGATTGAAATATATATATTTATCCCCAAGAATATGTTCAGATATATATTGAAATATATGCACGAATGATATGTGCAAGGTATGCCATGCGCGCATGCATACTAATTGTATATATATTATGAGGCAACTTAATCAAATGTGTTTTCATTCAAGAGCACTTGTCAAGATTCAACAAGTTAATTAATTTATTAGCGCTAATTAGTTGGTCGCCTGCTTGATGCGCAATTTAGTGTCGTTGGCCTATATATATATGTAGGGTTTAATTAGGGTTTAGGGTTTAGGATTAGCTAGCTAGGGTTTTAGGGTTAGGGTTAGGGTTAAGGTTAATTAATTAGGGTTTAGGGTCTAGGGTTTAGGGTTTAGGGTTTAGGGTTTAGGGTTTGGGGTTTGGGGTTTAGTGTTTAATTAGGGTTTAGGGTCTAGGGTTAGGGTTTAGGGTTTAGGGTTTAGGGTGTAGTGTTTAGGGTTTAGGGTCTAGGGTTTAGGGTTTAGTGTTTAGGGTGTTTAGGGTGTACGTTTAGGGTATAATTAGGGATTAGGGTTTTAGGGATCATCGATCGAGTGCACACACACACATTATTAGAGGCACCCGCGCCAATTTGTGCATAAAGTGCATGCGTATATATATAAGTGTGTTTCTTGCCCACCAACGATATATAGATCTAGAGAGAGATTGAAATATATTTAGGGTTTAGGGTTTAGGGTCGTTTAGGGTCTAGGGTTAGGGTTTAGGGTTTAGTGTTTAGGGTTTAGGGGGTTTAGGGTCTAGGGTTTAGGGTTTAGTGTTTAGGGTGTTTAGGGTGTCCGTTTAGGGTATAATCAGGGATCAGGGATTAGGGTTTTAGGGTTTAAAGTTTAGGGATATCATCGATCGAGCTAGTGCACACACACATTATTAGAGGCACCCGCGCCTTTGCGCATAAAGTACATGTGTATATATATAAGTGTGTTTCTTGGCCACCAACGATATATAGATCTTGAGAGAGATTGAAATATATTTAGGGTTTAGGGTTTAGGGTTTATTAGGGTCTAGGGTTAGGGTTTAGTGTTTAGGGTTTAGGGTTTAGGGCTTAGGGTTTAGGGTCTAGGGTTTAGGGTTTAGTGTTTAGGGTGTTTAGGGTGTACGTTTAAGGTATAATTAGGGATCATGGATTAGGGTTTTAGGGTTTAAGGTTTAGGGATCATCGATCGAGCTAGTGCACACACACATTATTAGAGGCACCCGCGCCTCTGCGCATAAAGTGCATGCGTATATATATAATAAGTGTGTTTCTTGGCCACCAACGATATATATAGATCGAGAGAGAGATTGAAATATATATATATATCCCCAAGAATATGTTCAGATATATATTGAGATATATATATATGCACGAATGATATGTGCATGGTATGCCATGCGCGCATGCACACTAATTGTATATATATTATGAGGCAACTTAATCAAATGTGTTTTCATTCGAGAGAACTTGTCAAGATTCAAGTTAATTAATTTATCAGCGCTAATTATTTGGTCGCCTGCTTGATGTGCAATTAAGTGTCGTTGGCCTATATATATATATATGTAGTGTTTAATTAGGGTTTAGGTTTTAGGGTTAGCTAGCTAGGGTTTTAGGGTTAGGGTTAGGGTTAATTAGGGTTTAGGGTCTAGGGTTTAGGGTTTAGGGTTTAGTACGTGTTTAGGGTTTAGGGTCTAGGGTTAGGGTTTAGGGTTTAGGGTTTAGTGTTTAGGGTTTAGGGTTTAGGGTCTAGGGTTTAGGGTTTAGTGTTTAGGGTGTTTAGGGTGTACGGTTAGGGTATAATTAGGGATTAGGGTTTTAGGGTTTAAGGTTTAGGGATCATCGATCGAGTGCACACACACATTAATTATTAGAGGCACCCACGCCTTTGCGCATAAAGTGCATGCGTATATATATATATAAGTAAGTTTCTTGGCCACCAACGATATATAGATCTAGAGAGAGATTGAAATATATTTAGGGTTTATGGTTTAGGGTTTAGGGTTTAGGGTCAAGGGTTGGGGTTTAGGGTTTAGGGTCTAGTGTTTAGGGTTTAGGGTATAGGGAGTAGTGTTTAGGGTTTAGGGTCTAGGGTTTAGTGTTTAGGGTGTTTAGGGTGTATGTTTAGGGTATAATTAGGGATTAGGGTTTTAGGGTTTAAGGTTTAGGGATCATCGATCGAGTGCACACACACATTATTAGAGGCACCCGCGCCTTTGCGCATAAAGTGCATGCGTATATATATAAGTGTGTTTCTTGTCCACCAACGATATATAGATCGAGAGATAGAGATTGAAATCCCCAAGAATATGTTCAAATATACGCACACACATGAATTATTAGAGGCACCCGCGCCTTAGCGCATAAAGTGCATGCATATGTGTGTTGTTCTGGCCACCAACGATAGATCGAGAGAGATAGATAGATTGAAATCCCCAAGAATTAGAGGACCCCTTGCACAAGTGTTGGCCATCTATATATAATATGAATCCCAATAATGTTCATACATGATAGGGCATATGTGTGAAGCAATTTTTTTTCGAGAACTTGTAAAGATTCAAATTTATCAGTGCTAATGGAAACTAGTGCACATTAGAGGACCCCCTCTTACACGTGTTGGCCATCTATGTATAGTTTGAATCCAAATAATGTTCATACATGATAGGCTATATGTGAATCAATTTTTTCTTCCAAGAACTTGTCAAGATTCAAATTTATCGGTGCTAATGGAAACTAGTGCGCACTAGATGAGCCCCTTGCGTAAGTGCTGGCCATTACATATAGTTTAAAACTCAAGAATGTTCATACATGATAGGCCATATGTGGAAAGGAATTTTTTTTTCCCGTGAACTTGTCAAAATTCAAGTTTATCGGTGCAAATGGAAACTAGTCCAAAAAATTACATAGAGGTCCAAGAGAACTAGACAATAACTAATAGGACCTGCAACTTTACAAAAAGGACCCCAAAACATATAGAAGAAAATCAATCGAGTCCTTCTGGACCGCACATCAGATCTCTGCTCCGCATCCTTTCCAGCAACTCCATCGCCGGGGACACACCACTTGGGACGGTGTCGCCGGTAGTCGCCAGGACGAAGGAGAAGAAGGGCCTCAGCAACGGCACATTGGCTCTGAGAAGGGCCGCTGAAAGGCCAAGATGTTCACGGGCAAGACGGATGACGCCATCGTATGCCCCGAGCTTGTGAACGTTAGCAGCTTGACTTCCCCATTGGCCAGATCTGAAGCACTGACCAAAGCAAGCCTCACCGTTAGCGCCATCACCTTGATGGCACTAGATCGGGGTTTGGCCGGCAAGATCCGCCAGATTCACCGTAGGCCAGATCTGAAGCCGATGACGAGATCCCCGACTCCATTGCGCCATTCTGCTCATGGGAAACACTGGATCTAAGCTTACAACAACATGAACTCCCTCGGATCCAAATTAACTGACTCAACTTTGCTTATCTAAATATGGATGTATCCACACATGTTTTTACTCGAGATACATACACGTCTAAGGAAAGTTGAATCAATTAATTTAGTTCGGAGGGTGTACGATATACAGAGAGAAGTCGGCCTTGTCTCCGGCCGGCGAGGCTGCCGGAGAGAAGGGGGAGAGGAGCCAGGGGAGTGGGAGAGACTCGAGAGAGAAAGAGAAGAGGAAGAAATGAGAGCTCCCTGGGGAAGAACATTATTTTTGTCGTTCTGCTCGTAGCTTGAAACTGAAAATTTTGGCCGCGCGCCAAATCATCCCGCCGCATCCATTCGAAAATCCCGTGACCAGTTTTACCCTTTTAACCCTGGTCCGGAAGCTACAACCCACCGACCATGGAGGGCTCATTCGGTAACAATGAAATATCTTGCCTAGATCCCGAACCCTCCCCACAGGCCCACACCCACCCACCAACCATTCGCCCCATTAGCTCAAAAATACTCTCACACGCCAAAGCTCTGACTCTCTACAGTACTAGATCTGCTTCGCCGCCGGCATACTCCTCCACAGCGTAGCCTTGATCGTGTTGGCTGTCCACCCACCTGATCCGCTCCCCCGCCGCCCTCGCCACCGACGGATCTGCTTCACCGCCGACCTCGCCACCGACGGATCTGCTTCACCGCCGACCTCGCCACCGACGGATCTGCTTCACCGCCGACCTCATCCACAGCGTAGCAATCAACGCCTTTCCTGTCGACGCACCGGATCCTCTCCAACGGAACCGTGTCTACTTCACCGCGGCCCCCCTCCACAGAAGCCGATCTATTCCACCGACTACCTCGGCGCAGCGGCTGTATCAACTTCACCGAATCCCTTGCCAGCCAACCAGATCTGCTTCACTAACGCCCGCTTCTACTGAAACAGGGTCGACTCATCGTCTCCTGCATTCGCCGCCGCTGGAATGCAAGTTGCCGCCCCCGTCCACCCCGCCGCAGCTTGGTTAGTACGCTGGCCCGTTAGATCGCGGTGTTTCTTTAGCCATGTTTTGTGTAGTTATTTGCAGATCTCATATGCCATTAAATTTCTTGATGTGTTACTTCGCATGAAGTTCGTTTAAATATTGTACAGTACCAAAGCATTATCCGGTCGCTACCATCCTGTTCATTCTACTGACACCTGTGTGCATCCACATATTTATAGGGGACCCATTCATTTGCTGCCAACTATTTTTGTACTGCATGTTATTCCTTTTATAGTCATGCTATGGGCATTTCCAATCTGGTTGTTCTTATACCACGTCATTAGCTCACCGCTAGCCGCTAGCTGTTTTCTCGTGTCTGCTATTCTTTTACTACTTTTATAATCATGCTATGTGCATTTCCAATCTGCTTGCTCTTATACCTCGTCTTTAGCTTATAGCTATTTTTTCCATGAATGCTCCTGTCGCACAGCTTGTATAGTTATTGCTGCGTGCATGTCTGGTCTTTGTATTATCGTAGACTAACTTGTCAATGTTATTTTTCCTAGGGATTGATCATGCGAACCACTTATTAGAATATCCAACATTAACAGCGGGGACGCTAGGGAAGGTTGGAATCTGAGTTCTTGGTTGGTAACTTTGGCAGTTTACTTCCGTTATTATCTATAACCTATATGCATTGTTCCTTATGCAAGAGATAAACACTTGGAACCCTGCCATAGCAATGCCATCCATGCTTTACTATGTTTCTGCCTATTTGATATGCTTGTCTTGGAGCAAATGCGAAGGTGATTTGAACCTGACATTTGGTCATTCTTAATGCCAGTTTACTTTATGTGGAAAACCTTGGCATTACCCTACTCTAAATCTGAATGTCTGAAATTCATATCTCATGCAAAGCAACATCTAGTTGGTTTTAATCTGATATCTGGTAAATATTGGCTTATTCATTTGGCAGCTCAAGTTTTTTGTTATTTGAAACCAGCTGACTTGGTCTTAAATGTGATATCTAAACACAGATTAAAGACAATGGAGCAGGAGGATTAGCATTTCACTTGATGGCTGAACCTAAAATGACAGGCATGTCGACCACGACTAGTGCACGCAAGAGAAGGATCTGCAGCGAGCCAGTATGTTCTGCTACATGCTGTTATCTGATCTCTACATTCCGTAATACATGTTTGAATAGTTAATTGTTGTAACTATTTTTGCAATATTACCAGAATGCAGTTTTAGTGAAGCAGTCATCATTAGAAGATAGTCGCCAAAGCGACCCTGTGCAACATTATGATGTAAGTCTGCTTAGTACAAGTTCCATACATTGTCTTATTTATGCAACTTGTTATTATCTTATATCTACATTGCATAATAAATGTTTGAATAGTTCACTGTTGTAACTATGTTTGCAATATTACTAGAATGCAGTTGTAATGAAGAAGTCCTTAGTAGAAGATAGAGCGCAAAAAAGGTTCCGGCGTGAGCCTATGCAACGATATAATGTAAGTCTGCGCTTAGTACTTGTGACTATCTAATATCGACAATGCTTAATACATGTTTGCATAGTTCATCGTTTAACTCTTTTTGCATTATTATCAGAATGCAGTTCTGATGAAGCAATCTTCATTAGAAGAGAGGCCCACAAAAAGTTCTTATCTTTGTTCTGATGCATCCTCTCATAGCCGTCAACCTAGACCATTCTTTTCATCAAACAGTGAACATCTCAAGGTTGTACTTTATAAAAGACATGGTATTGCTGCTTTAAGGTCTGTAGCTGATATGTTGACCAAGAGTACACAAGATTCAATCAAGGCGATTGCCAAATGTCAACGTGTTATTGATGATGCTAATAGAAGTCCTCAATGATTCTATGTAATTTTTTTATTTGGGAACATTAATTGCCTTGTAATTTTCCTAGTTATTTTATTTGTGTATGTAATTGTGTGTATCATTGATATCAGATTTTAGGCTCATGAAATTTAATGCAAGTTGACTAGTCAAACAACCAGGGCCCTATAACAGATTGGGCCGGCCCATTAACAGTAGTGTGGGACCCACTTTCATTTTGGGCCGGCTCACTTACTTACTGGGCCGGCCCGTTAACAGGAAAGTGGGACCCACCTGTGCTTTTGGCCGGCCTTGTCTTGTTGGGCCGGCCCACTTGCTACATGATGGACCCCACATACTAAATGGGCCGGCCCTTTAAGAGGAAAGTGGGACCCACCTGCGTTTTTGGCCCGGCCCACTAGCCTGTTGGGTCGGCCCACTTGCTATATGGTGGACCCCACATACTAAATGGTCAGGCCCTTTAACTGGAAAGTGGGACCCACCTGTGCTTTTGGCCTGGCACACTATCTTGTTGGGCCGGCCCACTTGCTATATGGTGGACCCCACATACTAAATGGGCCGGCCCTTTAACTGGAAAGTGGGACCCACCTGTGTTTTTGGCCCGGCCCACTATCTTGTTGGGTCGGCCCACTTGCTATATGGTGGACCCCACATACTAAATGGGCTGGCCCATTAACAGGAAAGTGGGATCCACCTGTGCTTTTGGCCCGGCCCACTGGCTTGGTGGGCCGGCCCATTTGATCTAATGTGGACCCCACGCACTAAATGGGCCGGCCCGATAGCAGGAAAGTGGGACCCACATGCTAATTGGGCCGGCCCAATAACTTCTTGGGCCGGCCCACTTGCTTTAAGGTGGACCCCACTTGGTAAACGGGCCGGCCCGATAACAGGAAAGTGGGTCCCACATGTTTTGTGGGCCGGCCCTTTTGCCTGTTGACCGGTCAAACGAGTGCATTCGGCCCGGCCCACATGCTTAGTGGGCCGGCCCATTAATCTTTTGACCAGTCAACCTTAGAGGTTAGGCCCGGCCCACGTAACTAATGGACCAGCCCAGCTATATAGTTGGCCGGTCAAACTAAGTCAGCTGGCCCGGCCCGCAAACTTAATGGGCCGGCCCGCTTAAGACGTGGCAGGCCTCGTGTGGGCCTACCATCTACCACGGGGTTTCAGCGGTTAACGCCGTTAGCGCCGATTAACGGTCGCCACGTGTCGGTTGCATGACGTCAGCAGTCAACGGGCTCCCGGAAACACTTCTGCAACGGTCCGATTTTCCGTGGCGGAAGGGCGCCCAAGCGCGACGGACCGAAAAAATCGTCGTAGGACTTTGCCTGACGCAGTTTCGACAACAGAACCCATATCGTCGGGTTAGGCCCATAGGCGACGAAAAATACCCCTTAGCGGACGATTTTGAGACGTTGTCTATCAGAACTTTTCTTGTAGTGGTTGGAAATATGACCTAGAGTGTAGAGGCAATAATAGAGATAATGATAATTTATTGTAGGGATTTCTATTTTCGTGCCCTCGGGTCCTTAGTTGTGCTCAGTTTTCCCCAGCTCCTTAGTTTTTCCTCAGTTTTACCCAAGCGTTTGTCTGAAACCATCACACGTGATGTAACGGCCGGTTGCCCGACGGTTGACCGTTATCTTCTGACTAGTGGGGCCACGTAGAGCCTGCAAAGACACGTCAGACCATCCATCTTTGTTTGACCGTAAGCATCGCTGTATCCCTGACCAAAACGCGAACGAGTGGGGCTTCGGTATATCAAATGACAAGTGGGGCCATGACGCTGATACAAGGGGCAATACACGGGTAGGATTAGATTTTTAAACGGAGCTCTACAGCGATGGCACGGAGGAGGTGGCATGCGGGGTGCCGAGATGAGATCGACCTCCACAAAGAACTGCATGAGGCGAGACCAGACGCATTAGATAGATATGAACTAGACGCGTTTAACCATGCAAAGAAGAGAAGAAATGGTCGACGACATCGACAACCACCTCAAAACTTTGACTGACCGTGTCGGACACGAACGCGAGCAATGTAGAGAAAACTAGTATCTCTCCTTTCTGGCGTGTATAGGTGGGTGCTAGGAGAGTGTGGTGGCGAAGGGAAAGACCTCGCGGTGGTCTGTGGCGTCCAGCATAGCGGGTCGGCGTGGCCGTGCCTGACGGCGTGCATGCATGTTCGGCATTGGCATCAGCATGTACGTTCGGCATTGGCCTCGGCGGTATCTCAGGTGTGTCAGTGATCGAATGAGGGGACGGGATTGAGGGTGCATCCCGACGTTGACCTAGCAGTGGCGGTGAGCATAGCCATTCTGACCATGCCGATATCGGCATCGGCATCGTTTGGAGGCTGTGGTGCTCGAATCAAGTTGGGATTTGTTTCTTGTAGGCCAAAATGAATTTGAAACAAGTTTCATGTTGAAGGTTACGTAACGAAAGTTTGTAACTATCCCAAAATTATACTAGCGCCATGGTGAGGTTCTTTTTGATAGAGCTATACGGTTGGGCAAACTTTTTTGACACTTTTTAGATAGGGTTCCTTGTTGTTACACGTATGGCATCATGTATGGAAAATTTGGGGTAATTTGGAGATGTTCGAAAAAATCACTTTGCTTAAACGCATGCCGTTTCGTCTCGCTGAAACCAGCTTTTCTAACAAGGTGATTATTTCTACCTTCTCTAAATAACCTCAAATTTCATGCAGCTGATCTTCTATACATAGATAGATAGATTGTTTCGTTTTTACATTTTTCGAACTTTTTATTTCCCTTTATAATACCCAATTGATTTTCAGGTCAAAACCTCGAAAAACAGCATCATGTATGGCATCATTTTCACCCTAAATTTCAAATTTTCTGAAACTTTCCCTTTTAGATATTCCTTGTTGTTATAGGTATGCCATCATGTATGCCAAACTTTTGTAACAAATTAGGTTTTTTTTGCCTTCTCTAAATGACCTCAAAAATCGTACGTGATAGGTTTATCGTTCTATACAAAGATAGATGGTTTATGATTTTTTGCGTGAAAAGTAATGGCTACAACAAATTGTTGATGGTTTATCATTTTTTGCGTGAAAAGTAATGGCAACAACAAATCGGTGATGGTTTATCATTTTTTGCGTGAAAAGTAATGGCAACAACAAATCGGTGATGGTTTATCATTTTTTTGCGTGAAAAGTAATGGCAACAACAAATCGGTGATGGTTTATCATTTTTTTTGCGTGAAAAGTAATGGCTACAACAAATTGTTGATGGTTTATGATTTTTTGCCGTGAAAAGTAATGGCAACAACAAATCGGTGATGGTTTATCATTTTTTTTGCGTGAAAAGTAATGGCAACAACAAATCGGTGATGGTTTATCATTTTTTTTGCGTGAAAAGTAATGGCTACAACAAATTGTTGATGGTTTATGATTTTTTGCGTGAAAAGTAATGGCTACAACAAATCGGTGATGGTTTATCATTTTTTTTGCGTGAAAAGTAATGGCAACAACAAATCGGTGATGGTTTATCATTTTTTGCGTGAAAAATAACGCCTAAAAGAGTTTATAATTTTTAGCGCGTGAAAAATAATACAGAAAACCGCCCTTCAGCATACTTAGAGGGTGGAAGCTAATTAACCGCCAACAGAGAGAGAGAGGGGTTATCCTGCCCGTTCCCTATATCATACGATCAACGGTCGGCGGGCACGATCCGCGTGACATGGGATAGACCAATCAGGGCGATGTTGCACATCTGCGAGAATTTGTGAAGAGAGAGGGCAAAACTGAGTACTATCAAGAAACCAAGGGCACCTGAGTAGTAAATAGACTAAGGGATTCAAATATGAGATTTAAAAAATGGAAAATGCGTGTTTTGTACAATGAAACCCATCTTGGCCTACCTCAAACTATTTGCAATACCAATATACATCAGTGTGAGAATTGTGGCCTCATTTAGACAAAGTATGATTTGGGGAAAGCTGTTTTGGGAAGGGCTTATTGTGGAAAACCATGCACCTTCATAGCTACTAGGTGATTTGAGAAGTGGCAATTTGTGGTAAAACTTGATTTATCTACGATTTATCTGTGATTTGAGAAGTGGCAATTTGTGGTAAAGACTCCATGAGTAAGTGCCACTCTTTTTCGGATTTTTTTGCACATTAAATGACTCATTTAACTAGTTAATCCCATTTGTTGACTCTCTGTTGACCAGCCACTTGAGGGTAAAACTGAGTATATTGCACTAGCCAGTATTAGCACTCGAGGGGAAAATTGAGCACACAAAAAATGCTAGTATAAGACTCGAGGGTATACCTGAGTATATCTAAATTTCCAGGGTTAGACTCGAGGACACGTGCAATTGTTGACGCGTAGACGCGGGTCGCGGTGGAGAAGTCTAGACGTGCAATCGTGGACGCGTGTCGCGTTGCAGAAGTCCAAGACGTGCAGACGTGCACCTGTGCACGCGTAGGACGCGGGTCGCATTAACCACCCCTCGCCTTTATAGACGCCTCCTCGCACTCTCTCTGTCACTCTCACTCGCTCACGCATCGCCAACTCTCTCACGTCCCATCATCTTCTCCAAAGCAAAAAACCCTCTCCCTCTTCCTCTTCCTCCGCCGGAGAGATGGACAAGGAGAATGCCAATCCCATCGTCGAGGTAGGCTCGAAGCGCGACGCCTCCATCTTCGGCGCCGTCCCCTCTACGGACGTCGCCGCCGCCGCTGCCGTTGCCGGTGCATCGGAGGCTGCTGCCGCCGGTGGCAGTCAGATCCCGGCGGGATGGGACCCCTACGACCCCGTGCCGTACGTCCCGCCCCCGAACCCCTACGACACCTCCCTGGAGGACCCATGGAACGAGGTAACTACGGTTTGCTTCCTTTTTTGTTCCCCATTCCTTTTTGAACCCTATTTTTGCTGGTGTAGATGGATCTGTAGATGGATGAGTATTGGGCTAATATTTGCGCCGATTTTATTCCATTTTGTTTTGATCACTTCTTGATTTCGTTTAAGATTTGGGGTTCGGCTGTTCGGTTAATTTATGCAAGTAATATTGGATCTCAATCAGTTAATTTATGCAAGTAATCATGGGATCTCAATCAGTTATTTTATGCACTAATCAAAAGATATCAACCGTTTAATTTTGCAAATAATCTCGAATGTGTTCAAGTTCAGATCTAGTTCAGATCTAGAATCTGTTTCTTTGCCTATGATGAATGGTTGGGCACAAATTTTTACAGGGAGGGTTCAGCGAACCATTGCTGTGTACAAATCTGTTGTGCATGAGCTTTAGTTCGCTTACACCTTCCCTGTAGATATATAATCATGTCCACTCTAACTGAGGCTGACTCTGTTTTTCTTAACTTTGTTATCATGTACGTTAGTCATCATTGCAACTCATTCACTAGTTTCTGTTTGATATGGATCAGATGTCTGGCAGCGACGTCGGCAGCGACGAGGAGGAGGAGGACGTCAAGACTCGCCAGGTGCTGCGGAGGCTGCAGGTCGGCCAGTACATCTCCTACTTCGCCAAGGAGGTCTACAGGTGCCCCTTCTGCACCAGGAGACTCGGCGCCACGGACTTCAACTGCCTCGTCACGCATGCTGAGAACATCAGCACCACCTTCCCCAAGGTCGGCACGACGGTGAACGTCCACTCCTTCCGCGCCAAGCACAGGGCGCTCGGCATGCACCTCCGTAGCTTGCAGCGGGTGGAGATCTCCGCCGGGCGCATGCCTCCGCTCAAGCCCAAGGCTCCCAAGGGGAGCAAGAGCAACAAGTGGAGGCAGAGCCAGATGGGGTAGGCGGAGTCCTGGACGTGTGCTGCTGCTGCTGCCTCCTAGTTTGTTGTTGGGATCCCTTTGTTGTTAGTTAGGGATCCCTTGTTGTTATGTTAGTATGATGGTGCTGTGAAGAACCTGTTACTATGTTGGTTGCTGTGTATGCAGCTTATTATCTATCCATATTATCTAGGGATTATCTATCCCTAGTCTACTATATTTTGTTGGCCGTACTTAGTTTTCTTGATTTACTTTGACTGTGAATTTATCGTACATTATCCTGGAGATTTGCTTCTAGATTTAACTACATACATATGGACCAGAGGGAGTACTAGATTTGCTGCCATATTGGGCAAACAACGAGGGCCAAAAGGCACAAATAATTGAAGAAAGTCAGAAATGCAAGCTTCTCTAGATTTTATACTAATTTGGTGAAAAGGACAGAGAGAAAGAGGGGAAAAATGTGCACTTAATAATGCCAATTTGGGGCCGAGAGAGACAGAACCCAGCTCCTGGTCACGTGCAACCAAACGCTTCTCGTCCTGTCCCACGCGGTCCCTTTCTACCAGCCCCACGCGACGCGGCCCCACACGTGACAGAACGGTCAACTAAACGGGAATCCTGCCGTCTGAGCTGCTTCTGCGGGTTTCAAACAAGGGCTTGGGGAAAACTGAGGAAAAACTAAGGAGCTGGGGAAAACTGAGTACAACTAAGGACCTGAGGGCACGAAAATAGAAAGCCCTTTATTGTATCCATGATTTGCTGATTGTTCCTTGAATAATGTCTTCATATGGATTGATAAGTACATGATTTCTTTTTGGAATTCTATACTTGTACGGTTATTCTCAAGTGTAGTACCTAGTCGGAGGTCATGCGAGGACACATATGAATATTATACTAGCACATGTATATATTGGTCGATGACTACCGTTTTGCAAATCGGACATGTAAATATCAAACCAATTATGTGGACACATGGTATGAACATGAGGTTGGACTGACCTAATTCGCGACATAGCAAAAAAGCTCTTATGATCAGACACACTGGGACTGAGACACGACCCAGAATCCTACCGGAGGCAGTAATGGGGAATTTTCCGTAATATGCGAAAGCCTGACGAAGCAATGCCGTGTGGAGGTGGAAGGCCTACGAGTCTTCAACTTCTTTTCTCGGAGAACAAACAATGACAGTATATGAGGAATAAGCATTGGCTAATTATGTGCCAGCAACCGCGGTAAGACAGAGGATGCAAGCGTTATCTGGAATGATTGGTCGTATGTGGATTTTCAAGTCCGCCGACAAATCCCATGCCTCAACCCTGGATAGGCGGTGGAAACAACCAAGTTGGAGTACGGTAGGGGAAGATTCTATCACAAAATGTGTATGCACTTTCCTTAGACCTGAGATTGTCGCATGTACTTGTGAATCAATCTACCTAGGGTCTAGTATACGCTACACCCTAACTATGTAATTATGAAGGTAGCTTTCGAGTTTGTCATGAAGGATGTCACGAGGCATGATAAGTGAAGATGATATTTTCCGCTCTCTACATAAGAGATACCTCTAGGCCCCTGGAGTTATCCGATCCAGAAATGCATGCACTATAAAAAAAACCTTACCCGGCGGATTTTTTTGGATGCAAAGCAAAAAAGTACCTACAAAATGTTTTTGACCGACGACTGTTATTTCTCAGCAACTATCAAGTCCGGAGGCCAATTTTACACCGTGATGTAGTTGATAACGGCACAAAATTGTGTTGTCGTAGGTGCCAAGAGTGACACTCTTTTATGCCGTACTACGGGAAAAGAGGCATTAATTATTGCACCGTCCATTGTAACCTCGGTTAGTTGTGGGTGCCATGAATGAGAAAGATTTATGTTGTTTAGTTTCCATATTTTAAAGTGGTGCTTTTGTTCGATGATGTTGTATGTTGTGCACCAGATAATGTTTGCCATTAGGGACTTCGAAGGGAATCATCGTTAAGTGTGGCTGGAGGTACGTGGGGGTCAACGTGACAACAATATGTCGCATCTTTCAATCTTATCTTAACAAGGGGTACGACGTACAATATCCTATGTACATAGCCACGAGGAGACCGTTAATTATTGGACGTGCGCGGCATGTGATGGGAGAAGGTAGTGGTTATAAGGGGTATGGAACACTGCTTCTGGGAGCACCTTTATTCAGGGCTCTCCTCACTTCACACACATGTAGGAGTAAACATATTAAATCCTAATAAATATAGTACACATCCTAGCGGTAAATCTATTACTCCCCAAGAATTCTTTACCCCCACCGACTTTCAAGCACTTCATAGCATTAACACTACCCCGTTTCTCTTTACATTTTTCTTTACCATTACTTTATTGTCTCTTTACAATCACTTTGTTTACCTTGAATAGAATTAAGAATAACTCTGAAATATAATTTACTGAAGAAATAAAATCATTACCAATCAGATCCACTATAGATTTGATACTTTTACTTTTGAAAACTAGCTACACACGATCTGTGATATTGTAGTCAACGTTACTAAATAATCTGTTGTATGTTAATGTACTGAGGCATTTAAATCTTGGTGCCTCCTACGAGAGCGTGCGGCGGATGGGTATACGTCGCAAGGCTTAAGGCATGATGGCTTTGGATGGCTTTGTTTTTGTTTCCGCTGCCATTTCAATTTGGTGTTTCGCCTAACGAGGCATTATGTATAACTTGGTGATGCATGTAAAATGCATACATGAATTTTGTAGTTTATTTTAAAATATTTATTATCTTGTAATTTTATTTCATTTATTGGTACTAACCTATTAATAGCTTCGAAACTGCACAAACTCCTTGTTTTACACTTTATTGTGTAGGAAAAACATAAATATAGAAGGAAATCCCTTATTATAGCGAAATCCGGAGTTTCCTGAAATCTGTCCCTGCAGAATACTTTTTAAAGATCTCCCAGAAAGTACCCAAGGTAGCCTCAAACGGAAACATGCTAGAAAGGAAATTTGTGTAGAATTTTCATACCTTCCGTTTGAAGTAAAGAACACCTCAAACAGAGTTCTTATGCAAAATCTGGACGTGTATTACTGAAGGATACACATGTAGTTTCGGGACGCAAAAATTTGTGGGGTGGTTGACTCAAACTCTTTCCATACTTGAGATTTGGCCAAGTCATAACTTTATGGGATCATAAAGAACAGAAGGGAGTTTTACGAAAGTTCTAGAGGTGTCCAAAAGCTCTTGGATCAAAGAGCATCTATCCTATGGCCAATATTGCATCTCCACATCTATATATTAAGGGGAAACCCTACTTTTGGAGCGGCGCATCCATTGTGACATAAATCCTCCTCATTAACAGCCGCCAAGGAGGAGGAGAATCTTCTCCACACTAGAACCAAGTCCAAAGAGAAGAAGGGGCAAGGGGTTGCTGCTCCCTAAGAGCTGTCGCCCCTCCAGGAGCCGCCGCCACGGGGATCGCCATCGCCATCTTCCATTGGGGCAGCACCTCTTCATCAACATCTATGGCACCTCTTCATCACCCCCTACCTTAATCTCTTGTCAAAAATTATGTGTGATGCAATCTATTGTTTTCCCATGATCTATTATGTCTCTATGTCTTTGGTTGAGTAGTGATTTGTTTATGACAATTGTGATATAATTTGTTGTTGGTTGCATACAATTATATGTTATCTTCTATGATGATCTTGTTGTACTAATATATGAGTTGACACATATGTTTGGGGATGCACAATTTTGTCACCGTTGCATGTTGATAGGATGATGGATATCCGAAGTTTGACAGAAACTGAATCCCAAGTCATAGAGATACATGTTGTATTAATTCATGGTTAATCAACAGAAGTATTATCATGGGTCCTTAGATCTTAAGTGGATCACCCAAGGTTTATCAAACTCAGGGAGGAAGAGGTCAAAGATATTCCTCTCAAGCAACCCTGCAATCACGATACAAGAAGTCTCTTGTGTCCCCAACACACCTAATACACTTGTCAGATGTATAGGTGCACTAGTTCGGCGAAGAGATAGTGAAATACAAGTGGTATGAATGAATATGAGCAGTAGTAACGGCGCTAGAAAAGTGCTTGCTGGCGTGCAGTTGATGGTAGTAATATTGCAGGAAGTAAAGATGCAGCAGAAGAGTAAACAAGCGATGATTGCAGTATTTGGAAACAAGGCCTAGGGATCATACTTTCACTAGTGGACACTCTCAACATTGATCACATAATAAATAAATAACTTCTCCTCACTTGTGCTACACATACTCTTGTTTGATAATGAACACCATTCGTTGTGTAGGGCTACAAGAGCTCCCTCAAGCCGGAGTTAACAAGCGCCACAACATTCGGCATTCATATTTAAGTAACCTTTAGAGCATAATAGATCTTTGCAACTTAAACCGAGTACTAACATAGCATACACACTATCACCTTTACACTATGAAGGGGGAATAAATCACATCAGTACTATCATAGTAATAATTAACTCCATAACCTACAAGAGATTATGATCATAACCTACGCCAAGTACTACACGATGCACACACTGTCACCATTACACCGTGAAGGAGGAATAGACTACTTTAATAACATCACAAGAGTAGCACATAGACTAATAGTGATACAAAGCTCATATGAATCTCAATCATGTAAGGCAGCTCATGAGATCATTGTATTGAAGTACATAGGAGAGAGATTAACCACATAGCTACCGGTACAGCCCTTAGCCTCGAGGGAGAACTACTCCCTCCTCATGGGAGACAGCAGCGGTGATGAAGATGGCGGTGGTGTCGATGGAGAAGCCTTTCGGGGGCACTTCCCCGTCCCAGCGGCGTGCCAGAACAGAGACTCCTGTCCCCCAGATCTTGGCTTCGCGATGGCGGCGGCTCTGGAAGGTTTCTCGTACCGTGGCTTTTTCGTATCGAAGATTTAGGTCAGGGACCTTTAAATAGGCGAAGGGGCGGAGTCGGAAGGCTGACGAGGCGGTGACACAATAGGGGGGCGCGGCCCAGGCCCTGGCCGCGCCACCCTGTCATTTGGTGGCCCTGTGCCCCCCCCTCTGCTGGCTCTCGGGTGTTCTGGAAGCTTCGTGGAAAAATAGGATGCTGGGCATTGATTTCGTCCGATTCCGAGAATATTTCCTTACTAGGATTTCTGAAACCAAAAATAGCAGAAAACAGAACTGGCCCTTCGGCATCTCGTCAATAGGTTAGTTTCGGAAAATGCATAATAATGACATATAATGTGTATAAAACATGTAGGTATTGTCATAAAACTAGCATGGAACATAAGAAATTATAGATACGTTTGGGACGTATCAAGCATCCCCAAGCTTAGTTCCTACTCGCCCTCGAGTAGGTAAACGATAACAGTGATAATTTCTTAAGTGACATGCTACCAACATAATCTTGATCAACATTATTGTAAAGCATATGAAGTGAATGAAGTGATAGTAAAGATAATGACTAAACAACTGAATCATATAGCAAAGACTTTTCATGAATAGTACTTTCAAGACAAGCATCAATAAGACTTGCATAAGAGTTACTCATAAAGCAATAAGTTCGAAGTAAAGGCATTGAAGCAACACAAAGGAAGATATAAGTTTTAGCAATTGCTTTCAACTTGTAACATGTATATCTCATGGATAGTTGTCAACATAAAGCAATATAACAAGTGCAATAGGTAAACATGTAAGAATCAATGCACACAGTTGACACAAGTGTTTGCTTTTAAGATAGAAAGAAGTAGGTAAACTGACTCAACATAAAGTAAAAGAATGGCCCTTCGCAGAGGGAAGCAGGGATTAAATCATGTGCTAGAGCTTTTCAAGTTTTGAAATCATATAGAGAGCATAAAAGTAAAGTTTTGAGAGGTGTTTGTTGTTGTCAACGAATGGTAATGGGTACTCTAACTACCTTATCAACCAGACTTTCAAGAGCGGCTCCCATGAAGGACGTTATCTCTACCAGCAAGGTAGATCATCCCTCTTCTCTTTTGTTTACACATGTACTTTAGTTTCATTATTTATGGATGACACTCCTCCCAACCTTTTGCTTACACAAGCCATGGCTAACCGAATCCTCGGGTGCCTTCCAACATTCACATACCATGGAGGAGTGTCTATTTGCAAAATTAAGTTGCTTACTGATAGATCAGGGCAAAGCATGTGAAGAGAATTATTAATGCAAGTTAATTAATTGGGGCTGGGAACCCCATTGCCAGCTCTTTTTGCAAAATTATTGGATAAGCGGATATGCCACTAGTCCATTGGTGAAAGTCTGTCAGAAGTAAATGACAAGATTGAAAGATAAAACACCACATACTTCCTCATGAGCTATAAAACATTGACACAAATAAGAGGTAATAGCTTTTGAATTGTTTAAAGGTAGCACATGAAGTATTTGCTTGGAATGGTAGAGAAATACCATGTAGTAGGTAGGTATGGTGGACACAAATGGCATAGTTTTTGGCTCAAGGATTTGGATGCACGAGAAGAATTCCTCTCAATACAAGGCTAGGCTAGCAAGGTTGTTTGAAGCAAACTCAAGTATAAAACGGTGCAGCAAGACTCACATATGAACATATTGTAAGCATTATAAGACTTTATATCGTCTTCCTTGTTGTTCAAACACCTTAACCAGAAAATATCTAGACTCTAGAGAAACTAATCATGCAAACCAAATTTTAACAAGCTCTATGTAGTTCTTCATTAATAGGTACAAAGTACATGATGCAAGAGCTTAAACATGATCTATATGAGCACAACAATTGCCAAGTATCAAATTATTCAAGACATTATACCAATTACCACATGCAGCATTTTCTGTTTCCAACCATATAACAATGAACGAAGCAGTTTCAACCTTCGCCATGAACATTAAGAGTAAAGCTAAGAACACATGTGTTCATATGCAACAGTGGAGCGTGTCTCTCTCCCACACAAGCATGAATTTATTCAGAGAATGAAAATAACAAAACGAAAATAAAAGCGCACAGACGCTCCAAGTAAAGTACATAAGATGTGACCGAATAAAAATATAGTTTCAAGAGAAGAAACCTGATAAATTGTTGATGAAGAAGGGGATGCCTTGGGCATCCCCAAGCTTAGATGCTTGAGTCTTCTTGAAATATGCAGGGATGAACCACGGGGGCATCCCCAACCTTAGACCTTTCACTCTTCTTGATCATAGTATATCACCCTCCTCTCTTGACCCTTGAAAACTTCCTCCACACCAAACTCAAAATAAACTCATTAGAGGGTTTGCATAATCAAAAAATCACATGTTCAGAGGTGACACAATCATTCTTAACACTTCTGGACATTGCCCAAAGCTACTGGAAGTTAATGGAACAAAGAAATCCATCCAACACAGCAAAAGAGGCAATGCGAAATAAAAGGCAGAATCTGTCAAAACAGAACAGTCTGTAAAGACGAATTTGTTTGAGGCACTGGACTTGCTCAGATGAAAATGCTCAAATTGAATGAAAGTTGCGTACATATCTGGGAATCACGCCCGTAAATTGGCAGATTTTTCTGAGTTACCTACAGAGAACCCTGCCCAAATTCGTGACAGACAGAAATCTGTTTCTGCGCAATAATCCAAATCTAGTATGAACCTTGCTATCAAAGACTTTACTTGGCACAACAATGCAATAAAATAAAGATAAGGAGAGGTTGCTACAGTAGTAACAACTTCCAAGACTCAACAAAACAGTAGCAAAATAAAAACATGCGTTATCTCCCAAGAAGTTCTTTCTTTATAGCCATTAAGATGGGCTCAGCAATTTTAATGATGCTCGCGCAAGAAATAAGAGTTGAAGCAAAAGAGAGCATCAAAAAGCAAATTCAAAACACATTTAAGTCTAACCCACTTCCTATGAAAAGGAATCTTGTACACAAACAAATTCATGAAGCATAATGCAACAAGCATAGAAAGATAAAACAAGTGTAACTTCAAGATTTTCAGCATATAGAGAGGTGTTTTAGTAACATGAAAATTTCTACAACCATATTTTCCTCTCTCATAAAGATTTTCAGTAGCATCATAAACAAACTCAACAATATAACTATCAAATAAAACATTCTTATCATGAGCTATATGCATAAAATTATTACTCTCCACATAAGCATAATCAATTTTATTAGTTGTAGTGGGAGCAAATTCAACAAAGTAGCTATCATTATTATTCTCATCATCAAATATAGGAGGTATAGTATCATCATAATAAACTTTATCCTCCATAGTAGGCGGCACCAGAAGACCACTATCATTATAATCATCATATATGGGAGGCATATCATAATCAACATAAACTTTCTCCTCAATACCCGGAGGGCTAAAGAGATCATTTTCATCAAAACCGACCTCCCCAAGCTTATAAGTTTCTATATTATTATCAACAATGGTGTTCAAAGCGTTCATACTAATATTACTACTAGCATGCAAATAAGATTCCATAGGTTTTTTAATTTTCGCATTAAACCATTCATGTCTTGACTCAGGAAACAGTTTAAAAAGCTCACAGATGTTTTCCATTATGCCTTACTAGTGTTTTACAAGAAACAAAAAGATGCAATTGCAGGATCTAAAGGAAATAGCTTCGAGCACACACACAACGGCAACAGAAAAGTACTTAGTTACCTGGGACCGGAGTATGAGTGCCTTTTACCTTTCCTCCCCGGCAACGGCGCCAGAAAAGTGCTTGATGTCTACGGGTGCTTCTATTCTTGTAGACAGTGTTGGGCCTCCAAGAGCAGAGGTTTGTAGAACAGCAGCAAGTTTCCCTTAAGTGGATCACCCAAGGTTTATCGAACTCAGGGAGGAAGAGGTCAAAGATATCCCTCTCAAGCAACCCTGCAATCACGATACAAGAAGTCTCTTGTGTCCCCAACACACCTAATACACTTGTCAGATGTATAGGTGCACTAGTTCGGTGATGAGATAGTGAAATACAAGTGGTATGAATGAATATGAGCAGTAGTAACGGCGCCAGAAAAGTGCTTGCTGGCGTGCAGTTGATGGTAGTAATATTGCAGGAAGTAAAGATGCAGCAGAACAGTAAACAAGCGATGATTGCAGTATTTGCAAACAAGGCCTAGGGATCATACTTTCACTAGTGGACACTCTCAACATTGATCACATAATAAATAAATAACTTCTCCTCACTTGTGCTACACATACTCTTGTTTGATAATGAACACCATTCGTTGTGTAGGGCTACAAGAGCTCCCTCAAGCCGGAGTTAACAAGCGCCACAACATTCGGCATTCATATTTAAGTAACCTTTAGAGCATAATAGATCTTTGCAACTTAAACCGAGTACTAACATAGCATACACACTGTCACCTTTACACTATGAAGGGGGAATAAATCACATCAGTACTATCATAGTAATAATTAACTCCATAACCTACAAGAGATTATGATCATAACCTACGCCAAGTACTACACGATGCACACACTGTCACCATTACACCGTGAAGGAGGAATAGACTACTTTAATAACATCACAAGAGTAGCACATAGACTAATAGTGATACAAAGCTCATATGAATCTCAATCATGTAAGGCAGCTCATGAGATCATTGTATTGAAGTACATAGGAGAGAGATTAACCACATAGCTACCGGTACAGCCCTTAGCCTCGAGGGAGAACTACTCCCTCCTCATGGGAGACAGCAGCGGTGATGAAGATGGCGGTGGTGTCGATGGAGAAGCCTTCCGGGGGCACTTCCCCGTCCCAGCGGCGTGCCGGAACAGAGACTCCTGTCCCCCAGATCTTGGCTTCGCGATGGCGGCGGCTCTGGAAGGTTTCTCGTACCGTGGCTTTTTCGTATCGAAGATTTAGGTCAGGGACCTTTAAATAGGCGAAGTGGCGGAGTCGGAAGGCTGACGAGGCGGTGACACAATAGGGGGGCGCGGCCCAGGCCCTGGCCGCGCCACCCTGTCATCTGGTGGCCCTGTGGCCCCCCTCTGCTGGCTCTCGGGTGTTCTGGAAGCTTCGTGGAAAAATAGGATGCTGGGCATTGATTTCGTCCGATTCCGAGAATATTTCCTTACTAGGATTTCTGAAACCAAAAACAGCAGAAAACAGGAACTGGCCCTTCGGCATCTCGTCAATAGGTTAGTTCCGGAAAATGCATAATAATGACATATAATGTGTATAAAACATGTAGGTATTGTCATAAAACTAGCATGGAATATAAGAAATTATAGATACGTTTGGGACGTATCAGACACTCAAATACTTATCAAATTATACTATAGTGATGCCCTGCACTTGGGGGTTATCACGCTTGGCCATGTTGGACATGTTTATATGAATTTAAATTTTAGGCAATGTAGTTGGTGTAAACTTGGATATCAGTTAGGTTTTCTTCACTGACACATTGATCATGGGATCCCGGTTGGATGCATAACCGGTATTTTGCACAACTAGTTTGGAGTCCCCACACATCTTCACTGGGGGAAGATCTTCTCTAGGTGATCTCTAGACCTATTTGTGGAACATCTACACCTTGAATTCTCACTGGAACCTTGGAAAGTCCACACATTCGATGCTCGACGATTGACACCTAACTTCTTTTTTTGCGGGGGACGCCTAACTTCTAGGAGATGTTGAATCTCCAAGAATAAGAAGTTTGATATTCTTGGTTGCAGCCTCCTCGTGTTTGATGCTCAGCTAAACACAAATGAAATCATTGTCTCTATGTATATGATTCGATATATGAGAGATAGGAGGGGATGAAGTGGATATGTAGATCACAAGAATCCTTGGAATTTTGTTCTAGTTCCACCAACCTTGTCCGTGGGAGGTAAGACTCTATTTATAGGTTGATGTAAGGATCTAGTCGTTGATAGTCATTGTATAAAATACTTGTGTACCAAGAATGTGTAACTGTCATGTACTCCCTCCGGTTGGATTAAATTGATGTGAGCTTACCAAAGGAAAACAACTACACACGTACTAACTCCGCGTCGATTAAAGAAGACCAGAGGGAGTAATATCTAGTTCTGATATCCGAGGTTATCCTCTGCGTGGACGTTGTCCTCTCTGATGAAGATGCAACTATGATTCAATCATCTAAAACCTCTGTAACAACCATGTGTTATAACTCTTGGGTGTCAACTTTTCATAACACGAGGCAATAATCTCAACACTGGTTTACTTCAGTCCGTGGCCGTGATTCAACCATGTGTTCAAACTAGGGTCTCAAGATATTCAGCTCAGACTGATACCTTCAAAGATGATTTTTGGGGGTTTAGGTATATTGTGTATATGGTATGTGCTTAAATAAGCATGCACAACAAATTTCAGATGATACCTTAAAGATCAAAACTGATAGTACGATTGTTCTTGTCACTCAAAGCTATAAAATAAAACTACATCTTCATATAACTCGGCTCCAAGTCTGTTGGTACGCTGGATCCTCTTGTTTCTTCAAGTATGTATTCGATCCTTCATGTCTTCAAACGGTACTACTTTCATCCCCGATGGTTCATCATGTGCGCTGAGGCACTCCTTATATAGGTAGCCTTTGCATCTAGTTCTTCAACTTCATTGTCACCACAACAGATAATCATCAAGGGCGTTCTGTTGAGTTCTTGTGTTGTCAAGAGGATGCACCTTGAGTCATTCATTGATTGTTGTGTTTGTATTATCGTTGCTACGTCATATAGATCACAAGGGTGTCAGTTTAATCGCTTAGATCTAGAAAATAGTTGTGTCTTGAGATCTTCATCTTGTCAGTCCTACAACATATAGAACACAAGAACACTAGTTGAATTGCCTGCATCAAACACATAGGTGCGTCTTGAGATCTTCGCTAATTATTGTTTTCTACTGCATGTTGATACAACAAATAGACCTCATCATCGCCATTGAGTTGCTTGTATCAATAGAATAGTCGCACTTTTGAGTTCTACATTGACCGGTAACTTCAATGTCATTAAGGATAGAACATATATACCTCGTTAGCACCATTGAGTTTCTTGTATATCAAACGGAAGGTTGCGCTTTTGAGTTTTAGGTTTTGTGTTGTTTTCAACGTTGTTTCGGCTTTTACAACCGATGGTCCTCATAAGCATCTGTTTATTTGCTTGAATCAAGCATATTGTTGCGCTTGTGAGCTCCTCTTAAGTAGTTGTATTTCACATATCATTGTTACATTAGAATTTTTTTGAGGACACTAGTTGGAGTGCTTGCATCAAGGAGATGGTTGCACCTTGAATACTCCATGTGGTGATGTCTCAACGACATCATCGCTACATCGGATGGTTCTCACACGCGCATGTTGAGTTGCTTGAATCGATCATATGGTTGCACTTGTGAGTACCTCATCGATTGTAGTTTTTAAAGATACCTTTGTTGCAGCAGATATACCTCAAGGAGCGTCAAATGGGTCTTGTCTTAAAGCAAGTGATTTTATCCCATGAGTTCATCATATAGTGATGCTTCATCGTTGGCCTTCCACCTGGTATGTTGACATAGATTGGCGTATGATGCTTAAGTAATTTTTGTGGTCTTGTTTTACTGGTACACCAACCATTTTGTGATTGTGTGCTCGTAAATACTAGATAGAATAGACAGTCTCTTAATTGTGTTGTCACCAATCATCGAAAACCAATTGGAGAGGACACTATATTCACTTTCTACAACCTTCTTTGTCCGCCCCTCCTCTTGCCTCTTCTTCATATTTCTTCTCACGCCTTAAAGTCTCCTTTTACCAATCACTCTAATCTCGGGTTACTACTCTCCCGTGATCTTCCTCTAGTCAAATTTTTGCTAACAACTGATCAGTGTTATCGAGTTCTGTTCGTTGTTCCCGTTCCTATGGATCATGGTGCATGACCGCTCTGATATTGTCATTGGGCAATGTTCTTGATGAATAGCTTCCATGTGTTATATTTTTCAGTAATTCAACACTGCTCGATCCAGGAGTGGAGGAAAGTTTGATGCCTATTCGATCGAGGATGGCAAGATAAAAAAAGAAAAGAGAATTGTTTTAGGTTTAAAAATAATAGACATTTTATACATGGTGGCATAGGCAAGTAATTTTCATTAACTCTAGTGGTCAATGCCTCTTTAGAAAACTATCTATCAGTTGTAATTTATCAATTTCTATATGGATGGTCTGGTAATTTGTTTTTATGGGGACTTCTAGCCTACGTCCCTATTTTTTTAGTATATTGCTTTAAGGATATCAGAACAATTAGTTGTAATTTATCAACTTACTAAATCAATGGTTAAATATTTTAGTACATATTAGATAACCTATTTACGATCAGATAAGATCCATAGGTTGTAATTTCCTAGAGGTTCCACTGAACATTGTGATGAGGACATCCCTACCTCACTACCACCTCCGTCATTACCAATTGAAGATGAACCTGCTGTGAAGCTCAAGTCCAATGAAGTCAGGATTGGACCAATGACACGAGCTCGTGCGAAGCTACTTAAACAACAGGTGAACTTGTTCCTAAAAGATACCTTGATTGATGAGAACTTTATACTACCTAAGTCCTATTACTTATGTATCATCAGGTATGAAGAGGAGACAAGCATCGCACGAGGAGGAGAGGAGCAGCTGGACGTGAAGATGGATGTGGAACTGGACAAGGAGCTGGACATGAAGATATCTCATGGACGCGCGAGGGAGGAGAGGGAGGCATGCGCGAGAGGAGAAGAAGAAGTCCAGGCCGGCCCAGCACCCGGTCAGACCGGCCGCCACGCCGGCGCGCCCGGTCGCTGGCCCGGTCCAACCGGGCGGCAGACCGGATTCGGCCCGGCGCCAACCGGGCTTTTCGCTGACTACAACCGGGCAGGGTACTGAGCCACACGTCCCGCCACCCGGTCGTCATCTGGTCCCTGGCCCGGTCCAGACCGGAGCGGCCGGTCCCAGGCCCGGTCGACCGGCCCCCAGACCGGCCATGTCCGAGTCTGTCTCGACCAGATCTATTCTGGGTCGGTTATTCTTGTATCTTTTCGACCAGAAGTTGTCCTGGACGCCTATATAAGTACCCAGGACACCCCCCTAGCTTCTTTAGAGCACGTTTAAGATATACCCTAGTTCTTAGTTGTTTGCTCTGCAAAACTATTGAATTCCCTACACCATATTGCTTGATATTGTGTAGATCCTGTTAAAGTCTTGTGTGATCTGCTGTTCCATTGGGAATTAGAAGGTTGCAACTTACCGCTTCGTGGTCGGTGGCTACGTGCGCAAGTGTGTGGAGTTGCGAATATCTTGCAGGGTTGAGAGCTATTGCATTGGCGACAGGGACCAATCGAGAGATCGCGTTGCGTCATACAAGTTATCATCCACTACATCGTCGTGTTCCTCCGCTGCTATCACCCCGTGATCATCATCACCACCGTTGCTTACTGAGAAGATCGGGCCACCCCTTATCATCTTGGTATCAGATTCTCGGGTTTCCTCAGTAAGCCATCCACAATCCACCCTATAGTTGAGTTGTGAGTGTTTTCCTATCCAGAAAAGGCCAAAAACATTAGGGTTAGGATTTGCCATAGCTTTAGATTGCACTAATTTCAAGTTTTAGGTGCTTTTCGTAGTTATTTTTGCGTATCTCTTTCTTCCATCTAGTATTATTAGGGTTTGAGTCTCCGTTATCATCTAGTTTTATCTTAGTGTGTCAGTTTTTGTTACTCCGAGTCCACATAGCATACAGTGTGCTTGTTCCCAACCATAGACACAGCCTATCGATATAAGTGACTAGGAACTTCCCCAGAAGAGACAAGTTTTACCGCTCGACAGGCTGCTCATTAGGGTTTTGGTGCTTTGCATATCTTGTTGGCCGTGTTATCAAGGAGTGTGTCATAAAAAAATAGAAAATAGAAAAGAAGCAAAAAGAGCTACATAGCTGCGTTACACAAAGAAAAATACAAAAAGAAAAGTGAAGTGCTAGTGGAATCAAGTGAAGGCCTAAGTTTTCTTTAACTGCACCCGAAGTTGACCAATCTTGTGCCTGTTCGTTGAGCTTTGCTAGCGTCTCTCGAGTGCATTGCAACCTTTCATCCATATAGTTGCATTGCCACATTTATCGCCTTGTGTGAGTATCTTTGGTTGTCTACGGTCAGCGCTAGACCTTGTTATTGGTGCAAATAGGTAGCCTACATACAGCCACACATATACCCTGCTTTGTCGTGTGATTGTTCTTATACCCTTGATATTCGCTTCGCTACATCTGTGCACTAGTGTTATCACCAGATTTTGGCCAAATCAGGAGATGGACCGTGCTTGAGATGGGCTTAGAGAATATACACGTGAAGCGTCTCTGAAGCGGCCTTGCACGAGAATTTGGGCTAAATTGCCCGTGTATCTGTACATTATAGTATATTATGGTAGTTTAGAATTAAAAGATAGAGTTTAGCCCGTACACGGTTAGGTGTATTTCCAAAGATAGAAAGTCTACGGACTATAAATATGTATCTAGGGTTATTGAGAAAGGAGGACAATCACGTTCACAACAAACCAATCTAGGCGCATCACCACCCCTTGTTTCGAGGGTTTCTCCCGGGTAAGCATCATGCTGCCTAGATCGCATCTTGCGATCTAGGCAGTACAAGTTTATTCGTTCTTGTAGTTGCTCGTGCTGAAGCCTTGTTGATGGCGAGCAACACCCTTATCTTAGATGTTTTGGGGTTTACGTCGACGTGTTATGTTATGCTTGCTTAGCTACGTTGCCCCTCGATATCTAGCCGCCCTTACACCTATTTTAGGTGTGAGGGCGGCATCTTGCTTTATCTTTGTTTAGTAGATCCGATCTGTTATAGTCGTTCCTTGTTCTACAAGGATTAGTTTAATATCTGCATGGTTAGGCCTTACAAACGGGTTGAACAATCCGGTAGTGCGTAAGATGTGGTTTATTAAACCCTAAAGGGATTGTTCTGGGGATCAACTTCATGTTGGTTTTTAGGCCTCGTTAGGGTTGGTTTTCCATCATCTTACGTATCTGCTAGGCTCAATTACGCGTAGGATGTTCCGGTTATGCAGTGAAAACCCTAGACTATCGTAGATTAGCTTAGCTTGATATTGATAAAGCATGATCCCCGTGTCATTGTAAATCTAACGTGAACCACGGGGCAATCGGCTCTTTGAGCCGATCCACAGAACAACTTAAGAGCCGATCGGGGCTCGTATTTAATGTTTACGTGTTTGCCATGCAGGAAACTAAACGAAGCAATCCATCACCTTCCTGACCAGGTATAGATCAGGTGGCACGCCCTCGCAACCGCCAGGACGTGTGCCAGAGCATTTGCGGGACGACGTTGAGGGACCAGGGCCCACCAGCAGTCTTGGCAGCCTCCCGGCTCTTCGTGTTGCTCGCCGCTGCTCGCCGGTGGGTTTTGGCAGGCAACACATTCTGGCACGTCCAGTGGGACAATCTGCGACAACTACGTCAACATCTGCAGCTGAGATGTCGGGCGAACCAGTCAAGTACGAAGATCTGCCTGAAGAGCACAAGAAGAAGTATGATGAGCTTAAAGCACTCTTCGAAGCCGATCTCATCGGCTCTTTCGAGAAAACCCGTTCACATGGCATTAGGTTCAAAGGATTCACACCTGAAGGCGTGCTCGATGGAGTAGATCTGTCTCTTCCTTCGGAAGAGCGCACCAGAGCCCTGCGCCAGGAAACCAATTATATGGTGGCTCATTCTCTACATCGTCATTCTGAGAGCCTGGTGAACGCTTTTGAGCGTGTTGCGCTGCGTGTGGTCCAGGAAATCATGAAGCATCAGTATTCTCCGTCAGGACCTACCTTAGGGACTCACCAAGGAGAAGTACCGTTCCACACCAGACCACAACTGCCATTCGCGCTTGCAGCTCCACAGCAACAAGGTTCACCGGCATACGTCGTCTACAAGGTTGGAGGTGATCCTGGCGATTACCAATTCTTGTATGAGCCGCCCAAGGAGATCCCACATGGGTACGTGTGCACATACGTGCCGGACTGCAACAACTGGGCGCACACGGACCAGATTACAGCAGGAGGGATTGCTGGAGCAGGAGGGAGTTCTGGAGCAGATGTTGAGAAACAGGCGTGGCTAGCTAAATATGCCACCGGAACGAGTCATGAAAGCTCAACCCCTGCAGCTCATACCATGGACCAGATCAGTGCAATCTTGAGAGACCAGTTCGGTATCCTGCCAAAGAAGAGAACAATCGGCTATTCCAAGCCGTATCCCAACGAGTTTGACCTGATCCCGCTGCCGCCCAAGTATCGGCTCCCTGACTTCACAAAATTCAGTGGAGCAGAAGGGTCTAGCTCAATTGAGCACGTGAGCCGATATTTGGCACAGTTGGGCATGGTTTCAGCATCAGACCAGCTGCGTGTAAGGTTCTTTGCGCAATCTCTCACGGGTCCAGCCTTTGGGTGGTACACCTCGTTGCCACCAGATTCAGTTCGGACGTGGAAGCAGCTGGAAGAGCAGTTTCACATACAATATCACTCAGAAGCTACCGAAGCTGGCATTGCCGATCTGACGCAGGTGCGGCAAAGACGGGGAGAAACGGTGTCTGAGTACATTCAATGTTTCAGAACTGTCAAGAATCGATGTTATTCGGTTCGTTTATCTCAGAAAGAAGCAGTCGAGCTGGCCGTGGCAGGCCTCGCAGCGCCACTCAAGGATCTGACTTTCCAAGTGGAGTACAATTCACTGGCGCATATGGTCCAGAAACTGACATCGTATGAGCAGCGCCACCCAGAATTGTACCAAGACAAGTTCAAGCGCCCGATAGGCCTGGTCGAGGCAGAAGAAGTTGAAGACTCTGCAGAAGATCAGGAAGTCGCCGTAGCTGAATGGACTCGGGTAGCAGTACCCGTGTCCTGCAAATGGGTGAAGCAACCAGGGCCTGCAAAAGGGTTTGACTTTGATATAAGCAAAACTGAGCAGATTTTCGATCTGCTGCTAAAGGAAAACAGCTGAAGTTACCCGAGGGCCATAAAATCCCTGCGGCACAAGAGTTGAACGGGAGACCATACTGCAAATGGCATCACACGTTCACCCACGCCACCAACGACTGCAAAGTATTGCGCGGACAGATTCAAATGGCGATAGAACAAGGCCGATTAATCTTCGGTCAGTTTGCCATGAAAGTGGACACGCATCCGTTCCCTGGCGTCAACCTGGTGGAACTCAACCATGCCACGAAGCGGCAGCCAGGTTTCTCGTTCGATATCAACATGGCAGGGCTTGTGAACCGCCATGGCAAGGATAAAGCAGAAAGCAGTCACTCCCGTGGCCAGGATAAAGAGGAGGCCGATCCACGCGACCGGCCCCAATATGATGACAGACGGTACCTGACCGAGGAAGAAGTGAGAAGCGTGCGGTATCAATGACCACTCTCCGCGCATCTCCTTAACAAATATGAGCATCAGGATGACCGACGTCGGCGATATGACATGGATGATGAAAGATATCGTCGGTCTGATGCAGTCAACAGGAAGTATCGTCGATATAATAGTGACGACGAAAGATATGAGCGTCACGCCAAGGGGAGGTCAAGAGAGCAGGAAGACGTGGACAGACACTGGGATTGTCCTTTCTTTAAGCACTGCTGGGACTCAGGAATGAGCCGATTGCCTACGATCGACAACTGCCCAGAATGTAGACAGCAGAGGAAGGGAACAAATGAAGTTTCAGTGTTCAAGCGTCTAGGGCCCCTCCCACGTCAGAGCAGACGAGATGAGTCATCTCGAGATGAAGATTTCGAGGAGTCAGAAGATGAGGAAGAAGATAGATACCACCGGCCAAGGTGGTGCCCTGATGGACTCAGCCATTCTCAGAAACGTAGGGTGCAGCGGCTACGAAACTTGGAAGAAGCCGAGGCGCAGTACCTGTACACGTTGAGGAAAGCACGGCCCGATCTGGCCGCAAAAATTCAGCAAACGTTGAAGACGGAGACGCGCCCGCCAAAGAAAGTGTGGCGCCCCAAGCAGACAAAAGCCGATGCAGAGGCATCGGCTGATACAAACATGGTGTTCATACTCCCGTCAGAGTTTGCTCCAAAGGACGAGGAAGTGTCAGTAGCACAGTTTGACTGCGGTCCACGGCCAGTTATCTTTGAAAAGCCACGAGAGAGGAGCTACAGGCACCTGAAGGCCCTATACCTAAAAGGTTATATCAATGGGCAGCCTGTCAACAAGATGTTGGTTGACACGGGAGCAGCAGTCAACATAATGCCATACTCCATGCTGCGACATTTGGGACGCTCTAACGAAGATCTAATCAAGACCAACGTCACATTAAGCGATTTCAATGGCCAAGCGTCAGAAGCACAAGGTGTTCTGAACGTAGATTTAACCGTGGGCTGAAAAACGATCCCTACGTCGTTCTTCATCGTCGACAGCAAAAGCACTTACGCTGTCCTGCTAGGAAGGGATTGGATTCACGCTAACTGCTGCATTCCATCCACAATGCACCAATGCATCATACAGTGGGATGGAGATGAAGTGGAGGTCGTGCATGCAGATGATTCGGTCGAGGTCTCCATAGCCGGCATGAATATTTGGGACTCGGCAGACCAAGAGCCGCTCTCCGGAATCAGTTTGGACGGCTGTGATCGCATCGAGGTGTCAAAAAACGGGGTGAGGCTGGTCTTATCCACCGGCCTGACGGAGTAGCGAGACTAAGATCAATGGACGTACGTGGCAAGGCCGATCCCTGCGATCGGCCCCAAAAAATAAAAAGCAATGAGTTTACCTCAAGCATGTCACGTGGTCATAGTAGAGCACCAATAAATTGTAAACCCTCATTGAGCATTACAATGATAAAGGAGGCCGATTCCAGCAATCGGCCAAAATTATCCTCAACATGCATTTTGCCTGTGTTCAGCATTGATCTAACAGGCGACGGAAAGCTAGGATACGGGTTTACATCAGCTGATGAGATAGAAGAGATTGACATTGGTCCTGGGGATAAGCCACGACCAACATTTATCAGCAAAAAGTTAGATCCACATCTGAGGGACCTGATGATAGCTTTGCTGAAAGAGTACCCAGATTGTTTTGCATGGGATTATACAGAGATGCCTGGGTTAGACAGGAGCATCATTGAGCATCGGCTCCCTCTGAAGAAAGGATTTCGGCCGTTCCAGCAGCGAGCACGACAAATGAAGGCCGAAATTCTGGTGGAAGTCAAGAAAGAGATCGAGAAAATGCTGAACGCCGGATTCATCAGGCCATGCAGGTACGCTGAGTGGATTTCTAACGTCGTACCTGTAGAGAAAAAAGATGGCCGATGGCGCGTCGCCATAGATTTTCGGGATCTCAACAGAGCCACTCCAAAGGATGAGTACCCAATGCCGGTAGCAGAGACACTGATCAATGCAGCTGCTGGTCATAAGGTTCTAAGTTTCATGGATGGCAATGCCGGCTATAACCAAATGTTCATGGCTCCAGAAGATATACACAAGACTGCATTCAGAGTACCAGGCTCGGTAGGCTTGTTTGAGTATGTAGTCATGACATATGGGCTGAAAAATGCCGGCGCAACGTACCAAAGAGCCATGAATTACATCTTTCATGATCTGATCGGCAAATTGGTGGAGATTTACATTGATGACGTGGTGGTCAAGTCTGTTGTGGTGGAAGGGCACTTGGAGGATTTGCGACATGTCCTGGACCGAACTAGAAAGTTCGGACTAAGAATGAATCCAAAGAAGTGTGCTTTTGGTGTGACAGCCGGTCAATTCTTGGGTTTCTTGGTTCATGAACGCGGAATTGAGATCGGCCTGAAAAGCCAAAAGGCGGTGCGAACAATGAAGCCACCTACCACGAAGAAAGAACTCCAGTGTCTCATCGGCAAAATCAACTTCGTTAGACGATTCATCTCCAATCTGTCAGGGCGAATCGAGCCATTCATGGGCTTGGTGAAAATTAAGGCTGATGAAGATTTTCGCTGGGGGCAGAGCAATAGCAAGCATTTGACGAGATCAAGGCATATCTAACAAAGCCACCTGTGTTGGTTCCGCCACAGAAGACAGGCCATTCTACATTTACTTGTCAGTAGCTGACACCTCCATCGCCTCAGTGGTGGTGCAAGTTTACGATGGTCTGGAGAGAGTAGTTTTCTACCTCAGCAGAAGGATGTTGGATGCAGAGACGAGGTACCCTGAGATCGAGAAGTTGTGCCTCTGTTTGTTTTTTACCTGCACCAAAGATTCAGCATATCTTGCTGTCAGCAGAAATTATCGTCATATGCAAATCAGACGTCATCAAGCATATGTTGTCGGCTCCTGTGTTGAAAGGCCGACTTGGTAAATGGATGTTTGCATTGTCGGAATTTGATATCCGGTATCAACCTGCAAAAGCAATCAAAGGACAGGCGTTGGCCGATCTTATCGCTGAACGGATAAACACTGATATAGCAGCACTCTCTGTGCGTGCATGGGCCATGTTCTTCGATGGATCGGTCTGTGAGGATGGTTGTGGCATCGGCGTGCTACTCGTGTCGCCTCGGGGGGCAACATATTCCTTCTCCATCAGGTTACCTATCCCTTGCACCAACAATGTCGCTGAGTATGAAGCAATTTGCAAGGGAATGGAGTTGCTGTTTGAAGCCGGGGCAGAAGCAGTGGAGATCTTTGGAGATTCCAAATTGGTGATTTCTCAACTCACGGAGGAATACAAATGTGAGAGCGAGTTGCTCTTCCCATTGTGGATGCAATGCCGTGAGCTGATGGCACAGTTCAGGTATATAAATTTCAATTGGATCCCAAGGTCGCAGAATACCGAGGCGAACGATCTCGCACAGATGGCATCAGGATACAAAGATGTAGCCGATGGAAGCGATGTCCAGGTGCAGTTCATGGAACTAGATGACTGGAGAGCCGATATTTTCAATTACTTGAAAGATTCGGCTCGGGGGGCACCTAAACGGATAAGATACAAGGCCATGAAGTACGTCCTAATTGGGGATGACATGTTCTACAGGACTTTGGAAGGGTTACTTCTTAAATGTTTGGGGCCAGCCGAGTCCAATCGGCTCTTACACGAGGTACATGAAGGTGCCTGTGGAACGCATCAATCGGCTCATAAGATGAAATGGCTGATCAGGCGATCGGGATTTTATTGGCCCACCATGCTTGAGGATTGTTTTAAGTACTATAAAGGGTGTCAAGCATGTCAGAAGTTTGAGAGTATTCAGATGGTACCTGCATCAGTGATGAATCCCATCATCAAACCTTGGCCATTTCGAGGTTGGGGCATGGATATGATCGGCAAAATTCATCCTCCATCGAGCAAAGGCCATGAGTGGGTTCTGGCCATCACAGATTACTTCACTAAATGGGTGGAGGCTGTCCCTATGAAGTCAGTAGCATCGAAAGATGTCATCAATTTCGTGTTGGAGCATGTCATTCATAGATTCGGGATTCCCCAGACTATCACGACCGATGGAGGTTCGATCTTCGTTTCTAAGGAGTTTAGAAAGTTCTGCGAAGATACGGGAATCAAGCTGATCCGATCGTCTCCATACTATGCTCAAGCAAATGGGCAGGCTGAAGCATCCAACAAGAGTCTGATCAAGCTGATTAAGAGGAAAATCGACGAGCATCCCAGACGTTGGCACGAGGTATTGTCAGAAGCGTTGTGGGCTTATCGCATGTCGTGTCACAGAGCAATAAAAACCTCGCCATATCATCTGGTCTATGGACAAGAAGCTGTGCTGCCCTGGGAAATCAAGGCTGGGTCGAGACGGATTACGTTTTAGAATGATTTAACTACTGAAGAGTATGCAGCCCTGATGAGTGACAGCATTGAGGATGTAACGGAACTCAGACTATGGTCGCTTGAGAAAATCAAGGAGAATAAAGCCAAGGTGGCTCGCGTGTATAATAAGAAGGTGAAACCAAAGGAGTTCCAAGTTGGTGATCTGGTATGGGAAGCTGTACTGCCGTTGGGGACTAAGAATAAAGTATATGGTAAATGGTCTCCAAATTGGCATAGCCCGTACAAAGTCGATCAGGTTTTGAAGGGTAATGCATACATGCTCGAGCAGTTGGATGGTGTGAAGTTCCCAGTGGCTGTCAATGGCCAGCATCTCAAGAAGTATTTCCCAAGTATGTGTGATGATGGGCAGTAAAATATGGAGGCCGATGCACGAAATCGGCCAGTAAATTTTTTTTGGGAAACGGCCGATGCACAGACATCGACTTTAGAATAAAACAGCCGATGCACAGACATCGACTTGAGAACAAAACAGCCGATGCATAGCCATCGACTTTAGAGTTACAAAATATTATGGTTAGATATCAAGATACAATCTGAATTCGAGGAGTTTGCTCGGATATCTGTCTAATTTGGTATTTTGAGTTTGGCCTTATGGGTGTTTGATGGTGAAAGACCGATACGTTGCTATCGGTTCTTGGTGCGTTGACTTGTTTTGACAATCGGGAGATTTGAAATTGAACAATTGAAGAATCAAATTGGAAGAACAGTTTTCATTGATTCGAAAAGGGATTTCTTACAAGGAAGAGCCGATGGCTCTCAAAAGGATCATCCGATGCTTAATGCACTACCACTACTTCCTAATCTACGGGCCATCGCTGCCCTCGTCGTCGCCGTCATAGCTGCCGTCGGCGCTGCTGCCGGCGGGCTCCTCGTCGCTGCTGATGAAGCCGCCGGCAGGGGCTTCATCCTCCTCGTCGTCGTCATCATCGTCGTCGTCCGACCCGGCGCGGAAGCGCTTGGCCGGTGGGTACCCCGCGGAGGATGAGTCCTCCTCCGTCTCCTCCGCCTCCCCGTCCTCCTCGTCGGAGGAGAGGTCCGCTTCCCATGAGAAGAGGTCGTCGTCGCTCGCAGCCTCCAGCTCCCCGTCCACGAGGAACCGGAGGTCTTCTTCCCCGTCGGTGAGGTGCTCGTCGTCCTCCAACTCGATGGAGGAGTCCCAATCTCGTGCGTCCCAGTACTCGGGGGCGAGGGCCTCGTAGATTGCCATCAGGTTGACCTCCGGCTCTAGCTCGCTGGAGGAGGAGGAGTCGAAGGAAAGGCCGGAAAAGGCAGAGGAGGAAGAGGAAGCCATAGATGCAGAGAAGGGTTTTTTGCCGATGGCTAGTACGGAGCAGGGGAATGAGGAGATGAACTGCTCAATGCGGTTAAATAAAAGGGGATATAGTGGGAATTTAATGCTTGAGCAGTTTTCGAGGATGCGGTGCCAAAACTGTCAATCGTGCAGAAGTTGAGAAGACAAGGTATCATGATGGAAAGATACTGAAGCGATTCTGCTCTGCCACGACATGACCCTACGAAGAAAAAACAGAGTGGTTTTGAAATTATCATTGCCAAAACCAGGGGGGCATGTGTTATCACCAGATTTTGGCCAAATCAGGAGATGGGCCGTGCTTGAGATGGGCTTAGAGAATATACACGTGAAGCGTCTCTGAAGCGGCCTTGCACGAGAATTTGGGCTAAATTGCCCGTGTATATGTACATTATAGTATATTATGGTAGTTTAGAATTAAAAGATAGAGTTTAGCCCGTACACGGTTAGGTGTATTTCCAAAGATAGAAAGTCTACGGACTATAAATATGTATCTAGGGTTATTGAGAAAGGAGGACAATCACGTTCACAACAAACCAATCTAGGCGCATCGCCACCCCTTGTTTCGAGGGTTTCTCACGGGTAAGCATCATGCTGCCTAGATCGCATCTTGCGATCTAGGCAATACAAGTTTATTCGTTCTTGGTGTTGCTCGTGCTGAAGCCTTGTTGATGGCGAGCAACACCCTTATCTTAGATGTTTTGGGGTTTACGTCGACGTGTTATGTTATGCTTGCTTAGCTACGTTGCCCCTCGATATCTAGCCGCCCGTACACCTATTTTAGGTGTGAGGGCGGCATCTTGCTTTATCTTTGTTTAGTAGATCCGATCTGTTATAGTCGTTCCTTGTTCTACAAGGATTAGTTTAATATCTGCATGGTTAGGCCTTACAAACGGGTTGAACGATCCGGTAGTGCGTAAGATGTGGTTTATTAAACCCTAAAGGGATTGTTTCGGGGATCAACTTCATGTTGGTTTTTAGGCCTCGTTAGGGTTGGTTTTCCATCATCTTACGTATCTGCTAGGCTCAATTACGCGTAGGATGTTCCGGTTATGCAGTGAAAACCCTAGACTATCGTAGATTAGCTTAGCTTGATATTGATAAAGCATGATCCCCGTGTCATTGTAAATCTAACGTGAACCACGGGGCAATCGGCTCTTTGAGCCGATCCACAGAACAACTTAAGAGCCGATCGGGGCTCGTATTTAATGTTTACGTGTTTGCCATGCAGGAAACTAAACGAAGCAATCCATCATCTTCCTGACCAGGTATAGGTCAGGTGGCATGCCCTCGCAACCGCCAGGACGTGTGCCAGAGCATTTGCGGGACGACGTCGAGGGACCAGGGCCCACCAGCAGTCTTGGCAGCCTCCCGGCTCTTCGTGTTGCTCGCCGCTGCTCGCCCGTGGGTTTTGGCAGGCAACAACTAGTTGTTCCTACAAGTGGTAAGCAACACTAATTTACTTTGGAATGGTAAGATCTCCTTTTCTTATCAGTTTTTGAGTGAGTTGTGAGAATACCACCATATATTTTGATTTAGTGCACTAACCTACTAATCATGTCTGCTAGTGATCATAAGCTTGTAAACCAGGAAAACAAGGATTCCGCAGATATCATCACATGGAGGGAGTTTGAAGCTCTTCGGAATGAGATGCGACGTGAATTCCGCGCTTAGGACGATGTGCTTAATGAAAAGGTTGAAGCGATCAACCAAAAGCTGGATGCTACTAATACGACCGTCACCACAATGGCTGATCAAGTGACGGATATACAGCGCAGTCTTGCAGATATGCGCCTAGCTATTGAGAATTTGACTGCACAACAACAACAAGACGATGATGAAGATCCTGAGCTTCAAGATGACGCACACAATGCTCGTGGTGCGCCACGTGGTAATCGTCCTCGTGGTTGGGCTTGATGACCCACAAGTATAGGGGATCGCAACAGTCTTCGAGGGAAGTAAAACCCAATTTATTGATTCGACACAAGGGGAGCCAAAGAATATTTGTAAGCCTTAACAGCGGAGTTGTCAATTCAGCTGCACCTAGAAACAGACTTGCTCGCAAGAGTTTATCAGTAGCAACAGTTTATAGCAGTAGCAGTAGTGAAATAACAGCAGCAGAGTAACAAAGACAGCAGTAGTGATTATAGTAAACAGCAGGATTAAAATACTGTAGGCACAGGGATGGATGAACGGGCGTTGCATGGATGAGAGAAACTCATGTAACAGTCAAAGCAGGGCATTTGCAGATAATAATAAAACGGTATCCAAGTACTAATCAATCAATAGGCATGTGTTCCATATATAGTCGTACGTGCTCGCAATGAGAAACTTGCACAACATCTTTTGTCCTACCAGCCGGTGGCAGCCGGGCCTCTAGGGAAACTACTGGTAATTAAGGTACTCCTTTTAATAGAGTATCGGAGAAAAGCATTAACACTTCGTGAACACATGTGATCCTCATATCACAGCCTTCCCCTCCGGTTGTCCCAATTTCTGTCACTTTGGGGCCTCGGGTTTCGGACAGCAATATGTGTATACAACTTGAGGTAAGATCATAAAACAGTGAATATCATCATGAATCAATAACATGTTCAGATCTGAAATCATGGCACTCGGGCCCTAGTGACAAGCATTAAGCATAACAAGTTGCAACAATGTCATAAAAGTACCAACAACGGATACTAGGCACTGTGCCCCAACAATCTTATGTCTATTACATGAACAGTCTCATCCAATCCCTACCATCCCCTTCAGCCTACAGCGGGGGAATTACTCACACATGGATGGGGGAAGCATGGATGGTCGATGGAGAGGCGTCGGTGGTGATGATGGCGATGATCTCCTTCAATTCCCCGTCCCGGCAGGGTGCCAGAACGGAGTTTATGATCCCGAGATTGAGTTTCGCGATGGCGGCGGAGTTCTGGATGTCTTCTGGAAAAGTGGTCGAACCCCCTCGCGTTTTTAGGTCGAGGGCTTTAAGTAGTCCAGAGGGGAGCGTCGGGGGCTGGCCGAGGCGGCCCCACCATATGGCGGCGCGCCCCCCTCCTTGGCCGCTCCGGCCTATGGTGTGGAGACCGTGGGCCTCCCCCTGGCCTGCCCTTCTGGCTCTGTGTGTCTTCTGTAAAAATAGGCCCTTAGCAATTATTTCCGGGGATTTTCCTGAAAGTTGATTTTCTGCACAAAAATAAGACACCAGGGCAATTCTGCTGAAAACAGCGTTAGTCCGTGTTAGTTGTATCCAAAATACACAAATTAGAGGCAAAACAATAGCAAAAGTGTTCGGGAAAGTAGATACGTTTTGGACGTATCAGGGCTCCCCTTGGCCGCAATGGTCGTGGACATGATGAGGAAGATGGTTTGGGAAAGCCTAAGTTTTCCATACCCAAGTTTGAAGGAGGAGCTGATGTTGAAGAATATCTCACTTGGGAGCTCAAGATTGAGAAGTTATGGAATTTGCATCCACATTACACTGAATATAGGAAGATCAAGCTTGCTTCTTCCGAATTTGATGGCTATGCATTGCGTTGGTGGGATGCCTTTGTTCGTAACCGAGACGAGGATGGTGAGCAACCTATACGCACATGGCGTGCTATGAAGGAGGCAATGACTTCTCGCTTTGTGCCCACAAATTACTTGCGGAATATATTTGATAAGCTAACACTATTGAGGCAAGGTGTGAAAACTGACGATGAATACTACATGGAGATGGAGATGCTTATGCAGCGTGGCCGTGTCCGTGAGTCTCTCGAGATGAGAATGCAGCGTTTTCTCAACGGTTTGAAGTATGATATCAAAGGCATTGTTCGTCACTACAGTTACACCAATATGAATCAATTGTTACATCATGCAAGAGAAGCTGAATCACAGTTGGCTGAAGAAGCAAAGGTGAAAGGTCGTGCTACGGGAGCTGGGCGTTTCACACCCCGCGCGCCCTCATCTACGGCGCCGGCGCCTTCGACGCGCTCCGCCCCTTACTCTACTCCGCCTAGCAAGCCGGTCTCCAATGTATCTAATGCAAAGAAGTCCGAATCTGCTGCAAGTACGAGTGGTTCTAGCATGTCTACAGCGCGCAACCGTGATATGCTTTGTCATACATATGGTGGCAAGGGTCACTTCAAGAGAGATTGTCCTAACCGCAAAGTCATGATTATCAATGAGGACAATGAGTATGAGACTGGAGATGATGTTGATCCTAATGCTCCAGAAGATGATGACTATGACACTGATGGTGAAGATGCATATCTGTCTGATGCTCGCACCATTGTTGTGTCGCAGCGTGCTCTTAATGTGTTGCATAGTGCATCTACTCAGCGCTGCAGTTTGTTCCAAACCAAAGCTTTAGTTGGTCCTGATAAAGCTTGCAAGGTCGTTATTGATGGCGGGAGTTGCCGCAATTTAGCAAGCAAGGAGTTGTGCACCAAGCTGAAGTTGAAGTACTTACCGCACCCGCATCCATACTATATTCAGTGGTTGAGTGACAATGGTGAGATGAAGGTAAACCACATGGTGCGTGTTGAGTTTGAGATTGGACCGTATAAGGATTGCATTGACTTTGATGTGGTTCCTATGACGGTGTGTCACCTACTATTGGGTCGGCCTTAGCTTTATGACCGTTATGTGCAACACAATGGCTGTGCCAATACATATCACTTGGAGTACAAGGGCAAGAAAATTAACTTACAGCCTATGTCACCACAACAAATTGTCAATGAGTCTCGTCAGAAGATTGAAGTTAACTTGGATGATGCTCCTTTAGATAGGCGAGAGAATTGTAATATTGTGAGTGATATAACGAAAAGTGAGCGAGTGAATTCCTTAGTTTCATTAGCCACCAAACAAGACATGAGAGAATTTAGTGAGGATCCTACGGCCATGCCTCTTGTGCTTTTGTACAGGGGTACGGTTTTGGTTTCTAACGACATGACCCCTCTTCCTCTTGGTGTTTCTAATGTTTTGTAGGAATTCAGCGACGTGTTTCCGGAAGAGGTACCCGCAGGACTTCCACCATTGCGAGGTATTGAGCATCAAATTGACTTGATCCCCGGAGCTTCGCTGCCCAATAGGGCGCCATATAGAACGAATCCCGAAGAGACGAAGGAGATACATAAGCAAGTACAAGTGCTACTCGACAAAGGTTATATCCGCATAAGCCTTAGTCCTTGTGTTGTTCTTGTTATTCTTGTTCCTAAGAAAGATGGTACATGGCGTATGTGCGTAGATTGTAGAGCTATAAACAACATTACTATTCGATATCATCACCCTATTCCCCGTTTAGAGGATATGCTAGATGAATTGAGTGGTGCTGTTGTGTTCTCTAAAATTGATTTGTGTAGTGGTTATCATCAAATTAGGATGAAAGAAGGGGATGAATGGAAAACAGCCTTTAAAACAAAATTTGGTTTATATGAGTGGTTAGTAATGCCTTTTGGTTTGACTAATGCACCTAGCACTTTCATGAGACTAATGAACCATGTTTTGCGTGAATTTATTGGCAAATTTGTGGTTGTATAATTTGATGACATATTAATCTACAGCCGCCATGAATCTGATCATATTATACATATTCGACATGTTTTGCAAGTGTTGCGTGATAATAAACTCTATGGTAATCTTGAGAAGTGCACATTTTGCAAAGATAAGGTCATATTTCTGGGTTATGTTGTCTCTAAGCATGGAGTAGAAGTAGATGTGTCTAAAATTGAAGCTATTCAAAATTGGCCTACTCCCATGAATGTGAGTCAAGTAAGAAGTTTCCATGGTCTAGCTGGGTTTTATAGAAGATTTGTGCCCAACTTTAGTACTATTGCTGCACCTTTGAATGATTTGACTAAAAATGGTGTTGTCTTTGAGTGGGGCTCAGCCCAAGATCATGCTTTTGATGAACTTAAGAGATTGTTAACTTCGGCACCGTTACTTGCACTTCCTGATTTCAATAAGCAATTTGAGATTGAATGTGATGCTAGTGGTATTGGAATTGGTGGTGTGTTGATGCAAGAGGGTCGCCCAATTGCATATTTTTCTGAGAATCTTCCTGGTGCTAAGTTGAACTATCCTATATATGATAAAGAATTGTATGCTTTAATTAGAGTTCTTGAGGTTTGGCAACATTATTTGTGGCCAAAAGAATTTATCATACATTCTGATCACGAAGCTTTAAAATATCTGAAAGCCCAATCTACTTTGCATAAGCGTGTAGCTAAGTGGGTTGAGTTCATTGAGTCTTTTCCATACCTTATTAAGCATAAGAAGGGAAAAGATAATATTGTTGCTGATGCTCTATCTAGGAAGAATATGCTATTAACTCAACTTGATGTTAAAATTCCTGGATTAGAAGTACTATGTGATTTGTATGCTACTGATTATGATTTTGCTGAACCATATCGCTTGTGTGCTCTTGGTAAAGCATGGGATAAATATCACATACATGATGGGTTCTTGTTTCGAGCTAACAAACTATGTGTTCCAGAATCGTCTGTGCGTTTGCTCTTATTGCAGGAATCACATGCTGGAGGTTTGATGGGTCACTTTGGGCGTGAGAAGACGCTACTCATGCTAGCTGACCACTTTTATTGGCCAAAGATGAGGCGGGATGTGGACAGGTATGTGAAGAGGTGCATTACTTGCAACAAGTCCAAGTCCAAGCTGAAGCCTCACGGTTTGTATACTCCGTTACCGTCACCTACTTCACCTTGGGAGGATATTAGTATGGACTTTGTGTTGGGTTTGCCGCGTACTAAGAGAGGCCATGATTCTATATTTATGGTAGTGGACAGATTTTCTAAAATGTCACACTTTATTGCCTGCCACAAAAGCGATGATGCGTCGCATATTGCTAACCTGTTTTTCAGGGAGGTTGTACGACTACATGGAGTCCCGAAGACTATTGTTTCTGATCGTGACGTGAAGTTTCTGAGCTACTTCTGGAAGACGCTGTGGAGAAAGCTGGGGACGAAGCTACTGTTCAGTACTACTTGTCATCC
Organism: Lolium perenne; assembly: GCF_019359855.2. Lineage (NCBI taxonomy): Eukaryota > Viridiplantae > Streptophyta > Magnoliopsida > Poales > Poaceae > Lolium > Lolium perenne. The sequence continues at coordinate 220,676,476 of NC_067245.2, read as the reverse complement.
CCAAACTGATGGTCAAACTGAAGTGGTGAATAGAACCTTGTCACAACTGTTGCGATCCATGATCAAGAAGAACCTGAAGGAGTGGGAAGAGTGTTTGCCGCATGTGGAGTTTGCTTACAACAGGGCGGTACATTCTACCACGGAGCTATGTCCTTTTGAGGTGGTGTATGGTTTCAAACCCATTACTCTGCTTGATTTGTTGCCTTTACCCATACATGAGAGAGTCAATATGGAGGCATCCAAGAGGGCAGATTTTGTGAAGAAGATTCATGTGAAGACTAAAGAGTTGATCGAGAAGAAAGGCAAGAGCAATGCTGCAAGGATGAATAAGAAGCGTAAGGAGATGTTGTTCAAGCCTGGTGATATGGTCTTGGTACATTTTCGCAAGGATAGGTTCCCGAAGCTGCGAAAGTCTAAGTTGAAGCCTCGTGGTGCTGGTCCTTACAAAGTATTTGCCAAGATCAATGATAATGCATACTCGATAGATCTTCCAAGTGATGAGTTTGGTGTCAGTAATTCTTTCAATGTTGCTGATTTGACACCATATGACGGAGAAGACCTTGGAGCGTCGAGGTCGACGCCTTTTGAAGGCGGGGGGAGATGATGAGGACATCCCTACCTCACTACCACCTCCATCATCACCAACTGAAGATGAACCTGCTGTGAAGCTCAAGTCCAATGAAATCAGGATTGGACCAATGACACGAGCTCGTGCGAAGCTACTTAAACAACATGTGAACTTGTTCCTAAACGATACATTGATTGATGAGAACTTTATACTACCTAAGTCCTATTATTTATGTATCATCAGGTATGAAGAGGAGACAAGCATCGCACGAGGAGGAGAGGAGCAGCTGGACGTGAAGATGAACGTGGAACTGGACAAGGAGCTAGACATGAAGATATCTCATGGACGCGCGAGGGAGGAGAGGGAGGCATGCGCGAGAGGAGAAGAAGAAGTCCAGGCCGGCCCAGCATCCGGTCAGACCGGCCGGCGCGCCCGGTCCCTGGCCCGGTCCAACCGGGCGGCAGACCGGATTCGGCCCGGCGCCAACCGGGCGTTTCGCTGACTGCAACCGGGCGGGGTACTGAGCCACACGTCCCTCCACCCGGTCGTCATCCGGTCCCTGGCCCGGTCCAGACCGGACCGGCCGGTCCCAGGCCCGGTCTACCGGCCCCCAGACCGGCCGTGTCCGAGTCTGTCTCGACCAGATCTATTCTGGGTCGGTTATTCTTGTATCTTTTCGACCAGAAGTCGTCCCGGACGCCTATATAAGTGCCCAGGACGCCCCCTAGCTGCTTTAGACCACGTTTAAGATAAACCCTAGTTCTTAGTTGTTTGCTCTGCAAAACTATTGAATTCCCTACACCATATTGCTTGATATTGTGTAGATCCTGTTAAAGTCTTGTGTGATCTGCTGTTCCATTGGGAATTAGAAGGTTGCAACTTACCGCTTCGTGGTCGGCGGCTACGTGCGCAAGTGTGTGGAGTTGCGAATATCTTGCAGGGTTGAGAGCTGTTGCATTGGCGACAGGGACCAATCGAGAGATCTCGTTGCGTCATACAAGTTATCATCCACTACATCGTCGTGTTCCTCCGCTGCTATCACCCCGTGATCATCATCACCACCGTTGTTTACTGAGAAGATCGGGCCACCCCTTATCACATTGGTTTCTGACGGGGACTTAATGGACAATACGGTTACACTTAGCCCAACGAATAATGATGGTACATCATTTTGATGAACCTTATGCTTTTAAATGGACACCTCATGCATCTTTTCAGTAAATTCTATGCATGGAGACCGATATGGGCCCACTAGCAGGATTCTCCGTAAAATACTACAAAAGATAAAGATATTTATGCGGTTCCTTTATAGAATTTTTTTTCTTACTAAGGAGAACCTAGTAAGAGGAAAATGAAAAAAAAAAAATATATTTGTGGCAGCAATAAAACAATTGAACATTTATTTCTCTCATGTGTTTTCCCTCGTCTTGTATGGCAGATTTTCCATAACACTTATAATTTACGGCCACCAACTAATATCATAAATATATTTGGAAATCATTTAAATGTGATTAGCATAACAACAAATGCTCAACTTTGTGAGAGTTTCAACTTTGCCTCAGGCTATCTAGATTTGTACGGATGATGACGTTTTTAAGAGCATGTATAATGGCAAAGAAGAAGTGCCTTCCCTTATCCCTTCATGTCATTTAGAGAAAGCAATATAAATTAAAATAATTATCTCTTATCGTCTTCCCTAGCAATCAATGTAGATTAATTAATTTTTGTTAAGAAATTAATTTGCTAAGGAAAGACATATGGTACAATACAAAATCAGTCTTCTCTTATTTTCTAAGGGATTAACTCTTAGTTTTTTTTTCGATAAAGGGAATATATTAATATCAAAATATACCAATTACACCCAGCCTCTGCAACAACGCATCACCCTAATGGCGCTACGGATGCACACAGCCAAAAAATAGAAAAGAAGACTAAGAAACAAAAGTTCCGCTACAGTATCTCGGGCCTAACAACAGCAATACATCCACCACCAAGACAACATCTGAAATACAGACTCTCCAAAAACGACGCCTTCAAGAAGGGAACAATGCTCTAACACCGTCATCGCCCGATCAAAGATCTTAGGTTTTCACCCTGAAGATAGTCTCCGCTCTCAAAACAATGCCTCCAACAAGGTCATTGCCAGTTAAGGTTAAGGCCAGACCTTGGGTTTTCACCCTGAAAGGTAGGACCCTGAACTTCACCTGTGTTGTCGCCCCCAGTTTCATACCGCTGCTGTGAAGCCCGGAACACCAAGCAAGTCCCTCAACAGCGCGGAGACTTGAACCTCCCTTAGCTAGTCCTCCCATCCGGCCTTCATGAAATTCTCTTCTTCCGACTTTCATCATGGATCCATAGTCATTTGATGTCAATACAGAAAAAGAGCTTCGTGTCGCTCCCTCCAGAACCAATCGGTCGGAATAAAAGCATGGGTGTGCGCGACCGAATACCATCTGATCCAGCAAACTACAGGCAAAAGATGCGCTTATGCATTCGCCGGTGGAGCCTTCCGGAACTCAACACTCCGGCTAGATGAAAAGGATCATCATCCGGTAGGTCTTCATCTTCGCAGAAGAAGAACCCTAGGACCACCACCTTCAAACCCGAAGCAGACGAACAGGCCCCCACGCCGCCATCCGCTGACCAACAATGATGAAGGAGAATTTGGTGGACGGCGGAAGCCGCAACCACACCATCCTCGCCCCGCACATCACCACCCCCTTCCTCACACCGCCAACAGAAGTCGACGATGGATCTCGGCGGGCACAAGATCCAACAGCCGTCGCCACCACCATCCATCGCCGGAGGCCGTGGTGGAGGAGATGCCGCCGTACATCCAGGGACGCCGCCCTAGACGCGGAGCACGCCGAAGCCGGAGGTCGCCGCCCCAGCCGCCATCGCGGGTCGCCGCCTCCAACAACCCCCCGGGCACTTTGGCGTCGGGGCCCGCCGCCATCGTGGCCAGCGTCGACGGCAGCGGTGGAGGGAGAGAAACGGAGGGAGGGGGCGGCGGAAGGAGGGATTGACTCTTAGCTAAGAGAAGACAACATTCTCTTCTTATTTCTCTCTCCTCTAACTAAGAAAAATCTGATGTGGCAATGCTAAGAGAATGCTGACATCACCCATTATAGATGCCCTAAGACTAGTCACAATGGAAAGTATCATACACTAGTATCATGCACATGATACTAGTTTATGATACTACCCCCACAATGCATAGTATCATAAGATAGTATCATAGTATCATTATATTTAATGTTTTGTAGAATCTCAATGCAAATATGTGTACAAGATGTGTTTGTCATTAAGTTTTCTAGTGTTACGTGCTATGATACTCTCACCTCATTAAATAGTGTGCCACATCAGATTTTTACCAACATGGCATGCATGATACTACCTATGATACTCCCATTGTGGCTAGTCTAACAATATATCAGAGTTGCTTATTTCCCGCAGGTTATCCATAAGACCATTCATTGGATCACTTTGCGGTCCTACCTTATCATCATGGACAAACGGAAGTCTACGGATACTAGGTGCAACTGTTTGTGATAATTTTCGCTAGTTCATTTTTTTAGTATCCAATTTATGTGATCCGTAACTTGTAATACCTGAATAACAACTTTGCAATAAAAAGGCCGTGCGCCCCGTTTTGAGAGAAAAAAAATGTTTTCTTTACAAACTAAAACCCTTTTGCTGTTCTTGGCCAGGTGCTCTTTGATTCCTTACGTGTATATCAAGCAGTTGGGCCAGGAACTGTACCGGTACACCAATGGCTGCTCAACAACTGAAGCATATGAACAGAGGCAGATGCCCCAACAGTAGGAATCGGTGCACTGAAGCCCCAAAAGCATGCCCAGAAACAAGCCACAGTGTCCGGGCTCCAATGGCTAAAACACAAAGGTTGGATCACCTCACCTCACGCATTAGCTGTGCTCCGTTCCCCAAAGGCATCGCACTTTCCAGCATACAACGCCGCATCAGATAAAATAATCTCGTCTCCGGCCGATCTCCCCTTATCCATCTTTAGCCACGGCGAGCCGGCCGGACCCCCCACCCGGCGATCGATCGATGATGATTCACTCCATCACCTGCCGGATCGCCTTCTTTCTGAAGATTTGGTTTCTTCTTTTCTGGCAAGATCGAGACAAGTCGGGAGATCGCCGCGATGAGCTCTTTTTGGCCTATCCATCGTCGTCGTTCTGGCATCGTTGCATACAGCTAGCCAAGCTGGTTGCTGGTACCGAGAAGCGCGTGTGTGTTTTTCCTGAGATAATGCCTGGACATTTCTATTTCAGAAGATCGTGCGTGTTAGGTACCCACTGACACTTCTCTATGCCCACACTGTTTGTTTAGTGTATAAATGAAATTGTCGGAGCAGCTTGCTAATGGAGTCCTGAACTAGCCGTGGCTTGTGAACTTTGAGCTATGGAAGACGTTCAGATTCTAGTTCGAGCCGGTGTGTACTATCGATAACTAGATAAAACTAAATAAAAAAAGATTAAATAAAAAATAAATGATAAGCTACGAAATGCAGTAATTCTTCTTTATTCTTATAATTTGTTGCAATTGAACTCAGCCGAATAAATAGATCATGATACAATCATTTGAATGATAAACAAAATTCCAACTATGGAACATTTTCAACCGCCGAGTTGAACGGGTGTCACTGGATCAAAGCATGTGCCTGTCGAATCTATGCCTTGTGATCTCTGTTGGGCTAGGGAAAACAAAAGCATGGGATCTTTTCAGCAGCAACAGATTTGCGCTGCCGTCTTTTGGAACAGCACGCAAAGAATCATGGGGGATGGGGAGTACTCCTACTTGGTCGATCTCTGTGTGGCTTAGCATGCAACTTGTGTACCAAAATCTATTAGTAGATACCTCCAATACGAATCATTCACATCGTTCATAATTGGCATCCGGTTTGTCTCTGCTAGTAGGAATGTGGTGTTGCAATTGCACGGAATGGTCCTCCCTCCATTGACATTCTTGGTTCTGGGTACGTAACGTAGCTAGGGTACCTGCCTCAGCTCTCCCAAGAACAATATTATCTTGGGAACCAATTCTTGCATGGGTGTGGTAGTACCGTGTCGCTGTCTTGCGCCTGAAATGAGGACAAGTAGGCACACATTCTGCTGTATTTTAAGGGGTCAAGCAGTTTATCTTGTCGAGTGGCTGTGGTTTTCACTCTCAGGAAGAAATCACCAATGACTGTCAAAACTTTGGTCAGATAACAGGTCCTCTTTATCTATCTGAAAGTTTCTGCTTCAGTCAATTCGGAGCTTAAAAACAACATATATTTGGTTGACACGGAACCTGATTGCAAGAACCAAAGGTCGATCGAGCTGCCCAACAGTTTGACCAAGGCAATCCATGCATATCCACAACTTCTTCCCTGCCTATTTCATGCATGTGCACACGCCTTTCCACCCTCCCAACTGAGCCTCACGCGGCCGAGAATGGCACTGCACATCGGCACTGCGCTGCCACTATGGATCGATATCGACCTCGAAATTCCGACGCGAGCAGGGGGCAGGGCCCGGCCGCACTACCTTCCTCTTTCCGCATCCATTCACAAGGGCAGGGTCATCGCCGTGCGGCGCCTATAAATAAAGCCTCCGCCACCAACTTGCCATTTACCAACGCAGCTGAGCTGAGCTGAGCTTGCCATTCCTACGAGTGCTACTACCTAATCGGGTTGACCCCCTAGAAAGCAAAGTCAGGGAAGCATGGATGTGGAGAGCTCCGCCGCGCAGGAGGTCTCCGTCGACTGGCGGGGCCGCCCGTGCGCGCCGGGCCGGCACGGCGGCATGCGCGCCGCCGTCTTCGTCCTAGGTACGTACGTCGTACCTATATAATTAATTACGGACGAGCCGTCGAGCAATGTCCCTGGCGTGTGGTGCTGAAGCGTGGAATGGATATGCTCGTCTACCTGTGCAGGGATCCAGGCCTTCGAGATCATGGCGATCGCGGCGGTGGGGAACAACCTCATCACGTACGTGTTCGGGGAGATGCACTTCCCGCTGTCGGAGGCGGCCAACGTGGTCACCAACTTCGTCGGCACCATCTTCCTCCTCTCCCTCATCGGCGGCTTCCTCTCTGACTCCTACCTCGGCTGCTTCTGGACCATGCTCACCTTCGGCTTCGTCGAGCTCTCGGTACCCCTCTCCACCAAATCAAGCTTAACCTATCTTAATTAATCCTGCATTCGTCTGGCTTCTTTGATCATTATCTTTCAGTCTCATCAATCAATTGATGCACAGACTAGGAGCTTAATTAGCCTGATTTTAGAAAAAAAAATCTTTTATTGATACTTGACGATCGATGAGCAGCTAGCAGTAGTGAGTAGTGACCAATCGGGCCCGTGCGCGCGTGTTCCAGGAGGAATACTGAGCGTGCCAGAGTGTTTTTCCTTTGTGGTTTTGACTGTTGTTTTCACAGAAAGGGAGATGAACTTGAATGGATAATCAATTGGCCTGATTGCCAATCACCATGCACGGACCAGATATGTTGCTCCTGGTTTCAAAAAAGGTGTTTTAATTTGGACAGGTTGAATTCAACGCAGCATGGCGTGGTCACCCGGTGCTACACGCGGCTAACGGCGCTAATTATTTGTTTTATTTGAAAGAAAGCGAGTTGAACTAGACATGCCAAAAGGAATTTTGTTGTTGTTGGGACTTGCCTGAAAACAACTTGTCCACATAAAGTGGTGCTAGTGTTACTCGCCTACTTGGCACTAACTATCCGTCGTAGGCGCTCCTTTCTTTCCAAGTAGAGTACTTGTATTAGCATACAACTTTTGCAATTTACCTTAAAACCCTGCATTAATGGAATGATGGAATCAAAGAAACCAGCCACAGTTTAATCGTGAAAGAGGAAATAGAGAGAGAATGATTGCCCACACACTCGTGGCTTTCCTGTCATCTCATATATATAGGCAATGTACAAGATATACATGGAAAGAATCAATGCTAATCCTCTACCATAATGGCCCGATTATATGCAATATCTCGAGCACTAAATATGGAAGAGGATAATAGAATATGCCAAGAGCATAATAGAATATGCCAACCGAATATATGATTCGGTTTGCCTAACATCCCCCCGCAGTCGCAACGGGAGATTCTCGGACGCTGAGACTGGATCGAAAGTCCAAGAATAATGGTGATGGTAGGCCTTTGGTGAAGATGTCCGCGAATTGTCGAGACGAAGGCACATGCAGAACGCGGATGTGCCCCAACGCAACACGATCTCGAACGAAATGAAGGTCGATCTCAATGTGTTTGGTGCGCTGGTGCTGGACTGGATTCGTGGACATGTACACAGCACTGACATTGTCGCAGAAGACAACTGTAGCACTGAGCAGGGGTCGGTGGAGCTCTTGGAGAAGTTGGCGGAGCCAACTAGCTTCAGCAACGGCGTTGGCAACGCCTCGATACTCTGCTTCGGCGCTGGAACGGGAGACGGTATGCTGACGCTTGGATGACCACGAGATGAGGTTGTCGCCAAGGAACACGCAATAGCCAGAGGTGGAGCGACGAGTGTCCGGACAGCCAGCCCAGTCGGCATCCGTATAAGCGACGAGGCGATCCGTGGACGAAGGAGTGAGCTGTAGTCCATGGTGAAGTGTGCCCTTGACGTACCGAAGGACTCGTTTGACCAACAACAAGTGTTGATCACGCGGGTCGTGCATGTGGAGGCATATCTGCTGCACGGCATAAGCGATGTCGGGGCGCGTGAACGTCAAGTACTGGAGGGCACCAGCAAGACTTCGGTACTCCGAAGGATCGGCGACAGGAGGGCCAGCCTCAGCGGCGAGCTTGGGCGATGTGTCCACGGGAGTCGACGCAGAGTGGCAGGAGCTCATGCCAGCACGCTCGAGTATCTCGAGAGCGTACTGAGTCTGAGAGAGAAACATCCCCTGAGAGTCACGTCGAACGGCAAGGCCGAGGAAGTGATGAAGCTCGCCCAAGTCAGTCATGGCGAACTCGGCGCTGAGGGCGGTGATGACTCGCTCGAGTAAGGTCGATGTAGAAGCCGTGAGGATGATGTCGTCGACGTAGAGGAGCAAGTAAGCCGTGCCGAGTGTACCATGGAGGATGAAGAGCGAGGTGTCGGACTTCGAGCAAGTGAAGCCGAGAGTGGTGATGAAGGTCGCAAAGCGATGATACCACGCACGAGGGGCTTGCTTCAAGCCGTAGAGGGCGCGGTTGAGGCGGCACACATGGTCAGGACGAGTGGAGTCGACGAAGCCAGTGGGTTGGTGGCAAAAGACCACCTCGTCAAGACGCCCATGGAGGAAGGCGTTCTTGACATCGAGCTGGCGAATCTTCCAGTTGGAGGAGAGAGCGATGGAGAGGATAACCCGGATGGTAGCTGGTTTAACCACCGGGCTAAAGGTCTCGTCGAAGTCGATGCCGTGCTCCTGGGAGAAACCGCGCAGTACCCAGCGTGCCTTGTAGCGATCGAGGCTGCCGTCCGGTTTGAACTTGTGGCGGAAGACCCACTTGCCGGAGACGACGTTGGCGTTGGCGGGAGGACGCACAAGGTCCCACGTGTCGTTGGCGAGTAAGGCGCCGTACTCAGCAGTCATAGCCGCCAGCCAGTTCGGGTCTTTGAGAGCACCACGAACAGACTTAGGGACCGGTGATGGAGCGATGACCGTAGTAGTGTGGAGGTTGAGGCGCGGGCGTGGACCGATGACCTTGCCAGCCTGACGACGGGTGATCATCTGGCGGGCAGGTGGTGGGGACGACGGTCGAGGAGGTGTCGTAGGCGAGGAAGACGCGGAGCCACAAGCCGCGTCATCGATGTCGTCGCTAGAGGATGCAGAAGCAGCGGAGAACGCGGGCTCTTGGTCCGGCGTCTGCTGGGCCGTGGAGCCGGTCGAACGGCCCGAGGAGGCCGACGCGTGGGCCGGCGAGGAGCAGGCCGAGGGAGCCGGCGTGTGGGCCGGCGAGCGGGCCGAGGAGGCCGGCGTCCGAGGCGTCGAGGCAGCAGGCGCAGTGGAGACTGGGGGCGGTCCAGTGGACCGGCGCGCCCCAGCAGGCCGACGCAGCCCAGTGTGCATGGGTGGCACAGGGACCGAGTCGGGTATGTCGATCATGTCGTCATCCATAGGTGATGAAGACTGCTGCAGGTTAGACACGGAAAAATCTTGGGCAAAAGGAAAGCGAGTTTCGTCAAAGACCACGTGGCGAGAAATAATGATGCGACGAGACTCGAGATCCATGCAGCGGTAACCACGATGATTAGAGGGGTAACCAAGGAACACACAGGCTGTCGAGCGAGGCGACAGTTTATGAGGCATGGTGGAGGAGAGGTTGGGGTAACACAAACATCCGAAGGTACGAAGAAGTGTGTAGTCTGGTGGTTTAGAAAAAAGAGCGAAATAGGGACATGGTGCGGTGGATGCTTTGGTAGGTAGTCTATTTAGGACATATGTTGCTGCGTGTAGTGCTTCAACCCAAAATTTAGGGGGCATGCTTGCTTGAATGGAAAGTGTGCGGACTATATCATTAACAGTGCGAATTATGCGTTCGGCTTTACCATTTTGTGGGGAAGTGTATGGACACGAGAAGCGCAAAAGAACCCCATGTGTGGTGGAGAGGTCCTGGAGGGCGCGGTTGTCGAATTCACGTCCATTATCGCACTGGATGGCTTGAAGGGGGAGAGAGAACTGTGTAGCGACATAAGTGCGAAAGTTAGATAGAATAGAGAAAACTTCAGATTTTTTACGGAGGGGATACGTCCACAAGTAATGAGTGAAATCATCTAAAATGACAAGAAAGTATTTGAAGCCAGAAACACTCTCAACGGGTGAAGTCCACAAATCACAATGTATTAATTCAAAAGGCCTAACAGTACGAGTTGTAGAAGGCGAAAAAGGTAAACGGATATGACGACCAAGTTGACAAGCATGGCATAAACTAGAGTCCTTGTGCACTTTATTAATGGGGAGCGAGGTGGACGAAATAAGACGTCGGAACGCGTCGGGGCCAGGGTGACCAAGACGCCGGTGCCAAAGCGTGGAGTCGGCGGTGACGGCGGTGAGGGCGTGCGGCAAGGCGGTGACTGGATAGAGGTCCCCCGAGCTACTGCACCTGAGAATCACGGCCCCTGTCCTGAGATCCTTCACAGAAAAACCCCAAGGGTCAAATTCAACCGAACATAAATTGTCAAGAGTAAACTGACGAACAGAGATTAGATTTTTGACTATGCGAGGAGTAACAAGAACATCACGAAGGGTGAGAGGACGAGACGAGGTAGGAATGGAAGTATGACCGGAGTGAGAGACAGGAATGGAAGAACCATCTCCGACCATGATATGTTTATGTGGAGGATTAGAAGACAGAGAATTGAGGTTACCGGCGTCCGAAGACATGTGCGCGGATGCTCCAGTATCCATGACCCACTCCTGGGGAGCCTGCAAGCTCATGGTGTTGAAGTAGTTTGCGAGGGCGGAGGGATCCCATGTCGGTGTCGAGGGAGCGCCGTAGGCCTGGTAGCCGTTGTAGGTGAACGTCGCGGGCGATGGGGGCACGTACGACGGAGCAGGCATCGCCATGAAGCCTTGGGCTGGGCGTGGTGGCAGGGCATGGGGGCGCGGGCCGAGGAGGCCGGCGCCATGGCTAGGACCAGCCATCGGGTGCATGTAGATGGCGCCGGTCCAGGGGTGCTGCAGGCTCGGGAAGGCGGGGGCGTGGCCAGCCCCGTAGGACTTCTTCTTGCCCTTGTTGCGGCCAGAACCGTTTCCAGGAGCGCCGTAAGCCGGGGCCGGGGTGCCGAAGACGGGGCGCCCAACGTGAGGCTGCGGCGGTGGAGGAGCAGGGCCGCCGCGAGGACCCCCAGCAGGAGGGGTGGCGTAGTAGACCGAGGGCGAGGACGAGCGCGTGGAGGAGGGCTTGAGTTCCTGGAGAAGAAGCATGTTGCGGAATTGCATAAAGGTGGGGAAGGGCGTGAGGAGGGGCGCGAGGTTGCCGATGTCCTTGTAGTGGTCGTTGAGACCCTTGATGGTGTTCCACACCAGGGCGTCGTCGGAGACCGGGGCGTTGACGTCGGCGAGGGCGTCGGCGGCCGTTTTCTGCTCAAGGCAGTAGGCGGTGACGCTCTTGTCCCCTTGCTCGATGTTGCGGAACTTCTGGCCGAGGTAGCCCGCGCGCGCCTGCTGGTTGTCGCGGAAGAGGGCGGTGATGGCGCCGAGAACGGCGAAGGCCGTGCTGCCCGCGGCCATGACCATGTCGGCGATGTCCGGCGTGATGGAGCCGTACAACCAACGCATGACGGTGGAGTCCATCCGCTGCCACTCCTCGTCGACCGGAGGAGTAGCGGTGGAGAGGTGATGAGCGAGGGCGTATTGGGTGACGGCGATCTGGAGGAAATTCCGCCACTTGGTGAAGTTCGAAGCCTTGAGGTCGAGGGTGACCGGTATGAGGCTCTTGGTGTTCTGGACGGCGGTGGCTTGAGCCCATAGGGCGGCGTGGGGATGAGGCTGGACGCCGGCGTCGGACATGGCGGCGGCGGAGGGTGGTGGAGAGGTGTCGCGGCGCACAGCCCGGGGGCGGCGGCGGTAGTGGAGGTGGATAGGCGCGGAAGATCGTTTGGCTGATACCATGAAAGAGGAAATAGAGAGAGAATGATTGCCCACACACTCGTGGCTTTCCTGTCATCTCATATATATAGGCAATGTACAAGATATACATGGAAAGAATCAATGCTAATCCTCTACCATAATGGCCCGATTATATGCAATATCTCGAGCACTAAATATGGAAGAGGATAATAGAATATGCCAAGAGCATAATAGAATATGCCAACCGAATATATGATTCGGTTTGCCTAACAAATCGGAAACATATGCTTTTGCAAGTTCAGACCTTTTTGATTTGCAATGGATGCTTACCAGTATCATCGTTCTGTGTTTTCTTCAGGGCTTCATACTGCTGTCAGTGCAAGCGCACCTGCCGCAGCTGAAGCCGCCGCCGTGCAACATGGCGTCCATGGACGGCAGCTGCGAGCAGGCCAAGGGCTTCAAGTCCAGCATCTTCTTCGTCGCGCTCTACCTGGTGGCGCTCGGCAGCGGCTGCCTCAAGCCCAACATGATCGCGCACGGCGCCGACCAGTTCGCCGGCGGGGCAGACAATTCCAAGAGGCTCTCTACCTACTTCAACTCGGCCTACTTCAGCTTCTGCCTCGGCGAGCTCATCGCTCTCACGGCGCTGGTCTGGGTGCAGACGCACTCTGGGATGGACGTCGGTTTCGGTATCTCTGCCGCTGCCATGGCCGCCGGGCTCATCAGCCTGGTCTCCGGTGCGGCCTTCTACCGGAACAAGCCTCCTCAGGGCAGCATCTTCACGCCTATTGCGAGGGTAAGAAATCTTACACGAGTAATTAAAACACACTGGTCTGAAAACATGTACACTTGGTATTGTCTTTTTTACTTAGCTAACAGTACTCACGGAGGTTACCCTGCATCCTGACTAATTTTATTCATTCTAAAATTGGAGATGGTTGATCTCTTAAGCAAAGAAATTGGGCATAGTTTGGACTTTGGAGTGTTGTGCTAGTGGCAACTTGCTGTATGTCAGTATGTTAAACATCTCCTTGTGCTACACAAGTCCATTCCAGAGATTTCCAAGATACTGCCGTATGCAAGAACTTTTGTTATAGCCCTCTTGTACCGTATGATTAGATTAGATATTCTTGAAATAGTAGGCTGATTTCTTTTTGTCATCATTCAGTCAGAGCGGTTGCTGCATTATGCCCATCTTGTCATATTCTACAGTTCTGCATTTTGGGATCATATGATAGGTAGACGTAGTTTACCTATTTGATCGCCGATCAGATCTAGTCAGATACCTAGAACGGATATGCTATCTGCAAGTTGTGCCTGCGTTGCATTTTCAAAAGTTTATGATTAGTTACTGTCTGTTAGGATGTCAGTTCTAGGCAGCTAAGATTTTGATCATATTGATAAGGACAGAAAGACAGAACTGACTGCGGGCTGTGTAAGTTGTCACGTGCTGATTTGCAGTATATGCATTTGCTTTACTATTTTGGCATGGGTTCAATGATGACAAGCAAGTAATGGTAAATTATTGAGTCGTTCTTCGTGCTGATATTGTAAACTAAGTTAAAACTATTTTGGCACAGAAATGTACTTATGGACTTGCAGAAATTCAAACCATGATAAAATTGATTGCAGTTGTCACGGCAATAGCATTTGCTTCAGTTTCTTTCCAGTTGCTGCTGATACTGATTAAGTTGTAACACTGACGAAGTTGCTGCGGACTGTGATAAATTGTGCAGGTGTTCGTCGCTGCCTTTAACAAGAGGAAGGAAATCTGCCCTAGCAATCCTGCAAACGCCGGAGTTTGTGAGCCGGCACGCCTGGCCGGCAACTTCAGTCATGGCAACAAATTCAGGTGAGCATTGAGCAGGGCCAAAATCCAGCATATCAGCCTTGGCAGATTGCTCTCAATCCGAGTTGTTATACCTGACACTCTGAAACTATATAGGTTCTTGGACAAGGCGTGCATCAGGGACGCAGCGCAGCAGGGGGCCAGCAACACAAAGCCGGAGAGCCCGTGGCGGCTGTGCACGGTAGCCGAGGTGCAGCAGGCCAAGACTCTCCTCGCCGTGACGCCCATCTTCGCCTGCACCATCGTGTTCAACACCGTGCTCGCGCAGCTGCAGACCTTCTCCGTGCAGCAGGGCAGCGCCATGGACACCGCGATCTTCGGGGGATCCTTCCAAATCCCACCAGCGTCGCTGCAGGCCATCCCCTACGCCATGCTCCTCGTGCTCGTCCCGGCCTACGAGCTCCTCCTCGTACCGTTCATGAAGCGGCTCACTGGCACGCGGTCCGGGATCACGCCGCTGCAGCGCATCGGCGTGGGCCTCTGCACCGTCGCGTTCTCCATGGTCTCCGCCGCCACCGTCGAGCGCCGGCGCCGGGACCTCGCGGCGTCCGGGACGCAGATGTCCGTGCTGTGGATCGCGCCGCAGTTCCTCGTGTTCGGCGTGTCGGAGATGTTCACCGCCGTGGGGCTCATCGAGTTCTTCTACAAGCAGGCCTGCGCCGGCATGCAGTCCTTCCTCACGGCGCTCACCTACTGCTCCTACGCGTTCGGGTTCTACCTCAGCTCCGTGCTCGTGACCACGGTGAACAGGGTCACGGCGAAGCACGGCGGCGCCGGCTGGCTCGGCGACAACGACCTCAACAAGGACAGGCTGGATCTCTTCTACTGGATGCTCGCCGTGCTCAGCTTGATCAACTTCTTCTGCTACCTGCTCTGTGCAAAGTGGTACAATTCAGGTGTGGATGGCTCTGATGCTGCCTCTGCTCAGATTGCAGCAGAGGGTAATGGCAAGGAGATCAGCTGAAGAACTGCACCATAAAAAGACTGTAACTGTGTATGGCTATAGTTATATGTAGAAATGCATGAGAAAAGGTGGATGATAGTAGTAGAGGTATTAGGTTAAGAAGGTCTGCTTTGATAAGGAATAGGAAGTACAGTATACTTATGCTAGTTATGCAGCAAAACACTCTTCAGGAAACTTAACTTCCACATTGTTAAGCAAGCGCAAGAAATAGTAGATCCTCAACATGCAAATATGCAGTGTAATAGTAGGAAATAAAGACTTATCGGAAAGCAAGTTCATCCTCTTTCTGAAACAAGAGTCCAGCCAAATATTTGAGACAACAGAATAAATATAAGATGCATAAATCACAGATATTTTTTTAGGTCCGGTAACAATGTAGCAATCAATTTAATCAAAAGTGTCCCATCAAAAGTAACAAAAGATTCCAGTTAACAACTTGAGACGTTCGTCAGTTCTGCAAATTTCCCAGTGCTCATCATCCTACAGAATGATGCAACGCTCGTTCTTTAATTTTTCGTTTTCTCGAGCAACTGTGCTATCATATTCAACTTTCTTGAGGCGTTCCTCGGCAACTTTCCTATCATTTTCAGCCTTCTCTAGGTTTACCTGCAGACTACGGATCTGGTCTGCCATTATATTCACCGCATACTGCCTTGCTTTCTGCTCTTCTTGAAGCTGTTTTTCCAGCCTCTCAATTGTGCAGTTGAGCTTTTCCTCCACCTATAAAATGTTTTTTTAGATAGTTAAATATAAATGATAAAAATTGAATTGTATTTCATCGGTATAACATCATTGTAGTTGAAGGGGGGTACTTTTTGGCTTATCTTCAAAGCAGAACATTGGCAAGAGAACATATGGAGCATACTTACACTATAACATATAGTTGGACATGGAAGGATCATAACCAGTGAACTTCTCAAAATAAATCATGTTTGGAACTGGAGGTAGTAAATCTGAAGTCTAAACACACACTTGGTCTACAAATTGTACTCTATGGTGAAAATCCTTGATTTGGCATTCACGAACTGTTGTGGATTAGGCAACTAACCAGTGAACTTCTCAAAATAAATCATGTTTGGCACTTGGTCTACAAATTGTACTCTATTGTGAAAATCCTTGATTTGGCATTCACGAACCGTTGTGGATTAGGCAACATCAACACATGTATGTCATGTTCTACCTGTGGTGGCATTGCTTTTTAAGATGCATCAATGCATTTTTCCCAATAAAGTTGGGGGAGGCTAGATATGAAACCCAACGAAAACATAAGGAACATTGATTTTTAAAACGATGGAAAATTGCTTCCCATGGTCTAGCCTTCACAGGATGGACTAAATGTATTTCTTAGGTAGACTCTCTGTGTATGATTATTAGGCCGGAGGCCAAATCCAAAATTTTCGAGATTATTAGGCCAGAGGTACTTATTAGCCTCGGTTAAACGTTGGGCCCATCCCTTTAATTCCATTTGTATCCTTGATGCCCCAGGATTGGATGACATGGTCCCTTGATTGGCTGAAGGGGAGGATGGAATTATTGCTACCTCACGACTGGCTAAAAAAAAGAAAATGCTAAGTGCAATTCTACATCCAATAAAATTTCACATTGGTCTTAGCTAAATGGCCCTCCGGGCTTACAATCCCATACGGAGGGACTAGTGTCATAGGTTTCCGTTGCCACTTTTTTTCTCCTAATCATGGTTAGTCCAAAGAACAATGCCATTGTAGTTAATTACAGCTATGAGCAGGGTTCCGCTAAGCCCTAGAGTCATGGAAGGAACATGTTCAACAGGTCACAAGCTTCACTTTTCCCCTAGTGCAATGTATTAGTGTTCATATGAGTCAAAGGACTTCTAGAGATTATTTAATGTACTTTGGTATCTTCTTAGAGGTAGTTTTGCTAAATGAAACTAGTTGGTAACAAACAATGTCGCTTTTGCAACATCAAAATTTTCTACCCAGCTGCGGGGTAATCTTTTCTTGATCAATTTGTGATTGAATTCTTTACTCTAGCAACATGAGGGTCTAGAGTCTATAGGAGCTAGTAGGAAGAATCAATTTTTTGTATATTCAGTTCTATCTACTCCCTCCGGTCCATAATAACTATTGTGGTTTTAGTTTAAATTTAAACTAGTTTGAATTAAAACCACAACAGTTATTAAGGATCAGAGGGAGTACCTTTTTC
This sequence comes from Lolium perenne, assembly GCF_019359855.2. Classification (NCBI taxonomy): domain Eukaryota; kingdom Viridiplantae; phylum Streptophyta; class Magnoliopsida; order Poales; family Poaceae; genus Lolium; species Lolium perenne. Next base: position 220,659,339 of record NC_067245.2, on the reverse strand, counting down.
TCCTTGGATATGGTACAGTTGCATTGCATGATGCTGAGGCTGAGGTAGCTCGTTTCTTTCATTAATCAATATAAATGGTATCTTACCATCTTGGTGATATGCATAAGGTATTCATCGTATATCTCTCTCTGTGGCTTGAACATTTGATGCGCTTCCTATACCAACAGAATGATAAACACAGCTGAGCAAACTGAAAGCCAAGAGGCCAGAGGTAATAATACTAAAAGTTAAAAGAACCTGGATGTTTAAGAACATCTCATTGGAAAATGGTCTCTCATCATTAATTGATAAGACAAAGTCCAGAGCATCAAACAAACTGTTGATCTGTGATTGGCGGAGCTCAGAATCACTGGTCTTGTTGTCAAAGAGAACAACTCTATTTTCAAATCGCCTTAACATGTCCTGAACAAAGAGCATGATCATGTAAACAACACTCGATCAGATTGGATCTGATTCCTAATATAATAACACAGCTTTTGCAGGACATGATCCCATCAAATGCAAATGGAAACAGTGGAAATATATGAAATTGACCTGAAGAAATGGTGTGGCACTATCAGATAACATTTCTTTCAAACCAATCATCCCTCCTACTTCATCTCCATGTGTAAGAACTAATATTGCGTGATCAAGGATTTTATCGCCAAAAAACAGTTTAATAGACTCAATTGTATTTGCATCTTCACAAGAAAACCGAGACGCAGCTGAAAAAACCAGAAGTACTGCGTGTATCCCATCCTTCGCCATGTCCATACACTTAGCTATCTCCTTCTGAACATCTTCAGTGGTGGATTCCATATCAAAGAAACCTATCAAGGAAAGAGCACAACAGTTAATCATTATTTGAGGAATTCATGAGCTGATGTGTGTTCTCAAACATACAATTAAAGAGTCACCAAAAATTCCATTTAAAGAGCTCTTTCTCTCCTACCGCAAAAGATATGAAATCTTATTGTAAAGACTATTTGCAATTACTGTGAATTCCATAGTCATATCTTACACAGAAGATATCAAAGCAGCATCTTAATTTTAACTAGAATAAAAAATGGAGTAGAACAGAAGGGGAAAAAGAGCTCCATCCGTTTGTACATTTGCTCTTTGTTAGGCATCTTGTAGATAATTTCTTGTTAGTACAAATTCAGCATCAATAGTGGTTTTTCTCATGTAAATAATGAAGCAACAAAATTCATCTAGAATAGCTATGTTGCACAACAACTCCAAGTCTTCTATGCATAGTCACATCACATCAAGATACTTACAAATCACTACAGGCTTCCACGTCAAACATCAACGTAGGAACCTTTTTCAGATCATAGAGCTTGACAGATAACATTTGCTACTGGAAACTTATAAATTTTCAAAAGAACGACCTAGACATCAGTCATTACTAAATTACTCCATTTATCAAAGAATAAAAAGTTAAATACAGAAGGAAAAGAACACTTATTATGGCCGAGAATTCTCACCAGGAGTGTCGATGACATTCAGGGTGCGGGACGCACAGCCCTCGTGAAAGGATTTACTTCTGTTCTGGCAAGTCTTGGTGACGCCGCGATAGGAGAGCTTCGATGCAAACGCTTCGTCCCCGAGGATGCTGTTTGCGGTGGCACTCTTGCCAGAGCCAATTTTGCCGACGAGAGCAAGAGTAATATCGCCATGGGAAGGGCAGGGCGTGGCAACACCGCCCGGTCGCCGTCGCCGTCTCCGCCCTCCGCCCATGATCAATCGTTGCCTAGGAAATAAAGGCACCACCCCTCAGCAACGAAAGCTCAACACTATCGGAACGAGAAAAGAAACAAACATGGAGGGAAGATAACAAGGGACCTTCCGGTGGAATGAAGCTGCCAGATCAAGATGGATGGTAAGCAGTACTACTTGAGACGGCGCAAGTAGCGGACCGGATGCAGGGTTGAAGGGCATATAAGTAGGAAGGGAGAGAGTGTTCATTGACTCGGATGCGGGAGACGAGACCCAAACGGCGCTAGGAAAATCAATGCACATCGCGCGCTCTCGAGGATACCGAGGGGTCCCTGCTTTTCTTTTGGGCTGCCGCTTCGTTATACGCCGAGATTTTCAGGTACCCTCGAGAAATGAATTAACAGGGTCCAAATCACGCCCACTTTGCTTTTATACGAGTACTTAGAAAAAAAAAATTACCTGTACTGAATAAAGAGGTGGATCTCTAAATCACGTTCGTTCTTGTCTCGATATAATGTGTTTTATTACTTAATTTTTTTAAGCATTATACACACGGTAATGACCAGAATGACACAACCACACAAGTCTAATAAAAATAAAATTAAAAAATAAAAAGTGCAATACAAATAATCATCAAAAGCGATACAGAACCAATCCAGAGATCACGTGCCATCCGTGTTGGATATATCCCTTGTCATGTCGTGCAACCATGTAAACATATTTATAAATTGGTCTCGATGTGTAAACATGTTCATAAATTGGTCTCCATCCTTCACAGGTTGTAGAGACGACCATGGAAGAAATAATTTGCTTCGCATCTGCTGTACAAGGCCAGATTCATTGCCAGCCGCATGACACGAAGAACTTTCAGCATACAGAGTAACTGGTGTCACCTGCAATAAAACATCGAGTACGCACATTCCGAAAATCAAAAACAAGCTCAAGGACTTCAGCTCCCATCGGGAGTGCCAACAAAGTGGCATTTCATTCACGAAAGCAAATGCTGGCAACATTGCCAACATGGTTCATTACAAAATAGGCAATTAAAGCCATTTTAAAGCATTATTTACAGGACAATAATTTCAAGGTGCTTGGGTTTGTGTCGAGACACTTGGGGCAGTTTCGGCGACTATTTGCTTGTGTGCCTCCACTAACTCAAGGAGGTAGCACGCACACTTGAGGTCGACAACAGCGCCATCTTTGTCCTTCGGCAACGCCTTCGTTAGCAACTCTATATCATCCTCGAAGCCGCCATATCCCATCAAAATCTGGATTGCGCTCCATAGATACGCGAAGTGCGTTTGAATATCTCGATGGTATCGTCGGTGTCAACAAAGAACGCGTCCACTAGCTGCCCCAAGGTCTTGTCCTGGTCTAGCTTCGGAAAAATCAAGGCGAAAAGCCTCGACAAGGCCGCCTTTCTCTTCTGCAGCAGTCGAACGTGTTCGCTGGAGTCCACGGCGAAGGAGATGGCGTCGGACGCGGAGTCGGCCTGAGGCTTGCTTACGCGGTCGGCGAGTATATCGGTAGCCTCTAAACAAGATGAAGACATAGGCAAAGAGTCAACGCGATTCAAGAAGAAAGGAAGGCAGAAGTTGTCAAAGTGACTTACCCAGCAGAGCCTCAATAGATTTACGGAGGTTGCCCTTCTTTTCCTTTGCCTGGGTCTGAGCCTCCGCCTTCTTCTCCTCCTCCTCCTTCAACTTCGCCTTTATGTGGCCCAGCTCCTTTTTCAATTTAGTGGCTTCTCGTCGGGCATCGGATGCCAACTTTTCGCTTTCTCAAGTTGCTCGGCTGAAGACTTGGTGGCCTATCGAAGCTGAGCATTTTCGGCTTCAAGCTGGATGAATTGGGAGGCGAAGTCCCTCACAATAGCCAACGTAGCTTGGATAGCCTATGGCAAAGAACACAGTTAGACACTTGAACGTCCATCAAGCCGACACTCGGCTACGAACAGCCAAATGTAGGCTCGGGGGGCTACTTGGGTGAGGACCATCGTCAAAACAAAGAAAAATGCAATGACACTTAGTGTCCTTTAGGAGTCGAAGACGGTGAAGCAGCTGTCGAAGGAGCTTCCTTCCTCTTCTTGTGCGCCCTCTTTAGCGGCGAAGGTGCAACTGGCACCCCTTCTGGCAGAGTTGGCCCTTTGACTCTGGCCTTGATCTCCTTATCAGAGCTGGTCTTCGCCTTCTTCAAAGGTGGAGGAGCTACCTCTCCTTCGTCACTATATGAACAGATACGACTGCATCAGTGACACGGGTGAAAAATCACTAACGCTGTGTTTGGATGCGTAGAATTTGAGTGTGGAATTGGAATTTAGGGCCAATTGGCCCAATTCGGCTGTTTGGGTTGGCTTAGAATTGAGGCCTGGAAACTAGAGGCAAATTCCGAGCGGTCACAGCCCTTGTACCTTTTCACTTGCCTCGTTTCCAAGCTCTCCACCTCGGAAAGGCGTGGAAACGCCAGAGACCAAACGTCCGACCCGACCATCGCTCTCCTCCTTCCCCGCACCTGCTCCCGACCCGACCGGCGACCGGCGTCCGGCGGCGCCGCGCAGTTCAGGTCTCCCATGCCGCCGGCACCGCGGGCCCTGCAACAGCCGCCGCCGCCTACAGCAGCCGCCGCCGCGGGTCCTGCAGCCGCCGCCGCCGGCCCTGCAGCCGCCGCGGGCCTGCAGCCGCCGCGGGCCCTGCAGCCGCCGCGGGACCTGCAACCGCCGCCGCCGGCCTGTGATCGCCGCCGCGGGACCTGCAACCGCCGCCGCGGGACCTGCAACTGCCGCCGCCGGCCCTGCAACTGCCGCCGCCCTGCAACCGCCCCGTGCTCCCGAACTAGCCTGTAGGAGATCCGGCCGACCCCCTCCCGTCCCGATGCTCCGCCTGGTGGCCGCTGCCGCCTGGAGGCTGCACCTTCAGATTCCGGCCGTCGCCTGGAGGGGATTCCGGCCCGACTCGAGCGGGCGGCCCTGGCACTGGCAGCTTCGTCCTGCCGGCTGCCGGTCTGTGGACAAAATTCATCAAATTCCATAGTTTGTTCATCCAAACAAGATTTGGAATTGGTTCCAAAATTTGATTCCAACAATAATTTCCGAACACATCCAAACAATAGAATTGAATTAGAAGCCAATTCATTTCCATCTTAGATTTGGAATTTTAGTCCAATTCAATTCCACACTCAAATTCTATGCATCCAAACACAGCGTAAGTAATTTAGTGACATGAACAAGTAAAGATGCTTACGACTCGAACAACAAGCCATCTTCGTCGGCGAAGACACCCGATGGTTTCTTCGGTGGTTGAGCAATCGACGCCTCGGGAGCTGCACAACCAAAAAGAGCACGATCAACATCATCGTCGTTTTGGCCGCTAGGACTCGACTCTCCGCTATATCGGTCAGTCCATCAACGGGCGCCTGATACGTCTCCAGCGTATCTATAATTTCTTATGTTCCATGCTAGTTTTATGACAATACCTACATGTTTTATTCATACTCTATATCGTTTTGATGCATTTTCCGGAACTAACCTATTAACAAGATGCCGAAGTGTCAGTTCCTGTTTTCTGCTGTTTTTGGTTCCAGAAAGGCTGTTCGGACAATATTCTCGGAATTCGACGAAACAAAGACCAAATATCTTATTTTCCCCGGAAGGGTCCAGAACACCGAAGGAGAGTCGGAGGCGGGCAGCAGGGGGCCCACACCATATGGCGGCGCGGGTGGCCCCCTGGCCACGCCAACCTATGGGGAGGGGGCCCCGTAGCCCCTCCGACTCCGGCTCTTCGCCTATAAAGTCCCTCGCGACCTAAAAACCCGATACGAATTGACGAAACTCCAGAAAGACTCCAGGGGCAATGCCGCCATCGCGAAACTCCGTTTCGGGGGACAGAATCTCTGTTCCGGCACACTGCCGGGACGGGGAAGTGCCCCCGGAAGTCATCTCCATCGACGCCACCGCCTCCATCATGCTCCGTGAGTAGTTCCCCCAATGGACTACGGGTTCTAGCAGTAGCTAGTTGGTACTGTCTCTCCCATGTACTTCAATACAATGAATCTCATGAGCTGCCCTACATGATTGAGATCCATCTGATGTAATCGGTGTTGTGTTTGTTGGGATCCGATGGATTGTTACATTATGATTAGTCTATCTATATAAGTTTGTGAAGTTATTGTTGCTCCAATCTTGTTGTGTTTAATGCTTGTCACTAGTGCATGAGTGGCATGATCTTAGATTTGAGCTCTATAATTATTGCTTAGATTGTATCTACAAGTTGTTTGCACATGTCTATGTCCGGAACCCGGGGCCTGATACGCGTAAAGCACACGTCCGTTGGGAACCCCAAGTGGAAGGTATGATGCGTATAGAAGCAAGTTTCCCTCAGTAAGAAACAAAGGTTTATCGAACCAGTAGGAGCCAAGAAGCACGTTGAAGGTTGTTGGTGGCGGAGTGTAGTGCGGCGCAACACCAGGGATTCCGGCGCCAACGTGGAACCTGCACAACACAACCAAAGTACTTTGCCCCAACGTAACAGTGAGGTTGTCAATCTTACCGGCTTGCTGAAAACAAAGGATTAAACGTATTGTGTGGAAGATGATGATTGTTTGCGAAGAACAGTAAAGAAAAATTGCAGTAGATTGTATTTCAGATGTAAAGAATAGGACCGGGGTCCACAGTTCACTAGTGGTGTCTCTCCCATAAGATAAACAGATGTTGGGTGAACAAATCACAGTTGGGCAATTGACAAATAAAGAAGGCATAACAATGCACATACATATATCATGATGAGTACTATGAGATTTAATCAGGGCATTACGACAAAGTACATAGACCGCTATCCAGCATGCATCTATGCCTAAAAAGTCCACTTTCAGGTTATCATCCGAACCCCTTCCGGTATTAAGTTGCAAGCAACAGACAATTGCATTAAGTATGGTGCGTAATATAATCAACACAAATATCCTTAGACAAAGCATCGATGTTTTATCCCTAGTGGCAACAGCACATCCACAACCTTAGAACTTTCTGTCACTGTCCCAGATTTAATGGAGGCATGAACCCACTATCGAGTATAAATACTCCCTCTTGAAGTCACAAGTATCAACTTGACCAGAGCCTCTACTAGCAACGGAGAGCATGCAAGAACATAAACAACATATATGATAGATTGATAATCAACTTGACATAGTATTCAATATTCATCGGATCCCAACAAACACAACATGTAGCATTACAAATAGATGATCTTGATCATGATAGGCAGCTCACAAGATCTAACATGATAGCACAATGAGGAGAAGACAACCATCTAGCTACTGCTATGGACCCATAGTCCAGGGGTGGACTACTCACACATCGATCCGGAGGCGATCATGGCGATGAAGAGACCTCCGGGAGATGATTCCCCTCTCTGGCAGGGTGCCGGAGGCGATCTCCTGAATCCCCCGAGATGGGATTGGCGGCGGCTGCGTCTCTGGAAGGTTTTCCGTATCGTGGCTCTCGGTACTGGGGGTTTCACGACGAAGACTATATGTAGGCGGAAGGGTAGGTCAGGGGGCGTCACGAGGGGCCCACTGTAGGATAACGTTGCATAGAAAACAAAAAAATTCCTACCGCGAACACGCAATCCAAGCCAAGATGCAATCTAGAAGACGGTAGCAATGAGGGGGTATCGAGTCTCACCCTTGAAGAGATTCCAAAGCCTACAAGAGGAGGCTCTTGTTGCTGCGGTAGATGTTCACTTGCCGCTTGCAAAAGCGCGTAGAAGATCTTGATCACGATCGGTTCCGGCGCCACGAACGGGCAGCACCTCCGTACTCGGTCACACGTTCGGTTGTTGATGAAGACGACGTCCACCTCCCCGTTCTAGCGGGCAGCGGAAGTAGTAGCTCCTCTTGAATCCGACAGCACGACGGCGTGGTGTCGGTGGTGGTAGAGAAGTCCGGCGGAGCTTCGCTAAGCGTGCGGGAAGTGGAGGAGCAGGGCGGCTAGGGTTTGGGGAGAGGGGGCGCCGGCCACTATGGGGTGCGGCCACCTTGGTGGTTCTTGGGTGGCCGGCCACTATGGGGTGCGGCCACCTTGGTGGTTCTTGGGTGGCCGGCCCCCTCCCCTTGGCCCCTCATTATATAGGTGGAACCCCAAGTGTTGGTCTCCAAGTCTTCGAATAAGACCCGAACCAAAAACCTTCCATATGGTGGGGAAACCTACCCAAGCTAGGACTCCCACTAGAGGTGGGGTTTCCACCTCCCATATGGGGGGGTGGTGTAACATCCCAAGTTTCAACAATATTAAACAAGGAAGACAATCTCCCCAAACTCAAAATTTGCAATTAACAAAAACTTTTTCTATGCATATAGTGCCACATATAGATTCATGCATTTGAGCGAATTTCTTTTGTGCAATTTCCATGATGAGTGTTAGTATGATTAACAATTGCTATTTGAACCCTAACAAAGATCATCAAACCCTAAATTGAGGAGAATTGAAGAAAATGGGAAAAACCCATATTTCACTTACATACACAATATGCCAAATTGCAAATCCTCACCCTAGGCCATAATTGCTTGCTCCCTTGCTTGTAAAATACTTCAATATGATAAACTAACACAATTGCATCATTGGAACAAGAATCAAACACAAGGAAATCTCAAATTCATCATACATATGATAATGGTCACTTGTCACCAAAATATTTTCTTCACTACTTTACCCCTCTGATTTTCTCAATTCTTAAACTAAACTTGGTCAACCAAAGCCATGTCATCCAAGACCATGTCAAGGTGAGTAACTTTGATGTTGACCACCATGGCTAGAGTTGACTAGGTTGACCAGTATAAAGGTGACAAGTAGTGATGCTGAAATAAAGAGAAGATCATGTCACATTTGCCATTTTGCAAAACAACTCCAAATTGAACCCCACCACCACCATTCTAACCCATAATTAATATGTTTAAGTTCCACCAAAAAGAATTTCAAAATTCAAATAAAAATCTCATGCGGCCATTTCATCGAACACTTGGCAGGCATTATTCCAGATTTGTGTTACACTCTATTACACTCTGGTTTCTTGCCTAAACCCCTTTAACTTGTGATCATTACACTCTCCTACATCCCCTGCATCACCCCAGTACCTGCCTTGGTCGATTAAAGTGAGAGAAAGGGGAGAGAAAACCCTAAACTAAGGCATGCCGTGGCCATGCCGGCCACCTTTGGCACCTCTCTCTCTAGCCTCTCTCTCTCAGCACCACCTTGTCCTGGAGCATCTCTGCAACACGAGGACCCCGACGGTACACCGCACCAGCTCGCCAAGGCTCAGCATTGGCCAGAACGCGCGCGTCCAAACCGTGCCAGAGCGTGCCAGTCGACGCGGTGAGCGCGCTCTGGACACGCCAGTACGTCGCGCGCTCGAGCAGCCTACGCCTCCCCTGCAAAGTCTACCACTGCGTCGAGCACCGCCTCCCCACCCTCTACCCCCTAGACACACTCAAGCGACTGCGGCCGCCTCGTCACCGTCGTCCTCGTCGGAATCTTACCGCAAGGACTGCCGCACTCGAATCGACCTCCTGAGCGATCCCGTCGTCCTCTCGCTGCGCCAGCTACTCCTCGAGCATCGCCAGGACAACGCCTACACGCTGCCGTCCTTGCCTTGCCCCTTCGAGCACCCCAAGCACCGCGCCATGGCCGTTCCTCCACAGCACCTCTCGGCCACCCCCGCCCGCTATAAATAGGGGAGCTCAGCGCTCAACTTCTTCACACCATCTGCTCTCCTCTCCTCACTGATCACTCTCCCCACCTCAATTTAACACCACACCGCCGGAGCTGCTCCAATCGCAAGACGAAGGCCGCCGGAGACCTGAGATCGACGCCGTTGATCCACGCCGCCCCGAGCCTCGCCACTGCTACCAGGAGCTTCAGCACCCTCGACAACGCCACCTCGTCCTCACCAGAACCCCGCGGGAACGCCGGTAGGCCCTCCGACCCCCTAGGCTTGCCGCCAGTGAGCTCGTCGCTCGTCGGAGACGACGACGACCACTGACCGTCGGATCGCGTTCTAATCCTACGGCCTAACGCGCGCGTACCGTTTCGTGTGGTTAAGTGTCGCCGACAGGTGACCCCCACCTCGTCAGTGCGGCCCAAGCGCACCAGATGCGTGTTGGGCTGCGCAGTGAAATGAATTCCTGTTTCGGCCCAGTAGCGTTTCCCGCCTAAGCCCACGATTCAAATTCGGATTTAATCTTAATTCAAATTGTCCTGCATATGGTTTAGTAAAATTTGAATAGTTTGAAATCTGCCAAACCAAATTTAGCAACCTTTATACCGTTGGAAAGCCCATGAAATTACCTATCCAATGCCACTGGTCCCACCTCCAAATTCATAGTAGATTTAAATTGATAAAAAAGACAAGACAGGGACTTTTGAACATTCAAACTTTATTTAAAATTTAACCAGAATAGATTTTGAATTGATTCCAATTCTAATAAATCACAAATGATGTCCTCTAATTGATTATGCAATAATATTGACATGTTGTTTGTATGATCATGGACTAGATCAAATAAAATGTCTATGTAGTCAATTCTAGAGCAAATGAAATTGGAATTCAAATTCAACCACTAATATGAGAGCTACCTCTGATTTAAATCTTGATCCTAAGTAATATAACCAGGGGGAATGACTTAGGCTAATGAACCCTTGAGAATTATTACTTAGGGATTTTAATTCATTTAAATGTTAAGTATTAAAACTATGGGAAGTGTAACACTTCAATTAAATTATACTCACATATAATAGATATGAAATGTTGACTTTGGGTCAACCTATATTTCATACCTTATTATTATATGAAGAGATTAAATCTTAATAAGAGGTAATGAGAAGAAATGAATTCCTCTAAGGATCTACATACCAAATTTAGGAAATAGGAATAATGAGAGGAAATTATTCTTCTTTCAAATAAAGACTAATCAAATAATCCACCATGCCATGTGTGATTGATGATAGGACTAGTGTGTGAACTCTTTTGAGTGTTTCTAGTTTAGTATGTGAGCTTGGTTTAGTATTTATACCTCGTATTTGTATATAGACGCTAGTAACAAGGAATACCAAGAGGAGGAGGCCTATTCTCAGGAAGAAGAAGAGAACTTCGATGACTACCCAGCTCAAGGCAAGCTAACCCTTGCTAAACACAAGTGCTTAGCTCTACAAGAGCAAAGGCACCATCACACTTTACTTTTATGTATTACCTATCACATGTTTTTACTTACATTTACCCTTGCTTATTTATTTCAAAGTACTTTTTGATTTATAATTCACTTGGTCTAGATTAGAACAATATTGAAGTTAGCTTAGCACAAATCAAAGCTAGTTAGCACCCCTCATATAGTTGCTAGTGCTAATCAATTAAAATTGACTACTCTAGATGGGAACATGGTGAAGTGAAATGACTTTGAAAGAAAGTAAAGTGGAGGTGGATTTGAACAAGAGAAGATGGTGATTTTTGATAAAATTGACGATTGGGTTTGAATGCGATACCCTTCCAATTATACAAGTACCCCCACAATACCTGATTATGGGTAGGGCTTAACTAGAAACTTGTGTATTTTAGTATGGGTTCCCTCTAAACAAGCATCATAGGGGTTACGCCGAGGCTGCCTCCGTTAAGTGTGGATTGATGTTAGAATGAGGTGAATGTACGGCCCAAGCCCTGTGCAGTTCCCGGGTTAACTGCGGTTTCCACCGGGAGGCCAAGCTCATGGGGAGAGGTGCTCATACTAGCATATATAAGTGAAAGGTTATGGTTGATGATCCGCGTACTGTGTTACGATGATTCGGGGTTATCCCCGACGGATGTAATCAAAAGTTGTGGCACAAGAGTACAACCTCTGCAGAGTGTTAAACCTATTCGAATAGCCGTGTCCACGGTTACGGATGATTGGAAAGGCCATACTATCTCCGTTATCATTAATATGTTTTGATCCTAAAAATGAATGGTGAATTGAAAGGTGATATGGTGGTGAATCAATATGAGTTGTGGCAATGACACTAATGTTCCCACTTGAGTTAGTCTAGCACATGATAAGGCTTTACTAAATGTTTATCAAACTAAAACTTGGCTTTATGCAAATAAACCTAGAGCTTAGCACCCCCTTATTACACTTAATGAGTAATTATCGTAGAGTTAGTTTGCGTGTACTTTAAAAGTACTCATGGCTTTGCCCTGGCTATTCAAATGCCAGACTATGAAGGAGAGCACCAGTATCAGGATGAAGGACAACAGGACGTCTACGATAACTAGGATCGTCTTCTAACGTCAGGCGTTGCATGTGGAATAGATAGTCCACTACTACTTCGCTTCCGCTACTATTTGTGATGTTGAACAATATATTCGTGTAATATTGGATCATGTGATCTATGGTTGTAAGACAATATGTGTTGTAATAAATGATGACTCTATGCTACTTACTATTATGTCTCGCAAAAACATTATTCCTGGGATTGCGATGTACGGCATAATAGGCATCTGGACTTAAAAATCCGGGTGTTGACAAGTTGGTATCAGAGCCATTGTTTGACCTTAGGAGACCCTAGTTAGAATGGACGCTCAAAAACTTAGTTTCAAATTCCATGATTTGACTAGTTATGAAAACCTTATTCACCCCCTTACCTTGAAGAGTCCATTACAAACTTTAAATTCATGCCCTTCTTATAAGTGAATTAAAATTTGGAACACTTGCACTTCTCTAACTTAATCATCTAATCTCTACAGATGGATCACGTCGTTGATGCGCAGCCCTTTCTCCAGACTGAGTTCTATCAGTTGGGGAACGGTGGAGAGATCATCTTTGAGAGGGACCTCTTCTCCCTCTCAGAGTTCCTCGGGCGCCCACCACCGGAAGTCTTTGGTGGAATGGTCAATGACCAGCCCGGTGGTCAACCCGGTGGGTGATCATGGTGGACCTTCGTGGAAGGTTCACGCTCCCAATGAGCGCAAGGATCCAGTTCTCCTTCCGGGAGAACAACTGGGCGGATGGTCTCGCAAGGGGACTTCAGGAAGGGCTCGCACGTCTGTGCGGGCAAAACTTCATGGACTTCGAGGATAGCCGCTTTGTGCACTATGCAAGGCACAACTCCCTCGGAGTGCCAATGAACCTGCCGTCGCACCCGCAACTTCGCCACCATGTGGATCATCTCGACTTCATGTTGAATGAGACCCGCATCGACCTCGACAACTCCCGCGAATACGCCAACCACACTCACATCCAGTTGGCGCAGCAGGCGGAGACCATCAAGGTCATCGCCGGAGAACGCAGGGCACTCCGCCGTGCCAACCAGAAGAAGGATCACGCCATCAACCGCCTCAAGGCCAGGATCGCCACTCTGAAGGCGACCATCGCCGCCCAAGCTGAGCAGATCCAGGAGCTGGAAGGCGAAGGTGAAGGGGAGAACATCCAGGGGGACGGCTACTCCTACGTCAGCAACGACGACGACTACGAGGAGGAGGAAGACAACAACCTGGAGTTCCACCCTTACGAGGATGGCCACAAGCACCTTGCTGCCGGGGTAGACAATGTCTACCCTATCAATGTCGATGGCGAGTAGTCCCGTCTGAGCACTTGCGTCCCGTGTTATGTATCGGTCCTTTGTACCCGCCCCATGTATCGTAGTTTGTTGAAAGGGTTCTTCAAACCCTCCGGAACATTTGGCTTGTAATATTTGCTACCTCCATGACTATGTTTGTGTGTGTGTAATATTATTATTATTATGAATCAAGTTTTAAGTTGTGTGTAATTTTATCCCAAAATGAGCCATAGAAATTTCCCTCTCATCTCATGATCCCTATCACTGTTCAGATGGCACCCCCAACTCGCAGCGAAGCCGCAATGATGCAAATGCTGCAACAGATGATGGCAGAGAGAGAAGCTGAGAGAGTTGACCGTCAAGCCAACCTAGCTGCACTTCAACAGATTGCTCAGGGCAATCAAGGCCACGGAAACCACGACCACCCAGGGTCGAAGCTGAAAAACTTCCAAAACACCAACCCACCGGTGTTCAGTAAGACAGAGGAACCCCTCGATGCTGATGATTGGCTCCAAACTATGGAGAACAATCTCGAGGTTGCCGGAGTGGAGGACAACGAGAAGGTGTTGTTCGCCACCCACTATCTGGCTGGACCTGCACGTGCCTGGTGGACAAGTACCCGCGCACTAAATGCGGGGCAAATGATGACTTGGGAGGACTTCAAACTCAAGTTTAGCAAGTATCACGTGCCCCCGGGCCTGATTAAGAAGATGAGGGATGAATTCAGGGAACTGAAGCAAGGCAGAATGACCGTGGTAGAATACCGCGACAAGTTCCTCACTTTGTCAAGGTACGCCCCGGATGAGACGGACACCGTCGAGAAAAGGAAGGAGAGGTTTCTGAATGGACTGCATGATGAGATGCGGTATGTGATCAATATCCCCTTTGCTGACTTAGAAGCCCTCGTTGACTCCGCCATTCAGATGGAGGAAGATACACCAAGCCAATGAGAACCGCAAGCGCCGTATGATGAACCAGAGTGGGCCCAGCAATAACCACAAGTATCGCCGACTCAAGTGGAGGGTTCGCCCCAAGAAACAACAAGCCCCGATGCGAATCCACGTCCGAGTTATCGGAACCGGAGTGGAGGAAACCCAGTCGGGGAGGACACAACAACCACAACAACTACAACAACAACAACAACAACTTCAACCGCGCTCCACCCCGCGCCCCCAACAATAACTCCAACACCGCTCCAAGGACTGGGAGCAACGCTGTTCCCATCACCCCCAAGGACAAATCCACCTACAACTGCTACGAGTGCGGAGTGGCTGGGCACTTCTCCTATGAGTGCCCCAAGAAGCTCGCCAAGACTGCCGCCAACACCTCAGGCCCTGCGCAGCAGCAGCGTCGTGTCACCACCAACAAGAAGTTCGCCCCCAACAACCCGAACAACCGCAACGGCCGCCTCTACCACATGAATGCAGAAGAAGCTCAGGAAGCCCCAGACGTGGTGCTGGGTATGTTCTCTGTTAACTCAATACCCGCAAGAGTGCTGTTTGATTCTGGAGCATCGCATTCATTCATTACCGAAGATTTTGCATGCACTAGTAAGATTCAACCCATCAGTTTGAAGCATGTCATGATAGTTCAAATACCTGGATCAACCACTAAAGCTAGAAAAATTTGCAAAGATGTGCCAATCAGAATACATGAAATAGAATTCTATGCAAATTTGATTGTTCTGGGAGCCAAAGGTTTGGAAGTAGTCCTGGGAATGGACTGGATGGCGAAACATCATGGACTGATTGATTGTGCCAAGAAGGCCATCACCATGACTAGTAGCACCGGAATAATAGTCGAACACCTATCTGAAAAGATGCCCCGAAAGTTCACTTGTAACCAAAGCCTAGCCAAACCCACCTTGGATCAGATCAGGGTCGTTTGTCGATATCCTGATGTGTTTCCGGATGATCTACCCGGTATGCCCCCAGATCGGGATATCGAATTTATCATCGAGTTAATCCCCGGAACCGGACCTATAGCCCAGAGAGCCTATAGCATGAACCCGGCAGAGTTAGTGGAACTGAAAAAGCAACTGGATGATATGCTATTCAAAGGTCTGATTCAACCAAGTGCGTCACCTTGGAGATCGCCAGTTTTGTTTGTGGATAAGAAGGACGGTGCCACTCGTTTGGTTACGGACTACCGTAAGCTTAACGATGTCACCATTAAGAACAAGTATCCGTTGCCCAAGATAGAAGATCTGTTTGACCAGCTGACCGGAGCCCAAGTATTCTCGAAGATTGATCTGCGGATTGGATACCATCAGCTGAAGATTCGTGCCACAGATATCCCAAAAACTGCCTTCACCACCAGATATGGATTGTACGAGTACAATGTCATGTCATTTGGATTGACCAATGTCCCCGCTTACTTCATGAATCTCATGAATAAGATCTTTATGAACTTCCTGGACAAGTTTGTCGTTGTCTTCATCGACGACATCCTCATATACTCCAAGTCCAAAGAAGAACATGAGCAACATTTGGAAGTGGTCCTAGATACCCTCCGGGAGCATCAGTTGTATGCCAAGTTCAGCAAGTGTGAGTTCTGGTTGAAAGAAGTAGGATTCCTGGGTCATATCTTGTCAGCCGGAGGAATTGCCGTTGACCCTGCAAAAATCAAGACTGTTGAGGAATGGAAAGCCCCAACCACTCAGACCGAAGTCCGTGCATTTCTCGGATTGGCGGGATACTACCGCCGATTCGTTGAAGGATTCTCAAGCATAGCAAGACCGATGACTCAATTGTTGAAGAAGGACTGGAAGTTCGAATGGACCGATAAGTGTGAAGAGAGCTTTCAACAGCTCAAGCTAAGATTGACAACAGCCCCAATACTGGTTATGCCGGACATTACCAAGCCCTTTGATGTGTACTGTGACGCCTCCAAGATTGGTCTTGGATGTGTGCTGATGCAAGAAGGCAAAGTAATATCTTACCTATCAAGACAGCTGAAGCAGCATGAACAGAATTATCCAACCCATGACTTAGAGCTAGCAGCGGTGGTGTTAGCACTGAAAGTATGGCGTCATTACCTCATGGGTAATCGATGCGAGGTTTACTCAGATCACAAGCGCCTGAAGTATATCTTCACGCAGAAGGAGCTGAATATGAGACAGCGCAGATGGATAGAGTTAATCAAGGATTACGACATGGAAATCCACTATCACCCCGGCAAGGCCAATGTGGTAGCGGATGCTCTGAGTAGACTGCCGTGTCAGTTGAACTCCATGTTAGCAATTGAGCAACCCAGCCTGTTTGAAGAGTTTGAACAGTTTAGGCTTGAACTGGTTAGCGAAGGATACCTCGCCAGCATTGAACTCCAACCCACCCTGATTAGCCAGATCAAGGAAGCTCAGAAAGGAAATGCTAGCATTGACGGAATCAAGAACCAAATAGCCACCGGAAAAGCACCGGGATTCACCGTAGATGAAGAAGGAGTGATATGGTATAACAAGCGCCTTTGCGTGCCGTCAGACTCAGAATTGAAGCAAGTTATTCTGAAAGAAGCTCACCACACCCTGTACTCCATTCACCCCGGAGGAACCAAGATGTACCAGGATTTGAAGGAACAATTCTGGTGGCATGGAATGAAGAGAGAAATTGGAAGCTACATCGCCAAGTGTGACATCTGTCAAAGAGTCAAAGCAGAACATCAACGCCCCGCAGGACTGTTGCAACCCCTACAGATTCCCGAATGGAAGTGGGATTCCGTAGGAATGGACTTCATCACCGGACTGCCCAAATCAAGTAAAGGGAACGATTCCATCTGGGTAGTGGTCGACAGACTGACCAAAGTCGCCCACTTCATCCCCGTCAAGACCACCTATCAAGGACCGAGACTCGCAGAGCTATATATCTCAAGGATAGTCAGCCTGCACGGAACCCCGAAGTCGATAGTATCCGACAGAGGATCCCAATTCACCTCCAGATTCTGGCAGAAAGTACATGAAGGACTCGGAACTCGTCTGAATTTCAGCACCGCCTGTCACCCGCAGACAGATGGACAGACTGAAAGAGTCAACCAGATACTCGAAGATATGTTGAGAGCATGTGTGCTAGAGTATGGATCTAAGTGGGAAGACTGCTTGCCGTACGCAGAATTCTCGTACAACAACAGCTACCAAGCCAGCTTGCAGATGGCCCCCTTCGAAGCACTGTACGGAAGGAAGTGCCGTCCCCCTCTGAATTGGTCGGAAGTAGGAGAGAGTCAAGTCTTTGGACCAGATATTCTCCGAGAAGCCGAAGAGAAGGTTCACAAGATCCGCGAGTACCTCAAGACAGCCCAATCAAGACAGAAGAGCTACGCCGACAAAAGACGCCGAGAGATGACCTTCGAGATCGGAGATTTCGTATATCTCAAAGTGTCCCCTCTTAAAGGAATGCAGAGATTCCAACTTAAAGGGAAGCTTGCACCCCGATATGTCGGACCTTTCAAAGTCCTGAGCCGCCGAGGAGAAGTGTCTTATCAACTGGAGTTACCGGAAGAAATGTCAGCGGTGCACAATGTGTTTCACATCTCGCTACTCCGGAAGTGCTTAGAAGTGCCTGAGAAGACCGAGGTTTTCAAGAACATCGACCATCGAGCTGTGGATATCAACTCAGATCTGACATACCGCGAAGTACCTATTCGCATCCTGGAAGAAGCTTTCAGAACCACCCGTACCCAAAGTATCAAGTTTCTGAAGATCCAATGGAGTAATCACACCGAAGAAGAAGCCACTTGGGAGAGAGAAGACTTCATGAGGACTGAGTACCCAGATCTCTTTAGTACCTAGTTTTCTCGCAGATCTCGGGACGAGATCTTTTGTAAGGGGGAAGGGTTTGTAACATCCCAAGTTTCAACAATATTAAACAAGGAAGACAATCTCCCCAAACTCAAAATTTGCAATTAACAAAAACTTTTTCTATGCATATAGTGCCACATATAGATTCATGCATTTGAGCGAATTTCTTTTGTGCAATTGCCATGATGAGTGTTAGTATGATTAACAATTGCTATTTGAACCCTAACAAAGATCATCAAACCCTAAATTGAGGAGAATTGAAGAAAATGGGAAAAACCCATATTTCACTTACATACACAATATGCCAAATTGCAAATCCTCACCCTAGGCCATAATTGCTTGCTCCCTTGCTTGTAAAATACTTCAATATGATAAACTAACACAATTGCATCATTGGAACAAGAATCAAACACAAGGAAATCTCAAATTCATCATACATATGATAATGGTCACTTGTCACCAAAATATTTTCTTCACTACTTTACCCCTCTGATTTTCTCAATTCTTAAACTAAACTTGGTCAACCAAAGCCATGTCATCCAAGACCATGTCAAGGTGAGTAACTTTGATGTTGACCACCATGGCTAGAGTTGACTAGGTTGACCAGTATAAAGGTGACAAGTAGTGATGCTGAAATAAAGAGAAGATCATGTCACATTTGCCATTTTGCAAAACAACTCCAAATTGAACCCCACCACCACCATTCTAACCCATAATTAATATGTTTAAGTTCCACCAAAAAGAATTTCAAAATTCAAATAAAAATCTCATGCGGCCATTTCATCGAACACTTGGCAGGCATTATTCCAGATTTGTGTTACACTCTATTACACTCTGGTTTCTTGCCTAAACCCCTTTAACTTGTGATCATTACACTCTCCTACATCCCCTGCATCACCCCAGTACCTGCCTTGGTCGATTAAAGTGAGAGAAAGGGGAGAGAAAACCCTAAACTAAGGCATGCCGTGGCCATGCCGGCCACCTTTGGCACCTCTCTCTCTAGCCTCTCTCTCTCAGCACCACCTTGTCCTGGAGCATCTCTGCAACACGAGGACCCCGACGGTACACCGCACCAGCTCGCCAAGGCTCGGCATTGGCCAGAACGCGCGCGTCCAAACCGTGCCAGAGCGTGCCAGTCGACGCGGTGAGCGCGCTCTGGACACGCCAGTACGTCGCGCGCTCGAGCAGCCTACGCCTCCCCTGCAAAGTCTACCACTGCGTCGAGCACCGCCTCCCCACCCTCTACCCCCTAGACACACTCAAGCGACTGCGGCCACCTCGTCACCGTCGTCCTCGTCGGAATCTTACCACAAGGACTGCCGCACTCGAATCGACCTCCTGAGCGATCCCGTCGTCCTCTCGCTGCGCCAGCTACTCCTCGAGCATTGCCAGGACAACGCCTACACGCTGCTGTCCTTGCCTTGCCCCTTCGAGCACCCCAAGCACTGCGCCATGGCCGTTCCTCCACAGCACCTCACGGCCACCCCCGCCCGCTATAAATAGGGGAGCTCAGCGCTCAACTTCTTCACACCATCTGCTCTCCTCTCCTCACTGATCACTCTCCCCACCTCAATTTAACACCACACCGCCGGAGCTGCTCCAATCGCAAGACGAAGGCCGCCGGAGACCTGAGATCGACGCCGTTGATCCACGCCGCCCCGAGCCTCGCCACTGCTACCAGGAGCTTCAGCACCCTCGACAACGCCACCTCGTCCTCACCAGAACCCCGCGGGAACGCCGGTAGGCCCTCCGACCCCCTAGGCTTGCCGCCAGTGAGCTCATCGCTCGTCGGAGACGACGACGACCACTGACCGTCGGATCGCGTTCTAATCCTACGGCCTAACGCGCGCGTACCGTTTCGCGTGGTTAAGTGTCGCCGACAGGTGACCCCCACCTCGTCAGTGCGGCCCAAGCGCACCAGATGCGTGTTGGGCTGCGCAGTGAAATGAATTCCTGTTTCGGCCCAGTAGCGTTTCCCGCCTAAGCCCACGATTCAAATTCGGATTTAATCTTAATTCAAATTGTCCTGCATATGGTTTAGTAAAATTTGAATAGTTTGAAATCTGCCAAACCAAATTTAGCAAACTTTATACCGTTGGAAAGCCCATGAAATTACCTATCCAATGCCACTGGTCCCACCTCCAAATTCGTAGTAGATTTAAATTGATAAAAAAGACAAGGCAGGGACTTTTGAACATTCAAACTTTATTTAAAATTTAACCAGAATAGATTTTGAATTGATTCCAATTCTAATAAATCACAAATGATGTCCTCTAATTGATTATGCAATAATATTGACATGTTGTTTGTATGATCATGGACTAGATCAAATAAAATGGCTATGTAGTCAATTCTAGAGCAAATGAAATTGGAATTCAAATTCAACCACTAATATGAGAGCTACCTCTCATTTAAATCTTGATCCTAAGTAATATAACCAGGGGGAATGACTTAGGCTAATGAATCCTTGAGAATTATTACTTAGGGATTTTAATTCATTTAAATGTTAAGTATTAAAACTATGGGAAGTGTAACACTTCAATTAAATTATACTCACATATAATAGATATGAAATGTTGACTTTGGGTCAACCTATATTTCATACCTTATTATTATATGAAGAGATTAAATCTTAATAAGAGGTAATGAGAAGAAATGAATTCCTCTAAGGATCTACATACCAAATTTAGGAAATAGGAATAATGAGAGGAAATTATTCTTCTTTCAAATAAAGAATAATCAAATAATCCACCATGCCATGTGTGATTGATGATAGGACTAGTGTGTGAACTCTTTTGAGTGTTTCTAGTTTAGTATGTGAGCTTGGTTTAGTATTTATACCTCGTATTCGTATATAGACGCTAGTAACGAGGAATACCAAGAGGAGGAGGCCTATTCTCAGGAAGAAGAAGAGAACTTCGATGACTACCCAGCTCAAGGCAAGCTAACCCTTGCTAAACACAAGTGCTTAGCTCTACAAGAGCAAAGGCACCATCACACTTTACTTTTATGTATTACCTATCCCATGTTTTTACTTACATTTACCCTTGCTTATTTATTTCAAAGTACTTTTTGATTTATAATTCACTTGGTCTAGATTAGAACAATATTGAAGTTAGCTTAGCACAAATCAAAGCTAGTTAGCACCCCTCATATAGTTGCTAGTGCTAATCAATTAAAATTGACTACTCTAGATGGGAACATGGTGAAGTGAAATGACTTTGAAAGAAAGTAAAGTGGAGGTGGATTTGAACAAGAGAAGATGGTGATTTTTGATAAAATTGACGATTGGGTTTGAATGCGATACCCTTCCAATTATACAAGTACCCCCACAATACCTGATTATGGGTAGGGCTTAACTAGAAACTTGTGTATTTTAGTATGGGTTCCCTCTAAACAAGCATCATAGGGGTTACGCCGAGGCTTCCTCCGTTAAGTGTGGATTGATGTTAGAATGAGGTGAATGTACGGCCCAAGCCCTGTGCAGTTCTCGGGTTAACTGTGGTTTCCACCGGGAGGCCAAGCTCATGGGGAGAGGTGCTCATACTAGCATATATAAGTGAAAGGTTATGGTTGATGATCCGCGTACTGTGTTACGATGATTCGGGGTTATCCCCGACGGATGTAATCAAAAGTTGTGGCACAAGAGTACAACCTCTGCAGAGTGTTAAACCTAGTCGAATAGCCGTGTCCACGGTTACGGACGATTGGAAAGGCCATACTATCTCCGTTATCATTAATATGTTTTGATCCTAAAAATGAATGGTGAATTGAAAGGTGATATGGTGGTGAATCAATATGAGTTGTGGCAATGACACTAATGTTCCCACTTGAGTTAGTCTAGCACATGATAAGGCTTTACTAAATGTTTATCAAACTAAAACTTGGCTTTATGTAAATAAACCTAGAGCTTAGCACCCCCTTATTACACTTAATGAGTAATTATCGTAGAGTTAGTTTGCGAGTACTTTAAAAGTACTCATGGCTTTGCCCTGGCTATTCAAATGCCAGACTATGGGTCTGTTTGTTTGGGCTGCAGCTTTTGAGAAGCAGCTGTAGCTGGTGGGCTGTGAAAAAGCAGCTGTGAGAAGCAGCTGTTGGAAATAGAAATTTGATGTTTGGTAGGAGTGCTTTTTATGACTGGTGTTGTTGGTTTTATAAGTAAAATGTCTGAAAAGCCCTTGAATGCTGAAGATGTCGTACATATATGATTTGGAACAAATTAACTATTTCTAATTGTTTTACTACAAAAATTACCACTTTTAATAACCAAATTATCTCAATTTACCCTTTATTGCTAAAATAATTTTAAATATGCTTTGTATTGGAAAATTTTATAGTGTTCTTTACATCCAACAGATCCACCTAACAGGCTCGCTAGTATACATCAAATCTGAATCCAAGCGTACATCCAACAACAATACATCCATCAATTACACATGTGTACAGGCTGATGAACGCTTGAGCACAGCAGACACGGCTGGACCAGAGGACGACAGGGACGAACTACCATTACCGATGGTGAGGATGGGGGCAAGCAGCGAGCTCCACTTCCAACGGGGTTGGAGCAGAACCTGCCGGAGAAGCACATGGGAACAGCAGCGGATGAGGTATGGCGAGGCGGCGGCGCCTGTATCCGGCGGCCGACGGGGACGAGATCAAGGTCAACGTCCTGAGCGGATGAAGATGGCGCCGATTCGAGCAGGTCCTGGCCCGATTCCTTTGGAGGAGAGGAGCGGCACTGCGGGGAGGAGGAGGTGCCCTGCTCGGCGGGTATCACAGCAACGACGGCGCGACGGAGCTAGCGAATGAGGCCGTCGATTCGGCGCAACGGCGGCGCGACCGGTGGGGTCCCATCAGTACTCGCCGGAGATGCACACAGGCAGACGGCGGTGCACGAGGAGCTCCTGCACCGCGTGCTCATCCTCCTGGTCGGCCGTGCCGCCGCTGCTCGCTCCCACGAGCTGTAGGAGGCCGCGAATGGGGCGGGGGAGACGAGCTTGCAAGCGGCGTGGGCGGAAACGGCGCGGGGAGGAGGCCTTGGATGGCGGCGGGGGCGGGGGACGGCGGCGGCGGCGGTGGCTAACCCTAACTGTCTGCCATGGAATAGAACGAGGAGGGGGAAATGAGTTGGGGGTGTCGGCCGGGACTGGGATTGGGATGGCAGTTTTTCCATAGTTTGTAGAAAGTGCAGAGGACATTTCGGTCATTTTCAACCCGGGAAGCGGGGGAAGCTCGGGAAGCACCTCCCAGGCTGCTTTCGCTCGCGACGGATTATCCAGTGCATTTTGCCACAGCGCTTTTTGCCAGCGCTTTTTCACTTTGTGGTGTTTGTTTGGGCTTCTGCTTTTCAGCCCCAAAAGCTCCAAAAGCAGAAGTAGAAGCCCAAACAAACACAGCCTATGAAGGAGAGCACCAGTATCAGGATGAAGGACAACAGGACGTCTACGATAACTAGGATCGTCTTCTAACGTCAAGCGTTGCCTGTGGAATAGATAGTCCACTACTACTTCGCTTCCGCTACTATTTGTGATGTTGAACAATA
Source organism: Lolium perenne (assembly GCF_019359855.2). Taxonomy (NCBI): domain Eukaryota; kingdom Viridiplantae; phylum Streptophyta; class Magnoliopsida; order Poales; family Poaceae; genus Lolium; species Lolium perenne. The sequence goes on along the minus strand of NC_067245.2, from coordinate 220,635,738 downwards.
TATTCGTGTAATATTGGATCATGTGATCTATGGTTGTAAGACAATATGTGTTGTAATAAATGATGACTCTATGCTACTTACTATTATGTCTCGCAAAAACATTATTCCTGGGATTGCGATGTACGGCATAATAGGCATCTGGACTTAAAAATCCGGGTGTTGACAGGTGGCCGGCCCCCTAAGGGGGAGTCCACTTGGGACTCCTCCCCCACTAGGGTTGGCCGGCCATGGAGGTGGAGTCCCATGTGGACTCCACCTTCCTTGGTGGTTTCTTCCAGACTTTTCTAGAACCTTCTAGAACCTTCCATAGAACCTTCCGCATCATTTTAATTCACATAAAATGACATCCTATATATGAATCTTATTCTCCGGACCATTCCGGAACTCCTCGTGATGTCCGGGATCTTATCCGGGACTCCGAACAAATATTCGAACTCCATTCCATATTCAAGTTCTACCATTTCAACATCCAACTTTAAGTGTGTCACCCTACGGTTCGTGAACTATGCGGACATGGTTGAGTACTCACTCCGACCAATAACCAATAGCGGGATCTGGAGATCCATAATGGCTCCCACATATTCAACGATGACTTTAGTGATCGAATGAACCATTCACATACAATACCAATTCCCTTTGTCACGCGATATTTTACTTGTCCGAGGTTTGATCTTCGGTATCACTCTATACCTTGTTCAACCTCGTCTCCTGACAAGTACTCTTTACTCGTACTGTGGTATGTGGTCTCTTATGAACTTATTCATATGCTTGCAAGACATTTAGACGACATTCCACCGAGAGGGCCCAGAGTATATCTATCCGTCATCGGGATGGACAAATCCCACTGTTGATCCATATGCCTCAACTCATACTTTCCGGATACTTAATCCCACCTTTATAACCACCCATTTACGCAGTGGCATTTGGTGTAATCAAAGTACCTTTCCGGTATAAGTGATTTACATGATCTCATGGTCATAAGGACTAGGTAACTATGTATCGAAAGCTTATAGCAAATAACTTAATGACGAGATCTTATGCTACGCTTAATTGGGTGTGTCCATTACATCATCTATTTATATACTAAAAGCAAAATAAGGGTGTTTTTCGAGGCACCAGGTTAATCCACATATGCTTAAAATATATAAACCGGTGATTTTAATTTTAACGTTTGAGATTAAAAGATAGGAAGTGTTACGTACAACAATATAGGTGTACAAAAATAGACTGGCACGTAAGCTCCAGATAGTTAATTAGGCAAGAGTTCTGTTAGAATAAGAGAACATATCTCATGGAAAGAAAGAAAAAGAGGAAGTCAAAAAAAAAAAATTGGGTACCATATGAGGTCCGTGTCACGTGGAAAGAGGCTCTAAAATTTTGATCTTTAGAGTTTGGATTCAACACTACACACGTCCCAAAGAGCAAAAAACACCACACGTTTATATGTCCATCCATATTTTAATAATACAGTAGTACACTTACGTGGCAGCCTAATTTTACGTTGATCTCTACGCGGTTTGGTATCCTGAAGTCCAAAACTATTTACACACTTTGCATCCGGTCATATCACTTGGACCTGACAGTGTTACGTGCTAGGCAGAGTACAAATTAATTTAACACGTAGATTTTTAATGTCCCAATCGAAGCCTCTTTTCCCAAACCTAGCTGGTTAGCTATCACGTATGAGCAGTTAAATCACTTATTCAATCTGTGCAGTCCTAGAAAAAAAAGCTATTATATCCGTATGTCCAAAAAAAGAAACTATTTAATCTTGCGGTCTGATAGGAATTATTCCATTTTGTAAAAAGTAGTTAGTTGTAACAGAAGAGATTTGTGTCGATCGTTCATGCTATCAAGGTGGTAAATGCAATGAAAGATCAGGACCTTAGCTAGCTGGTACTTTCTAGGTGATGTTAGATCATTTCGCAAAGCTAAGATTTAGATTGGCAAATAATTGGAGTTTACTTGAGCAATGACACTACAAATACTACAAATATTTAGACAGTACTAGCAAATCAAAAGTTAGTTTTTTAGTAAGTGAACTAAAAATATTTTTAAACAAAATTATAGAGAAACAATTATAAACAAACTTGCGATGGTGCTACGACAATGCCACAACAGAGGAGCATGCCATATATGCAGTCATGGTTGAATCAATTGTGGACAAAGCTAGCTAGATGTGCACGTCAGTTGGACATTCAGTTCGCGTAGTAGAATCTGGTATGTGTGTATATGTGGGCAAAATTTTGATTTTGATGTATTGCAATCCAAAACTTAAATTGGGATAGAAGAGTTAACACCTGCCTTATAGTTGTACTTTTATAAATTACCCAACTTGCAAATAAACATTGGAATGATATTTATTTTCGGGTAAGGTGAGAGGTACCGGCGCAAATTAAAACGGTGGACAATTGACCACGACCATCTTAGTATTTGTTAGAGAAAACCTTGGGAGATTTCTAGAACTTTCACATATATTTGATGTTGAAATCACAACATGGTAAAAAAAAAAGCGACCCATACCAGAAATCCTCACGAGACAACAAAACATGCATATCTTAGTGTACTTATTTTTATACTTCACTGTATATTTTCATAATATATCTTAAATAACCTATACATTTGATATAATTATAACCGACAATATCACTTTAGTATCCTATTCTATTGGTGCAATAGAGATGAAAAATAGAAATAGCCTATTTTATCGGAGTAAAACACTTTTTAGAAAATATATATGGGTCATGGGTTCCTATAAGATTTAAGACAACTTCTCACTACAATCACGTCGTAAAATCAATGATTGATTAAGATGACGAAACTTTGTTGTTCATGTCTGCATAGCCACGGTACATGGCACTACATGTACATGTGAGCAAAATGTAAAATGATTGTGTTGGTGATAGTGGTAGGGGCATGGATAGGGATAGGAATAATGGATGGATTTATATATTAACAATATGAATCCTCATGAAAATCATGTCCTAGAAAACTAGGCACTATAAATTTATTACTTTGATTATTGGTGTATAAATAAATAAATATATACATATAGTATATTGAAATAGGCTAAAATAGTAGATATCTTAATTGACAGTTCAAATTTTTTATTTATTTTTATACTTATAATTATTACATTTTAGTAAAATAATGCTATAGATAATCACACATCTTAGGGACTATAATGTCTTAAGTATTAAGTATTTGGAATGAACAGGTGATACAACCGTTTACCACCAATATCTGCGTGAATGGGCGACTCCAAAAAAGGGTGCAGCTGTGCCCGGGATAAAATAAGTAATTTCGGAATGAACGAAGATAGTGAAAGTATAAGGACCGACACAAAAATAGCAAAGAGTCTTTTACACCAACAAAAATGGAAGATTATTACTCTTCACTTGGCATGCATATTAACTATCAAAGATTGATGATTTTGGCTCATTAAGTTACCGAAAAAGGGAGATCCATATGTCAAGATGATTTATGTGTTCCTCGCCTATTTAAACTTTTTTATTGAGAATAACATTTCACAATAACCATTTTACTTCTTATATTGCGAATTATTTTTGCCACTTTTATAATGGTAAAGAAGATGCCCTCGCATTTGCGAGGGCCACCTTGCTAGTTCATATAATGATATAACCTTGTTATTAATAACATCCAATGTTCATGATTATGAAACTAATCATCCATTAATCAACAAGCTAGTTTAAGAGGCATACTAGGGACTTCTTGTTGTCTACATATCACACATGTACTAATGTTTCGGTTAATACAATTATAGCATGATATATAAACATTTATCATAAACATAAAGATATATATAATAACTATTTTTATTATTGCCTCTTGGGCATATCTCCAATAGTCTCCCACTTGCACTAGAGTCAATAATCTAGATTACATTGTAAGGTACCTAACACCCATGGCATTCTGGTGTTGGTCATGCTTTGCCCTAGGGAGAGCTTTAGTCAACGGATCTGCTACATTCAGATCAGTGTGTACTTTGCAAATCTTTACTTCTCCATCTCCGATGTACTCGCGAATCGAATGATAACGCAGCTTGATATGCTTCAGTCTCTTGTGTGACCTTGGTTCTTGTGCATTGGCGATGGCACCCATGTTGTCACAATAGATGACTAGTGGGTCCAATGCACTAGGAACCACACCGAGCTCTACAATGAACCTCTTCATCCATACCGCCACGATGAAGCCTCTGAAGCCGCTATGTACTCCGATTCTGTTGAGGATTTCGCCACCGTGCACTGCTTCGAGCTTGCCCAGCTTACTGCAGCACCATTCAATATAAACACGTACCCAGATTGTGACTTAGAGTCATCAGGATCAGTGTTCCAACTTGCATCGGTGTAACTTGTTACAACGAGCTCTTGGTCACCTCCATAACAAAGAAACATATCCTTAGTTCTTTTCAAGTACTTCAGGATATTCTTGACCGCTGTCCAGTGTTCCATTCCTGGATCACTTTGATATCTGCTAGTCAAACTAACAGCATGTGCTATATCCGGTCTTGTACATAGCATGGCATACATGATAGAGCCTACTGCCGAGGCATAGGGGATCTGACTCATCCTTTCTCTTTCTTCTGCCGTAGCCGGACCTTGAGTCTTACTCAAGACCTTGCCTGGTAACATAGGTAAAAACCCTTTCTTACTTTCGTCCATTCTAAACTTCTTTAGAATCTTGTCCAGGTATGTACTCTGTGATAGCCCTATTAGGCGTCTTGATCTATCTCTATAAATCTTGATGCCTAATATATACGATGCTTCACCAAGGTCTTTCATTGAAAAACTGTTATTCAAATAACCTTTTACACTGCTTAATAGTTCTATATCATTCCCAATCAATAATATGTCATCTACATATAATATTAGGAATGCTACAGAGCTCCCACTCACTTTCTTGTAAATACAGGCCTCTCCGTGACACTGTATAAACCCGAAGTCTTTGATCACCTTATCAAAACGTCGGTTCCAACTTCTTGATGCTTGCTTCAGTCCATAAATTGAACGCTGAAGTTTGCATACTTTGTCAGCATTTTTAGGATCGACAAAACCTTTGGGTTGTACCATATACAACTCTTCCTCAATGTCTCCATTAAGGAACGCCGTTTTGACATCCATCTGCCAAATCTCATAATCGAAAAATGCAGCTATTGCTAACAAAATCCTTACAGATTTTAGCTTCGCTACAGGTGAGAAAGTCTCATCGTAGTCAATTCCTTGAATTTGTCAGAAACCCTTTGCGACAAGTCGAGCTTTATAGACAGTAATATTACCATCAGCATCTGTTTTTCTCTTGAAGATCCATTTATTCTCGACAGCCTTACGGCTATCAGGTAAGTCTACCAAAGTCCATACTTTGTTATCATACATGGATCCCATTTCGGATTTCATGGCTTCTTGCCATTTGTTGGAATCTGGGCTCATCATCGCTTCTTCATATGTCGCAGGGTCTTCATCATTGTTGTCCACAATCATGACATTTAGACAAGGATCATACCGGTATGAGTGGCACGTTCCCTTGTCGATCTGCGAGGTTCGATAGCTATCTCGTTTGAAGTTTCATGATCATTATCATTAGCTTCCTCTGTTGCCGGTGTAGGCGGCACGGGAACATCTTCCGATCTTTGCGCTACTCTGATCAACGAGCAGAGATTCTTCAATCTCATCGAGTTCTACTTTTCTTCCAGTCACTTCTTTAGTGAGAAATTCTTTCTCAAGAAAGGTTCCATTCTTAGCAACAAAGATCTTGCCTTCGGATCTGTGATAGAAGGTGTACCCTATAGTTTCCTTAGGGTATCCTATGAAGACGCATTTCTCCGCTTTGGGTTCTAGCTTGTCCGGTTGTAACTTTTTTACATAGGCTTCGCAACCCCAAACTTTCAGGAACGACAGCTTAGGTTTCTTATTAAACCATAATTCATACGGCGTCGTTTCAACGGATTTTGATGGTGCTCTATTTAAAGTGAATGCGGCTGTCTCTAATGCATAACTCCAAAATGATAACGGCAAATCAGTAAGAGACATCATAGAACGAACCATATCTAAGAGAGTTCGATTACGACGTTCGGACACACCGTTTCGTTGTGGTGTTCCCGGCGGTGTCAATTGTGAAAGTATTCCGCATTTCTTTAAATGCATGCCAAACTCATAACTCAGATATTCACCTCCGCGATCAGATCGTAGAAATTTAATCTTCTTGTTACGTTGATTTTCTACTTCACTTTGGAATTCCTTAAACTTCTCAAAAGTCTCGGATTTATGTTTCATGAAATAGATATTCCCATATCTACTCAGATCATCTGTGAAGGTTAGAACATAACGATAACCACCGCGCGATGCTACACTCATTGGTCCGCACACATCGGTATGTATGATTTCCAATAAGTCAGTAGCGCGCTCCATAATACCAGAGAATGGAGTCTTAGTCATTTTTCCCATTAGACATGCTTCGCATCTATCAAGTGACTCAAAGTCAAGTGATTCAAGTAATCCATCGGCATGGAGTTTCTTCATGCGTTTCACTCCAATATGACCAAGACGACAGTGCCACATATAAGTAGAATTACCATTCAATTTAATTCGCTTAGCATCAATGTTATGTATATGTGTATCACTACTATCGAGATCTAACAGAAATAAGCCATTCTTTTCAGGTGCTCGACCATAAAAGATATTATTCATAAAAATAGAACAACCATTATTCTCAGACTTGAATGAATAACCGTCTTGCATTAAACAAGATCCAGATATAATGTTCATGCTCAACGCGGGTACAAAATAACAATTATTGAGGCTTAAAACTAATCCCGAAGGTAGATGTAGAGGAAGTGTGCCGACAGCGATCACATCGACTTTGGATCCATTTCCAACGCGCATGGTCACTTCATCTTTTAGTAGTCTTCGTTTATTCTTTAGTTCTGTTTCGAGTTACAAATATGAGCAACCGAACCAGTATCAAATACCAGTGCCGGTACGAGAACCAGTAAGATAAACATCTATAACATGTATATCGATATACCTTCTTTCTTCTTCTTGACAAGGCCGCTCTTCAGATCCGCCAAATACTTGGAGCAATTACGCTTCGGTGTCCCTTCTCCTTGCGGTAATAGCACTCGGCATCAGGGCTTAGGGCCGGTCTTAGGTTTCACGGGAGGCGTGGCAGCTTTCTTGCCACTCTTCTTGTTCTTGCCTTTAGACTTGCCTGTTTCTTGAAGCTGGTGGTCTTGTTGACCATCAACACTTGGTGCTCTTTCTTGATCTCAATCTCAGCAGATTTCAGCATGGAGAAGAGTTCGGGTAACTCTTTGTTCATGTTACGCATATTGTAGTTCATCACAAAGTTCTTGTAACTAGGTGGCGATGATTGAAGGACACGATTAATCCCAGTCTATTAGGAATCACTATTCCCAAGTCAGCGAGTTTCTTCGCATGCCGGTCATGGCGAGCATGTGCTCACTAACGGAGCTGCCTTCTTCCATCATGCAGCTGAACAAGTGTTTCGATGCTTCATAGCATTCCACGGCCGCATGAGTCTCAAATATAGTCTTCAACTCATTGATTAACTCATGTGGATCGTGGTGCTCAAAACGTTTTTGAAGATCGGCTTCCAGACTGCATAAGATGGCACACTGAACTTGAGAGTACCGAGTTTTCCGAGTTGTGTAAACAGCTTTTACTTCATCGGTTTCAGTTTACTGCAGGAGGGTCACCTAGCGGTGCATCAAGCACATATTGCAGATTTCCGCCATTGAGGAAAATCCTCACATGACGGAACCGATCGGTGAAGTTGCTACCGTTGCTCTTAAGCTTTTCTTTCTCTAGGAACTGGTTAAAATTGATTGAGGACGCCATATCTACAACATATTTGCAATAGTTTAGACTAATGTTTATGACAAATTGAGTTCAAATTTTAATTCAATATAATTAAAAACTAGGTGAACTCCCACTCAAAACAATATCCCTCGCATTGTCTTAGTGATCACACGAACCAAATCCACCACACCAAGTCCGATCATCACGAGACAAGATATAACTTCAATGGCGAACACTCAAAGTGTTCATCATATCAATCATATGATTCATGCTCTACCTTTCGGTATCACGTGTTCCGAGACCATGTCTGTACATGCTAGGCTCGTCAAGGCCACCTTAGTATCCGCATGTGCAAAACTGGCTTGCACCCGTTGTATGCACTTGTTGATTCTATCACACCCGATCATCACGAGATGCTTCGAAACGACAAGTCTTGGCAACGGTGCTACTAAGGATGAACACTTTATTATCTTGAGATTTTAGTGAGAGGGATCATCTTATAATGCTACCGTCGCGATCTAAGCAAAATAAGATGCATAAAAGGATTAACATCACATGCAGTTCATATGTGATATGATATGGCCCTTTTGTCTTTGCGCCTTTGATCTTCATCTCCAAAGCACGGACATGATCTCCATCATCAACGGGCATGATCTTCATCATCGTCGGCGAAGCACCAAGGTCAATGGCGCCGTCTTCATGATTGTCCTCCATGTAGCAACTATTACAACTACTTTGAAATACTACTCAACATGAAATTTAAAGACAACCATAAGGCTCCTGCCGGTTGCCACAATACAATAATGATCATCTCATACATAGTCATCATCACATTATGGCCATATCACATCACCAAACCCTGCAAAAACAAGTTAGACGTTCTCTAATTTGGTTTGCATATTTTACGTGGTTTAGGGTTTTCGAGTAAGATCCAATCCACCTACGAACATGAACCACAACGGTGATACTAGTGTTTTCAATAGAAGAGTAAATTGAATCTTCACTATAGTAGGAGAGACAGACACCCGCAAAGCCACTTATGCAATACAAGTTGCATGTCGAGCGTGGAGCAAATCTCATGAATGCGGTCATGTAAAGTTAGCCCGAGCCGCTTCATCCCACTATGCCACAAAGATGCAAAGTACTCAACTAAAGATAACAAAAGCATCAACGCCCACAAACCATTGTGTTCTACTCGTGCAACCATCTATGCATAGACACGGCTCTGATACCACTGTAGGATAACGTTGCATAGAAAACAAAAAAATTCCTACCGCGAACACGCAATCCAAGCCAAGATGCAATCTAGAAGACGGTAGCAACGAGGGGGTATCGAGTCTCACCCTTGAAGAGATTCCAAAGCCTACAAGAGGAGGCTCTTGTTGCTGCGGTAGACGTTCACTTGCCGCTTGCAAAAGCGCGTAGAAGATCTTGATCACGATCGGTTCCGGTGCCACGAACTGGCAGCACCTCCGTACTCGGTCACACGTTCGGTTGTTGATGAAGACGACGTCCACCTCCCCGTTCCAGCGGGCAGCGGAAGTAGTAGCTCCTCTTGAATCCGACAGCACGATGGCGTGGTGTCGGTGGTGGTGGAGAAGTCCGGCAGAGCTTCGCTAAGCGTGCGGGAAGTGGAGGAGCAGGGCGGCTAGGGTTTGGGGAGAGGGGGCGCCGGCCACTATGGGGTGCGGCCACCTTGGTGGTTCTTGGGTGGCCGGCCACTATGGGGTGCGGCCACCTTGGTGGTTCTTGGGTGGCCGGCCCCCTCCCCTTAGCCCCACATTATATAGGTGGAACCCCAAGTGTTGGTCTCCAAGTCTTCGAATAAGACCCGAACCAAAAACCTTCCATATGGTGGGGAAACCTACCCAAGCTAGGACTCCCACTAGAGGTGGGGTTTCCACCTCCCATATGGGGGGGTGGCCGGCCCCCTAAGGGGGAGTCCACTTGGGACTCCTCCCCCACTAGGGTTGGCCGGCCATGGAGGTGGAGTCCCATGTGGACTCCACCTTCCTTGGTGGTTTCTTCCGGACTTTTCTAGAACCTTCTAGAACCTTTCATAGAACCTTCCGCATCATTTTAATTCACATAAAATGACATCCTATATATGAATCTTATTCTCCGGACCATTCCGGAACTCCTCGTGATGTCCGGGATCTTATCCGGGACTCCGAACAAATATTCGAACTCCATTCCATATTCAAGTTCTACCATTTCAACATCCAACTTTAAGTGTGTCACCCTACGGTTCGTGAACTATGCGGACATGGTTGAGTACTCACTCCGACCAATAACCAATAGCGGGATCTGGAGATCCATACTGGCTCCCACATATTCAACGATGACTTTAGTGATCGAATGAACCATTCACATACAATACCAATTCCCTTTGTCATGCGATATTTTACTTGTCCGAGGTTTGATCTTCGGTATCACTCTATACCTTGTTCAACCTCGTCTCCTGACAAGTACTCTTTACTCGTACCGTGGTATGTGGTCTCTTATGAACTTATTCATATGCTTGCAAGACATTTAGACGACATTCCACCGAGAGGGCCTAGAGTATATCTATCCGTCATCGGGATGGACAAATCCCACTGTTGATCCATATGCCTCAACTCATACTTTCCGGATACTTAATCCCACCTTTATAACCACCCATTTACGCAGTGGCGTTTGGTGTAATCAAAGTACCTTTCCGGTATAAGTGATTTACATGATCTCATGGTCATAAGGACTAGGTAACTATGTATCGAAAGCTTATAGCAAATAACTTAATGACGAGATCTTATGCTACGCTTAATTGGGTGTGTCCATTACATCATTCATATAATGATATAACCTTGTTATTAATAACATCCAATGTTCATGATTATGAAACTAATCATCCATTAATCAACAAGCTAGTTTAAGAGGCATACTAGGGACTTCTTGTTGTCTACATATCACACATGTACTAATGTTTCGGTTAATACAATTATAGCATGATATATAAACATTTATCATAAACATAAAGATATATATAATAACTACTTTTATTATTGCCTCTTGGGCATATCTCCAACACCCACACAGTAGGCCGGCGCGGCCAGGGCTTGGGCCGCGCCGCCCTGTTGTGTGGCCACCTCGTGGCCCCACTTCGTTTCCTCTTCAGACTTCTGGAAGCTTCGTGAAAAAATAGGACCCTGGGCGTTGATTTCGTCCAATTCCGAGAATATTTCCTTACTAGGATTTCTGAAACCAAAAACAGCAGAAAATAGCAACTGGCTCTTCGGCATCTCGTCAATAGGTTAGTGCCAGAAAATGCATAATAATGACATAAACTGTGTATAAAACATGTGAGTATCATCATAAAAGTAGCATGGAACATAAGAAATTATAGATACGTTTGGGACGTATCAAGCATCCCCAAGCTTAGTTCCTACTCGCCCTCGAGTAGGTAAACGATAACAAAGATAATTTCTGAAGTGACATGCTATCATAATCTTGATCATACTATTGTAAGCATATGAGATGAATGCAGCGATTCGAAGCAATGATGAAGATAATGAGTAAACAAATGAATCATATAGCAAAGACTTTTCATGAATAATACTTTCAAGACAAGCATCAATAAGACTTGCATAAGAGTTACTCATAAAGCAATAAATTCAAAGTAAAGGCATTGAAGCAACACAAAGGAAGATATGAGTTTTAGCGGTTGCTTTCAACTTCAACATGTATATCTCATGGATAATTGTCAACACAAAGTAATATAACATGTGCAATAGGTAAACATGTAAGAATCAATGCACACAGTTGATACAAGTGTTTGCTTCTAGGATAGAAAGAAGTAGGTAAACTGACTCAACAATAAAGTAGAAGATAGGCCCTTCGCAGAGAGAAGCATGGATTACTATATTTGTGCTAGAGCTTTTCATTTTGAAAACAAGAAACAATTTTGTCAACGGTAGTAATAAATCATATGTGTTATGTATAAGACATCCTATAAGTTGCAAGCCTCATGCATAGTATACTAATAGTGCTCGCACCTTGTCCTAATTAGCTTGGATTAACACGGATTATCATTGCATAGCATATGTTTCAACCAAGTGTCACAAAGGGGTACCTCTATGCCGCATGTACAAGGGTCTAAGGAGAAGGTTCGCATTGGATTTCTCGCTTTTGATCATTCTCAACTTAGAAACCCATACCGGGACAACATAGACAACAGACAATGGACTCCTCTTTAATGCATAAGCATTCAACAACAGTTAATATTCTCATAAGAGATTGAGGATTTGTGTCCAAACTGAAACTTCCACCATGAATCATGGCTTTAGTTAGCGGCCCAATGTTCTTCTCTAACAGTATGCATACTCAAACCATTTGATCATGAAAATCGCCCTTACTTCAGGCAAGACGAACATGCATAGCAACTCACATGATATTCAACAAAGGTAAAAGTTGATGGCGTTCCCAGAAACATGGTTACCGCTCAACAAGCAACTTATTAAGAAATAAGATACATAAGTACATATTCTTCACCACAATAGTTTTTAAGGCTATTTGTCCCATGAGCTATATATTGTAAAGGCAAAGAATGGAAATTTAAAGGTAGCACTCAAGTAATGTACTTTGGAATGGCGGAGAAATACCATGTGGTAGGTAGGTATGGTGGACACAAATGGCATAGTATTTGGCTCAAGGATTTGGATGCACGAGAAGAATTCCTCTCAATACAAGGCTAGGCTAGCAAGGTTGTTTGAAGCAAACTCAAGTATGAAATGGTGCAGCAAAGCTCACATATGAACATATTGTAACTATTATAAGACTTTACATTGTCTCCTTGTTGTTCAAACACCTTAACCAGAAAATATCTAGACTCTAGAGATCAATCATGCAAACCAAATTTTAACAAGCTCTATGTAGTTATTCATTAATGGGTACAAGGTACATGATGCAAGAGCTTAAACATGATCTATATGAGCACAACAATTGCCAAGTATCACATTATTCAAGACATTATACCATTTACCACATGCGGCATTTTCCGTTTCCAACCATATAACAATGAATGAAATAGTCCAACTTTCGCAATGAACATTAAAGATAAAGCTAAGAACACATGTGTTCATACGAAACAGCGGAGCGTGTCTCTCTCCCAAACAAAGAATGCTAGGATCCGATCTTATTCAAACAAAACAAAAACAAAAACAAACAGACGCTCCAAGCAAAGCACATAAGATGTGACGGAATAAAAATATAGTTTCACTAGAGGAACCTGATAATGTTGTCGATGAAGAAGGGATGCCTTGGGCATCCCCAAGCTTAGACGCTTGGGTCTTCTTAAAATATGCAGGGATGAACCACGGGGGTATCCCCAAGCTTAGACTTTTCACTCTTCTTGATCATATTGTATCATCCTCCTCTCTCGACCCTTGAAAACTTCCTCCACACCAAACTTAAAACAAACTCATTAGAGGGTCAGTGCATAATTCATATATTCAGAGGTGACATAATCATTCTTAACACTTCTGGACATTGCACAAAGCTATTGAAAGTTAATGGAACAAAGAAATCCATCAAACATAGCAAAACAGGCAATGCGAAATAAAAGGCGGAATCTATCAAAACAGAACAGTCCGTAAATACGAATTTTTTAGAGGCATCAGACTTGCTCAGATGAAAATGCCCAAATTGAATGAAAGTTGCGTACATATCTGAGGATCACGCACGTAAATTGGCAGATTTTTCTGAGTTACCTACAGAGAACCATACCCAAATTCGTGACAGCAAGAAATCTGTTTCTGCGCAGTAATCCAAATCTAGTATTGACTTTACTATCAAAGACTTTACTTGGCACAACAATGCAATAAAATAAAGATAAGGAGAGGTTGCTACAGTAGTAACAACTTCCAAGACTCAACAAAACAGTAGCAAAATAAACACATGGGTTATCTCCTAAGAAGTTCTTTCTTTATAGCCATTAAGATGGGCTCAGTGATTTTAATGATGCTCGCGCAAGAAATAAGAGTTGAAGCAAAAGAGAGCATCAAGAAGCAAATTAGAAACACTTTTAAGTCTAACCCACTTCCTATGAAAAGGAATCTTGTAAATAAACAAGTCATGTAAGCATAATGCAACAAGCATAGAAAGATAAAACAAGTGTAACTTCAAGATTTTCATCACAAAGAGGGGAAACTTAATATTATTAAGATGCATATAACCATGTTTCCCTCTCACATAAAGATTTTCAGTAGCATCATGAACAAACTCAACAATATAACTATCAAATGAAACATTCTTATCATGAGCTACATGCATAAAATTGTTACTCTCCACATAAGCATAATCAATTTTATTAGTTGTAGTGGGAGCAAATTCCACAAAGTAGCTATCATTATTATTCTCATCAAGTGTAGGAGGCATAGTATAATCATAATAAAATTTACTCTCCATAGTAGGCGGCACCAAAAGACCACTATCATTATAATCATCATAAATAGGAGGCAAAGTATCATCAAAGAAAATTTTCTCCTCAATGCTTGGGGGACTAAAAATATCATGCTCATCAAAGCCAGCTTCCCCAAGCTTAGAATTATCCATAGCATTAGCAACAATGGTGTTCAAAGCATTCATACTAATAACATTCCCATTAGCATGCATATAAAGTTCCATGGGTTTTTTAATTCTCTCTTCAAACACATCATGTCCTAATTCAAGATAAAGTTCATAAAGATCTCTCATTTTGTTGTTGTTTTCCATTAAGCCTAACTAGTAAAGTCACACAACTTAGTGTTCTCAGGAGTATTCATTTTAACAGTAATAAAAACAAGTAAAGCAAACTAAATAAAGTAAATGCAAGTAACTAATTTTTTGTGTTTTTAATATGGAGAACAAGACAGTAAATAAAGTAAAACTAGCAACTAATTTTTTTGTGTTTTGTTTTAGTGCAGCAAACAAAGTAGTAAATAAAATAAAGCAAGACAAAAACAAAGTAAAGAGATTGTAAGTGGGAGACTCCCCTTGCAGCGTGTCTTGATCTCTCCGGCAACGGCGCCAGAAATTTAGCGTAAATCACACGTCCGTTGGGAACCCCAAGTGGAAGGTATGATGCGTATAGAAGCAAGTTTCCCTCAGTAAGAAACCAAGGTTTATCGAACCAGTAGGAGCCAAGAAGCACGTTGAAGGTTGTTGGTGGCGGAGTGTAGTGCGGCGCAACACCAGGGATTCCGGCGCCAACGTGGAACCTGCACAACACAACCAAAGTACTTTGCCCCAACGTAACAGTGAGGTTGTCAATCTCACCGGCTTGCTGAAAACAAAGGATTAAACGTATTGTGTGGAAGATGATGATTGTTTGCGAAGAACAGTAAAGAAAAATTGCAGTAGATTGTATTTCAGATGTAAAGAATAGGACCGGGGTCCACAGTTCACTAGTGGTGTCTCTCCCATAAGATAAACAGATGTTGGGTGAACAAATTACAGTTGGGCAATTGACAAATAAAGAAGGCATAATGATGCACATACATATATCATGATGAGTACTATGAGATTTAATCAGGGCATTACGACAAAGTACATAGACCGCTATCCAGCATGCATCTATGCCTAAAAAGTCCACTTTCAGGTTATCATCCGAACCCCTGCCGGTATTAAGTTGCAAGCAACAGACAATTGCATTAAGTATGGTGCGTAATGTAATCAACACAAATATCCTTAGACAAAGCATCGATGTTTTATCCCTAGTGGCAACATCACATCCACAACCTTAGAACTTTCTGTCACTGTCCCGGATTTAATGGAGGCATGAACCCACTATCGAGCATAAATACTCCCTCTTGGAGTCACAAGTATCAACTTGGCCAGAGCCTCTACTAGCAACGGAGAGCATGCAAGAACATAAACAACATATATGATAGATTGATAATCAGCTTGACATAGTATTCAATATTCATCGGATCCCAACAAACACAACATGTAGCATTACAAATAGATGATCTTGATCATGATAGGCAGCTCACAAGATCTAACATGATAGCACAATGAGGAGAAGACAACCATCTAGCTACTGCTATGGACCCATAGTCCAGGGGTGGACTACTCACACATCGATCCGGAGGCGATCATGGCGATGAAGAGACCTCCGGGAGATGATTCCCCTCTCCGGCAGGGTACCGGAGGCGATCTCCTGAATCCCCCGAGATGGGATTGGCGGCGGTTGCATCTCTGGAAGGTTTTCCGTATCGTGGCTCTCGGTACTGGGGGTTTCGCGACGAAGACTATATGTAGGCGGAAGGGTAGGTCAGGGGGCGTCACGAGGGGCCCACACAGTAGGCCGGCGCGGCCAGGGCTTGGGCCGCGCCGCCCTGTTGTGTGGCCACCTCGTGGCCCCACTTCGTTTCCTCTTCGGACTTCTGGAAGCTTCGTGGAAAAATAGGACCCTGGGCGTTGATTTCGTCCAATTCCGAGAATATTTCCTTACTAGGATTTCTGAAACCAAAAACAGCAGAAACAAAGAATCGGCTCTTCGGCATCTCGTCAATAGGTTAGTGCCGGAAAATGCATAATAATGACGTAAACTGTGTATAAAACATGTGAGTATCATCATAAAAGTAGCATGGAACATAAGAAATTATAGATACGTTTGGGACGTATCAGGGCCCCAGAGTGACAGCAACTAGGATAACTGGAGGGGAAGGCGTAGGTATGAGGATCACATGTTTTCACCAAGTGTTAATGCTTTGCTCCGGTGCTCTATTAAAAGGAGTACCTTAAATGCCAGTAGATTCCCTTGAGGCCCGGCTACCACCGGCTGGTAGGACAAAAGATGTTATGCAAGTTTCTCATTGCGAGCACGTATGACTATATATGGAAAACATGCTTACATGATTAATAATCTTGATGTTCTGTCTTAATGCTATTTCAATCCTATCAATTGCCCAACTGTAATTTGTTCACCCAACACTTGTTACTTGTTATTTGAGAGTTACCACTAGTGTAGATAGCTGGGAACCCCGGTCCATCTCTTATCATCATATACTCATTCTATATGTCATTGGAAGTAGTATCAACTATTTTCTGGTGCCATTGCCTCTGTGTTACTGTTACTGCTGATGTGTTACAATTACTATTGCTCTCATATTACTGCTGCTTTCACATCACCCGTGTTACTAGTGCTTTTCAAGGTGCAGCTGAATTGACAACTCAGTTGTTAAGGCTTATAAGTATTCTTTGCTTCCCCTTGTGTCGAATCAATAAATTTGGGTTTTACTTCCCTCGAAGACTGTTGCGATCCCCTATACTTGTGGGTTATCAAGACTATTTTTTGGTGCCGTTGCCGGGGAGGCATAGCTCTACTCATAAGTTCACCTGGAGAGTACACTCTACCTCTCTCTCTGTTTTTATTTTATTTTATTTTGCTTAGTTTACTTTTGTCTAGTTTATTCGTGCTTAGTTTATTTCCGTCTAGTATTATTTTGCTTAGTTTACTTTTGTCTAGTTTCTTTTTGTCTTGTTTTATTTTTCTTATATACCCAAAAATCCATAAAAATCTGAAAAACCGGAAAATTAAAAACTGTTGTTACGGGAGAACCCACAACCTATTTGGAGATTATTGAAATATATATGAATTATAGAGAATCAAGAACGGGTAAAGTCATGAGTGCTGTGATAGAAAAATTGAATACAATTGCTAAAATCTTGCTTAAACGCCATGATATAAACTGTTGCTCTAAACAGGATACTAAACATCTGAAATTCCAATGTGGCTTTAGTGAAGAAGTTTTAATTAAGAACTATAATTGGAATAACTATATTCATTTTGGGTTCGAAGAGGTAGAACAATTTGTCTTATTTATGGGAGCTTCTGAGATCGAATCCTTCATGTCTAAAAATTATGAAACTTGTGTTGTTTGTAAGGACCTTAAAGATTATGTCTTTTCTATCCTTAATTTTCACATAGAAACTTACAGTGATAATCCTTATATCATTGATTATAAAGAGAGACTCATTAATGCACAAGAATGCACTCACAATTTGCAGGAACCTGTGAAAGAAGAAATTGATGAACCTGAAAGCTCACTGGATGAAAAAGAGGACGAAATTGCTGAACCAGAAAGCTCATTGGATGAAAAAGAGGAGGAGAGTGATGAACAAAAGGAGGAAGAATGGATTAGCTACCCATGCCAACCTTCTAATGAGAGTAACTCTTTATCTCTTACACTATTTGATTGTCCTTCATGCTTACCAAAGGAGGTTGAACGTTATGTTCCTGTGGATTCTCTTGCAATATTCCCTATGAGTAAAACTTGTGAGAATAATTATGCTACTGTTATCTATGATAATCCATGCTATTTTTTTGGTTGGGGGTCTTTTTACCACAAAAAAATGGATCGTAGCAAAGTTCTTGGAAGACCTTTGATGATGACGTCATGCTAACTTCAGGCCCTAGCTATGGTTGAAGCGGGTGAGCCCTCGCAAGCAAAAACCCGTATTGTCTTGCGTCTTATGTTGCTAAAAACTGATTCTAAGAAGTTAGAGCTTCATTGTCGTGATTAAAACTCTAGGTGGTTGATGCCCTATGTGCGACATCAGTTAAGGTACAAAACTAAACCGCTGGAATGCGTCCATACATGGTATATTCTGACCAATGGATAGATGTTGGGTTTAGCCTAAAAAATAGGATCCAAACATAAGGCTTAGTCTCAAGACTTGGGTGCATGCATGGCCTCTTCAAACGAAGATGTAGAGTTGGTGCCGATGGCTTGAACTTCATGAAAGAAATCGATGTCTACGTCCCCTCTCTTTGTTTATGGTTCACATCTTGTTTTGCTCATCTAGCATACTTTGTTGCTCTGATTCTGTCTCATCTGCTATGTTAATTATACTATTTTCAACTTGAGTACTATGTAAACTAGTTGAACCATTTGTTACTTGTTTATGTACCAATAATTTTATAAACTCCTATTCACCCTCTGATAGTCATCATATCTCAATCTTTCACAGACGGTTGTAGAAACCGGACCTTGCCGCAAAACCACCCAACAAAAGAAGAGGCCAGGTCAATAACCAATCAATTGTTTTACTTGATGGACACGACAAAACTGATATGGCGACACAAACCCTCATGGGTCTATTGATGCTAATATAAGCACCCTCCGATAGGGGGTAATATAAGCACCCTCGTCGGTAGGCGTGGGCTTGAACATTTTGGGCGGCATCGCCTCGCGGATTTTGTAACTTAGACAGTCGGCTCCCCTGAGCTCGCCGTCGTACTCCTGATCCTCATCCGAAGAATCACTGTCGTTCTCCTTCCTAGTGGCGCGTCGTTGCCTTGCTTTGTCGATCCTGCTCTGGGTGATTTCATCCCGAGCATCTCTCGCATGATGCTTTGAGCCACTAGCCTGCAACGTGGTCTTTTCCTTTTGCAGAACTAGATTATTTCCCAACATCGCAAGACTTTCCAGGGCGCCTCGATGAGCTTGAGCCATGGATCCTTCAGGGCGCTGGTTGATGAGGTACGCAGCGAGGTTGGCTGTTGCTCCTGCAACGGTTTTCGGCCGTGGCATACCTGCGGTGTCCGTAGTTATGAAGGACTTGGTTAGGTTCGACATGATTTCTCTAGCGTCATCTTCCGAAAGCCTGGATAGTCTCGACCGGTGTTTGCCTGCCCCCTGAGTATTTCAAGAGGCACTCCCTTGTGAGCCTCTTCGTCGTTCGCTGGATCGATCTGCCGCAGATAGGCGTCTCTCGAGGGTGGCTTGCTCTTTCGATAAGTTCTCCCGGTTTTTCTCTAGTATAGAGCGATAAGCATTGAGGGTTCCAACCGAAGTTCCTGCGGGGAGCGGCGTATTGTTAAGTACTGCTGCTTTGGCTGCTGCCCACTCCTCGTCCGCGATGGTGTAGTCGCCGTTGTGGTTGCTGGCGCTGTTTTTGAAACTTGCTCGTCTGCTAGAACGAGGAGTATGATCTCCGTCTCCTCTGTGCCTTGTGTTTCCCGTGTTGTTGGCGACATAAACTTGGTGATGCGCCGTTCTACGGGTGGTTCTTTGGACGATGCTGTCGATATTGTCCTCTCCCGACGAATATTGAGCATTACAGATGAACGGTGTGTCGCTCGATCCCAGCCCGTGCCTGGTGTCGCAGTTCAAGCAGTAGTACGAAGTTAACTCCGAAGATGTGGGGTTGTCGGATCCTACCGACATTAAAGACGCCGAACGGGGAGTCGAGGGCGCGGATGAACTCGTCGAGCCTGTCAGACCAACCGAAAGGTCGAGTGATGATGACGCGCTTGGACCGGGCGATTCCAGCAGTCGAAGGATTCCTTCCGCGTTGACGTTGTAGTGGACGCTGCCGAAGGTCATCTCCATGTTTCCTTGTAGATCTGAGAAGGTTGAGCAGGAAGAATCGCTGTGTGGGGTGAACTCGTAGGAGCCGAACCGAATCAGGCTTCCTAGGTTTGGTGATGATGGTGTCGATGAAGTAGCTGATGAAGTTGCCGGTGAAGTTGCCGGTGTCATGACTGGATCTGCCGATGACCGATCTTGTGCCGACAGGGTTCCCACAGACGGCGCCAATTGTCGAGGGTTCTCCTCGGCAATGCCCTCCGATAGGGGCTTAGGGTTGATGGAATCCTGCAAGCTGACACGAGACATCGGTTCACAGACAAGCGGGGAGAGCGATTTACCCAGGTTCGGGGCCCTCGATGAGGTAAAACCCTTACGTCCTGCCTATCTGTTCTTGATTATGATGATAATGGGTTACAATGGGGTGCCGAATAGTTCGGCTGAGATCTTGTCGAGATGGCTAAGTGCTAAGGTGACCTAGCTCTGAGCTTTTGGTGGCTAAGGTTGCTAAGATTGATCGTGTCCCTCGACAGCCCCTCTCCTGGCCTTTATATAGGAGGCCAGGTCTCAAGAGGTCTAATCGAGTACGACTAGGTTTACAGTAATTTTAGATCTAATATTTCCTTGTTCGGCTGCCTCTTTGCCTTGCTTGCCAAGGAATCTTCTGGTGTGCCATCCGGTTGGGCTGCCTTGCCTCCAAGTGCTTTCATGGGCCTCCAACTAGGAAATACAGGATAGGGCAACATCGGTTACCCGAAGGGTAATGCCCACGTCAGTAGCCCCCGAGTGTCTAGCCGAAGATAGTTCGGGTAGAGACTGAAGCATGTCTTCTTCTGATGTTCTTTTCCTCGATCGTTCTTGTTTTCCTTCTGCCCGCATCATCTTCTTCTATCGGGTGCGCGTCAGTGCTCCCGATGGGAGTAGCCCCCGAGTCTAGGTACGGATGCTTGGAATCCGTGCGTAGACTCAAGTTGTACCACTCGAACATTTTGCTCTGCTGAAGTTTCTTCGTAAGTTTTCGTAGTTCATCCGATACATTTTCCTCATGCAAGGGATAATGAATAACATGCCCAACTTTTGCTGGTTAACTGCCGATGGCAAAACAATGTTACCCTACACAGAATCAAGTCTCCGGGCATGACCCTGGAGTGCAAAAAAGTTTCTGTCGGGTGCGCGTCCAGCGCTCCCGATGGGAGTATCTATTTCTTCAAGGCTTATTTCTTCAAGTCTTCATTCTATCGGGTGCGCGTCCAGCGCTCCCGATGGGAGTAGCCCCCGAGTCTAGGTGCAGATGCTTTGCAATCTATGCGTAGACTCAAATTCACCACCCGATACCTTTTTCTTTATTCCTTCGAATGCTTTTGAGTATTCCTCATGACGTCACTGATGACGCTTTACTGATATCTCGATTTTGACTGATAGGACGTAACCTGCTGGGCCTATTTTTTCTCTGTCTAGCCCTGTTTTTAAGCAATATCCGCCCTTTTCGCACAGTTACCAAGGCGTCTCCTCGATTCCCGCAAACTTTAATGGGAAAGGTCCACTTAAAGAGCTGGCAGTAATGACACGTGCCCACACAGCCCTCGAGTTTTCCCATTCTTAAAATCCCCAAAGGATGAAAATCCCTAATCTTTTCCTTCATTTGTCATAACATCCTCTTGTTCTTTCTTCTTCTCCCTTTCGCAACTGCTGCGCCACCACCACCGCTTTTTTGATTCTTCCTAGATCTCGCAATGGTGAAAAAGAAGAACTCCAGCGCCGCCGCCAGCTCCACGAGCTGTGGCGCCGCCGCCAAATCCTCTTCTAGTCTTCCGAAGGGGAGCGCTTCGAACGCTCCTCCCCCAGCTCCGGCACCGCCAGCACCGCCGAGCTCGATAACCAAACCCGGGGATTGGATAGTGTCAACCATCACCAAGCGCGACGAGAAGAGATCCCGAAGCCTGGGATTAATTTCCTCCGACGAGGGGAACGTGGTCCTCCCAGGTGCGATTTCTCGGCCCAATCCCCCTGCTGGCTTTACCGTGGTATTCCTATCGTTCCTGTATCGGGGTCTCTCGCTCCCTACCCATCAATTCCTTCTTCATCTCTTGCGGACTTACGAGATACAACTATGGCAACTCACCCCCAACTCAATCCTTCACGTTGCTGTGTTCATCACCCTCTGCGAGGCGTTTCTGGGCATCGAACCTCATTTCGGTCTGTGGAAGAAGATCTTCTATGTAAAGAGGTACAGCAGCAGTAACGGATCCTTTGTCATTGGAGGAGTGGGATTTTTGGCTCGTTCAGAGGTTAACTATTTCAGTTTCCCAATGAGAGAATCCGTGCAAGGATGGAGACTGAAGTGGTTTTATGTTAAAGACTCTTCAACAGCCGAATCCCAGCTTCCTTACTTTGTCGATGTCCCTGAAGCCAAGCCGAAGGAATCTTGGAAGAACATTCTTTCTCCCGACGAGAAGATAGCAGCCGACGAACTATTCGCCAGATTCCTTTGGATTAAAGAAGCCGATGGTCAAACTATGATCGGCACAGAGGTAGCAGCGGTGTTCTTGAAACGTCGAGTCCAGCCAGTCATGGCCAGAATCCGCCCGATGTGGTTGTATTCGGGTGCAAAGGATGAAACCAGGATAAATGTTGCTGATCTGTCAGAAAAGGAGCTGCTTGACAAAGTCCGTCGCCTTACTTTCTTTAGTCAGGAAGACTCGATCCCGTTGATATCTTCTTATACCCCCTTCGATGCCGATCATCCACCACCAGAGGTATCTTTCCTTTGTTATACTCTTATTATGATGCTCCATTCTTAGTCGACATAATCACCATTCGTACTTACTTGCTCTTTTCTTCGACAGATTGCCATAGTTTCGGGAAACTCGCATGATTCTCCAAATGACACTTCTGAGGGAAGAGGCTCCTTAGTACCTGTTGATTTTCACACTGTCGAGCACACAGGCCCAGAGAGCGAACACGATGATCCGATAGACTCTGAAACTGTTCACACCGATCTTTCTCCTTCAGCCGATGATGCTTGCGACACAGAGGGATCAGTGCGTAATGATGACGCTGATCGTGATGCCTTTGTTAATGCAGCTGATACATCTCCGATGTATCGATAATTTCTTATGTTCCATGCCACATTATTGATGATATCTACATGTTTTATGCATACTTTATGTCATATTTATGCATTTTCCGGCACTAACCTATTAACAAGATGCCGAAGAGCCAGTTGCTGTTTTCTGCTGTTTTTGGTTTCAGAAATCCTACAAAGGAAATATTCTCGGAATTGGACGAAATCAACGCCCAGGGTCCTATTTTTACACGAAGCTTCCAGAAGACCAGAGGGGAGACGAAGTGGGGCCACGAGGCGCCGCCACAACAGGGCGGCGTGGCCCAGGCCTTGGCCGCGCGGCCCTGGTGTGTGGGGCCCTCGTGTGGCCCCCTGACCTGCCCTTCCGCCTACTTAAAGCCTCCGTCGCGAAACCCCCAGTACCGAGAGCCACGATACGGAAAACCTACTGAGACACCGCCGCCGGCAATCCCATCTCGGGGGATTCAGGAGATCGCCTCCGGCACCCTGCCGGAGAGGGGAATCATCTCCCGGAGGACTCTTCACCGCCATGGTCGCCTCCGGAGTGATGAGTGAGTAGTTCACCCCTGGACTATGGGTCCATAGCAGTAGCTAGATGGTCGTCTTCTCCTTATGTGCTTCATTGTCGGATCCTGTGAGCTGCCTAACATGATCAAGATCATCTATCTGTAATGCTATATGTTTTGTTTGTCGGGATCCGATGGATAGAGAATACTATGTTATATTGATTATGAATCTATTACCTATGTGTTGTTTATGATCTTGCATGATCTCCGTTATTAGTAGAGGCTCTGGCCAAGTTTTTACTCTTAACTCCAAGAGGGAGTATTTATGCTCGATAGTGGGTTCATGCCTCCATTAAATCTGGGACAGTGACAGAAAGTTCTAAGGTTGTGGATGTGCTGTTGCCACTAGGGATAAAACATTGATGCTATGTCCGAGGATGTAGTTATTGATTACATTACGCACCATACTTAATGCAATTGTCTGTTGTTTGCAACTTAATACTAGAAGGGGTTCGGATGATAACCTGAAGGTGGACTTTTTAGGCATAGATGCATGCTGGATAGCGGTCTATGTACTTTGTCGTAATGCCCAATTAAATCTCACTATACTCATCATATCATGTATGTGCATGGTCATGCCCTCTCTATTTGTCAATTGCCCGACTGTAATTTGTTCACCCAACATGCTATTTATCTTATGGGAGAGACACCTCTAGTGAACTCTGGACCCCGGTCCATTCTTTTACATTAAATACAATCTACTGCAATACTTGTTCTACTGTTTTCTGCAAACAATCATCATCCACACTATACATCTAATCCTTTGTTACAGCAAGCCGGTGAGATTGACAACCTCACTGTTTCGTTGGGGCAAAGTACTTTGGTTGTGTTGTGCAGGTTCCACGTTGGCGCCGGAATCCCTGGTGTTGCGCCGCACTACATCCCGTCACCAACAACCTTCAACGTGCTTCTTGGCTCCTACTGGTTCGATAAACCTTGGTTTCTTACTGAGGGAAAACTTGCTGCTGTGCGCATCATACCTTCCTCTTGGGGTTCCCAACGAACGTGTGTATTACACGCCATCAGCAGCTGCGGAGGTGATCAGGGCTTCGCCTGTGAAGAGATCAATCGGTGGCTTTGCCGACGAAGATGATCTCTTCGACATGTAAGCACCTTCTTCCCTGATGCCATAGTTTGTCCTTTTATTTCTTGCATTCTTTTCATAACTCCTGTCGATCATTTCCCTTTTTGTAGTGACGAAGGTTTCATTGAGCCTCCGTGTAAGAAGGCCAAATCTGGTGCTGCTCCGCCGGTTGTTACGGCTTCCGAAGCTTCGGCTCCTAAGGCAGCCCCCGCGGCTCAGGCATTGACTGCTTCTTCCCTTTCCATGGGGAAAGATGCTCCTGCCGCCACCACGACTCCTCCTTCTGTAAGTCCCTTTTGAATACAACGCGAATTTCTTGAAATGTGCCTTGTCTAACGATTCTTTGTAAAACATCCTTTTTTCCTTAAGGATCTACGAGGTGTTATTTCTTCTTTGGAGGCCTTCGCTTCCCAGTTTACTTCTCTGGAAGCGGACAAAGTTCGACTGCAGAGAGAAGTCGAATCCTCTTCCTCGAAATTGGACGGTGCAGTCAAGATAGCTACCGAAGCTCGCCAGGAAATCGACTCCCTGACAGAGGAACTGGGCAAGCTGAAGGAGAAGCTGAAGGAGGAAGAGGCATCAAGGCTGGCTGCCGAAGCTCAGGCAGTCAAAAAAGATGAACTCCTTCGCCAGTCTTCGCTAGCTTTGCTTGGTAATCTCTTCTATACTTTTCTGTACATTACGAATTCGATCTTCTGTTAATGATCCTTTCCATTCTTTTCTGTCGCAGAAGCCGCCAACATCCCCGTCAATGCCTTGGACAAGGTTCCAAATAATTCTCCCGCAAATGGTGTATCGATGACTCTTGCCTCCCACCAGCTTACGCGGGATCTTCTTGAGAAGGGGAAAGGTGCCATGGCGCGGATGCACTCGATGATCTTCCCCAAGATCAAGCAAGACAAGACTCTGGGGCAATTGATCGATGCCTTCGCGGTTGACACCAAGGAGGTTATCGAGGTATTCAAACGCACCTCGCGTACCTATGGCGCCCTCCTTGCCTTCCAACTTATGATGGGACACGGCTTTAAGGCTGACATCGAAGAAATGACTAAGGAGCTGCCAAAAGAGCAAGATGGGCAGTTCGTTGATTTAAGCGCCTTTAAAATGTCTGCCCTTAATTGTGCTCGCCAGCTCCTTGAACTAGTTTTGTCGAGGAAGACGTCGGCTGGTCCCAGTTTATCGACTCAGACCCAAGTCCCTTGATTTTTGTAACAAACTTATCTTCGAGTTGATGTGAAACATTGTTCCGTTGCAAAACTTGTGTTTGTAATAAACTCCGTGCTAGCAATGTTGCTAGTACTCCTTTGTTATGATATTTTTACTTGCACTTCTCCCGATGGGAGTTACTTCGGATGCGCTGGTTGACCCGACCCGTCATCCTTTTTAACGTTGTTTCCTGCAGGTTTTCCCAGTGCCTTCATTTGTCGACGACTCTTCGGGTGCTCTTCCTGAAGGTGATCGAATCCAGCGTATGAAGGATCGGATCACTCAGATGGAAAAAGATCTACGCAGCACTTATGCTTTAGCTGCTGTTGTCAATAAGAAGAGCGAGATTGCAGCCGAAGTGGAGCGGTACGCTCTTACTGAACTGCATAAAGCTACCGAGAGTTTGAGCTGTAAGTTTCTTGATCCTTGCGCTTTTTTATCAACAACGCCTTGTCTGATCCTCTATTTGATTCTTTTGCCAGACATAGCCCTGAACCGTGCGGAGGAGAACAAACGAATTCACGAGCGTGTGCACGCTGATACGTCCATTTTGCATCACTATTTTATATCATAATTTACTGTTATTCATTGATATATTTCATATTTAGAGATGATACTTATGTTATTTCATCTATTTTGCATGTTTCATGATTATTGGAGAATCGCGCACCGGAGTCAGGATTCTGCTAGAAAAAGCACCGTCAGAATGCAATATTTCGGAAGAACAGCAATTGACGGAAATTATACGAAAAATCCTATTTTTCCAGAAGACGAAGGGAGCCAGAAGGGGGAGCCGAGGAGGGCCGCCATGGGCCCACCTCATAGGCCGGCGCGGGCCCTGCCCTGGCCGCGCCACCCTGTGAGGAGGGGGCCCACAGCCCCCTCTGGCCGCCTCTCTTTCGCGTACTTCTTCGCCCCGAAAACCTAAGCCCCAGAGGATAGTCGCGAAGAGTCACAGCCGCCTCTGCGGGGCGGAGAACACCAGAGAGAAAAGAGCTCTCCGGCGGGCAGGAATCCGCTGGGGAAATTCCCTCCCGGAGGGGGAAATCGACGCCATCATCACCGTCATCGAGCTGGACATCATCTCCATCACCATCGTCATCGTCTCCATCATCATCACCGCCATCTCCACCGCTGCACCTCGTCACCGCTGTAACAATTCAGGTTGGATCTTGATTGTTTGATAGGGGAAACTCTCCCGGTGTTGATTTCTACTTGTTATTGATGCTATTGAGTGAAACCATTGAACCAAGGTTTATGTTCAGATTGTTATTAATCATCATATCACCTCTGATCATGTTCCATATGATGTCTCGTGAGTAGTTCGTTTAGTTCTTGAGGACATGGGTGAAGTCTAAATGTTAGTAGTGAATTATGGTTGAGTAATATTCAATGTTATGATATTTAAGTTGTGGTGTTATTCTTCTAGTGGTGTCATGTGAACATCGACTACATGATACTTCACCTTTATGGGCCTAGGGGAGTACATCTTGTATTCGTTTGCTAATTGCGGGGTTGCCGGAGTGACAGAAACCTAAACCCCCGTTGGTATATCGATGCAGGAGGGATAGCAGGATCTCAGAGTTTAAGGCTGTGGTTAGATTTATCTTAATTACTTTCTTGTATTTGCGGATGCTTGCAAGGGGTATAATCACAAGTATGTATTAGTCCTAGGAAGGGCGGTGCATTAGCATAGGTTCACCCACACAACACTTATCAAAACAATGAAGATTAATCAGCTGTATGAAGCGAAAGCACTAGACTAAATTCCCGTGTGTCCTCAAGAACGTTTGGTCATTATAAGTAAACAAACCGGCTTGTCCTTTGTGCTAAAAAGGATTGGTCCACTCGCTGCAGTTATTTCTCTCGCATTTTACTTACTCGTACTTTATTTATCTGCTACATCAAAACCCCCTGAATACTTGTCTGTGAGCATTTACAGTGAATCCTTCATCAAAACTGCTTGTCAACACCTTCTGCTCCTCGTTGGGTTCGACACTCTTATTTATCGAAAGTACTACGATACACCCCCTATACTTGTGGGTCATCACACGCTTTAACCCAGCTGTCATCAGCCGAAGAGATTTTCTGGCGGGAACACTCGAAGGCTTCGGCTGTCGCACAATTTCAGGATCGGGTTCAGCAAGTCCACCATTTCTTCGACAAGTGTTACAAAGCCGTGAGGGTAGTTTGGAAGACGATGTTCCCTTTAAACGCGGTTCCCCCTACGCTGCTGACTTTGATGTCTGAGTTTGGGAATGCCAAGAAGATTTGAGACTTGGTGCGAGCTCATATACTTGTCGCTGTTGATTACGTTACTAAATGGGTAGAAGCCATACCCACAAAAAGTGCTGATGGTGAGACTTCTTAAAAAATGCTTTTAGATATTATTTTTCCTAGATTTGGAGTACTGATGTCTACGGGTGCTTCTATTCTTGTAGATAGTGTTGGGCCTCCAAGAGCAGAGGTTTGTAGAACAGCAGCAAGTTTCCCTTAAGTGGATCACCCAAGGTTTATCGAACTCAGGGAGGAAGAGGTCAAAGATATCCCTCTCATGCAACCCTGCAACCACAAAGCAAGAAGTCTCTTGTGTCCCCAACACACCTAATAGGTGCACTAGTTCGGCGAAGAGATAGTGAAATACAAGTGGTATGAATGAATATGAGTAGTAGTAACGGCGCCAGAAAAGTGCTTGCTGGCGTGCAGTTGATGGTAGTAATATTGCAGGAAGTAAAGATGCAAAGAAACAAGAAACAAGCAGCGATAGCAGTATTTAGGAACAAGGCCTAGGGATCATACTTTCACTAGTGGACACTCTCAACATTGATCACATAACAGAATAAATAGATAGATGCTAGACTCTACACCCTCTTATTGGATGATGAACACCACTAACTGTGTAGGATTACACGAACCCTCAATGCCGGAGTTAACAAGCTCCACAGTATTCAATGTTCATATTTAAATAACCTTAGAGTGCATAACAGATCAACATAACCAAACCAAGTACTAACATAGCATGCACACTGTCACCTTCACAATACGAAAGGAGGAATAGATCACATCAATACTATCATAGCAATAGTTAACTTCATAATCTACAAGAGATCACAATCATAGCCTACGCCAAGTACTACACGATGCACACACTGTCACCATTACACCGTGCAGGAGGAATAAACTACTTTAATAACATCACTAGAGTAGCACACAGATAAATTGTGATACAAAACACATTCCAATCATAAAGAGATATAAATAAGCACTTCACTATGCCATTCATAACAGCGAATAAGTATTCTGTGAAATATAGCCTAAGAGACCCACATGGTGCACACACTGTCACCTTTACACACGTGGGACAAGGAGTCTCCGGAGATCACATAAGTAAAATCCACTTGACTAGCATAATGACATCTAGATTACAAGCATCATCATATGAATCTCAATCATGTAAGGCAGCTTATGAGATTATTGTATTGAAGCACATAGGAGAGAGATTAACCACATAGCTACCGGTACAGCCCTTAGCCTCGATGGAGAACTACTCCCTCCTCATGGGAGACAGCAGCGTTGGTGAAGATGGCGGTGGTGTCGATGGAGAAGCCTTCCGGGGGCACTTCCCCATCCCGGCTGCGTGCCGGAACAGAGACTCCTGTCCCCCAGATCTTGGCTTCGCGATGGCGGCGGCTCTGGAAGGTTTTCTCTGGTTTCGTCGAACGTGGTAGGGTTTTCGCGATGGAGACTTTAAGAAGGCGGAAGGGCAAGGTCGGTGGAGTCCTGGTGGGGCCACACACTAGGCCGGCGCGGCCAGGGCTTGGGCCGCGCCGCCCTACTGTGTCCCCACCTCGTGGCCCCACTTCGTTTCCCCTTCGGACTTCTGAAAGCTTCGTGGAAAAATAGGACCCTGGGCGTTGATTTCGTCTGATTCCGAGAATATTTCTTTACTAGGATTTCTGAAACCAAAAACAGCAGAAAACAGCAACTGGCTCTTCGGCATCTCGTTAATAGGTTAGTGCCGGAAAATGCATAAATACGACATAAAGTATGCATAAAACATGTAGATATCATCAATAATGTGGCATGGAACATAAGAAATTATCGATATGTCGGAGACGTATCAGCATCCCCAAGCTTAGTTCCTGCTTGTCCCGAGCAGGTAAACGATAACAAAGATAATTTCTGGAGTGACATGCCATCATAACCTTGATCATACTATTGTAAGCATATGTAATGAATGCAGCGATCAAAACAATGGTAATGACATGAGTAAACAAATGAATCATAAAGCAAAGACTTTTCATGAATAGTACTTTCAAGACAAGCATCAATAAGTCTTGCATAAGAGTTAACTCATAAAGCAATAATTCAAAGTAAAAGGTATTGAAGCAACATAAAGTAAGATTAAGTTTCAGCGGTTGCTTTCAACTTATAACATGTATATCTCATGGATAGTTGTCAATGCAAAGTAATATAACAAGTGCAATATGCAAATATGTAGGAATCAATGCACAGTTCACACAAGTGTTTGCTTCTTAAGGTGGAGAGAAATAGGTGAACTGACTCAACATAAAAGTAAAAGAAAGGTCCTTCAAAGAGGAAAGCATTAATTGCTATATTTGTGCTAGAGCTTTTATTTTGAAAACATGGAACAATTTTGTCAACGGTAGTAATAAAGCATATGTATCATGTAAATTATATCTTACAAGTTGCAAGTCTCATGCATAGTGTACTAATAGTGCCCGCACCTTGTCCTAATTAGCTTGGATTACCGGGATTATCATCGCAATACACATGTTTTAACCAAGTGTCACAAAGGGGTACCTCTATGCCGCCTGTACAAAGGTCTAAGGAGAAAGCTCGCATTTGGATTTCTCGCTTTTGATTATTCTCAACTTAGACATCCATACCGGGACAACATAGACAACAGATAATGGACTCCTCTTTAATGCATAAGCATGTAGCAACAATTAATGTTCTCATATGAGATTGAGGATATATGTCCAAAACTGAAACTTCCACCATGATTCATGGCTTTAGTTAGCGGCCCAATGTTCTTCTCTAACAGTATGCATGCTCTAACCATTAAATGAGTGGTAAATCTCCCTTACTTCAGAAAAGACGGACATGCATAGCAACTCACATGATATTCAACAAAGAGTAGTTGATGGCGTCCCCAGGAACATGGTTATCGCACAACAAACAACTTAATAAGAGATAAAGTGCATAAGTACATATTCAATACCACAATAGTTTTTAAGCTATTTGTCCCATGAGCTATATATTGCAAAGGTAAAGAATGGAAATTTTAAAGGTAGCACTCAAGCAATTTACTTTGGAATGGCGGAGAAATACCATGTAGTAGGTAGGTATGGTGGACACAAATGGCATAGTGGTTGGCTCAAGGATTTTGGATGCATGAGAAGTATTCCCTCTCGATACAAGGTTTAGGCTAGCAAAGTTATTTGAAACAAACACAAGGATGAATCGGTGCAGCAAAACTTACATAAAAGACATATTGTAAACATTATAAGACTCTACACCGTCTTCCTTGTTGTTCAAAACTCAATACTAGAAATTATCTAGACTTTAGAGAGACCAATTATGCAAACCAAATTTTGGCAAGCTCTATGTATTTCTTCATTAATAGGTGCAAAGTATATGATGCAAGAGCTTAAACATGAGCACAACAATTGCCAAGTATCAAATTATCCAAGACATTTTATCAATTGCTACATGTAGCATTTTCCGTTTCCAACCATATAACAATGAACGAAGCAGTTTCAACCTTCGCCATGAACATTAAAAGCTAAGAACACATGTGTTCATATGCAACAGTGGAGCGTGTCTCTCTCCCACACAAGCATGTATTTATTCAGAGAATGAAAATAACAAAACGAAAATAAAAGCACACATACGCTCCAAGTAAAGTACATAAGATGTGACCGAATAAAAATATAGTTTCAAGAGAAGGAACCTGATAAGTTTTCGATGAAGAAGGGGATGACTTGGGCATCCCCAAGCTTAGACGCTTGGGTCTTCTTGAAATATGCAGGGATGAACCACGGGGGCATCCCCAAGCTTAGACTTTTCACTCTTCTTGATTATAGTATATCATCCTCCTCTCTTGACCCTTGAAAACTTCCTCCACGCCAAACTCGAGACAAACTCATTAGAGGGTTAGTGCATAATAAAAATTCACATGTTCAGACATTGCCCAAAGCTACTGGAAGTCAATGGAACAAAGAAATCCACCCAACACAGCGAAAGAAGCAATGCGAAATAAAAGGCAGAATCTGTCAAAACAGAACAGTCCGTAAAGACGAATTTTAAAATGGCACCAGACTTGCTCATATGAAAATGCCCAAATTGAATGAAAGTT
The DNA here is from genome assembly GCF_019359855.2 of Lolium perenne. NCBI lineage: Eukaryota > Viridiplantae > Streptophyta > Magnoliopsida > Poales > Poaceae > Lolium > Lolium perenne. The sequence goes on along the minus strand of NC_067245.2, from coordinate 220,603,251 downwards.
GCGTACATATCTGGGGATCACGCACGTAAATTGGCAGATTTTTCTGAGTTACCTACAGAGAACCCTGCCCAAATTTGTGACAGCAAGAAATCTGTTCCTGCGCAGTAATCCAAATCTAGTACTGGCTTTACTATCAAAGACTTTACTTGGCACAACAATGCAATAAAATAAGATAAGGAGAGGTTTCTACAGTAGTAACAACTTCCAAGACAAAAATATAAAAAAAATTACTGTAGCAAAATAAACACATGGGTTATCTCCCAAGAAGTTCTTTCTTTATAGCCATTAAGATGGGCTCAGCAATTTTAATGATGCTCGCGCAAGAAATAGTAGTTGAAGCAAAAGAGATCATCAAGAGGCAAATTCAAAACAAATTTAAGTCTAACTTGCTTCCTATGAAAAGGAATCTTGTAAATAAACAAGTTCATGAAGAGCAAAGTAACAAGCATAGGAAGATAGAATAAGTGTAGCTTCAAAAATTTCAGCACATAGAGAGGTGTTTTAGTAACATGAAAATTTCTACAACCATATTTTCCTCTCTTATAATAACTTTCAGAGGCATCATGAACAAACTCAACAATATAAGTATCACATAAAGCATTCTTATTCACATGCATAAAATTATTACTCTCCACATAGGCATAATCAATTTTATTAGTTGTAGTGGGAGCAAATTCAACAAAGTAGCTATCATTATTATTCTCATCATCAAATATAGGATGCATATTGTAATCATAATCAAATTTATCCTCCATAACAGGCGGTACTAAAAGACTACTATCATTATAATCATCATAAATAGGAGGCAAAGTATCATCAAAGTAAATTTTCTCCTCAATGCTTGGGGGACTAAAAATATCATGCTCATCAAAGCCAGCTTCCCCAAGCTTAGAATTTTCCATATCATTAGCAACAATGGTGTTCAAAGCGTTCATACTAATATGTTCCATAGGTTTTTTAATTTTCGCATCAAACCAACCATGTCTTAAATCAGGAAATAGAATAAGAATCTCATTGTTGTCCATTATGCCTAACTAGTGTAAACAAGAAACAAAAAGATGCAATTGCAGGATCTAAAGGAAATAGCTTCGAGCACACACACAACGGCAACAGAAAAGTACTTTACCTGGGACCGGAGTATGAGTGCCTTTTACCTTTCCTCCCCGGCAACGGCGCCAGAAAAGTTCTTCGTTGCCGAGATCCGGTGTGTGTGTGCCGTTTACCTTTCCTCCCCGGCAACGGCGCCAGAAAAGTGCTTGATGTCTACAGGTGCTTCTATTCTTGTAGACAGTGTTGGGCCTCCAAGAGCAGAGGTTTGTAGAACAGCAGCAAGTTTCCCTTAAGTGGATCACCCAAGGTTTATCGAACTCAGGGAGGAAGAGGTCAAAGATATCCCTCTCATGCAACCCTGCAACCACAAAGCAAGAAGTCTCTTGTGTCCCCAACACACCTAATAGGTGCACTAGTTCGGCGAAGAGATAGTGAAATACAAGTGGTATGAATGAATATGAGCAGTAGTAACTGATGGCGTGTAACTCACACGTTCGTTGGGAACCCCGAGAGGAAGGTATGATGAGCACAGCAGCAAGTTTTCCCTCAGAAAGAAACCAAGGTTTATCGAACCAGGAGGAGCCAAGAAGCACGTTGAAGGTTGATGGCGGCGGGATGTAGTGCGGCGCAACACCAGGGATTCCGGCGCCAACGTGGAACCTGCACAACACAACCAAAGTACTTTGTCCCAACGAAACAGTGAGGTTGTCAATCTCACCGGCTTGCTGTAACAAAGGATTAACCGTATTGTGTGGAAGATGATTGTTTGCAGAAAACAAGAGAACAAAGATGTGCAAGAGATTGTATTTCAGTAAAGAGAATTGGACCGGGGTCCACAGTTCACTAGAGGTGTCTCTCCCATAAGATAAACAGCATGTTGGGTGAACAAATTACAGTTGGGAAATTGACAAATAAAGAGGGCATGACCATGCACATACATATCATGATGAGTATAGTGAGATTTAATTGGGCATTACGACAAAGTACATAGACCGCCATCCAGCATGCATCTATGCCTAAAAAGTCCACCTTCAGGTTATCATCCGAACCCCCTCCAGTATTAAGTTGCTAACAACAGACAATTGCATTAAGTATGGTGCGTAATGTAATCAACAACTACATCCTTAGACATAGCATCAATGTTTTATCCCTAGTGGCAACAGCACAAAACAACCTTAGAACTTTCGTCACTTGTCCTGTGTGTCAATGCAGGCATGAACCCACTATCGAGCATAAACACTCCCTCTTGGAGTTACAAGCATCTACTTGGCCAGAGCATCTACTAGTAACGGAGAGCATGCAAGATCATAAACAACACATAGATATAACTTTGATAATCAACATAACAAGTATTCTCTATTCATCGGATCCCAACAAACGCAACATATAGAATTACAGATAGATGATCTTGATCATGTTAGGCAGCTCACAAGATCCGACAATGATAGCACAATGGGGAGAAGACAACCATCTAGCTACTGCTATGGACCCATAGTCCAGGGGTAGACTACTCACACATCACTCCGGAGGCGACCATGGCGGCGTAGAGTCCTCCGGGAGATGATTCCCCTCTTCGGCAGGGTGCCGGAGGCGATCTCTGGATCCCCCGAGATGGGATCGGCGTTGGCGGCGTCTCTGGAAGGTTTTCCGTATCGTGGCTCTCGGTACTGGGGGTTTCGTCACGGAGGCTTTAAGTAGGCGGAAGGGCAAGTCAGGAAGGGGCACGGGGGCCCCACACCATAGGCCAGCGCGGCCAGGGGGGGCCGCGCCGCCCTAGGGTTTGGGCACCCTGTGGCCCCACTTCATTTCGTCTTCGGACTTCTGGAAGCTTCGTGGCAAAATAGGCCCCTGGGCATTGATTTCGTCCAATTCCGAGAATATTTCCTTACTAGGATTTCTGAAACCAAAAACAGCAGAAAACAGCAACTGGCACTTCGGCATCTTGTTAATAGGTTAGTTCCAGAAAATGCACGAATATGACATAAAGTGTGCATAAAACATGTAGATAACATCAATAATGTGGCATGGAACATAAGAAATTATCGATACGTCGGAGACGTATCAGCATCCCCAAGCTTAGTTCTGCTCGTCCCGAGCAGGTAAAACGATAACACAGATAATTTCTGGAGTGACATGCCATCATAATCTTGATCATACTATTTGTAAAGCATATGTAGTGAATGCAGCGATCAAAACAATGTATATGACATGAGTAAACAAGTGAATCATAAAGCAAAGACTTTTCATGAATAGCACTTCAAGACAAGCATCAATAAGTCTTGCATAAGAGTTAACTCATAAAGCAATAATTCAAAGTAAAGGCATTGAAGCAACCCAAAAGAAGATTAAGTTTCAGCGGTTGCTTTCAACTTGTAACATGTATATCTCATGGATATTGTCAACATAGAGTAATATAATAAGTACAATAAGCAAGTATGTAGGAATCAATGCACAATTCACACAAGTGTTTGCTTCTTGAGGTGGAGGGAAATAGGTGAACTGACTCAACATTGAAAGTAAAAGAATTGTCCTCCATAGAGGAAAAGCATCGATTGCTATATTTGTGCTAGAGCTTTGATTTTGAAAACATGAAACAATTTTGTCAACGGTAGTAATAAAGCATATGTATCATGTAAATTATATCTTACAAGTTGCAAGCCTCATGCATAGTGTACTAATAGTGCCCGCACCTTGTCCTAATTAGCTTGGACTACCGGATCATCACAATGCACATGTTTTAACCAAGTGTCACAAAGGGGTACCTCTATGCCGCCTGTACAAAGGTCTAAGGAGAAAGCTCGCATTGGATTTCTCGCTATTGATTATTCTTCAACATAGACATCCATACCGGGACAACATAGACAACAGATAATGGACTCCTCTTTTATGCATAAGCATGTAGCAACAATTAATAATTTTCTCATTTGAGATTGAGGATATATGTGCAAAACTGAAACTTCCACCATGGATCATGGCTTTAGTTAGCGGCCCAATGTTCTTCTCTAACAATATGCATGCTTAACCATAAGGTGGTAGATCGCTCTTACTTCAGACAAGACGAACATGCATAGCAACTCATATGAAATTCAACAATGAATAGTTGATGGCGTCCCCAGTGAACATGGTTATCGCACAACAAGCAACTTAATAAGAGATAAAGTGCATAATTACATATTCAATACCACAATAGTTTTTAAGCTATTTGTCCCATGAGCTATATATTGCAAAGGTGAATGATGGAATTTTAAAGGTAGCACTCAAGCAATTTACTTTGGAATGGCAGAAAATACCATGTAGTAGGTAGGTATGGTGGACACAAATGGCATAGTGGTTGGCTCAAGTATTTTGGATGCATGAGAAGTATTCCCTCTCGATACAAGGTTTAGGCTAGCAAGGCTTATTTGAAACAAACACAAGGATGAACCGGTGCAGCAAAACTCACATAAAAGACATATTGTAAACATTATAAGACTCTACACCGTCTTCCTTGTTGTTCAAACTCAATACTAGAAATTATCTAGACCTTAGAGAAACCAAATATGCAAACCAAATTTTAGCATGCTCTATGTATTTCTTCATTAATGGGTGCAAAGCATATGATGCAAGAGCTTAATCATGAGCACAACAATTGCCAAGTATCACATTACCCAAGACATTAATAGCAATTACTACATGTATCATTTTCCAATTCCAACCATATAACAATTTAACGAAGGAGAAACTTCGCCATGAATACTATGAGTAGAAACCAAGGACATACTTGTCCATATGCTACAGCGGAGCGTGTCTCTCTCCCATAAAGTGAATGCTAGGATCCATTTTATTCAAACAAAACAAAAAACAAAAACAAACCGACGCTCCAATCAAAGCACATAAGATGTGATGGAATAAAAATATAGTTTCAGGGGAGGAACCTGATAATGTTGTCGATGAAGAAGGGGATGCCTTGGGCATCCCCAAGCTTAGACGCTTGAGTCTTCTTGATATATGCAGGGGTGAACCACCGGGGCATCCCCAAGCTTAGAGCTTTCACTCTCCTTGATCATGTTGCATCATACTCCTCTCTTGATCCTTGAAAACTTCCTCCACACCAAACTTAGAACAACTCATTAGAGGGTTAGTGCACAATAAAAATTAACATATTCAGAGGTGACACAATCATTCTTAACACTTCTGGACATTGCATAAAGCCACTGGACATTAATGGATCAAAGAAATTCATCCAACATAGCAAAAGAGGCAATGCGAAATAAAAGGCAGAATCTGTCAAAATAGAACAGTTCGTATTGACGAATTTTAAAATGGCACCATACTTGCTCAAATGAAAATGCTCAAATTGAATGAAAGTTGCGTACATATCTGAGGATCACTCACGTAAATTGGCATAATTTTCTGAGTTACCTACAGGGGAAAACAGCCCAGATTCGTGACAGCAAAGAAATCTGTTTCTGCGCAGTAATCCAAATCTAGTACTTACTTTTCTATCAACGGCTTAACTTGGCACAACAAAACACAAAACTAAGATAAGGAGAGGTTGCTACAGTAGTAAACAACTTCCAAGACACAAAATAAAAACAAAGTACTGTAGGTAAAAATATGGGTTGTCTCCCATAAGCGCTTTTCTTTAACGCCTTTCAGCTAGGCGCAGAAAGTGTGCATCAAGTATTATCAAGAGACGAAGTGTCAACATCATAATTTGTTCTCATAATAGAATCAAAAGGTACCTTCATTCTATTTCTAGGGAAGTGTTCCATACCTTTCTTGAGAGGAAATTGATATTTTATATTACCTTCCTTCATATCAATGATAGCACCAACAGTTCGAAGAAAAGGTCTTCCCAATATAATGGGACAAGATGCATTGCATTCAATATCCAAGACAACAAAATCAACGGGGACAAGGTTATTGTTAACAGTAATGCGAACATTATCAACTTTCCCCAAAGGTTTCTTTGTAGAATGATCAGCAAGATTAACATCCAAATAACAATTTTTCAGCGGTGGCAAGTCAAGCATATTATAAATTTTCTTAGGCATAACAGAAATACTTGCACCAAGATCACATAAAGCATTACAATCAAAATCTTTAACCTTCATCTTAATGATGGGCTCCCAACCATCCTCTAGCTTTTTAGGAATAGAGGCTTCACGCTCTAGTTTCTCTTCTCTAGCTTTTATGAGAGCATTTGTAATATGATGTGTAAAAGCCAAATTTATAGCACTAGCATTAGGACTTTTAGCAAGTTTTTGCAAGAACTTTATAACTTCAGAGATGTGGCAATCATCAAAATTCAAACCATTATAATCTAAAGCAATGGGATCATCATCCCCAATGTTGGAAAAAATTTCATGACTTTATCACGAGCGATTTAATGATTTAGCAGTTTGAGCAGTTTCTCGCTTTGCATTAGAAGTGGAAACATTGCTAACACCAATTCTTTTATTAGTATTAGTAGGAGGTGCAGCAACATGTGTAGCATTAGCATTACTAGTGGTGGTAATAGTCCAAACTTTAGCTACATTCTTCTCTTTAGCTAGTTTTTCATTTTCTTCTCTATCCCACCTAGCACGCAGTTCAGCCATTAATCTTATATTCTCATTAATTCTAACTTGGATGGCATTTGCTGTAGTAACAATTTTATTATGATGATTTTCATTAGGCAAAACTTTTGATTTCAAAAGATCAACATCAGCAGCAAGACTATCGACTTTAGAAGCAAGTATATCAATTTTCCCAAGCTTTTCTTCAACAGATTTGTTAAAAGCAGTTTGTGTACTAATAAATTCTTTAAGCATAGCTTCAAGTCCAGGGGGTGTACTCCTATTATTATTGTAAGAATTCCCATAAGAATTAGCATAGCCGTTGCCATTATTATAAGGATATGGCCTATAGTTGTTACTAGAATTGTTCCGGTAAGCATTGTTGTTGAAATTATTATTTTTAATGAAGTTTACATCAACATGTTCTTCTTGTGCAACCAATGAAGCTAATGGAACATTATTAGGATCAATATTAGTCCTATCATTCACAAGCATAGACATAATAGCATCAATCTTATCACTCAAGGAAGAGGTTTCTTCGACAGAATTTACCTTCTTACCTTGTGGAGCTCTTTCCGTGTGCCATTCAGAGTAGTTGATCATCATATTATCAAGAAGCTTTGTTGCTTCACCAAGAGTGATGGACATAAAGGTACCTCCAGCAGCTGAATCCAATAAATTCCGCGAAGAAAAATTTAGTCCTGCATAGAAGGTTTGGATGATCATCCAAGTAGTCAGTCCATGGGTTGGGCAATTTTTAACCAGAGATTTCATTCTTTCCCAAGCTTGAGCAACATGTTCAGTATCTAATTGTTTAAAATTCATTATGCTACTCCTCAAAGATATAATTTTAGCAGGGGATAATATCTACCAATAAAAGCATCCTTGCATTTAGTCCATGAATCAATACTATTCTTAGGCAGAGATAGCAACCAATCTTTAGCTCTTCCTCTTAATGAGAAAGGGAACAATTTTAATTTAATAATATCACCATCTACATCTTTATATTTTTGCATTTCGCATAGTTCAACAAAATTATTAAGATGGGCAGCAGCATCATCAGAACTAACACCAGAAAATTGCTCTCGCATAACAAGATTCAGTAAAGCAGGTTTAATTTCAAAGAATTCTGCTGTAGTAGCAGGTGGAGCAATAGGTGTGCATAAGAAATCATTATTATTTGTGGTTGTGAAGTCACACAACTTAGTATTTTCAGGGTTGGCCATTTTAGCAACAGTACATAAAGCAAACTAGATAAAGTAAATGCAAGTAACTATTTTTTTGTTTTAGATATAGCAAACAAGATAGCAAATAAAGTAAAACTAGCAACTAATTTTTTTGTATTTTGATTTAGTGCAGCAAACAAAGTAGTAAATAAAACTAAGCAAGACAAAAACAAAGTAAAGAGATTGAGAAGTGGAGACTCCTCTTGCAGCGTGTCTTGATCTCCCCGGCAACGGCGCCAGAAATTTAGCTTGATGGCGTGTAACTCACACGTTCGTTGGGAACCCCAAGAGGAAGGTATGATGAGCACAGCAGCAAGTTTTCCCTCAGAAAGAAACCAAGGTTTATCGAACCAGGAGGAGCCAAGAAGCACGTTGAAGGTTGATGGCGGCGGGATGTAGTGCGGCGCAACACCAGGGATTCCGGCGCCAACGTGGAACCTGCACAACACAACCAAAGTACTTTGTCCCAACGAAACAGTGAGGTTGTCAATCTCACCGGCTTGCTGTAACAAAGGATTAACCGTATTGTGTGGAAGATGATTGTTTGCAGAAAACAGTAGAACAGTATTGCAGTAGATTGTATTTCAGTAAAGAGAATTGGACCGGGGTCCACAGTTCACTAGTGGTGTCTCTCCCATAAGATAAACAGCATGTTGGGTGAACAAATTACAGTTGGGCAATTGACAAATAAAGAGGGCATGACCATGCACATACATATCATGATGAGTATAGTGAGATTTAATTGGGCATTACGACAAAGTACATAGACCGCCATCCAGCATGCATCTATGCCTAAAAAGTCCACCTTCAGGTTATCATCCGAACCCCCTCCAGTATTAAGTTGCTAACAACAGACAATTGCATTAAGTATGGTGCGTAATGTAATCAACAACTACATCCTTAGACATAGCATCAATGTTTTATCCCTAGTGGCAACAGCACAACACAACCTTAGAACTTTCATCACTTTGTCCCGGTGTCAATGCGAGGCATGAACCCACTATCGAGCATAAATACTCCCTCTTGGAGTTACAAGCATCTACTTGGCCAGAGCATCTACTAGTAACGGAGAGCATGCAAGATCATAAACAACACATAGATATAACTTTGATAATCAACATAACAAGTATTCTCTATTCATCGGATCCCAACAAACGCAACATATAGAATTACAGATAGATGATCTTGATCATGTTAGGCAGCTCACAAGATCCGACAATGATAGCACAATGGGGAGAAGACAACCATCTAGCTACTGCTATGGACCCATAGTCCAGGGGTAGACTACTCACACATCACTTCGGAGGCGACCATGGCAGCGTAGAGTCCTCCGGGAGATGATTCCCCTCTCCGGCAGGGTGCCGGAGGCGATCTCCTGGATCCCCCGAGATGGGATCGGCGTTGGTGGCGTCTCTGGAAGGTTTTCCGTATCGTGGCTCTCGATGCGGGGGTTTCGTCACGGAGGCTTTAAGTAGGCGGAAGGGCAAGTCGGGAAGGGGCACGGGGCCCCACACCATAGGCCGGCGCGGCCGGGGGGGCCGCGCCGCCTAGGGTTTGGGCACCCCGTGGCCCCACTTCGTTTCGTCTTCGGACTTGGAAGCTTCGTGGCAAAATAGGCCCCCGGGCGTTGATTTCGTACGATTCCGAGAATATTTCCTTACTAGGATTTCTGAAACCAAAAACAAAAACAAAGAATCGGCACTTCGGCATCTTGTTAATAGGTTAGTTCCAGAAAATGCACGAATATGACATAAAGTGTGCATAAAACATGTAGATAACATCAATAATGTGGCATGGAACATAAGAAATTATCGATACGTCGGAGACGTATCAGTAACGGCGCCAGAAAAGTGCTTGCTGGCGTGCAGTTGATGGTAGTAATATTGTAGGAAGTAAAGATGCAGTAAAACAGTAAACAAGCAGCGATAGCAGTATTTAGGAACAAGGCCTAGGGATCATACTTTCACTAGTGGACACTCTCAACATTGATCACATAACATAATAAATAGATAGATGCTAGACTCTACACCCTCTTGTTGGATGATGAACACCACTAACTGTGTAGGATTACACGAACCCTCAATGCCGGAGTTAACAAGCTCCACAGTATTCAATGTTCATATTTAAATAACCTTAGAGTGCATAACAGATCAACATAACCAAACCAAGTACTAACATAGCATGCACACTGTCACCTTCACACTACGAAAGGAGGAATAGATCACATCAATACTATCATAGCAATAGTTAACTTCATAATCTACAAGAGATCACAATCATAGCCTACGCCAAGTACTACACGATGCACACACTGTCACCATTACACCGTGCAGGAGGAATAAACTACTTTAATAACATCACTAGAGTAGCACACAGATAAATTGTGATACAAAACACATTGCAATCATAAAGAGATATAAATAAGCACTTTACTATGCCATTCATAACAGCGAATAAGTATTCTGTGAAATATAGCCTAAGAGACCCACACGGTGCACACACTGTCACCTTTACACACGTGGGACAAGGAGTCTCCGGAGATCACATAAGTAAAATCCACTTGACTAGCATAATGACATCTAGATTACAAGCATCATCATATGAATCTCAATCATGTAAGCCAGCTCATGAGATTATTGTATTGAAGCACATAGGAGATAGATTAACCACATAGCTACCGGTACAGCCCTTAGCCTCGATGGAGAACTACTCCCTCCTCATGGGAGACAGCAGCGTTGGTGAAGATGGCGGTGGTGTCGATCGAGAAGCCTTCCGGGGGCACTTCCCCGTCCCGGCGGCGTGCCGGAACTGAGACTCCTGTCCCCCAAATCTTGGCTTCGCGATGGCGGCGGCTCTGGAAGGTTTTCTCTGGTTTCATCGAACGTGGTAGGGTTTTCGCGACGGAGACTTTAAGTAGGCGGAAGGGCAAGGTCGGTGGAGTCCTGGTGGGGCCACACACTAGGCCGGCGCGGCCAGGGCTTGGGCCGCGCCGCCCTACTGTGTCCCCACCTCATGGCACCACTTCGTTTCCCCTTCGGACTTCTGGAAGCTTCGTGGAAAAATAGGACCCTGGGCGTTGATTTCGTCCGATTCCGAGAATATTTCTTTACTAGGATTTCTGAAACCAAAAACAGCAGAAAACAACAACTGGCTCTTCGGCATCTCGTTAATAGGTTAGTGCCGGAAAATGCATAAATACGACATAAAGTATGCATAAAACATGTAGATATCATCAATAATGTGGCATGGAACATAAGAAAGTATCGATACGTCGGAGACGTATCAAGTACCTAGATATATTATGACTGATGGAGGTTCTCATTTTATTCATGGAGGTTTTAGAAAAACTTTTGCTAAGTATGGTATTAATCATAGAATTGCTTCCGCTTATCATCCTCAAACTAGCGGGCAAGTAGAATTATCAAATAGAGAGATTAAATCTATTTTGGGAAAGACTGTTAATAAATCTAGAAAGAATTGGGCTATTAAATTGAAGGATGCATTATGGGCTTATAGAACTGCTTATAAAAATCCTATGGGTATGTCGCCTTATAAAATGGTTTATGGGAAAGCTTGTCATTTACCTTTAGAATTAGAGCACAAAGCTTATTGGGCTGTAAGAGAACTAAATAAAGATCCTAAACTTGCCGGTAAGAAGAGATTGCTACAATTGAGTTCTTTAGATGAATGGAGAAGTGAAGCATATGAAAATGCTAAACTCTTTAAGGAGAAAGTTAAGAAATGGCATGATAGAAGAATTATCAAAAGAGAATTTAATGTTGGGGATAAAGTCCTATTGTATCGGTCTCGTCTCAGATTCTTTGCAGGGAAGTTGCTCTCAAAGTGGGAAGGACCATATATTATTGTGGAGGTGTATCGTTCAGGGGCAATTAAAATTAGCTCTCTACAAGGTGATGCCACACAAGTAGTTAATGGACAAAGACTCAAGCATTATATCTCTGGAGATTCTTATAATGAAGATGTTGATGTTATTCAAGTGGTAACTCCGGAAGCTTTCATCAAAGGTCAAACGGACAGTTCTGCAGAGTTCGACTTTGAATAGGTAACAGTACTGGTAATAAAAAGTCCGCGATTTACTTTCCGAACAATGTTTTTGCTGTTTTTGGAAAATATGAAAAATTACGAGATCGAAACGGAGTGGAGGAGACGCACGAGGGCGTGCCCCCATAGGCTGGTGCGGGCCCCAGCCTGGCCGCGCCGCCCTATGAGGACACCGCCTCGTTGTCCCTCTCCGGCTCTTATTCGACCTAGTACTTTCCATCTATCGTAAAAATTACTGCTATATAATCCCCCGGACCCCTGGAGGTCCGTATATCGTTTTCTCGACGTGTTTTGTTTCGAGCTATTTCTGCCAGGATCTATTTTCAATCTAGAAGCACCATGGTCTCCAACAACAAAGACAAGGAGCCTATGGAGGAAGATATTCAAGATCCCGAGTGGAAAGAGGTGGACGAGAGCGTCAAGGAAGAAGATGAAGAAGAAGTGGAGGAAGACTCGTGCGCATACCCGCGTGCTACCATTGCAAGCATCGAGGTGGTGGAGAACCCTTTTAATGCAAAGAAGAGCGCAAGAATTCGCACTGGAGGAAGATTTCCACATCACTATCTAGCTCCAAAGACATCTTCTCCAGGAAGGATGAAGCCTGAAACTGAAGAGTGGGGAAATAACTCCAAGAGTTGGGACTCGCCGTCGGACATACTTCTTAACCGCGTCGAGCACAATTCGGAGATGATCCGCAACCTCATGTACAAGATTGACGAGCTTCAGGAGCTTGTTGAGAAGCTTGTCAAGAATTCACCATCACCACTGAAGGAGTAATTCATCATCGGTATTGGCATCCCCTTGGTTTGTTCCAAGCTTGGGGGAGTGCCACGGTATCACATCATCACTATGTTTTACTTTTTATTATCAAGTAGTGTCATATCATGAGTAGGGAAGTTATCATATAAGATGTGTTGCGGTATGGAAGTATCTCTCTTTAGTTGGTTATCTATGTATCCCTTGGTGTGAGTTATCGTTATAGAATATTAATGAGAAGTTTTATCATTTACATATTGCACATCTTATTTTAGTTTGCAATCTCTATTATGTGATTGATCTTGTTGTTAGTATTGGCATCACTTTAGGAGCATTGAGTAAATCTATTTGGTTTTGGCAAACTTAGCATTGGTCAATAGCAACAACACTTTGAGTTTAAGAAGAATAGAGAAGAAATACATGTAGATATGTTAGTTCATTGTACTACTTTCTTGATTAATTATGAGCTTTGTATTCTGAAGTTAAAATTGTTTGTGTTTACAAGTAAGATGCATGATTGTTTCTATCACATGTATATTTGTTTGTTTCCCTCGACTCTTATGCTTGCTAATTAACCTTGCTAGCCAAATACCTGCACCGAGAGGGAATACTTCTCGTGCATCCAAACCCTTTAAACCAAACCTATGCCACCAGTGTCCACCATAACTACCTATTATGTGGTATTTCCCTGCCATTCCAAGTAAATACTTCATGTGCTACCTTTAAACAATTCAAAACTTTATTACTCCTTATTTGTGTCAATGTTTTATAGCTCATGAGGAAGTATGTGGTGTTTATCTTTCAATCTTGTTGGGCAACTTTCACCAATGGACTAGTGGCTTCATCCACTTATCCAATAACTTTGTAAAAAGAGCTGGCAATGGGGTTCCCAGTCCCAAGTTAATTAACTTTTGTAATTTTACAAACAGACACTCCTCCATGGTATGTGATTGTTGGACGGCACCCGAGGATTCGGTTAGCCATGGCTTGAGAAGGCAAAGGTGGGGAGGAGTGTCATCTAAATAAAACTAAAATAAAAAGACGCTCCTTCATGGTATGAGATTCTTTGTGCACCCGAGGATTCGGTTAGCCATGGTTTGTGAAAGCAAAGGTTGGAAGGAGTGTCAACCAAAAACAAAACTTTATGGGAGCCTCTCTTTGAGAGTTTGTCTGGCAAGGGGGTTAGAGTACCCGCTACCAGTCGTTGACAACAACAAACACATCTCAAAACTTTACTTTTATGCTCTCTATATGATTTTAAAACTTGAAAAGCTCTAGTACATGATTTAATCCCTGCTTCCCTCTGCGAAGGGCCTATCTTTTATTTATGTTGAGTCAGTAAACCTATTTCCCTCCATCTTGAGAAAGCAATTGAGTTGTTGTGATCCAACCATCTATATTGTGATTTATTTAGTCATGCCTTTTATTCTTCCTTGTTTAGTACAAGTTTTATCTGATGAATATAGCTTTGAAGATTATCAATGATTATGAGGAGATTATTATGATTGAGTATGCAAGTTGTGCTATATAAGCTTTAATATAAGAGTGATACGTCTCCGACGTATCGATAATTTCTTATGTTCCATGCCACACTATTGATGATATCTACATGTTTTATACACATTATATGTCATTATTATGCGTTTTCCGGAACTAACCTATTGACGAGATGCCGAAGGGCCAATTCCTGTTTTCTGCTGTTTTTGGTTTCAGAAATCCTAGTAAGGAAATATTCTCGGAATCGGACGAAATCAACGCCCAGCATCCTATTTTTCCACGAAGCTTCCAGAACACCCGAGAGCCGCCAGAGGAGGGCCCTGTGGGCCCCAGACGACAGGGTGGTGCGGCCCAGGCCTTGGCCGCGCCCCCTAGTGTGTCGTCGCCTCGTCGACCCCCCGACTCCGCCTCTTCGCCTATATAAAGGTCCCTGACCTAAAAACCTCGAGACGTTCGACGAAACCAGAGAAAACCTTCCAGAGCCGCCGCCATCGCGAAGCCAAGATCTGGGGGACAGGAGTCTCTGTTCCGGCACGCCGCCGGGACGGGGAAGTGCCCCCGGAAGGCTTCTCCATCGACACCACCGCCATCTTCATCAACGCTGCTGTCTCCCATGAGGAGGGAGTAGTTCTCCATCGAGGCTCGGGGCTGTACCGGTAGCTATGTGGTTCATCTCTCTCCTATGTACTTCAATACAATAATCTCATGAGCTGCCTTACATGATTGAGATTCATATGATGATGCTTGTAATCTAGATGTCATTATGCTAGTCAAGTGGATTTTACTTATGTGATCTCCGGAGACTCCTTGTCCCACGTGTGTAAAGGTGACAGTGTGTGCATCGTGTGGGTCTCTTAGGCTATATTTCACAGAATACTTATTCACTGAGTTATGATTTGAGTTGGATGTCTCTATGAAATTGTGGTGTGTTAGTACCTCCTGTGAATGCTCAAAGTGACAGCGTGGGGTGTTCATTAGTACTTGGGAATGCATCTTTAAGGTTTGCCTACATGACGAATTAGTGTTCGTTATCTTGCTAGAGAGTAATTCAGAGTAGCATAGTGAAGTGCTTATTTATATCTCTTTATGATTGCAATGTGTTTTGTATCACAATTTATCTGTGTGCTACTCTAGTGATGTTATTAAAGTAGTTTATTCCTCCTGCACGGTGTAATGGTGATAGTGTGTGCATCGTGTAGTACTTGGCGTAGGCTATGATTGTGATCTCTTGTAGATTATGAAGTTAACTATTGCTATGATAGTATTGATATGATCTATTCCTCCTTTCGTAGTGTGAAGGTGACAGTGTGCATGCTATGTTAGTACTTGGTTTGGTTATGTTGATCTGTTATGCACTCTAAGGTTATTTAAATATGAACATTCAATACTGTGGAGCTTGTTAACTCCGGCATTGAGGGTTTGTGTAATCCTACACAGTTAGTGGTGTTCATCATCCAACAAGAGGGTGTAGAGTCTAGCATCTATTTATTTATTCTGTTATGTGGTCAATGTTGAGAGTGTCCACTAGTGAAAGTATGATCCCTAGACCTTGTTCCTAAATACTGCTATCGCTGCTTGTTTACTGTTTTACTGCATCTTTACTTCCTGCAATATTACTACCATCAACTGCACGCCAGCAAGCACTTTTCTGGCGCCGTTACTACTGCTCATATTCATTCATACCACTTGTATTTCACTATCTCTTCGCCGAACTAGTGCACCTATTAGGTGTGTTGGGGACACAAGAGACTTCTTGCTTTGTGGTTGCAGGGTTGCATGAGAGGGATATCTTTGACCTCTTCCTCCCTGAGTTCGATAAACCTTGGGTGATCCACTTAAGGGAAACTTGCTGCTGTTCTACAAACCTCTGCTCTTGGAGGCCCAACACTGTCTACAAGAATAGAAGCACCCGTAGACATCAAGCACTTTTCTGGCGCCGTTGCCGGGGAGGAAAGGTAAAAGGCACTCATACTCCGGTCCCAGGTAAAGTACTTTTCTGGCGCCATTGTGTGTGTGCTCGAAGCTATTTCCTTTAGATCCTGCAATTGCATCTTTTTGTTTCTTGTTTACACTAGTTTGGCATAATGGACAACAATGAGCTTCTTATTCTATTTCCTGATTTAAGACATGGATGGTTTGATGCGAAAATTAAAAAACCTATGGAACATATTAGTATGAACGCTTTGAACACCATTGTTGCTAATGATATGGAAAATTCTAAGCTTGGGGAAGCTGGCTTTGATGAGCATGATATTTTTAGTCCCCCAAGCATTGAGGAGAAAATTTACTTTGATGATACTTTGCCTCCTATTTATGATGATTATAATGATAGTGGTCTTTTGGTGCCACCTACTATGGAGAGTAAATTTGATTATGATTATAATATGCCTCCTATATTTGATGATGAGAATAATAATGATAGCTACTTTGTTGAATTTGCCCCCACTACAACTAATAAAATTGATTATGCCTATGTGGAGAGTAATAATTTTATGCATGAGACTCATGATAAGAATGCTTTATGTGATAGTTATATTGTTGAGTTTGCTCATGTTGCTACTGAAAGTTATTATGAGAGAGGAAAATATGGTTGTAGAAATTTTCATGTTACTAAAACACCTCTCTATGTGCTGAAATTTTTGAAGTTACTCTTGTTCTATCTTCCTATGCTTGTTACTTTGCTCTTCATGAACTTGTTTATTTACAAGATTCCTTTTCATAGGAAGCATGTTAGACTTAAATTTGTTTTGAATTTGCCTCTTGATGCTCTCTTTTGCTTCAACTACTATTTCTTGCGAGTGCATCATTAAAACTGCTGAGCCCATCTTAATGGCTATAAAGAAAGAACTTCTTGGGAGATAACCCATGTGTTTATTTTGTTACAGTACCTTTTTTTATATTTGTGTCTTGGAAGTTGTTACTACTGTAGCAACCTCTCCTTATCTTTATTTTATTGCATTGTTGTGCCAAGTAAAGTCTTTGATTGCAAGGTTGATACTAGATTTGGATTACTGCGCAGAAACAGATTTCTGTCTATCACGAATCTGGGCAGAATTCTCTGTAGGTAACTCAAAAAAATCTTCCAATTTACGTGCGTGATCCTCAGATATGTACGCAACTTTCATTCAATTTGAGCATTTTCATCTGAGCAAGTCTGGTGCCACTTTAAAATTCGTCTTTACGGACTGTTCTGTTTTGACAGATTCTGCCTTTTATTTCGCATTGCCTCTTTTGCTGTGTTGGATGGATTTCTTTGTTCCATTAACCTCCAGTAGCTTTGGGCAATGTCCAGAAGTGTTAAGAATGATTGTGTCACCTCTGAACATGTGAAATTTTTGATTATGCACTAACCCTCTAATGAGTTTGTTTTAAGTTTGGTGTGGAGGAAGTTTTCAAGGGTCAAGAGAGGAGGATGATATACTATGATCAAGAAGAGTGAAAAGTCTAAGCTTGGGGATGCCCCCGTGGTTCATCCCTGCATATTTCAAGAAGACTCAAGCATCTAAGCTTGGGGATGCCCAAGGCATCCCCTTCTTCATCGACAACTTATCAGGTTTCTTCTCTTGAAACTATATTTTTACTCGGTCACATCTTATGTACTTTACTTGGAGCGTCTGTTTGTTTTTGTTTATGTTTGAATAAGTTCATCCTTGTGTGGGAGAGAGACACGCTCCGCTGGTTCATATGAACACATGTGTTCTTAGCTTTTAATGTTCATGGCGAAGGTTGAAACTGCTTCGTTAATTGTTATATGGTTGGAAACGGAAAATGCTACATGTAGTAATTGGTAAAATGTCTTGGATAATGTGATACTTGGCAATTGTTGTGCTCATGTTTAAGCTCTTGCATCATATACTTTGCACCTATTAATGAAGAAATACATAGAGCTTGCTAAAATTTGGTTTGCATAATTGGTCTCTCTAAAGTCTAGATAATTTCTAGTATTGAGTTTTGAACAACAAGGAAGACGGTGTAGAGTCTTATAACGTTTACAATATGTCTTTTATGTAAGTTTTGCTGCACCGGTTCATCCTTGTGTTTGTTTCAAATAACTTTGCTAGCCTAAACCTTGTATCGAGAGGGAATACTTCTCATGCATCCAAAATCCTTGAGCCAACCACTATGCCATTTGTGTCCACCATACCTACCTACTACATGGTATTTCTCCGCCATTCCAAAGTAAATTGCTTGAGTGCTACCTTTAAATTTCCATCATTCGCCTTTGCAATATATAGCTCATGGGACAAAATAGCCTTAAAAACTATTGTGGTATTGAATATGTACTTATGCACTTTATCTCTTATTAAGTTGTTTGTTGTGCGATAACCATGTTCCTGGGGACGCCATCAACTAATCTTTGTTGAATATCATGTGAGTTGCTATGCATGTCCGTCTTGTCTGAAGTAAGGGCGGTTTTCACAATCAAATGGTTTGAGTATGCATACTGTTAGAGAAGAACATTGGGCCGCTAACTAAAGCCATGAATCATGGTGGAAGTTTCAGTTTGGACATAAAACCTCAATCTCTTATGAGAATATTAACTGTTGTTGAATGCTTAAGCATTAAAAGAGGAGTCCATTATCTGTTGTTTATGTTGTCCCGTTATGGGTGTCTAAGTTGAAGAATGATCAAAAGCGAGAAATCCAATGCGAACTTTCTCCTTAGACCCTTGTACAGGCGGCATAGAGGTACCCCTTTGTGACACTTGGTTGAAACATATGTTATGCAATGATGATCAGTGTTAACCCAAGCTAATTAGGACAAGGTGCGGGCACTACTAGTATACTATGCATGAGGCTTGCAACTTGTAAGATATAATTTACATGATACATATGCTTTATTACTACCGTTGACAAAATTGTTTCATGTTTTCAAAATAAAAGCTCTAGCACAAATATAGCAATCGATGCTTTCCTCTTTGAAGGACCTTTCTTTTACTTTTATGTTGAGTCAGTTCACCTATCTCTTTCCACCTCAAGAAGCAAACACTTGTGTGAACTGTGCATTGATTCCTACATATTTGCATATTGCACTTGTTATATTACTTTGCATTGACACTATCCATGAGATATACATGTTATAAGTTGAAAGCAACCGCTGAAACTTAATCTTCCTTTGTGTTGCTTCAATACCTTTACTTTGATTTATTGCTTTATGAGTTAACTCTTATGCAAGACTTATTGATGCTTGTCTTGAAAGTACTATTCATGAAAAGTCTTTGCTTTATGATTCAGTTGTTTACTCATGTCATTACCATTGTTTTGATCGCTGCATTCATTACATATGCTTACAATAGTATGATCAAGGTTATGATGGCATGTCACTCCAGAAATTATCTTTGTTATCGTTTACCTGCTCGGGACGAGCAGAAACTAACAGGGATGCTGATACGTCTCCGACGTATCGATAATTTCTTATGTTCCATGCCACATTATTGATGATATCTACATGTTTTATACACATTATATGTCATTATTATGCGTTTTCCGGAACTAACCTATTGACGAGATGCCGAAGGGCCAGTTCCTGTTTTCTGCTGTTTTTGGTTTCAGAAATCCTAGTAAGGAAATATTCTCGAAATCGGACGAAATCAACGCCCAGCATCCTATTTTTCCACGAAGCTTCCAGAACACCCGAGAGCCGCCAGAGGAGGGCCCTGTGGGCCCCAGACAACAGGGTGGCGCGGCCCAGGCCTTGGCCGCGCCCTCCTAGTGTGTCGTCGCCTCGTCAACCCCCGACTCCGCCTCTTCGCCTATATAAAGGTCCCTGACCTAAAACCTCGAGACGTTCGACGAAACCAGAGAAAACCTTCCAGAGCCGCCGCCATCGCGAAGCCAAGATCTGGGGGACAGGAGTCTCTGTTCCGGCACGCCGCCGGGACGGGGAAGTGCCCCCGAAAGGCTTCTCCATCGACACCACCGCCATCTTCATCAACGCTGCTGTCTCCCATGAGGAGGGAGTAGTTCTCCATCGAGGCTCGGGGCTGTACCGGTAGCTATGTGGTTCATCTCTCTCCTATGTACTTCAATACAATAATCTCATGAGCTGCCTTACATGATTGAGATTCATATGATGATGCTTGTAATCTAGATGTCATTATGCTAGTCAAGTGGATTTTACTTATGTGATCTCCGGAGACTCCTTGTCCCACGTGTGTAAAGGTGACAGTGTGTGCACCGTGTGGGTCTCTTAGGCTATATTTCACAGAATACTTATTCACTGAGTTATGATTTGAGTTGGATGTCTCTATGAAATTGTGGTGTGTTAGTACCTCCTGTGAATGCTCAAAGTGACAGCGTGGGGTGTTCATTAGTACTTGGGAATGCATCTTTAAGGTTTGCCTACATGATGAATTAGTGTTCGTTATCTTGCTAGAGAGTAATTCAGAGTAGCATAGTGAAGTGCTTATTTATATCTCTTTATGATTGCAATGTGTTTTGTATCACAATTTATCTGTGTGCTACTCTAGTGATGTTATTAAAGTAGTTTATTCCTCCTGCACGGTGTAATGGTGACAGTGTGTGCATCGTGTAGTACTTGGCGTAGGCTATGATTGTGATCTCTTGTAGATTATGAAGTTAACTATTGCTATGATAGTATTGATGTGATCTATTCCTCCTTTCGTAGTGTGAAGGTGACAGTGTGCATGCTATGTTAGTACTTGGTTTGGTTATGTTGATCTGTTATGCACTCTAAGGTTATTTAAATATGAACATTGAATATTGTGGAGCTTGTTAACTCCAGCATTGAGGGTTCGTGTAATCCTACACAGTTAGTGGTGTTCATCATCCAACAAGAGGGTGTAGAGTCTAGCATCTATTTATTTATTCTGTTATGTGATCAATGTTGAGAGTGTCCACTAGTGAAAGTATGATCCCTAGGCCTTGTTCCTAAATACTGCTATCGCTGCTTGTTTACTGTTTTACTGCATCTTTACTTCCTGCAATATTACTACCATCAACTGCACGCCAGCAAGCACTTTTCTGGCGCCGTTACTACTGCTCATATTCATTCATACCACTTGTATTTCACTATCTCTTCGCCGAACTAGTGCACCGATTAGGTGTGTTGGGGACACAAGAGACTTCTTGCTTTGTGGTTGCAGGGTTGCATGAGAGGGATATCTTTGACCTCTTCCTCCCTGAGTTCGATAAACCTTGGGTGATCCACTCAAGGGAAACTTGCTGCTGTTCTACAAACCTCTGCTCTTGGAGGCCCAACACTGTCTACAAGAATAGAAGCACCCGTAGACATCAAAGAGCTCTGCTCGATAGATAAGTATAATCTGTTAACTGTTCTTTGACCAAGAACGAAGTTTGCCATCACCAATTATGATTTCCTATGCACCTTTACTTGTGATTTCCTTTTACTTGCTTCAAGTTGAGTTATATGAGGAAGTTGTTCACTAGAATGTCTTGTGTGAATTAATATGATGCTTCTTATCCGTATTTTATTTATCGACTCTTCACTCCATAAATATGTGGTCTTGTTTACTGAGCTCAGTTTCGCTTGGGGACAAGCGAAATCTAAGCTTGGGGGGAGTTGATACGTCCATTTTGCATCACTATTTTATATCATAATTTACTGTTATTCATTGATATATTTCATATTTAGAGATGATACTTATGTTATTTCATCTATTTTGCATGTTTCATGATTATTGGAGAATCGCACACCGGAGTCAGGATTCTGCTGGAAAAAGCACCGTCAGAATGCAATATTTCGGAAGAACAACAATTGACGGAAATTATACGAAAAATCCTATTTTTCCAGAAGACGAAGGGAGTCAGAAGGGGGAGCCGAGGAGGGCCGCCATGGGCCCACCTCATAGGCCGGCGCGGGCCCTGCCCTGGCCGCGCCGCCCTGTGAGGAGGGGGCCCACAGCCCCTCTGGCCGCCTCTCTTTCGCGTACTTCTTCGCCCCAAAAACCTAAGCCCCAGAGGATAGTCATGAAGAGTCACAGCCGCCTCTGCGGGGCGGAGAACACCAGAGAGAAAAGAGCTCTCCGACGGGCAGGAATCCGCCGGGGAAATTCCCTCCCGGAGGGGGAAATCGACGCCATCGTCACCGTCATCGAGCTGGACATCATCTCCATCACCATCTTCATCATCTCCATCATCATCACCGCCATCTCCACCGCTGCACCTCGTCACCGCTGTAACAATTCGGGTTGGATCTTGATTGTTTGATAGGGGAAACTCTCCCGGTGTTGATTTCTACTTGTTATTGATGCTATTGAGTGAAACCATTGAACCAAGGTTTATGTTCAGATTGTTATTCATCATCATATCACCTCTGATCATGTTCCATATGATGTCTCGTGAGTAGTTCGTTTAGTTCTTGAGGACATGGGTGAAGTCTAAATGTTAGTAGTGAATTATGGTTGAGTAATATTCAATGTTATGATATTTAAGTTGGGGTGTTATTCTTCTAGTGGTGTCATGTGAACATCGACTACATGATACTTCACCTTTATGGGCCTAGGGGAGTACATCTTGTATTCGTTTGCTAATTGCGGGGTTGCCGGAGTGACAGAAACCTAAACCCCCGTTGGTATATCGATGCAGGAGGGATAGCAGGATCTCAGAGTTTAAGGCTGTGGTTAGATTTATCTTAATTACTTTCTTGTATTTGCGGATGCTTGCAAGGGGTATAATCACAAGTATGTATTACTCCTAGGAAGGGCGGTGCATTAGCATAGGTTCACCCACACAACACTTATCAAAACAATGAAGATTAATCAGCTGTATGAAGCGAAAGCACTAGACTAAATTCCCGTGTGTCCTCAAGAACGTTTGGTCATTATAAGTAAACAAACCGGCTTGTCCTTTGTGCTAAAAAGGATTGGGCCACTCGCTGCAGTTATTTCTCTCGCATTTTACTTACTCGTACTTTATTTATCTGCTACATCAAAACCCCCTGAATACTTGTCTGTGAGCATTTACAGTGAATCCTTCATCGAAACTGCTTGTCAACACCTTCTGCTCCTCGTTGGGTTCGACACTCTTATTTATCGAAAGTACTACGATACACCCCCTATACTTGTGGGTCATCACACGCTTTAACCCAGCTGTCATCAGCCGAAGAGATTTTCTGGCGGGAACACTCGAAGGCTTCGGCTGTCGCACAATTTCAGGATCGGGTTCAGCAAGTCCACCATTTCTTTGACAAGTGTTACAAAGCCGTGAGGGTAGTTTGGAAGACGATGTTCCCTTTAAACGCGGTTCCCCCTACGCTGCTGACTTTGATGTCTGAGTTTGGGAATGCCAAGAAGATTCGAGACTTGGTGCGAGCTCATGTTTTCGCAGGGGCCAGGTTTACACTTGCCCTTGTGCTTGCACGTTACCCCTCAGCGAATCTTCTTGCTATCGCCAACGCGGTTGGTGACTTAGAGACTTTATATCCGAAGGTATTGCTTCCTGCCAATATAATTGTCGACAAGCTTGAGGAGTATTCGAAGGTACCTTAGGCAAGAGAAACTCCGCAAGGGTGATTTCATGGATTAGTGTTGTTTTGTAAATAGGTTATTTTGGCTACTTCATCCAAGTGTTAGGATTGTTTAGCCGATTTTTTTTTATTCGGTAGATACATGTATATGTACTTTTACCGTGTTGATGCCGTTGGCAATTTTTGAGGGAGCAAATCTTAATTGTCCGTTTAAGAGTTTTTCGTATTCGTTGGTCAGCAAACGTTTGAGTGATCAGCTCGTGTTGCAGGTCTTGCTATACCCGTTGTATGTGCAACTTTGCTTTCAACCGATGTATGTTTCGACAGTCACTCCCGAATATTTTAGGTGCAATGATTCTGCCAATGAGCCCGTTGTTCTTTGATATCTCCATAAGTGAAATATCGAATGTGGGCTGTGTTATGTGTATTTCCAAACTCTTGCTACTTTCGGCGCTCGTAGAGGCATCTATAGCAGAGGGAAAGGTCATTGTCCTTATCTTTGCATCCTTTAGCGCTCGTAGAGGCTTTTTCGGAACACAATCTTTTGCCGCGTACTTCATTGCACCATTGTTCACCAAGGGGTGTAAGCAAAGGTTATGATGACGCGGATTAAGTGCTCCAAATTACTGCATGCTTATCAAGGGATCAAAACTGAAGTTCTCATTAATAATGTAAGCACGAGACTAGAGGGCGAAAAAAGGAAGACCCTGTTTATATAAAGGGAAAAAATTAAACGCTAATGAATTGCTTAAGCAAGGAAAGGGTTCTTCTCATCTTCTGGCTTTTTCACCACGTTAGTGGTTGTTGCAGCGTTGTTGATTTCACCAGGGGTCTGGTCAATGGTTGCCAGCGTCTTGCTGTCTCCTATGTCTTCTGTGCCATCGACTGCCGAACTTTTTGCTGCCGAGACTTTCGCTGCCGAAGCTTCTGCTGCCGAAGCTTTAAGAGCAAGGTCAGCTGGCTTCTTCTTGGTTTCCCTGACATGCTTTTCCTCCTTGATTTCTCGTAACATCAACTTGGGCAGAGGGTCGATGATTTCTTGTTGTGACCCAAACTTTGCAGCAATCTTCTGAAAATCGCGATCACAATTGTCCGAGCGTGAAAAACTTCCATAGACTGTGATGTTTGTCCCGTTGTTCCCAGGCATTTTCAGCTTGAGGTATGCATAGTGCGGCACAGCCATGAACTTGGCATAAGCTGGTCTCCCGAGTATAGCGTGATACTGTGACTCCCAGTTCACTACTTCAAACTCGATCTTCTCCTTCCTGAAATTGTCGGTTTTGACAAAGACGACCTTCAGGTAAACTTTGCCAAGGGAGTAGCCCGGTGCAGTTGGAAGGATCCCATGGAAGCAAGTGTCTGTTTCTTCTAGCATCCTCATGGTGATCCCCATACTTTTGATTGTGTCGACGAATATCAGGTTTAACCCGCTTCCGCCATCCATGAAGACTTTGCTCATCTTGAACCCCCCGATTTGTGCCTCGACTACTAAGGCAGCGTGTCCTGGTTTTGGTAAGGTCATCGGGTGATCTGCTCGACTGAACGTAATGTTCTGAGAGGACCACTCGACATACTCGGGGATGTTTGCCATGATGCTTTCTGCCAGGTTAATCTCTCGGGTGAGCTTCTTCATCTCTCTTCTCGAGACACCTGTCCTATGGATCATGCTCATCTGCCCACGTGGTGGTGGAAACGCCTCGTTTGGTTGATGAGGTTGAGCCTGCTGGACTTGATGCTTTGCGGTGGAGGTGGGGGTGGTGGTGGCGGCGGTTCTGGTGCACTTTCTTTGGATGAGTGTGTGCATGTCAATGAGCTGCCGACGATCCACGAGCAGGTGACTCGACTTCGTTTTGCCGTCCTTAGAATCGACATACGAGTGCAGGTAACAGGGGGCGTTGATCTGCTCAGCGTAGGGCAGTTCGGGAGTCCTCTGCTGCCGTGGTTTATAATTGCCACGGTTCCCAGAGTTGTTCCGATTACCGTCCTGTCGATCGTCTCTTCTATCGTCATATCGATCATCCTGCCGATCAGAGTACCCTGCGGCTACCAGGTTGTTGTCATCATAGTTGCGGTTCTTCCTTCTCTTGTGACGATCCCTTCGGCCACCCGAATCTTGCTTTGGCTGGTCATCGTCTTCGTCGTCGCTGCGCTGCCGTGGCCTTCGCACGTTGTCCTCACCATCAGCCCAGCTGTTGGCGATTTCCATTAACTTGGTTATGGTTTTTGGCTTTTTGCGTCCGAGTTCTTCTATGTAGCTCTCACGCCGAACGCCATCGCTGAAAGCGTCGATTGCTCTGTCGACAGATACATCTTCGGCAGCGTTTAGGAGTTTGGTGAATCTCCCGATGTATGAGCGCATCGACTCCTTCTGCTTTTGCTGGCAATTCCGTAACTCTTCAATCCCGACGGGTCTCTTGTATGTTGCTTGGAAATTGGCAACGAAGGCGTCTACTAGGTCGTCCCATGATTTAATGGAACCCTTCGGCAGCCCCCTTAGCCTTGCTCGCGCTGAATCTTTGAGGTAGAGCTGCAAGCACTGCATTGCTGCTATCTGGTTCCCCTTATGCAGAATCACAGTCTGCAGGTAGTCGTCTATCCAAGATCTTGGCTCTTGCTGCCCATCGTATTTGGCAGCGTCGGTAGGCGTGGGCTTGAACTTTTTGGGCGGCATCGCCTCGCGGATTTTGTAACTTAGACAGTCGGCTCCCCTGAGCTCGCCGTCGTACTCCTGATCCTCATCCGAAGAATCATTGTCGTTCTCCTTCCTAGTGGCGCGTCGTCGCCTTGCTTTGTCGATCCTGCTCTGGGTGATTTCATCCCGAGCATCTCTCGCATGATGCTTTGAGCCACTAGCCTGCAACGTGGTCTTTTCCTTTTGCGGAACTAGATTATTTCCCAATATCGCAAGACTTTCCAGGGCGCCTCGATGAGCTTGAGCCATGGATCCTTCAGGGCGCTGGTTGATGAGGTACGCAACGAGGTTGGTTGTTGCTCCTGCAACGGTTTTCGGCCGTGGCATACCTGCGGTGTCCGTAGTTATAAAGGACTTGGTCAGGTTCGACGTGATTTCTCTAGCGTCATCTTCCGAAAGCATGGATAGTCTCGACCGGTGTTTGCCTGCCCCCTGAGTATTTCGATAGGCGCTCCCTTGTGAGCCTCTTCGTCGTTCGCTGGATCGATCTGCCGCAGATAGGCGTCTCTCGAGGGTGGCTTGCTCTTTCGATAAGTGCTCCTGGTTTTTCTCTAGTATAGAGCGATAAGCATTGAGGGTTCCAACCGAAGTTCCTGCGGGGAGCGGTGTATTGTTAAGTACTGCTGCTTTGGCTGCTGCCCACTCCTCGTTCGCGATGGTGTAGTCGTTGTTGTGGTTGCTGGCGCTGTTTTTGAAACTTGCTCGTCTGCTAGAACGAGGAGTATGATCTTCGTCTCCTCTGTGCCTTGTGTTTCCCGTGTTATTGGCGACATAAACTTGGTGATGCGCCGTTCTACGGGTGGTTCCTTGGACGATGCTGTCGATACTGTCCTCTCCCGACGAATATTGAGCATTACAGATGAACGGTGTGTCGCTCGATCCTAGCCCGTGCCTGGTGTCGCAGTTCAAGCAGTAGTACGAAGTTAACTCCGAAGATATGGGGTTGTCGGATCCTACCGACATTGAAGACGCCGAACGGGGAGTCGAGGGCGCGGATGAACTCGTCGAGCCTGTCAGACCAACCGAAAGGTCGAGTGATGATGACGCGCTTGGACCGGGCGATTCCAGCAGTCGAAGGATTCCTTCCGCGTTGACGTTGTAGTGGACGCTGCCGAAGGTCATCTCCATGTTTCCTTGTAGATCTGAGAAGGTTGAGCGGGAAGAATCGCTGTGTGGGGTGAACTCGTAGGAGCCGAACCGAATCGGGCTTCCTAGGTTTGGTGATGACGGTGTCGATGAAGTTGCTGATGAAGTTGCTGATGAAGTTGCCGGTGTCATGACTGGATCTGCCGATGACCGATCTTGTGCCGACAGGGTTCCCACAGACGGCGCCAATTGTCGAAGGTGCTCCTCGGCAATGCCCTCCGATAGGGGCTTAGGGTTGATGGAATCCTGCAAGCTGACACGAGACATCGGTTCACAGACAAGCGGGGAGAGCGATTTACCCAGGTTCGGGGCCCTCGATGAGGTAAAACCCTTACGTCCTGCCTGTCTGTTCTTGATTATGATGATAATGTGTTACAATGGGGTGCCGAATAGTTCGGCTGAGATCTCGTCGAGATGGCTAAGTGCTAAGGTGACCTAGCTCTGAGCTTTTGGTGGCTAAGGTTGCTAAGATTGATCGTGTCCCTCGACAGCCCCTCTCCTGGCCTTTATATAGGAGGCCAGGTCTCAAGAGGTCTAATCGAGTACGACTAGGTTTACAGTAATTTTAGATCTAATCTTTCCTTGTTCGGCTGCCTCTTTGCCTTGCTTGCCAAGGAATCTTCTGGTGTGCCATCCGGTTGGGCCGCCTTGCCTCCAAGTGCTTTCATGGGCCTCCAACTAGGAAATACAGGATAGGGCAACATCGGTTACCCGAAGGGTAATGCCCACGTCATAGGTAGAGGCTGGGGAGACCTTATTCAAACGCACCGCCGACGCCATCACCTTGCTGAGACCGCTAGGGAGATAGAAACCAAATGAAAGCACACCCTACCAAAAAAAGAATGAGATGGGTCGCCACTTCTCTAACTGCCAGTGTGGCAGTTAGATGGAAGAAAGGTGAGGGCGTGATTGCGGCATGGAAGAAACCTAGGCGACAACTAGGGTTGGGCACGGGCCGATTGAGCGAGGCGTGACGCCCTGTCCTAGTTGTGCTCGGGAGCGAAGCAACCTCGTGAGCAAGACAACGAGAGAAAAATAAATAGAGAAAAAAAGGGAAATAGCCACCGACAAGCGGTTGTTATATGGCCAAAAAATTATAGAGGACGAATGTTTCAGGACAGCTGACTTCACACACTTGTTGAATATCCGAAACTAAATCTAGAAAGCTGTCTTAGAGACCATAAATAAATATTGTTATACCAAGACTCAATGCGACCAAGAGCCTGAGTGAAAGAAACGGATCTGACGGATCTTGAGATTAACGAAGTCATCGTAAACATCTCACTATGAACATGAACAGTAACATAATCTCTCACTTAAGAAGGTATTCTATCTTTATGAGACACCAAAGTGTGAAATATGAGATTTAAACTTAGTACACTGGAGGTGATACTATTCTCCTGACCATCCAACCATCTCGTTTGTCCTCCCTCCCCGTTCAGTTGCTTCACTAACTAACGAAATAAGGAGCGACGACTGACTCCACAGATCGCGACCCACATCCGCATAATTACCATCGGTTTCTGCTTTCTAGCGTTTGTTCTCGGTGTGTGCCAGCATCTGATTCCTCGGGTATCTTCCGCCCGTCGACGGCCTATCAACGGACACAACCAGGGAACTCCGCCCTCTTCTCCGGAGCTGTTCAAGAGGCGCCGTAGCATACTGAGCGCCGGCCCAGTCTTCTGAAAGTGCAAAAGAAATTTACTACTGTACTGCCGTCTGACGATGGCCCAGGCCCATCCTCGCATTCGGCCAGCACTACAACCGACTAACTCCGTCGCCGTCCCCCAAAATCCCCTTCCTCTTTTCTAGGTCTTTCCTTCTTCCCTCTAATCCCCATAGCCTAGATGCCTAGCTCTCGATCCTTCGCCTGCTAGTTTAAACCAGCCCAAACCCCAAATCGGATCAAGCTGCAGCTCCAATTTCAGATCGCGGTGGACCTGTGGTCTACTGGCCGTAGCCCATGGCGCCGTCCGCCGCCGTGGACTAGTGTAAAGGTATGGAAGAAATCAAGTCATGAATTGTTTAATCCCCTTACTGTTTAGTTGATCTGGAACAAGAAAATCGCCCTACTTTGTTGAATGGTTGGATTGCACATACCGATTGTGAGATTTGGAAAAAAAAAATTATATTTTGGCTACATTTACGGACGTGCCCCAGTTTAGATGGTTTTCTCAAGTAGAACGAGAAATTGCTGCACAACATAGCAACTAAGATACTGGAAGACTTCAAGGCTCGCAAGCACAGGAGAGCAATTCTGTAATTAGTATCCAACTCCCACAGTCTAGCTTGGTTTGCTTTTATTTTGGTAGTCGTCTTTTGCTTTATAATTAGAGTATTGAATCTGAATCAGTGCTCCAGTATGGTCTTATGTGAACATATTATACATCAGTACATCTCTATATAGCAATTCTCTGATGATTCGGTTACGTTTTTCTGCAAGAATTACATGCGATTTTTTTTTGTCATTACAGACTGTTGTCCTTTTGTGTTGCACCACGCTCCGCCACTGGCTGTAGGTGAGGTTCGATTGTCTCCCCATTTCCACCATTGCAGATTCAGATTAGTGCGATTTGAAGGAATTACGATACTATATCCTTGTGATGCAGAGGTGATGGCACGGACGATGGGCCCTTCCGGCAAACGGCCCGCTGGCAATGCCGACAGGTTAAGTGATCTCCCTGATGGTCTCATCCACTATATCATGTCGTTCCTCACGGTCCGGGAGGCCGTGCAAACGTGCATGCTGTCACGGCGGTGGGAGGACCTATGGTGCTCCATGCCTTTCATCAGCATCGATGAGCAGGACTTCCGCCCCTCCGCAATCGGGCTGGGATCAGAGTATTTGGACGACGACTATGAGGATGAGTTTGAGGATGACATTGACTACACTAGGTTTGAGGATTTCGTCACCAATCTGCTCATGTTTCACAGCGCACCAATATTGGATAGCTTCCGGTTCCATGCTGTTTGCCATGCCGTTTCTCATCGTGAGATCAAGTTTATCAACTCATGGCTATGCCGTTGCATCAAGCGATGCCCCAAAGTGGTGGAGATCCATTCGACCGGCGATTGTAAATTACCACGTTTTGGTTCCGGTTCTTCACGCCTAAGCAGGCTGCATCTTACAGGGATTACTCTGGAAAGAACTTTTGCACGGCAACTTCCTTGTTCTAGCTACCCGGTCCTGGAGGATTTGGAGCTCAAGCGCTGCAAGCTTGACGATGATGCAGAAATTGCATCTTGCACACTCAAGAATTTAACCATCGAGGATTGTACAACTTCCAATCCCAGTGCGTTGACTATCAAAGCTCCGTCTCTTACTTACTTGCAGCTGTTCATTACTGCTTTTGGTCAGAACTGGCATGCTGTTACAGTAGATGAGATGCCGTTCCTCGTCAAAGCCACCATTCACTTGAAACACTCCACAGCGATACTGCCATGCAAGCTTCTCTACAGCCTAATTTATGTCAGGGATTTAGAACTGACTGGTCTTCGAACGCTGGTATGTCTCTCATGCTTGTTACTCTATTTTTTTTCGTCTGAAGGACTCCCCCGCCCCCAAGTTCTATCAATGAGAACATATATAGTGTTTGAGCTTGTAATTTCCTGGTGCCATTTGATTTTTTTATCTTTGTAATTAATAAGAGGATTAGAAAACCATACTTCAATTTCATTTCCTTAGACTTGTATTCATCATTTGAACTGAACAATATTTTGATTCCTCCGTTCATGTTCAGGATAATTTACACATTGGATCGGGTACTTTCCCAGTGTTCCATAATTTGAGAAGCTTACTGCTCGACAAATGTGATCTGAGTGACAACTGTGATATACTGGGAAGCTTTCTGAACAATGCCCCTTGTTTAGAGAAGCTTACTCTGCAACTATGTGAGGTACTTTTTGTATTTTTTCATCTCTATCGTGTTATATACTCTAGGTTTACCATCTTAGAAACGCCTAAATATTTTTGTACTCCCTACAGCTTCCAGAAGGTTCCAACAAAAGCAAAGGAGGAGGAAACGTGGAGAAGACATCTCTAGAATATCAGGACACGGCATCTTTCCAGTGCCCAAGCCTGAAGTGGACTGAAATCAAATACCGAGAGGACGACGACGTTCAAAGATTGTTTAACCTTATACTTGGCGTTTGGAGAAACCTGCAGAAGACTGGTCTTGTGATTAAGAAGGCTTCAAGAAGTTACTCTATGATGTGATGTTTGCTGCTTTTATGTTCTACTGAAATGTAGCACACCCTCTGCCATTTACATTGTACCTATATGTATTGTGGACCAACTAAACGAGCATCTACTGTTGGTTAATTTCTGGATTTTCTTATGGTGTGCATGATTGCACGACACATTTGATAGCTGATCTTGCATTTGCGTTTTCCATTTGGTTTAATAAAATCCATACTACCAGTCCTAAAATCGTGTATGTCTTTACTGTTATTTATACTATTCCCTCCGATTCATATTACTTACCACTAAAATAGATGTACCTATAATATACATCTGTATTAGTGTCAAGTAATATGAATCGGAGGGAGTACTACAGAATATTTCTGAGTTGCCACAAACCAACAAGCAAATGTGTGAAACCATTAACCAACACGATGTTCCACTTTGAAATACGTTCTGTGAATGTGGACCAAAAGTGTCTGTCAACACATTTGTTATTGAGCATATGCTGCGGAGTGTCGGTCATAGCGCGATCTTGGTGCTAGAGGTAAAACAAAGTTGACGACAATGTGGCACTGTCAGCAACGCCCTGTAACTTTAATAGCAAATCAATATCAATGAAAAATATAAAATATATTTTCATAATGCGTTTGTTAAATATTGTACATATCGATATTTTTCTATAACATTGATCGAATTTACGACGCGTTGAGTTTTTGACTAAAAATATATATAGTATACTTCGTATAAGGTGTTTTATGGAACGGAGGTAGCAGAGCGGAAATGGAAGAGCGTCCCTCATCCTGCTGCAGTGCTGGACTTGTCTTTTAACAAAGCCCAAAAAACGCAGGAGTAGGGTTTGTTTCGCGTGCGCCGCCATCACCAGTCGACGGCGAAGGTGAGGTGATCTCCGCACACATCGTGTGATCTCCGCTCCCGTACGTAGGTGAGGTTCTCCCCATATCCCCAATTCCACATATATTGCTGATTTAGGTTAGTGCGATCTTAAGGAATATAAACGGCACATCCTTGTTAGGTGGTGGCAGGGGATGGCGCCCTCCGGCAAACGCCCCGTGGGCAACGCCGACAGGCTAAGTGATCTCCCTGATGGCCTCATCCACAGTATCATGGCGTTCCTCACGGCCCGAGAGGCCGTGCAGACGTGCGTGCTGTCACGGAGATGGGAGGACCTCTGGTGCTCCATGCCCTGCCTCGACATCGACGAGCGCCAGTTCCACGTAATCGGGTCGAGGGCCTACTACGAGGTTTGGGACGACATGTCAGAGGATGAGGATGACATCGACTCTGCTAGCCTTGAGGAATTTGTCAACAATCTGCTCATGTTTCACAGCGCGCCAAGACTGGATAGGTTCCGGTTTCATGTTGCTTCGTCTCATGGCAATACCAAGTTCGTCAACTCGTGGATACGCCGCGGCGTCAAGCGGTGCCCCAAAGTGGTGGAGATCCACTCCACCGACGGTTGCAAATTACCTCATTTGGGTGGTTCCAGCTCTTCGCGCCTCAAC